>NC_079975.1:24482183-25913820 GCF_029852145.1 Microplitis mediator | reverse complement strand
TTAAAAAAAATAGAATTATCGCCAGTCAACTTCTCTGGAAATTCCAGAGACATCCCATACAAATCCCATAGAAAATATAGACCCAGCATTCGGAGTTTAGAAAAAAATAGAATTATCGCCAGTCAACTTCTCTGGAAATTCCAGAGACATCCCATACAAATCCCATAGAAAATATAGACCCAGCATTCGGAGTTTAAAAAAAAATAGAATTATCGCCAGTCAACTTCTCTGGAAATTCCAGAGACATCCCATACAAATCCCATAGAAAATATAGACCCAGCATTCGGAGTTTAAAAAAAAATAGAATTATCGCCAGTCAACTTCTCTGGAAATTCCAGAGACATCCCATACAAATCCCATAGAAAATATAGACCCAGCATTCGGAGTTTAAAAAAAAATAGAATTATCGCCAGTCAACTTCTCTGGAAATTCCAGAGACATCCCATACAAATCCCATAGAAAATATAGACCCAGCATTCGGAGTTTAAAAAAAAATAGAATTATCGCCAGTCAACTTCTCTGGAAATTCCAGAGACATCCCATACAAATCCCATAGAAAATATAGACCCAGCATTCGGAGTTTAGAAAAAAATAGAATTATCGCCAGTCAACTTCTCTGGAAATTCCAGAGACATCCCATACAAATCCCATAGAAAATATAGACCCAGCATTCGGAGTTTAAAAAAAAATAGAATTATCGCCAGTCAACTTCTCTGGAAATTCCAGAGACATCCCATACAAATCCCATAGAAAATATAGACCCAGCATTCGGAGTTTAAAAAAAAATAGAATTATCGCCAGTCAACTTCTCTGGAAATTCCAGAGACATCCCATACAAATCCCATAGAAAATATAGACCCAGCATTCGGAGTTTAGAAAAAAATAGAATTATCGCCAGTCAACTTCTCTGGAAATTCCAGAGACATCCCATACAAATCCCATAGAAAATATAGACCCAGCATTCGGAGTTTAAAAAAAAAATAGAATTATCGCCAGTCAACTTCTCTGGAAATTCCAGAGACATCCCATACAAATCCCATAGAAAATATAGACCCAGCATTCGGAGTTTAAAAAAAAATAGAATTATCGCCAGTCAACTTCTCCGGAAATTCCAGAGACATCCCATACAAATCCCATAGAAAATATAGACCCAGCATTCGGAGTTTAAAAAAAAATAGAATTATCGCCAGTCAACTTCTCTGGAAATTCCAGAGACATCCCATACAAATCCCATAGAAAATATAGACCCAGCATTCGGAGTTTAAAAAAAAATAGAATTATCGCCAGTCAACTTCTCTGGAAATTCCAGAGACATCCCATACAAATCCCATAGAAAATATAGACCCAGCATTCGGAGTTTAGAAAAAAATAGAATTATCGCCAGTCAACTTCTCTGGAAATTCCAGAGACATCCCATACAAATCCCATAGAAAATATAGACCCAGCATTCGGAGTTTAAAAAAAAATAGAATTATCGCCAGTCAACTTCTCTGGAAATTCCAGAGACATCCCATACAAATCCCATAGAAAATATAGACCCAGCATTCGGAGTTTAGAAAAAAATAGAATTATCGCCAGTCAACTTCTCTGGAAATTCCAGAGACATCCCATACAAATCCCATAGAAAATATAGACCCAGCATTCGGAGTTTAAAAAAAAATAGAATTATCGCCAGTCAACTTCTCTGGAAATTCCAGAGACATCCCATACAAATCCCATAGAAAATATAGACCCAGCATTCGGAGTTTAAAAAAAAATAGAATTATTGCCAGTCAACTTCTCCGGAAATTCCAGAGACATCCCATACAAATCCCATAGAAAATATAGACCCAGCATTCGGAGTTTAAAAAAAATAGAATTATCGCCAGTCAACTTCTCTGGAAATTCCAGAGACATCCCATACAAATCCCATAGAAAATATAGACCCAGCATTCGGAGTTTAAAAAAAAAATAGAATTATCGCCAGTCAACTTCTCTGGAAATTCCAGAGACATCCCATACAAATCCCATAGAAAATATAGACCCAGCATTCGGAGTTTAGAAAAAAATAGAATTATCGCCAGTCAACTTCTCTGGAAATTCCAGAGACATCCCATACAAATCCCATAGAAAATATAGACCCAGCATTCGGAGTTTAAAAAAAAATAGAATTATCGCCAGTCAACTTCTCTGGAAATTCCAGAGACATCCCATACAAATCCCATAGAAAATATAGACCCAGCATTCGGAGTTTAAAAAAAAATAGAATTATCGCCAGTCAACTTCTCTGGAAATTCCAGAGACATCCCATACAAATCCCATAGAAAATATAGACCCAGCATTCGGAGTTTAGAAAAAAATAGAATTATCGCCAGTCAACTTCTCTGGAAATTCCAGAGACATCCCATACAAATCCCATAGAAAATATAGACCCAGCATTCGGAGTTTAAAAAAAAATAGAATTATCGCCAGTCAACTTCTCTGGAAATTCCAGAGACATCCCATACAAATCCCATAGAAAATATAGACCCAGCATTCGGAGTTTAAAAAAAAATAGAATTATCGCCAGTCAACTTCTCCGGAAATTCCAGAGACATCCCATACAAATCCCATAGAAAATATAGACCCAGCATTCGGAGTTTAAAAAAAAATAGAATTATCGCCAGTCAACTTCTCTGGAAATTCCAGAGACATCCCATACAAATCCCATAGAAAATATAGACCCAGCATTCGGAGTTTAAAAAAAAATAGAATTATCGCCAGTCAACTTCTCTGGAAATTCCAGAGACATCCCATACAAATCCCATAGAAAATATAGACCCAGCATTCGGAGTTTAGAAAAAAATAGAATTATCGCCAGTCAACTTCTCTGGAAATTCCAGAGACATCCCATACAAATCCCATAGAAAATATAGACCCAGCATTCGGAGTTTAAAAAAAAATAGAATTATCGCCAGTCAACTTCTCTGGAAATTCCAGAGACATCCCATACAAATCCCATAGAAAATATAGACCCAGCATTCGGAGTTTAGAAAAAAATAGAATTATCGCCAGTCAACTTCTCTGGAAATTCCAGAGACATCCCATACAAATCCCATAGAAAATATAGACCCAGCATTCGGAGTTTAAAAAAAAAATAGAATTATCGCCAGTCAACTTCTCTGGAAATTCCAGAGACATCCCATACAAATCCCATAGAAAATATAGACCCAGCATTCGGAGTTTAAAAAAAAATAGAATTATTGCCAGTCAACTTCTCCGGAAATTCCAGAGACATCCCATACAAATCCCATAGAAAATATAGACCCAGCATTCGGAGTTTAAAAAAAAATAGAATTATCGCCAGTCAACTTCTCTGGAAATTCCAGAGACATCCCATACAAATCCCATAGAAAATATAGACCCAGCATTCGGAGTTTAAAAAAAAAATAGAATTATCGCCAGTCAACTTCTCTGGAAATTCCAGAGACATCCCATACAAATCCCATAGAAAATATAGACCCAGCATTCGGAGTTTAGAAAAAAATAGAATTATCGCCAGTCAACTTCTCTGGAAATTCCAGAGACATCCCATACAAATCCCATAGAAAATATAGACCCAGCATTCGGAGTTTAAAAAAAAATAGAATTATCGCCAGTCAACTTCTCTGGAAATTCCAGAGACATCCCATACAAATCCCATAGAAAATATAGACCCAGCATTCGGAGTTTAAAAAAAAATAGAATTATCGCCAGTCAACTTCTCTGGAAATTCCAGAGACATCCCATACAAATCCCATAGAAAATATAGACCCAGCATTCGGAGTTTAGAAAAAAATAGAATTATCGCCAGTCAACTTCTCTGGAAATTCCAGAGACATCCCATACAAATCCCATAGAAAATATAGACCCAGCATTCGGAGTTTAAAAAAAAAATAGAATTATCGCCAGTCAACTTCTCTGGAAATTCCAGAGACATCCCATACAAATCCCATAGAAAATATAGACCCAGCATTCGGAGTTTAAAAAAAAATAGAATTATCGCCAGTCAACTTCTCCGGAAATTCCAGAGACATCCCATACAAATCCCATAGAAAATATAGACCCAGCATTCGGAGTTTAAAAAAAAATAGAATTATCGCCAGTCAACTTCTCTGGAAATTCCAGAGACATCCCATACAAATCCCATAGAAAATATAGACCCAGCATTCGGAGTTTAAAAAAAAAATAGAATTATCGCCAGTCAACTTCTCTGGAAATTCCAGAGACATCCCATACAAATCCCATAGAAAATATAGACCCAGCATTCGGAGTTTAGAAAAAAATAGAATTATCGCCAGTCAACTTCTCTGGAAATTCCAGAGACATCCCATACAAATCCCATAGAAAATATAGACCCAGCATTCGGAGTTTAAAAAAAAAATAGAATTATCGCCAGTCAACTTCTCTGGAAATTCCAGAGACATCCCATAGAAATAGAGACCCATCACTCGTTGTTGTCAAAAATATGGTGAAGAAAAATTTTCCAAAAATATTTAATTAATCCATTCGTTTTCAAAAAGCTTCTAAAGTTTATAAAATGGCATGACAAATTCGAAAAGCGATCATACAATGCCTAACAAGAATATGAAATCAGTAATAGCTTAAAATTAAAAAAAAAAAAACACTTGAGGATACAAAATAATAATGCTCACTGTACGTATCATTAGAGTATGACTGATACACTATATATATATATATATATATATATATATATATATATATATATATATATATATATATATATATATATATAAGTGTGTTGTATACATACAATGCATTCGTACGGTGCCCCGTAGGATACCCTATACACTCACCCGTGAAAATTGAAAGTCGTAACGAGGTCATTCTTTGAGTAGATTTTACACCTCATATTTTTTCCATACCGGGCCCCTTCTATGAAAATCGATTCTTAAGGAGTAAACTCCAAAAATTTTCACATTTTAAAATTCTAAATGTTAAATAAAGTTAAAGTTTAAGTAATAAAACGAACAAAAGTGCTAGAAGATGCCGCAGAAATTCATACACAGACAAGGTGTATAAATACGTACATTGATACATTAATACATTGTGTCACATTTACGTATAGTCAAGGGTAGGAGAATACTTACCATAGTTGACAGGTTTAACTTATTTGTTTTTTCACAAGTCTCTTGATGGTTCATGGTTGCTACACTCTACTACACGTATAGTACACTATGGCGAACTGCCAACCAGACACAATCTATCCTATAAATACTGTTCTACACACTATTCCATCGTACTTTACTGATGGTTTAAATCCCCTGCCGTCACACACGTCGTCTTTACTTTCTTTCCTTTGGTACAGCTTATCCCGGCAGCGTTTTATTTGGCTCAATCCTATTGCTACTATACACTTTCCTCGATATCTCTTTTACTACCGCGTAAATCTTATCTTTTTACTCAGCTTTTCTTTCTCTCCTCTCTTTAAATGTTAACTAATACTGAAAAAAATTCATGCTCTATTTTTTCCCCGCTTTTTTTTGAATCATATGTTTCAGTTTCTCAAGTTATCTTCTATCAGGAAAATCTGTTTTCCATCTTTCCCGCATGGAAAAGCTATATATTGTTAAAAGTATATAAAAAAATATATGGTAAATATGTGATAAATATATAGTGGAAAAAATATCTATATTGAAAAATATATGTTTTTTACATATATTGGATTATATATTTATAATAATATATTTACTTGTATATAATGTTTTGTATTTTTCTATATATATTATCTCATATAATGCTCAATATATTCTAGTCACATATGGATGGTATATATATAATTTATAAGTATAATATAATAAACTTAATATATATTTCCATATATTTTGACTCATATAATTAGTGGTATATGGTCTCTATATAATTGATTATATATGAAAGAATTTATATGTTTAAATATATGGTTAGTGGTGTATTGGAATTATATTTTTCTAATATATTAAAACTTATATTTTTCGCAATATATTGAAAATTTTATTTTTTCAATATACTTTTTCAATTTCTACACAAATCCACAAAAAAAGTCAAATTTACTATTTTTTTTCTTTTCATTTACATCCCGTATGAAAAAGCAATATATGAGCTTCAGTATAATTAAAAATATATGATAAATCATATGGAATTATAAGAAGTCATATATGGAGCCATATACAAAATTTTGCCGAAATATTATATGATTTTATAATTTGCAACATATATATCGGTGATATATTTTTTTTACATGCTAACTTATAAGTATTGCTTATAATATTTTATACTATACTTTAAGTTATGATAAGATTTATGATTTAATTATATGACTGAAGTATAATATTTATACATGTAAATATATAATTATACAAATATATGTTCACATATATTTGTATAAATGTATGTTAATATATATTTATATAGATATATGTTTATATATATTTTTACAAATATAAAACTAAAGATTTCATGCTATAAAATGCTTTTTTTTTTTAAATCTCGATACGATTATTTTTCATGAAGTTACAGTCTTGCAAAAATCACTAAAAAATTTCTAAAATTTTTTTTTTCCTTTAATTTTCGGTATGAGTGTATTTTTTAAATTATTTATGTATAATAATATTGAAATTATAAGTTTATATATAAAACGAGAATATAATTTGAGATGTAATATCATATGTATACAATTACATATATTATAAATTATATGGATTATAATAATATTGAAATTATAAATTAATTTATAAGATGAAACATATATTTTACGTTATAAATTAATATATAAAGCGGTCATATAATTTTTGATACGATATCACATGTATATAATCACATATATTATATATGATAAATCATGCATTAATCAATATTAATAATTTTGCCGCCATATATCTCCAGTTATTTACCATATATTTTTTTATATATTATCGACAGTATATGGTTTTTTCATACGGGATTATATTTACTGAATAACTAACGCAATAACCTAAGAAAAGTAAAAAAATTGCCATATATTTTACAATATACTGGAACCCATATATTTTGTAATATACTGGAAAACATATATAAAAAATATAAAAAATACTATCTATTAATTAATACACTACTTTCAATATAATATATCAATATAAAAAAGATATATTAAAATATATATGTAAAACATACATAAAAAAGTCATATATTGATAAATATATTAGTAATATATTCTAGCAATATATTTTTTTTCAATATATTATCATATATTAATACGGCAAAAATCTAAATATGATTTTATATATTGTACAATATATCACATTATAATATTCATATATTCTATCATATATGTTTTCACAGATAAAGTTTTTTCACGCGGGTTCTATTGAGCTTCAAAAATCATTTCCTACAAACTTTTGAATTTCGTCTTGACTTTCATTGAGCTCAGAGTTTTTTTCCATTATTTTCGTTTTGTTTCTTCGAATATTTTCGAGTTTATTGTTCAGTATTTATTTATATATTTTCAACTTGTATTTAATGGCAGTAGAAATAAGTTGAAGGCAACGAGGTAACTAACAAAGTAAAACGGAAGGAAAGAACCGAGTAAAAGCCCGATGCCTCAAGAGGTTTTGACGGTTCAATAGATGAGTTTTTTTTGTTGGTTAAGAAAAAAGTAAGCAGTTTCTGTCGATTAGTCTGCTTGAGATAGATTGACTTTTGAAATTAATAAGGAGATAAAGTGAGGAGGAAATTTAACGGTTGAATTACTTGGGAATGCTCGTATGTCTTCGGATATTACTTGGGACAGTAATTTTAGCAGGAAAAGGACAAGAAAAGGATAAGAACCGAGAGGAGTTAAATAAAAGATAAAAATGGCCAAATAGTTTTCACGTTAGATGGAAAGTCCTTTTTTTTTAACCGATGAAACATTGCGCACTCGGTGAAATTGTTCAATATGACACGGGTATGAACATTTAAACGTTTTAAAGGGTTTTCTTTGAGATAATATATTGGGTTCGAGATATGAAAGAGAATTGTCGGACATACGATAAAATTTACTTTATAATGTATATATATGTATATGTTATATATATTGAAAAGGATAAGAACAATTTCTGTTAGTAAGAAGTGAGTGGAAATAAAAAAGTCGGAATGATTCAAAAATGGGTTCAAAAATTTTTTTTTAGATTTGAATTTTCGTTAATTTTTTTGAGAAAAATTTGAACAGTTTTGTAGAAAGAAAATTCATAGTTTTGATTAGAACGCAAAAATTATAATAATTTTTTTTAAATTGAAACTATTTAAATTTATATATACCCTCTAAACATGAATAAGTGAATATTCACTAATTCCACGTGCAAACCGAATCACTAATTCCAAAAAGTGGCTCGACTGGCACGCAAAATTAGTGAATATTCACTTATTTCACTTATTCATGTTTAGAGAGTAAAGGTCAGCGCAGTGAATAGCATCAAAGGCTTTGAATCAGTAGGATGCAGGTTCGAGCCCAGCAGTCACTCGGATTTTTTCATGATACTGAAGTTAGCCGACGTCCAATAATTTTTGGATTTTTTTTTAAACAATAAATTATTAAAAATAAAATATTTGAAAAAATTGCACCTATAGTTTATTAAATTTTCTACATGTGCATATTTTTATTTTTATTTTTTTTTCAAATTAAGTCGTTGAAACAAAAATTCGAAGATTTTTAGCTGTCTGCTAACTTCAGGATCATATTTTTTCATCAATCAAAATCATGTACACCTCCTCTAAGTAATGATTCTAATACATTGATCACATTTTGGATCTAATTAAAACTCTCTTATATTTCTTTTTGCAATATAATTTTTTTTTACCGATGGAATCAGTGGATTCTCATATTCACTTATCAAATCAGTGAATTTTAATATTCACATATTCTTACAGTGAATATTCACTAATTCTGAGTGGTACGATTGTAGCATTGACAATTAGTGAAGATGCACTCGAAATTAGTGAAAAATCACTAATTCATGTTTAAAGAGTATGAAGGCCGCTTTCAAAGTCTATAATTATATAAAAAAAATATAGTTACAAATATGTGTCACGTGAATTTTTCACATATACATTATACATATATATTTATATATTTCCATGTGTAATAGTATTGATAAAATGTTTATTTAAAATTATATTTATCTTGTATTATTATTTCAACAAGCGTTATCAATATATATTTATACGCATGTTTTTCCAACTGAGTAAATTTATTGACGCACATAGCTTAGTATTAATCAAAACAAAAAGACAATTATAATATTAAATAAATAGTAGAGTATGTCTTCATTTCGTTATTTCAAAAAACGGCGCTTATAGAAAATTTTCAAAATGAAATCATCTGAATAGACATTTTTTTTTATTAAACTAACAGCAATTAGCTGTCTCGAAACCCAAAATTCAGCTGAAATTTCGAAAATTTATTTACGGCACCGTGTGCTTACGAAAAATAATGACAATAAAATATTTATTGAAACAATATCTAACAGCATCACGAAAGCGGCCAGACGTCTTTTATTGTTGTTATTAAAAACAAAAAAAAACGTAAGAGAAACAATATTTTGTTGAAATATTTTCTTCTCATCGAGTATAAAAGTATAAGAACTCACTGTTTTGCCATTAATCGGTTGCTAACAACTAGAGTGATAACAGACTGCTCCACTTACGAGAAATAAAATAGTAAATATGAGAGGATTCTCGGTTTTATTGTTGGCTGTTTTCGCCGCAGGTTTGTCAACTTAAATTACGTTTGTTTCATAATTTGTAGAAAATACTCTAATCTGCTAATTGGCCATTATTTCAGCCGTTTCGATAAGTTATGCTGCAGACGCAGCAGCTGCTGCAGACGCAGGTGCTGCAGCAGCTTCTGGTGCAACAAGTGGTGCCGGAACAGGCGCTGCAGCAGGTTCAGAAGCAGCAAGTGCTGCTAATTCTTCAAGCACTGCCGCAGCTGGTGCAGGTTCTGGAGCAGCCACAGAAGCGGGAAGTGCTGCTGGATCTGCTGCAAATGCTGGTAGTACTGCTGGATCGGCTGGAGATGCTGCAAGTGGTGCTGGATCCCAAGCAGCTAGTGCAGCAACTGCAGGTGCTGGATCCTCGGCTGGTGTTGGCAGTATGTTAAATAAAGTTCCTGTTGCTGGAGGTTTGATTAGCGGAATATTGGGTGGAAGTTTATCTGATATTCTCCATAAAATACCAATAGCAGGAGATCTTTTCAGATGAAATATTTAAATACTTGTTTTTTAAGTACTTGTCACTCTTTTTCGTCATTTATATTTAGATCAAATTATTGCTGAATAATTTTAGTTTTTTTATTGTTACGATACTGTAAATTCTCAGATGTATTAATGAGTGATTAAAATTTTTTTTTTAATTTACGATTGTATAAAATGAATTAATTTAAATAATTAGCTATTGTTATTACAGTTGACTCTCTGAAAGTTTCCGCTTTCGGGGCTGTAGGGGAATATATTTTCGAAAAATACCCCCTCCCCCCACTATCATACCATTATGCTCGATTTGGTCATAGATTTTATTTGCAGATTGGACTCTCTCTACACAGAAAAAGCAGAGATAGCTCAACTGGTAGAGCACTCGGCGCGATACCGAATTGGTCTGGGTTCGATTCCCAGTTCGGGCTATCTATATTTTTCTCAATTTATCCATAAATTGTCTTATTGAGAGGTTTGCATGTTTAGGTTTTCACTATATTTAAATGGAGAGTCAAGAAAATATTTTTGAAAACAAACGTTTTCGGGAACTAAGTCAAGATTTTGAGTCAAGAGAATTCGTCTTAGTTGGAGAAGATTTCTACTTTATCTGAGAAAATTTAGGTCTCCAAAATAATTTTCTTGAATCAAGAATATTTACCTCCAGTCCGCTTTGAATCTGGCCGCTATGAAAAACTATTCGTGTATAGAAACTATATACATGTATACAAGTACGATTGTTGCGGACATATATAGAGGTTTTAAAAAAGTTAATGACTGTCCATTGGTGGGGGAACGACTAAACTTTAAAATGAGGAGAACAGACATTTTTAGAGTGGCCACATAGAGAGAATCGACTGCATTCATTTAATCACAGAGTAAAATTTACTCCGAAAAAAGTTTATTTTAATATAAAACTCCGAATTGGAGTCAAAGCGGATTGAAATAAAATCCAGATCACTTCGAAATCACTCCCTGAATAAACAAACTCCTTATTTACTCCGTATGTAGAGTTATTTTTTTTTTAAACTCCGCAATTCCGAATGACGGATTGAATTCGGATCGAAATAAAATCCGTGATCACTCCCAATTTTTAATAGTGTATGTATATACCCCGTGAAAAAATATTCTGATCAGGCTTGATATGAGCTGATAAGGCCATATCAAAATTTTTGATATATTCATATCTGGCCTGATATGATCTGATATGTTCATATTTGATTTTTGATAGGTCCTGATCTGGCCTGATATGAAAATTGGCCATATCAGGCCAGATCAAGCCTTATCAATTTGATATGTCTATATCAGACTTGATATAGCTTGATAAGCTCATATATAATGTTATATTCATTTCTAATAGGTCCTGATATGGCCTGATATAACCTTATAAAGTAATATATACTTTGATATACTTAAAAAAAAATCCCTGATCAGGCTTGATATAACTTGATATGAATTTATATAGTCTGATATATATATATATAAATTGATATACCTGTGAATAAAAATCCTGATCAGACTTGATATAATTTGATAAGCCTTTATAGAGGTTAAAAATATCAAGTTACCTCAAATTTTATTCGAAAAGATGTGTCATGAAAGTTGAACACGATAGATTTTTTTATACACAATAAAAATTTATTGATATTTATTTTTTACATATTTTTTTAAAATAAATTTGGTCTTTTACAGATGTAATTTTTTATAGACAATTTATAGACAATTTATATCAAAGCATATATAGTCTGATATACTTATATCAAAGCATATATAGTCTGATATGGCCAATTTCCATATCAGGCCTGATATAGTCTGATCAGAATATTTTTTCACGGGACCCCATACATTTCTGCAACATATTTTCTAACTCAAATGTCTAATGACAATTTTTAAAAAATCCATTTTCAAAATTCGAAATTAGGATAATTTCCGTTAAAAATAAAAACTAGTACGTCTTTCAACGTCTGCAGACAATAAGTCCAATGATGACCATCCTAAACTCTAGGTTTTAGATTCCATTTCTGGAACTCTAAACTTTGGACTCTGGACTTTACTGAACGTAAACGGATTTTAGTATCTGTCAAGATTGTCCCATTAGAGATACACGTAGTGGCTTTTAACCAGATGCTAAAGTAAATCAGATAGTGACAGAAGTAAAACTATGTACATACAATATATATGTATATATATCGTAGTAAATAACACGCGTACTAAGAGATTAGAATAGTCGCAAACAATATAGTACTCGCGTGTTTCCCTTTAAAATCATGAAGCCATCAGGGAGGAAGATAGTTAACGTGTCCGAAAACCCAAGGGTATGGCCAGAAACAATTACTTAACTTACTGCATACATTCATATATATATATATATACATATGTTCTGTACTATTTCATTTATTCACTCACTCACTTTTGGTGCATTCTCTGGAGCTAGTCACTGGAGTCTACCATCAGAGCGGTAAACCAGCTGAGTAAATAGAGCCTTCGCAATGAATAGAAACTGCATATATAGTCCAGTCTCCAATTGTCTTGTTACACCTATAATTACATTGTCAAAATACCGCTAATTGATGAATAAATTGAATTACGCGTCTGTTCTAAGTATAAATTGATGATAAAAGATGTTAATTTGCCTGATGGTAGTTTACAAGAAGAAGAAGTGAATCAGAATTATTGATGCAGATGTAGATATAGACAGAGACAGAGACAGAATGACAGCTATCGGTTCGTTAGTTATAGTTGTGAGGTGAGGTGAGGAATTTCGAGATTGTCTGACGTTGTCATTGTCGCTATAGACGGGGACATAGACTTAGACGTTGCTAATTGACGTCACCTCACCTGGGTTCCTGGGTTCCTGGGTTCCTGTAGTAACTGTTGTCTGTTCATCCCTCTCGTTTAACCAAACGGCGTTGAGTCTTGTCCTTGTCCCGAGAGGGCTTCTCGTTAAACCGTCTGATCCATTATCCTATTGACTGTTCTCAAGACTCTTTTGTCTCTATCTGTGTATCCTGGCTCGATCTCTATCGCCCATTCTGTCTCACTTCCTTTGTGGCTCTAACAATCCCTCATTATCCTCCTTTTAGGAGTAACGGAGACAACAAATTCCTTTAACCAACGAGCCATCTCAATTCAGCTTTGATATCTCCACTCTTGCTGCTCTTTTACGAGTCATATCTTTCCGGATTATATTCAACATCATGTTAAATTGTTATTTTCGTGTATTTCATTGACGGTTTTTTTCCTCAGTCCTCATTCAGAAGGATTTACTTCATATAAATTAAACTTATTTGTGTTTAATGACAGCAGGTAATTCTTATTTACGGAGGATAAAAAGGAGCCTTGGTAATTATTAGGAAATTAAATTACTCTGTTGTTGAGGATTGTCCGAACCTCTGTAGCTTTTAAAACTTTAAGACTTTTCGATCATTTTTTCAGTTTTCTTTTTGTCAGTGAAAAGAAAATTTTCTTGCAAAAGAATTTACAAAAAATCGTTCATATTTTGACAGCAAAAATTATGTTTTTGGTCTCGTCCTAACTGATCAACTCGTCCCAGTCTGCCCTACAAACTAAGCGATTTTTCCCCCCAAAAAATTTCTTCTGAAAATCGAAGCTTCGTTTTCCACTGAATTTCCCTAAGTATCAATTTTAATCCTAAAATCTGTTTATTAATATTAAATATCTCTCAAAGTTGCTGCTTAGACGCAATTTCCTCGAAGTTTACTATTAATTTAAAATAATAAAAAAATGAAATTATTTAATAAGAAAATCTTCAAGGATGAGATGAATAATTAAAAAATAAACTGATAATAAGTTAAAGTTTCTCATACTTTAGTTAATGCTTTCAATAAACGCCTCAGGTGTTTCCTCGCTTCACTTCACGGATAGTTATTACATAGTCTGGTTTTAACGTCAATGTGAAGAAACTGTTTTATTATATATACATATATATCTAACGTAATATATAACCATGTGATATATATATTTTGATGTTACGTACGACGTTATAATGTTAGACAAGATTTACTATCATTATTATATATATTATATATATATAAAAGTAGTTACACATCCCTGTTAATGCTTACGGAAGGTTTACGCGAGCACATGTGTACACATAATACACATAAAATCTTAGATATATTACTGTAGAGCTTTATTAGTGTATTACATAGTTAAAGATGGTATGGTTACAGTAATAGTTTAAATGCTGTAGTTTCAAGTGTATTAGTAAGTGAGGGTTGTTTAAAATTCAACTATTGAACGCTCTAATCAATTATCTGTCTCATCGTGCAGCAGAATTTAGTGTTGCGTGAATTCATTTGAAGCCAATGGTTTCAATGTTGAAAAAAAAAATTTATTTTATACTGGGATTTCGTTTTTTTGAATACTCGATCTATGGAGACATTAAATTTGACTAAATTTCATAATTCATACAACCCTGTTTAGAAAATCTTATAGGATCCAATAGATTCTCATGAATTTCCATAGGGATTTTGTAAGAATGAATGAGTTCTGTGAGAAGTGCTATAGTTAAGTATAGGGCTACATATACATTAGCTATAAGAATCTTATACATTGAGCTGTAAGAATCTATCGGATTTTTTAAGCAGGGAAGAAGGGTTCTTTTAATGCATGCGTAAAATACATTCTAGGTATAAGCAAACATTAATATATATTAAATTTGAGGTGACAATTAGGCTGGCTGTCTATTGAGAATAGGAGATTATATACTTGGTACCTTAATTTGTGAGTATCTATACTTAGGCAACATGGGGATTTTTGTGGAGAAACTAATATTCAAAAATGATATGTATTTATTGAGAGTAGACCTAAATAAAACTAACTCATAATGGGTACCACCATCCCGAGTCGAAATATTAGACGTAAATTGAACGTTTTGGACATATAAAACTCAAATTGACAGCTTTTAACTTATTCAAAACGTAGATTGGAGTATCATAAATCGAAAACGTAACTAAAACTTATTTAGACTTACAATAAGAAAACATAAGCATACCAAAAAATTTTTCTTGTCGATTTTGTACTCCTGGATTGTGATCACGTCAATTCCCTAAAATTTTGTCCTCCGCCGTTCTGGCTCTTAAATAAAAAATTCATATTTTGAAAAAATAATTTTTCAATTTCATACTTCTATCTAACACTATTATATCTTTTCATATATTATGATATCAAGGTTATGAAAATTGTGATTACAAATATTGAAATAAATTAATTATTGTTATCATTAAACTAAAATCATAACTCATGAAATTACCAATTTTTTACCAACCAAAATACAAAAAAATCGTTCAATTTACTTTCAAAACGTTAAAAACGTTAAGACTTCAATTTACGTTTAAAACGTTAAAAACGTTCAACTTACGTCTAATATTTTGACTCGGGATATCATAGTAATTATTGTCGGAAGTCATTTTTGATAACTGGCATTCAATTTTGGAATTCGCTGTCTAAAAATATAACATCAGCTGATAGTTTGAGTATTTTTAATAAATTATGCTGTAAACATTTAATGATATCTGAAGAAAATGGTTAATTTATATACTAAATAAATATGTTATGATGTATCTTTCTTTTGTCAAATGGCTCTGAAGGGTATACTCCTAGAGCCAATATTATTTATGCTTATTTACACATGCTAATCAGAAATTTGTATTCTAGAAATTATTTGTAAATAAGTTGATAAATAAATAAATAAATAAATAAGGGTGAGGGTGAATAAGGACACGGAAAAACAATTTCCTGAATTTTTGGGAAATGGTTGATCTTAGAGCGGGAAGTTTAAAAAATGCGTTTTTCAGTTGTGAATACGGGAAATTTTGTACTTGTTATGGACAGTAAAAAACGTTCGTACATCATTTCTGAAGTAATCGTGAATAAAGAATTTGATTTTTTGGAGTACGGACTAAAATGACTAATTTTGATTTTTTGTAAAAAATTTGAAGTTTACGGAAATAATTTTATTAAAAATTTAATTTAGTAAATTTACGAGTAATAGTCGCAAGAGAGGTTACTAGTATTATATTAGTCCATAAAATATTAAGTTTCGTAAATAAATTTGAATATATAGATCATTTGAGGTCATTTATCTTTTGTTGGAAGGAACAAATGATCCAACAACAAAAGGATAATGTGGTATATAGACATCATCTGGTGGTATTAAAGGGTTCAGAAGGGACTTTAAGATTTATATCCCCATAAAATGCAACCGTACGAGTAGAGATTTAAATGGGTGATACGATGAAAGTTCTTGCAGTTCTCTAGTCTCTGCCCTTCTTTATATTTACTTTGTATACCTATTTTTATACTACTTCGTGGGTATTTACATGCGTTATTTTTATTGCCCTCATCCATGTATATGTGAAAAAAAAATTTTTACGCTGCTTTAACAGCTAAAAAAATAACCACTAACTTTTATCCTTTTTTTTGCGTAAAGTCGGTATTAAATTGCTCTTAATAGGATTAGTGGATTTGAATCTTAAGATCATTGGCTTTTTTTACGGCCAGGAATAATGAAAATTGAAGAATATTATCAGTAAAAATTTTATTTTTATTTCTTTCGGAAAATTGATCAGATCATTTCCCAAGGGATGATTTTATATCGAGGAATTATTGTTATTATAATTATAATTATTACTACTTGTTTATTTTTTAATAGAAATTGATCAAGTTTAACTAGTTAAGGGGGTAAAAATAAAAAGGGGAGGTTGTAAAAGTAAAGAAGTGAGTAAGCAGGAAAAAACTACTTCTCAACTTTTAAACTTCTCTTCCTATTAAAAAGGAAGAGGATTCCACTCAAAGTGTATCCTTGCTGATGCTTGTTAAATCGTTATACGACCGTACGATTGCCCCCTTAGTACATTCAATTTTTCCAATTAAATTCCAGCGTTATTTCATTTTTTTTTTTTTTTGAAAAATAAAATTAAAGGCTATAGGAAAAAAATGATGAGAGCGATTGTGAATTGAGTGAAAGCAGTGACAGATAAAGATTTATTACACAAATATTTTTTTATCCATTGAACGGTTTACGAATAAAAGTTGATTTTTAAATATTGATTTTGGTTATTTTTTATATTTTTTTTTAATAAAAAGCTTGCAGAATGAAACTATTATTTTATTGGAGTTATAAAAGACGAGGAAAAAAATAGTAGTCTGTATTTTTAGATTTTTTTTAACCGATGGTTGAAAGGAAAATGAAAGAGATTTTTATTGGGTCGGTAAAAAAAAGAATACAATTTATCAATATCAATTGGTTGTCATTTTTGTTGCTGAGGTTAAATTATCGCAAAGTTATTTCCACGGCGTCGTAGTTTTATTTACTGACGATGCAGACTCCTTGTTATTATTTTATTTATTTCCTGTGGGTATAAATCTTTGTATTTATGGTTAAATATTTTTTTATCATTTTTTCTTTTCATTGTATTAAAATATTGTCAAGATTTTGTCGATAGTAAATTGTAATTATAGAAGATTTTGTTATTTGGGTACAGACGTTTGTAAAAATGTAACCAGGATTTTCTGTATGAAGAGACGAGGAAGTAAATAATAGTCAGTATTTTTCGATTATTTAGTTAGCGTTCGTAAAAAGGGAATTGGTAAATTGATATGAATTTTTATAGAGTGAATTCAAAAATGAACTTTAGAGAGTGAGTCGTTTGTTTATTTTATCGAGTGTTACTGCAGTATGTAATATTATTATTGTTAATATTTATGTTTGGTTTGCAATAACGATAGGCAGATTAAATTTGTTGAATTAAATAAAGAGCAAAGCAGGATCAAATAATAACATACATTTCCGCTATTTTATTTCCTTTTTATTTGTTTTAAATATTTATCGCGTTACGTGGGTTTTAACATACGGCAAAACTAAATATCAGACACCGAATACGCGAATAATAATATAATTATAATGTTATCAGTGTAGACTTTGAGCTAGAGTAAATGTTTGATATACTCGTATTTTGATAAAACGTAAATACTAAATTTTCGCTTTTGATTTTCATTAACTCAATGAATCCAAGTCCTCTGACATACTAATTAGTACTTTGTCTAATAAAAAAAACTACCAAGGTCGCGAGATGATTTTCTAAACCATTTTCATGACTACGTGGTCGAGTTAATTAGACCAGATTATTTACTTCGGCAGCGCGAAATCAAAATTTTACTTCACCGTGTGAGAATCAATAATCAACCCACATCCACTCTATTGTATCATTCAACATAAATCTAATTAATTAGACCAGATTATTTATTTCGGGCAGCAAAAAAAAATTTGGAGTCAAAATTAACATATACCACTTGTCCAAAATTGTTAATAAAAATTTGAATCTCTTGATTCCATAATTAATTTTTCTCAAAATGTCAAATTTCAAAACTCGTATTAAAATGTCACTTGAAATATAAAATATCGCAAGTAATACAAAAAAAATTTATAAATGCATTCAATACTGACGTACAATAATTTTCAATCGTTAATCGATTATCGATATTTACAATTTCACTAAAAAAACAAAATCAAAACTAAATAAATTCATTAAATATCTCAATTAACTCCTGTACTCCTAATTAAAAATAAAAAATCACTAAAATAAAATCTCACAATTGAACATACCCCCTCTCCAATCAATTTCCGCCCATTGAACATCGCCACAAAAAGCCTCAACATACTTTTTAATTTTATTTCTATCGACTGTTCTCCCCAGCCCTCCCGCTCCAAACAATAGCTTATAAAAATAGAGCAAAAAAAAATTTATTTACATTATTCAGTTACCGTAAAACTTTATTCATTAACTCCCGGACTCTTTATTATTAAATAAACTTTAACCCTCTATTATAAAATCTCCGTAAAAAATTTTTTTATTTCCCGCCCAAATTAATTTTCACACCGAAAAAAATCCGAAGTGAATTCGGAGTGAAATTAAATCCGCATTCACTCCGCCACTCAGAGTTCCAGAGTTTTAAAAAAAATCACTCCGCATGCGGAGTGAATTGGGAGTTTTTTTTAGCAGAGTGACGTGGATTTTATTCCACTCCGGTCCGGAGTTTTAATACTTAAATAAATTTATATTAAACTGCTAAACAATGTGTGTGTGTGTGTGTGTGTGTGTGTGTGCAAATGTGTGCGTGTATGCAAATGCGGGCGTGTGTGTACAAATGTGTGCGTATGTGCAAATTTATGTGTGTGTGCAAATGTGTGCGTGCGTGTGTGTGCGAGTACGCGTGTGTGCCTAAATATGTATGTGCGTATGTGTGTGCATATCAGCTGATTAATAATGTAATACGTGAATTTTCACTTCGATTTTATTGAGTGGAGTTATATTTTATTAATAATATTTACAAAACTCCGCTCCGGAGTAAATTTCACTCCGGAGGGATTAGTTTAATAAAAAATTATCTACTCCGCGAAAACTCCCCTGCGGAGTGAATTTCACTCAGAGGGGAGTGAATAATTAAAAATTCATTCACTCCGAATTTAATCCGCATTCACTCCGCGAATTTTTTCCAGTGCAAAAATAATATCATCAAATCTCCCGCCATATTTGCTGAAGTTAATTGCCTCAGAATCTTATTAGAGATCGCGGAATAATTTAAAGACTATTTAAAATAAACCCACACACGTTAACTATTCTCACTCTCACACGCAAATTGCGCGCACATGTTATCTATACATTAGCACACAAGTTGACGCATTGCAATCACGATTGGTTAGATTGCTTCCATTGGCTGTAATTCTTTTGGCACCAGTATCTAAATGATCTCTACCACACACACGCACACATTTCTCGGTCTTTGTCTTTGTCTTATTTATTTAACTCTTTGTCTGTCTTAGTCTTAGTCTTTGTCTTTGTCTTTGTCTTGTTCTTCCTCAATAAGATACAAGTTTAGACTAGACCAATACTCGAACATTTAACTCTAGTTAGAACAAGATGACAAATGATAGAGAGAAAAGATTTTATATAAAGAGAGAGGAAAGAGATTAAGTGTAGAATAGAAATTAAAAGGGGAAGGAGTCGGTAGTGGTGTGAAGACTTGAGTGTAATGAAAATTGTTTAAGAGTAAAGACAAGTAGTGTGTACTGTATTTGTCATTTCTTCGACTACAACTAACGTCTCAATCTTATTTACCCTCTTTATTTTTCCTCCTTTACGGAAAACCGTCTGTTTAAATTCAAATTTTATCTTGAATTTTATTCAAATAATTAACGTGATCTGTGATTACAACTTGCGACCTTCTCAGTGAGTGCTGTGAATAATTTAAACAATACCGAGACGTAAATACTGCAAATTATATTTTATATTTTTTTGTTTAAGTGGAAAACTGAAGTTTAATTTTAAATAAAAAAAAATATTACTGAGTAATAAAGAAAAGAAGAGAGTTGTTTAAAGAAAAGCAACCGAGCCTCAGGTTTTTTACTTTTTTCAGGCGCTCGTGCACGTCGAGTGTCATCAAGCTGGAGCTGGCAAAGAGGAATTTCGGCCTACGGGGGTAAGTTTTATACTTTTTTTTACTTAAGAGTACAGTTGACGTTAAATATTTTTTTTCGTTGTTATAAATATATTTTTCAAAAAAATATGTTACATAAAATGTGAACTATACTATAGAGGTTTCGCAAAAAAAGTTAGAGGAGAAAAATGGAATTTGTTGTGCAACTGTCGATGTTAAATTTTTTTAGGGATTTAGAGCCGGGTATTTTACATTGATATGTTTGAATACATATATGTATATTTGTATGTAAATGTTTGGATGAAATTGGAAAATGATACGTAAAAATAGTATAAAATAAAAGAGATGTTTGTATCAATTTTCCGTACACGTTTCGATGATGTATAGATACATTGCTGATGCAACGGGGTTTCACAATGAATAAGGGTTGGGTTATATTGTTGTTTCCAGATAGCTATGCTATTCGTGATGCATACATACATATACTTTTTTTAGTTATTCGTAATTATTGCATCATGTTAAATCGATATTGATGAGAAATTTGATTTTTATTGCGCCGATGAAAAATGGAATCGCGATTTCTTTTAATTAAATTCTCGTGTGTCGTCGACGGTCATAAGATCGCGCTGATGCTCGTCTCTCATTTTCAATGCTAATAAAAAAAATTTTATCCATGATGATCATTACTGTAAAAAATCGGGAGTGAATACGGATTTTATTTAAATCCGAATTCACTCCGTCACTCGGAATTCTGGAGTTAAAAAAAATCCCTCTGCAGTGATAAGGGATTTTTTTATGGGCAGAGTGATTTCGGATTTAATTTTAATCCGCATTCGGTCAGGAGATTTAATACTTAAATAAATTTATATTCAATAGGAACTTTATATATATGATACATAACGAAAATATTAAATTATTGAATAGCTATGACGGCATAGTTTTTATAGAAATATTTTATATTTCTGTACAATATGAAACGTATCTCGTAGTATGACCTTGGGGTCTTTGTGAAAGTTTTATTATCAGCTGCTTATAATTTTTAAAAATAATTTCCCGCACTGTAAAAATATATTCATTTCCGTACACTGTAAAAAAAATTGTTTGAATTTTCAAAGATTGTATATAACGCAATAAACACATACATTTGTGCTTGAAATTTCATTACTGATTTCATATAGAATTTAAAATACACGTTTTTGAATTTTCAAATTAACACTTTGGATTTTCAAATACTTTTTTTTGAAATTTCAAATAGAATTTTTAAAATTCAATATATGTTTTAGAATTTTCAATACTTGCTTTGAAAATTTAAAAATCAAGTATAAATTTTAAGTACGTTTATTAAAATTCATATTTTTTCTCTTAATTTTAAATACCAGCTTGATTATTAAATTACGTATATTAAATTTAAAGCTTTTTTCATTGAAAATTAAATTCAAATATCTAGTTATAAAAATTCAATTCCTTTTGTATTGTAATTTTCAAATTATTTTTAACAGTGTATATGATGCATAGCGAAAATATTAAATTATTGAATAGCTATAACGGCATAGTTTTTACAGTAATATTTTATATTTCTGTACAGTATGAAATGTTATCTCGTAGTATGGCCTCGGGGTCTTTGTGAAAGTTTTATTATCAGCTGCTTATAATTTTTAAAAATAATTTCCCGCGTATTCATTTCCGTACTCGATATAAATGTCGAAATATCAAAGACCTGAGCTCACTTATCAGAAATTTTTTTTATAATTAATATTTTCCGAAACTACCCTTCGGAATGAAATTCACTAAAAGAAATTAAATAAATAAAAAATCATCCACTCCATGTTTACTCCGGAAATTTTTTACTATCTCTGATGGTAAAATTTACAAATTTTTCAAAAAAATATGGTAATGATTATCACATACGTGTGATAATTCCCTATTGCAAGACAGTAGTGGTCATAATTTTTTTTTCGCGAGTAGAAAAATTCGAGAAAATAAAATTAACTTTTCCAGAACTCAAATAACGAGCAATAGAACGATACCGAGTGCACTGAATTTACTGGAGTGTATTAAAATAGATAAATATTGATTAACTGACAAGATATAACGTGAAAAGTAGTCTGGTCGAGTCGACCTTTGTAAAATTTCAAAACTTTCATTAAATTATTAACACACCGTCGATCTCTTCTGTCTCTGTTGATTTTTGTTCCGAACAGGTTACTCGGCTATTTTCAATCGAGGTCGTCGACTATTTAATAAGTAATTCGATCATTTAATTATTAATCCATGCACTCAACTCATCTAGAAACATAAAAGGATACACTTTTTTTTATTTCAATTAGCGATAACAAAAATGTCTAACTAAAAAATTTAAAATTCCGCTAATGGATTTCTAATTGATTTGAACGTTAATTGACAAATATAGAGCCTGCACTCGCACTAAATATTTAATAACGATAAATTAATTAAATAGTCGAATAATTTTCTTTCTATTTTATTTTTAATTTTTAATATTACCCGCGATCTTCAGCGCGTCTTGAATTTCTATAACATGACTTTTCATCTAAAGATATCCACCAAGTGGAAGAAGAAGCGTAAAGCAATTCGTTCGGACCACAAGTGCTCGACCCTCAGTTTCTATTCCATTTACTCTTTTTTTTTTTATTGTCTATCCTTTTGTGAATTTTATTTTTGTTCTCTTTCTTCTCTTTTACTTTATGCTTCTTTTCAACAAATTTTTCCTCATTACATTTTTTCATTCGTCCATTTATGGAGTCGGAAAAATTGGCGGCTGTCTTCGGATAAAATTTTTTTTTTCTCTTATATTTTTTTTGCTATACATAAAACTTATATTTATTTGTATTTTACTTGCTCTATTTATTTCTATATTTTTTCAATGCTCGAATGCTCAGTCAACGTTGAAAATAAATAGGTCGTGTTCAAAATTCAAAATGACGTTTAATATTTTTTAATTTTCTTTATCATTATTCTTATTTTTTTTTAATGGATATAGGGGAGAGGGGGGTAGAGTGAGCCCCTTAAGGAAAATAATTATAATATCATTAATTTTTTTTACGCGTTTACTTCGTCTTAGACCCTTGATATTTATTTTCACTTCATTATGCTGCGTCCATTAAATTTGAAAAATCGAAAATTAGGGGCAAAGTGGGCCCTCAAAAAAATTTCGGATTTGATATTTTTTATTTTTTACACGAGTGATATTTGCCCTCATATAAGAAATTTCGATAAGTTTATTATCCGTTCGAAAATTCGAAATTGACGTATAGAAAATTTTGAGGGGCCCATTTTGCCCCATATTTTTTGAAGTTTTGAAAATATTAAGGGGCCTACTTTGCCTTCTTCCCTAATTTATTGATTTTTATGATTGCGGTGTAAAAAAAAATGATTTATTTGTTTATTTATTTAAAGAAATTTATAAAAGTTAAAAGGAAAAAATAAATGGTAAGTTCGTGGGGTTGAATCGAGCTAAGTTTAATTTTCAAGTACTTCAACAGTCCAATTATCTATCGAGATGGTAATGGTAAACAAAAAAAAAAGGAAAAGAGTTTCCCGTGTCAGTTGCCCGGTTTTCTTTTACTTTATTTTCTCCACTCATCTATTCAAATCTTTAACCAGCATCTCTGGCAACAAACTTTACTTTTTTTTTAAATCAATACTGCTTCGAAAGTTGCACAGGTGCTTGTAAACTTTAGAATGATAGAGTTGTGATTGCTGACGTTACTATCTAATTTATTAATTATAAATTTTGATTAATTATTCACGGGTAATGTGATGAGAAATTCAAGTTTAGTTTTATCTAGGGCAATTCCGGGTCAGATGTTAAAATTAATTTTCCAAAATATTAGTTTGTATTCTTAGATTTTTTAAATTTAATTGACTAGTTTTAATTTTACTGACAGCTGTCATTTTTTTTTTATTTACAATTCCCATTTTTGCTGACAGGTGAATTCGTGTTAAATATGAGTTATAAATATATAAAGATTTAATATAAAATTATTTTATTATTGAGAAAAAAAATTAATTCGTTTTGATACAAAACTTTTTTTACCCCCAAGAATTAAAGGGATGACAGAACAGGGGGGGGGGGGGGGGAGGAAGTACTACAAAAATTTAGACTTAAAAAAAACTTTTTTTAATTACCACAAAATTTTTATTTTATTTTTTGGGTAAAAAAAAAATTGAGTACCTCTTGGGTCAGTTTTTTTCTAATTAAATGTTAGTTAATATCCTGATTTACTCTCAGTTATATAAATTTTAATACAAACTTTGACAAACAATTTTATCAAACTACTTGATTTTTTTTTTTAAATAAAAAAAAAAAATACTCAGCTAATTAATTACTGCAAGTTAATTTATATCCCTATGATTGATATTTTTTGCTCAGTTAAAAAAAATGTATCACTACTTCCATAAAAATATAAATTTATATTAATTTACTCACACAATCACGTCACATACCCGCAACTGTTAACGCATTTAAATTAATTCTTACTCAAACATCCAAAATAATTTTATTGTTCCCCTATCAAAAAATATCCACTTAAATAAACGAAAAATTATCATAACATCCTTAATTTAAATGTTTATTTACGTAAAATATCTCGAATACCATAATCATAATGTTCACCCACTTGGATCCCCATGGCCAATAAACAGCCGATTAAATTCCTCGTCGTAATTAAATCCTTTATACCCATCACCAAAACATCCCTATTACAATTACAATAATTATACCAACAGCAATAACAATAATAATAATAACAAAAAAAAAAAATTAACTAGCAATCCATTATGCTTGCAGCGATAATGATAATGAGTGTCGCGTATAGCTAACGACAAACAATCTGATAATTTATCTCCGCAGAGTCAGTAGACGAGAAGAAAGACTATAGGGCCAATGGGTGGGGTGGGTTGGGTCGGGTTGAATAAGGGGCAAAGAGAGCTTCTGTTGAGGATGGTTGGGTACAGTCGGGTGGCTATGAGTGGGTGGAATAAGAGAACCAAAGAGAAGAGAACCGAAGAGTAGAGTAGAGAAGGGAGGGGAGGCTTGGGGAGGAGAGACATGACGCGTGACATCACGTGGAGTATTGATCGCCGGCACAGCATCCACGCAAGCCATTCCAGTAACTTCCCTACCTACCCCAACCACCCCTTTGAAACCGGCGCAACGTTCTACCTATCACTGTTCTATACACCCTATACTTGTACATACATACATACATACATACATATACATATACATATATTTTAAGACCCCCTTGTCCCTTTAGCTTGACGCCGTGCTCACCTCTCTGTCACGCTCTGTTTCCCTCTGTTTCACTTTCATACTATTCGCTTTACCTCCTCATTGCATCTTTATTTTTTTTTTTATCTTTTATCTTTTATCTCTCCTCTCTATCTATCTAGACTAGAGATTTTTTTTATTAACGTTGTCTATACTCTGTATCACGATCATAACTATATCAATGTACAGACTTTTTCCACCTGTCCGACGGTTAGCCACAGCCCTGTCAACTATCCAGCAGGGATGTATTCCAGCCGGTTAATTATCAAACGTATAGGAAAACCCCTCGTGGCAAATACACTGATAGTGTATAATGTTGTGTGTGTAGTCGGCGACAAACGGACGGTGATGATATTAAATCTAGTGGATTTCATCTCCATATCGTTGGGATAGATGGATATATGGCATTAATACACATGTGGATGTGGATATAAAGGAGAATACTTTTTACTGAAGAAGTATTGCGCCCGAGGTTGTCAATGTTATAGATCGATCACGGAGATAAATGATGACGCGTTTTAATCTTGGGGGTTTTACTTTTTTGTTTGATATCAGGTTTTGTTTTTGTAGTGATTAGGATTCTTGGAGCAAAGTATCCTCATTTGTTATCTCATTGACGTAATTTTTATGTGAGAAATTTTTTTTTTTTTCATGACGATTTTTATTTACGATCCTGACGTTAGCAGACAATTAAAAATTTTTGGATTTTTTTTTTCAAAAAATCATTTACAAAAAAACAAAAACCAAAAATATGCACATGTAGAAAATTTAAAAAACTACAGGTGGAATTTTTTCAAATATTAATTTTTTTACAATTTATTATTTTTAAAAAAATCCAAAAATTATTAGACGTCGGCTAACTTTAGTATCATTTTTTATTTTGATCCTGAGTGATACTGAAATTAGCCGACGTCTAATAATTTTTGAATTTTTTTTAAAATGATAAATAATAAAAAAAAAAATATTTGAAAAAATTGCACCTGTAGTTTTTTTAATTTTCTACATGTGCATTTTTTTAGTTTTTGATTTTTCATAATTAATTTGTTGAAAAAAAAATGCGAAAATTAAAATTCAGAATCACGATCCTGAAGTTTGTAGAAAATTAAAAATTTTTTGATGTTTTTTTCGACAAATTAATTACAAAAAAAAAAAAAATAAAAATATGCACATGTAGAAAATTACAAAAGCTATAGGTGGAATTTTTGAAATTTTTTTTTTTCTAATTCATTAATTTCTACAGCAATACAAAAATATTTTTTTAGCTACTGACGTTTAACTTTTAAATTTTTCTATTTATTTAGTGGTATTATATTTCACTGGAGCGCAAAAAAAATATTTCAATATTTATTTTCATACAAATTTTTTATTTAATATATCAGCTTGTAAATTCGCGAAAAAAAAATTTTTTTTGTTATTAAATAACAAAAAAAATTCAAGTAGTTAACAAGTGATATTTTTTATTATTAAAAAAATGGATAAAATTTCAGTTTAAAATTTTTTATTCACTCGTCAAACTTTACAAGCTGCGAATAAAATTTTAACAGAGCTGGAAAAAAATTTAAATAATCTAAAAAAAATATAGAAGAGTTTATTTCACTAAAAAAATAAAAATTATCGGGTAAAAAAAATCTCTATCCACTCAGACATCTAGTATTTTTTAATAAAACAATATGGAGTCGAGAGACGTGATCTTTGTACTTTGGATCAAGATTTGACACAAAGATAAACTGCTTATGTATGCATATTTCCCTATCACGTTGGCAACTCTCGAGTTTCTGTATCACCCTCTTCATTTGTACTCCGTTCACTCCCAACGTTTTGCTTTTCGCTCAATACACTATAGACATATCACATGATAAATCACAACCTGTTCGTTTTCCTTCTTCTCTACTCCCTCTACTTATCATGTTCGTTAACGTAATATATATAATAATATTATATAATACCTGTGAAACCAATATTATATATATATTCATATATCACAAATCAGCGAATTGAATTTGAAATTTTCGCGCCATTAGAAATTTTCCTTCAAATTCAAATCACATTTCTCTCCATTCCATTTTTTAAAATCCAGGTAAAAAAATTTCCAGACACTTTTTCTTCGGCTGGAAAATTGCCGAGAAAAGGCCCAGGTCGTGAACATAAGGCCCGAAATTTAGCCGACTACCCTACCGGCTCAATTTATTGGCCAAATTTCAGCCAATTTTCGGTCTGTTTATTAGAAATAATAAAATTTTGGTGAATTTTTTAAAATTTGAAATTTTCGCGCCATTAGAAATTTTCCTTCAAATTCAAATCACATTTCTCTCCATTTCATTTTTTAAAATCCAGGTAAAAAAATTTCCAGACACTTTTTCTTTCGGCCGGAAAATTGCTGAGAAAAGGCCCAGGTCGTGAACATAAGGCCCGAAATTTAGCCGACGACCCTACCGGCTCAATTTATTGGTCAAATTTCCGCCAATTTTCGGTCTGTTTGTTAGAAACAATAAAATTTCGGTGAATTTTCAAATTTTTTTTGAAAATCGTCTTCAAAAATCCACAAAATAGTTTTTTTTAACACAAATAAAAATTTTTTATTGTTCAGTCGTTCCAGTTTCTATCCAACTCGTTATTTTATATTTTTTTATTGATATAGTTAACAGTTATTTTAGTAGCGCATGACCTTTTAATCAGTCCTTTGTACGGCATTTCTGATGCATATAGGGAAGGAAAAAAGATAAATGAAAAAAAAGAGGGAGATGGGGTTAAAAAAAGTTAAACAAGAGACAGTTATTAATAGACATGGTTTACTATACGTATCCTTCTATTCATGCATTGAAGCTTCAGTCTCGAGAGTTTTATACAGTAGCCTCGGTATCAAGTTTACACGAGACACGTGAATCGAAACACTCACTCGCCCTCTGCCCGTACTATGCACCTAACTCCAGACATGAGTGTTGATTTTTTCATGATATGGACGACTCTGTATGTTGTGCCAGAGTTCAAAGCTACGTTCAAACTTTAACATCCTCCCTGTAATAGCATTGCTGTCTTTTAAACTATATACAATGGTAAACAAAAATAAAAGTTACATTCAAAAGTATACTGTAAGTACAACTGTACTTTCATATAAATTGAGTTTTAATATATTCCATTTCATTAAGGCTGGGCTGTATCTAAAAAGTTATCGAATTTTAGATTTTTATTAATTTATTAATCGATTATCATTTAATTTTCTTATTTCCACGTTGGGATTTCCCACTTAGGTCCCACAGAACCCAATTGGGAAAAATTACAATAATTTTTTCATTTTCACGTTGGGATTTCCCACTCAGGTCCCACACAGAATCGATTTGGGAAAAATTACAATAATTTTTTTTATTTCACGTTGGGATTTCCCACTTAGGTCCCACATAGAACCCAATTGGGGAAAATTACAATAATTTGTTTATTTCCACGTTGGGATTTTTCATTTAGGTCCCACACAGAACCCAATTGGGAAAAATTACAATAATTTTGTTTTATTTCCACGTTGGGATTTCCTACTCAGGTCCCACACAGTACCCAGGTGGGAAATATTGACCATGAATAATTTTATTTTTGTTTGGGATTTCCCGATTGGGCTCTGATTGGGCCCTCATAAGGATTTCCCTATTAGGAATGCCCCATTAGGGCCCAAAGAGGTTCAGATACACACAGTGGGCGATTCCACAGTAATTTCAGGATTACAGCGATTTTTTTAGCTTCCGATGAAATTTATAAGACAAAATTCTTCGGAAAATTTCTATTCGAGTCCCATAAATATTTAGAACGTAATTAGAAATCTAAAATTCGAGATTTGTTACATAGAAAAAAATTTTTAGTCGTAAGAAAATTTTAGTTTTCACTTCATAATTCAAAATTTTTCTTGCGCCAAGAATTTTTTTTTTCTGTGCAGGTACAGCTCAGCCTTAACTGACTTCCATATACATTTTTTTATATTTTTGACAGCCGCATTTTTTAGTAACGGGAACTTTCGATACAAAAATTTAAATTTAAATCAAATACTTTGAGTACTTTTTGATGCAAGTTTATTTTTTTCCGGCCCTCTGTTAACTCTAAACTCAAGTTCGATTAAAAAAATAACCGTATCAAATAATTTTTTAGTTCAATTAAAAAAATACACGATAATTATTTACTGAACTAGCAAAATTATTATTTTGAAAAAACAAATAAAAAAATTGAACGGATTCATAAATAAATATATAAAAATACAGCTTGAGATATAAAATAAAATATACGATACGTCAGTACAAAAAAAAAAAAAACAGTACAAAAAATAAATAAATAATTCCCTAAAAAAATACGAAAAATTTTATTTACAAATTCTTACATAAACGTAATATTAATTTAAGGAAATATATATATTAGGGTGGCGCAAAAAAACCGACTATTTTTTTTTTTTCAATCTCGCATGAAAATTTGTTGGTTTACGATGTTTTAAGAAGCCTCTCCACAAATCAGCTCGATAAAAAATTTTTAAGAGGTCGCTCACGAATTTTGAAAATATCGAAAATGATCGAAAGTAGGATTTTTATTAAAAAAATTTTTTTTTTCTCGTGGCAGCAATAGTTTATATTTGTAAAATCATGACTATGCTGAAAATTTCAGCCCAAAATTTAAATATTTAAACGGCGCTCAAGAATTTTGAATGTTTCCGAGCGCAGTCTCTTGGACGTTTTTGAGCGACCCTTAAATATTAATAATAAAGCTTCTCGATTTTTTCACCATCAATTTGCATGACAATGAATGGAAATATAACCCGAGAAATAGAAATAATAAGTTATTTACATACTTTTTTATTTTTTAATTCAATTTGTAGGTTTTTTCGCTTATTCAAAACTGACCGAATTTCATTGTTTAAGACTGTTCTGTATATTTTTGGGTATGCAAAAGTTATATTTAAGTGAAATGACAACAATTGAGTTATAAAAACTAATTCAAACTATTAATTACATATTATCAGTTAATATTCGAAATTCTTGAGCGCCGTTTAAATATTTATATTTTGGGCTGAAATTTTCAGCATAGTCATGATTTTACAAATATAAACTATTGCTGCCACGAGAAAAAAAAAATTTTTTAAATAAAAATCCTACTTTCGATCATTTTCGATATTTTCAAAATTCGTGAGCGACCTCTTAAAAATTTTTTATCGAGCTGATTTGTGGAGAGGCTTCTTAAAACATCGTAAACCAACAAATTTTCATGCGAGATTGAAAAAAAAAAAATAGTCGGTTTTTTTGCGCCACCCTAATATATATATATAAAATCAATATTTAAATAAAATAACCCAAGTTGAATTTAATGTAAATGTCGATATTGGAAAGATTTAAGTGTGAGGTTCGTTGGCGCAAGCTTTTGCTTGATACTCCCTTGTGTAATTGAATAGAGTGCTACAAACTTGTGCGAATGGAAAATACTCGTAGGAGGTATACATATATATATAAACATATATAGGGAATAGAGGAGAATGTTGAGAAGTAGAAGAGACATGAGATGTTGCAGTTATAGTTATAGTTATAGATATATATAGTGAAAGACGTGATATGGGGGTGGGGGGGGGGTAAAGAGTAAGTAGTAAAGAGTAGATACTTGACTATTGGGTGTGAGAAGGATGATGAGTATGGTAAGACGCGAAGAGGGACAAAAATATAATATTGTGTACATATATCTATATGTTGTCGTGTTGTTATGTTACGTATCTACAACTTCTGACATGGTATTCAAGAGTACTATGCACGTTACATTAGCGAACACGCCGTCATCTTCTCAATGGATAAACTAACAACGTTGCTTGCCTCTACTTTTTTTTTTTTATTATTTTATTTATATTTTTTGTTGTTGCTGTTGTTATTCTTCTTTTGTGCAGCTACAAACTGCAATACTACGAGTCTATCTATTCAGTTACTTCGAATGCATTCACTAGACCGTACGTGAGATTTCCGCAGCCTTTTTTGCACATTGTCAACTTCTATTGTAAATTGACTTACGATTATCTGGCTTTTCAATTTTATCTATACTTTTTTTAAGACATTTAAATATTGGAGTTTATTTCAAACTGTGTTAAGGGTCGCAGGTAAAAATAAGTCAAAAATTTAGATCATGGAAATAGAAAATTTAAATGGTAAAATAATAACGAAGGCCAAATTTTGATTAATTTTTTATTCAGCGCTATTTTGCCGCAATAGGAATTTTCTCTTTAATTTAATGGGAAAAAAAATTTTCCAGGTTTGTCGGTATTGCTCTGGAAAATAATTAAATATGAAAATTTAAAAATAATAGAATGGTTATAATGCCTATGTCTAGTAAAATTTGTTACTACTTAAGTAATGATTTATTTGGACGGATGACATTTGTCCATTACAAACTTGTGACGCCTGTTGGCAACAGTTGTGACTTTGATTCAAGTCATGGAAATAATGCAATGCCTCTTCTGTGACGTTTACAAACCCACTTGGATTCTATTTTAATGAATAATAATAATAATAATAATAATAATTAAATATTATACTTAAATCTATTATTAAATTTTAAAAAATCAGGAGTAATTACGGACTTTATTTCAATTCGGATTCACTTCATCACTCGGAGTTTCGGAGTTTTCCAAAAGATTATTTCACATGCACACAGTAAAAAACGAATCGTCAAAGTGTAAAAAAAAGCGTATGTTAAAATTCTGTGTGTTAAATTTTTAACACTTTTGTGTGTCATTTTAACACACAGTATTTATCTTGTTTGAACTGCCGCAATCGATTGATTTTTTAACACACAAAAACGTTTTTTTTTTTCGAAAGTAACACTTTTTATGTGTTACTGTCAAATCAACACACAAAATATGTTAAAAAAATGTCGACCATCACAAAAGAATTCTTGGAAAACTTTTACTATTAACATATGCGTATGTAACTTTTTTTAACACTCACAACATGTTAAATAACACATAAATAAGTGTAAAACGTTCGTTTTACACACGATTTGTGTTGATTTTGACGGATCCTTTTTTACTGTGCAGGGTAAATACACAGAAAAAAGGACTTCTCCTCCTCCGAAAGAAATTTTTGGTTTCATTTCATAATGAAAAATTTTTCTAGCCCCAAGAAATCCTTTTTTTCTGTGTAGGGAGTTTGCATTTTCCGCGGAGGGATTTGGATTTTACTTCAATCCGCATTCACTCTGGCTCGGAGTTTCAGTAGTAAAATAAACTCCCCTTTGGAGTTGATTTTACTCCGAGGGAATTAAATAAAAAAAAAGTCTTTTGTTCCGCATTTACTCCGAAGTTTACCCCAGATTGGATCCGCGTTCACTTCGGGAATTTTTGGCAGTTCAAAAAAATATTTTTTATTTCATTAGATTATCTAATGATCATTAATTAATTTAGTAATGTACAAATTTAATGAACGTTAGCTGGATTTTTAGGAGAATTAAAACCGTAACTTTTAACATATTGAGTGTTTTTGCATAAACGTTTTTTATTTTATTGTAAACTTGGGAATAGTGAAAGACGGAAAAAATAGTGGAATTATAATGGGACTTAGACAGTGCGAAGTAAAACTGAAAGAGCTTTGAATTTTGTCGAGCACTCGAAAGAGAAAGCTGTAGAGTAACAAAACAGTAAACAAGTAGAGGAAGGAAGAGCGGCGATAAGGAAAGTACGAGACTTGAGGGAGGAAGTGAGAGGGGAGTTGTGTGGAGAAATTGAAAGCTCTCTTTTCCAGGGTGAGCAAAGTAAAAGAGTACGAGTACGAGTACGAGTGTGTCTGGTAGTATTCTTCCTTTTCGACCTGGCAGTTTCGAGCAGCTAAAGAAGACGGGCACGAAAAAAATAAAAAATGGATCGAGAGAAGAAAAAATGTATAAAATCCCTCGGGCTAAAGACTAAAATGATGTGTCCGGATGAAGTTGAAAAGTTTCGACGCCTTTCGTCATGTCACTGTTTTATAAGTGTGGTCCTTTTTGTCTGAGCTTTTTTTACTTTTGACGTTTTATTTTTCTTGTTACTTTACTTTGAGTATTTGTCGTGATTGGAAAAAAATATTATTCTTTTACAAGTTTGAAATTTTATGGAAATTAAAAAAAAAAAATCAAATTCCGTTGAAAAAAAAAGGCTTGTAATAATTTTTAAATAAGTACTCATGTTTTCTTTTATGTAGTTTACTTTATGAAAAGTTTTATTGGCTCTTTTTTTTATTTCACGAGAATTAGTTTAAAGAGTTAATGGGGTAGTGTTTAGGGGAAATAAACTCTTGGAGGCGGAATTCTGATGAGATCTATTTGTTTAAATAATATTAATTATTTTTGACAAAAGTTTATGTCGATAAGATCAAGTTGTTTCAGCTATGACTGATAGGTGATAACAAATTGAGGTAAAGTCGTCTGTTAATGGCCGAAGTAATTTTGCGAGCGGTTTTATTGATGGTAAGACGGTCATTTTATTGCCAGTTTTATTTCCCGTGGTACTTAATTGCTAATGGGCAATTGGGCAGAGTAATAAATAATATAGCTGTCAGTATAGACGAATAATGGACACGTATTATTTCGTTATCACACAGAGGTCTTTGCGACATTAGTGTACTGTATCTTTGAACAGTAACTTAAACTGTGTAATAGAGTAATTAGAGAGGATTAATCTAGACAGTCGCTGTAAATACAACAATCAGTGCGGATAAGGTAACTGATACTTGCTAACATTATTATTACAATTACTACCGAAGCTGCGTAAAGTCTGCATTTGCATCCGCACTATTTACAAATAAACATACCCACACTAATTATCATATTACTTAATCAGCTCCGCCGCGTTGTATCGCGATATTCACAATTACAAATAAAATAAAAAAAAATAGTAAGCTCTGTACTTTCCCACGGACTAAAAATGATATTTAATATTTCGCGTTTACAAAAATCTTGAATTTAAAAAAAAAAAAATTAATCAAGTAATTAATGGATTGGAAAATTTTTTCAATTCATTTAAATGACACGAGTATTTAGTTGTAGCAACACGAGTTATTTCAAAAATATAAAAAATGTTCTTATATATTCATTTTTTTTCGAGCCAACAGACTAAGTCTCGACTGGAGCCCGACGAAACTTTTCTATGGTTTCAACTCAAAAATCTTGAATTAAAAAAAAATAATTATAATAATAATAATAAAATATTTATTCAAGTAATTAATGGGTTGAAATTTTTTTTCTAAATTTCAAATTTTCATAGCGGGAAGTTAAAAATAAAACTCGCAATGAAAGATAAAATATATGCTAATGGATATTAAATCGAGCCCATATGTTACACGTACTTATATATACGCAGAGGAGTAATAATGGATGGTATGATGAAAATACGCGAGAAATGCTTCTATTCGTAGTGTATTATTTGCTGGATGTTCATTTAGTAGTTTGGGCCATGTTTAACTTGACGAAACCCCGACTAGAACATAACACACCCGTCGATTCGGTGGATGGAGTTGTTTACCCGACATCATGTACACTCGGCAATATTCTCGGGTCGTCTCTGCTGCATCGCGGTTTATACTTCCCACACTTTATTCGATTGTTTATATTCATCTACACATATATATCTATATTTGCACACCCACATTCAAGTACACCCGTTTATATAAATATATGTATATAAGGGTTGTTCTCGCAGACGTTATCTTGGCATTTTGCTTCAACGAATTGTTCATCGATTTCCCAGTCATCTTCTCCCGTTCTTGGGATTCTCACCACTTTTATTTCAACTTCAATCCACTTCAATTCACATCTTATATTCTTATAAAGCTTTTTGTATTTTTATATTTCAATTTTAATAAATTTTTTTCATTTTTCATCAGCTGGTCTTAAGAAATATTTATAACTTACAATACAGTATTTAATAAAATTATTTTTTTTCTCTGTCTCAAAGCTACGACTTGGAATAATTTTTTTACTCTTAAAGAAAAATATTTAATGAAGATGAAAAAGCATAAAAATATAGAATGAAATTGATGAGTGAAATGTTTATCAGGTTAAAGATGCAAATTCTTCATCTCGAAGCATCTTGAATCTGAGAGAGTATCGAGTAAAATTATACGGGGAAGTAAATAGGGAGGAAGAAGTGGAAGAAGAAAGAGGAGTAAAAGGAATTGATGGAGGATGAGAAGGAAGCGCAGGAAGAGGATGGCACTTCTGAATGGATGATGCATACAAACCAGAGAAGATGTATATCGGAGAGTTAATGGTCGTGTCCCATTACATTAAACTACTCCGCAGATAGCGGAAAACGTAAGGGAGGATTTATAAACAGGATAATCGCGGGTATTGGCTTCTCTTCAGCATACCAATGACTTTAAATCCTCTATTTATTTTATCGACCTTTAATTTCGTCACTTTAACACACACGTTATCTATTAACGACCCTGGTTTATTTTCAATCAATACTCAGTTTATTCCGTTAATTAATTTTATATTTTATTGATAACAAATAATTTTTTTTTCAATCAATTTTTTGAATTTTCCCGACGAATTCTGTATCAAGAGGCAACGCGGAGGTCATGGGGAAATTTGGGCCAGTCAAAATATTAAAAAAAAAAAAAAAAAAATGGAGTATGGAATCAGTCCTAAAAATTTTTATTCGAATAATTGAGCCGAAGACTAGACGGGATTTTAATGCAAAATTTTATGTCAGGACTATTTTGGTCGCAGGAGAAAAATTTAAATTTTGGCGGGCGCATTTTAACTCACATTCAAATTTTTTTCCAAGGCTTCGTTGTCTGTTTTCTAAAAAAACTTGAGCAATAAAAATAATTGTTTTAATTTCCATTGATGTAATTTTATTGTCTATAAATTTCCAAGGAAAAGTATAACGAGAGATTCATCAAGTGTTTAATCTGCAGTTACAGTCTCGCATTAGAGCTTGATACTTAAAATATATTTTTTTATTACTCATTTCTAGGCTCGTAACTGTACTTAGCGGCTGGCCGTACAGCGATGGAATCCCATGAAAATTAAGGATATTCAATTAAAATTAATGAAACGCTGACGTCAGTCGCCGACAGAAGAGAGCCGCGCGGTAATTGGAGAGGTCTCGACGTCCTTTCCTCTCTCTCATTCTCTTTTTCATTTTATTTCTTTTCTCTTACTCGCGTTTATGCTATGGTTCCTTTTTTCTCGATTTCAACCCTCTCGAGCCTTCTACTCTCATTCATCCCTCCCTTGCCCCCTATCGACTTTTCTTTAATTATTATTTTTCATTTTTTCGTTCAATACTTTACCTCTTCTCGCCATATTATTTTATATATTATTTTATTCAGCAAGATTTAATTCAGTAGATTTTAAAATTCACCTCGATAATATTAAAAAATGTTAAGGGTAAAAAAAATTCTATTTTCGAGCATTAAAAATTTTTGCCGAGTCTGTACTCGCCCAGAGCGCGTGCTAAAAATAAGGGGAGTTGAAATAAAACAAAAAACTAAAAAAAAAAGATACAATTTTTTTTTTTCGTCGCACGTTCGACGTAGGGGTCGATGCGTGTGCGAGCGCTGAACACACACGCGAGTTGAAACCATAGAAAAGTCTCGTCTGGCTTAAAGTGTCGGGCTCCATTCGAGACTTAGTCTGTTGGCTCGAAAAAAAATGAATATATAAGAACATTTTTTATATTTTTAAAATTACTCGTGTTGCTACAACTAAATACTCGTGTCATTTAAATGAATTGAAAAAATTTTCCAATCCATTAATTACTTGATTAATTTTTTTTTTTTTAAATTCAAGATTTTTGTAAACACGGAATATTAAATATCATTTTTAGTCCGTGGGAAAGTACAGAGCTTACTATTTTTTTTTATTTTATTTGTAATTGTGAATATCGCGATACAACGCGGCGGAGCTGATTAAGTAATATGATAATTAGTGTGGGTATGTTTATTTGTAAATAGTGCGGATGTAAATGTAGACTTTACGCAGCTTCGGTAGTAATTGTAATAATAATGTTAGCAAGTATCAGTTACCTTATCCGCACTGATTGTTGTATTTACAGCGACTGTCTAGATTAATCCTCTCTAATTACTCTATTACACAGTTTAAGTTACTGTTCAAAGATACAGTACACTAATGTCGCAAAGACCTCTGTGTGATAACGAAATAATACGTGTCCATTATTCGTCTATACTGACAGCTATATTATTTATTACTCTGCCCAATTGCCCATTAGCAATTAAGTACCACGGGAAATAAAACTGGCAATAAAATGACCGTCTTACCATCAATAAAACCGCTCGCAAAATTACTTCGGCCATTAACAGACGACTTTACCTCAATTTGTTATCACCTATCAGTCATAACTGAAACAACTTGATCTTATCGACATAAACTTTTGTCAAAAATAATTAATATTATTTAGACAAATAGATCTCATCAGAATTCCGCCTCCAAGAGTTTATTCCCCCTAAACACTACCCCATTAACTCTTTAAACTAATTCTCGTGAAATAAAAAAAAGCCAATAAAACTTTCCATAAAGTAAACTACATAAAAGAAAACATGAGTACTTATTTAAAATTTAAAACAGAGTATTTTTTATACTGAAAGTATAGTTAATACTTTTTAGCATGAGAATCTTTTGAACCACAAAGTATCTTCAGAGAGCACGTAGATGCAGTTGGTCCGTTGCAACACTTTGGTTGCTAGCTGTCTCTACGTTTCTCTCCGTTATTCACCCTTGGTCTCTTCACTCGCTCTTATTTCGTAGCATCCACATCACTAGACCGTTTTCTCTTTGCCACGACTTGGAAGTTGCATGGGATTCCGCGGGACGGGGGATTTAGTGAGTTGAGTGTAGTCAGCCAGGGCGAGGCTGAGTTAGAAGGATGCGGCAGCACAGGGGCGACGTGGAATGAAGGCAGAGAGGAACGAAGGGGATGAAATGGAGGGAATGGAATAGTGGGAACACTGAGTGAGTGAGTGAGTGAGCGAGTGAGAGAGCTAGTGCAGACACCCCCGTCGTCTTCATGATCAATATTACGCCCCACAGCCAACAGCCACGGCATCCGAACACTGAGACGGACTTCTTCCGGCCCAGACTCTCTACTTGCGTTTCCAAGTTTTCTCCATCACTCCTTCCTACCTCTCACTTTCTGTGTATACATATATATATATATATATATATACTATTTCAACTCTACTCTGCTCTTCATTTCTCATTCCATCTTCTCTATCATATACCAAACTTACACTTTCTCTTACTCTCTTACTCTTTCATCCCATGTCTTTACTCTTTATTCTTTCTCATTCAACCTCTTTTCAACTCCTTCTTTAGAAGTAGCAGCAGTAGGTTTTCCTACTTCTGTTTTATCTTATCCTTATCTTTCTTACTATTCAACAACTCCAGGAATCGGCTGCTATCTACCCGGTTACTTCTATCCACTTGTCCATCTCCGGTCTGCTTCACGTTACGTTGCGTTTTTTCTTGATATTTCGTGTAGAGATTGTATGTCTGTAGTTTTGAGAAGTATTTGTTGGGTGAAGTCTAAAAAGAAGAAGTAGAGGAAGAGGAAGTGATAAGCAACAAAAAGAGAAGGAAGAAGAGAGCAAAGTAAGCTCGTGGAAAAGTATGGAGCGAAAGATGCCCGACGGGAAAATGATTACCGGAAGCATTTCATTCAGGCTCCCGGCGTTAAAACATAATGTTGGGTAATGGACGTACCAATTGCCCGTCGTCTTCGTTGACGACGAGGTAAAATTACCCGCCAACTTATTTTCACGGTGTCGTAGTTTAATTTACTGACGATACAGACTCCTTGTTATTATTTTATTTATTTCCTGTTGGTATAAATCTTTGTATTTATGGTTAAATATTTTTTTATTATTTTTTTTTTTTCATTGTATTAAAATATTGTCAAGATTTTGTCGATAGTAAATTGTAATTATAGAAGATTTTGTTATTTGGGTATAGACGTTTGTGAAAATGTAATCAGGATTTTCTGTTTGAAGAGACGAGGAAGTAAATAATAGTCAGTATTTTTCGATTATTTAGTTAGCGATCGTAAAAAGGGAATTGGTAAATTGATATGAATTTTTATAGAGTGAATTCAAAAATGAACTTTAGAGAGTGAGTCGTTTGTTTATTTTATCGAGTGTTACTGCAGTATGTAATATTATTATTGTTAATATTTATGTTTGGTTTGCAATAACGATAGGCAGATTAAATTTGTTGAATTAAATAAAGAGCAAAGCAGGATCAAATAATAACATACATTTCCGCTATTTTATTTCCTTTTTATTTGTTTTAAGGGGTTAGGGGTAGTCAGAATTTTCAAAAAATCGATTTTTTTTTTTTTGCATTTTCTTAAAGTATAATATTTTAAAAATATTGTGTGAAAATTTGAAGTGAATCCGACAAATTCTTTTCGAGTTATTTAACAATGACCAAAGGACGCTCGGGTGCTACGTGGCATTCGAGAGCAGGTAGCTAGAAACAGCTGCAAGCAACCGACCTTTCGGGTTTCATTGTCATGAATATCTCCCCATTTTAATGTATTTATAATTATATATATATATATATATATATATATATATATATATATATATATATATATATATATATATATATATATATATATATATCCTTCTACATATATTCACAATTTGTAGGTAGTACAAGAACTGAAAAATAATTTTTGGTTGCCAGTATACCTGTAGTCGTTGCACTGATCAGTCGATAGTTTTGTGATAAATTATTTCTCAAGTGAATTAAATTATTAACCATGGGACGTGATTCTAGAAAGGTTTCAAGAGAACTTCGGAGTTCTGAAAAAATTAATAAGTCGCGTTCAGTCAAAAGAAAGAATGTTTTTAATCCGAAAACAGCCGAACGTGATGAAAGTATTCAGAGTACATCTTCTAAAAAATTAAAACAAAACACTGAAGATGATGTACCTGAAGACAGCAGTACTGAATTTCGAATAATAAATTTTATTCAGGTATTCACTGCAATTTCTGCTCTTATAAAATGTAAAAAATGTGATGGAAATGTAGTGTTTCAAACAGCAAGTACACGTGGGCTGGGATTCAAAATTGTAGTTGCATGTAATAACTGTGGAAATGAATATATTCCTTCCTGTTCTTTCGTTGGGCATTCTTATGAAATAAACAGACGTTTCATTTTTGTAATGAGAATACTAGGAATAGGATACGAAGGATTGTGCAAGTTTTGCGGCCTGATGGACATGCCGTCTTTTTTAGATAAATCTACGCATACAATTTTACTGAAACAGATTTTGAATTGTAGTAAAGCCGTCGCAGAAACCTTCATGACGAAAGCTGTGAATGAAGAAAAGCAAGCAATGCCAACAACTGAAAATGAAGATATAAATCATCTAACTGTATCGGGAGATGGAACCTGGCAAAAACGGGGATATACATCGTCATTTGGAGTTTCTTCTATAATTGGCTATTTTACTGGAAAGATTCTTGACATAAACATTAAAAGTGCATATTGTAAGCTATGTGAGTATTGGAAAAAAAAAACAAATACTGTTGAGTTCGAGGAATGGTATCAATCGCATGAAGATGTGTGTTCTGCTAATCATCAAGGGTCTTCTGGGAAAATGGAGGTGGATGCGATGGTCGAAATGTTTTCGTATTCTGAAACTAAATATGGAGTTAAGTATGCCAACTATATTGGTGATGGTGACTCCAAGACCTATTCAGGAATTATAAAATCAGATCCTTACGAAAATACAACTGTAAATAAAAAGGAATGTATAGGGCATGTCCAAAAGCGGATGGGGAGTCGATTACGTACGCTGAAGAGTAAACAAAAAGGTCTTGGTGGTCGAGGTAAGCTCACAGGAAAATTAATAGACAAACTAACTGTGTACTATGGTTTAGCAATACGCCGGCATTGTGATTCTATTGAAAATATGAAATCTGCTATAATGGCAACCTTTTATCACTACGGCTCGAGTGATGAAAAACCGAATCATGATATGTGTCCAAAAGGCGAAGAATCTTGGTGCTCTTACCAGCGCGCTGAAGCAAGAGGAGAGCTTGATACCTTTTCTCACGATTATTCTCCTTTACCTTCTGATGTTTTAAAAGCTATCAAGCCTATATACGAAGATCTTAGTAATGAAAATTTACTTTCAAGATGTGTAGGTGGATTCAATCAGAATAATAATGAAAGCTTTAACCAACTAGTATGGAAAATATGCCCAAAAACGGTAAATACTAGTTTTACCATCGTACAAATAGCTGCATACGTTGCTATGTGTATATTTAATGAGGGTATAAATTCATTATTAGTCTTGATGAATACACTAGGACTTAATTGTGGGCCTAATTCTCATCGGTATGCAGAAAGAATGGATGCTGCACGTATCAAAGTAGCAGATAAGCGCGCTAATGATAACACCCGAGAAGGTCGATTGCAACGTAGGCACCAGCAAATCGATATTTTGGAAGCTGCTATGTCGGCTGAAGAGCTATTATATGGTCCAGGAATAGATGACTCAGTGTAAGTTATTAAATAATTCTTATAATTCGACATAAATCCATAGCAAAACTTTAAATGCGTTTTTCTCAAAACTATGTTTTCTGAACTGGTGATCACTGTAACTTAAAAACTGCTCGGTAGATTTCAATAAAATTTATTGTACTTTTGAAATACATTAAAAACTCGTGCCTGATCGAAGGATTTTTTTTTTTTTTCAAAATTTCGATTTTTTTTTAACAATAAACTGTCGGTTTTTTTCTCGAAAATTTGAAAAAAATTTCCTGAGGCCGCCATTTTGTTAATTTCGAAAAAAAAAAAAAAAGCTTCGATCAGGCACAAGATTATCTATTAATAAAACTAATTTTTCTTGTCCGATTGATTTTAGATGAATCTCCAAGGACTTATGATGATCACCGCAAAGGACTTCGGGAGGAACGGGCTCTACAAAAACAGCGATAACTTTTTGAATTATTAATTTTTTTTTTTGAAATTTTCGTGAAGTCAAATCGAAACGTGTTCTAATAAAGCTATGTTTTTATTTTTGTCAAATAAAGTAATTAACTACAAAAAAAAAATTATTGAAAATCATCATTTTTTCATACCCCTGAGTACCCCTAACCCCTTAAATATTTATCGCGTTACGTGGGTTTTAACATACGGCAAAACTAAATATCAGACACCGAATACGCGAATAATAATATAATTATAATTTTATCAGTGTAGACTTTGAGCTAGAGTAAATGTTTGATATACTCGTATTTTGATAAAACGTAAATACTAAATTTTCGCTTTTGATTTTCATTAACTCAACTAATCCAAGTCCTCTGACATACTAATTAGTACTTTGTCTAATAAAAAAATCTACCAAAGTCGCGAGATGATTTTCTAAACCATTTTCATGACTACGTGGTCGAGATAATTAGACCAGATTATTTACTTCGGCAGCGCGAAATCAAAATTTTACTTCACCGTGTGAGAATCAATAATCAACCCACATCCACTATTTTATCATTCAACATAAATCTATCCCATAAATAATTTATGTGAAAGCCGTTTAAAAAAATCCATACACTTTCAATAAATTATTCAAATTATAAAATTACAATGCCCATTAATAATTAATTATCATATATTATGTACTAGGATCTTAAATAATTCAGCCTTAAAAATTTTCCCTTCAAATTGAATATTAATATCAATACAAAAATTCTAATTTATCACACGTGAGTTAATATTTGACTTTCGAAATTCAAATTTTCTAAACATCATTTCCGTATCTCTACTGCTGCCGAATTTCAATACACGGAAAAATTTTCCAAAATCGATGTTTTAGTATTTTTACTTCCAGTGGAGTCTTGTGAACATTCAATTCATATTTCAAAAATTCTATTTAGGTCCGTAACTGCCCGTACAAAAATGGATTGATCACTGACTGATCAATCATCGATCACTGATTGATCAACAACTCATCGTTAATTGATCAATAATTGATCAGTCAGTAATCAACCACAGATCAATAAGAGATCACTTAAAGATCAATCACTGATCACTCTGAGGAGAATAATCTGATAGTGATCAATCAGAGATCAGTTAGAGATCACCCAGCGATCAATCAGCGACAACCTATAGATCATTTGAAAATCGCATAAAAATCATCCAGTGTTTAAATGAAAACCACAATTTTTATGATATCTCCGAATGATCTATAGGTTGTCGCTGATTGATCACTGAGTGATCTCTAACTGATCTCTGATTAATCACTATCAGATTATTCTCCTCAGAGTGATCAGTTATTGATCTTTAAGTGATCTCTTATTGATCTATGGTTGATTACTGACTCATCAATTATTGATCAATTAACGATGAGTTGTTGATCAATCCGTGATCAATGATTGATCAGTCAGTAATCAACCACAGATCAATAAGAGATCACTTAAAGATCAATAACTGATCACTCTGAGGAGAATAATCTGATAGTGATCAATCAGCGACAATCTATAGATCACTCGGAGATATCATAAAAATTGTGATTTTCATTTAAACACTGGACGATTTTTATGATATCTCCGAGTGATCTATAGATTGTCGCTGATTGATCACTATCAGATTATTCTCCTCAGAGTGATCAGTTATTGATCTTTAAGTGATCTCTTATTGATCTGTGGTTGATTACTGATTGATCAATTAATGATGAGTTGTTGATCCATGATCGATGATTGATCAGTCAGTGATCAATGAGTGATCAATCCATTTTTGTACGGGTGTTTTGAAATTGGGCTGTCATCTAGTCCTTAAACATTGAAAATAATTAATACTGCCTTAAAAATCATATCATAGCATAAAAAATGTATATCAGAGAATGAGAATCACTGTCGTCCGACTGGTCCCGCACGAGGATATTTGTATTTGTACAAGTAGTAATATCGGGCTCCGGTCAGACAGTATGTCTCTTAGCTGTGTTGTGTATTGTGTACTATACAGTACATAATATAGAGTACTGGCGATAGTCTGCTTGCGATTTCAACGATCGTTCCATTCCATTCGTGTCCCCATCGTATCGTTCCTCCTATCCTGTTCATTTCGATTCCCTCGGTATACATATATAGCTTTATATATACATAGTTTCACTGTTACTCCTACCGTACTTCATACCAGTGTAGTATTCTCCCTCTTAATCGTGACTGTACTGGCAAGACTGACTGTACGTCTGCCTCTCCAATCTGCAGGCTATTGTCACACTCCCTCTTGCACTTTTCATCTTCCCCGCGACCCCTTTTTACCCTCGTCGAGCTTTATACTCTTTCTCTCTCAATGCTTTTCATCCCAGCGCACCGTCGTTCTGACGTTATCTCACTCTGTCCCTCTCTATCTGCTTATCTGTCTCATCTCGTCAATTTTTTTTTATTTCCTATCCACCGCAAATTAGCCTCGGGACTTTTAAATACCCGAGCTATATATATTTATATTTTTTTTTACCATTTTCTGTAAATAATTTATCTGTTTTTAATTCGCTAATCTGTTGATACTTTTATCGGATAAATTTATTGACAGAAATTAAACAGTCGGGTCTTGAAATAAATAATTTATGATGTGTGATCGGTAAGAGATAAAATGAAAATGACATATTCGAACTGGAGATAGTTTTAGGATCAGGAAAATCACGTCTCGGAAATTATTGGATCACTTTGGAGAGATAGATTTGGTTTACCATCACATCGTGCTCGTGGGAATCGCCAGATTCAACCAAGTGGCAGGTTCATGCAATAAAGATTTATTTAGCAAGTGAATAACGTACTCACTCTGCGATATATATATCCGGTGCTCGACGTTGAATTTAGATATATGTAAAAATAAATGAAAAAAAAGTATTAAAAATACTTCTCACTGTTTTAACTCCACTATCTTTCCCAGAGTGCACTCTAGCGACAGCGTCACTCAACTAAAACTAACAATCTCAGATATTTTATCCATATCGCGATAAGTGGATACTTTAAACTTTTGTCGTATCATTTTTTTAATTATCTGATAAAATTTTTCAGTTATGAGTTTTCTTAATATTATAATTAATTTTCAGTTTAAATAATTATTAAAAATTTATTAATTAGGGAAAAAAGTAAAATTTCGCGGGCAAAATGAAATAGCCTCAAAAAATTAATTTTTTAATATTTTTATTAAAATTAAAAAAAAATAATTTACGTATAAATTTAAGTAGTAAATATGACTTTCACTAGAATTAGAAAGTAAAAGCGGGAAAAAAATAAAATTTCATAACAAAAAAAAAAATTTCCGGAACCGCATTTCCCGTTTCTCTCAATTAATAAATTCAATTAAATTTTATTTGTTTTGCACTCGATATTAAAATTTCTTAATAATAATCTCGAAAAAAAAAATGAATTTTAAATTAAATACTAAAAAATTTGTGGAGTAAACGCGGATTAAATCCGGAGTAAATGCGGAGCGGATGACTGTTTATTTATTTAATCCCCTCGAGTGAAATTTACTCCGAAGGGGAGTTTATTTTAATATTGAAACTCCGGTTGGAGTAAAATTCGATTGCAAGGGGAGTTTATTTCAATTTTGAAACTCCGGTATAAAATTTACTCCGAAGGGGAATTTATTTTAATGTCCACACTCCGAATCGGAGTGGATGCGGATTGAAATAAAATCCAGGTCACTCTGAAATCACTCCCTGAAAAAATAAACTCATTTACTCCGTTTGCGAACTGATTTTTTTAAAAACTCCGAGTGACGAAATGAATTTCGGTTTGAATAAAATCCGCAATCTCTCCGAATTCACTCCCGATTTTTCACTCTGTAGTAAATTGAATGATTAATTATTTAAATAAAAATAATAAATTCCAAGCTGTCATATTAAATTTCTAAATCCAATATTTCAAATTAATTTAAAATAATTATATACACATCCGAAATAATAAATTATAAATGTATGATATTATTTAGTTATATAATTGGATCAACGTATAATAACACAGATATGTTAATTACACGTTGAATCACATAAACCAATTGTCTACATCGTTTTAACCCCTTGGGAATTCTTTGCGTTGGATTATTCCATGAAAATTGGATAAAAGTTCATTAAAGTAGAAGCAGCTGTACCAGCTTGTGGTCTTCAATTTCTCTTCCTCTTTCTCTCACTCATTCTCATTCCATAGTTTTTTTTTTCTCACTGTATCTCTCATCCATTCTCCGTCTCATACTCCAGCGGTTGAGCTGGAAAATGGAGACAAATGATCAACCCAAAAGTATGTTCAATGCTTATACTTAAACTTGTGCTTGCGCTTCTACTTTTGCTGGTACTGCGATAGCCGTCGAGCTGCCAACGATCCGTTTTCGAGCTCAGCACGTTGTGTTGACAAATGAGGACAAATTACCCACGTTTTCATTTCTTTGCCTGTTATAAGTTAAGACTCACTTCAGCAATCGATTATTCTTTTTTTTCAACTGTCCATTTAATCTCCACTACTTTGTAATAAAAAGTACTCTGTCATTTCTACACTTTTTTTCAAGCCCTGGTATATTTTTTTATATATATTTCGATTTAATGAATTTCATAAATAAATTGCTGTGGTAATTTTTAGGTCAAACCTTTTCTCGTTTATTTTTAAAATGCATTAAAAAAAAAAAGAATTAAATCTGGACAAATTAATTATATGACTTAATTCGCGAACAAGATGTAATTTTATTCTTCGTCGTTCAAGTAAAGCTTAGGGGTGAAAAAAAAAAAAAAAAAAAAAGATAAGATGAAGCCGCGGTGTTAATGGAATGAACTTTTTACCAGGTACTTTGGCTAAATGACTTGAAAAAAAGAATAATAATAATAGTCGGGTAAATAAACAGAGTATAAGTTAAGAAAGTAAAATATAAAAGAGACTTACGAGTTGCTGAGACAGCTCTTTCACATTTAAAGCTAATATTTCATATTCCTTTTTAGCATCTTTGTTATAAAGCTTCTTATATTTCTTGGGTTTGGACCTCAAATTTAATCTTTAAATTTATTCACATAAAATCTTATATGATTGCTCTGATTTTGTAAACACCACACGTATTATGGCTATTTGTCATCATTAAATATATGTTAAATACTACTAAACAATTTTTTTTTATAATATATATATTAGGGTGGCGCAAAAAAACCGACTATTTTTTTTTTTTCCATCTCGCATGAAAATTTGTTGGTTTACGATGTTTTAAGAAGCCTCTCCTCAAATCAGTTCAATTAAAAATTTTTAAGAGGTCGCTCACGAATTTTGAAAATATCAAAAATGATCGAAATTCGGATTTTTATTTAAAAAATTTTTTTTTTCTCGTGGCAGCAATAGTTTAGATTTGTAAAATCATGACTATGCTGAAAATTTCAGCCCAAAATTTAAATATTTAAACGGCGCTCAAGAATTTTGAATATTAACTGATAATATGTAACTAATAGTTTGAATTAGTTTTTATAACTCAATTATTGTCATTCTACTTAAATATAACTTTGGCATAACCAAAAATATACAGGACAGTCTTAAACAATAAAATTTGGTAAGTTTTGAATAAGCGGAAAAACCTACAAATTGGATTAAAAAATAAAAAAGGATGTAAATAACTTATTATTTCTATTTCTCGGGTTATATTTTCATTCATTGTCATGCAAATTGATGGTGAAAAAATCGAGAAGCTTTATTATTAATATTTAAGGGTCGCTCAAAAACGTCCAAGAGACTGCGCTCGGAAACATTCAAAATTCTTGAGCGCCGTTTAAATATTTAAATTTCGGGCTGAAATTTTCAGCATAGTCACGATTTCATAGATATAAACTATTGCTGCCACGAGAAAAAAAAAAATTTTTAAATAAAAATCCGAATTTTGATCATTTTTGATATTTTCAAAATTCGTGAGCGACCTCTTAAAAATTTTTTATCGAGCTGATTTGTGGAGAGGCTTCTTAAAACATCGTAAACCAACAAATTTTCATGCGAGATGGAAAAAAAAAAAATAGTCGGTTTTTTTGCGCCACCCTAATATATATATATATATATATACATATATAGACCAGTAATTTTTGCTCAGCAGCCGAAAAATAATTGCACTAAATAAATTAAATATTTGACACTCGATTCCCGCACAAAAAATATACCCCCATGAAAAAAATTTATAAAAAAAATATATGTTAAAATATAAAAAAAAATATATTTTTCATATAAATTCTTTATATTTCATTTTCTATGTTGGTGATTAACTTAAAAATATATTACTAATATATTTTTTTTATATTACCATACCTATATTTCTTTTATATTTTAAATATACAAAAAATATATTTTTTGTATATATTTATATACATGTATTTTTTAAATATTCTAAGATATATTTTTAATATATTTAAAATATATAAAGTATATACGAAAATCGGCCAAAAGTTAGCTATTTAAAATATATTTTTTATACATATTTATATATTTTTTATGTATATTTAATATGTTTTTTTTTATAAATTTTTTTCATGGGGGTACACTTATCTAAAAAATTAAAGGAACAAGAAAATTTTATGAATTTTTTAGTGATTTTTGGAAGGCTGTATTTTCGTGAAAAATGATCGTGTCGAAAAAATAAAAAATTGATATTAAGAATGAAAAAATTTTTTTTTTTTTTCAATCGAAAATGACGCTTATGGGGGATTTATTCAAGTTTCAAAATCTGCCTTGAAAATGACTGTGCGACCATTAGTTGCTGAGATATCGATAATCAAAGACAAAAAGATTCTTTTTCATTTGAAGGCTGACATCTCAGCAGCAAATTGTCGTACAAAGAAACAAAAAGAAGCAAATTGTAGCTGAATAAATTTCCTAAACGGACCATGAATTGATTTTTCTAAAAAAAAATTTCCCGGCCCCGTAGATTCAAAAAACAAAACCAAAATTTAAATCGAGAAAATTATGATCAACTTTCAAATATTAAATTTCTATTTGACGGTAGTTTTAGTTTTTCAAAGCAACCATCAATTATTTCGTAGATTTGTGTCCAGCTTGATGTACTTCTGACCAAAATTTGAATTATTGAAAAAAAAATCAAATTTTAATTCGTTCAAAAGAAAATTTTCAAATCATTCAAAAATTTACTAATAATTAAAAAAATTCGAATTATCTGAAATTTTTGGACTCGGTATAAAATTTTAGGTGTGAAAATTACACCAAATATCGTATTAAATTTTTTTCACGGTCATGTTGTTCTCAGGGGCCATTTTCACATCAAAATTTTTTGTAGTGCCAACCTCTAAAAATTATTTACGTCTCTAGCCTAAAATTTTGAAAGTTGATAGAAAATAAAAAAAAAATCTCTCACGTTTAAAACTAAACAATTTCCAAAATCAATGGCAGGGTAAAAAAAAATAAAATTAAATTAATAGAATACAAGTCCGGCGAAACTAGTAAAATGGAGGCTTTTACCCGGTAAACTCAAAGTTAAATTATATTAAAACACTGTCAGAGGTAAAGTGTACGTAGAGAGAGAGAGAGTGGGTGTGGGTGAGAGCCGACTAGCTGGTAGCATGTATAATTCTAATACCTTGTTATCAAGCGTGGTATAGATTGTTAGAGGAGTGTCAGAGCGAAGCACTCGGGCAGCCTTAATTGCCGTAGACTCACTGTTAATTAGTTTACATTACACTCTCCATGTCCTAGTGCGGGTCTTGGTTGCCTGCTTCCAACATTCAGGTGTTGCTTTTCCTCCTCCAATCTTTACCTTCACTACTTTCTAGCTCATATTTTCGTAGCTACTGAACTACCAACACCATCACCATCACCAGCAATACCGAGTCTCTTATTCCTTGCTCCTTTAGCTTTTGCTTCATATCAGCCATCAACTTGCCACGATATTGCCCAAGCGAGCTCTTTACTCCTTGCTGCCACTCTTAGACATTATATTTCATCATGTCCCTATATCTTGTAACCCCACGTCCTTCTCATCCTTCGTTGGCATCGTCATCACTGCATCTACCAGTTTGTAGGCAATATATATATATACATGGTGATATATGTGCTTGTCATGTGTACCTATGTTGCTGGCAATATAACCTCTCATCGACGTCTTCAGAAATTCAATTGCACGCACTACCAACTTCTAGGTCATACCAGTCTGGCTCTACTCTCTCTCATATTATTAATATAAATTGCTGTTCATAAACATTGAGTTTGCGATAAAAAGCTTTTCTGTCTTTGAGAATACTTGTCATATAAACTTTTTTTTTTATCTTCAATTTATGATGACAACTTTTTTTATCAAGATGTTATTTTATGAAATTTTTTCATTATGGCTTAAGATTTTATTTAAATACTTGAGATTCAAATTATTTATTCATTAAAATCGGGGTAGAGGACCAAACTTTTAAGCTGTAATCTTAAACTGTTTGCTTCGGTTGTCATTGAAGATAATTTCACGACAGACATAAAATGTACAGAAAAAAATGATTTATTGGCGTAAGAAATATTTTGCGATACACGGAAAGAAAATTATGGGAAGTTTTGCTATGCATTATGGGAATGGTTCCCATAATGGTATGGGAATAGTACCTATACTACTATAGGGATGGTTCCCATATATTATGGGAACCATCCTCATAATAGTATGAGAAAAGTTCCCATACCATTATGGGAATGGTTCCCATAATGGTATGGGAATAGTACCTATACTACTATAGGGATGGTTCCCATATATTATGGGAATGGTTCCCATAATATTATAGGAACCATTCCCATAATGGTATGGAAATCACTCCCATACTATTATGGGAATGGTTCCCATATTGGTATAGGAACTATTCCTATAATATTATGGGAACTATTCCTATAATATTATGGGAACTATTCCCATAATGTTATGGGAACCATCCCTATAATATCATAAAATTTTTTTTTTGCACAATAGTGTAGAAATTTCCCAAAATTTAAATTTTCTTGAATTTTTTGTGCTGACAAAAAATTCTTGTTAAAAATTTTAATGTTTTTTTGCCAAATACGATTTTTTTTTTCAATGTTTGAATTTTTGTTTTTATGCTTAATAATATTTCTGTGTATTGTAGAAGTGATTACCACACTTCTTTAAATTAATTTTTTCATGATAATATGGGAACCATTCCCATAATATTATAGGAATGGTTCCTATAATAGTATGGGAACTATTCTCATAATATTATGGGAATGATTCCCATAATGGTATACGAACCATTCCAATTGCATTATGGGAATCATTTCCATAATATTATAGAAAGTATTCCTAAAAATTATAGGAACCATTACTATAGTGTTTATGGGTCTCATTCCCATAATTATAGGAACTATTCCTATAATTATAGGAACCGCTCCCATAATCTATGGTCGTAATTCCTATGATGGTATAGGAAAAAATTTCACAAAATTATGGGAACCGCTGCCATAATTTTCTTTCCGTGTAAAATTAAAAATTTTCAAAAATTCGAGAAGTGATTGGTTTCGGTCCGATTTTCCAAAAATCAGATTTCTGTCAGATCTTGACTCCTTGAGCTCGAAAACAGCGGGAAGTTTTGGGGCTCGTCCGCAGGGTCAATGGATAGAAAGATTTTTTTTCTGTGTCACCTCAATCGGAACATTGAGAAAAAAGAATTTTCTAAATTGAATCACTGCCACCACAAGCTCATAGATCTACTCAGCGATAAGGAGATAAAGCTAATAGATGTGAGTGGGCTACGGAAATGAGAGTTAAAACTTTTTTCGGGGCTTAAAAGTCCATTGGGAAATTATCCGTGAATTCTTCTCACGGGTCACTGTGAGTTCTCCAGAGTTAGTTGGCTGGTGTATCACAGCGCAATGGATGAGCCGTGATAAAATTACAAACTTTAAATAGAAAAACATGTGGTGAGGTTTTTGAAGTAGTCCCGATTATAGAGTATAGTTGCAAGTGAGGGTCCCGCGGTATACAGAGTTTTAGTTGTAGATGAAATCGACATTCAGCTCGAATACGTCTGGTTCAAGTTGGGTGTTACGTGCTGACTGTCTTGCAGATCACCTGTTGCCAGGGTTCTTATTTTCTTTGACATTATCCTCCATCCTTTATACGCTCATCTTTAAGATTATCTGATACTGTCTCGTGCTTTTCTCTATTAGCTCTCAGATTACTCTTTATCCACTTGATTTTTATTTCAATTTATTTTTAACTTTTAATTTAAAAATAAGTAAAAAATTTCATTATTAATTTTTATATAATTCATCAAACTTTTATTATCAAACTACATCTATCTTCATTTCATATAAAAACTCTAATAAAACTTTTTCATTACGTTCGTTTTAAACTTCTCTTTCATTTTCAATTAAAAATCATCTGATAAAATTATTACTTTCATTTATAAATCATGACACTTTTTAAATATGATCGTATCTGATTTATGATCGAATAACCAATATAATTAATAATCGATGAAAATGCATACATTTGAATAGAATATACTTTCAATATCAACAATAAATCTATTCCTTATTCCATATTTAATCATATATGATCATATAAACCTATATATGATCATATCTGATTTTTTCTGCACCTAGTAAATTCATATTTGTACTCAATTACTCCATATCTGCATATTTTTATGACAACTCAACCATATAGTACTATATATACCCATATATGATACATATGATCAGATATGATCATATTTATATGAAATTCAATTCTTCTTGCTTCTTTTAAACGCTACTCAAAATGTCTAAACACATTTTTATAACTAAACAATATATGATCATATAAAACCACGTATGTTATATAGATCAGATATGATCATATCTGATTTTTTCTGCACTTAGTAAATTCATATATGTATTCATTTACTCCATACCTACATATTTATATGATAACCCAACCACATAGTACTATATAAACCCATATATGATATATGATCAGATATGATCATATTTATATGAAATCTAATTCTTGCTTCTTTTAAACGCTACTTGAAATGTCTTATCACATTTGTATAACTAAACAATATATGATCATTTAAACCCATCTATGATATACGATCAGATATGATCATATTTATATGAAATTCAATTTTTTTTTGCTTTTTCTGAACGCTACCCCAAGTATCTAATTACATTTTTATAACTAAACAATATATGATCATTTAAAACCATATGTGTTATATACGATCAGATATTATTATTTTTATATGACACAAAAATTTCTTAGATTTAATTTGGTAACAAAATTTTATTTCCTATTACTAGTTATCATATGACATCATATAAGATCACATACATCATATAATATCATATATAAAAAATGTTTGATTAAAGAATGAAATTTATGACTACAGTGAAACATTTAGTACATATATTGACAACATATGATTATATATAGTTTTTTCACACATTATATGACTCTATATGATGACTGATTAATATGAATGCAAAATTTGATCATATATGGTAACAATAAACATATGATCACTTGAAATAATTTTTATTAACTTACTATCATATATAGTCATATATCGCCGAAAACATTCATATTTGGTGCATAATATCAAAAAATAATATTTTCTATCATATATCCATATTCAACACATATATAAACCTCTTTTTACGTCTACTTTATTTCTCGTTCTTTCTTCTTTGACTGTCCGTACATTGTTGGCATCACGAGGGATGGATGCGCGCGTCCGATGCGCGAACTCGTGAACCAAAGGCAGAGCACGCTCAGTGTCGCGTCAGCCCCCGGCCCCGCTGCACCACGTTACCAATCCAGGTCCAGACAACCTTATAACCTATTCTTTGTCTCACACCACCACACCAAAACCAAATATCTATTATTACATATTAACATACATTGCAACAAACACTCAGACAACAAATTTTCACAACACACATCCATCATATATCATCATATAACGTTTAAAATCGTTGGTATTTAAACTAACACCTAAAATCACGTCTGAATAAGACTTTTGGGTCACTCGCTTGTCCCAAACCAAGGCCACTTACGTCCATTCATCAACGGTCATCCTTTTCAACCCCCAAACTCCAGCCAGTCAACGGACACCTGTACCAGTGAAGTTATCATCGCTCTTTGGATACTTTTACCGGCAAGTTTATATATATATTATATATATTTATTATAATTATTATTATATTTGTAATAAACGGGTGTTGTAATTTACTGAGATGGGTATTGTCGGTGGGCAATGCAAGCTCGAATTTCCAATAGACCTATGGTTCAATGGTATGGGCACACGTGTGCGGAAGTAGACGATCGATCGTATGGAATGTGAGCCGTTAGCTTTCTTTAGAACAAAGCTCAATTGAATGCCATAAGCCATTGCCTACTAATTTTCCTCAGTACTTACATCAAAGAGCTTGTAATTCTATTGATATGAATTTTTAAGACCCAATACAAGTCCATACCGACGTATAAATAATTCCGTGTACAGAAAATACGGACTTTTTATTAAATATTCAAAAGATTTATTGCTAAATATATTTAATATAAAAGTATTCAATTGTCACTTGATGGAAAAATACCCATGGGCGGGAGGGAATAAACCCAAGAGTCCACTTTTACGGGATATAAATGAAAGACAAATATTAAACTTTCATAAGTTTAAATTTTTTCCAGCCTGGGAATATAAAAGTTTACGTAGACTTAAAAACTTCTTGACGGTCATACGTTTTGAGAAAAATTTACTGCCTCTACATTTCGTTAAACTTCTTAATGCACTGTCTTGAGAATAATTAAACCGAGATAAAAAAAAAACGTTACTAAGACTATTTATTCAAATGAAACTATTTTATAACAATGAGAGTTGAGCCAACATAAACGTTTTTTTAGCTTCCGAATTAGCCGACAGGTTTAGGTCCACGGTGCAGGGTCGCGAATGCCGTTCTGGTATCTATTATTATTTGAAGACAGTATGGCAAGAGAAAGAAGGCCAATAAAAATGTAGTAAAGAAGAAGAGGAAGAAAAAGGAGGCAAGTGCAACGAGGGTCTGTCGCACAGGTCTGGGAAGATGTTAATAACTTGGCGGTGATTTAAATAGAATACGCGCGCCAACAAATTTACCACAACGCGGACGAAAAGTTGTAAATGTCCGCGTAGTTGAAAAATCCGTCTGTCTTCAGATTCCGAAATTACTCGACAATCAATTTAAACCTCGGTACTTTTTTTTTTTTTTAATTAACCAGCCCCTTGGGAGCATTATGCACTGACTGCCAGGACGTGATGACTCATTTCAGACGGGTTTCAATGGATAATTGTGGAAAACTGATATGGAAAATTAAACGTCATTTTATGACTGAATTTTTTCTGGTTTGGAATAAAAATTCTAATTTTTGCTCTGTCGTGGGAAATTCGAGTAGGTGTCGGTGACATCACATAAAAAAAGAATTTTTTACCGCAAAAAATTTTTACTCGTCTCAAGAAACTTTTTCTATTGGCCTAAGAAATTTTTTGAATTTTAAATTTTCTGAGTGAGAAAAAATTTTCTTGAGCCAAGAAATCATTTTTTTCTGTACAGACCCAACCCAGGAAGTGAAGGATTCATCGAAATGTTGATAGGAAATTTTACTCGTCCCAAGAAAATTTATCTATTGGCCTAAGGAATTTTTTGAATTTTTGAATGGAAAATTTAAATTTTCTGAGTGATAAAAAATTTTCTTGAGCCAAGAAACCCCTTTTTTCTGTGCACTTCCATCCCAGGAAGTGAAGGATTCATTGAAATGTTGATAGGAAATTTTACTCGTCTCAAGAAAATTTTTCTATTGGCCTAAGAAATTTTTTGAATTTTAAATTGAAAATTTTAATTTTCTGAGTGAGAAAAAATTTTCTTGAGCCAAGAAATCATTTTTTTCTGTACAGACTCATCTCAGGAAGTGAAGGATTCATTGAAATGTTAATAGGAAATTTTACTCGTCCCAAGAAAGTTTTTCTATTGGCCTAAGAAATTTTTTGAATTTTGAATTGAAAATTTAAATTTTCTGAGTGAGAAAAAATTTTCTTGAGCCAAGAAATCATTTTTTTCTGTACAGACTCATCCCAGGAAGTGAAGGATTCATCTAAATGTTGATAGGCAATTTTACAAAAGGCGCCAAAAATTTTTGAAAAATATACATATGGGTAAATTATAATTGAAATGGTAGAAATTTAACTTTAAGCTTTGAATATATTCTGAAAATTTTGAAAAAAAATTTATGACCTTTTAGAATACTTCTGATGTATGGAAACATATCATTAAAATCAGTTTTCACGCGCGTTCTCAACTACTGTTTAATGCGCAAGCGCACTGACTAAAAAAACCAACTTTTGTTGCATTATAAATAAAAACAAAGTATGACTAGAATTTAAACACTTGTCACGTTTAAGCTATCAACTAAAACTCCAAGAGTTATCATAAACTTTTTGTAGCAAATTTAATTCACTGCTAAACTTTCAGCTGTGGTTAAGCTCCGCAGTTTAACCGAAAGTACTGAAAAAAAAACTAAATAAATTCTAACCCGGATTTATTTTATAGAAAAATAATTGATAGATCCGATAAATATTTAACGCGTCAAAGAGTTTTTAAAATTCCCAGCTCACGGTAGTCGAGATTTAGTTTTTGTAGCAATAACATTTAATCCAAATCTCGAAATCTGGGAGCATGAAATAATTTAATAGAGATATTTTTTATAAAACTGATGGCAGCAGTGTAGCATAGTGCCGTGTGTTGTCATTGATGAATAAACGACATCAACAACAGTAACAACAATATAATAATAACAATGATAATAACAAAAGGTATACTGTTGAATTGGGTCAACTATTATAAAACGCAAAATAATTGACAGTCTATTGTGATGTCGATGAGTTCCCGAATTGAAACTCAGCTGAATTAAATTCACTGATTGGAGAGTAAAAAATAGCACTCAGGGTGCTTGTCATCACTCAGCACATATATATATACACATATATATGTTTAAAACGGTATTAATATATGTTATATAGTTTACAAGGCGACTCATGTCGACTAGGGGTTGCTACGAAAAGAGCAAACGTATGAGGTAACATTCACTCATTCGTTTCTCATCCCTCTGTATATTGTAGCCAACTATACATATATACACATAAGCCTATGTATTAATATATAGACACATTCATCCATACATATGGTTATGTGGTCATATATGTCTATATGTACAGCAGGTCTATGCAGATGGAAATATGTATGTGTATGTATGTGTACCCAATCGATGCGTCCACTGCGAAAATTATTCCCGACATACCTCCGATATATGGCACTTCATACCTAGCATCCCTCAAATTCTCCGGGTCGACAAAGAGGTGTCAGGTTTCCATGCATCAATGATAATCGATCGGTACAGTGCACTATGTACGTTGGTGTACATGTCGTAGCTAGAGCTTTTAAGTTGATGCTGCTCTTCTCTCTTGTCGTGAATCAGCTATTTTTTAATGTAGTACGTGTATTAGCATTTTCTGTATTCATTGGGCCGAAAGATATCGGGTAAGTGGGAAGACAAGTAGGTCGTTCTAATATTAAGATTATCGAAATTAGGACTCATTTTTTTTTATTCAGTGGACTTTATAAATATTTTGTCAGAGGAATTAATTTTTTATTAGAGAATTTGATTAAACTCTCAGATTTCAATGAATTTCGTGTTTTGGAATATAAATACGCTAGGATATGGGATATTATTTTTAGTTCGCGAAACTGCCGCTAGATGGCGAGGCGGCTGAAATCTTTCCGATAGTGGAAATATTACGGGGGATTTTTATATTAAATTTTAGCTCCAATTAGAATGCGGGATTTGAGTCTTTGTAAATATCCATGATCTTTTAGTGAATTTGTTTTCACAAAAAGGAAATGCTGTAAACTAAATTTGAAAGTGGATGTTTACATCTTGCAAGCTTTTATTCAAAACGGTGACGTAGTCCATCATAAAGTAAACTAAAACGATTCAATTTGTCGGTTTAAGAGAAGTAGGTCGTTCTAATATTAAGATTATCGAAATTAGGACTCAATTTTTTTTTTATTCAGTGGACTTAATAAATATTTTGTCTAAGGAATTAATTTTTTATTAGAGAATTTGATTAAACGTTCAGATATCAATGGATTTATTTGTGGGAAACTCTAATGAGATTTTCGATCATTGAATTCGTGTTTTGGAATATAAATACGCTAGGATATGGGATATTATTTTTAGTTCGCGAAATTGCCGCTAGATGGCGAGGTGGCTGAAATCTTTCCGATAGTGGTAATATTACGGGGGATTTTTATATTTTATTATAGCTCCAATTAGAATGCAGGATTTGGGTCTTTGTAAATATCCATGATCTTTTAATAAATTTGTTTTACAAAAAGGAAATGCTGTAAACTAAATTTGAAAGTGGATGTTTACATGTCGCAAGCTCTTATTCAAAACGGTAACGTAGTCCATCATAAAGTAAACTAAAACGATTCAATTTGTTGGTTTAAAGTTGATATCCCTCTTCATCCGTGTCCTTATTGGGATGCATTGCAAGTTCAGGCATAGATTATTCTAACCGTAAACTTCGTCAAACTCTATACAAAGTGTTTCAGATGTTTTGAATCACGATCCAAATTCTGTGCCATTGAAATTTAACTTTTAAATTTACTGCATTCAAAAACCATTACAGTGCACTACATATTTAAATATATATAACTATAATTAATATGCTTCTGCAAATATGTCAGTAATCAATACCTACGTACATACATTTATCTGCCAGTGCAATTTATCAGCAATTATTCTTGAAAACAGTAAAATGTAAACATGACTTTTCGAACCACAATTAACTTTATCAATAAAAGTAAAGCTAAAAAAAAGAAAGTTTTACAGCATAATTTACCTCTGCTTCATGCAGAACGTTAACTTTGGTTTCCGTCGGACGATAACACCCTGACGGACGTGCGGCACCCATGTATGTAAAACTTTCCGAGCATCTGCTCAACACTCTTCTACTAGACTACAACATTCATCAGTTAAATAAAAGCATCGCGAATAACAAAGAAACAAAAATTAAATACAAAGGATCCGTTCGCACAAATGGGACTGCTGATTCTACTATTTATAAATTTATATATATACATACATATACATATATATTTTCACTTCACTTTCATTTTTATTTTTATCTTGCTATTCATTTTCATATTCCGCCATTTTTATTCTTTTTGTTAAACTTCTTTTCATTTTTAAATTTTAACATCCATTTTCAGTGTTTCATACGTCAATTCGTTTTCTACTACCGCGGAAATCCAAAGCCGTTGAGTAGAGTAGTAAAAAGCCTTTCCAATTCTCATACTTTTTTTTTTCTTTGTTTGTTGTTCGCACCAATAGTCACATGTTCTACATTTTCATACACCCACACCCAATATTTACATGTTTCTATGTACATATATATGTATGTATGTATATATACACATGTATAAAGTCCATGTTTACATACATCACAGCCAGAGTCTACACGACAGCTTTTGATTGCACCTACAACTCGTGTTACCATTTTTTAAAGACACAAAGAACTAAACTCTTGAGTTTATAAATGTTTTTCATTTAAATGCATGTTATTTCCCACGAAGAGATGGAAAATTAACGGATTAACGCTAATGCAACCTGATGAACATGTTATTAAATTAACTAAACGTTTCTTTGAGTTAAATGTATGTTGCTTGCAGAAAAAAGTTGGAAAGTTGGAAATTGTTTGACAGTAAATGTACTGAATTTTCTCTCACTGAATGCTACGGGTTTTTACTCCAGGATTAGTGAAAATAATTAGGGCAGCTGTTGCCAGTGATATGTAAAATGGTATTTTGTTCTTTTTTGAAAAATTTGTTTGTAATATTTTCTCTAGGGATATCTTGATTCTTAGTTGAGTTATTTTCCCTGGAAATCAATAATCGGCGGCCCTTGATAATGTATTTACTATGGAAAGGAAAGTAAGCTAAAGTTAGTATGAGGAAAGTAACCAAAAATCAGTAATGGGATTTGATAGCGAACTTTTGACAAACGTAAAAATTACTATTTCAAACACTGGAAAAATTTGCGGATTAAAAGCGGAGTGAATTCGCAGTGAATGTGAAGGGTAATTCACTTCGAAGGGAAATTTATTTCAATACTAAAATTCCGAATCGGCCCGAGTCGAAATATTAGACGTAAATTGAACGTTTTGAACGTAAATTGAACGTTTTTAACGTTTTGAACGTAGATTGAACATTTTGAACATAGATTGGAGTATCATAAATTGAAAACATATTTATCATAAAACTAAAAATCATTTATACTTCCAATAAAAAAACATAAGCATATACCAAAAAATTTTTTTCATCGATTTTGTACTCCTGGATTATAATCACGTCAATTCCATAAAATTTTGTCGTCCGCTTTTCTGGCTTTTAAATAAAGAATTCGTATTTTGAAAAAAAAATTTTTTCAGTTTCATACTTCTATCTAACACTATTATATCTTTTCATATATTATGATATCAAGGTGATGAAAATTTTGATTACAAATATTGAAATAAATTAATTGATTTTATCATTAAATCATAACTCATGAAATTACCAATTTTGTATGAACCAAAATACAAAAAAATCGTTCAAATTACTTTCAAAATGTTGAAATCGTCCAATTTACGTTTAAAAGGTTCAAATTACGTTCAAAACGTTAAGAACGTTCAACTTACGTCTAATATTTCGACTCGGGGGAGTAAATAAGAATTGAAATAAAATTCAGATCACTCCGAAATCACTCCGCTGAAAAAACAAGCTTCCAATTTACTCCCTATTCGAAGTAATTTTTCCTAAACCGTAACTCCGAGTGATGGAGTACATTTGGATTCAAATAAAATTCGTAATCACTCCGAATTTATTCTCAATTTTTAACAGTGTAAGTAAAATCTGCTATCATAAATTAGAAATTACTGAGCGTTCAAAATCAGTTTTATCCGTGTAACGACTGAAAATTACTTTAAATTAAAGCAGCCTTGAAGTAGAAGTGCCATTTGTGGCCGTAGCTCCATTTTCGGACCTTCGATACTTTAATTTAATCAATGAAAAAGTATGAAAAAAATCCTTAGTAAAATAAACGTAATTTTGTACAGATATCAAAAATGGATTCTGTCATCGCGTCTTTTAAAAATTTTTTTATTTAAATTTTTCGTGTCCAAAACTGGCCAAAAACGGCACCTCTACCCTATTCATTTAAAAATAAGTTACTTAACGCAAAAAAATGTGAATTTAGTAATCAATTATTGCTCTAGCTCATTTTCGAGTATTTGAGTCCTTTTGAGATTCGAATATGGCGCATAAATATTTCCTTTTATACCATAAATATATACATTCATAAATATATATCATTAGATCGATGCAATAGCTTTTAACGTGAATCAATGATACAATTACTGTTCTGCACGGTATTTTGATAATTAATATCGTGCATCAAGGCATCAAAGGCATTATATTTGAAGGCTGCTTTGAGCTGACTAATGAAATCGATAATCATCATTGCTTCAGTAATGCTTTATATACATACGCCTGCATACAAATCCACATACATATACACATATATATGTACATATAGATATGTATACTATGACTATATGTAATTACTAGTGCCAAAATTTTCGTCAATGTTTCTATATGATTGCGTGGATAAATTAAATGAATTAATGTGTGATTTATTTTTAGAAAATTGTCACTTTAAAAATGAATTTATGTTACCGCTAACTAAATAAACTAGTTACATTTCGTAATATATTTTTGGCAGATCACTTTATTATTTTTATTATAATTAAATTATCAATTAATTTAAATAAAAATTTCCTTTTTTGTGACAAAAATTTAAATTTGTCATTTTCAATTTAAATAATATATATATTTATATATATACTAATTTAATAAATGACCTAGTTCAATTATAATGACTGGTAATTATATATTTGATTCAATTACTATTTATCTACTGCAAATATATCAGTTTCTATATATATTTTAAGATCGGTTAAATATTATTGAAATTAATTAAATTCATTACTGTAAATTGAATTACTATACTATTAATTTACTATTTTCGGTCCTTTACTCGGCCTTCTATGACTAAATTTAATCAAACGAAATTTCCAATAACCAAAAATTTTAATTAACCAAAAATATTTTCTCTCGAAGTAAAAATAATAAAAAAATAGCTTCCGAATCCTGTACAAACAAATATATCAAAATATTACCAATTCGATGAAAAATAAAATATTTATCATTCTTTATCTATTTTTCTCATATAGTTTTTTATTGCTTTGCCTCAAGCAATATATATGACTAAACATACGCAATAAAAATATTTTTCACATATTTATTGACAATATTCAATCACTAAATTCTTCACATTCTCTAAAGATTTAAAGTATTTTATTATTGCTATTTTTTTTTAACTCAATAAATACAAAATACTCCAATTTCGAAAATTAAACCGCCATTTTTTTTCATACCACGGTCGCATAAACGCCGCGATAATTTTTCACTCTTCAGAAAATTAAATTCCCTTAGACCGAATTTCTTGACTAATCAAATTTATGATAAAAAATAAGCGATAGGAAAATCTCGTCCCATATTACGGAGTAATATTTGACCCTGCGGGCCAGCCCTAAAACTGCCCGCTATTTTCGAGCTCAAGAACCTCGAAAACATTATTGTAAATACATTTTCGAGCTCGAAAATACTTTTGTATGCAGTTGTTTTCGAAAAAAAAACGTTTTTCACCATTTTTTTCTCCAACGATATCTCTCAAACGAATAAACCGATTGAGACGGTTAAGGTGGCAATCGACGCGTTTTATCAAGTTCTAAAGCTGATCAAATTTCGAATTCGATTTATCGAGTCGTTTTTGAGATATTTCAAAAAAAATAAAAAAATTTTTTTTTTTTAATTCTTTCGACAACGATTTTTCTTGAACGAATGAACCGATTTTGATGGTTGAGGTGGCATTCGACGCGGTTTATAAAGCTCTAGAGCCCAGTCCATTTTGGAATCAATCCATCGAGCACATTAAAAGTTATCCGAAAAAAACACTTTTGAAAAAATTTTATTTTTGGAATATCTCTGAACGAGCCCTACCGATCAAGCTCAATTTCTCACAGCTTCAAGATATTGACAAGCCGCGTCGAATGACACCTTAAAGTTCAAAATCGGTTTATCCGTTCAAAAGATACAGCTATTTACCTACGTACGTACATACATACATATATACATATACTCGGACATCATCTTGAAATTAGTCAGAATAGCTTCCTAGGACCTCAAAACGTCGACATCTTATGAAGATTCGATTTTCGTAAATCGGACCGAAACCAATAACTTCCCGAATTTTTGAAAATTTTCAATTCCCTTAGCGGGAAGTTAAAAAAATTAATAACAATAACAATATTTACATTTTCCGATACGAAAATAATAAATGTCGAGTAGGACGATTATTATTTATATTTTTCTTATCAGAGATCCAACACGAAGGCGCGAAAGGTTTGAATTGTCCGATAGGTCGCGAGGTTGAGGGTGAAGTTGTTCGAGTGTCAGAAAGAGAAGGAGTAAAAGTATATGTGTAACATCATCGTAATGCCTGGTCTACTTGGCTTCTTTTGGTTGAAAGAGTTCCACTTGGAGATCTATGTCCGGATTCGGAAAAGCGGAAATACAAGCTCTCTGCTACACACCCGACAGAAGGCTCTTTGTACAAGAGCCAGCCCACGTCTTCACTTCCTCATTTTATTTTTTTATCATTTTTTCTTTATCTTTTTTTATCTTCGTTTTCTTCTCTTTTCACTTGTCTCAGCCTCAGCATCCCTTTTACTTCGCGAGCTTTCTCATTATTCTCGAAAAAGACCAGGTCTTCTTCGCTACTTCGGCTGTGGAAACAAACGATGCTTTTTTCTCTCATTATGTATTACTTATATATACATACTCTTTCATATTATTATTATTATTATTATTGTTATCATTTTTTAAAAACTTTTATTTCTCTCCCGCTGAAATATTTAAGCTCGAATATACGTCATAATAATTCTATTATATTTTTATCATATTTTTAATGGCCTGTTTGAGATTTAAATACTTTTATGATTCTGCAAACGCAATAAGAAATAAAAAATTATTATTATTCTATTGATATCCTATTTTTATTACCGATAATATTTTTATTTTTTTACGACAAATAAATTCTTGGAGGCTAAAAACATTTCTATTGATTCCCGACTTTCTTGTTGCGAAAAAAAAATAGAGGAAGTAACTAGTTGTTACCTCGTTTTATGAGGAGGCCTAGTACAAGTTTTTATATTTTTACTAAGAACGTAAAAGATTTAAATCTAAAACCATTAGCTCGTAAAGTCATAACTAGGACTCGAGAAATAAAACAAAATAGTAATAATTTATGTACTATAGCATGATGAATATTTAAAATAGGCCAGAGACACTATTTCACGGTAGTTATCATATAATTACACGGTTAGATTTTTTTTGAGGGGCTATAAAACATTTTTAAATGACAGCAGATGCGCCAGAGCTCGTTATAGGCAACTTTATGTATATCATTTTTTTTTTTTTATTAGGCTTTTTAAATTTCGCGCCTTGCGCTAATTAGGAGTCACTTATTTTTTTTTTTTTAAATAAATTTAAATTATGTCTCATATTTTTTTTAAACACCAGTTGGTTCGCTACAAAAAAAATGTTGACTTTCGTCGAATTTAAGTCAACAATTGATTACATGATAAAAAATTGTCGCCTTAAATTTAACGAAAAGTCAACAATTTTTTTTGTCGCTTGGGGTACGACAGTAATTTCAAAATTTTTTCCAATTCTTTGTATAAATTTTTGAACTTTTAAAAAAATTTTTTGGTGATTCAAAAATGACCGCAAGAGTCGAATACTGACCGAATTTCCGGATTTTGGATTTCTAATCAAGTCTTAAATATTTATGGGACTCGAATGATGAAAATTTTCCGAGGAAATTCTTATACATTTTTCCGGAAGTTGCAAAATTGCTGTGATGATAATTGATAAATAAATAGAAGTCTAAAATCCGATAATTTCTCAAATACGGCCCCTTAAATTTACGAACTTGGTATAAATTTATCAGATTAAATTTAAACCTCAAGCTCTTACTGAACTAGTTTCAAAAAATTGACATGTTTAATAAGACATTAGTTACAAATGAACCAGAATTAACTTTAAAGTACTCAAAAGTTTTTTTTTTAATACCAAATATAACCAAAAGACTTAAATGTGATTACACAAGTGATAAATGGATAATTTTTTTTCTCATCTTAAGATCACCGAATAGATTCATTTCTTCTCGCCCCACCTCACCTCACTTAAGAGAGAAAAACATTTGATTTGTGAGAATGGGTTCTTAGCACGTCATCAAAGATCGTTTGCACAGCAATCGAGAGACGTGAAACGATTCCCGGACAATAAATTAACGCTTCTTTCCAAGTACTCGTTCAAACGCCCCACAATTTTTCTTCTCTCTCTTTCTTACTAATAATAATAACAATCATAATAATAGTAGTACTAGTAATTGTTACTATTCCTCTTTAAAGACGTAATAAATATAATTACGCTAATTTTATAACACAAGCGGCTAATCCGCTGAAAAACAATTATTTGAATCACCATTTAATACCTTATAATAAATGGCCGTGTGTCGCAACCATATAAATTGACGACGTAATTGGGAATAAAGCCAAAGATTATTCATTTTCTATATTAAATTTAAAAGATTGTTTTTAAACTTCCCGCTAAGAAAATTTGAAATTTCAAAAATAAGAAGTTATTGGTTTCGGTTTTATTTTCGAAAATCGAGTTTTCATCAGATTTCGACTTCTTGAGGTATTGGAATTTATTATGACTAGGGACAAGATTTTTGCCTTAATTTTGAAATGAATGGTTCAAATTATTGATATTACGGGGAAAATATTGGTCTCATGAAAAAAGTTTTGAAACAAAAGTTGTAAGAAATTTAATTTTATTAAAAAAATGTCTCTTATGATTTTCTTATACGTTTAATATTTTCACCGTAATTCAAAAATTAAGATTCATAATGAATGATTCAAAATTTTGTTAATTATGAAAATCTTAATTTTGAAATTACGGCTTTTTCATTAGTCCTAAGATAAAATTATAAGAGACATTTTTTTTAGAAAATTAAATTTCCGACAACTTTTATTTGAAAAATTTTTTAATAAGACCAATATTTTCACTGCAATTCAAAAATTAAGATTCATAATGAATGATTCAAAATTTTGTTAATTATGAAAATCTTAATTTTGAAATTACGGCTTTCTTATTAGTCCTGAGATAAAATTATAAGAGACATTTTTTTTAGAAAATTAAATTTCCTACAACTTTTATTTGAAAACTTTTTTCATAAAACCAATATTTTCCCCGTAATATCAAAAATTTCACACCACTAATTATTAATTATTTTTAAATTAACGCAAAAATCCTGGCACTAATTATGACCATTTTCAGATGGACGTCCGCGTGTGTGTATGTGTGTGTGCACAAAAAAAGTCATCTTGAGTCGAGAAAATATTTTGGAAGACAAACATTTTCGGGAACCAAGTCAAGGTTTTTTTGAGCCAAAAAAATTTGTCGGTCAGAAGAGATTTCTATTTTCTTATTTTTTTTTGTCTGTAAAATTTTTTTGTCCCACCATTTCTTCGGCTCATTAAGACAAAACTGATTAGATTTTGAAGTCAACGGTCGAGTTATTCAAAAAATAAAAATAAAAGAATTCTTTTTTTGAGGTTTTCTTCATATAACTCATGAACCACTTGCCCAAATTGTCTCAAAATGTACTCAGTTCTAAGTCTCAACGAGACTTTTTCAAGCGAGCATCATTTTTGACTCCCGGGGTCAACCGTTTTCCAGTTTTTTTAAAAAGATTTTGAAAAAATGAAAGTTCATATATGAGTTTCTAAAAAAGAGGATTATTTTAATGAGTGAATTAAAATATATAAATAAATACTTAAGTATAAAAATATTTAGCGACGCAATTTAAGTACCTTGCACTCTGCTCACTATATTTATATTTATGTATATAAATAAATACATATATACATATAACTCCTTTTACGTTACTTCTACTACTTGTACACTACTCAGTCTCTTCATCGTCGTGCTTTTATAATCCTTCTCGCTTTAATGTTTATACATCCGTAAAATCACAGGAAAAAAAAAAAAATAAAATAAAGCGTTGACTAAAGTTTCTTTTATATTTTTTCTTCAAGTTTTCTTTGACGCAAAAAAATAATAATAATAAAAAACAAGTTTTTAAGTAAATAATAATTTACTACGAATGTTTTGAGAAGTAAGTAGCAGATTTTGAAATATTTTTTTTTTAATTAACTTACTGTTAACTATTTATGAGGCTTTTGGAGCACAATGTTAAGCTCAAATAATTTTAATGCAAATTTCTAACAATTAAATATTCAACGAAATATGAATTATTAAATAATGAAGAAAAAAGTAAAATCAGTGGTCGTGGGAAAATTAAAAAATAAAAAGCAATATTTTTTAACGCTTATATAATATCCCAAAGTAATTAATGTTTAGTAGAATGGTTATATCTTGCACACGTTGAGGATACTGTTAAATAAATATTAATGGGTCTCACCAGGCGTAAAAGCAACTCTGAAGTATACCTGCGGGCTTGGCGGTATACCCCTGAAATAACTCCTGTTTCCTCCTTTAACTTACTACCTCTAAACTCCTACGACCTCTTTCTCTCCAGCCTCGGTCTTCTCTTTCCTCACCTCAAACTCTGTTGCCCTGCACTTAACCTTATAGTTCATAGCTCGCCTTACCTCTGCGATCAAACTAAAACGTTAACTCCCTCAGACTAAAACGCAGCCTAACTCCCCTGAAATATATTCCTCACTTGATATATTTTACATTATTACCCGACGTATATTTCAATTCACCTACAAACAATATACCCACCATTTATTCGATAAAGTTTTTGCATAACTTTACATTAGAACCCGACCCAGACCCAGAACTAGAACAAGAGCGAAAGCGGAAGTTTGAAAAAAAAAGTAACTAAATAATAATGTGGCGGTAAATTTTCCATTTGAATGAAGATAAAAAAAATTAGCTATAGTTGTAATTAGTTTTTTTTAACAGCTTAATTGGTTAGTTATGTTTTCGGTTGGCATGGATATAAATTACATTCACGTAGTCAATTTAGTTGTGCGAAATAGCGTCTGGTGAAACAGTGATGGATTTTCTGTAAGAAAAGACCGAGATCATTTGTATTGTTCACTACTGCTATCTTTTCAGTACATTTCCAATCTTCGTGTGGTTTTCTCAAAAATTACTTCTTCTCTGACTCTTTATATTTTCTGGTTTTTTTCCTACTGTTCACTCTCTTTAACGTTATCCTTACTTTTAGTCTGTCAGTATCTTGTTAACACGAACGCGAACACGAACAACTTTCATAAGAGTTAAGATAAGACAAATGTTTCAACATTTTTAACCTTTGGAACATGAAATTCCCAGTAGTTTTGTTATTAATTATTACGCTTTAATTATCTTGTTATTTTTATCCTATTTGATGAATAATGAAGTTTATTTTTTTACTATTATAATGAAGGGTATGGATATTAATGATATGAACAGTGTAATTACTTTGGTTGTGTTCGTTGATGGCAGAATTATGAAGTGGAGATAAATGGTAGGCGTGTATATGACATTTAAATTGTTTAAAGTCATTTGATTGATGGAGGGCATGTTTCTAGATAAAGTATAGACTTTTCGGGGGGTTAATGGTTTTGTAATTGTTGGTAGTTGATTAATTTATCAAGGGAAATGTGTCCGGAGAGCTGAAGAATTTTGTTATTATATTTATTCATTAAATACGAGGGGTTTGGTCCTTCGAGCCGGATTAAAATCAACGATTTGAAGGTGAAGGGCTTTCGTGATTAGTACGGGAGGCTACAGGAGTGAAGTGTAACTAATTTTAGGCTGTAGGAATCAAAATGGAAGATAAGGGGTAAGATGGGTCAGTAAAAAAAATTAATGAAAAATATTTTCGTTAAAAAATCTATATTTAATAAAATTCGGTAGGTTAAAATCGACTTTTAGACAGCAGAAAGTTATGGCAGACCTACATAGGTAATTATATAAATGAATTTAATAATTCAGCCGACTGCGGAGTGTATAAAATTCGTACTCGCTGGTAGGGTGTAAAATGAGCATTGATTTCTTGAGTTGAACGCTGGTAAACATATTGAGAAACTGGGGAGAAGTTTCGGACCGTCAGAATACGGTAGTTAAAAAGATTTACTAGAATAGATACCCTCGTTATAATTTCTCAAACTTTCAACACTTTGTTTGGCAAAGTTTAGATTCTCACTAATTAAAAAATCACTAGAAGCAAAAAAAAACATTTTTTTCATCGCGATATCTTTTCATTACTCGGGAAATGAAGCGGTTGTTTGTTATTTCAGAACTTGGAAAGGTCAAAGTGAATTATAAATTGAAACTAGTTTTAAAAAAAATTTTTTAATCTCCAATTAAAACTGGCGCATTTTTTCCACCACTCAAATGTCACTCGCTTCCAGTACATACATATAATTTGTTGTAATAATGTAGTATTATTAATAATGATGTTAATAAAATTCATGAATATAATATGTCAGAATGATAAATGCAAGTGTTTAACTCGGATTGCAGCTATAAAAATGTATAATTCATTTCAATGAATTTAAATGCATAGAGTAAAATAGAATGTTACAATGTATACACCGGAATAAATAGGCTGGTGTTTTCAACGAAGATTAAACCAGATAATTACACGTTGTTGCGGTGGGAAAACAAACACATCTGACGGTTTTAATGGGATACATGAACGTTTTGTCAAGGGTGTGAGAACAGTTGGGGGTCAAGGGTCACCGGGGTTTGGAATGAGTCAACCCGGCTGTTAGCTGGGTAGTTTCCACGGGTTTCGAAGGTGTGAGAGAGCCCTGCGACAGTTGCAGAACTCTCATTCCCATTTCCATTCCCATCTCCATCTCCATCTCCATCTCCATTCCCTCTGAAGCCTTTTCGACAAATTCCCAAAAGGTCACTGAGGTCGACGGCAAACGTTACACTTACCAGAATGCTCGGGTATCTTCTAAACACCTTATAAATTGGCACAACGAGCCACCTGATGAATTTTAAGACCTTCCATCAAACCAAATAATTCATAGAGATTTTTTCCACTCCAGTCACTTCCCGTATGAAAAAGCAATATATGAGCTTCAGTATAATTAAAAATATATGATAAATTATATGGAATTATAAGAAGTCATATATGGAGCCATATACAAAATTTTGCCGAAATATTGTATGATTTTATAATTTGCAACATATATATCGGTAATATATTTTTTTTACATGCTAACTTATAAGTATTGCTTATAATATTTTATACTATACTTTAAGTTATATGATAAGATATATGATTTAATTATATGACTGAAGTATAATATTTATACATGTAAATATATAATTATATAAATATATGTTCACATATATTTGTATAAATGTATGTTAATATATATTTATATAGATATATGTTTATATATATTTTTACAAATATAAAATTAAAGATTTCATGCTATAAAATGCTTTTTTTTTTAAATCTCGATACGATTATTTTTCATGAAGTTACAGTCTTGCAAAAATCACTAAAAAATTTCTAAAATTTTTTTTTTCCTTTAATTTTTGGTATGAGTGTATTTTTTAAATTATTTATGTATAATAATATCGAAATTTTTTATAATATTGAAATTATAAGATTATATATAAAACGAGAATATAATTTGAGATGTAATATCATATGTGTACAATTACATATATTATAAATTATATGGATTATAATAATATTGAAATTATAAATTAATTTATAAGATGAAACATATATTTTACGTTATAAATTAATATATAAAGCGGTCATATAATTTTTGATACAATATCACATGTATATAATCACATATATTATAAATAATATGGATTATTATAATATTAAACGTATACATTATAATATATGATAAATCATATATTAATCAATATTAATAATTTTGCCGCCATATATGTTCAGTTATTTACCATATATTTTTTTATATATTATCGACAGTATATGGTTTTTTCATACGGGTTGAATAATTCAAAATTTCTGCTTCGAACGCGCCGTTTCAATGACTGATTTTTATTAAATTATTGAATCTGGCAACTAACTTTAGGGTCAATATTTAAGTTGAATGACGTAGAATCAAAAATTTGTCCATAGCTGATGAAGGGACCGTTGAACTAATAGATTAATTTGATAAATCCATCAGAGCGTTTTGCATAAAATTAGTTAATCGGATATTTAAAATTAAATTATTGATCAGTTTAATGTGATACGTCTGTGTGCGCTTATTCATGTCGCTCGTCTGCTTGAGATATTATTCTCTGCTAAACTCGACAGGCTTTACCTACCAACTATGAATAATAAATTAGCGTGTCATTAGACCAAGTCTGACAGCAGAGAAGTTTATAAAAAATTAATCATTCCGTAATCAGTGTTAGTATTAATATTTTATAACTCTATATAGTTATCTGTCAGACCAACTTTTATACTTCCATTTTTTATCATTATGATGATAAACTTTCGGGTAAGAAAATTCAAACAGTTATTGATGTAACTTTTTTTTGTTATGTAAATCTTAACGTTTTGTGAATTAGACGTCGGTTGTCATGTCTCTAAATCGTCTGAACACTATTTTAAGGTGATTCAATGAATTAGGGACAGCGATATGGTCTCATCCAATCATAAGAAACCTTTCGAATGCCACGTGCTAAGAAGTTTAGTAAATTTATGTCCAGTTAGATAATTATTACCACTGGTATGGTCAGTTGATTACATTTGAAAAATTTGAAATTTTTCGCGGCATTTTTAAATTTGAATCGAGGAATTTCTTTTTGAATTTGAAATTAATTTTTAGTCATTATAAAAAATCTGAAAAACGGTCAGTCAGCTTCAAAACTTCCCGCGGTTTTCGTGCGTAAGGAACTTCTTGGAGGTTCGAAGGTCCAAATCTGTTCAAAAATCCAACCGAAACCACAAACTTTTTTTGAAAATTTCAAATTTTTTTAGCGGGAATTTCAAAAACGTTTTGATAAAATTGCGTACAATAATTGAGATCAGGGAATAAAATTTATAATTTTTTGTTGAGTTCTTCGTCGAAGCGAAAAAATTAACTGACATTAACAGAAAAAATAAATTCACTGAAAATTTAATTTGTTTCATAAAAAATAAAAATATATTAACTCGTCGAAAACCATGTAATGAATATATATGTGGCTACGGTAATTGCAACAAAAAAAAAGTAGAGTTTTAAATTAAAAATAAAAAAAGTTTGTTTGAATGCAGATAAAATAAATAAATAAAATGATAAAGGATGTATGATAAATTGAATAAATAAAATGAAAATATACATATATGTATATAACTTTTAGGGTTTCTGGATTTGATACGCATAATCAATGTGGCTTGACCAACAGCCAATCACGTTATGCCTGAGGCTTGAAAAGCTCGCCCGTTTGACTAGTTTATCGAACATTTCATTTCACATCTATTTACCAAACTGTATATTGTGTATAAACTGTATAAATTGTATAATGCTATATATAGTATATAGTATACAGCGTAGTTGGAAATCGAGTGTACGAGTACACCAGCTTTATTAGTAATTGAAAGACGGTAATTCAATTTTACTCGACACGTACCACTCACTCGTTTCTGATTTTATATTGATTACTTCGTTTATCTCTTGGCTAATTGACTATGAAATATTTTATTTATTTTCATATTACGGTCATTTTTTATATTTATTTTGATAAACTTCTCGTTAAATTGATTTTACAATTACCAATGATTAATTACTTTTCAACTAATTTTCTATTTATCCCATGCCCCAAATTAATTATTTTTACTGAAATTGTGACAGTGGCTTATTATTAATATACCAGTCAAGTTTCTTTGACCAAATATTAGTCCATCGATTTTTTTTGGTGTCCTTTAGAAAATATTTGATTAAAAAATAAATAAACTTAAGCAATGACTTGATGTCCAAAAATATTAATTTCATATAATTTTCAAAAATATTTTCATAAAAATTAACACAGAATTTTTTGTTACTCGTCTGGTTGATAGATGACAGCATTTTTGCTATTTGGTCCGTCAGTCCACAAATGTTCATGTGACGGCACAATGACAGTCACGAGACCGTCAAAATTTTCAGTGACCGCTCAAATTCTCAATGACCGTCAAAATTTTAATTGACTGTCAAAATTTTTAGAGACCATCAAAATTTCCAGTAATTGTTCAAATTCTAAGTCACCGTCAAAATTTTCAGTGACCGTCAAAATTCTCAGAAACCACCAAAATTGTCAGTAATCGTTCAAATTCAAATTCACCGTCAAAATTTTCAGTGACCGCGCAAATTCTCAATGACCGTCAAAATTTTAATTGACTGTCAAAATTTTCAGAAACCGTCAAAATTTTCAGTGCTCGTCAAAATTCTCAGGAACCACCAAAATTGTCAGTAATCGTTCAAATTCAAATTCACCGTCAAAATTTTCAGTGACCGTTAAAATTTTCAGAAACCATCAAAATTTCCAGTAATTGTTCAAATTCTAAGTCACCGTCAAAATTTTTAGTAACCGTTCAAATTCTCAGTGACGGTCAAAATTTTCATTGACCGTCGAAATTTCCAGTGACATTATTTTCTTCCAATCTTCTACCCTCTGTAACAAATCACGAGTTGTCCCCCCCCCCAATGATAATTTTCTGTAATTTGTAGGTAGCCTCTAATTAAATTTATTGTTTATATTTTTTGACTGATATCGAGATTCCCAAAAGTTATAATTGAATAAAAATGTCCATTATACAGAGTAAAGTTAACAGTAAACTAGTAACTCAATAATATAAATTGACGGTACTGTAGGTTTGATGTAAAATATATACCAGCATATACAACACACAATAACCACCGGTAAATTTGACGTTAAACAACATCAGTATACTCGGTTTGAAACTGCATCACTTGCACTAACTCACTCATGGTATAGTTTGGAGGTTTACATTTAATATTAATTTAAACTGGCTGACCTAACCCGCCATTTACTACTGGTTTCATTAAATAAACATCTTTAGTACCTCATAATATCCCAATGTCTACTTAATTTACTTATTTTTACTTTCAATTAACCGCCTCGGGCTCTGTACTTACGATCAAAAATTAAAGACCTTCCGAGTCTTCTTTTAATTTTTAATTTTAATTTTATTTTTTTTCGAAAATTTGTTCCACTCTGTCTACATATTTTTAAATTTACAAAAGCTTTTTAAAAAAAAAAAATGTTAGCGAGTGAAATGGAATTTTTGCGGGCTAAAAATAAAATAAAAAAAGTAAATTGAACATTTTGCTGGCATGTCAGGCTTCTTTTTCCGTTTTCTTTTCCTATTTCCAAGAGCGACAGTCAATTTAGTGTCGCCTGCTTTCGGATAAACGCCCAATGTGGTTTTTCTTTTCGCTCTAGCACTTTCAGTTCACTAACATATATTTATATATCTATATATATTTACTGAAGACTCGCAAAAGACAGCAGTCTCCGTCTTGTCCCTAAGGAAATTGAGAATGCCGTTCTTATACCCACGATCTACAAACACGTACCGCGAAAATTCCTCCGATATTCTGTAAATATTTCTATTGTTTTTTTTTTTCTTATACATATTTGATCTTGTGGTTTAAATAAATGAATAAAATTCAATTTTTTATTTATTTAGACAAAATTTTTGGTTTAAAAATAAACAAGTGTAGAAAATATTTAAAATAAATGATAATATTATTCTGTGATAACGGAGTAACTTGTGACATGTTGTATCAAAAATATGTGCATACAAATCATTGCAAGGATACGTAGCACATGTGAATTTTTTTTTTTTTATTATTATTTTTATTGTAGTCGGTAAATAATTTCAAAAATTTAATCAAGTGATTTCGGAGTGATCTGGATTTTTTTTAATTCCACATTTACTTCGGTTCGAAATTTTGAAATTAAAATGAACCCTTCGGAGTAAATTTGACTCAAATTATATAAATAATCACTCATCTGCTCCATATTCACTCCAAATTCACTCCTGATTTAATCTGCGTTCACTCCGCAAAATTTTTGCAGCATAAAAATGATCAAATTTTGGTAAATTTAAAAAAAAAAAAATTTTTTGTTACGAAATTTGTAAAATTAAAAAATGGGCAAGATGGTCAATGCAGACAATGCCGATTTTTTTGTTTGTTAACTCAATTATTTAAATGAGATCTGAAGTTGAGGTAAAATGAGTCATTGGAAAAAAAATTTTATTTATCGAACAATTGAAACAAAAAAAAATTTTTGTTTTGTCTCGCACTGAAAATGGTGTCAAAACTCGATTTGTGATTTTTTTTTTTTTTTTTAATATTTTTATTGTAACCGGTAAATAATTTCAAAAATTTAATCGAGTGATTTCGGACTGGTCTGGATTTTTTTTAAATCTACATTTACTCTGGTTCGAAATTTTGAAATTAAAATGAATCCTTCAGAGTAAATTTGACTCCGGTTACATAAATAATCACTCATCTGGTCCATATTCACTCCAAATTGACATCGGATTTAATCTGCGTTCACTCCGTAAAATTTTTGCAGCATAAAAATGATCAAATTTTGGTAAATTTAAAAAAAAATTTATTTTTTGTTACAAAATTTCTAATTAAAATTTGTAAAATTAAAAAACGGGCAATGCAGACAATGCCGATTTTTTTTGTTTGTTACCTCAATTATTTGAATGAGATCTGAAGCTGAGGTAAAATGGGTCATTGGAAAAAAAATTTTATTTATCGAACAATTGAAACAAAAAAAAAATTTTGTTTTGTCTCGCACTGAAAATGGTGTCAACACTTGATTTGTGAATTTTTTAACCCAAAATAATATTGAATTGAGCTTTTTATATTGTTTTATTTGTGTCGTATGTGCCAGTAGATGGTATCAGTTTTATTTCTAAAGTTTTAAATTAAAAAGTTATTCAAAGGTTTTTTATTTTATTCAGTTAGAGTATATTTATATTGATTTTTGTTATTTATAGAGAAGTATAAAAATAAAACACTGACGATATCATGGAACGTTTTACGGTTGAAAAGAACGTTTCAGCATAGAACGTGATGACAGGTCAACAGAAACAAAATCGAGTAATGAAAATTTACGACTAAGCAATATAAAACATATGCTCGGTTTAAATGTCCAATCAAGTGAATACATTTGGAAAATATTTTCCGATATAAATCAATATTTTTTTGGTTATCGTCTATTTATTTATTTTTTTATTTTGACAGTCGTCAGTAGAAAAAATTACGATTTCATGTTTTAGACGTTTCAATACTGAATATTTATTTTTTTTAATTCGCGATATATTTTTCCGTCAGATAAATTTTTTTTTCTATGGAATATCTACTTCAGAATTTTATAAAAATGTCGATCAGTCAAAAAAAATTTAATATGAGGTAAAGTGGGCCGCCTATAAAAAAAATCGGTCTGTCAGTTGACCTTGCGGGCCAGCCCCAAAACTTCCCGCTGTTTTCGAGCTCAAAAACCTCGAAAACATTATTGTGAATACATTTTCGAGCTCGTCGAGCTCGAAAATACGTTTGTATGCTGTTGTTTTCGAAAAAAAAACGTTTTTCACCATTTTTTCTCCAACGATATCTCTCAAACGAATAAACCGTTTAAGACGATTGAGGTAGCAATCGACGCGTTTTATCAAGTTCTAAAGCCGATCGAATTTTGAATTCGATTTATCGAGTCGTTTTTGAGATATTTCAGAAAAAATAAAAAAATTTGTTTTTTTTTAATTCTTTCGACAACGGTTTCTCTTGAACGAATGAACCGATTTTGATGGTTGAGGTGGCATTCGACGCGGTTTATAAAGCTCTAGAGCCCAGTTCATTTTGGAATCAATCCACCGAGCACATTAAAAGTTATCCGAAAAAAACATTTTTGAAAAAATTTTATTTTTGGAATATCTCTAAACGAGCCCTACCGATCAATCTCAATTTTCTCACGGCTTCAAGATATTGACAATCTGCGTCGAATGACACCTTAAAGTTCAAAATCGGTTCATCCGTTCAAAAGATACAGGTATTTACATACGTACGTACGTACATACATACATACACTCGGACATCATCTTGAAATTAGTCAGAATAGCTTCCTAGGACCTCAAAACGTCGACATCTGACGGAAATTCGATTTTCGTAAATCGAACCGAAACCAATAACTTCCCGAATTATTGAAAATTTACAATTTTCTTAGCGGGAAGTTAAAAATAAAAATTTTAAAGATCAATTTTAATTTTTTATAAAAATTCTAAGCTGAAAATTCGATAAAAATATTTTACTAATTAAAGTATTGATCGAAAATTGAATTATTATATTTTTTTATAAGTTCATATATGTATATATTTGAAATAATAAATAGATATAGATTTCTAGTAGATGTCACAGTCAGAAGTAGATTATATCCGGTATTACCTTCCCTTCAAATCGAACTCGTCACATCCTTGTCAAAACTTTAAGATTAAAATATGAGATTAAAGGTCCGGGATATTATACATGTATATATAAATATATATAGCTTTGAATAATCTATTTTCTGTCACAGATAAACGAAATTCAAACAATTCAATGATTTAAATAAAACAAACTAAATCGTCGATATAATTCCGGATAATCGAAAGCTAAAAGATTTTGATATTCCTCTGGAAAATTTAATCATTAATATAGCAGAGTACCGAAATATTAATGAGCAGACGAGTATTTAAATTAAAATAAAAAATATTAAAGTTTAATACTTTCATATAAATGTCAAATATCAAATTTACTTCTGCTTTATCTCAAATATCGAGAAATTCGCCCGAAAATTTAATAGCTACCGTACATCATATTTGCCAGGAAAAGTTTGTGGGCAAAAGTTTCGAGATTTTTGACAGAATATCTAAACTTTGAAACAAACTTTCGAAAGCTGCATTCTTTACTTTTTTTTCTTTATTACTTCTCTACCCTATTGTCAATATTCTCTAGATCAATCTCCGTAAAAGCACAATTTACTTGACATAACACAATAAAAAATTTATTTACAATACAATAGTATGTTACAAAGTATAACATACTGCAAAAAAGTTGCGGAATGAAAGCGAATTTACTTCAGAGTACACTTCAAAAAATTGCATGTGAATTTGAAGTGATTGCGGATTTTATTTCAATCCAAAGTCAATCGGGATTACGAAGTTTTAGAAAAGGTCACTCCGAATACGGAGCAAATATAGATTTTTCTCAGCGGAGTGGTTTCTTCGTGATCTAAATTTTATTTTCATTCGTATTCACTCTGATTCGGAATTTTACTATTAAAATAAACTTCCCCGGAGTGAATTTCCTTCCACATGAGAGCGAAAGCGTCGAAATAAAATCCGAATCACTAAGAAATCATTCCGCTGAAAAACAAACTCCATATTTGCTCCGTACTCGGAGTGATTTTTCCTAAAACTTCGTAACTCCGAGTGAGGGAAAGGGAACGAATTCGGATTTGATACTCTCTTAAAATGAACCAGTGAAATTTCACTGATTCAACCAGTGAAGTTCACTGATTCAACCAGTGAGCCAAGCGATCATCTTAGTCTACTGGTTGAATCAGTAAATTTCACTGGTGAATCAGTGGATTTCACTGGTTGAATCAGTGAACGTCGCGCGCACTGGGTTCAACCAGTGAACTAAAAATATGTAAGCGAGTATACTTAAGTATTTAAATATACGAGTATATTTTGTTTATATTTATGTAGTATACCGGCGTGTCACTGGTTCAATCAGTTAATTTCACTGTTTAAACCAGTGAGTTTCACTGATTCAACCAGTGAGCCAAGCGATCATCTTAGTCTACTGGTTGAATCAGTAAATTTCACTGGTGAATCAGTGGATTTCACTGGAGAATCAGTGAAATTTCACTGGTTTATTTTAAGAGAGTACACGACCGATGATTCAAAGACAATTGATCCCCGACAATTGATCCTTGCGACGATTGATCCGCCGATAAAATATACTCACACACGTATAAATGTGAAAAATTTGTGTGTGAGTATATTTTTTATGTTACACGCACACAAAATTAGTGAAAAAAGGGCGTAATTTTTCACATTTATATGTGTGTGAGTATATTTTATCGGCGGATAAATCGTCGCAAGGATCAATCGTCTTTGGATCAATGGTCAGGTAACCTTCGGATTTAAATAGAATCCGAAATGACTTGTAATTTTTTTCAGCAGCAGCCAAAAAAGTAATAAAATAAAAAGTAGTATAAGTAAAAACAGAAGTTGAGTTCATTTTGAATAGAGTATAATAGTGTTTTGTGCATAGCTCGGTGTCATTTATAGGATCTATATAGTTAAAGGTGTTGCAAGTAACACGAGTCATACTCGACAAAGTTTCTATAACGAATCGTCCCGTAACGAGGTTTCCTAAACACTCTAATTAATGCCATTTGCATCGCGAAGCTAAAGGAGCTAGACGTGTCTCTACTCACAACGCGGTTGTTACAAAACCACGATCCTGCCCTCACCCACAAAACTTACTCTTTATACTTTATCTCTGTCTCTCTTGTTCATTATATTCTTCAATACCTCTCTCACTCTCTCGCCTCTTTATTTTGTAACTTAACTATTATACATATTTTTGTTTTACCATATCTGTACAAGCGTAAGTGTTTTGCTATTGTTAATACTGAAACCAAAAAGCTTAATTATGTAACTTTACGCTAGACTTACTTCAGCTTAAAACAATGCAGCCATCCATTAACGTTTAAATAATCATTTTTATATTTTTTTTTTCATTCTGGATACTGATCATCCTCCCACACTAGTTTTGAGGCTCTTTCAATGTAAAATGAATAAAAATACCCGAGAAAAAAAAAATTTTTTGAGTCCTAGACCCTTTAAAGAAACATGTCGATGTCCACCTCCTCTATGGTTCAATCGGTATTTTTTTTTCATTCTGACTTTTGATTATCAACTCTTTTTTTGAGGCTCTTTTAGTGTAAAATGAATGAAAATAGTGGAGAAAAAAAAATTTTTCAGTCCTAGAATATTTACAGGACCATGTGTCTGAATTGTGTCTGAACATGTCCTCTGTGGATCGAACGGTATCTTTTTTTTCATTCTGACGTTTGATTATTAACCCTCACTACTTTTGAGGCTCTTTCAATGTAAAATGAATGAAAATAGTAGGGAAAAAAATTTTTTCAGTCCTAGAACATTTGCAGTCCCATGTGTCTGGATTGTGTCTGACATCTGCTCTGTGTGTCCATCAGATATTTTTTTTTCTCATTTTGCCTTCTGATTATCATCCGATATCATTTCTGAGGCTCTTCTAATGTAAAATAATAGAAAATACTGAAGGAAATAAATTATTAGAGACCTGGAACAGTCTCAGACCCATGTGTATGGTCATGTGTCTAGGTTGTGTCTAGGAATGTCCTCTGTGGGTCAAATGGTTAAATTTCTCTCATTTCGAGTCCTGATTAGCTCACATTACTTTCGAGGCTCTTCCAATGTCCAATATCTCATGAAATTATAATTTTTTTCACACCAATTGAATTAAAAAATTAGCATGTATTCAATGAAATGTAACAACACGTGCCTGTAAATAAATATAAGATCGAATGAAATTGATATAAAATCTCAGACCCGCCACCGGCGTAAATGTTATCTGAAGCGTGTGAAATTGGTACAAGTTACTGCTGTGGAAAAAATCGATCCCAATCTCTCGGAGGTTGTAAGTGTTGCCACAATATATAAGTGCTTCAACATCTGTTCCCTTGGTTCTTGGCGAGAGAATGAAACCCTCAAAAAATATCATAAAAAAAATAAAGCTAAAACTCGCAAATAATAATAAAAAGAAAAAAAAAACAGTAATTTAAACTTTCAATGATACATTTCTCTGCATCATAATTTTTATTTATTTTACCAAAAAAAAATTTTTATTCACATTCAGATTTCATAAAAGCTTTATGGTTTAAAAACTCTAAAAATATTTTTCTCGTTGTGAGGTTCACTTTTTTTTTTTTTTTTTGTTACACTAGTAATACAGCGTTGATAACAAAATTAATTACTTAACGTCAGTATATTTTATCTTTTGTACCAGGAGTGCAATGCAAATTGGGTTTCAGTCTAGAAAAAGCTTTTCAAAAATTTCATTTTATTTTTTTTTTGCCATTCATCCAAAGTATATGTCACATACATTTTTTTTTTTTTTTTGGTGATTAAAAAAATAATTTCCATATTCAACATCGCGCACTTGCCGAAAAAAAATTTTAGACACGTTTTATTTTCTTCCTACCGGAAATGGAAAAATTATTATTTTTGGCGCGAAAATTTTAAAATATCATTTTCTTCATCTAAGAAATTTAACTTTAGTACAAAATATCAATTTGTTTTTTAACTACCCAGGTAGAAAAATATTATGTCATTATAATGCGTGTCAAAAATATTTATTTTTCCGAAATTTCCCATCAAAAATACCAAAAACTCTGCGTTAAGATAATTAGGTTTGAGCTGAAAACAGTCAAAACGAGAAAGATCTACTATGATAACTTCAAAATAAAATTTTATGAAAGATTGAGACCTCAATACCAGATTTTTTTTATAAAATACACGTAAAGAAAATTTTGGCAGCGGTTCCCATAATTTTGTGAAATTTTTTCCTATACCATCATAGGAATTATGACCATAAATTATGGGAGTGGTTCCTATAATTATAGGAATGTTTCCCATAATTATAGGAATAGTTCCTATAATTATGGGAATGATACCCATAACACTATAGGAATACTTTCTATAATATTATAGGAACCATTCCCATAATATTATGGGAATGGTTCCTATAATAGTATGGGAACTATTCCCATAATATTATGGGAATGATTCCCATAATGCAATTGGAATGGTTCGTATACCATTATGGGAATCATTCCCATAATATTATGGGAATAGTTCCCATACTATTATAGGAACCATTCCTATAATATTATGGGATTGGTTCCCATATTATCATGAAAAAATTAATTTAAAAAAGTGTGGTAATCACTTCTACAATACACAGAAATATTATTAAACATGCAAACAAAAATTCAAACATTGAAAAAAAAATCGCATTTGGCAAAAAAACATTAAAATTTTTAACAAGAATTTTTTGTCAGCACAAAACATTCAAGAAAATTCAAATTTTGGGAAATTTCTACACTATTGTGCAAAAAAAAAATTTTATGATATTATAGGGATGGTTCCCATAACATTATGGGAATAGTTCCCATAATATTATAGGAATAGTTTCTATACCAATATGGGAACCATTCCCATAATAGTATGGGATGGCCCCCAAAGCATAATTTCGATTTTCTCAGGAAAAATTTTCCTTATTAGGTTGCGAAATTAAAATATCGATTTTACAAAATTAATTTTTTTAGTGTGGAAAGTTTGAAAAACTGCGATGGGTGGACTGATTGGAGTGAATGGAATTCTAGAATTTAATTATTTAAATGGCGCGCATTATTTGTTGAAGACTCGAAGCTTAAAGCTCGAATCTTGTCCAAGCCGTGGTCGGTGAGTTTGGGAGACTGATACTCCCCCCGGGTATTAGGGTCACTCGAATGCAAGAGCCGTCCTGATAGTAGTCATAGTAGTTGCAGCAGCAGAAGTAGTAGGAATAGTAGTGGTAGCAGAGGCATCCTATTGGTAGTTTAGTATCAGAGAGTATCTATTCTATTGCTAGGTGGTTAGCAAGCCGTTTGGGGATTTATGCGAGAGCATTAATATGCCGCGTTGAGAATTTCAATGCAAACTTAGAGTGGGAGAGAAAGCACTTCTCCAGAATTTACCTCCCCTTTTTGCTCGTTTTATAGACAAAAAGCTTTTACTACATTTTTTTTTTATTTTTAAAACAAAAATTTAATTTTTTTACTTAATCCTACTTATTCCACTGAATTTTCATGTTATATTTATCATATATAATATATTCTGCATACATATTTTTTAAAATTATTTAAAATTTACTCAATTTTAGTAAATATTTGAACAAATTTTCGAAAACTGTTTCATTGAATGAATATTAATTATTTATTTAAAGGCAAATTTGAATTTTCCCGGGTTTGGAGGAGTATTCAAATATCGTAAAATATATTACTGTCTAACTTGTCAGACTATGTGCATATATATATATAGATAATTGAATACAGTAAATGTGATAATATAGCGTGAGTGTAAGTGTCACGAAATGGGGTATGTAGATTAATTGACATGGAGACAGATTTAAGCATTAAAACCTTCAGAATTACCCATTTGACAATCTATAAAATTTTCATTATCCATTTTATGCGGAATCACATCTTCGTTAAATTTATTCAGTAGACTATAAATGTCAATTGTTAATGCAGTTTACTATTAAACGTTTTATCATTCATTAAATATTATTGAATCAATATTTATTAACTCTGTGATTTCCTAAACTTCAACTTTTGTCTAATCTTTCCCGTATGAAAAAGCAATATATGAGCTTCAGTATAATTCAAAATATATGATAAATTATATGGAATTATAAGAAGTCATATATGGAGCCATATACAAAATTTTGCCAAAATATTATATGATTTTATAATTTGCAACATATATATCGGTAATATATGTTTTTTACATGCTAACTTATAAATATTGCTTATAAAATTTTATACTATACTTTAAGTTATATGATAAGATATATGATTTAATTATATGACTGAAGTATAATATTTATACATGTAAATATATAATTATATAAATATATGTTCACATATATTTGTATAAATGTATGTAAATATATATTTATATAGATATATGTTGATATATATTTTTACAAATATAAAACTAAAGATTTCATGCTATAAAATGTTTTTTTTTTAAATCTCGATACGATTATTTTTCATGAAGTTACAGTCTTGCAAAAATCACTAAAAAATTTCTAAAATTTTTTTTTTCTTTAATTTTTGGTATGAGTGTATTTTTTAAATTATTTATGTATAATAATATCGAAATTTTTATAATATTGAAATTATAAGTTTATATATAAAACGAGAATATAATTTGAGATGTAATATCATATGTATACAATTACATATATTATAAATTATATGGATTATAATAATATTGAAATTATAAATTTTATAAATTAATTTATAAGATGAAACATATATTTTACGTCATAAATTAATATATAAAGCGGTCATATAATTTTTGATACAATATCACATGTATATAATTACATATATTATAAATGATATGGATTATTATAATATTAAACGTTTAATTATAATATATGATAAATCATATATTAATCAATATTAATAATTTTGCCGCCATATATGTTCAGTTATTTACCATATATTTTTTTATATATTATCGACAGTAAATGGTTTTTTCATACGGGTTGATTTCTGTCGTGATTTTCAATAAAATATTCAAACGATTCATTTAAAAAAAAACAATTTGAAAACTGGCAATTAAATTTAAAAAAAAACCTTAAGCCGGATTCGAACCGCCGACTTTCCGTTCACTGAACAGACGTTTCAATTTTCCAGCCGTAATTTAATACTGAGGTTCTAATACTCAAAAAAATTTGTCTTAATTACACAGAAAAGAACGGGGTAAAATGAGACACTACATTTTTTATAGTCCGGGTAAAATGGACACCATTTTTGAGACCAACAAATTAATTTTTTTTTAAATTCAGTTACCGCTGGTATAAAAGAGTGGGGTTAATTAATCAGCCTAGACAGTGCACCAAATTTTTTTTACAACCATGGCCCATTTTACCTCAGCGTAAATTTTTCTAGTTCTCCAAAGTAAACCAAATACTTGAAAAGAAAAATTCATATCATTACTAAAATCACACAGTAATTAATGATAAATAATTATATATTTCGAGGCATATATATTGCATCTGTTACATAATGGAGCTCTCCATGCATTCTATCAGGATGTATATAGAAGACGTATGATGAATAATACGTTTATCATCCTCCGGGATTTACAATCCAATTGTTCTGCTACATTCTACATTTCATCTGCGTACGCTACATACATTATAAATAAATAAATAAATATATATACCAGTACGGCTATGAATACACATATATTACATTGATCCATCGCTATATTTATCTATATGTGTATTTTAACCGTTAAATAAACATAAATAATAATAAAATAATAGCGTCATATGAACCCAAGGATATTTTACTAAATACTCCATGAGGTTGTCTGCTGTCTGACAGATAAGGATAATCTGCTGCGGAATTACAATGTATATTGAATTCCTTTAATTGTTCATTAATATCACGGTCTGCACTATACTACTGGGATTATATCCCGTCTCTTTTTACTCTGTCTCCATTCCCTTGCGATTCATTTCGACATATTCTATAAACCATTCACTCTATTCATAACTTTGTCTCTTTTATTTTATGTTCTAACTATTATGCAACGTTACATGTTTAATGTCACTGGTTAAATACAATTGCATTAATATTGAATGAGCTTCAATAATATTTATATTCATATTTACCTTTTTAATAAAAAGATCTGAAAAACAGTTGATCTGTGGGCCAATTCCAAGACTTCTCGCTGTTTTTGAGCTCAGACACGGTAAGAAATATTTTACTCGGTAAGAGATATCACTATGCCAGTACGGGCTCGAACGCCATACTGTATGGTATCGAAGATTTTTATAGGTTATAAAATTGTATGCATAGATGATTCAACCATTGCGGGAATAGTAACATTGGCAATAGTTGGCGCGGAACCCGCAATGTCAGTATGGCCGTCAGGCCCATGCTGTATTGCCGTATCCACATTGCTTCTGGCCGATAAACCTAGTCTTACGACATCTATATAGTTTTGGTGGTAATACGATAGTATACACATTGGCAATAGTTGTCGCGAACGCCGCAATGTCAGTATGGCCGTCGAGCTTATACTGCGTTGCCGTATCCACAATGCTTCTGGCCGATAAACCTAGTCTAACGACATCTATATAGTTTTGGTGGTAATACGATAGTATACATATTGGCAATAGTTGGCGCGAACGCCGCAATGTCAGTATGGCCGTCAGGCCCATGCTGTATTGCCGTATCCACATTGCTTCTGGCAGATAAACCTAGTCTAACGACATCTATATAGTTTTGGTGGTAATACGATAGCATACATTGATTGACACGCCAGAAATTATGGCGGGAAAAACTAGTAGCATTGTAGTATAGGTCTCAGGGCCATGCTGTTTCGCCGTGCCTGCTATGCGTACGTGTGAGCAATACAATAGCTCCAGTACTATACAGTATAGTAAATAACGCCATACTTCTGGGACTCGTTACAATACTGTCTTGGAATATTTCGGATACTATTTTAGTATCTGGCTTGAGATCATACACTGAGAGAAAAAAAAATTAAATTCAAGTAACCATGTTTACTTAACTCATAATACTAAAAACAAAAAGAAATTTACTACATCGAAGTATAATATTTCTTATCTTTATAACAATTGTTTAAATCTACTCACAAATTTCTACAGACATTGCATTTTTACTAAAATTACGAAAATATTTACTTGGCACTATTTAAGTAAAATAATACTTAAATCAAGTAATTTTACTTGGAAATATACACTTTTTTCTCTCAGTGTACCAGCATGGTGTTGAACGCCATGCATTTCTTACCGTGTATTATGAAAAAGTCATTAATTGGGAATTTTTGAGCTCAAAGAACTCAAAAAACTGTTAAGTCAAAACTGTTTCAAAATACTTTTGAAATTAATCGACTGATGTACTTTCGATTGACTTAAAAATCTAATCTACTTCAAATCTTAATGAGGCTTTGGTTGCCAAAAATATTAGAGTCGGTTGATTCGTTCCAAAAATATCATACGACAAAAATTTGTTTACACACGCGTGGATGCACAAACTCAGTGTGGATTTACATCTAGAAAAGGACAGAATAACTTCCTAGGACCTCAAAACTTCGACATCTGATAAAAACTCGAATTTCGAAATTAGGACCAATACCAATAACTCCTTTTTTTGAAAATTTTAAAACGAAAAATTTTTTCTAGTCAATTCGGTAATTAAAAAAATAATTAGAAAGCTCTGGAGTAAATATTGAATGTCAGTGATATGTAAAATTAAATTTCATCAGTATTGTGATAAAAAAAAAATAATAATAATAATAATTTGAAGCATTAATTGAAAATTTATTAACAGGATTTAAATGAAATGCTCTGAAATTTTTTAATATTTTTGTTTGAACTTCGGCTGTTAAATTAAACGACCAGTATCATGTTAATAAAATGGAAAATAATTTCGTGACCAATTTCCGTAAATAGAATTTTTTAATTATATATTTTTTACACTCACTAATTTATTAAAAAAATTAATATCAAATTGTTCATAATTAATGTCTGTAATTTTTTCATAATTAAAAAAATAATAAATTTTGAAAATCAAAAAAATTAATTAGAAAAAAAATTAATTGCCGTGGGTAAAATCTTGAAAAATTTATTACTTGGTAACGTCGCGTCTAGTCTTCCTCTAAAAAAAAACATCTTGAATTAATAAATTATCACGACCATGATTTTAAACTGAAGTTCAGTGTAAAATAATCCGAAGCCGATAATTAAAAATAATAAATTTCCGAAATAATCAATAGACCGCAGTGTTAAATAAAAATAACAACAAACTTGTAATTTAAATTTCAATTTACTGTTTGAATTATTTATTGATTGACGTGTGTTTAATTTTTTATCGGATATCCGTGTCAGAAAAATTCAAAATAATAAATAAATAAAAAGTATATAAAGTGTGAGATTAAAATTACTTATCGATTGTCAATAATAAATTATTTTTATTAAAATAAAAAGGGTTAGACTTTAATTACAAATATTGAATAGGTTATTAAACGCAACGTGAACGAGATTATATTTGAAATAGCATGAATAATGTATGTATATGCATTGGTTCAACTTGAAATTTGATTGAGTGTAGGGTGATCGGATTGGATTGTGGAGTCGCGCAGAGTGACGCAAACCGAAATATAGACACGAGAAATCTATATGGAGAAACAGACGGAGTAGTTGAGAATCTAAAATCAGAAATATCATATGATCGAGCTTGTGGATTTCAAACTCATATTCACTCCCTCACTTCCTTTCTCATTCATCTCTCCTTCACTTATCTCCATATACAATTCATATGTTATATATATATGTCACTCAATTTCTCCCACTTTTCATCCTATCAGACTTATACTGTCACATTCTCTACTTTTTTTTGTCATTTCACGGCATATATATTTTGACAGTAGAGTAGAATCATATATGACTATTTAATTATGAAGCGGGAAATCTAGATGAGTTTCTATTGATTTTTAATATCCGGCCGCTAATTAATTTCGGCTTCTGAACATCGGGTACAAGTTTTCTGATCGCTCGAATAAATTCATTGTAATTTTCATGAGTGAAAAAAAATATTTGTTGTCCTGAAAGTTTATTTTTTGAATTGTGATATTTTTCAAAAAAACCTGAGGGTTTTGTCTAGTAATTTAGTGGAAGATTACAAGAAAATGCGGCGGGATCAAAAGTCGCGATCTATCCGCGACCGTGTACCTGATCCGCGGGAATAAATTATTGGAATAATATTTTCTAATGATACTTTCTTTTATAATTAAAGTATTTTGGACGATAATTGGGAGCCATGTCTCAGAAAAAGGACAAAATCGGAACCGCGAATTCCGCGGAAAAGGTCAAGCTGCCGAATTGATTATAAATTGATATTTTTAATAACAATTGAAGAATTTCGAGCAATAATTTGGGGGGGGGGGGGGGGGGGGGGCTTTTTGTGTCGTGCAACAAAAACGCGAACATTTGGAGGCTAAGATGCCGCATTATTGATTATAAAGTAATTTTATTTTTCTTCGTCAATTTTTTGGGCAGTCCGTTATGCCCCGGTCTCCTTCTTCATACAATTTAGCCAATTTTTTTTTTGTCATATTTAAAAAATTTCCAACAATCAAACTATTGAATATTTTTGAACCAATGTTCCTTTATTTTACACGTTTTGTTTTAAATTCCAACATTTAATTATTTTTATCAATAATTAAAATAAACAATTAATATTTTTTATGATACCGTAAAATTTTATTTCCATTCAATAATAAATATTTTATTTACAAAGTCTATTGAAACGAGTGAAAAAAAGTAACTGGAATTTTTCCAATTGACGAGTTGAATCCATGATGGAAAAAAATATTGGAAAAATTTTTTAATTAGTTTTGTGAGCGAGTTATTAAGCTATCAATAATAACGGAGAATAAATGTACACCGGAATTCGTGGGGTTACAAGTGCAGAGGATAAAGGAGCAAGGGTGCCGAGATGAAGGTCGGTGAAGAGCACGAGGGTAAAGGTGGAGTCGGGGTGGGAACGCCGGGGTAGAAGCGACGATGGTGCAGGTGGATAGAATAACAGAGAGGGAGGGTACGTTTTGCTGTAGAATAAACAGTAAATGCTGGACGATGGCAAGGGGTACATAGTTTCAATTGAATTTTCACTAACTGGAGCGTGGACTAATTAACCTCCGACGTTGAATACCCGCTCGAAGAACAATGCCAAACAGCAACTAACCATTGAGGATGATGATGCCTGCATTTTGTAAACATTGCTGTACAATTGTTCTCTGTGCCGCTCAGAAATAGCGAATATTTAAGCTCCTCGTTTCTTAACATGTTAATTAGAATACCCGACACATTATTTTCTCATTCTACTCAAAGTATCTCTAGTAAATATTTTTTTTTTTTTTTTTCAATCAAAAATCTGCACAGCAATGTCTGATATTATTATTATTATTATTATTATTATTATTATTATTATTATTATTATTATTATTATTATTATTATTATTATTATTATTATTATTATTATTATTATTATTATTATTATTATTATTATTATTATTATTATTATTATTATTATTATTATTATTATTATTATTATTATTATTATTATTATTATTATTATTATTATTATTATTATTATTATTATTATTATTATTATTATTATTATTATTATTATTATTATGAAATTTATTTTAGCGCCTCTCTATATATATTTATTATTTTGTATTTATTGTAAGGCCCTTAGGGAGCTAAGGCTTCAGGGCCTAAAAATTTGAATAAATAAATAAATAAAATAAATAAATTTATTTTCCAACCCTAGTAGAAATGAAATCGAGTTTTTGTCTAGTAACTGGCCAGTTTTACTAGAGATCCAAGAGAAACATGGCGGCTTTCAAAAAACTGTCACTTTAAAATTTTAGGTTTTGAGGTTATTAAAATTATCAGTTCCTCGGAAAAATAAAAGGATTTTTTAAAAAATAACCAGACAAATTAAAAATTAATTCAAATTAATGTATCTTTCTCCGAATGACTCCAAAAATTTATATGCAATAGATAGATAAATCTAACCTGAAGCATGGATATATAGATCAATAAATAAATAAATATTGATCCGCATTGACAGACATTAAAAATTAATTAATTGAAATAAATAAATAATAATTTAAAATAAAAATAATGGTTGACAAACAAAATTACTATAAAATTTATTTATTTAGTCTTTCATTGATTTTAATAATCAAACTTTAATTTATGAATATTAAACTATAAAGACGGTAACATCATTATATTTCAAATATAAATGTAATTAATAAATCATACTTAAAAATTAACTATAATTAAAATAATATTTTTATATATAGCATATTATAAATAGCATAAATAATTAAAAAAAAAAAAATGGCGATTTTTAATATAGGTTAAACAGGACAAAACTAACACACATACACACTAGTACAAAAAACATATTAGTGTGACCAATTTGTACGCCTTAATTGTAGGTGGCGGGATTTCTAGTTTTTAGCCGGGATCTCTGGCCAGTTACTGGTTTAAAATCGAGTATAGTCTAAATTATTTCTACTAGGGAAGGGTAGAAAATTTTTCAAAAAATTCAAAGAAATCATGAAACGTCACCGACTGTTTTTGTAATTTTGAATTCGACTTTTTTTAAAATTCCCGCCCTGCGCTGATCATAGGCCACTTGAATTTAAAAAAAAATATTAAACTTAGATCGTAATATTTTTTGTCGCGAGATATTCCAATATCCGGATGCAGTCACAAATTAGACAGTAAAAATTTGAAAAAAAAATATTTATAGTCATCTAAAAGTGTCTATAAAAGTTGTAAACCAGAAATATTTCAGTGCATAATAAAAAAGCTTAAAATAGTAGCAGAAGATGCAAGAAACGTGGATCCTTTCTAACCGTGACCGGGTCAGGGGCTGGCGGGGTCCGGAAGGGGTACTGAGGCTGGGTGAAGCTAAAGAGGACGTAAACTGGGAGCTACATAGGAGTAAAGTGCCTTCTAAGTCGGGTAGAAGGTTGCAACTCACTTTAAAAGGGGGTGAGCAGGACAGACTAAAAGATCTCGCGGACTAGCACTCCGGAATTTTCGTCATTTTACACTCTTTTATTTTTATTCGACTTTATTTCTCAACTTACTCTGCCTTTACTTTGCGTTACTTGAGTGTTAACATCTCAAAAGAATTCCTTTTATTTATTACTAAATTTCTCGCAATCCAAACATTATATTTTTACTCTGCAAAAATATATCCATTTTAGTTTTACTTAACTGATACTTTGTTCTTACACTTACAGTCGACTATCCGTCATAAATTGCCCTCTTTTCCTCAATCGGCAGTCACTGAATCTAAACAGCTTCCCCTCTTACTACTCTGAAGAGTTTCGTACCAGACAGCCCGTTATAAGCCTCCGTTAAAATTGTCTAAATTATAAACTAACAATAGGAACAAAATATCAAAATTAATGATGAAAATTTACTATCTATGTTTCGCGGATAATAATTTAATCAACATTAAGTAAAATATAATTTATTGTTCATAATTGTAATCATTAATTACATTCAAAGCTTCTGTTACAATTTAAAAGTTTTATTGGGCATTATGTTCATCAATAAAATAATTATTATTGTTACTGTAATTAATACCGTTATCATTATAATTTTTTTCATTATAATTATTATTAGTGTAAAAAGATAAGTATTTATTTTAGCGATACAAGCGATAGAAAAATCGGGACAGTGGCGAATGTAACAAAGCGTAAATATGACGTTTAATATCATATTAAATAAAACAGGCTTATAACGGGCAGTCGAGGACAAAACTAAACGCACGGTAGCGGGAGACTGAAATTTCAAGAAAAATTTTCCCTACGTCCCCTAGACCAGGCTTATGACGTGAACCTGAAGATCGGAACGTTTTTCGCGGAACGAAAATAAAAAAACAAAATGAAAAGTAAAAAATCTACTGGATCTAGATTTCTGAAATTTTTCGCATGGGTCCTAGTATGTCAGCCGAAAATTGCAGGCCTCCCCAACCTCCGGAGCTACCCCTTGTCACCCTTAAGCAGTCAAATTACATAAATTTTTTTCATTTTCGATGCGCGATAACACGGAAAAATCACAGTTTTTAGTGCAAAAACAGAGTCCTCGTATAAAAAACAAGTACTATATTTTGAAACTACGTCTTGTAATTTTCAGTTTCCGAGTAGAGGGACTGCTGACATTTGAAACCGTAATTTTTCCACTATTCTTTTTTCGTAAAACGTTCGGATTTTTAGGTGCATGCTTACGGCGGGTAATCGACTGTACATATATATAGTAATAAAATGTTAAGGGTTATATGAACCGTTAAAGGATATAATATCAATGAAAATACAAACATCAAAACTCTTAACTTGACTCGACTTGCCTTGCCTTGACTTGAGTAGAATTGACTTGACTCGGTTGTATGGTTGGCTGGTCTCTACTACTGGCGTAGTTCTCAAACCACGTTAAGTACGACACTTTGCTGGCATGCCAATTCAATAATGCTTGTCGTCAACGTCGTCATCATCCTTATAGTTGTAATTTTCTGGTAGCAGTTGTAGTAGTAGTAGTAGTAGAAGTAGAAGTTGCCGTTGCCGTATCTTTAGATGTCGTCAGGCCATTTGCTGCGTTGTTCATGCACTTAATGGCTTTCTTCGCGACTTTAATATAAAGTTACTATATTATATACTCTAAAGAGACTTCAGCTTTTATGTTGAAAAAAAAAAATAAATAAATAAATTATTAAAATATAAAATATGAATTTTAATATTATATTTTTTTTTTTTTTAATTATTGAATATTTAATGAGGACGTGGGAATTTTTAATGATAAAATTTGAAGACGGTGTTAATTTGGCGCGACATAGACTCGAGATTCAAAGTTATTATGGTGAAATATAAAATTCAAATAAAAATATTGTCTTTGTATATAATAGAATATTGTGGATAAATATACTGAGAGATTATTTTGTTTAGTCATAAAATATACTGTAGTTTATACATCAAACATATCAGGTTATTTACTGAATATATATATGAATATATAGATATAACTTTTTGTTTAATTTTGCTATTTTTTTTTTTTAAATAATATTGTGGAAATATTATATTTACATTTCGCTCATAATTTTTTTTATATTTCGAAAAATATATACTTGTTTATATATACTATATATTATATAAACATAAGTGTATAAATCCGTGTCATTTCACAATAAACTTTTAACTTATTAGTGGTCCATTTTACCTCTACTAAATTTATTTTTTTCCAATTTTTAATTAAAAAATCCAAATAACAAACACTGAAAAAAAAATTTTACTAGAATTTTTACACCGCGAAAAATTTTGAAGTGAACGCAGATTAAATCCGAAGTGAAATAAAATCCAGATCACTCCCAATTTTTTACAACTAAAATTTTTCACTCAATATATGATGTTCCATTTTACCCCGCGTACAAACATGAAATAAAAAAAAAAATTTTTCACTGAAAATTTTTAAGTTTCCGCAGTATTCACTGATCAACCTGCCCCATTTTTCCACAAACTAATTAAGTATTTTTGATGATACAGAAATCAGCCGACGTCTAATAATTTTTGGAATTCATTTAAAACAGTAAATTATAAAAAAAAAAATATTTAAAAAAATTGCACTCGTAGTTTATTAAATTTCCTACAAGTGCATATTTTTAGTTTTTTTTTTTTTTTTTTTTTTTTTTTTTTTTTTTTTTTTGTAATTGATGTAGAAAAAAAATCCAAAAATTCTTAGTTGTCTGTTAACTTCGGGATCGTTATTTTTGAGCAAACAAAATTTTTTTTCGCTTAACATATGTCGTCCCATTTTGCCCCACGTACACGAAATTAAAAAGTGCATAGAAATATAAAATGAAAGATCGAGAATCCTTTCGGTAAATGAATTTTAGATGGGAAATATCCTGACGGTTTCAATTTGCGGCGTTGGATTGCCGTGTCACTGGAATCCGATTTAAAGAGAGTGAGTGAGTGAGTGACTGAGTAAAACAGAGCGAGAGAGATTTAGTGAGAATGGGTAGTAAGAGAGAGGGAGAGGGTGGGATAAATATTGTGTGAAACGGGTAGTGAGTTGAGGGTTGGAAGGAAATGGAATATACGCGGTACAGTAAATAGATAGAGACAGAGAGAGAGGGAGAGAGAGAGAGAGGGCGATAAAATGGTGGGTAATAGCACGATAGATGGAATATAACCGTAACGACCGGTCAATGCCGCTAGAAATTGCTCGTCAAGTAATGGTCCGTGCATTCCACCTGACACACATCAATCAGTTGGATTAAACGCTACAGATATCATAGAATGCCACGTGCCACACGTATTTTCTCCCCTTTACATCCTACTACATATTTTATTCAAACATTTACTTCACATTCCAATCTCATTTACCCGCCTGCTATTTAATTATTTATGGATTTATTTAAAAACGAAACTCTCCAGTTAATTCAATCAATCCGCATTCAATATTCATTTCAATTAGAAATTTACTCTTCGAAAATTCTGGGACTATTTTTTTTTCTCATTAAAAAACACGACATTTAATTAAAATGTTCGCGTTACAGCGCCAGTTTAATTATTGTTTTAACTTTAATTAAAACTAAATAATTCTACATACAAATATATATGACAATTTTTATTAAATAATAATAATAAATATGAGCAATTTAAATTTTTGTTTTTTATGCAAATTCAAATTAATTAGCGGGAGTTTTGAAAAATAATTCGCGAATGGGTAACGGAAGTTGGTCAAGAAAATTTATACAGGCTGTTGAGAATTTTTCAGTAGTTGAAATTTTTTTCATCCCTAAATAAGAATTTAAAAAAAAATATGTGGCAATGCAATAACGTAAGTGCTCACAGCAACAAAAGCTTTCTCTCTCCCTCCTTTTATTCCTTGGAGCTAAAAAAAAAAGCTGAGAAAATAACAGAAGCTGAACTATGACACGGTAGTAAAGTTAAACAGAAGTTTAAGGCTTGTAGAGTTTCTGCAGAATCCACTAATGAAAACTGAAACGACAAAGTTTTCGAGGCTACTCGCGTGTTCAACATGACGCAGTTGACTCGCGTGTAAGTAGATAAGGTCCGACCACCAGACATACACGTTACGACTTACACTCTTAGACATTACTTTCAACAAGACTCTTTATCTCGGATTATTCAAACACGATAGAGGGATTTGCTGAATGGTTAAGAATTACTAAAAATTTTTTTTGATAAATTCAAAGACCAACGCGATAAGAATTAACACGAAATATTTTTACTTTTACTCCTCCGGTAACAAAAAAAATGTCTATCGGTTAACCCTGCGGGCCAGCCTTAAAACTTCCCGCTGTTTTCGAGCTCAAAGAGCTCAAAAAGCTTGGACTATTACTAGACTTACGAGGGCTCACGTGTATCTATTCTAAAAAATAGACAAATCTAGTCCATTCTTAGCTACTTTCTAGCCAAATCTAGCCCAGTATTAAACTTTTGAGGGCTTATGTGTACCTATTTTAAAAAGTAGCCAAATCTAGCCCATTCTTAGCTACTTTCTAGCCAAATCTAGCCCAGTATTAGACTTTTGAGGGCTTATGTGTACCTATTCTAAAAAGTAGCCAAATCTAGCCCGTTCTTAGCTACTTTCTAGCTAAATCTAGCCCAGTATTAGACTTTTGAGGGTTCATTTGTACCTATTCAAAATAACAGACAAATCTAGCCCATTCTTAGCTACTTTCTAGCCAAATCTAGCTCAGTATTAGACTTTTGAGGGCTTACGTGTACCTATTCTAAAAAGTAGCCAAATCTAGCCCGTTCTTAGCTACTTTCTAGCCAAATCTAGCTCAGTATTAAACTTTTGAGGGCTTACGTGTACCTATTCTAAAAAGTAGCCAAATCTAGCCCATTCTTAGCTACTTTCTAGCCAAATCTAGCCCAGTATTAGACTTTTGAGGGTTCATTTGTACCTATTCAAAATAACAGACAAATCTAGCCCATTCTTAGCTACTTTCTAGCCAAATCTAGCTCAGTATTAGACTTTTGAGGGCTTACGTGTACCTATTCTAAAAAGTAGCCAAATCTAGCCCGTTCTTAGCTACTTTCTAGCCAAATCTAGCTCAGTATTAGACTTTTGAGGGCTTACGTGTACCTATTCTAAAAAGTAGCCAAATCTAGCCCATTCTTAGCTACTTTCTAGCCAAATCTAGCCCAGTATTAGACTTTTGAGGGCTTATGTGTACCTATTCTCAAAATTGTAGCCAAATCTAGCCCGTTCTTAGTGGGAAGTTAGAAATTTTTGAAAATCATCGATTTTCTTAGCGGGAAGTTGAAAATAGGGGAAGCCGTAGCACAGTCCCCCTCTCCCCCCACTTTCCCAAGACAATATTTAGTTTTTCTGGATTTTTGAGTACCGGGTACTAGTATTTTTGATCTGACTCTCAAAATTTCATCATAATTTTTCCATAATTAAAAAAAAAATCGCGGTACGGTACCTCCTTCAAAAAAATGTAAAAAAAATCTTGTTATTTTTGTTTTAACCAAAAATAATTTTTATTGAAGAGAAAATTTGTAGATTACATCAAACTCATAAATCTAGACTATAGAAATTTTGTTTTTAATTTTTCCAGGGGTCCGTCGTGTCCTAGAAATTTTGTGTCGCTTGAAACTTAATAAATATATCAAACTTACAAAAACATGATGATAAAAATTTTTTTGGCAAATTATTGGAGCTCCGTTCTGCCCCAATCTCCCCTAAAGTATCGATTCTAACCCAGATTTTAAAAATAAACGACTGATTTTTTTTCTTCTCCGACATGAATATTCTTGAAATGTAAAATTTATTTTAAATTCTTCACTTGCATTCATGTTATCCATTTAAATTGGACACTGACACGACGGATGACATTTTAAGGATTAATTAATATTATATGGATTGAACAGACATCTTACATTTTTGCAGTAAAAAAATAAGTGACGTTAAAAAATTGAAATGTAAAAAATTAAAAAAAAAAGCCCTCGAGTGACTGTAGACCGAGTTTACTCTAGTCTTTTATTTGCTGTTGAAATTTTAGACATTGTTGTAAAAAGTCTATTATAAAATATTTTTTCAGCATTTTAAATATTTAAAATTTAATTAAATTTTTTTTTTTAACTCAACTTCCAATGGACGTTTTAAATTCTCCATTAAATTATTTACTGACAAGACAGATTTTTAAAATTCGTTTATTGTTATTTAATAATTCTTTGTTAAAACGGAGTAAAAAGTAGATAGCAGGAGTGGGGGAGGGGTGAAGGCGAAATAAGCGGGATGGAAATTAAAAAGAGTTGCAGAAAGTGTTTGACGGATGAATGAGGAAATGAAAAATGGAAGAAAAAATTCTTTGTTAAATTGAAGACGCGTGCCCGCGAGCTTCCGAGGCTTTCAACCTAATTTTTTTAAGTACTGCACTTAGCGATAATTATTTTTGACTTTTATATAAACTAACCTATTGTCATATAAGTTGTTTTTAAATAACAATTTATCAAATAGAGATCTCATGAATTTTTAATACGTTTTTTTAATCTCTAATAAGAAACTTCTGCATCCGACTCCAACTTAAAGCTCGTAATTAATCCAAAAAAATATCAGCCGGAAGTTGTTTTTTCGTGATTATTATTATCAATTACTAATTACCGGTGAATAATCGCCAGACGAACGCAAAAAAGTGGATAAAGAAAAAAAATATCTCAATTTAAGCGTAAAAAAAATAAAAATATCGAACGCATTTAGATTCAATTTCTTTTCCAATTTCTTCCATAAATCCGGCGATCCCCCAGGCTACGGCATCATCAGTTCGTCTTCCGGATTTTTCATTCACGGGCATGAAATATTTTTTTTTTTTGCCAAAACCTGAGCCGGGTGTTAAAAATCAATCTTTTGGTTTCCTGGCTTGTAAACCGTCTGCGGTAATAAAAAAAAAATTAAAAATCGAAAAGTGCAGACCTCAATCGCTCATTTTATTTTTAATCATTACTTTTATTATATAATATTAGTGTATTTTTTTTTATTATCAACTTTTATTCAACTTACAAATTATCAATTTGATTTTTTTATTTCTTATTTTCAGTTTAATGTTTTTTTCTAACATTTTTTTTTAAATATCCCGCCTTTTGTTTTAGATGTCGCTTTTTTCAAACATATTGATATACTAATGCTGCCACCAGTAGTTGATAGAGAGAAACAATGAAAAAAATAATAACAGCAGTAAAAATAAAAATGGCGGCTAAATTTTTCGTGAATAATCAGATTTACGTTTTTAATTAATTACAATTAAACTAAAAGGATTCAGATGATAATTTTCATAAGGGTTCTTGTGATAAAAAATACAAAGACAATAAAAAAAAGTTAGGCCGATTAATGGTGTCTATCGAGAGTTATCATGTTTACGAAGTTTCATACGCACAGTAAAAAATATTGTGTATCTGTGTTAAAAACGGTCCGTGTTATAGTAGTTTATCTATCGAGTGCGATCGTCTTAGACTCGATTGTACTAGATAAATACATTAGTTTTTTGTGACAGATATTTGAAATTTACTACATTTAGTGCCTACAAATGGCAGGTTATAAATCCGCGTTTATTTATTTGGTAAGATTGTTTTGAGTATTCGTTGAAAATTAGATAGAAGTCGGTAAGTGGACGAATTAAAATGATGATAAATTGTCACAAGATGGCTCGTTAAGTTACTTCGATATTTTTTGGTCGTTTGCTATCGCACATGTAACCAAAAAATATTTTTTAATCCGATGATGACGTCACTATTAGAACGATTAGGTATCTTTTTTACCAGCTGTATCTTATCTAATATTTTTAGCTGCCGGCTATAGGCGCTAAATGTCGTAGATTTCAAGTGTCTGTCACAAAAAAATTTTTGTGTTGATTATTTTGTGTCAAATCAATACAATTCTTTGTGTTACTTTAAAATTTTTGATCGATTTACTCTTCAACACTTTAAAAGTGTTACTTAGTATAAAAATCGATATTGTCAACATTTATTAAGTGTTACTTTAAAATCAACACAAAAAAGTGTTGAAATTTTGACACAAATTTTGTGTTGAAATTCAACAAAAATTTTGTGTTAAAATTCAACAGAAATAGTCTGTGTTGAAAAATAACACAAATATTATGTGGACCGTTTCTAACACACAGATTGTGTTGATTTTAACACAATATTTTTTACTGTGCGTAAAAATTGACAGCACTGGTTTCTTTATTGAAAATAATTTATTTTAAACAAATAAAATAATGAATCGAGTTAATTTTGGGTTCAAATTGTTCCTTAATAAATTCTCTATATGCTAGAATACAATTTTACCCATCTTGGTGTAATAAGAGTAGTGTAGAAAGATTTTTATGTGAGTAAAATAGTCGAATAAACCAAACCGTTCATAAGCACCCTCAGCGCTTTCGCGCAAAATTTGTAAAAATTATATCGCAATTATCTCAGATAAAAATATTTTAGTTCATACCGAAGTAATTTTTTTTTTTTAATCTATACAACAAAAAAGTTTAATAAAATGAGTTTTTTTGTATCCTAGTTTGACATTATCGGTCTTCTGTCAAACTATGGACCAACAACACAATTGTCCGAGATCTCATTCACGTATTAGTGTTCTTGTGTTATATCACTGACACTCATAACTCATATATATACATATATGTGCTGGTATGTGTCTATGACTGTTGTCGGTTCGCGAGTTTAATCTCGAACGTCGCAGCCACACACGTCTCTCAATAAATGCGCCGAGTGTTGGCGCATTAGGACAATAGTAATACCTCTACTATATCTACTATACATATATATCTATATATATTATTATTATTATTATTATTAATATATATAGATATAGGTATAACAATTGAGTGTTGAAATAACATTCTCGTCGAGGCATCAACGTATTATTAAAGTGGGTGATGCATCAGCCTGACAATTGACTGCAACCTGTCGGGATGTGATTTCAAATCAATTCAATACCACACTCATATCTCTATTAAATTACTTTTATTTGGCTAAAACTTTACGGTTAACTTTTAAGTCTGACAGCAAAAAAAAAAAATTATTTCAGGGAAAAACTTTTCGGTTAAAAAAAAAATTCATCCAAAATGGTGTCGCATTTTCGCGATCAGGATTTTGGATTTTTTTTTTCAGCAAATCAATTGCAAAAAAAAATAAAATAAAAAAATGCACATGTAGAAAATTAAAAAAACCACAAGTGCAATTTTTTTTAATATTTTTTTTTTATAATTTACCATTTTAAATAAATTTCAAAAATTATAAGACGCCGGCTTACTTCAGTGTCATGCATTTTCCGCGATCTTTATTCAAAAAATTCACTGGAAGTTTAAAATATTAAGAAAAAAATTTGAATAATTAAATGGAGTTTTAAAATTTTAATTAAAGTTTAAAATTAAAAATGCGAATGGTAAAAAATTGTTTGCAGTGCAGCGTGGCTATGCATTTTTGAGGGAGATCCGAGTCACCGCCCCATTAGAAAGAGTCTACGGACGAGGAAAATATGCATAGGATAGAATAGGGGTTGAGTCTGAGTTTGGGGCGTAGAGTGAGAAGCCCGGTCTTGTCGAGTTGACGCGACGTGCACGAGTGGAAGCTAAAAAATAAAAGCCTCTGTATGGACTCTTCACTTCTGGTATACAAGTAACCCCTGGTGCCTCGTCCCTCGCTCGTCGGCATTCTCCCTCCACCAGACTCGTCTCTGGCTCGGCAATTTTAAATTTTTTTCGAGGTTATCTTCCAACCAAAAAAAATGTCTCGCGACTTTTCCTCAGTGCCTGCATACATGTCGGCTCGGCGATGAATAGAGTCGCGCTCACTTGAATAGGCTTTTTCCTTCACTCTTATATAACTTTACTATACACCCCCTTTTTATTTTTACTTTATTCGAGACGCTTTTTACCACCACCCCCACCCCCTCCCTCGACTTTTTCCTTCTCACAGTTCCAGGCTTTCATAAACACATCTGATTTATAAACCACTAGCTCATGATTTGTTATTTTCATTATTTAAAATCTCATTACACTGAAAATTTTTTTTTTTTTAATAAAATTTCAAAATTAAATGAAAGAAATTTTTTACGAACTATAGTAAAAAATTATGAGTGCGAATGTAGCAGACATGAAAAATTTTATGAATTTTAAATAAATAAATAATGAATTAAAATAACGAAATTTGAAAAAAATGCGCGTAGGGGAGGGTGGGGCAGAGCGGCCCCCCTAAGCCAATTATTATTTTTTGTGGCTTTCAACCATAAGATCACTTTACTTTTGTCCTATTTCGAACAAATTTATGGACATTTTGCCAAAATTCTGAAAAAAAAATTTTTTTGTGGGGCAGAGCGGCCCCCCTTCAAAAAGTGATAAAAAATTTTTTTTTTTCGTTTTTTTCTTTTTTAAATTGTTTTCATCATTAAGAATGTATTTCTTTCTCTTGACAACTATTTTTGGTTTTATATTACTCGAAAAAAATTTTTTAAAGTGTAATAAATCGTTCACTCTCGATTACCTTAATTACTAATTGTTATTTAATAAAAAAAAAATCAATTCTATAGTTTTACTTTATTTCAAAAATTTGTCAACTAAAAAAAAAAATTTAATTTTTATAAATTTCAGTGACCAAATTTGCCTCTTACGTAGAGAAACGGCCGAAAAATATGAAAAAATAATTTTTTTGGAAGTTTCGGCTGGTCCATTTTGCCCCAGGTGTTATGCGTAGGGCTATAAATGTGGAATTATAATCATTTTTTTTAATTTGACGATAAAAATATGAAAAAATCACTTTTTCAAAATTTTGGGCTCGTCCATTTTGCCCCAAATTTTATGCGTAGGGGTAAAAATGCGCAAACATATCGGATTTATAGTAATTAGTCAAAAAAAAAATTTTTTATTTGATCAAAATTTCAGGGGGTCCGCTCTGCCCCACCCTCCCCTACGGATTTTTTAATTTCTACTCTACTAAAATTCTATTCATATGTTCAAAAATTTAAAAAATTCCCGCTGTCAGTTACATTCACACTCATAAAAAATTACATATGTAGGAGTGAATTATCACGCGAAAAATATGAAATTGTTAGGAATTAAAAAAAATGTAAAAATGTTTAAATTAATCGATGGGGTGAAAGGGAATGAAGAACATAAATTCCAGGAACACCTGGTACTCATGATCGAGATGGTAACACGTAGGAAGCAAATTGTGGGGGTTTCGGTATGGAAGATTGTTCGCTCGGGGTTGAAATTGGGGTTGGGGTTGGGGTCGGGGATTGCTATGAACGACCGGACGAGCCTTAGAGAGAAAGAGAGAGAGAGAATGGCGGAAGGGAGCAGAGGAAACGAGAAAGTAAAAGAGAAACTAGGGGTTAGAATGGTTTCGGAGGGGAAAGAGTTAATCCGGAAAGGAGACGTCATTACTGGTACAATTTGCGATTCGATAAGTTTCATCGAGTCCTTAGCTTTCCCATTGTCTTCTTTCAATTATCTTATATTTTTTTATTTCTCCAGTCTCTCGATATTAAACAATTAACAACTTTAACTATTTCATTTAAATAATTATCCAGCGATTTTACGGAAAATTTTCCTGCCCGACCATTTAATTCATATATTTATATATATATACAAATATTTTTTTTTTCAATCATAATTACGATTTTTATTCCCAGCATCAGTCAAATAATTTTTTGATTGCAGTAGAAAATTATTTGAAACTAAAATTAGCCGACTAATAATTTTTGAAATCTTTTAAAAACGATAAATTTTGAGAAAAAAAATATTCAAAAAAATTCCACCTAAAGTTTTTTCGATTTTCCATATGTGCATTTTTTTACTTTTTTTTTTTCGTAATTCATTTGGTGAAAAAAAATCAAAAAATTTTTGACAGTCTGGTAACTTTTGGATCACGAAAATTTGTCATATGTTTAATTTTAAATAAAAAAAAAAATGTGCGTTTTCTCATAACGCGGCTGATAAAATTTTACTTGAGTTTGAAATCCTTTAGAATATTAATTATCTTTAGTATTCATATCCCGAAACTTTTTCACGCTACACACACTAACTGCCGTAAACTGACGTCAGAGAAAAAAAATTTTCAATTTCAAACATGAAACACGAGCTTTGTTTTATACTCTAAAAACTTTTCTTTCTGTTTTTCTTTATATGTATACACATATATATATAAATATATATACGAGTCTTTTTATATTTACTGACATTATATGGGATAGAAAAATGACGGATGTGGAAAAAAGATTAAGACAAAAAAATATATATATATATATATATTAGTGAAATTTTTTTTATTGATTATACGGTAGTAAAAAACAGAAAAAAATTTGTTTGATCCTTTTAAGAATAAAATTATATAACAAATCCGTCAATCTTTTAAAATGTAATTCTTTAAAAGTTCATCCATCAATTCTCCATTATTTACTTAAACAACTTACTGCTTTTAACAAACTTCAAAACCAAAGTATTATATATTACTTTGGTTTGTAAAAGTCAATAGGATAAAGACAAATATTACTCTTATATTTTTTATAAATATTCAAATAAATATTGAATTAAATTATGGAAAATAACGCAGAGGTTAAATGTCAAATTTAGGGGATTCGAGGTAAACCCGCCCTTTTTTTTTATAGTTGATCAGTTCAATTAATAAATGAAATGATAGCAAATCGGAATGTGTGTGAATCTAGCAGCCCGTGTAAAAGAAATTCGTTTCAAAAAAATTCCAAAAAAATTTTGTATGTGGAACTTCTAAACATGAGACAGATTAGAACGTCGAATGGAACTTTTTTGGAACTTTAGTAATTTTGATGATAAAAAAGTTTTTAAGAGCGAATTTAGAGTCAAAAAAGGACGTTTTTGGAATTTTATTTAGACATTCCAAAAAAGTTCCAAAATCACCACTTTTGACTTTTTCATCGACTAAAACAGGCATTCCAAAACCACTACTTTTGCATCTTTTGTAGACTAAAGACGTTCTAGAAATGCCAAAATAGTTCAAAAATCACTACTTTTGAATTTTTTATACAACAAAAAAAATGTCCATAAAAAATTCCACAAAAGTTCCAAGAACGTCCTTTTTGACTCTAAATTTGTTCATAAAAACTTTTTTTTTACCATCAAAATAACTAATGTTCCAAAAAAGTTCCATTCGAATTTCTAATCTGTCTCATTTTTAAAAGTTCCACATGCGGATTTTTTTTTTGAATCTTTTTGGAACGAATTTTTTTCACACGGGAGACATCAGAAAAATTTTGAATTATTACTAAATAGAGTAAACAATTAATAAAATAAAATTTCAAAAATATGCGCATTTAAAAAATTCAAAATTTAATAAGTGCATTTTTTCAAAATTTGATTTTTTAAATTATTTATAGTTTTAAATTTGTCTGATGTCTGCTACATTCACACTCGGCAAATTGGACCAAATATTAAAAATTTTTTTTATTTTCTAAAAAATAAACCGCCATTTTGATAACCCGCACGAAAAAATATATATCCAACTTATATCTTTGGTATTGTCATATGTATACTATTTTGCCGGTATATATTTCCGGATATACCTTTTTCTGTGTAGAAATAAAATTAATTAATCAGCAAATAATTAATAAGTGGCCCAGAAATAAAAACTCATGAATAAGTAATTAAGTTAAAAAAAATGACTCATGTAAATTTGAAGTCAATTGAAAAAAAATTTAATGAAATATTTCATAGATAAATTTTACTCGTTTCTAATAAAATTATAAAATATTCAATTAACTGAAGTACAGTTTCGATAATTACTTAGACTGTACCGAGAAAACTGAGAACGTGAATAAAAATATAAAATTAAATATTTGATTACTAAATTTACGTTTATTCAATTGAACATACACTTCATATTTAATTTCTCTTCTATTTATACGGCAACTTAACGTCAATAGTCACATTTTACATGAAATAATGATTTATTTAATCAGATCAAAGGACTTTGACATTACGTTCGTAGTTTATTTTTGGAAAATAAATTATTTATTGATCCAAATTAAAATAAATAATTTCTTATTATAAAAATCAAAAATCATATTTTTAATTTAATTACAAAATTTTACTGCAAACACTCGAAGGTTAATAATCAAATATCGAAAATAAATTTACACTACTCCATTTTCTCTGCTTTTTTTCCCTTCGTTCTTTTCAACTCAATACAAAAAAAAAATATTACTGCAACCTTTTGGTAATTTTAATTTATATCGCGGCTAGAGTCTGAGGTTTACCCTCATATTTTTATTAAATTTAATTTGTATCTTTTATTAAAAGAAGTTCTCTTTTTATTTTATTATGGAAGAAAATTCCGCATATTAAAAATTACTCAAAAAAAATTTTGTATTTACTGTGGAAAAAAAAATGCATATTAAAATTCAGTCAAAAAATTTTAGTCGTGTACGGAAACATGAAAATATATATGAGAATCTATATACAAATAGAATATTGAGTTTTATTATATTTTTTACCATTGAATGTAATATTAGCTCGTATGTTTTTATACGCAATTGCTCTGAGGTTGATTCAACGGCGCTCAGTAGTCTAAAGTACCGAGCTCGACTCGGATTCAGAAGCTTACACAGTCCCCACTCGAGTGTTCACTCAATCCAGACATCGTCTGTGGGCTTATTACCACGAGCAGTTTCATTTCCGAATTTCATCCCTCTCACCCCGACTCTTTTCTTCTTTTTTAAATTTTTTATCTACGGAAGCGCCGGATTATCCCCCGGATATCGGAGTGTGTCGTGTGCCCGAGTAGAAATGATCGGAGTCTAGTCAGCCGTGGATTCCAGATGGTGTTGCATTCATATGAAATTTCTCGGGATATTTTTAAATTTTTCTTTTTGTTAATACCTTGAGCTCAGCAAAAAAATTTATTCTTACTTGAGCCTTTTTTTTTATTTTACTCAGACATCATTTTTTTGTCCGGTGAAATATTTTATTATTATCCTTATTATTTTTATCTTTTTCTCCACCATTGAGTTTTCCTTTAAAAGGAAAAAAAACTAGATATCTCAAGAGGTTTGTAAAAGCATCGAGGACAAATCTGTGCACTGTGTTTTGATTTTTACCGGTCGATAAGTTCAAATAAAACTGCTATTATTATACGCTGTAAAAAATTGGGAGTGAATTCGGAGTGATTATGGATTTTAATGAAATCTGGATTCACTCCGTCAGGAGTTCTGGAGCTTAAAAAAAAATTAGTCTGCATAAGGAGTAAATAGGGAATTTTTGTATTAACTGAGTGATGTCGGAGTGATCTGGATTTTATTTCAATCCGCATTTACTCCGATTCTGAGTTTTAATATTCAAATAAACTCCCCCTCGAAGTGAGTTTTACTCCGAAGAAAATTTTCAATATTAAAATAAATTCCCCCTTGGAGTGAATTTTACTCCGAACTGGAAATTTAATATTAAAGTAAACTCCCCTTTGAAATGAATTTTACGCCAAACCGGAGTTTTAATATTAAAATAAACTCCCCCTCGAAGTGGATTTTACTCCGAAGCAGATTTTCAATATTAAAATAAACTTCTCCTCAGAGTGAATTTTACTCCGAACTGGAAGTTTAATATTAAAGTAAACTCCCCTTTGAAGTGAATTTTACTCCGAACTGGAAGTTTAATATTAAAATAAACTCCCCCTCGAAATAAATTTTACTCCATAACAGATTTTCAATATTAAAATAAACTTCTCCTCAGAGTGAATTTTACTCCGAACTGGAAGTTTAATATTAAAGTAAACTCCCCTTTGAAATGAATTTTACGCCAAACCGGAGTTTTAATATTAAAATAAACTCCCCCTCGAAGTGGATTTTACTCCGAAGCAGATTTTCAATATTAAAATAAACTTCTCCTCAGAGTGAATTTTACTCCGAACTGGAAGTTTAATATTAAAGTAAACTCCCCTTTGAAGTGAATTTTACTCCGAACTGGAAGTTTAATATTAAAATAAACTCCCCCTCGAAATAAATTTTACTCCATAACAGATTTTCAATATTAAAATAAACTTCTCCTCAGAGTGAATTTTACTCCGAACTGGAAGTTTAATATTAAAGTAAACTCCCCTTTGAAATGAATTTTACGCCAAACCGGAGTTTTAATATTAAAATAAACTCCCCCTCGAAGTGGATTTTACTCCGAAGCAGATTTTCAATATTAAAATAAACTTCTCCTCAGAGTGAATTTTACTCCGAACTGGAAGTTTAATATTAAAGTAAACTCCCCTTTGAAGTGAATTTTACTCCGAACTGGAAGTTTAATATTAAAATAAACTCCCCCTCGAAATAAATTTTACTCCATAACAGATTTTCAATATTAAAATAAACTTCACCTCAGAGTGAATTTTACTCCGAACTGGAAGTTTAATATTAAAGTAAACTCCCCTTTGAAATGAATTTTACGCCAAACCGGAGTTTTAATATTAAAATAAACTCCCCCTCGAAATAAATTTTACTCCATAACAGATTTTCAATATTAAAATAAACTTCTCCTCAGAGTGAATTTTACTCCGAACTGGAAGTTTAATATTAAAGTAAACTCCCCTTTGAAGTGAATTTTACTCCGAACTGGAAGTTTAATATTAAAATAAACTCCCCCTCGAAATAAATTTTACTCCATAACAGATTTTCAATATTAAAATAAACTTCTCCTCAGAGTGAATTTTACTCCGAACTGGAAGTTTAATATTAAAGTAAACTCCCCTTTGAAGTGAATTTTACTCCGAACTGGAAGTTTAATATTAAAATAAACTCCCCCTCGAAATAAATTTTACTCCATAACAGATTTTCAATATTAAAATAAACTTCACCTCAGAGTGAATTTTACTCCGAACTGGAAGTTTAATATTAAAGTAAACTCCCCTTTGAAATGAATTTTACGCCAAACCGGAGTTTTAATATTAAAATAAACTCCCCCTCGAAATAAATTTTACTCCATAACAGATTTTCAATATTAAAATAAACTTCTCCTCAGAGTGAATTTTACTCCGAACTGGAAGTTTAATATTAAAGTAAACTCCCCTTTGAAGTGAATTTTACTCCGAACTGGAAGTTTAATATTAAAATAAACTCCCCCTCGAAATAAATTTTACTCCATAACAGATTTTCAATATTAAAATAAACTTCTCCTCAGAGTGAATTTTACTCCGAACTGGAAGTTTAATATTAAAGTAAACTCCCCTTTGAAGTGAATTTTACTCCGAACTGGAAGTTTAATATTAAAATAAACTCCCCCTCGAAATAAATTTTACTCCATAACAGATTTTCAATATTAAAATAAACTTCTCCTCAGAGTGAATTTTACTCCGAACTGGAAGTTTAATATTAAAGTAAACTCCCCTTTGAAGTGAATTTTACTCCGAACTGGAAGTTTAATATTAAAATAAACTCCCCCTCGAAATAAATTTTACTCCATAACAGATTTTCAATATTAAAATAAACTTCTCCTCAGAGTGAATTTTACTCCGAACTGGAAGTTTAATATTAAAGTAAACTCCCCTTTGAAGTGAATTTTACTCCAAACCGGAGTTTTAATATTAAAATAAACTCCCCCTCGAAGTGGATTTTACTCCGAAGCAGATTTTCAATATTAGAATAAAAGTTCCCTCAAAGGGAATTTTACTCCGAACTGGAAGTTTAATATTGAAGTAAACTCCCCTTTGAAGTGAATTTTACTCCAAACCTGAGTTTTAATATTAAAATAAACTCCCCCTCGGAGTGGATTTTACTCCGAAGCAGATTTTCAATATTAGAATAAACTTTCCCTCAGAAGGAATTTTACTCCGAACTGGAAGTTTAATATTGAAGTAAACTCTCCTTTGAAATGAATTTTACCCCAAACTGGAGTTTTAATATTAAAATCATCTCCCCCCCGGAGTGGATTTTACTCCGAAGCAAATTTACAATATTAAAATAAATTTCTTTAAGGAGTAAATTTTACTCCAAACCGGAGTTTTAATATTAAAGTAAACTCCCTGTTGGATTAAATTTTACTCCGAACCGGAAATTCAATTTTTAAATAAACTCCCCTTCGGAGTAAATTTCACTCCAAGGGGATTAAATAAACAAACAGTTATTCACTCCGCATTCACTTGGGATTTACTCCGCTAATTTTTTACAGTTTAATGAATTCAAAATTTATTTTGATATCAATAGTAAAAAAATCAATCAAAATGATTAAAATTCACGAAATTTGTTATTTTTTCAATGACAAAATTTCGATAACTTTTTATTTTAATTCTCTTATTAATATAAATAATAATTAAAGTTTCTTAAATAACTGAGTTTTTTTTTTATTTTAAAATATTTATGAAACAAAAGGTCAGAAAGAAAACTTAATATCGTTTGTCTTTCATACTTGACAAAGTGAATAATTATTTTCGTAATTGTTTTTAATTACTTTTAATCTTAAATTTTACTATCAGAACTTGAAATAAGAATTTATTATTATTATTATTATTATTATTATTATTATTATTATTATTATTACTATTATTATTTTTTATGTGGCAAGAAAAAAAATAATAAATGAGAGGATTTAATATCTCAAGTTTGAGGGTCGAAATAACAGAAAAAAAAAATATAAAATAAAAATAAGAATTACGAGGGTGTAAAAGCCGAGACAGAGATTACTCTCGAGAGAAAATCTAACATATGTATTTTTATTCTCAAGAGAAAACTTTTCACAATATAATATTAACATTTATTATATTACTCTCGCAATTTTTTCAATAAAATAAATCCATTTTTTTTTATTCCTCCATAAATTTGTCAATCAACGGGACCAAAAATTAACCGATCACTGGAAACAATTTAAAGAAATTACTCAGGACTGTTTAATTAGTAAATGGAAATCTAAATGCCGATAATTCGTGACACTTGTTAATCATTAAACTCCTAAACTAAAATATATATGCTGAGATTTCCCATAAGAGATTTGATTACAAAGTTTATTAATCAAAGTTTAAGAGCCCAGAGCGTTTATACAACGCAACGGAAGTGAAAATAGATGAAAAAAAGTTTTTTAAGTTGTTGGAGAAAACGAAGAACAAGAACGAGAGCAAGATAATAAATTTTCTAACTAGGCAACACAAAATTAATTCGTCTGTCGTGAAAATTAAGTCGTATATACAAATTTTCAAAACCAACGGAAATACAAACAGATTTTCAATTTCCGAATGGTAGACTACCCGTCACAAATTGCCCTCTTTCCCTCAATCGGCAGTCACTGAATCTAAACAGCTTCCCCTCTTATTACTCTGAAGAGTTTCGTATCAGACAGCCCGTTATAAGCCTCCGTTAAAATTGTCTAAATTATAAACTAACAATAGGAACAAAATATCAAAATTAATGATGAAAATTTACTATCTATGTTTCGCGGATAATAATTTAATCAACATTAAGTAAAATATAATTTATTGTTCATAATTGTAATCATTAATTACATTCGAAGCTTCTGTTACAATTTAAAAGTTTTATTGGGCATTATGTTCATCAATAAAATAATTATTATTGTTACTGTAATTAATACCGTTATCATTATAATTTTTTTCATTATAATTATTATTAGTGTAAAAAGATAAGTATTTATTTTAGCGATACAAGCGATAGAAAAATCGGGACAGTGGCGAATGTAACAAACCGTAAATATGACGTTTAAAATCATATTAAATAAAACAGGCTTATAACGGGCAGTCGAGGACAAAACTAAACGCACGGTAGCGGGAGACTGAAATTTCAAGAAAAATTTTCCCTACGTCCCCTAGACCAGGTTTATGACGTGAACCTGAAGATCGGAACGTTTTTCGCGGAACGAAAATAAAAAAACAAAATGAAAAGTAAAAAATCTAATGGATCTAGATTTCTGAAATTTTTCGCATGGGCGCTAGTATGTCAGCCGAAAATTGCAGGCCACCCCAACCTCCGGAACTACCCCTTGTCACCCTTAAGCAGTCAAATTGCATAAATTTTTTTCATTTTTGACGCGCGATTACACGGAAAAATCACAGTTTTTAGTGCAAAAACAGAGCCCTCGTATAAAAAACTTAAAGTATCAAAGTTTGAAACCATAATAATATATATATGTTTAAATATTATTGAGAAATCTTGGACCCATAGAGTAGAAGGGATCTAACCGAGTTGTAAAATTTGACATGATGTATTATACATTGAAACATGGTTGGATTATATGATTGTGAGTCTATATTGGAGTATAACCACGTCCCGACATTTCCGCTATGCATTATTTCCTCTTCCTCTCGCCCATTTATCTGTCTATCTCGTTCTATATGCAAAGCTCTCTATCACTCTTTATTTGCGTAGATCTATAGATCTATTTATATTTCGCTAAAATTTTATCTCTCTCGCGAGATTGTTTAACTCGATTTGTATCACAAGATTTAATAATGTTTGCCATCGAATTATTAACCCAACGAATTATTCCACTTTCCGATATTTGGGAAACGTAAACAGTTAATTAATTTAATTATCAATTACTTTATTTATGCTACGGATGGCTTAATAGATTCATTTTCGATTATAGATTTTGATATTTATTAGATAAATACAGATGACGGTATTACAACAGGGGGGTGAATTATTTATTCTTGTTTAGTTTAATTACCCAATAAATTTATTAATAAAATAATTTTCCCATGCGGGAGCCGCCAGAGTTGAACGACAGGGCCTTACTTGGCCCAGCACTGGGGAACCTAGCTTTGGCACATCTATATTGGCCCATGCTTGGCTCAAGATTGGGTACTCAGTTCTGGCCGTTACAATGATTACCCGGGCTTGGGCCAAGACTGGGTAACCTAGCTTTGGCACATCTATATTAGCCCATGTTTGGCTCAAGATTGGGTACTCAGTTCTGGCCGTTACAATGATTACCCGGGCTTGGGCCAAGACTGGGTAACCTAGCCTTGGCCATTCAATGGCGACCCAGGCTTGGGCCAAGACTGGGTAACCTAGCTTTGGCACATTTATATTGGCCCATGCTTGGTTCAAGATTGGGTACTCAGTTCTGGCCGTTACAATGATTACACGGGCTTGGGCCAAGACTGGGTAACCTAGCTTTGGCACATCTATATTGGCCCATGTTTGGCTCAAGATTGGGTACTCAGTTCTGGCCGTTACAATGATTACCCGGGCTTGGGCCAAGACTGGGTAACCTAGCCTTGGCCATTCAATGGCGACCCAGGCTTGGGCCAAGACTGGGTAACCTAGCTTTGGCACATTTATATTGGCCCATGCTTGGTTCAAGATTGGGTACTCAGTTCTGGCCGTTACAATGATTACCCGGGCTTGGGCCAAGACTGGGTAACCTAGCCTTGGCCATTCAATGGCAAGCCAGGCTTGGGCCAAGGTAGAATTACCCAAGTTTGGCTATACCTATAGTTTAATAAGTAGATCATATAAATGTATCAGTTTAACATTAGTAGGTTCGTCCAGTAGCTATCGTTCGAACCCAGCAATCAGAAGGACGGCAGTTCGCGCCCGGAGCCCAGCAGAATTTTCACCGAGTTTTTTTCACATCATTTACGTCCTTTAGATAGTTTAAACGTTAATGATCATAAATTCTACAAGGTTACTAATAATAAATTTTTTTTTTTAATTAAATTTATTCGTTTCCTCGAGGCTGGGCAAGGTCTGGCAAAAAAGTCAGGGCCAGAACTGGCAACCAAGCATGGGCCAGGTCTAGCAACCGGGTCTGGTCCAATGTTATCATTCCAGAGTCCTACCAAGTCTGGGCCAAGGCTGGCTAACAAGCTTGGGCCAAGATTTTACATACTTGGGCCAAGCCTGGGCCCGTCGTACTTTCCTCTCTGGGTTCTAATACAGGACAGGTCGGAAAAACTAGAGAATTTTCGGTGAAAAAAAAAAAAAATCCGTACATCACAAAATTATTATTTTTATGCAAAATTAAAATTAATCCACTAGTTATTACTTCAAGTGAATTCACTCAAGTATTGAAGCGTAAATTAATGCTCTGAGTATACGATAGACTAGAGAGAATATGAGAGAATATCAAAAATAAATAAGATTGTGACTCGACTGCATTTAAATTGACATTTGCACTGGAAACACTTTAAATGTTTGAATTACAAATATGTATCTTTATATATATACATATATATTTATATTTATCATGATAAATGAATTCTCAAGAGACTTTATAATGTCGAGAAAATAAAAAGTTGTATGTTGAATAAAACGAGAAACAAATTAGTGCTGCATCATTGTGCATACTTAGATAAGTTACTGCTTTTTTTTATCTGCAGTATAGACAACGAATACGCTCATGCTAATTACTATCATCTTGGAATACTCGACAACAGTATTAACTTGACTTTAATTACCATCAGATGCAGTAAATATATATGTATATATATATATAGACTCGACTTTATTCGTGTTCTTGTGTTTGTATTTGCGTTCGTGCATACATTTGTTACTATTGTTCACACATTTAAACTCTCTTAGTTGTTAATATTAGTTGCCGTCACTTTGGTGTGAATGCCAGCTCTTTAATCTGAAGGCTGACAAGCTTATGTTCATGTTATGTCTCTCATACCATGTGTGAGATTATTATAAACTTAATATTTGATCCTACGGATTAATCTGTTGATAATAAACTTATTATTTGCTTATAAAAAATTAATAATGATAATTAAAATTTTATTAAACATTAATTTAGCAAACGAGTTTTCTGAGATCAATAATTTCTTGAAAATATTTTTGAGTAAAATTCGATATGGATACACGGGTCATAAATGAAACTTGACTTAGACTTAGTTTACCAAGACAAACTCGACTTTTTTTACGGAGATATGAAATACATTGAGTTTTCGCTTTAGTTTAGACTTAGCCGGCTTACTTAGTCACGATTTAAGACGAAAAAGTTTAAATCAAGTCGAAATTTACTTGGTTTAGACTTATTCGACTGAAAATATAAGGCGACCCCCATGAAAAAAATTTATAAAAAAATATGTTAAAATATAAAAAAAATATATCAAAAATATATAAATATGTATAAAAAATATATTTTAAATAGCTAACTTTTGGCCGATTTTCGTATATATTTTGTATATTTTAAATATATCTTAAAATATATAAAAAATATATTTATTATATAAACTTTTTATATTTTTTTTTCTATGTTGTTAATTAACTTAATAATATATTTTTTATATTTTTTATAGATTTAAAATATATTACTAATATATTTTTTTTATATTTTTAAATATAAGAAAAATATATTTTTCGTATATTTTTATACATGTATTTTTTATATATTTTTAATATATAAAATATATACGAAAATTGGCCAAAAGTCAGCTATTTAAAATATATTTTTTATACATATTTTATATATTTTTTTTATATGAAAAATATATTTCTTTTATATTTTAACATATATTTTTTTTTTAAATTTTTTTCATGGGGGGAATAAGTTGAAATGAGTTCAAACTAAGATGGAAAAAATATTTGATTTAAGTCGAAAAAGTCGAGATCTTATCGAAAAATCGTCGGCAAATCGATCTTCAAAGACAAATAAGGTGAAGCGAACCTAAATCAAGTTTTATTTTTGACCCGGGTAATCAATTTTACTCTGCATTAAATATCAAATAATAAATTTAAAAAAAAATATTTTAAATTAAACATGATGTAGCGTTGAATGTAATTATGTATTGCAAGTTTTATTCGAACATAAAGTTGTCTGTACATGGACCATTATTTATATTTTTTATCTTGGAGGAAATTTAAAATACAGAGTATAAGTCAGTGCTTTCATAATCTACTGGTTTCAACGCCATTCTATGCTGGAAATTTATTACTCGTATACGCTGGTACTTTTTTCAAATTATGGATAATATTATACTCGGTTTACTTAGACAAAACTTAATTTTATTATCCATGTATTGGTAAAGAATTTTTTTCTTTCTATACATCAAAAATTACGTTAATTAAAATATTGAGAAAAAGAACGAAAATTTTCAGGCTGATCAATTATTTCAAATTTCCCGCTAAATTCTCTTAAAAAAATTCTATTGATTCAAATCTGTATACAAATTTTTTTAGTTACACAGCATACATTCGAATTTTATTTAAATTCCATAAATTCAGTCTGAAGTTTTTAAATTTCACAAAAAAAAAATCAGTGCATTTTAAAAGCAGCCATCAAATTCCGCGCGGTTTTTTAAAAATTCGATTTAAATTCAAATAGAAAAAAATTTTACATGTGAAAATGCTCCCGGGGAAAAAATTTCAAAAATATCCTTATTCATATTTTTGTACTTTCTCTGACCAAATTTTATCGTAAACAAATTAACGACTGATTAATTAATTAAATAATTATGATTAATTAATCAAAATAAAATTATTCAAATAAAAAATTAGTTAACGTTCAATAATTATATCTCATTAGTCTCGTCAATTAATTGCCGTAGGTGGTATTATATGACTTTCACAACACATATGCATATATATACATATATATTATTCAGGCTCTCTAATCATGGCTCATCAATCCTACTATAACACCTCCATTACTGTACGCACACACAGAAAATACATTAAATTATTTAGCAGCAATGCGTCAGATTAATTCGACATGTGATTTCCATTTCTAAGAGATAGCCGTTGCAACGTCATTTGTCCTGACAACTATTCCATTTAAAATTACTCGTCATTCATAATTAACCCTTCTCCAGTTTATTTTTTTTTCAATACCCGGATTTTCGAATGATTAATCGACATTAAATTACTTTGGACACAATTTTTTAGGTAATTAATTTTTGGGAATCGTAAAAAAAAAACTATCGGAGCTGAAACTGTTGCAATAAACAAGTTTTAGGCAAACATATTTCGAAAAGAGCTCAAAAATGAAATGACATTTTTAATTTTCGTTTAGTTTGTTGGTCTGTTCGTCCATTCGTATCTACGTAAACACGATAACGCACAAAATATGAGAATAATTTACTTTTTTATGAGATCTAGTTCATTAAAAAAAATAGATTTGAATATTTAGTGTTTAAATTCTTGTCATTTATTTTTTATTAATATCCGTGTGAATAGAAAAATTTTTCAAAATTATTTTATTATGTCGATACCCGAGTCGAAATATTGAACTTACATTTAACTTACGTTAACTTATGTTAACTTACAGAACTTACATTTAACTTACAGAACTTACATTTAACTTACGTTAACTTACAGAACTTACATTTAACTTACGTTAACTTACAGAACTTACATTTAACTTACAGAACTTACATTTAACTTACGTTAACTTACATTTAACTTACGTTAACTTAAATTTAACTTACGTTAACTTACATTTAACTTACGTTAACTTAAATTTAACTTACGTTAACTTACATTTAACTTACGTTAACTTACAGAACTTACATTTAACTTACGTTAACTTACAGAACTTACATTTAACTTACAGAACTTACATTTAACTTACGTTAACTTACAGAACTTACATTTAACTTACATTTAACTTACGTTAACTTACAGAACTTACATTTAACTTACATTTAACTTACGTTAACTTACAGAACTTACATTTAACTTACATTTAACTTACGTTAACTTACAGAACTTACATTTAACTTACACTTAACTTACGTTAACTTACAGAACTTACATAAGCTTAATTTGAACTTACATCTAACTTAAATAACTTATTAGGTTTGATTATAACTTGAATCGACTTAAATAAAAATATTGACTTAATTATAACTTACCTGGAATAAAATTACCCATACAGGAGCTGCCAGAGTTGAACAACGGGCCCCTACTTGGCCCAGCACTGGGGAACCTAGCTTTGGCACACCTATATTGGCCCAGGCTTGGGTCAGGACTGGGTAACCTAGCCTTGGCCGTCCAATGGCAACCCAGACTTGGGCCAAGACTGGGTAACCTAGCCTTGGCCGTCCAATGGCAACCCAGACTTGGGCCAAGACTGGGTAACCTAGCCTTGGCCGTCCAATGGCAACCCAGACTTGGGCCAAGACTGGGTAACCTAGCCTTGGCCGTTACAATGATTACCCGGGCTTGGGCCAAGACTGGGTAACCTAGCCTTGGCCGTTACAATGATTACCCAGACTTGAGCCAAGACTGGGTAACCTAGCCTTGGCCATCCAATGGCAAGCCAGGCTTGGGCCAGGACTGGGTAACCTAGCCTTGGCCGTTACAATGATTACCCGGGCTTGGGCCAAGGTAGGATTACCCAAGTTTGGATATACCCATGGTTTATACAAGTAGATCATATAAATGTACCAGTTCAACGTTAGTAGGTTCGTCCAGTAGCTACCGTTCGGACCCAGTAATCAGAAGGACGGCAGTTCGCGCTCAGAGTCCAGCAGAATTTCCACCGAGTTTTTTTCACATCATTTACCTCCCTTAAATAATTAAAACGTTAATGATCATGAATTCTACGAGGTTAATAATAATAAATTTTTTTTAATTAAATTTATTCGTTTCCTAGAAGCCTGGGCCAGGTCTGGCAACCAAGCATGGGCCAGGTCTGGTAACCAAGCATGGGCCAGGTCTGGCAACCAGGCTTGGCCCGAGATTATCATTCCAGGCTTCTACCAAAGCTGGGCCAAGACTGGCTTACAAGCCTGGCCCAAGGTTCTACAAAGTTGGGCCAAGTCTGGGCCAAGCTTGGGCCCGTGGTACTTTCCTCTCTGGGTAACCCAAAGTGAATCTACTCCTAAGTCGAAATTTTGAATGGTAAGTTGGAAGTATCGGACGTTAAAATCGGCATCTAGATATTCAATGTTAAAAAAGATGGACAAAATCAATTCCCTTCGGCTTTCCTGTGGGGGATTTTAGTGGGTTGAACGATAAAAATACTCCCGTTTTTGCATTATCCGGCTTACAGACTTGAACTTTGGCACAAATATTCCCACCAATCCTACGAATCACCCACCATCGGTATTTTTTCCAAAAATTAACTCCGAGGGGGGTTTCACTGGAATGAAAGATTAAAATACTCCCGTTTTGACATTATTTGACTTACAGGCGTGAACTTTGGCACAAATATACCCAACAATCTCACAAATCGACCACCATCTAAGTTTTCGAAAAACATACCGATCACTTTGGGTTAATTTCATTCCAGGTATACCTTATAAGTTATAATTAAGTCAATATTTTGATTTAAGTCGATTCAAGTTATAATCAAGCCTAATAAGTTAAATGTAAGTTCAATATTTCGACTCGGGATACTTTTAATAAAACTCATTATTAATTTTTTTTAAGAATTTTGAATATTTTTATATTAAATATTTTCAAATTTTTTATTTTTTTGAAAGAGCAAATACAGGGGAAAAAAAATCTTATCTAAAATGAGTACAGTAATAAACAGTAAAGATATAAAGTACAGAGAAGTGAAAAGAGTACAAATAAAAAAACGGATAAGACTGAAAGGACAACAACACAAGTTTGAAATGAATAGAGCGGAGTCTTGAGCTTCAGGCAATGACTTTTATCTCCTATTTTCATGCATGAATTAGTTGCTAAAGTCAAAACGAGGATGCGACTTTTAAAAAAATAAATAGAATAGAATAGAATAGAATAGAATAGTCGAATTGAATACAGCGAAACAAAATAAAAAAAAAGTAATTAATTCTTTATTACTTGCCGAGATTGACGATCGGATAGTCTTTTATTACATAAACCCACGGTAGGAACCCTTTAGATTATCCAATTGTCCTTTGAAGTTGGACGTCAAACGGACGTTTGCTCTGGAGCTTAATTCCATGCCTGGACGTGTGTGGCTCGGTCAGCAGGCTTTGAAGCTAAATCATTGAGATTCAAGTGCACGTCAAGTTTATTACCGCAAGCGAATTATTGCTCCACAGGTAGTCAATGTCCAGTTCAGGCGCAATAGTTACACTCCACATATGCAGCTAATTGCTTCATGCTGTAATTTTGATTTGTCGCTTATACAACATTTTACAAAATACATGTCATCTTCCTCAGGATTATTTAATAAACAAGGTGGTTATCAATTACTTCATTGATATATCGCACATTCACTGCAGAATCTTGTCCATAGAAAACAAAAAGGATTTCTTGGCGCGATCAATTTCCCCCATTATGAATTGAAGACAAGAATTTTCTTAGGACTGTGGAAAAAATTTCTTAGCGCAAGATAATTTTTCTTCGTAGGAAAATTTTTGTCTTCAATTCATAATGCAGAAAATTTCTTGGAGCAGATAAAAATTTTCTTAGAACGAGAAAAAATTATTGACGTAAGAAATTTTCTATTGTCTTAGAAAATTTTCGTCTTCAATCCAAAATGCAAAAAATTTCTTGGAGAAGATAAAAATTTTCTTAGAACGAGAAAAAATTATTGACGTAAGAAATTTTCTATTGTCTTAGAAAATTTTCGTCTTCAATTCATAATGCGAAAAATTTCTTGGAGCAGATAAAAATTTTCTTAGAACAAGAAAAAATTCTTGACGTAAGAAATTTTCTATTGTCTTAGAAAATTTTCGTTTTCAATCCATAATGCAAAAAATTTCTTGGAGCAGATAAAAATTTTTTTATGGGTTTTTCTGTGTGGGTTGGCTCAAAATTAGTTGCCCAAAATTTTTATACATCTGTTTTTAAAATTTATTCATTCAAAAACTGAACATTGAAATAATCACAAGAATAGATCACTCCTATTTTTGAAAATTTAAAATTTTCCCGCGGAAAGTTAAAAAGGAAAGTATGGCTGACATAAAAAAATGGAGGAATTCAATTTTTGACACATATATACTGATATCGATTTAACGAGCAGTTCAACTCATCGACTAAAGGTTTTAAAAGGGAGAAAATAAATATAAAAAATGTATGAGCAAAAAATAAAACAGGATGTGTATAGAAAAACAGAGATCGTTGGTAAATAAACCGGGCGTTCATCAAGCTTGCAGGGTCGCCGTTTAAATTTTCGATAAACTATAAAATGCTTAGACTGCCCGCAACCAGTCGACTGGAATTTAGCTTTTAAATCTCTACCAAGGATTCAGTCGACAGGTTTCTCTTATACACTCATACTACACATTCACCTACACAACAAAATGTGTAATAAAATACAATACTTTGCATTTCAGTTCCCAAATTTTTTTTTCTCTATCGCTCTATTTTTTTTTATTCATATTTTTATTATAAAATTTTTTTTCATCAAAATTTGGTTTTTCAAAATACAACTTAAATTTGTGCCTTTACTTTCTTTCAAATTATTGATACTAGACAAAATTAAATTGAGTTAACAATTAAAAAAATTTTATTATTAACATTAATATTTTTTTTTTAATTACATATTTCGTAAAATGTATCATATTTTTATTTGCATGAGATATTATAATTAATGTGGATGAAAAAACACCTCGAGCCAAGATCGAGATACAGAAAAAAAAATTTTAATATTAAAAATAATAATAATTAAAAAAAAAAAATTACTATAAAGCATTTTACGAGGCAGAGCAAAAAAAAGTTGTAGGAAGTATGCGGAAGCTTTTTTATTTTTTTAACTTTATACGTAAACGCAAGCGTTTCGTTAATCTCTATATTATACTTAACTTTGTCGTCGTAAATGAAATTTTTATTTTTATTTAAGCTTTTATATTTACTAATTTTTTTTATGTCCTGCAAGTTTACAGCCAGAATGCAAATCCAAAGAATATATTTTTATGACATCTACTTAATAATTATAATTAAATGAGGGGTTAAAAAATATAATAGTAAAGGAAAAAGGATTTAAAAATAATAATTTGTATTACTGTAACCGGGAATTGATTTTAATCGTATATCTTGTTAAGCGGGACAATATGAGACGGGATATAGGTGGGTGGGTGGGTGTCTCTGTGTGTGGTATATCCTCAGCTCTGTCTCTTTCTGTTGGTAGAGACGCGGCAGATTCAATTTCACGCTGTCTGCCACACAGACGAAAACACACGACACGAGATTTCAGTGTAGTATATTATGTGAATCCTTTTTTGTTTAATCTATCTAGTACAAGGATAAATTGTAATGGATAGCCTTAGCTCATTTAATTATAATTAAATAATATATTTTTATTATTATTATTATTTTTAAACGATCAGAGTTATTTTATTTATTATGAAAGGAATTACGGATTCACTGATCTGCTTAATTGACGGTTTCATTAGACTTCAAATTTCGTAAGGTCACAATACCTCAATAGTGACTTCAGCTCCTTGGAAAATGTCAACCCGAGTCAAAATATTAGACATAAATTGAACGTACTTAACGTTTTAAACGTAAATTGAACGTTTTGAACGTAAATTGAACGTTTTGAACGTAAATTGAACGTTTGGAACGTAAATTGAACGTTTTGAACGTAAATTGAACGTTTTGAACGTAAATTGAACGTTTTGAACGTAAATTGAACGTTTTGAACGTAAATTGAACGTTTGGAACGTAAATTGAACGTTTGGAACGTAAATTGAACGTTTGGAACGTAAATTGAACGTTTTGAACGTAAATTGAACGTTTTGAACGTGAATTGAACGTTTTGAACGTAAATTGAACGTTTTGAACGTAAATTGAACATTTGGAACGTAAATTGAACGTTTTGGACATTATAAACTCAATTTGACAGCTTTCCACTTATTCAAAACGTAGATTGGAGTATCATAAATCGAAAACGTAACTAAAACCTAATTAGACTTACAATAAGAGAACATAAGCACATCAAAAATTTTTTTCATCGATTCTGTACTCTTGGATTATAATCACGCCAATTCCCTAAGATTTTGTCCTCCGCCTTTCTGGTTCTTAAATAAAAAATTCGTATTTTGAAAAAAAATTTTTTTCAGTTTCATACTTCTATCTTTAACACTCTATATTTATACCTGTTCATATATTATGATATCAAGGTTATAAAAATTGTGATTACAAATATTGAAATAAATTAATTAATGTTATCATTAAACTAAAATCATAACTCATGAAATTACCAATTTTTTATGAACCAAAATACAAAACAATCGTTCAATTTACTTTCAAAACGTTCAATTCACGTTCGAAACGTTAAGAACGTACAACTCACGTCTAATATTTCGACTCGGGAAGTGAACTCATAAAAAAGTTGTCCTTCTTCTATTAAATGTTGATTAGTAGGGACAAGATTTTTGTCTTAATTTTGAAACGAGTAGTTCCTATGTTTGATATCACGGTGGAAATATTGGTCTTATAAAAAAAGTTTTGAAACAAAAGTTGTGGGAAATTTAATTTTCAAAAAAAATCTCTCCTATGATTTTTTGATACGACCAATATTTTCGCCGTGATTCCAAAATTAAGATTCATAATGAATGATTCAAATTTGTGTTAATTACGAAAATATTCATTTTGAAATTGCGGCTTTCTTATTACTCTTAAGAAAAAATTATAAGAGAGGTATTCCAAGTTTGCTGTCATAATTTGAGAAGAATTATACTTCAAACTATTATTATTATTTTATGTTTAATAAATACACAATAAAAAAATCGGGAGTGAATTCGGACTAAATACAGATTTTATTTAAATCCAACTCAACTTCATTCCTTGAAGTTTCGAAGTTTAAAAAAAAACTCCCACGTGATGTAGATTTTATTTTAATCTGCATTCATTCTGACCCAGAGTTTAAAAATAAAAAAATTCTCCTCTGGAGTGAATTAAATTAATAAAAGTAATTGGCTCCGCATTTACTCTGAATTTAATCTGCGTTAATTCTGAAAAGTTTATACAGTAAAGCAAAAATTTTTATAGAAATTCACTGTTAATCTAGTAATTAAAATATTCCACAATTTTTCTGTGAAAAGATGAAAAAAAATAAATACACTGAGATTTAGCCTTAGTTACGCAGAGCTTAAAAGCTCACCGTGTAATAAGCCGTTAGTAGTTCGCCGCTTATTATTATGCAATAAAACTGTTGTACTCAAAAGGTTTCAATCTATTTAAAGCTCATTCAAACTTTAATCTGTTTATACATCAACAATAATTTATCGGTCGAAAAAAGATTTAAACCGCAAGCTTATTTAACATTTTCCTTCCAGCCTATCTATCAACCCTCACCCGATTCCATTTCAAGAATGAAAATTCTTCATTTTTTTTCATGAGCTTGCAATTTATTAACCCCTCAAATATGCACATTAGGGTGGGCCGAAAATCCGCTTTTTTTTTTATTTTCATTATTAATACCAAAAATATTTTTCTTTGTACAAAAAAAAAATTTTTCGGAAAACAAAAAAAATTTTAGGTCGATTAAGTTGTTTAAAATTTTTTTCCAACACATTTCGATCGGAAATTTAATTCTCTACAAAAAAGGGTCTATAGTAAAATTACGTAAAGTTGATAGTTACTGAGATAATTGCAATTTTGTTCTAGAAAATATAATTTTTCAAGATATTATCACTTTTTCAGGGTAAAATATGAATTTTATCATATAAATTTCATGGAAAATAAAATTTCTTACAAAATTGGCCTTTTGGTAAAAACTTAAAATTTATAGTTAATCAGAAACTGGCAGTTTTATGTTTAGATAGTCACATTTCTCGTTAATTGGCGGCTTTCACCAAGAATCGCTATTATCTTTGTAACTATCAATTTTGAATAAATTTTTATTAGGTCTGTTTTTGTAGAAAATTGAATTCCCTACGAAATTTTTATGATAAAATTTATTTTTTACCCTGAAAAAGTAATAATATCTTAAAAAATTTCATCTTTTGTAGAAAATTAAATTTCCGATCAAGATGTGTTGGAAAAAAAATTTAAACAACTTCTAACTTTAGCGGGATTTGGCGAGCCTAAGATAACGACCTAAAATTTTTTTTGATTTCCGAAAATTTTTTTTTTGTACAAGAAAAAATATTTTTGGTATTAATAATGAAAATTTAAAAAAAGCGGATTTTCGGCCCACCCTAATGCACATACGTCAGTATAAATTTTGTATGACCAATAAAATTACTGAGGTTGCAATATCCAATTAAATTACTTGCCCATACTTGGAAAACGCGACCTGTGTATCAAAAAACAAAAATCTAAATGGAAACAATTGAGAAAGCAATTAACTATATAAAGTATTTGATGAATGTGTTGGGTGACAGGAAAATAGAGTTCGTTTCATGAAATTCCTGACCAATATTGGATGTTGTTACGCCCTCTTAACCCACGCCCTCGGCTGTCTCATGCAGATGTGACCTCTACGAGACTTCCGATTGACTCCCGTCAGAATTTTCTACTCGAAAATTTCTAGTTTACTCTATTAGTATGGTATAGTATAGTAGTGTACACAGTTCGGTATGAGCAGAGTAGAGTGAGCTGAGAGTATGTAGTCCAGTAAAGAGGGCAAAGAGTTCAGAGAGTTATAGAATAGAGCGAGAAGCCGAAATGAGAACTAGAGTGGTCGCCTAGACTGAAAGGAACAGACGATATTCCTAAACAGTCTTCTCTTATATAGTACCCGTACTACTCTACAGTCTGCTCTATATACTTGACTATACTGTAGATGTACCAGTTGGAGCGTAGTTTCGTTCCCCCACTCCTTGATGCATTCTGATGTAGACCTCGTTCCTTGCTGTCGCTTCAGTTACTCAGCGAATGTAGTCCCGTATAGATGCTAGAGATATAGACATACAGCCTCTGAGTGCAGACTCCAGCGTCTACCCTCTACCGAGCAGCTACCAAGTGGTTCCGCTGACCATCGCAAACTGAATTTCCGATAATTGCTTTCTGCGTCGCCTAAAATGATAATTAAATTTCGCGGAATAGTTAGAGAGACCGAGTAATGGCGATACTGAAGCTATTGAGGAAGACAAATGGATGCTCGGCAGATGGACGGTTCGCTGGAGGAACAAAAAGAGATGCAATATAACCACTGCACTAGTTTCATTGTTTATATAATGCCTGGCAATCCATCCCATCAACTTCACTGCAATTCACTGCCGCCGCAGATTATTTTCGTTAACCATCCGAGATAAACAATAAACGTTTTTTAGATGTAAAATACCTTTGTTCGGTTGTTTTGATACTCCTGCCGGAAATAGTTACGAGGAATGTTAATTTTGTTGTTGATCATAACTGTTTTTTTTTATTTTCATCTCGTGATTGGAATGTTTGGCCGAATTGTTTGATGATTGAATTCTGGGGTTTTGTTTTCATTGATGGGTAGATTGTGGACGTATTTGTTTGATATGCCATTTCTTTTGTTTATATTTGTTTAATATGAGTAATAACAAGCAATTTGTGGGCTGTTTGCTAAATAAACAATTATTTAATGAGCAAATTGGATCAAATTGACGGGGGTCAAGTACACACCAAAAAAAAGGATTTCTTGTTCCGAAAAATTTTTTTTTAGTTCAAAAAAATTTTTCGCGCCAAAAATTTCTTATTTTTTTATGACTGAAGTTAGCCGACGTCTAATAATATTTGAAATTTTTCCAAATCGATAAATTATAAAAAAACAAATATTTAAAAAAAATGCACGTGTAGTTTTTTTGATTTTTTACATGTGGATTTTTTTAGTTTTTTTTTTTTTTTTCGTAATTGATCTGGTGAAAAAAAAATCCGAAAGTTGTTAACTTGGCTGTTAACTTCAGGATCATGTTTTTTATGTAACACTTCATATTAAAATATACATAATTATTTTCAGTAGCTTATCATACATGTTATCAGTGGATTTTACACAAAAAAAATCTTCTGTCAATTTAAATTATTTTTCGACTGAAAAAGAAATTTTTTCGAAATTTTGTTTTTTAAAAAAGTTTTTAAAAATTGGAGCTAAATACTGTTTGGTCTTCGGTATAAAAACAAGGTAGCCCCGCGCCATGACACTTCACACATATACATGTGTTTGAACGCGTACTTGGCGCGAGACACTACCGTGTCTCCTGATATAAAAACTAAATTGACAGGTATTATAAATAAATAATAAATCTTCACTTCTGCGCTCTTAATTCCAATCGTTTTCTCAATTCAATACTAAAACAAAAGTTTATTTATAAACTCGTAGCATAAAAGCGTCGAGTTGTTTGGTGACAACAGCATCAGTTCAATATAATGGATTATAACATGAAAGCGAGCGTCAACCAGCGTAATGCCATGTAATGTAAGGATAGGCAGGTTTAAAACGGACACGTCCTCACTCGGTTCGTTTCAACATTAGAGTTTCGACGTCGTTCACAGGATACACTTGAAAAGCCGGAGATAGAAGTTTGGACATGAACGAGGGATCTCCACTCATTGAGCGAGAGAGTGAGACAGTTTGTTAGTTGGCTAGTTTTCCTCAGCAGACAGAGAAAGACAATAACCAACAACCAACACCACCGACCGATACCAAAACCAATAGCAACCCATCCAGGAACAGGGATACAGTCGTACTAGGAAACAGTATAGGGGATGAAAAGGAATAGACAGAAAGGGAAAATATTTATATGAATAAGTGCGACGAAGACCAACATATATGTATACACAGATGCAGACGAACAGACCAACAGCAATGAGAATATATATATATATACTCCGATATTGGTATATAGTCATCTCATCGGCTTATCGATTTCAAACTCTGGCTCCTTGACGTCATATCTATTCCCGTAATATAGACGCGATGCGAGCTTACGTTAGTGCTGGTGCTTCTGATATTATATAATACACTTGGATGTATGCATATATAGATTTCCTATGAATTTTGGTCGGATGAGTTGTATGTAGGTATGTATGGATGTATGCAAGGGTGTGTTATATAAAGAGAAGACGCATGTTACAGATTTTCTGTTAACCCTTAGGCAATGTGTACACCCGTATTCGAGTATCCCTTGTATAATCCCAGCTTCTATATACTGTATTCGTTCAGTCGAGATATAAATATATATATATATAGTATTTTATATGATGTGTGTTGCAAACATTTACTGGCTTGAGAGTGTGTACGGATGGATAGATGGATGGATGGATGGAAGGATGGATGGGTAAAAATTTGATGAACTGTATAGAGGAAAACGATATATGTGATTTGAAATGGGACATATCGGGCAGCGATGTTGTAGTTATTTAAAAGGCTGCTAAATGTATGAGAATTAAATATAGAAAAATGTATGAGAGATAATGAGTAAGTTGAGGTATTTTATTTTTTTAATTAATGTAGGGGCGGTTGGATAATTGCGGAAAAATCGTGGGTTAGGTCGCGATGACGTGGAGTTTGTGTGGGATTGATAAAAATTATTTTTTAACGAGTTTTAGAATAGAGGTATGATAATTTATTTATTTGATGACGCGATATATTGGCGGGATGTTCGTGTGGGTGTTGATTTTACTGGATAGTGAATTGAACCAGATTTCTATACTGTTTAAATTTTTTTCTAAAACTTTGAGCGAAAAAAATCTAGGAACAAATTAAAAGTTAAAATGGAAATGAGGTTTAGTAGAACGAGCAGATCGAGTTTGGGCCCTTCTGCTAAACTAGACCTCAAGCAGGAATAAAAAGCTTATAATGAGATATATTCATACAAAACTCACATACGTGCATACGGCAACTCCACATTCATATATTTAATACTCGCTCCGTAATTTTGTCCTCTGCGTCCGCGTAATTACGATACCTATTTGCATTACCCGTTAAATACGCTTAGTAGTTTGTCCAAAAACATTCACCTTCTATTTAATACATCAGTCAATCCACTCATTATAATTAACTTTGACTTGCCATTTTATTAATTAAACTAAATAATTTTAATTATCAAAGCCGCTGAAATAAAAAATTAACTACCAATCTCATTAGAAGTTATATTTTATTTTATAAATCGAATAACGAATCCCTCAAATTTTTAGAACTTTTTTTTTTCATCATTTTTCATAAAATAAAAAACATATTTATGAAGTCATATAAATAAATATATAAATTTACTAGTAATATAATTTATTTTTTTTTTACTAATATCAATTTTTGAACCGGGAAAACCTCAATTTTTTTTTTTTTCATTGATTAAAATTCCCCATAAAAAAACTTTGAGAATTTTCAATATATAAAAATAATATGAGTGTGAATTTAGCAGACATCAGACAAATTTAAAATTATAAATAAATAGAGTAAGTAATTAAAAAAAAAATATTTTGAAAAAATCCACTCATTAATTTTAAAATTTTTTAAATGCGCATTTTTTAAAAATTTTATTTTATTAATTATTTACTCTATTTATTTATAACTTTAGATTTGACTGATGTCTGCTACATTCACACTCATAAAACAAGTAGTCATATTTATTACTTTTTCAAAAATTATTGATTTCCCGCCAAAATTTGAAATTTTAAAAACTCCATAAGTGAATGTAGCAGACATCAGACAAATTTATAATTCTAAATAAATAGAGTAAACAATAAAAAAAATAAAATTTCAAAAAAATGCGCATTTAAAAAATTTCAAAATTAAAAAGTGCATTTTTTCAAAATTTTTTTTTTTCATTTTTCCTATTCATTTATAATTTAAAATTCATCTGCTTCATTCCCATAAAATTTATGATACTGAAATTAGCCGACGTCTAATAATTTTTTGAATTTTTAAAAAACGATAAATTATGAAAAAAAAAATTGCACTTGTAGTCTTTTAAATTTTCTACATGTGCATATTTTTAGTTTTTTTTTTCTTCAAATTTAATTGTTTAAAAAAAAATCCAAAAATTTTTTATGGTCTGTAAACTTCAGGATCGTTAAAATTTCCACATTCAGACAAATTAAAAATTTCAAATATTCAAATATTTCCCGCGCTTACGTGACCTCCGAACTAAACCACCCGAGCCTCAACCAATGGCCATAAATCCCTCCTGGCGCCATCTTGTACCCCCAAAAAGAACCTCGAATCCGCGCTTGCTCTGTGGCGCATTTACTGCGCAGCTCATCCACGCACCAGAAGTAAGACAGAGTTTCGTGAGTCTTACAGTCGCGAGCAAGACACCCGACAACACGGTCACTATACCAACATCCAATACTCCAATACTGTGCATCACTCAGTTAAATACAATACACGTAACGCAAAAACGCCTTAACAGCAACGCGGTTGTTACTTTCAGTTCTCTTATCGTGTTCGTGTGCTCAGTCATATTCCCTTAAACTCTTATCTCATATTTTTCTTTTCGTGTCTCTCCCATAGTTGAGCGTCTGTTCAGTGTGTCCAGTGCCTTTACACGCTTCCACATAAAAACTCAATCAAACAACAACGGTCTCGTCAACCTCCACATTGAACGTACATTCAAAATCCATCAGGTCTCCAGCAGACTCCGAACTCCAGACGTCTCGAGTCAAAATAAAATTATTTTTAAATTCACTCGTGCACTTGCGTTAATTATCAGTGTAGTGAATTTTAAATATCACTTAAATTACTAATTGTCGTGCATCGATAATTTAAATAATTTAAATAATTAAAAGTGCGTTTATTGGATTGGATAAAAATTCAAGTGTCCACGAGTGTCCAAATGTGTTTTGTGTTACGTATCAGCAATAAGTGGATTTAGGTATAGTGTATATTAATTATTACTATCATAATTATTATTATTATTTGATATATATTTAATTATATATTAATATCAGTGTAGAGTTAAGTGTAAATTAAGAACCGCCATCGCCATTGCGGCGTTTACATTCAACCGGCGTTCGTCCATGTGCAATTTTTATTTAACATCATTATTATTTTATTTTAATTACTCATTTATATATATGAATATATACATATATATTTATTCATATTTTTATTAATTTTTTATTTGAAAATTTTTTATTTTTTTTTTTTGGTTACAAAATTTTACGTCGATTGTTTGATGCCAAAACCGCCATCTCTATTTAATATACTATATATATATATATATATATATATATATATATAGATATATATAATTCATATTTTTATAAATTTATTTAAAAATTTTTATTTATTTTTTTTTGCAAAATTTTTGGTCGAAATGCGAAACCGCCATCTGTAATATATTAAATATATATGTATGTATATATGTATATATATATTTATATGATACGCGTAAACGCCCATTAAAATAAAATTATAAGTTTTATCAGAATAAATATGCGGTATTGATATAAATATATATGTGTGTGTGTATATATATGAAATTGATGTGGATAAGAATATCCGGGTGATGATGATGATGATGATGGTGGTCGTATGTTGATAATGAGTAAATGTGCATGTGACATGTTGGTTATGTCTGGTTATGAAGCATGATTGATTTTAATTATATACAAATATTAAATTTAATTTAAATTCATTTATTTCAATTATTGGTTTTGTATTTAATTATTTTTATCATTCATTTATTTCAAAATTCATTATTAATTTTGACCGGGATTTTTTTATTCTGAAGCCAGGCATACAATTTTATTACGATCCTGAAGTTTGCAGACGATTAAAAATTTTTGGGTTTTTTTTTCAACAAATCAATTACGAAAAAATTAAAAACTAAAAAAATGCACATGTAGAAAATTTAAAAAACTATAGATGCAATTTTTTCAAATATTTTTTTTTTTTATAATTTACCGTCTAAAAGTAAATCCAAAAATTATTAGCAGTCAGCTAACTTCAGTATTATCAATTTTCTTACGATCCTGAAGTTAGCAGACAATTAAAATTTTCGGATTTTATTTTTGAACAATTAAATTTGAAGAACAAAAAAATAAAAATATGCACATGTAAAAAATTTAAAAAACTATAGGTGTAATTTTTTCAAATTTTTTTTCTTATGATTTACTGTTTTAAAAAACGATTCAAAAATTATTAGACGTCGGCTAACTTCAGTATCGGATTTTATTTTAGTTTTTTTTTTATGATTCTGAAGTGAGCAGACAATTAATAATTTTCGGATTTTTTTTTAACAAATAAATTACAAAAAAACAAAAACTAAAAATGTGCAGATGTAGAAAATTAATAAAACTACACGTGCAATTTTTTCAAATATTTTTTTTTTATAATTTATCGTTTAAAAAAAAGTCCAAATATTATTAGACGTCGGTTAACTTCAGTATCATTTTTTTTTTAGTAAATTCTCTATTGATAAAAAAAATGTGAGTGTGAATGTAGCAGAGAGACAAATTTTTAATTATTAATTAATACAGTAAATAATTAAAAAAATGAAATTTAAAAAAAATGTACATTTAAAAAAATTGGAAACGGATAAGTGTATTTTTGAGAAATTTTTTTTTGTTAATTAATTACTCTTTTTATTAATGATTAAAAATTTATCTGATGGCTGCTACATTATGAGTGTGAATGCAGCAGATATCAGACACATTTTTAATTATTAATAAAGGGAGTAAATAATTAATAAAATAAAATTTAAAAAAAATGCGCATTTAAAAAATTAAAAAAATAATAAGTGCATTTTTTAGAAATTTTTTTTTGTTAATTATTTACTCTTTTTATTTATAGTTTTAAATTTGTCTGATGTCTGCTCACTCAGTCATAAAAAAATTCATACCAGTGATTTTAAAAATCTGTGCGTGTATTTTCCAATTAATTTTTTAGCATAGAAATTTTTATGAGTGTAGCAAATAGTTAAAATAAATATTTGAAAAAATTGCACCTGTAGTTTTCTAAATTTTCTATAAGTGCAATTTTTTAGAATTTTTTTTGTAATTGATTTGAGAACAAAAATCCTAAAATTCTTAATTGTCAATATGCTGAAGTTACAATAAATAGTTTTTGGATTTCTTTGACACCAATAAAATTACAAAATAAAAAAATGCACATGTAAAAAATTTAAAAAACTGTAAGTGCAATTTTTTAAAAATATTTTTTTTTTATAATTTACCTTTTTTTAACAGATCCAAAAATTATTAGACGGCTAACTTTAGTATAATTTATTGTCTACTAACTTTACAATCGATAATTTGTTTATAAAAATAAAATAATTGTCGGATATGCGATATATATCTCTAGTGCGATATCTCCATAACAATAATAATAATAATAATAATAATACTTATTATTATTATTATTATTTTTATTATTATTAATAATTCATATAGATTTAAAATTTTAAATTATTAGTCTAATAAATATATATACTGATATTAAATATGTTAGTAAGAGTTGTTTAATATATCGAAAGGCATAAAGATAATCCCCACTTATAATTATTTACTTTTTTTTATTTTCAAGTACCAACTCTTTAATTCACGAGAAATTCCATGATCCGGTCATTGATCTGTGGAAAATTTTTTTCTATACTTTATTTTAACGGTACTTATATTTATTAGCAATTGCATTTATTTACATTCTTTACAGTTTATTTACTCAAATAGAAACGTCAAACTTTAATAAAATTTTTAATTAAACCCTAATTAAAAAATAAAAATAATTTTCTATCGAATTTAAAAAAACGAAATTTGTTTCCTTATTTATTTAAATTTATACGCAATAAAAAATCAGTGAACTTTATAAACTATTGCATATATATATAAATATAAAAATCAATATAAATTGAATTGAGAATTGAAAGCCTTTGATTTCAATTTCATCAACGTCCTCAAGTTTTATTGGAGCAATCCAAGTTAAACCTGAGATTGCATTTTATTCGCATGCATTCGAGACAAAACGACAAGTATAATAAAATAAAAAAGCATAAAGAAAAAGTTTAAAAAGAAAAAGCATATCTCGGTTTGTAACGGTCTAACCGGGTAAAACTTGTCCTCCCTTCTCTCATTTAATTTTACTTCTCCCTCTCTTTCTCTCGTCTCTTATTTTCACTTTGCAGACATAGACATTAAAAAAATGGATAAAAAATATAGAGAAAAAGGCGACCAGGTGTTCTAAGTTTACAACGTTCTTTTAAAGCCACTCGATTCGTAAATGCAATTAAAATAATGTCAATATTTTTTAATTACCTGTAATTAACTTGCTAATTATTCATTATTATTTTTTATTTCAATTCTTAGATAATTTTTTTTTTTTTAATGAGTATGAATTTAGCAGACATCAGACAAATGTAAAATAATTAATAAATAGAGTAAATAATTAATAAAATTAAATTTTAAAAAAATTTTGGAAAATCCAAAATTGCACACCTCAATCGCTCATTTTATTTTTAATCAATACCTTTATTTTTTTTTATGAATTTTATATTCAACTTTTGAATTATTAATTTGATTTTTTTATTTCTTCATTCCAGTTTAATTTTTTTTTTCTTTTATTTAATTTTTTTCTAAAAATTTAGAGCGATCATAAAGCACACCAGCGCTTTCGCGCTTGAGGTGTGCAAAAAATTTACTTTTGTAATAATAACAATAGTAAAAATAAAAATGGCTACGAATCTTTTCGTGAATAATCACCCGTATAAAAAAAATTCGTTCCAAAAAGATTCCAAAAAAGTTCCGCATGCGGAACTTCTAAAAATGAGACAGATTAGAACTTCGAATGGAACTTCTTTGTAACGTTAGTAATTTTGATGGTAAAAAAAAGTTTTTATAAACAAATTTAGAGTAAAAAAAGGACGTTTTTGGAATTTTTTTTTGGTCTATAAAAAATTCAAAAGTCGTGATTTTTTAACTGATACTTTTTTGGAATGTCTATATAAAATTCCAAAAACGTCCTTTTTTTACTCTAAATTTGCTCATAAAAACTTTTTTAACATCAAAATTATCAACATTCCAAAGAAGTTCCGTTCGAAGTTCTAATCTGTCTCATGTTTAGAAGTTCCGCATGCGGAACTTTTTTGGAATCTTTTTGGAACGAATTTTTTTTACACGGGCAGTCTTATTATTTTATTTAATTACAATTAAACTAAAAGGATTTAGACAGTAATTTTCAATAGGGTTCTTGTGATCAAAAATACAAAGATAATAAAAAAAAAGTTAGGCCGATTAATTGTGTCTATCGATAGTTATTTGGTTTACTAAGTTTTCATACAGGACAATTGACGACTCGTGTCACTGGGATTAAAATAATTTATATTTAATCAATGGAATAATTAATCGACTTAATATTGGGTCGAAGTTATTCTTTAATAAATTGTCTTTGTGTTGGTATAAAATTTGACCCATTTTAGTGTAATCGAAAAAGTCTAGAGATAATTTAATGTGAGTGAACGAGTCAAAAAATTTAGAGCGATCATAAAGCACACCAGCGCTTTCGCGCTTGAGGTGTGCAAAAAATTTACTTTTGTAATAATAACAATAGTAAAAATAAAAATGGCTACGAATCTTTTCGTGAATAATCACCCGTATAAAAAAAATTCGTTCCAAAAAGATTCCAAAAAAGTTCCGCATGCGGAACTTCTAAACATGAGACAGATTAGAACTTCGAATGGAACTTCTTTGTAACGTTAGTAATTTTGATGGTAAAAAAAAGTTTTTATAAACAAATTTAGAGTAAAAAAAGGACGTTTTTGGAATTTTTTTTGGTCTATAAAAAATTCAAAAGTCGTGATTTTTTAACTGATACTTTTTTGGAATGTCTATATAAAATTCCAAAAACGTCCTTTTTTTACTCTAAATTTGCTCATAAAAACTTTTTTAACATCAAAATTATCAACATTCCAAAGAAGTTCCGTTCGAAGTTCTAATCTGTCTCATGTTTAGAAGTTCCGCATGCGGAACTTTTTTGGAATCTTTTTAGAACAAATTTTTTTTACACGGGCAGTCTTATTATTTTATTTAATTACAATTAAACTAAAAGGATTTAGACAGTAATTTTCAATAGGGTTCTTGTAATCAAAAATACAAAGATAATAAAAAAAAAGTTAGGCCGATTAATTGTGTCTATCGATAGTTATTTGGTTTACTAAGTTTTCATACAGGACAATTGACGACTCGTGTCACTGGGATTAAAATAATTTATATTTAATTAATGGAATAATTAATCGACTTAATATTGGGTCGAAGTTATTCTTTAATAAATTGTCTTTGTGTTGGTATAAAATTTGACCCATTTTAGTGTAATCGAAAAAGTTTAGAGATAATTTAATGTGAGTGAATGAGTCAAAAAATTTGAAGCGATCATAAAGCACACCAGCGCTTTCGCGCTTGAGGTGTGCAAAAATGCGCACTTGGAAAATTTTGAAAATTATAAGTGGATTTTTTTAAAATTTTTATTTATTAATTATTTACTCTATATATTTAAAATTTAAAATTCGTCTGATAGATGGTACATTCACACTCGTTTTTTTTTTCATAGTAAGAAATAATTTATTGTCATCTCTACAATAAATTTTTTACGAGCGTTTGATTAAATTAAAATTAATTGCGTTCAAGTTGTAACTGTTCTATTACTACTCCGTATTTTATTATTTTTTTATCTGTTTGTTATTTGAATTTTTATTATCGCTCCTTTAAATTACGCTTCTGAATTACGCGGTTGTATTTCATATATTAATCACTGAGATTTTATATTAATGATGAAATGTTAAATTTTAATTTATGAAACGATGCAATGATTTGTAATCACTGAGAAAGTATTTAATTTTTTTTTTCAAAAAATATATGGGTGAAAAAATATTGTTGTTGATGTCGGTCAATTGTGATAAATATCGAGGTGATTGTAATGACAAATTTATTTTTTAGTTCATTTCGGAGGGATTGTGCGATTGATTTTAATAAATAATGTTTTGATTGTTTGAATAATTAAAGATCGCGGTTGAATGTTTGAAAAATAAATGACTCAACTGCCGCACATTTCAATAGATTTTAATTTACTACCAGTTAATTTCGTTACTCGTATCGCCATATTTTTTATTCTATTTCACGCGACCTGTTTATTAGCTCAACTATTAAACAGAAAGAAAATATTTTGGGTCGAACGTTTTCGGGAACTGGGTTAAGATTTTCTTGAGCCAAAGGAATTTTACTTTACCCGAGAAAATTTAGATTTTGACTAAATATTTGTCGCGCCCTAAGAAATTTTTTGTATTATAAATTGAATACATAATTTTTTTTCCGGCGAGAAAAAAATTCTTGTGCCAATAAATTTTTTCTAGTCCTAAGAAAAATTTGTCTTCAATTCGTAATGCAAAATATTTTTCGCGCCAAAAAATTTTTTTTTTCGGGTCCCTAACGTTTTATTCGCAGACGTTAAATTCGCGAAGTTGTAAATCGGTAATGTGCTATTTTTTCAAAAGTTTTGTGTGTGTAATAACAATAGTATGTTAACACACTCACGCTTGCATTAGTATTGCAAAAATTAAATGAGTAAATAAAGTAAATAAATTATTATAAAGTCGCGGATTTAATGTCTGCGGGCAAACATTCGTGATACTTTTTTTCTGTATATTATTTGATATTTATTGCAATACGTCTTTATTTGAGCATAAAAATAGGCGTTTTTTTATCACAATTGTTCTCATCAATTTACCAAACGGTTTCTGTTGCATAAATCATTTAAAATAAAAATAAAAAACAGAAACCAATGGAAAAACTCAAATAAAAGACACTGAGCAGTTCGAACAAACGTAAACAATCGTATCAATGAAGATTCATTTAAACTGATACGAATTTCTTATCATCTATAAATAAAATATCCATTAAAATCAACACCCACCCGAGCATCTCGCCAATATATCGCGTCATCAAATAAATAAATTACCATATCGCGATGCTGAAACTCGTTAAAAAAAATTTATCATTCATTTTTTAAATTCCCACCTCATCATGACCTAATCCACTGTTTTTCCGCAATCTCAAATTATCCGACCGCCCGTAACACAAACACGATACCGACATTAATTAAAAAAATATAATTCCTTAACTTACTCATACATTTTTAAATTTAATCCTAAAAGTAAAATTACCCTCATACATATTTGAAAAAAAATCACTTTATAAATTTACTTCCATTTTTATATGTACAGAAAATATAAAAGGATTTTTTGGTGCAAGAAATTTTTTTTTCCCCCCAAGAAAATTTTAATTCATAACAGGGGTTCGCACTTTTCTCTCTATTACACTCAAGTCCACGAACGGTACTATCTTTGTTGTACTTGTACAGTAAATGGAAACTCTGACCGAATTTTTCTTTTAAACAAACTAATATTATCTAACAATTAAAGCGCACTTCGTTAGATTAGACAGTAATGCATCAAAGTGCGGTCTGTGTTTTGTATTGAGAGATTTTGTTTCCGAATAAAACCCAACCGAAAATATCTGATAACCCCTGATTAGACTAAAAATTTTCCTGAAGCAAGTAAACACTTTTTCATATAAATTATCAACAACAAAATGGTAAAATCATAGGAAGGTGAACAGTAATTCAAAAATTATAATATAAGTTCCGTCCCTTTATTGGGACTTCTTCAGCAACTAATGCAAGTCATTATAAATAATTTCCAAAATTATATAAATAAACGAATAAACAATTAATTTGACAATCACATGGTCCAATTATCAACAATAATTACTCATTACCCCACTTGATGATTAAAAATAATAAATTTCTTGTTTATTTATGTTACAGTGCGAAGAACGAGCCTACCTGGGACCGATTAAGAAGCACATCCCCCGAAACCCCCCCAGCCAAAATCACACGCCTTACCTCACCCCTGTCCTTATCCTCTTCCAGTCCCTATTTCCCTGGCGCGAAATCGCGCCATCAAATCCGCGAAGTGGCTAAACAAACGGGAATTCCATCTGTCGACGGTATGGATAACAAACCAGTTTTGAACGATGACCCCTCGGTCACCCTCACCATCCGACTTATTATGCAGGGCAAAGTGAGTACTCCATTGCTATCATTTTTATCATTTTGATTACAGTCGAGCTCCAATAACTCGGATTCCGATAAATCGGAACCTCCTCAATCTTGACCCTCACTGACGATATACATTTGCATGTGTGTATTTATATGTCATCAGTCATCATTCACGCAGATGTACCCATACAAAGTCACTCGGCCAAGCATTGGCAATTAGTAATGACCCAAACCTAGTTAATTACCAGCAGCCGTTTAATTTTTTGAACGACGCTGCCGATGGCTGGCCAATGAATGGCTGCTTACGACTGGCCGATTATCGGTTCGCAACGTTGGGCTACTGTTGGTGAATCAGTGTTCAATGATTGATTGTTGTTGAAGTAGACTGAATAAGTAGATCATATTAAAGTATCAGCTCAACATTAGTAGGTTCGTCCAGTAGCCAGTGTTCAGACCCAGCAATCAGAAGGACGGCAGTTCGCGCCCAGAGCCCAGCAGAATTTTCACCAAGTTTTTTTCACATCATTTACTACCCCAATTAAATAGTTTAAACGTTAATGATCATGAATTCTACTAGGATAATAAAAAAAAATTTTTTATTAATTAAATCTATTTGCTTGCTTGGCTGATTGCTGGCTACCGTTAATCGGCCGATAGTCGAGCGCCATTAATGGGCCGAGGTTATCATCCCGACTATAAGCCGTTTATCGGCCAATGAAAATTTCCATTTCTGAGCCATTAATCGACATTCTTGGCCTAGTAATGGCCCAATCTAGGGCCAATTCCCAAACTTTGTATGGGTAAGAGCGCATACGTCACAGTTTGAATTTTAAGGGAGAAGGGGCATCCGTTAACTCGAAAATTCCCAGAAATTTCCACTCCGTAGAATAACTGTCCGAGTTAATGGAGTTCGACTTTATTTTAATTCACCCTCCGTTATTCCTCTTCAATATTCAATATTTAAAAAAATCCCTGTCGCAATTCACCCTCGTCTCTGTCACTGATTACAACTCGACTCAGATCTTTATTATTCAGATTTAATTCTTCAGTCCGTAGCTTCAGAAATCGAGGGAGAGACATCTCATAGCAAAGATTATTATCGCGGGACAATACTAGCTCACTATTTAACTTAAACACAATAATCTAGCACTTGCTCTCCTCTGAATATCTTTTGTATTAATCTCGTAGCTGTGACCTTTGTAAATCCATCTGCTAAATGGGGTGTCGCGATTTAATTGTCAATGATCAAAGGCGTTTTATGTGACAGTCCTGTTACTTGGATGAGTATTTATTAAAAGCTGGAGGAAAAAGATAAAAATATTAAAAGCTTTTGTTATCGTACCTTATCCTAGTTTACTTTGTATCGTTATAAAATCAATATTCACTTTTTATTATGGATATTAATATTAATATTCGCCCGGTACCTGAGCTAATTTTTATTTTATTAATGCGGGTCTTTTATTATTATTATCATGGACAGCACATGGAGTCCTCGGATTAATTATTTATTATAAGTAGCTAATTAATTTCATTGTTTATTCATACGAATATAATATTTATTTGACCGATAGTTAATTACTTACGTACTAATTATTAATTATTTAGGGTGGATTTTAATAATTCATTTCAATTTTGGTTATTAATTATTTTTTATATAAATTTTTTAATTTACATTTGAAAAAAAAAATTTTTGATTCATTAGAAAATTTGAAATTTGATTTTTCAAAACTTGATCTTTTTTTCTCAGTAAAATTTCATATAAAAATTATGATAAAAAATTAATTTTATTGACTCAGACTCTCGACTTTTTTGATAAAAAAAAATTTTTTTTAAATGTGCAGATAAAATAATTATTCAGACAGTTTAGAATTTCGAGTCCTCGTAAAATTTTAACAGTAATTTTAATTTAATTACAAAAAATTCATCAAATTTCGTTGCAAAAAAATATTTTTGGACAGGATCGATATTCCATTTATGTCGTACTATTTAAGAACATACAGCGTCACCAAATTTTTTTTTTTTACCATTTATATTTCATTGGTTAAAACATAAATTTTTTATGTTTGCTGGAAAATTTCCAGTCTATTATTATTTTTAAAAGCACACTTTCATTTATGAAAAAGAGCGTCGGGTAAAATGGGGTCGCTAAAAAAAATCCACTTTTTTTTATCTTAAATATGATAAATTTTCTATTTTTCATTTATATTCAGCCAATAAAAATTTAAACTTCCCATTAAAAAATCAATTCTTTAAAAATCTCAAAATTAATTTAAAAAAAATTTACGTCCCATTTTGCCCCAGCACCCTAGGTCTCAATTAAAAAAAAAAAATTCCGTGGTAATTTATGCTTCAAGATTTAAAAAAATATCATATTCCCGTATTGATTTCATAAATTTTTTTTATTATCCTCACATTTTGTTTATCAAATTTCACCCCCTTGTCCTCCTCTCGTCCCTCTTGCTCGCAACTCCCACCGTTATTTTTATCACGATCGAACACGCTCTCAGCTCTCACGTGTGTTTCTGAGTGTAGGGCAGAGTAGAGACAGACACGTCGCAACAGCCACGATCGACTCTAAAACACAACCACCATCAGGACAGGCGTGCTAAAGTGCGACATGAAAATTATTGCACGTTTCTGCATATCTGAACGATCCTCTTCGCGTCATAAATCCACTACTTCTTTTACACACTCATACTCATACCCATACCCACACATGTATAGGTGCAGTTGCATACATATATGCATTAAATTTGTATAGAGCAAGTGAAAATGTATGTACAAGTAAGCCTGTATATACATATATACATATATACAGAATATCATGACCCTTTGTGAGTAATATAGAGGAGATGAGACAGCCGGTTCTCTGCTAAGGGTTTCCTTTACCCCGTCTCACGTTCTCTGGCTCTCTGGTTCCCACGATGCATGAAGCTTGTAGCTTCGAGACTCCAAGAGCTTCCACGTCAAATCTCATTACACCCTCGTTTTTTCGCACCGACGACCACGACGACGACAACGACAACGCCGGGGAGACGAGGGGCTTCTTTTTTTTCCTCGCACTCTACTCCCTAGCCTCCTTTATCCTTATACTGCACTCTCTACTGCTCGAGTTGCTTTTCATCATTTTTTTTTTACTTTTTATTTTACTTACTCATTTTTTCATTCTTCCCGTTAGTCTCAGGCAGTGTGACGTTTTTTTTTCAGCTTGTTTTTAACACTTGCCGCGACATCTTTATATATAATCGAGCTCTATATCGCGCATAATGTTACTTTATATATACATATATATTAGGGGCGTGCGAATGGTTGAATTATTCGTAAATTTTCGAATTATTTGTAACTTTTCCAAGTATCCAAAATTAATTTTTTTTGCAGATTTTTATCTGAGATCTATTTGCCTCTGAAAAAATTTGAATCATTAGAAAAAATATCAATATTTTAAGCCGTTCTAAAAAAACTTTCGAATAATTTGAAAAATTGAAATATTTTAATGTCGAATAATTCTTTAGTTCAAAGTATTCGCACACCCCTAATATATATATTTATAAATTTACTAAAAATTTATGTACCTGAAGATCGGAACGTTTTCCGCGAAACGAAAATCAGAAAACAAAATGACAAGTAAGAAGTCTACTGGAACTAGAGTTTTGGAATGTTTCGTACACGCGTTAGTATGTCAGCCGAAAATTGCAGGCCACCCCCAACTACCCCTTAAGCAGTCAAATTACATAAATTTTTCATTTTCGTTGCGCGTAAAACGTTCCGATCTTCAGGTACATAAAAATTTGACTTCTAACTCCAATAACTTTTGAACAGAAGGCTTTATCAAAAAATGATAAGAGATCTTTTTTATAGAGCATTCAATTTCCTACAAACTGTATCCTTAGCTTATCTATACAATGACCCATAGCTGAAGTACAAAATTCCAAACTTAAAATTATTTTTTTCCCATGTTATTTAAATGGAAAATAGAAACTTATGATTCGTGGCCTCTAAATATCGATATTAAGAGCTCGTATTCTACAGGAACTATTTTTGCATCCTCTGCATTTGAAAAAAAATTAGTCGATTTTTTTGATACACTCTAATATACATATTTTTAAAAAATAACCGTTGACAAAAAAATTTTCTTTTATTACTTTCGTCTATAAATCAGATATTTTTTTTCATGTACGGGAGTCAAAAAAAAATTCGCAATTTTCGTAGATAAATTAATAGCTCAATTTATCTTATAAGTAAATAAATAAATCACAAATGCATTGTCATTAGCTGCTTAAACATGATTTTAAAATTACATCTATTTGTCTTATGTACTGTAGCCTTTTAAATAAAACAAGTGGTAGGTTGGACATTTATTAAATCGTTCTACTCTCTCAAGTTAATTTACTCTACTTCTTCTTCTTCTTCTTAAATGAACACAAGTATTACGTGATACATAATATAGTTGTAGGTGTATTCCAGTGATAGTGATGGTGATGGTGAAAGACCTGGTTTGTCTTCACGAGTTTAATTAACATAAAAAAAATTTACTCGTATTACTTTAATTGTTAAGCACTTAATCTTCGCCTCTTCTTACTATTCTTTTTTTTTTTTATGAGCAGAATGCAAACAATTGATAAAAAAAATAGAGTATGTCATTTTTATTCTCGAATACATATTTTAGCATAATAATCGATGCCCCGATTAATAGTCTAGTGGCATTTTTCCGGCTCCTGATGTATGAGCTCTAGTTTTTTACCATCGGCTTACTCTCTAAACTCTTTTACTCGTTTTGTTAAATTTTTTTTGTGTTTCTGTTTCTACTTTTTATTTATTTTTTACTCTACTTTACTACTGTGTACTCGGTACTCTACTGAGCTTGGCAGTAGGCTGGACCACAGCCAATACTTTCAGCCAGATCTGCCGTACCGTAGACTACTCACTGCTTGGGGATCTTAAAATTCTATTGTATTACATTGAGTATCATCTCGTCTCGAGATCTTTGGCAGCGTCTCATGACAAGAAAAGAGATAAAAAAATAAATAGTCATAATAATAATAAATAACAAACTTTCGACGAACTTAAATATTTCATTCACTTTTAATCATTTGTTGGCTCCATGTGTTTGTGTTGAAATAATTTATAAACTTTTTTTTTAATTACGCAATAAAAATCTTTTATTTATTTTGACTCAGTATTTTTTTAAAGTCTGCACAGAAAAAAAAATTTCTTGGTGCAAAAAATTTTTTCTTACCGCAAGAAATTTTTTGTTTTCAATTCGTGATGCAAAAAATTTCTTGTGACGGGTAAAAATTTTTTGTTTTCAATTCGTGATGCAAAAAATTTCTTGTGACGGGTAAAAATTTTTTGTTTTTAATTCGTGATGCAAAAAATTTCTTGTGACGGGTAAAAATTTTTTGTTTTCAATTCGTGATGCAAAAAATATCTTGTGACGGGTAAAAATTTTTTGTTTTCAATTCGTGATGCAAAAAATTTCTTGTGACGGGTAAAAATTTTTTATTTTCAATTCGTGATGCAAAAAATTTCTTGTGACGGGTAAAAATTTTTTCTTTTCAATTCGTGATGCAAAAAATTTCTTGTGACGAGTAAAAATTTTTCGCGCCAAAAAATCCTTTTTCTGTAAAAAATTTTTAGAATTTTCTGATCCAATTTTCAAGTTTTCCAAATTTTTTCAAGTGTTCCACATAATTTTGGAATTTATTCAAATATTTTTTAGGGTTTTTGAATTTATCCAGTTGATGTACAAACAGACTAATTGACATCAATAAAATTCCTTCAATTTTTATCGGAATGTTTCCTTTACATCATGCACTGACTATTATTCAAATAAACGAGATTAATTATAGACCTAATTTCGAGCCGATTGCGGCATCGAAATTCTCAAATAATTACTTTGGGTTTGAAACTTTCAACTCAACATCTAATTATTTTTCTGTCGCCTAAAAAAAAATATCCCGTTTAAATCAAAATCGTTGATTTCCGCCCGGAAAAAAAATAATGACCAAAAAAATCCTCCACACAATAACTAAAACTATTTTTCAGAGCAAAGCTATTTAACTTTGGAATTACTGTTAAGTAGAACAAAGTAATTCTTTTTATCTATTTCCCAATAAATACGATAAAGAACCAATCGCACTGTTTTCCAAAGTTTTAAAACAAAATTTATATTTTACTCTCCATAATAAATTACCGCAATAAATTTTGAAATTTACAAAAATTCCCGCCATAAGTTCGCAGTAATTTAATCTAAAAAAAAAAAAAAATACGTCAAAGCGCATATGGTTTTATCTCCAACATTTTACCCCGAATGAAAAAAAAGTCGTCGGAATGTCTCCTGGAGACTTATAGCTAACAAACGGCGAAGTAGTTTTTTTTGCTACATATCCAACTGCTGCCGTTCCAAGCCATTTTACATTCAAAGACAAGTCTTTAGACTTTTGCATTGCATTGCATTACATTAAATAACGTTACGTTAAATTGCATTGCACTGCTATATATATTTATATAACACCGGGAGTTAAGTCTGGTCTGATATCGAGCGATCGTTAAATCTCGTAGACAATCTGGTGAGCATGATCTCGTTGATGTGTTCACTGGGTTGCCAACTGGCAGACGATTTTATCAGGCATTAAGTGCATTAATTCATGCCAGCACTCTGGAGGAATAACTTAACCCAAGTACCAAAGGACTAATCGACTTCAACTTATAATTATGTATATACATATATTTGAACTTGTATTTTTCATCTCCTTCTTCTTAACTTTATCGGTACTTCAGCTCGCCAGTGTCTTAAAAATTCATTGGATATTTTTTATGCAGTAGATATTCACTTGAGTCCAATGCAACCCGACAATTGTAATCTTACATTACTGGAGATATCGATTCCGTCCGATATTCAAAGTATCTGGGTGCACTCATGGACAAATTTAACCGATAGATATATACCCGTTTTATTTTTTTATCTCTTGCCATTATTCTAGTTACTTTTGGCTCTATTCGTACCACTGATATTTTTTTATTTATTCTTATTCACTGTCTTGGTCTGGGGGTCGCTGAAAGGAACGATATCTCTGAAGGTTCATTCCAGCCGACTGGACTAATGCCAGGGCTACTGGCCAATCTCGAGTTTTTTTTTCTGTATTATTGAAGAGAGACGTTAATCACAGGTGCAATTGCTGTTTAAGAAATAAAAATTTTGATTTATTTCGTCATTACTTTTGATTATTTATAAGTCTTCATTAATTTCCGTGTAAATGAGTTCAGTAAATGAAGCTGTCGAAATTTGGTTCACTTCTGTATGGCGATCAAATTTTGAATCTGTAAATTTGGACATTCTTAAGTTTGTGTACGGAGGCGCGAAACTTCAAACTCATTTTTGAAACAGTAAACAAAAATTTTGATTTTGTATTCGAATTCAATTTTGGCGAATTCAAAAAACAAAATTGCGGTTAATTGGTTTTTTTTGGACACAAATTTAAATGAGTTATGAATTAAAATGAATATTTTTTATTACTCATGTCACATATAATTTTCTTAGAATAAAACATATATACAGTTAGACCGATAATTGGCATCAATCCAAGTTGTTTCTTTTCTTCTCTCTCATAAAATTTTCTTCATGTTATATACCAGCTATATTCGTTTTGTAAATCGCGTCATTGCCTTCAACTACTTGCTTGAAAGGATCCTAAGAATACGATAAAAAAGCCAACTTATATATATATACATATATACATACATACAATCCGAGACTCAATTGCTGTCGTTAGACTATCTGAGCATTTTTATTCGATAATCATAGATATAACGACATATATACATACATATATATATTTTCTAACCAATTTCATTTTATGATACTATAGCCTGTAGTTTATACATTTTTTGAATTTTCAAAATTACAAGTTTAATTTGTTTTGTTTCATTTCTTCATATATACATATATATGGCTTCGTAATTATTGATCAGAAAAAATACCCCCTGTAGAATTTGATACTCGTAAAATAATATTCTGCCCCTTGTTCAAAAAATTAGTTTAGTATCATGCAGAAGTACCATTTTTGGTCACTGCTCTATTTTTGGACACTTGATACTTTGTTTCAATTAAGAAGAATTTTCAAAAAATTTTCCAAGTTTTCTCCTCAATGAAAACTCTTATTACCATACATAGAAAGACTCGATGCGTTACTCTGTAATCCAGCGATTCTTCGTCTTATTTTTTGAAAATTTCCATTCGGTGAGAGAAAAATTTACTGTACTAGTGCACTAAGGGAAGTTACGTTCACACTAACAATAAAAACCGCCCAATGTTAATAATTTTAAATAAGAAGACATTTTTACTTTTAAATAGTTTATTTTTGAAAATATATTGATAAATAATAAATGACTAATATTATACACGGTAAAAAAAATTGTTTGAATTTTCAAAGATTGTATATAACGCAATAAACACATACATTTGTGCTCGAAATTTAATTACTAATTTCATATAGAATTTAAAATACACGTTTTTGAATTTTAAAATTAACACTTTGGATTTTCAAATACTTTTTTTTTAATTTTCAAATAAGTATTATGAAATTTCAAATATAATTTTTAAAATTCAATATATGTTTGAGTATTTTCAATACTTGCTTTGAAAATTTTTAAATCAAGTATAAATTTTAAGTACGTTTATTAAAATTCATATTTTTTTTCTTAATTTTGAATACCAGCTTGATTATTAAATTACGTATATTAAATTTAAAGCTTTTTTAATTGAAAATACAATTCAAATATCTAGTTATGAAAATTCAATTCCTTTTGTATTGTAATTTTCAAATTATTTTTAACACTGTATATTAGTCAAGTTGTCCACAAGTTGATCGCAATTCACAGATACCAACTTTTTGGTGACCAAATTTGGTTATTGGGAATTATAGTAAATTATGAAGACGTGGGATGAAGCCGAGAACGGAGTAAAAAATTCAAAAAATTTGTTTTTTCATTCTTAGATGATTAGTAATCATACAGACGAATTTCAAAATAGCCCAAATTTTGGAAAATTGCCCAATAAAAATTCTTGCTCGTCTGAAATTCGCCCAAATTGCGGTAACACGCATGGAACCTCAATCTGGCAACTCTGCCGACATAAAAAAACGTGCAAATTTCCCTGAATGAAAAAGTATAAAAAAAACTGATTTAAATTTTGCGTGTCCAAAATTAGCTCTAGTGTCCAAAATTAGCTCTAGTGTCCAAAATTGGCCTTAGTGGCCAAAAACGGTACCTGTACTCTATTTTGTCCAAGGATCTATTTATACAGGGAGTTAATACTCAGTGGCCCATATATATGTTCATATATTTATTAAAACTACTTGAAGTAATTATTTTTCTTCGTTATATTGCACTGATTCTTAAAACTGCCTTTTAATTACCGTAATGATTTACGATTTGGCTATTTAGTTTAAAATTATTGCGAAATAGTTTTGCGGTTTATGAGGTGAACGAACGGTTTTATAGATTCGTTTGACATCAAACACTTGGATAATTGCGTTTGAACCAAAATATATTATATTAATATTAAATTATGTGTTTTAATTAAATTAATTTTCCAATAAAATATTCAGTATACAATTAAATTTTATTTATTACGAATCATAATTATTTATTTTTATAATTATCAAGATGATAAAAAAAATTTAATTAAAATTTCAATTTTATTTCCCACCTGATTAATGAATTTTTTAATTTATTTAATTCCCCGTGAAATGACCGAGAGTAAAATGAACTTTCGTCATAAAAAGCCTTTGATAAAATTATTTCAATGCGAAATTGAATTTTATTTCGTACAAAAAATTTTTTTTTTTACAAAACTGATAAATTCATCTTGTAGTTTATTAAATTCCTCTCAAATTTATTTTTAATCAAGTCGACTTTGATGAAGAAAATTTAATAAATATTCACCGTAACGAATTTATCATAAAATTTATTTTTTAAAATAAAAAAATCAATGATTTTATTGCCGATAAAAAAACAATAAAAATTTAATAACAATAGTAATAAAAAAAAAAAAAAGCCATTAGTAAAATAAACAGTAAAAATTCATGATTTCGGTAGTAAGTTTTAAAGCACTTGTAATTCCCCTGGGTGTACTCTAATTGGGGCTTAAATATACACATTGGAAAGCTCGAACGTCGGTGATTGAACGAGCAATTTGCATGATATCCCACTGGATTTTCCTTAATATCCTGAGCATAGACCACAAAATTACCATCAAACTCTCAATTCACCGGTAGAACTAGAGCAAGTAAGCACAGGAACCAACTGCTCGATATCGACTCCATCAAAATTTAAACGATTGATTTTAAAAGATAAGACGAGTAGTTCTCGGGCATAATAAACCCATTATCAAATGGGTAAACCACCGCTAAACACCATCATCACCATTATCATACTCAATGAGACCTTGATCCAAATTTCGACGAAGTGAATATAACCGACGAACATTCGCTAAATGCGAGACATGAACGCAGATAATTTCGATAAAATGTCTTTAAATGCTGGCACTTTGTTTTAAGAATACTTAGACAATCATTATCATAATTGTCGCTGTTGTCGGGCGTAGTCATTAACACTAGTACAACCTGCCGCTATTTTTGATCTCATTGTCTATAGCTGAGAGCTAAATATACAGACAGATCGCATAGTTGTTTATACTCTTGTTTTATTTATCGACTGGCTGAGTTACTTGCTGGTATTTTATCCAACTTAAATGCTGTTTGTTATTCACTGGTAAGCTAATGCTGACATTATCGTCGGGGTCAAAGCATGTTAGGACCAACTAACTAAAGCTACATGACCTGGCTCTTAGCCTGGAAATGTTTAATTTATCTAATAATAGCATTAACACTTTGCGCTCCCTGATGTCTCATCGATCATTTCTTAATTCTCTGTATTTAGATTTTTATATCTTAATTTTATTTTTTTTTTTTGCTTACAGGAAGTTGGAAGCATCATTGGTAAAAAAGGTGAAATTGTCACGAGGTTCCGTGAAGAAGTAAGTGGCCATTTTTTTCATACTTCGCCGTCTGGTTTGCGATCGAAATTTTTTTCTCGACTTTCATATTAAATCATCGATTTTTATTACACGAAATTGGGTTTAATTAGACACGTACAATTTAGGCATAATTTCGACGGGGTGTTAAATCGATTAATTATTTTATGGACTTTAAATAAATTAATTCCCGTATGAAAATGCAATATATGAGTTTCAGTATAATTAAAAATATATGATAAATTATATGGAATTATAAGAAGTCATATATGGAGCCATATACGAAATTTTGCCGAAATATTATATGATTTTATAATCTGCAACATATATATCGGTAATATATTTTTTTTACATGCTAACTTATAAGTATTGCTTATAATATTTTATACTATACTTTAAGTTATATGATAAGATATATGATTTAATTATATGACTGAAGTATAATATTTATACATGTAAATATATAATTATATAAATATATGTTCACATATATTTGTATAAATGTATGTTAATATATATTTATATAGATATATGTTTATATATATTTTTACAAATATAAAACTAAAGATTTCATGCTATAAAATGCTTTTTTTTTAAATCTCAATACGATTATTTTTCATGAAGTTACAGTCTTGCAAAAATCACTAAAAAATTTCTAAATTTTTTTTTTTCCTTTAATTTTTGGTATGAGTGTATTTTTTAAATTATTTGTGTATAATAATATCGAAATTTTTATAATATTGAAATTATAAGTTTATATATAAAACGAGAATATAATTTGAGATGTAATATCATATGTATACAATTACATATATTATTAATTATATGGATTATAATAATACTGAAATTATAAATTAATTTATAAGATGAAACATATATTTTACGTTATAAATTAATATATAAAGCGGTCATATAATTATTGATACAATATCACATGTATATAATCACATATATTATAAATGATATGGATTATTATAATATTAAACGTATACATTATTATATATGATAAATCATACATTAATCAATATTAATAATTTTGCCGCCATATATGTTCAGTTATTTACCATATATTTTTTTATATATTATCGACAGTATATGGTTTTTTCATACGGGAAATCTGTGCTGTCGACTGTCTTGTAAGAATCCGGAAGCACGATAACTCTAGAAAAATATGTTAAGTCGGCATAATTTTTTTTTTATTAACTTCGTACTATTAGTGGCAAAGACACTTTTGAAAATCGCGATTCAAATCCTCTTTGTTTAATTGTAATTAACAAAAAAAAGTTAAAACCGGTGATTAATGGAAATTTGGCTGCCATTTTTTATTTTTTTCTCCACCTACTGGTGGCAGCACTAGTCGATAGTATTGAAAAAGTAAAAGCGACATCTTAGAAAAAGGCGGGAAATTTTAAAAATTTGAATAGTAAGAAAAGCAAACTTTTGAGTGATTAGTCGGATCGCAAGTTTATTTTTTTTTTTTTAATGAACTTTTCAGTCCGGTGCAAAGATAAACATATCAGATGGTTCGTGTCCTGAGCGAATAGTAACAGTAACTGGACCAACCAACTCAATCTTCAAAGCTTTTACCCTGATATGTAAGAAATTCGAGGAATGGTGCTCGCAATTCCACGATGTCTCGGGCGGAGGCGCTGGAGGTGGCGGTAATACACCACGTACTCCAATCACCCTACGGCTCATCGTTCCCGCGTCTCAGTGCGGATCTTTAATCGGCAAAGGCGGTTCCAAGATCAAAGAAATAAGGGAAGTTACTGGTGCGCTCATTCAAGTCGCGTCTGAGATGCTTCCCAGCTCCACAGAACGTACAGTAACTATCTCCGGTACCAGCGAGTCTATTACTCAGTGCATATATCACATTTGCTGCGTCATGTTAGAGGTGAGATAACAACCATCATATTCATAATTAGACATTCAAAAAAATTATATTTTTTTTTTTTTTAAATAATTAATGTTACAATTTTTAACTAAAAATTTCTAGGCCTCAAAAAAAAAATTTTGAATAGAATAAAAATAAACTTTATAATTTTCGATCATTTAATTTCAAAAAAAAAAAAAAAAATTAAAAAAAATGCACGTGTAGAAATTTGAAAAAAACAACAAGTGCAATTTTTAAAAATATTTTTATTTTGTAATTTATGGTTTTTAAAAAAATTCAAAAATTATTAGTCACTAACTTCAGTATCACAATTTTTTGAATTTAAAAAATTAAATACTCGATATATATTTAGAATTTAAATTGATGTTAAAAATTGTAACAAATTTACTGTAGAGATTTCTTGATTACAAAAAAAATTTTTAAATAATTTTCTTGTTAATGTTCAGTACAAATAAATTTTTCGAAAAAATATTTTACATATGTGATAATAAAATAAAGTATCATAAAGTTAGCAGACAATTTGAAATTTTTGGACTTTTTTTTTAACGAATTAATGATAAAAAAAAAAAAAAGTAAAAAAATGCACAGGTAGAAAATTCAAAAAGCTACAGGTGCAATTTTTTCAAATATTTTTTTTTTTATTATTTATCGTTTCGAAAAATATCCAAAAATTATTAGACGTCGGCTAACTTGAGTATCATATAAAATAATTAAAAAATGAAGAAATCTCTTGACGGTATTTAGTCTAATTAAGTCAATCACTTAAAGCGTCACAAAAAAAAAAAATAATGAAGTGACGTAATAAAAAAAAAATACTAATAATGCGCACGAAAACGCGCAACTGTTTGTTTGTTTTTTTTTATCTGTTGCAGTCCCCTCCCAAAGGTGCCACGATTCCTTATCGCCCTAAACCCCAAGTCGGTGGGCCAGTGATCCTGGCTGGTGGGCAAGCTTACACCATCCAGGGTAATTACGCGGTGCCCGCCCACTCGGACGTAAGTACAGTATTGCCATTGCAGGCATCCGCTGCCGGGCCTGCCCCCCCCTCGCTGAACCAAACTCTTACCCCATCGCATTTCGCGGCTGCCCACCCCTCCTCACCTTTTGCTTCACACGGTCATCATCCGCTACTTCCGGCTCATCTCACTGCCGGACCACCACCCCATCACCACCACCACCACCATCATCCGCTACACCCGAGTTCCCTACACGCCAGCGTGGCAGGCCTCGCCGACCCCCTGCTGAAGAGTGGACACTTGCAGGCAGCCCTCCCGCCCGCACTCTTGGCAGACGCCGTAAGTCTTTTGTTTTTCGTGATCCAACCCCCCACCCACCCCCAACCCCGACCCCCCACTACCTTTGACAACCAACGTAATTATTATTTTTATTTTTATTTTTTTTTTGCCTTTTACTTAACGACGCTTGCCCCCTACCCCTTCAATAAAAACTCTATTTTTTTTTTATTTTTATTTATTAGACCGACGGTACCGGACATGTTTTTTTAGACCTTTTTTTATTTGATGCGATGATGGGATTTTTTTATGTAAATTTCGAAAGCTCAATTTTTAAAATAAATTTTGGACGGAAATTTTTCAAATTCATTATAATAATTTTTGGATGTTTTTAAAAAGGGTAAATTATTAAAAAAAAAATATTTTAAAAAATTGCACATATAGATTTTTTAATTTTCTACGTGTGCATTTTTTTAGTTTTTTTTTTTTTGCAATTTATTTGTTGAAAAAAAATCCGAAAATTATTAATTGTCGGTAACTTTAGGATCGTAGTAAAATAATAGTAAAATAAAATTAATTAAAATTACTAGTTTGACATAAAGTATCTGGAAGCATAAAATGACGTCATTAGTACTGATTACACAATAACTTTAATGGCTCAGTAAAATATAATTGACCAGATTTAATTAAACATAAAATAAATGAATAAAATCCCAGAATCGTGTCGATATAATTGCAATTAGATAACAACCTGGCGTGTAACTGAATGTTATCAGGACCTAGGACCTCTACTAAGCTACCACACACTTACTCCAAACAATTGTTACTAATACTAATAAATTTGACTATTTATAAATAACAATAACAAAAAACCAACATCACTTTTCCACGTGCCTTGCAATTACAGACTGACGCTAATAATCCTCGCTTGTTGCTTGTAAACTTAAGCTCGATAAGTTCTCTCTCTCTTTGTTTCTCTTTTTCTATAAATTTTAACTGCGAGAGAACTTTGAAAAGCGATAATTCATAATTTTGGATTTTTTATAAATAACAACTTTTTGCAAACTGAAAAAATAATTTTAAAAATCCAAAATTATTCTACTTTATTAATTTATTTATGCATGCACTTGAATGAAATCCTTTGGAAATGATAAATCTTTTGCTTGTCTTGTGTCTTGGTATTAAATTGCTTTGATTAAATTTACTATTTGTATCTTATAATTTTTTTTTAAATTTAAATTTAAAAACTCGCGCTCAAAATATTAAAATTTTATATGATAGTGAAGTTAGCAGACGTCTAATAATTTTTGGATTTTATTTTAGAGAGTAAATTATAAAAAATAAAAAAACTAAAAATATGCACATGTAGAAAATTTAAAAAACTACAGGTGCAATTTTTTCAAATTTTTTTTTTTTTTTTTTACAATTTACTCTCTAAAATAAAATCCAAAAATTATTAGACGTCAGCTAACTTTAGTATCATAATTTTATTTTTAATTTTTACACATAAAATTTTTTATACAAATCACTGAATGGTTGGGTAAAAATACGATAGATGTCGCGGTAACAAGTCGGCGCGAGCCTAAGGCGAGTGGAGCAAACGCGGGAATTTTTTTTATTAGTAAAGTAAGAGACCCAGTATCCAATCACTCATATATTTGTATATCTATATTTAATTAATTTTGATGATACTGAAGTCGGCCGACTTTTAATAATTTTTTGATCCTTTTAAAAACGGTAAATTATAAAAAAAAAATATTTGAAAAAATTGCACTTGTAGTTTTTTAAATTTTCTACATGTGCATTTTTTTATTTTTTTTTTTTTGTAATTAATAAGTAGAAAAAAAAAATCAAAAATTTTTAATTGTCTGCTAACTTCAAGATGATAAATTTTGCTAAATTTTAATATACAAATGTATGAAGTGATCGAGTACTAGGTCTTTTACTTCACACAATAAGTTAAGCATCTACTGCTTCAATTGCGACAAAATGGCCGTCGGTAATTTAAATATTAATCGTATCTATAAAAATTGCCATTGATTTTAAAAAATATAAAGCAATTTTCCGGTTACGTTACTACGGGATAGAGTCGGGTTACTGGGTACAAGTTTTTTAAATCTGTAAAGATAAATAATTTAAAAATAAACATTTATAAATTTTTTCACACAAATTATAAATATAAATTCCTGCAAAATTTAATGTTGCAATTAATTGACAATTTTTTTTTTTACTCTCAATTGTCGTAAAAATTATAAAATAATTTCAAAATTAAATAGAACATTTCAAAAATAATTTTTTTGTGTAAAATGAGACATAAGTAAAAAATAATTACATCCACTGACAGTAAATTATAATATCGTATAATTATTTTTAATTAGCGCGGCTTTTGTCTACTGCTTCAATGTTTCATTGGTATTACGTTGATATATACAGAGAGATATTGAAAAAATTTTTTATTCTATTTACCGAATAAATTTGACTTGCGAAACGCAATGGAATCACTCATTGCATCCTATTGAATTTTTTTTTCTCCGCAATTCATCTTTTATTGACTACTTCATTGTTCGCGAATAAAATACAACTGCGTAGAAATTTTTTATTATCTTTATCTGTTATTTCCATTGACTACATATATAATACATAGATATGTTATATATTTTAAGACGACTGCATGTAAAATGAGTTTGAGGATTTGTAAGATGCTATAGTGGTCTGGACTCTAGTCTATTATATTGAACGGATATTATACTTTGTATATATGTCATATATGTCGTATACTAACACATATGTACATATATATATTTTGCGGACTGGTAGAAAAATTTATAACAGAATATTTGAATTTAGAAACTGTCCAAGGATGCATGAGAATGAAGATCTAGGATCCTATTATATATATGTTTATATACATATATATATTTTTTATTTGCTTATTTTTATTGCTTTAGCTTTTTTATTTAACTTTTATTTTTTTTACACTTCGTTAAATTTTTTATTCAATTTTTTCATTGAAAAAATTTTAATTGTCTTTCAATTGACGTCAAAATAAATTTGTAATTTCAATTTATTTTTTAATTTCATTTTTATAAAATTCGACTTCGATTTAATTTTTTTTTACACTTACAAAATTTTTTTTTCTATTTAATTAATTGGACTTTGGGAAAAATTTATTAATTTTCTAATTCTAATGCAAATAATGATCCTAAAGTTAGTCGAAGTCTAATAATTTTTGAATTTAAAAAAAACGATAAATTGCAAAAAAAAAAATATTTAAAAAAAATGCACTTGTGGTCCTTTAAATTTTCTACATGTGCATATTTTTATTTTTTTTTTTTCTTCAAATTTAATTGTTCAAAAACAAATCCAAAAATTTTAAATCGTCTGTTAACTTCAGTATCATCCTAAAGTTAGTAAACAAAAATTTTCGGATTTTTTTTTTCAACAAATAAATTAAAAAAAAAAAATCTAAAAAAATGCACATGTAGAAAATTAAAAAAACTACCGGTGCAATTTTTTCAAATATTTTTTTTTTTTAAATTTATCGCTTTAAAAAAAATTCAAAAATTATTAGATGTCGGCTAACTTATGATCCTGAAATGAGCAGACAATTAAAAATTTCCGGATTTTTTTTTTTGAAAAATAAATTACAAAAAAAAAAATCTAAAAAAATACACATGTAGAAAATTAAAAAAACTACACGTGCAATTTTTTCAAATATTTTTTTTTTTGTAAATTATCGATTTAAAAAAAATTTGAAAATTATTAGATCTCGGCTAACTTATAATTCTGAAGTTAGCAGACAATTAAAAATTTCCGGATTTTTTTTTTTAACAAATAAATTACAAAAAAAAAAAATCTAAAAAAATACACATGTAAAAAATTTAAAAAACTACACGTGCAATTTTTTCAAATATTTTTTTTTTTGTAAATTATTGATTTAAATAAATTTCAAAAATTATTAGTCGGCTAACTTTAGTATCATAAAAAAATGAAAATAAATTATTGATTAAAAAATTCAAATTTTATTTTTCGGCAACAAAAAATTTAATCAATAAATTTTTTTTCTATTTCTCTTTCACTAAAAAAAATCTTTTATTTCAAAGTATTTTTCATTTAAACTTAAATTTTTTTCTTATTTCTGATCCTCGCAGCGTCACTTGGAAATTACTATTATTATTATTATTGTTCTCTAGTGGCTCTTATTAGATGAAATAAACAGCATGGCTTACTCGGCACTTGACTAAAAGTTAAAAAAAAAAAATAAAAATTTCTAATTAATAAAACAATAAAATAAATAAATTAGTTAGTTGGAAAATAAACGTAATTTATTTTTGAAAAATAAAGTTATAAATTTAGTAAGAGTTTGCGCGAGGGTGGGCTGCCCTTACAGTGTTGTTTTTATGACAATGTGTTAATTTAATTGAAAAAAAAAATTTTTTTTATGTTTTAAGTTACACGTTTTATATTTATAATAATTAATGATACATTACTATTTAAAATTACAATGGACAGTGAGAAATGTACACAAATTAGTTCGTTTATTGTATTTTGCTGGTGATTTATTAGATTAGAAAATCGCACAATAAAAAAAATTTTTTTTTTAAGAGAGAGAAATTTTGGCAAATCATTAGGAGAATTATTTACTATTTTTTTATTATTTATTATAAAATATAATAATAAATTTTCATTTCGAGACAAAATTAAATCTTTCATTTCATATCATCTCATATATATATAAATTTTTTTTTTGTTTTATTTATTATTAGTCTCCGTGGCGTTCTCAAGTCAAAAGAGAAAACAAATTATTTTCCTCTTCACAAATATTTAAGAGTCGGAGCGACAAGAAAAATCGTACCCGGGAGAATAAGACGAATTAAATCTCAGACACCAGACGGTTTTTCGTTATGCCGATCGTTATTTTCCGTTTTAAAATAAAATAAAATTACTCTTGGGTATTCTGCGGGTGAATTTTTTAAAAATAAATTTTACATTAATGGCAACAAATACAAAATGATTTTCATTCAAATTTATAGAATTTTTTTTTTTAAAACATCTTACATTTTTTTAGCATAAAATTTTTCAACTTTTGTTTAAGAGGGAATAGGGTCTGAGATACAAAAAAAAAAGCAAATTTTTGTTTTTTTTTAGAGTACCTTCTATATTAAAATTCTCAAAATTTGTGACATTCTTAAGCATCACTTCAAGAATGTTCTCCTAAATTTTCATAAAAAAATATTGAAAAATAAGCCAGTGGTAGCGGGGAGAGACGAGTCATTAAAAAAAAGTCTCCAAGCGGTAGGCAGGATAACTTACGACTGTCTCATCTGAAATCAAAAAACCAAAAAGATTTCTTTAGTGCATAAGTTAATTTTAGATTTGACCGAAGGAATAAACAAAATATTCATTTTTGAATTTTTGATAAAGGTGCCATAAAAAAATTCGAATTTTTACCAAAAATTGCTGCTTTTATTGAATTAAAAAAATAAGTAGTTATTGAAAAAAAAAATCCTTCTTTCAAATCTAAGATAAACTTATGCAATAAAGAAATCTTTTTGTTTTTTTTTATTTCAGATGAGGCAGTCATGAGTTTTCCTGCCTACGGCATGGAGACTGTTTTTAAAGTGACTCGTCTCTCCCCGCTACCACCGGCTTATTTTTCAATATTTTTTTATGAAAATTTAGGAGAATCTTCTTGAAGTGATGCTTAATCGATTCACAAATTTTGAGAATTTTAATAACGACCGTACTCTGAAAAAAAAAATCACAAATTTGCTCTTTTTTTGTATCTCAGACCCTTTTCCCAAAAAATTGTGTCATAAAAAAAATTTATAAAATTTTCAGTTTTGTCAAACGGTCTCATTTGAAAGATTAAATTTTTATCTACAAAACAGTCAGCTTTTTAAAATTTTCATTTTTAATTCAATTAATTTTCCGTCTCTTGCTTTTCGTCAAAACCAAAAAAACAAAATTATTTATCTTAAATTTTTATTCAACTTGTTACCACTTTTTTGACTCACCACAAAAAAATAATTTTTTGCACACCACACAAAAAAAAATTTCACTTTAATTAAACATTCAAAAATTATTAATAAAAAAAATGTTTTTCTCCAAATCGATGTTTTGCCAGTTCTCCTCCCCCAATTAATTTGATAGCTTATAAAAACAAAAAAAAAGAATTAATCACTCACGCAAAAGAGCGAAAGGTCCAAAAAGTAAAATAATCGGATTAAATTGTTACAGATGGGAAAACTAGGTAGTAATCCATTGGCTGGTCTAGCAGCCCTAGGTCTTGGCGGACTGGCAGCGCCAGCCAATACCGGGGGATTAAACCCAGCTGGTAAGTTAAAAATAAAAATAAACCGAAAGTATTAAATAAATAAACTAATCTAGGTATTATTCATAAACTATCAGCATTAGCGGCATTAGCTGGAAGTCAATTACGTACAAATCATACAAATCGGCAACAACCGGCAGCTAATAACCAGACACACGAGATGACTGTACCAAATGAATTAATTGGGTGTATTATCGGTAAAGGTGGTACTAAAATTGCTGAAATACGTCAGATATCTGGTGCTATGATCAGAATCAGTAATTGTGAAGAGCGTGAGGGCGGTGCTACTGATCGCACTATTACTATCACTGGTAATCCGGATGCAGTTGCACTCGCGCAGTATCTCATCAACATGAGGTGAGCTCTATTATTCATTTTTTTTTTTATTATTATTTATCATTACACCCCTCGTCTTACTTCTAATTAACCCGACATTAATTTTTTAATTATAAATTTCTGAGGTCCACAAAAAAAACCAAAATAATGGTGACCCCTCTTTACATCTCAGTAAAAATATATCAGAGAAATATCTCAATATAAAAATACATTTTTTGACTGAGACAAAGGGGAGTTCAAAATAATATTTTATATAAAAAAATTTTGGTGTGCAAAAAAAATCAAAATTTTTCTAAGGGATCGAACATTAATTTTTAATTACCAAGAAATTTATAATTATTTAAGTATTTTTATTTCAATGGTATTTTATTTATAAGGAATATATATATGTATATATAAATACATATATATGTTCTTATTGTTGCTCATTGTGAATTCATAGACGGTAACGTGAAAAAACGTGTTCTGTTAAGCAATCGGATGATAAAATGTAGACATACTCTGGAAAAAAAAAACTTTAAAGTTTATCATTTTTTCGATAAAGAAAAATTACATGTGTATTATTTATGTCTTAAATATCTGAATCATCTTATTTTGTTTAGTTTTTTTGTAAAATATCTAATAGAAAATTTTATTTCTAATTGATTGATTGGTGGATTGGTAAAGAGCACAACAATATAAGATGATAATGATTAGTTATTTTTGTTGTGCGTCATAACGACAGATGGATAATTAATTTTAGATGATAGTAAATTATGAGGAGTTGTGAGGATTATGGAGGATTAATTTGAATGATAATAGAAATAATATAGTTGTGTTAATAATGATAGTAATTTTTATGTTATATAATACTTGGTAATTAATGTCGCGTAAAAGTCTCTTTAATATCTGGCAACTAATTACGCAAGCCCTGGAGGTATCTCGAGTTATCCAGACCTCGACTGTTTAGTGTCTATATAGATGTGAATTCCGAGATTCTGGAACGTCTAATATCAGCTCGAGAGTACTTTAGATCGTAATTCTAGGTTAACATTTAATCTAATACAATTCCAAAGATGTTTTATACAATTTCATTATTTTTTTTTATTAAACCACTTAATTACGGTGATCAATAAAAAAAATGTTGGCACATCTTTAGTACGAATGGTGTGCACTGTAATCATTTTAAAAATTCAACAATTTTCTACTTAAATATTCTTTTAAAAATCGAAGTGAATTCTACTTTTATATTGACGACATAAAATTCTAAAAATAACTTCATTACTCCATACAATAATTTATTCATTTTGAATGCACACCTTAAATACCAATGGTGTGCAATATAATTAAATTGACAATTTAACGATGTTCTACTAGAATATTCTCTTAAAAAACAAATTTTACTATACTTTTGTGTGTAAACAACATAAATTTCTAAACAATACTTCACTATTTATTTTATCGCACTCCTAAAATGCAGATGGTGTGCATTATAATTATTTTAAAAATTCAACAATTTTCTACTTTAATATTCTTTTAAAAATCGAAGTGAATTCTACTTTTACATTGACGACATAAAATTCTAAAAATAATTTCATTACTTCATATAATCATCTATTCATTTGTAATGCACACCTTCAATGCGTATGGTGTGCAATACAATTATTTTAAAAACTTAGCAATTTTTTACTTAAATATTCTTTTAAAAATCATTGAGTTATACTTTTGTCTGTGAACAACATAAATTTCTAATAAATACTTCATTACGTCAATTAATAGTCCATTTATTTTTAATGCACACCTTTAATGCGAATGGTGTGCAGGACAATAATTATATAATTTTAACGATTCTCTACTTGAATATTCTTTTAAAAAGCAAATTAGACTATAATTTTGTTTGCAAACAACGTAAATTCCTAAACAATACTTCACTTTTTATTTTAAATGCACACCTAAAATGCAGGTGGTGTGCATTATAATTATTTTCAAAATTCAACAATTTTCTACTTAAATATTCCTTTGAAAAGTCAATTTATTTATACTATTGTATGTAAACAACATAAAATCCTAAAATATACTTCATTACATCAATTAATAGTCCATTGATTTTGAATGCACACCTTAAATACCAATGGTGTGCAATACAATTATTTAAAAAATGTATCAATTTTTTACTGGAATATTCTTTTAAAAATCACTGAGTCATATTTTTGTCTGTATACAACATAAATTTTTAACGAAAACTTTATTATGTCAATTAATAGTCCATTTATTTTTGATGCAAATGGTGTGCAGGACAATAATTGAAAAAATTTCAACGATTCTCTACTTGAATATTCTATTAAAAATCAATTTGAATTTTACCTTTGTATTGACGTTACATAAAATTCTAAAAATAATTTCATCACTTCATACAATAATCTATTAATTTTGAATGCACACCTTAAATGCCACTGGTGTGCAATACAATTATTTTACAAATTTAACGATTTTCTACTTGAATATTCTTTTAGAAAGCGAATTGAATTCTACTTTTGTATGCAAAAAAAAACTCTAAATAACTTCATTACTTCTTACCATAATGTATTAATTTTGAATTCACACCTTAAATACCGATGGTGTGCAATAAAATTATTTCACAAATTTAACGATTCTCTATTTGAATATTCTTTTAAGAATAAAATTGAATTATACTTTTGTATAAAAAATGCATAAAATTCTAAAAATAACTCCATCACATCAATTAATAATCGATTTATTTTTAATGCACACCTTGAACGCAAATGGTGTGCATTTTTCTTTAATAATTGAATAAGTATAAAAATAAATATACAAATAATTGAAAAAGTATAAAATTTCAAATACACGACTAAAATTTTTTTAATTGATCTAAAATTATTAAAACAATGAATCCGTTTATTTTTAATCACAGTATTATCATTATTTATTAGTCCGTTTATTTGTTCGTACACAATATCCGTAAACATAAAACTAAATATACGCAATAAAATAGACTCCCCTTAGTATGAGCTTGAGTTCGCTTGATAAACATTGGCCTTACAGTAACCGGCTTAAATAATTATAAATATTTATCATAAAATAAATTGATCCATCTAGTCGTTAAGACCAGCACAGTAGCATAAAATAAATAAGAACGCAGGTGAGCTAGTTATATAAACGTATAATTCAAAAGAGGAAAACACAAGTTCCTCTTTTGATAATGTATTACAAAACAAACAAAAACAAACAATGATGCGGAAACAAACAAGACGGTTCTTCACATCAACGACTGGAGTATAGTACGTGCCTTCAAGGAGTACCAGTTTCAAGAAAATAACGACGAGACCAAGAACAAAATCAATTCATAATCCTTTGTTTCCAGGTCCTGTTTTCCAGGTCCAGTTTCCTGAGTATCCTGCAGATATTCAACTCCGCTCTTTCTCTTATTCAATTCTCTTTCTCAATATTTGTTCCTTTAACCGCTGGCTGTCCTGTTATTATTATAATTATTATAACTATTATATTTATTATTTTTTTTAGATTAATTAATTAAACTCGAATTAGATTTTTTCTTACATTAGCAATTACGGTCAATTATCCTTAAATTTCTCCTTTAGTTTAGTCGCGAAACGCGATTTTTTTACCTTTTTGCAGACAATTTTATCCTGCGCAAAAAAAAGAATTTCTTGGGAGAAATTTTCTCTCCCTAAGAAAATTTTCGGTTTCAATTCGCAATGCGAAAATTTTCTTGAGGTTTAAATTTTTCGCGCCAAGAAATTCTTTTTTTTTCGTGTAAATTTTTCGCCAAGAAGCTTTTAATGCTTTTATTTTTTTTTTAACGTAGCGATAGTTTTTGATTAATTAATTAATCAATTTATTGTTTTTACGCTTTTATGTGTCCGCCGTATCGTGAATATAGACTTTGTTTTTTTTAAATGTTGACTATTTTGAGGTTACGCAGAAAATTTTGATTGAATTTCGGTACCGCTAGAACTAAATTAAATAAATTTTGAATGTATTTGCAAAATTAATTATTTGAATTGTAATTATTAGTAATTAGAATACACGTGTGAATGTAGCAGACATCAAGAAATATAAAGTTATAAATAAGTAGAGGAAATAATTAAAAAAAAAATATTTATAAAAAATTTATTAATGGGCAGTCACGTAGTGATTGCAGGTTGCTCGTATTTAATTAATTATTTACTCTATTCATTAATAATTTAAAATTTTTCTGATGTCTGCTCCATTAGAATTAGAGTAGGGGAGAGGTGCTGCAATTGTAACAAAAATTTTATTTTTTCTATTTCATTTGTTTTTTTTAAGGTAGTAAAGTTAAAAACTGTCAGAAAGTTAGCTGATAGTATCTTTTATGTGACTGACTTAATTAATTAGTAAAAAGTCAATGTTAACTTATTAACAAATCAATTTATTTAACTAAAGTCGGGGACCAAGATGGCGGCGCACGAGTTGCAATTGTAACACGGAACGAAATAGATATTTTTCATGAAATTGCTTTTATTATTCAGTCTTAATACATACTATTATACTTTACTCTCTTAAAGTCAAGTATTTAAACTTATAGTATCACATATATTGGGATCTGTAATATAAATTATTAAACATTTATAAATATTGAAACAATCAAAAAATTACACTAACCCAGAGTAGATTTGTGGCGCATCCAGTTTGCGCAGATCCCATACACGACTCTGAGTGTTACAATTACTACTCGTTCAAGGGTTACAATTTATGCTCACGCGAATTGTTAATAAAAATCTAATTACAATAACAAAAATCAGTAAATTTATATGAAATTAGATTATACAATACTCTTAATATGTCTCTTAAAGTATTAATACAAGTCTCACATCATAACATTAGAAAACAAATTTGTTATTAAAAAAATTGTGAAGCGTACAAAAGAAGTTTTCACGCGTATTTTCAACAATTCTCGATATTTTGATGTCGGAACAAAATTAATAACTGAAACTTTGATCTAATCAATGACTTACTATTTTGAATAAGTTAAAAAAAGAATAATAATAATTTTTAGTTTTTTTAATAGTTTTTTATTGAGTGTTACAATTGCAGCACCTCTCCCCTACTTTCATTCTTGATTTCGTGATTTTCTTTTTCGTTGGTATAAAAAAAATATAAATTTCAAATTTCATAAATTGTATGAATTATAACCTAAAAAAAAATAAATTACTTTGGCGCCAAATAATTTAAAAATCACAGAAATTCATACAAAAAAACAAAGAATTTTTTAGCGGAAAATAAAAACTTTCAAATTTCGGTATCGGTACAAAAATTAGAAACGAAACTCTATAGCAATTTTTATTAAACAAAGTAATTTTTTTTGTCTATTAAACCCATTGACTTGCAAATTTCTCTTCGCGACACAAAGGATAAAATGGCAAACAAAAACAAAAACAAAATTCATGAGTTTGAAATAAAGTTCCGTATATAAATCACCGTTTATAAATTTCGATTAAAAAATAAATATAATAAAATCTTCATTTTTTTTAAATAACTCTTATCTAAAACACTCGCTACAATTCACTCTAAATTTATTTAGTTCTTTTCTTATTATCTTGTAATCCATAAAATATATATTTTATTCCAGATTGTCAGGCATTTAATCGACACCTTCCGGTGCAAAAAAAAATAAAAATATTTTTTTTTACGGTTGTACTGCTAAAAAAAATATTTTTATTTTTTTACAGTATCTTTTAATCCTAGTTTAAAAATTTCCCGCCTTTAATATTTATACACTTTTTTTTTAATCAAAATAAATTAATTAATTTAATGAATTGCACTTTTCGCATGATTTGCACTCAGTTTTTTTAAAAATAAACATTCAATTTATTTAATTAATAATAATAAATAATTAATAAATTAAAAAATCAATTTTTTTTAATAAACAAAGTGCACATGTGATAATTATTTTAATATTTATACTGAGTTTTACGAGGATGCTATTTATAATATATTTTTATATATATGTATATACACATATATATGTATGTATGAAGTAAAATTCATCAATTAATCACATCCGAATACTAGGGTCCTCGCTCAACTCGTTGCAATCAATTGGCGAGGCATTTCCTCTTTTTCTTTTTTCTTTTTTTTTTTTTTTTTTTTTTTTTTAACTCCATCGCGCATCAAGAGGCCTCTAATTACTATCAGCAACTCGGTGTCTCGTTGCGCTGTGGATAACTCACACTTTGTCGTCTCGACAGTCAGCTTTACAATTAAATTCAGAAAATAAAAAAAATTCAATTACAATTACAACTAAAAAAAAAATTCAAGATTTATTGGGAAAAAAAAAAAAAAAAAAAAAAAATACAAGTCGAGATTTCAAAATGCACGAAATTTTTTTTTATTTAATGCAATACTTCATTTAATTATTGCTGGATTAACAATAACGAAATTATTACTTTTTTTTAAATTCAAATTTTCGCGCTTTTTTTTTTAAATTTAAAAATATTTCAAAGCTTAAAAAATTAATTTGGAATACTTTCACTCCAGCAATAAATAAAAAAAAAATTGTAATTAAATCGAAATTACGGAAAAAAAAATTTTATTTTCCTCGTAAAATTTTTCTTAATTATTATTATTATTAAAAATCTCTTAATTATAAAATATATTCTTTCTTATAAAAAATTAATTATTTTCTGGTCTATCATAGAATAATTTAAAAATTAAAAAAAAAAAAATATGATCCCACCCTCACCTTTTATATACATTTGTGTCTTTTCCCCAGTGTCGAACTGCAGAAAGCTAACCTAGAGGCCCAAAATACCCAAAACCCTGGCAGCGGTACCACTCCCGGGGCGTCCGGGTCCAGTGCTTCCCCTTCTAATACTACTACCACTGCCTCTCCTTTGGCCAGCGCAATCCCCTTGGCTCAGCTGCTAAGCAAGCCAGGAGCCCTCAACGCCCTCTCTAGCCTGACAGCCCTTGGCGGGTTAACGGAATTACTTGGCGGTGCTGCTGGTGCAGCAACTGCGACATTACCTGTCCAAACAACTGGGGTCCATCGCTCACACAAGACATTTACGCCACGTCTTAGAAGTCCAGGTGCACCTGGACCAACTGACAGCGGAAAATTTAAATCTGAAAGGACCAAGTACAATCCTTATTGAATATTATCATCCGTATGATTTATTATTTACACTTTTAATAATAATTATAATAATATTATTATATATTACTTATATTACACTATTAGATATTGATAATTTTTTTTTTATTCGTAATTATTAATTAGAAATTGGCGATTCTTCAAAAAGAAGTGACAGCTGCTTTTTTTCGCGGCAACGAATGATTTTTTGAAATTTTTTATTTTTTATGATATTTCATATATTATCATATAGAAATTTGAACTTGATCAGATATTATCATATATTATGCGGGATCATGTATGCACATATATGACTAGAAAATATAAGAATATATCATATATGATCATATATGGTATTTGTTCATATATTTTCCCATAGATATACAGGGAAGTATATAAATAAATATCATTTTCATATAAGTCATATATAAGTTTTTTTTTATTACAGTTCCCGAAAATTTAAACTTTATCAGATATGATTATATATGACTATGTAGAATTATATCTGTGAATATATGACTTGAAATTAATGGAAAATGTCAAATATGATCATATATGGTATTTGTTCATATATTTTCCCATAGATATATAGGGAAGTATATGAATAAATATCATTGTCATATAAGTCATATATAAGTTTTTTTTATTATAGTTCCTGAAAATTTGAACTTTATCAGATATGATTATATATGACTATGCAGAATTATATCTGTGATTATATGACTTGAAATTAATAGAAAATGTCATATATGATCATATATGGTATTTGTTTATATATTTTCTCTATAGATATATGAGAACGTATATGAATAAATATATTATCATATATAGTCATATATAAGTTTTTTTTTATTACAGTTCCTGAAAATTTGAACTTTATCAGATATGATTATATATGACTATGCAGAATTATATCTGTGAATATATGACTTGAAATTAATGGAAAATGTCATATATCATCATATATGGTATTTGTTCATATATTTTCTCCATCGATATATGAGAACGTATATGAATAAATATATTATCATATATAGTCATATATAAGTTTTTCTAATCACAGTTCCGAAAAATTGAAACTTTATCAGATATGATCATATATGATAATATATGTTATTTCTTCAGATATTTGACATATATATGACCATATATAAATATGCAAGATTATGCCCATGAATATATGACCAGAAATAATGTCATCATATATTATCATATATATTTATGTTTGACTACAAATGAGCCTTAAATTTTGAAATATATATATATGAACAAATACCATATATAAGAATTTTTTTTAATTACAAAATTTCCATTAATTATGAGATCAGATATGATCATATATGATTATGAGTTGTAGTCATATATCATCATATATTTATTTTTTACCATTAATGAGCATATAAATTTGAAATATATATATGTATATGTACATATAAGAACATATATCAACGAGTATCATATATGATCATATATGTTCATATACGAGGAATTTTTTGTCTTTTTTTTTAATAGCAATTTGCAATATTTGAAAAAAAAATTCCGTAATTCGTGATGCGCGCGAAAAAAAAAAATTTTGAAAAATCATTTGTGACCAAAAAAAAATAGACTTGATTATGTTTCGTTTAAAAAAAAATTAGCTATTTTTTTATCGATTAATTATAAGAAATTTTAATTTGATAAATTAAAAATTATTTAATATAAATTATGATAATTATTCTTCTAAATATGAAAAAAAAAAAAAAAAAAATTATCAGTGTGAATTTAAATGGGTAATAATGATAATAATTCGTAGTAATTACGGTAACACGCTTAGAATTAATAAAATGAACAGGGATAAATTTTTTTTGTCTAGTGAAAAAAAAAATGAGAATTTTGAAAACGTACTCCGAGTACAGTAATTTTTGAATGTTGTTTTATTAATCAAGCTCGTGTGCCAATTATTGTTGGAAGAAGAAAAAATAATGATTTATAAAAATTTTTACCACGACTAGAAAAGCGCAAGACGTTTTTTTTTTCTAATTTTTTTTTATGATAAGTTTATATTTGCTAGTAATATTATTATAATTATTTTTTTTAGTGATAAAAATTTAATTATAATGTGAGTGGTTTTTGACTTTTTATATTTCTTTATTTTTTATTAATTTTTTTCTCATACTCGGAGCTCGTGTCCACGTGAAACGAGTAATTAATTTTTTTGTCTTTTTATATTAATTAGTCTACTGTAAATTGTAATTTTTAATTGCGATTGAAAAAAGTAAAATTAATTACTGAATTAATGAATAATAGAGCCAGCAAAAGTTTCAGTAGTATGAGCTCTGTAATAGAAATAAAGCGCGAATTGAATTTTAAACAATAAAGTAAATCACGTTCTGACGAATTAATAAATTAATTTATTTAACAATTAATTTGTGTACAAATTAAAAATTGTTTGTTGTCTTTAAAAACTTTTTTTTTTACTATAATTAATTCCAATTAATTTTATTTTTTTTTAGTCTGAATGAACAATTTTTCAGTTAATATTAAAGGTACATTAAATTATTTGTTATTGTTATCAATCATGAAGGATAAAAATGTGTATTTTTTGTCGGTAATAATAAAGTTCATAGTAAGCTATTGGAATTATTTTCTTTATTAAATTCTGTGTATTCAAAACAAAGTCATGTAATTACTAAATAAAATAAATAATTAAATATGATTAATATTATTATTATTAATTGGACTGCTGTAAGAAAAAAAGAAAATCTGTGACGAATTGTTTGAAATTTAAATAATTTGAATATTTTTTAAAAACAGGTTTTGGCGGGAAATTTAAAAAAATTTATAAACTTGAACTATATCTGATTCATATATGAATCATATATTGTTTGAGGTTAGAATGATGTCAATATACGATTTTTTATATGAATCATATTATGTGATATATGATTATAACTTGTTTAGAAACTGTATCCGATTCATATATAAGTCATATATTGTTTGAGGTTAGAATGATGTCAATATACGATTTTTATATGAATCATACATGTGATATATGACTAAAAATTGTGTAGAAACTATATCTGATTCATATATGTCATATATTGTTTGAGGTTAGAATGAAGTCAATATACGATTTTTTATATAAATCATATATGTGATATGTGATCATAAATTGTTTAGAAACTATATCTGATTCATATGTTGTTTGAGGTTAGAATGAAGTCAATATACGATTTTTTATATGAATCATATACATGATATATGATTGTAAATTTGCTATAAACTATATTACATATATCTGATTGATATATGAATCATATATTGTTCAAGTGTAGTTTCGATATATAGAATTTGTATGAAAAAAATATAGTTTATACGCAAATTATAGTCATAAATTATATATAGATCATATCTGAATCATATAATTTGTATGGTTAAGTATGAACTGTATCTGAGTCATATAAAGTTTGAATATTCTCTAATATCAATATGAAAAATTAATATGCTTAATAATTTTTTTAAGATGTTAATATAACCATATAATTCATATATGATCATATATTGCTTAAATATACCATATTATCAATATCTGAGTCTTATATGACTTCATATATCTTATAAATGACTTTTAAATTTGAAAATTATATATATTATTATATGAATCAGATAAAAATCACATATTGTTTAACTATAGCACAATACCAATATTTGTGTTCTATATGACGTTCATATATCTTATAAATGACTTAAATTTGAAAGTCATATATATTATTATATGAATCAGATAAGTATTATATATTGTTTAACTATAGCACAATATCAATATCTGAGTTTTATATGACTTCGTATATCTTATAAATGACTTAAAAATTCAAAAGTCATATATATTATTATATGAATCAGATAAGCATCATATATTGTTTAACTATAGTATAATATCAATATCTGAGTCTTATATGACTTCATATATCTTATGACTAACTTTAAACTTTGAAAGTCATATATATCATCATATGAATCAGATAAAATTTATATAAGAATCACATAAATTTTTTTTATCAAATTATAGCTTAAAAATTTTTTCACATTTTTAACAGCAAACAGTTAAAAAAAAAATCTCATTACCCAAGTAAATTTTTTTACACACTGACGTGTTTAAAAAAAATTTTACAATCATGTTCAACTTGACATTCAACTCCAACCTTTATTTATTTAAAAACAATTCGTCACAACTATAAATTAGCGAGCTTATAATTACAAAAAAAAAAAAAAAAAAATAACAAAGACAAGTGCGACTCCAGTGAGTGTTTTATTAATAACTAATTAAGTTTCTATAATAAACTTATATAAAAGTATGTATAGTATGTATATTATGGTTTTTAAAAAAATTTAGTCTAAGCGCATTTTCAATTAAATTAATAGTAATTATTTTTTTTTGTCCATACTTTTATTTGTTTGGCACGTAATTGTAACAATCACCGATTACGAAAATTTCCACTTTAAATTTAGTCCGTAGATAATTTAATCGAGATGAATTTTAAAAAAAATAATTGTTTATAAAAAATGTAAAGTGTTTAAAATAAAAATCTCGATTGAATACTAAATTAAAAATAATAATAATATTAATATAAATAAATTGCGTGCTCAATCTTAGTTAGTAGTTGTTCTGAAAACGGTTTAAATAAACCAGGGACCGTCGAATAAACTTTTAAATCTTTTTATAGGATTTTTATTTTAAATTTATCGTAGTCTGGGTTTTACTACAGTTTGATGTTATTGTACGCGAAAGTGATTAGAAAGTTAAAATAAAATAAAATAAGTAAGTGAGGATGGTAATTTATGGAAAGAGTTTAAATAAAAGATGAAATTTTTACCCAATTTAATGAGACCTTAGATTTTAATTAATAATTATAATAATTGTAATGTACATCAGTCTTAGCATTAAGTCGATTAAGACATTGATTAATTTTTTTTTCCTTATCATTAATTGATTCTTTATATTATTATGATTATAACTATGGAGTAAAATAATAATAATAATTAATTGTAAGAATTGATAAGTAAATGAGGTAATTTAGGTAAAAGATGGTATCGCATTGTGTGCTTAGCAAGCACTTGGCTAAATTGTATCACTTTGTTGAATAAAGCTAGGCGTGTTTAATACAAAATAATAAAATATTTAAAAAAATATTATCATTTATTATTATTTTGATTTTTTTAAATATTTCATTTTAGTTTACCTTTTAAAATTAACTAACAATTTTTAATTTAATTTTGACAAGAATTTTATATGAGCTAGTCCTCAAGCTGATTTAAATTTGACACTTAATTAAAAAAAAAAAAAATCATAATTTTTATTGCTTATTAATTCATCGAATTAATTAATTGTTAAAAATTAACCAAATTAATTGAGTGTGACAATGAATTAAAAAAATATATAATTTTAGTAGAGATTAATAAAAGCTCCGTAGCACAGCTCAAAAAACACTTGCGCGATACCAAGTGAGTCTGGGTTCGATTCCCGGCTTGGGCGCCATAGGAAAAATTTTTTATTTTCCCGCGCAAAATTTTAAATAAAATTTTTATTTCAATAAACGAAATTTGAAATTTTTATTATAAAAATTTGTAAATATATGACAGCATATAATTGAGCTCAGCTTCTGGACTGCATAAATGAGAAAATGAAAGAATGAATTAAAAATTGTTAGTAATTAAGCGAATAGTAAATAAATTATTTTCAGCTCTACGTAATAGTTAATATTAATTATCAATTAAAACATAAGTATATTATTTTGTTTTTGTATTTATAGTCCATTGTACAAGGCTGTAAGGACGTAAACAAAATGATAGAGTGCTAATTAATTTGATAATGATAAATTTAAAAAACAGTGTTTACTATTTTTTTTTTTTTTTTTTTTTTTTTTTTTTTTTTTTGCAAGAATTTTTTTAAGTGAGCGAGCGAGAGAAATTCAGTGTATAGAGAAAGAAATAAGAGAGAGAAATATTTATTTTGTATTGAGAGAAAAAGAGAGGATGTGTCAATTGAATTCAATACATTCAATTTCAACCAACTATGACCCAGGCTCCTGCCCATATCTTCGGTAAGCACCATCCACTCCTCTGTAGTCCTTTTAATCTACTTGTCCTTTTAACCGTTTTATTATACGATTCATACCTTCTCTACATTGTGATAAACAATATACATATACAAACATTGTTTGCATTTTAATATTTTAATTATATCGACTCTTACCTTCCTTCATATTAATTATTTCCTTTTAATACCTTTTATATATGTTCACATAAGTTTTTACTTTGAACAAGAGTCGATTAATCATTTTTTAAAATTATCATTTTTTTAAAGAAAATTTAAATGAATTTTTTTTTTCTTTTTAATTGAAAGATTTTCTTCAATTTTTTAATTCCCTATTTTTTGATTAAAAAAAATTGGAGATGATTTTTAAAAAATAAGTCAACTTCGTTATGTAGATTTTTTTTTTTTTTTTTTTTTTTTTCAAATTTTGTAGAAGAAAATTCAAAAGTTTTTTTTTCTTTTCAATTGGAAAAATTTCTTTAATTTTTTTTATTCTAAAAAAATTTGATTTTTTTTTTTTTTTTTTTTTTTTTAATAGAAAACTTTAAAAGGAAAAAAAATTGAAGATAATTTAAGAAAAAAATAAAATTCAACCTCGTGACTTGTAGATAATTTTCTTTTTTTGTGATTTTATAAAAATTAAAATTTTTAAATTAATTAATTTTTAATAAATATATATTTTGTTACAGGATATCAATGGAGACTGCAGGAATGGCTATTCCCGCATATCACTACATTGCACCGAATCACATCGTCAAGTCACCAATTCATTAAATAAATGTAATTTAATTACATTTAAAGTATTTTATTGTTCGTATCGTACTATACGTTTCTCAAGAAAAAAAAATATATATAAAAAAAAAAAAAAAAATACATATATATAACCACGCGTGGAAAAAGAAACAAATAGAAAAAAATGAAACAATCAAGACATAGTCGATAATTAAGTAACCGATTGCTTAATTATTATAAACTAATTAAACACTAAAACAATCCAACACGACACAAAAAAAAATTTGAATTTAAAATATCGTAGTAAAATGAAGGCGCCGAAAAATTGTACAGGAAACTATTAAATGGTTAATTTAAAACAAAGATGGAGGATCACGATTATTAGGGTGAACAAAATACATAAAATATTAATTAATGATTAATTAATTAAAAATAATAATAATAATAAATAATATGGACATCGCAGTTAACAAACTGCCGATTGGTAAAGGGAACAAGCCAAAGATACGTTAGTTTTCATTTTTATATTTAAAAAAAAATAAATAAATAAAATAATTAATTAATAATTAATAAAAAATGGGGAAGACTAAAAATATATTAATTAATTAAATGGGAATACAAATGCGGGATTAAAAATAATAATTAAAAAAAAAATATTAAACCGGACGTTAGTATTTTCTATATTGTCTGCGAATCCGGTCGACTGGATATTAAGAGACGAGTGAACGTTAATAATAATTATTAATTATTATAATTACCCGTAAAAAAAAAATTTGTTCATAATTAATTTAGGTCTTAAGTTCATTACGAAACTCAGATCATGATGCAAACATGACTTTTATCATTAATTTACTCCAACATTTCGTATAGTAAATCCGTATCCATTTATTACGTATTTGAAATGGACGGAATGATTTTTAGGAAAACTTAACCTAATTTTGACCACGATGCGTTTAGTCAAATTTCTTTCTGTCTATTAAAGTAAAAAGTCCGTAAAAAAAAAGATCTTTTCTCCCGTAATTTTTCTACAGTTAAGTCATTACTGCGCATGCGCATTAGTGCATATTCATGGACGTGACTATAGCAAAGTAATGGGAGAAAAACTAATTTTTTGTAGGCTTATCTATGGCAAGTCAGTATCGATTATAAAACTAATTTCGATAATAAGGTATGAAGTAGTAACGATACAGTTTAAATAAATAGGGTCTGTAGGTGTTGTATGAACTTCTCCCTGAGAGAGAATGAACGCGAAGTCTCTCCCACTACCAGAGACTTCTAATCTGCGCATGCGCAGAGAAAAGTGGGAGAATTAGTCTATATAACATCTAAAGTGGGAGTAAAAACCAAAAGTATAGTTAAGTCCGTAAAAGAATGATCTTTTCTCCCACCATTTTTCTACAATTAAGTCATTGCGCATGCGCGTTAGTGCAAATTCATAGACTTCATTATAGTCAAGTAGTAGGAAAAAATTCCGTTTGTTTGCAGACTTAACTAGACAATTTCTTGCTCGGACCATAAGATCTTTCGGTTTATTACAGATGTGACATGAGGGGGGGGGGGGGGGGGTAAAATTGTTGAGGAAAATTAATGATGAGTAATATCGCGATTTAGATTCGTGATGAAAATTTAGATCTGAATTTCATATGAGTAGTAATTTTTTTTACACGAGTAATATATAAAGTTTATTATTATTATTAATATTATTATTTAATTAAATTGGGGATTTATATTTTATTGTTATTAAAATAAAATAAAAAATGAGAATTAGAAAAAAAAATAATAATTCGGACAGACAGGGTTAACCGATAACATTATGATTAATAATATATTAATTAATTAATTAATTATTAATAAATATTAAATGATACATATAAAATGTGTTATCGGTGTAATTGACGCTTTTTAAATAACACTAGACTATTTTATCCTCGTAATTATAAAATAATTAATAAATTATTTATTATTATTGTTATTTTCTGTTAATTAATTTGATAATTACTCTCGTTCACGCGTCTCGTTAAAACGATTTACGTAGAAAATAAAAAAAAAATATATATATATAAAAGAATATGAAATATTAATAATAATGATAATTAATTAATTGAATAAAAAAGAAATATTTATTAATGGGTATAGTTGATAATAATTAAATAAACAAATTAAATTAATGGTGTGCTTATATTAATGTAATTAATATAATTAATTACATGGTATCTGGGTGGTTATTAATGTAGATGCGTAGCTTTTGCATGCAGACATCATTCAAAATTATTTATTCATTAAATTATATAGGAGGGGCGGATATTTATTAATTAATTAATAATAATTATGATAGAAATGATTAGAAATTGATGATTAATTAATTAAATTAATTTGAAATTAATATAAGGACTCATGTATAAAAAAAAAATATCAAGCTATTTTCGTTTTATTTTCTCCGGAAAATGATAATAATAACGAGCTTAATAAATAATTAATCGTACTGTTAATAAAAGTTAATTAATGTAATAGTCATAATTTTGAACTCGTAAAAATTCATACCGGAGAATAATCATTTTTTTTTTTTTTTTTTTTTTTTTATACAAATTAAGTAAAATCTACAGTCGAATGATATTAACTCGGACGGTTAATTGGAAATTTCTTGTAACTATTCAGTTAACGGATGCCCCCTCTCTCAAAAGTAAACTCACGCATGCGCTCTTACGTGTACATGATTAATGTATATATAAATATATACACACATACAAATGTATACCATACGATTAAAGGGAAGTTCCGAGTTAATAGAGATTAACTTAAATAACAATTAATTAATTAATTGCAATACTTTTCAAAAATTAATTATTTATTTTTCTCAAATTTTGGTTTAATGAAAATAAATAAATTTTAAATAAAATATAAAAGAAAACAAATAAGTGAAATATTAAAATATCAATATAAATATATACATACAAATATATAAATATATTTATTATACAATAAAAGAAAAAAATAATAATTAAAAATTAGTAAAAATAATTAGCGCTATACGAGAGGTAAAAGTTCAAAGTGCGTTCTCTCATTAGGAGACTTGACTAAGAAAAAGTAAGCGAGGAAAATTTTAAACTTAAATCCCCCCTCCGATTTTAAACTTCATTCTCCTTAAATCTTTGATAAATTTATTTATCATTGATCGTTTTAATTATTATTATTATTGCATATTTAAATACGACTGATATTCTTGATAAGCAATTAAGTCTTTTTTTTTATATATATACATTTATATATAAAGTATTTATATTTACTATTATTATTGCTAATCCATATCCGAGTAGCTTTCAATGCAGACATAGAAATACATATCTAAATACTATATCTATATATATTCTCTTACATTAATTACAAAATTTAATTTATAATTAATTAATTTTGAAAATTATATTGAAATCGTGCCAATACCAAAATTATTTATTCAAAAGTATTATCAGAGCTTCCTTATAAAAATAAATCGCCTCGGTTTCAAAAGTAATTAATAAATAAAATAATTAATCTGTGATTTTATTGAGGCTTAAAATTAATTTCGTTAATTAAATTAATTGTAAATAATTGTTTGTTTTTTCATACTTCTATTTATAAATTTTTTTTTACGAAAAATTAAATTAAATTATTTATTGTTTATTTATTTATTTATTGTTGATAAATTTTAATTAGTGTTTAATAAATTGAAAAATCGTTAATTAGAATAATTTTTAGTGCGAATTTTAATTAAAATTGAAAATAAAATTGAAGCTGAGGCGAATGATTTTAAAAAAATTTACACGAAATTCTTCCTATTAATTTTTAATTAACCAAAAAAATTATTTAAAATCCTACATCTTCCGTTTTTTCGGTAGAAAAAACTCATTTTTAAAATTATTACTTCAGTAATTTATTTAACATTCGTTTGTATTGCAATCAAATCTATAGAAATGCAGCCTCTACCATAAAAACAATAAAATTTTATTAAATATCACTTCGGAAAAGGTTATTTACTATTTTTTCTGCCATTGGTTAACAATATGGCGGCATCTAATGAATGTTATCATCACATAACCTCCGACAAATTAATTATTACTGTTCTGCCTACAATTTATTTTCAAAATTAAAATACAATTAACCTAAAATTCTGTTTTCTTTTCCAAAATTCGCTAATTAAATTTTCATTAATTACGTTAATAATTTCAAATTAATATAAAATATTTTTACTACTAATTCCATACAAAATTATTGTTTTTTTTTAATTAATTGATATTTAAAAATTTAATTGGTTAATAATAATATTAATTGTAGGCAATTAGACAGTAAAATTTAATTAAAAAAAAAAGATTAGTTAATAATTTGAATTAATTGATATTTAATAAAAAAATATATAAGCCCTTCCCAAAAAAAAATTAAAATATAAATTTTTGTTGTTAAGGAGAATGAATTTAGTGAGAAATGATTGTGTATCAACAATAAATATTGCTGTGATTAGAATCGGTATCGGTTTATTAGTAAGTAGTTAAGGGGCAATTTAAACCAATTTAAAATTATTACGAATGAAAGATACACATCACAGGGCTTTTTAATAATTAATATTAAGGTAGAGCGCATACGCGATTTATCCGCGACTTAATTAATTATTATTATCATTTTAAATTTCATTAATTAACGAAAGGACATCACGAATTTATTAAAACTAATAATAAAATTACATAATTGGCAATCAAATTTATTTTAATTAGACAGCAAACTCATTAATTCAAAAAATAATTGATGGCCAATTTTTAATATTAACATATCTCGTAAAAAAACATATTAATTAAAAAATATAAGCAATTTTAATTTTTATTAATTAACGTCAAATTTTAATTACGTAACTAAAACAGTATCTTTAGTAAATGAAATAGGAATGAAAGAAAAAGATAAAGGACTTAAGTAAGGAATAAATTTTAAAAAATAATTAATTAATTAACAATATACGATAGATTAACAAAAGTAATTAATTCCACGCGTCGTCGATCGTGTGTCGTTTAAATAATTCAGGCTGATTGTAAGCCGCCGTATGTTATCATTATAAATTGTAATTAATTAATAATTAATTAATTAAATAATAAATATAATACTTATAAATATTATATACAGAAAATAAATAAATAAAAATAATTAATGAGTTAATGAATTAACGATGTAATTGTACGCTTCGCGTGTGCCACGATTTAAATTAATCGCGATTAATGTATTCAAGATGTGCCGAAAATTAAATAATTATATAAATAATAATTGTAATTTTTATTTTCAATCTCTACAGACGTCAGAAACGTGGCACTAAATTTTTTTTCGTTAATTAAAATTAATTTTCAGATCATTAATTAATTATTTGATTAATCAGAATTTTTTAATTACTGCAATTCCACTCGAAATTTATTTTTTCCGGTGTCTTAAATCAGAATTAATTTTCATTATTGAATTCATTATTTTGGCGTCTCGATTAATAAAAAAAAATTAATGGATTTGTCGTGGCGTAGAGTAATTTAGTGCAGGGGCCTTATCCTTACTGCGTGCGATTCTGTCAAGGTCTTAATTATTTTAATTAATTAATTAACTAATTAATCAATTAATCAACGTCATTTTCATTAATAATCATAATTAAAAGTTAATACTCACTATATGTTTAAAAAAAAATCTTACCCGTTAATTTCCGTTGATTAATTAGAAAAAAAAATTAATCATTTATTAATAAATTTCCATTAACCGATTAATGTATGAAATTTTTGTGGTTAACACAGCAAAGGTTAATAATGAACCTCATTAATTAACTCAATAATTTTAACAGCTGATTTTAATTTATTAAAAAAATTTCTATTAATAAACTTAATTTATGGCTGTGTTAAAATTAAAAAAAAAAGTTATTAATTACTCTGATTTCTTTTACAATGACCTTGTCAGTTTCACAACTTATATTGTAATGCAAGGCAATCAGCTAAGAAATAAACTTAGTTTTTATAGGATATTGGGTAGCGTCGCGCGACTGTAAAATTCGAAAAAAAAATTTATTAATTCGTAATTTTATAATTTTTCAATAAAAATTTTTAAATTTTATGCGGGTTCGCGCTATTTACTTTTTTTAAATATATTTAAATATATAGCATCGCTTAAGAACAGAAAAACTATATATATGTATATATACATTCATATTCATATATATATATATATATGCATATATATTTACAAAATAATGTGGATTTAGTGCCAAAAGTGGAATAAGTTAAATATTAACGAAATCTCATAGGGAGGAAATTAAAAAAAAAACGGTAGTTTTTAAATATGCATAAAATTGTAGGCTCAATAAAATGTGCCAACCTGTGTGCCAAAGCAAATTTTTTTACGAATTAAAAGAGTATTCGCAATGATTTGGATAAAAGAAATTCGTGCTTAATCGCTCGTGAATTTTATCAGTCTGACCTAATTTCGAAGCTATGAATGAATAGAAAAAGAGAAGGAAAAAATTTTGAAATTTTTTTTTATTCCTTTCTATTGGGCGGAGACTTTTTGAAATACGAGTGGGCACTCAATTCTTTGGCTATTGTCTAATAATAATTGCTGTCGCGCAAAGATAACATTGTCACAGATTTAAATTCAAATAGAATTTCGCGGCTAAACAAAAGTTTTTGTTTCGGGCAGTCCACTGTAAGCTCGCGATAATCAACACCTGGACTTGCCTAAAGACTTTAAGCCGATTATTTGAGGATTCATATATCATATTATTCATAATTGCTTTTAAACCAATCAATATTCTCGATTTTTCGTCAATTTAAAAAAATTCAACTGTATGTTGATTTTAACCTATAAAAGTTTCCTTAATTAATTAGTTAAAAAATGATTAATAGGTTAAAATTTTTTGATTAATCTCATACTTGTCCTTCATTATTAATTGTCATAATAATTGCAATTAGCAAAATTATTTTTAATGCCTTTAAAATACAGGGTTAATTAAATTTTAATTAAATCCTCCCATGAGAAATTCGATTAAAAAAAAAATAATTAACGAATTTACACAGAATATTAACCAGCTACAATTAAAAATTAAATTAATTGACTTAAAAAAAAAACTTGAAATTTTAAATGAAAATAAAAGTACTAAAATTTGACTAATTAATTAATTGAATTAATTAATTTATAAATCTCGTGTCACGCGACGCATTAACTCAAATAATATTGTCGCAGTTTAAATTTAAATAAATAAAGTACATTATTCCAGGGTAAAATAATTTTTTGTAAAATTGTCTCGTAAACGCAATATTTATGTAAAAAAAAAAAAAAAAAAAAAAAAAAAAAAATTGATTAATCACTTGAATGATTAATTGATAACAAAAAAATATAAATGCGAGAATGATAAAAGGTAAAAAGCTAGCAATGTATTAAAGCGTTAATGAACTAAAAATCATTTAATTATACGTATGAATGATTTTAAAATAATAAAATCGTTAAATAAATTTAATTAATAAATTAATTAATAGAATCGTAAAGTGAGATTTTATTTGCAATTGTATCGTAATTAAGCGGAAATCATTACTAATAAATAAATATATTAACAAAATATTTAAATAACAATTATAACAGTAAAAAAATAAATAAATATTTATGATTAATAAAAAAAAACAGCTTTATTAAATAAAAGTAATTACTGTTAAATAGTAAGAAATCTAAATAAATAAATAAATTAAAAGCTTGCAATTGTAAACGTGATTATTTGGCTGAACGAGTGCTTTATCTCATATTTAAAAATTGTATTCGATAAATAATTAATTGATTAATTAATTAACAAAAAGAAAAAAAAAAGAGAAATCTTAAATTATCATACACGACATTAAGACACAAACACACACACATATCTTATAGTTTTAAATTAAATTATTGACATATCAATTAACAAAATTTGTGTTAATTAATTAAGGGCCGAAAAGTTTGCTCTCGTTTATTGTTTTTAATTAAATTATTGAGGTTAATCGAAATTATGCATTTGTTATGTTTGTTTTAGAACAAAGTGTTGATTATTTTATTTCTTAAAGGAATATTTTGTTAATTTTGTTATGAAAGTAATTAGAACTATAATTGCTGATATTAATTAATTGGAGGCAAACTTTAGGTTATTTATTATTTTGTTTTGTTTGCGAGGTTAATTTAAATTAAGCATTTGTAATTATTGTTTTGATACAAATTGTTGAAGTTTATTAATTATAGTAATTCTTTGTTTATTAAAACACAAACAATTATAATCGCTTATACAAAATAATTATAAACAAAAAATTTATCTGTCCTCTTAATTTTGTTTCGAAAACTGTTAGCGTATTCAAATTATTGTTTATAAAATAAACGGTATTGTTTCAGTGAACAAACCAGAGTATTTCTAAAAATCAAGTTTAATAAATGTTTGAATTAATAAAAAAAGTATATATATATATTGTGATAAATATAGAATTTGATTTATTTATAAATTAATAATTAACGTTAACGTTAATACACAAACGTAATATAAAGATCTGATTAATATGAAAAATCGGGGTCCAATATCCTCGAACTACTCATATATATTTTATATTTGCAATTAATATATGCAATTAATAATAATAATAATAATTTTAAAAAAATGAACAAGAGGACAAGATAAAAATAATGAAATTTTATTTTTTAATGATAATAATAAATTATTATTATAGTTGTTGGCTAATTTTTAATTATTTTTCATATTTTTAATTAATGTTAATTTATTATTAGTAAAAAATAAACATTGTTTATTTTTTTTTTTATTTGCTCAAAATTATTTAAAGACATTAATTTTTTTTTAATTCTATTTAAAATTTATATTTATTTTGTGTTTATTATTATTATTATTATTATTATTATTATTATTATTATTATTATTATCATTATTGTTATTATAAATATGAGCGAAACTGATAAATTTTTTAGTCTTAAATACAAACAATAAAAAAAAGAGGGACTGTAAAATGAAAAGTTTAATTATATAAATATATACAAATGTATACATCTATAAATATATAAATATATAAAAATTAAAATTAGTAGATTAAATCGAGCTTTTAATAATTAGTAATAATACATAAACAGCCCGCTAATAATTCGCTCCAGTTTTTTTTTTTTTTTTTTTTTTTATTAAAACATAACCTAGAGTTCAATTTTTAATTAGTCATTACTATTAGTTTTTAAAATTATCATTAATATTTTTATCTACTTAATTATTAATCGTTTTGATTGTATATAATCATACATTTATATATATTTTTATTATTTAATAATTTGTTAAAGCAATTAATCGAAAAAAAATAATGCGTACACGTTAACCAATAGAATTACAGTACGTGTTAAAAATACGGGAGTACCCGATCACTAAGCGCGGGAACAAACAAAAATTTAAAACTAAACTTTTGTTTGAATTAAAAAAATACTTATTATTTATAATTAAATAATTCACGTATTTATTTTAAAATAAATAATTAATTAATAAAATACTAATTAACGCTCGATAAGTTTGTAAGGGCAATAATAAAAATAATATTGTAAATTTTTGAGTAAAGTGTATTTGACTACTGTAAGATGCATAAAAAAAGACAAATTTTTTTAGATATTGCACTATATAATATTTAATTATATTATTATTAATAATAATTAATTAATTAATTAATTATGATTATCATTGTAAGGAAATAATACAAAAAAACAATCGTATAGATTAATTATTGTAATTATAATCATGCATTTTTTCTTCTTCATATCTTTCCTTACCTAACCTATTAACCCATTAATTAAAACAAAGTAATTAATTAATTAATGAATAAATAAATAAATAAATGAATTCAAATCGCGGCGATCGTTTATTATTTAAATAATCACAGGGTTCAAAACGAAATGCCGCGAGATTTAAAATAAAAAATTGATTAATTACTTATCTATTAATAACTGATTAATGGCATTGATTAATCGCCATTAATTAACTTATTCATTAAAAGATAAATAAAAAAATGTGAGGAAGAGAAAATAATTTATAGGATTTAACGATTGATATATGCATATTATATTTATAATATTATTAATTATTAATTATTAAATTATATATTAATTTTAGTTAATTATTGTAATGTTTGTTTTTCGTTATTAAAGTGTGTATATAGCAATACAATCCATGTAAATTGTCTTTTGAATTAAGTAATGCCTTTAGTTTTCAAATTTCAAAAATATATATACATATATATTTACATACAAATATATGTATATATATATATGTCACTATTGCGTACATTTTCGGGCAATTTGTCATTAAAATTTCACAATGTCTTTCAAAGTATGTATATATTTAATATATATAATATATATACATATATATATAATTTTTATAGTATTAAATAATTGAATTTATTAATTTATTAATAATATGTGCAAGTGTGTTGTTTGCAAGTTAAAATAAATAAAAAAACGCATGAGGATATTGGTTTTAATTCATATTTATTTATTCTTTTTTTTTGATAAATTTTTTATTGCATTCAGAAATCGTACAAAAGTTCAAAGTCATATAAATTTTTTTAGTGCATTTTAGTTCTGTTTTATTGATGCGATTAAAAATAATTTTTATCCCCGACATTTTAATTTAAAAAAAAAAAAATGCCTACAGTGGGATTCGAACCACGAACTTGCAGTTAAAAATTATCCGCTCTCGCGGCGCCATTTTTAACTGCTCGTGATATTAATATTCATATAAATAAATATATAAAATTTTTAAATGCTTTTATTTAAAGCGATAAAAAATGAAGTTCGCATCAAGTTAACAAAAATGATCAAGCCTCAAAATAATAATAACAAATAAATAAAAAAAAATTTTCATAAATTTAATATTCTTCAGCGCCCTCAGCTTCACCTTCAACAGAATCAGTGCCAACTTCTTCGTAATCTTTTTCTAAAGCCGCCAAATCTTCTCTTGCTTCTGAAAATTCTCCTTCTTCCATACCCTCGCCGACGTACCAGTGAACGAAAGCCCTCTTTGCGTACATAAGATCGAATTTGTGGTCAAGTCGCGCCCATGCCTCAGCAATGGCCGTCGTGTTGGACAACATGCAGACCGCGCGTTGCACTTTGGCCAAATCGCCGCCAGGTACCACCGTCGGCGGCTGGTAGTTGATGCCAACCTTAAATCCAGTGGGACACCAATCGACGAATTGGATCGTCCGCTTTGTTTTAATTGTCGCAATGGCAGCATTTACGTCCTTAGGTACAACGTCGCCACGATACAACATACAACAGGCCATGTATTTACCGCGTCTTGGGTCGCATTTTACCATCTGGTTTGCGGGTTCAAAGCAGGCGTTTGTTATTTCAGCGACCGACAATTGCTCATGGTAGGCCTTCTCTGCAGAAATAACCGGCGCGTAAGTGACCAATGGGAAATGAATACGCGGGTACGGTACTAAATTTGTTTGGAATTCAGTCAAATCGACGTTCAATGCTCCGTCAAAACGCAATGATGCCGTAATTGAGGACACGATCTGCCCAATAAGACGATTCAAATTAGTGTAAGTCGGGCGTTCTATGTCCAAATTACGTCGGCAAATGTCATAAATAGCCTCGTTGTCAACCATAAATGCGCAATCGGAATGTTCTAATGTTGTATGGGTTGTCAGAATTGAATTATATGGTTCGACAACGGCAGTCGATACTTGAGGCGCTGGATAAATTGCGAATTCAAGTTTTGATTTTTTACCATAATCGACTGAAAGACGTTCCATTAATAAGGACGTGAAACCAGAACCGGTACCGCCGCCAAAGGAGTGGAATATTAAAAATCCTTGTAAACCGGTACATTGGTCAGCTAATTTGCGGATTCTGTCTAACACGAGATCAACTATTTCCTTTCCAATTGTGTAATGCCCGCGAGCGTAATTGTTGGCCGCGTCTTCTTTACCGGTTATTAATTGCTCGGGATGGAATAGCTGACGGTAAGTTCCAGTGCGTACTTCATCTAGAAAAATACAAATAAGAGATCATTAAGATGGCTGAGAATTTGGTTAAGTGGGGCGGGGCTCTAGGATTGGTTAATGGGTCGAGAAGTGGGGGTCGGGGAGAAATTATTGGTTGATTGTAACCCTAGCGGATCCAAATTACAGTAAACTACCGCAATTTACGGTATTTTTCGGCAAATTACGGTAGCTTCTCGCAGTTTGTGGCATTTTTACCGCAATAGCAAAATACTTAGCAGTAAAATATCGTAATTTTACAGTAAATCTGCACGCCTACGGTCAAATACCACAAGATTGCCGCAGATTTACCGTAATTTTCGGTAAATTAAGGTAACTTTCTGCAGTTTGTGGCATTTTTACCGTAAGAAAGACAAATTTACGGTAAAATGCCGTAATTTTGCAGTAAATCTGCACGTTTACGGCCAAATTCCGCAAATTTTCGGTAAATTATGGTAACTTATCGCAGTTTTTGGCATTTTTACCGTAACAGTAAAATACTTTACCGTAAAATGCAGTAGATCTGCACATTTATGGTCAAATACCGCAGATTTACGGCAATTTTCGGTAAATTATGGTAACTTACCGCAGTTCGTGGCAATTTACGTAACAGTAAAATACTCTACAGTAAAATGCCATAGTTTTGCAGTAAATATGCACATTTACGGTCAAAGACCGCAAGATTGCCACAGATTTACGGTAATTTTCGGCAAATTACGGGAACTTACCGCAGATTGTGGCATTTTTACCGTAAAAGTAAAATACTTTACGGTAAAATGCCGTAATTTTGCAGTAAATCTGCACTTTACGGTCAAATGCCGCAAATTTTCGGTAAATTATGGTAACTTACCGCAGTTTGTGGCAATTTACGTAACAGTAAAATACTCTACCGTAAAATGCCGTAATTTTGCAGTAAATCTGCACATTTACGGTCAAAGACCGCAAGATTGCCACAGATTTACGGTAATTTTCGGCAAATTATGGTAACTTCCTGCAGTTTGTGGCATTTTTACCGTAACAGTAAAATACTTTACTATAAAATGCCGTAATTTTGCAGTAGATCTGCACGTTTACGGTCAAATGCCGCAAATTTACGGTAATTTTCGGTAAATTATAGTAACTTACCGCAGTTTGTGGCATTTTGACTGTAATAGTGAGATATTTTATGGAAAAATGCCGTAATTTTTCAGTAAATCTGTACTTTAACGGTCAAATACCGCAATGTTTCCGAAAATTTACGGCATATTGACCGCAACTTACCGTAATTTGCCGTAAAATATCGTATATTTACTGTAATTTTTTCTGAACACCGTAAATTACGATAATTTATCTTAATTCGGATTCGCCCGGGTCATGAGTGCAGATAACTTACCGACAACAGTAGGCTCCAAATCTACAAATACAGCTCTCGGTACATGTTTACCGGCCCCGGTTTCACTGAAAAATGTATTGAAACTGTCGTCACCGCCGCCCAACATTTTGTCTGAGGGCATTTGCCCATCCGGCTGAATTCCATGTTCTAGACAATAGAGCTCCCAGCAGGCGTTGCCGATCTGAACTCCGGCTTGGCCAACGTGGACTGAGATACACTCACGCTATAAATAAATTTATATATTTAAATTTTCTCCATTTTAAAAATTACATTCATAATTAAAATTTACTCAATCAAATAATTTGTAAAAAAAATGTCTAAATAAAGAATAAAAAAAAATATATGACGCACAAGTTAAAAATAATTTGAACCCACGTGGCAACTCAGTCTATAAAATACCGTAATATAAAAATAATTCACTTACCATTTTAAAATAATTGATAAAAAAATTCACTTAAACTTCACAGTCGATTATTTTATATATTTATATAAATATATATAAATATAGGTATACAATAAATGCCTCGATAATTAATATTTATAATGAGTTGTGACGGATACTGAGGATTCAAACGTTCTGGTACGTTCTGGCGCACGGGCTTCGCTCCCAATCTTTTATAGACTCGGTAATCCCACTCCTGCTTTTACTTTTTCCCATCTCTCTCATCTCCATGCCAACTACTTAATTCTACATACGATTTATCTCAACAATTAAATTTAAATAAAAATAAATTTATTTAAATTACAAAACTTAAGACGATAATAATTTTCTACTTTCCATGTTTTTAATTTTAAAATTAAAAAATTTTAAATAATTTATTTACTCAAAATATTTTGAATTAACCAGTGAACGAATTTAGAATTCTCGTACCTAGAGGAATACCTTTCAGTTTAATAAAATGAAATAAACATAGTCCTTGTTTCCGCTGCGTCGAGACAGCATCTAAAAATAGTTAAAAAGGCGTGTATATATATACATATATAGATATATATACATATATATGAGTAATAAAAAATATTATGTACATTATACGTCCAACGAACCTTCTTTTCCTCGGCAATAATTTAAATAATTTGAATGATAATTCAAAAAAATAATTTTCCCGCGAAAAGTTATTATTTAAAAATTACGGATGTTTAGTTTAAATTGTCAGTAAAATAGTTATTGGCTGTAATAAAAATATATATTTTTTAACGTTCGAATGCACAAACAGTTATTCTGACACGGTTCATGAAGAGGCCGATAACCTGGAGTGCCCGTGAAATTAAACCAAATAATTATTGTTAGATAATAAAAATTTTCTTGGCTGGCAATTTTAAGATGGAGGGGGAGTTATTTAAATAATATAGATTATTATTGTTGCTATTTATTATATATCTAATTACGAGTTGTCATTGAATAAGTGACGTCAGGCTGTTGGTGAGTACCATTTACGGCGATGAGGTCAGACTGGCGGAGCATGTTTTTTTTTTTTTGTTTTTTATTTTTCTTTTAAAAGCTTTAAAACCCACGCCGGATAAATAAGACACGAGTACTGGTACATATATGTTGTTATTATGATGAGTTAATTTTTTTTTAGTCATATAGTTATAGATGTATGTAGTGTATGTAGAAGTATGTAGGGATCTTTGTCTGAAAGTACAGACGTCTAATTAACTTTAAAGACTCAGGACAACAAGACAATTATGCTTTTTGTCATGTATATTATATATATTAGACTGACTAAAAAAAATGGCTACTGTTTTTTACGACTCGGAAGATACAAAATAAAGGGCCTGTCGAAATTAGGGCCCGAAATTTTGAGAGGCCGCTAATCAGAATTTTTTATTCCACTTTTCTAATGATACTGAAGTGAACAGACGTCTAATAATTTTTGAAGTTTTTTAAAAATGATAAAATATGAGAAAAAAAATATGAGAAAAATTGCACCTATAGATCTTTCAATTTTCTACATGTGCATTTTTTTCGTTTTTTTTTTTTTGCAATTGATGTGTGGAAAAAAAATTCAAATTGTCTGCTGACTACAGGATCATTTTTTATAAGGAAATTTTTTTGGAAATAACGCGGCTGTGAATCGATATATCGAAAAAGTCGATAAATGTTTTTTGTTGGGAATTAAATGCTCTACAAAAAAGGTCTCTTATTATTTTTTGATAAATTCATTTTTTCGAAAGTTATTGGAGATCAAAGTTGAGTTCGTAGTAAATTTTAGAATTATTTGACTTTTCCGCGGAAATTATTTGAATTTTCGCGGAAAAATTATAAATCATTAAATTTCCAATTTATTTTAAAATATATGCGTGTAAATTTTTTTTGAATTTAAGTTGTTTTGATAAAAAAAAATTGGAATTATTTTATTTAATTATGGGAATTTTATATATTTATTTATTTATTTTTATATAGTATCGATTACTATATATGTTTGTTATACTTACACTGGATTTCAATGACACTTTTACAAGTGAAAGTTTCATTTTTTTTTTTTTTTTTTTTTTTTTTTTATATAAATAATTTTTATATAAAAGGAATAAAATTTTTTTGTAATCACTTGCAATAATTATTTTATTAATTGATTATAATTAATTCCTAGTGATATAAAATAAATAATCAAACCTCTAATATTTTTTTTTAAATGCGTAATTAAATGTAAAGTTAAGTAACAAAATTTTTAAAAAATTTATCATTCGGTTCTTTTTAGAATTAATTAAAAAAAATTAATTGTCACTAAAAAAATAATTTCAAGGTTTTATGACCCAGAATTTTACTACGAACGAGTTTTTGATGATAATTAATCTCAATCAATTAGAAAAATTAGTAATTAAATTGAAAAAAAAAATGTCGGGCTCATAAATATATAAACTTTCATGTATTCAAATTATAACTATTATATGTATGATATATATTTATATTTAAATTTAAATAACATATTCAATAACAATCACGTCATCGGTCTGAAATAAAACAATAATTTATTCGAGATTAAAAAAAAAATTTAATTTAATTTTCAGTATTTAGCAAATAAATATAATCGATTAGTGATATCAGTAAATAATTTATTTACTGAACTACTTAAATTAAATAACAAGTCCATTGATATAAATATTTATCGAGGGTATTACGTGTTCGTAGAAGATAAGTTAATGAATAATGATATTTATGAATGACAAAAATGATATTTATTATTTTATTTAAAGTTGACGAGACTGTACTGTGTGCTCATGTACGAATCGAGAGTTTTAAAAGTTTCTTCAGCAGATATAAGATATATAACATAAGAATAAGAAGTTAGCCTTATATGGTTGGAGAAACCGTGACGTTATTCAGAATATAAGGAGAGTAGGCCGATGCCGTACGGTTTACATGTAGTAATGCACTTAAAGTCCTCGCCCACAGGGAATCACGATTCAATGACGCCTGCAAGTGTTTAAATAAATATTTATTTTATAAATTTATATTAATAATTTAATGATACTGCAGTTACCGGACGTCTAGTAATTTTAGGATTTTTTTTCTACTTGTTAAATACAAAAAAAAAAAAAAATCTAAAAAATGCATGTGTAGGAAATTCAAAAATCTATAGGTGCAATTTTTTTGAATATTTTTTTTTTTATAATTTATCATTTAAAAAAAAAATCAAAAATTACTGGACAAGAAATTCAGTATAATAGTGAGCCGATGTCTAATAATTTTTGGATTTTTTTTTCCTTATTAATTACAAAAAATAAAAAATCTAAAAAAATGCACATGTAGGAAATTAAAAAATCTATAGGTGCAATTTTTTTGAATATTTTTTTTTATAATTCATCGTTTTAAACAAAATCCAAAAGTCATCAGAAAAGAAATTCAGTATCATAGTAAGCCGAGGTCTAATAATATTTGGTTTTTTTTTTCTACTTATTAATTACAAAAAAAAAAAAAAATCGAAAAAAATGCATGTGTAGAAAATTCAAAAATCTATAGGTGCCAATTTTTTGAATATTTTTTTTTTTATAATTTATCATTTAAAAAAAAATCAAAAATTACTGGACAAGAAATTCAGTATAATAGTTAGCCGATGTCTAATAATTTTTGGGTTTTTTTCTCTACTTATTAAATACAAAAAAAAAAAAAATCTGAAAAAATGCACATGTAGGAAATTAAAAAATCTATAGGTGCAATTTTTTTGAATAATTTTTTTTTATAATTTATCATTTTAAAAACAATCCAAAAATTATTAGACAAGAAATTCAGTATAATAGTAAGCCGACGTCTGATAATTTTTGAATTTTTTTTTTTACTTATTGATTACAAAAAAAAAAAAAATCTGAAAAATGCACATGTAGGAAATTCAAAAATCTATAGGTGCAATTTTTTAAAATATTTTTTTTTTTTTTATAATTTATCATTTTAAAAAGAATCCAAAAATCACTAAACTAGAAATTCAGTATCATAGCAAGCGGACGTCTAAAAATTTTTGTATTTCTTTCAAAACGATAAATTATAAAAAAAAAAATATTTAGAAAAATTGCACATATAGATTTTTTAATTTTCTACATGTGCATTTTTTAAAATTTAAGTTTTCTTTGTAATTGATTTTATTTTAAGATATTTTTTGAAGCTATGGATAAAAAAAAATATTACATTTTATAAAGTATTATACATGTTATATTATATATTATTATAAATCTTAGAAAGAAGTCTGAAGAAGTCTGTGGTCATGCTTCGGTTATTTCGGAGCTGGAGCATGACGAAAGACAGATAAAATTCTCAAGTATTATCATCGTGTACCATTGAGAGTCATGTTTTTGAAAATAAAACTATCAACCTCACATATAAATCCTACAATTTTTTATTTTGATCCATTGAATTTCAAAATTAATTTTCCCACTTTTGAAATCTATGAAATTTCGAACCCCGTACTATAATCAGATCTACCTTTCAATTTTTTATTACTGACATCCATATAAATTTCGACCTAAAGAGCGCGAAATATAAAATTTCAAATTTCATTTTTTTTTGCAAACTAAAATAATTAAGTGACTAAAAAATTTTTCAAATTTTTCAAAAAAAAAATTCCTTTTTTTTTTTTTTCTAAAAACTGCATTTTTATGTTCCATGAGCTAGAGCCATCAGGCGGTTGAACTCTAAATTAAAATGGCCGATTTACTCTGACGGTAACCAAAAATTCTTTTATTATTTTATAAAATAAATTTATAAATTTGAATAAAAAAAAATATATATATATATATAATTTATGAATTATTTTGTGGAATCATTTGACTTTCACGTTTAGTGCGATTGTATTCTTCTTTGACGCATATAATAAAAATGGCTGATATAGAAATATTTGCAAATACTAGACAAGTTGACCATCGTCCCCCTAAAAAAATACAAAATTTATTTATTATCAGAATTATCAATAATAGTAGAGGTGACTTATAATTTTTACCCATGCCAGGAATACAATAAGACAAATAAAATATCATCCCAACAATATTTGATAAAAAAATCATGTAACCGCCGACAATGGCTTCGGAAATGGGGAAAGAAATTTCGGATGCCAGCTCCAGGTACAGGGCGGAAGTTGACCAGTTAGTAGCAATGCCAAGTATTACAGCAGCATATAATTTGTGTTTATGAAAGACGAGTACTTTGCAATCGAGTAGAATTATCCATAGAAACATCATCGATGAAATAATAAGCAATATTGATATCGCGGTTTTTAAATGGCCTTGAACAATGTCCATTATTCTCGATGTTACTAGACATAATATACTACTTAGGACCACTGTCCAAAATGCTAGTTTATCTGATTCTTCCTAGAAAATTTAATTATTAATTTTTTTTATGAGTGTTAATGTAATGATCCGGAAGTTAGCAGACAATTAACAATTTTTGAATTTTTTTTTTTTCAATAAATCAATTGCAAAAAAATAAAATAAAAATATGCACATGTAGAAAATTAAAAAAGCTACAGGTGCAATTTTTTAAATATTTTGTATTTTTTTAAATTTGTTGTTTTTTTTAAATTCAAAAATTATTAGACGTCGGCTAACTTCAGTATCATTTAATGTAGCAGGCATCAGATAAATTTAAAACTATAAATAAATAGAGTAAATAATTAAAAAAAAATATTTATAAAAAATGCACTTATTAATTTTGAAATTTTTTAAATGCGCATTTTTTAAAAATTTTATTTTATTAATTATTTACTCCATTTATTAATAATTAAAAATATGTCTGATATCTGCTGCATTCACATTTATAATGTAGCAGACAGACAAATTTATTACAATTAATAAAAAGAGTAAATAATTAAAAAAAAAATATTTACAAAAAATGCACTTAGTAATTTGAAAATTTTCAAAATGCGCATTTTTTTTAAATTTAATTTTATTAATTATTTACTCTATTAATTAATAATTTTAAATTTATCTGTCTGCTACATTTACACTCATATTTTTTTTTCAAAATTTTAGAATATGAAATTTTATCGTCACAATTTTTAATATTTTATGAATGTTATTACAAATATATAAATTACTTATAATTAGGGTGGAAATATTAAAAAAAAAAAAAAAATTATAGTGGTCATGGATTGATTTTTGAAAAATTTTAAACAATTATATTTAAAAAATTTTAATTTTGGTTTAAAAAAAAAAATAACACATATTTTGGGGAGACCATTAACTGTAAATATGAAAAATATATATATTGATATATTTATTTACTTGTGTAATTGTTCCAAAGGCCATTGTTATCATCGCTAGCCAAGGACTGGTCATACCCTGAGTTAATGCCGCAGAGAGACAAAGAAACCACATGTTCTTGTTTCTAATTAACAAAAAATGCGTTAATTATTTAATAAATAACGGTAATTATAACAATTAACTAATTAGTGACCTCAAGTGTAAAAAATAAAAATTTTGCCAGCTGTTAAAATCGGGCATAGATAAATGTATAACTGAATATAGATTTTTAAAATATGAATATTCGATATTAATTCGGTTTTGCGAACAGCAGTCGATGAAAGTATTAAATTAGTATTAATAATAAATGAGGAGTTAATTTAATTGTAATTAAAAAAAAGTCATCATCCCTTGTGGGGATCGAACCCACGACCTTTGGATTAGAAGTCCAACGCGCTATCCTCTGCGCCAAAGGGACATATTTTTGCCGGGCCGAATAGCTATACTTAAGCTTGAGCGTCATTTCAGTAAATAAAATCATCAATGACGTCATTAAAAAAAAATAAAACAGGTGTTTTATGGATATTTATAAATTACCTCGTGATTTTAATCAATGACTCGGATAATCCGAGAGTTGATACTTGAATATTCGTGTTTGATATTTGGGACTGTTTTGGAAAACATGCTAATATTCCAATTAATACCATGCATTGAATAACAAATTCTGAAAAAAATTTTAATAATTTAAGCTGACAGAGCTAAACCTTAAGGAAATTTTCATCTGCGAAAAGTGAAAATACTTCTTACAGATTGAAAATAAGAGTTTTTAAAATCTTATTTTATCTTCTATGCTCTGAAAAAATTTTATTAAGTCCTAAGAAGTCAAATTTTGAAAGTTTTCTGGAAAAATTATTAAGTAAAATTTTTGCAGAAAATTCCATGGCAACAAAAAGTTTTTCAAAGTCAGTCAGAAAAATTCACTAAAATTAAGTCTTAGTAATTTTTGTAGAAGAGTTGGAAAATTTGACTTAGAACTTTTCCAAATTTTTAGTGTTGATCTGTAAGAGTTATTTTCATTTTTTGCAAAGGAAAATTTCCACAAAGAAAACGACTTTTATTTTTTATAATTATAGAGAATTTTCCGCTTCGCATTTGAGGTGTGCAATTTTTTTTTTTAATTTTAAAATATTTAACGGACTAACCGATTCTCATTAACGACATTATCTGGTCTTGCAAATTTATCTGATAGACAGATATACCAGATAATCTTGAGCTGTTATTATTATCATCAGTAAAATTGAGACTCGGTCCTGTAATTTGGACAGTACGGAGACTCGGAATCGAACTTCGGCTGGACAGAGGCGAATTATTATTTTTACTGAGCCCAACAAGGGCCGGTCCGAGGATATAGGAAAGAGCCATCCCGATTTGACTGGATGCTGAGGAAATTCCGGTGGCGGTCGTGCGTTCTCCTGTTGGAAACCAGACGGCGGAAACTAGAGCTGTGGCTGGTCCGATAATGACTCCGGACAGTCCGTTTATTATCGCTGCCATGTGTGCGGTCCTATTTTAAGGATAATAGAAGTTATTTTTAATAAATATATGAGTTATATATTTATTGTGGATTTTTTAATTTAAGTATCGCACCTACGTGGTGAAGATTGATGTGCGGGTGGATATGCAACGTAAGGAAGTTGCGACTGTTGACAAGACGGCGGCTATTTTTAATGGAGTTGACAAATCTATTTTTTTTTAATTAATAAATTGATTAATTTAAATTTTTTATATAGTTAAAATATTTTTCTTATATATGATAGCTTGTAAAAATATATATCGACTCGGTTTTACAAATCACTTTGTATTGATATAAATAATAATTGTGATTTGGTATAGGGTTCAATAGTAAGTTGATTGACAAAATGGTGAGTAAATTACTAATTACTAACAGTCGTTATTATTCTGATAAATTGTGGGTAATTATACGAGACAGTGGCAATTGGAAATATTTAACACTTCGAGCAATGAATATAAATATGAAGGTGATGTCAATAATTTAATCAGATGTTGTAGAGATTGTAATATATATTTAAATATTTCCCAAAGAGTTTATTTTTGGCGTAATCTCATGGTAATAATTATCAATGAATAATCGCCGTGTATATTAAGAGTTTATGGTATTAATTATCAAACTTATTATCCGGGGAGAAAAGTATCACTATTGGAACTCACACAATTAACTATTATTACATTTAAATCGGACTGTCGTGTTGTTTATATAAACAACTCTAGGGCGAAATAAGAAGGAGTAATTTAAATAAAATAAATAAATATTTATTAGTAAATTTTTTCGGCGGGTTCTTGGGCCCTCTGAGCTCCCCGATATTTAAAACGTTTAAAATAAGTAAATAGTCACCTGTTTCATTGAGCAGCCAACAACAAGGCAGACAACAAGTCAAATAAGTAATGCAGCCCCAATTGGAAATAAGCGCGAGTGAATTTTTGTTCCAATTAGGAAACGCCTGGATAACAGATTTACCAATTGGTCCCCATGTGTTCCAAACGCAACACTGCGTGCTATTTAGGGCACAAAAAAGACCCAGTGCAGCCCAACGTCGCTTCAATGATTTGCTGTCATTTTTAATTAACAATTGTCTTCCTTCACTAGACTCGCCCAGTTCTCTTTCTATTTGCACACTGTATCTTATGTTCGACATCCCTTTTTTATTTATATTTTATAATTAATTATTTATTCATCTACTCAACAACATTATCATACTTACGCGGTCGTAATTTACGCTCTTTATTATCCTCCTTTTTTTTATTTTTTTTTTTACCCTTTGATTTTGACATTTCTAAAGTTTCTATCGATTTCTTCGATTCACTATCGATTTCATTAACCCCCATTTATATTATTATCACAAATAAGTTTATTAATATTAATTATCAGTTTCTAAAATATTTATTATTATTTAAGTCAATTGAAATATAAATATAAACAAATTTTATTGATCAACTCATTTAATAAAATACAAATTCATTATATATGAAGATAGTCATTTATTTATTTTTTTTTTTTCATATATTTTACCATCGACATTTTATAATTATTGGTTAATATACACATATCTATATATATAAAAGTTCGATTCGATAATAACATTTTCTTATTCTTTTAGTATTAATAATAATTATAAATTATGAATGTTTCCAATTGTGTGTTGCAAATCATCATATTTATCAATAAGATTAATATATGTACCAACTAAATACAACATGTTTTTATTTAAATTCTTGGGCGGCACCGTCACCATGACATCGAATAGAGATATTCCAAATAAAATTTTTCTATCAGAATTTTCTACTTCATGACAAATTATTGGACTTCCAAAAAAACTCTATCGACAACAAATAATAAAACAAATATATAAATATATATTTGTAATAAAATACACTGTAAAAAATCCAGAGTGAATTCGGAGTGAAATTAAATCCGAATTCACTCCGCATTCACTCCGACACTCGGAGTTCCGGAGTTTAAAAAAAAATCACTCCTCATGCGGAGTGAATTGGGAGTTTTTTTTTAGCGGAAGGATCTCGGAGTGACGCGGATTTTATTTCACTCCCAATTCACTCCGGTCCGGAGTTTTAATACTTAAATAAATTTATATTAAACTGCTAAACAATGTGTGTGTGTGTGTGTGTGTGTGTGTGTGTGTGTGTGTGTGTGCGTTCATGTGTGTGTTTGAGTGTGTGCAGGTGTTTGTGTGCATGTGTGCAAATTCGTGCGTGTGTGCAAATGTGTGCTTGTGTGCAAATGTGTGGGTGCGTGTGTGTGCGAGTGCGCGTGTGTGCCTAAATATGTATGTGCGTATGTGTGTGCATATCAGCTGATCAATAATGTAATACGCGAATTTTTACTTCGATTTTATTGAGTGGAGTTATATTTTATTAATAATATTTACAAAACTCCGCTCCGGAGTGAATTTCACTCCGGAGGGATTAAATTAATAAAAAATTATCTACTCCGCGAAAACTCCCCAGCGGAGTGAATTTCACTCCGAGAGGAGTGAATAATTAAAAATTCATTCACTCCGGATTTAATCCGCATTCACTCCGCGAATTTTTTACAGTGTAATCAGTTAAATTTCACACAAAATATAAAACTACTTACTAAACTGACAGTGTCATTAGTATCATCTCTCCGTGAAAATATAATTCCGTCGCCATCATTAAACATTTTTTCCATTTCATAATTTTGAAAAGTTATCAAATTCCTCTCACAAATATTTATATCATATGAAAGTTTATTATATCCTACAAAAAATTTATTAATATTTTTTTGTACTGGAAAAAGGGGAGACCGGGGCACAACCCCCATAATTTGGGTTGAAATCAAAATTTGAATTTAGTGTCATTAATTCGCACAATTAAATTTTTGAAAAATTTCAAGTAAAAATGATAAAATGTATGAATAATTACTTTGTGGACATGGTTCATATTGCCAACGAGTTATAAAACATCTAGACTTATCGATACGAGGGTAATTTCCAGTCATTTGTATATTGGGTAAAATTTTGTACTCAGAAGAGTAAGGAATCGGTTTTTTAAGAATCAAAAGAGCGAAATCGGTCTTATAAAAGACATCACTTTTTACTGAGAACGGCAGAATTATATTTGTTACGTTTTTTATAATGCAATGGCGAATAGAACCAGTGCAATTGGCTCTGACAATCAGATCCTCAGCTTTTCTTCTAAACATTAATTGCAATTCAAATATATAAAATTTATTGCTTTGAAAAAAATCCAAAAATTATTAGCCAAAAAATTCAGTATCATAGCAAGCGGACGTCTAATAATTTTTTGATTTTTTTTTCTACTGATTAATTACAAAAAAAAAATCTAAAAAAATGCACATGTAGGAAATTAAAAAATCCATAAGTGCAATTTTTTAAAATATTTTTTTTTTATAATTTATCGTTTAAAAAAAAATTCAAAAATTACTGGTCAAGAAATTCAATATCATAGCAAGCGGACGTCTAATAATTTTTGGATTTTTTTTCTATTTATTATTTACAAAAAAAAAAAAATCTAAAAAAATGCACATGTAGGAAATTCAAAAATCTATAAGTGCAATTTTTTTAAATATTTTTTTTTTTTATATTTTATCGTTTTAAAAAAAATCCTAAAATTATTAAACAAGAAATTCAATATCATAGCAAGCGGACGTCTAAAAATTTTTGGATTTTTTTTCTACTTATTAATTACAAAAAAAAAAATCTAAAAAAATGCATGTGCAGAAAATCAAAAAATCTACAGGTGCAATTTTTTAAAATATTTTTTTTTTATAATTTATCGTTCTGAAAAAAATCCAAATTTAAAAAAAAATTTAAAAAGCGCTTGGTATTAAATAATTATATAAATTTTTACCCAGAGATACTGTACGCCGAAGTCAATATTATTTGCGGACTAATAACGAAACCATAACTCAGATCTGCAACAACAAGTCACTAATTATTAAATTAATTAAAAATTTTTTTTTCCACAGCTGAAATATTTATTTTATTAACGATTATTATTATTCTAGTTATATATCAAGAAATAAAGACTTTGTAAGGGTTATTTTTCAAATTCGAAAGATTTTTAAATTTTCCGATGATTTTATCCGCGCGTTTTTCTTCAAAATGGCGCCCACGATACTTCGGAAAATAGAAATTGTCAATTTTGAGGACCAAAATTTTATTTTATTCATAATTAATAAATTTATTTATCAAAAGGAATTTTGAAAATTTCTTTCACTAAAAAAAAAAATCTTACTTACGAAAATTTGAATTTTCTGTCATGTCTTTAATAACTACCGTCCATTCATACTTCAAATTCTGCGTATATTCATTACGATCATGATCATTGTTTTCTTTGAGACATTTCTGTGCATTTGAGTTACTAATTAACAGTGCAGTTAAAATCACCTTGAAAATCACCATTTTGTGTTTACTTGAGTACAAGTTCTATAATAAAATAAAAATGAACTAAAATTTTTTAATAAAAAATTTCTGCTTTGTTTCAACCCACCACTCAGTTAATATTAAATTTTTATTGCTCAATTTTTTTTTTGATAAAGACTAATTATAGACCGTATGAAATCAAAAAGGCGACAATTATTTCATTGAGGTATTGGTTATCATCAATAATTATATACTTACTTTTAATTGCTTAATATTAAAAAAATTAACTATAATTAAAACTATTAGATTAAATCTTTTGTTAAAAATTTCTTGATATTACGAAATAAAAAATTTAATTTTTATATTTTTTCAAAACTGATATTTTAAGAAAAAAATAAATAAATATTCAAATATATCAGAGGGGAGGGAAAATGCGGCCTCTATAATTTTTTTTAAATCGAATTTTTTCCAAGGCTTATAAAAAAAAAATATATATGGTATGGAATATTAATTAGTGTGAATAACAATAAAATAAATATTAAATAATTTGAAAATAAGTGTAGAGACAAAAAGGGTGGGAATGACATTTGATAAGCAAGCCAATGAAAATTTAGGAGCTAATCGATATAATTAGGGGTAGCCAATGAAAATTAACGCAAACGAGACATGCGCCTTATATAACATGTTTATAAACATACAGGTATATGTATATATGTATGTGGTCTTGTATAATTTCCCCCTTGCATCTCTGTCCATATTTCTTCATCCCCTTTGTCTTTCGTATCAATGGCGCTATTTTCCTTCCCTAATTTTCCTCATTATCATTCGTGTAATCCAGCTTAACTTCTTATAAATATACTACTCGGTTATATATTTTATACTGTTTATAAATCCTTCATATTTATTATTATTATTATTATTATTATTATTATTATTATTATTATTATTATTATTATTATTATTAGTTATTTTTTTTTTCATAAATTTAAGATCGGTCTAATCATCTAGTCCCTTACTGTTTTATTTAAAGAAAAAAATATGATCAGCATAAAGAAATATTGAGATTGCGCGGGGTGCAGTTGCGCGTTAGTAATTTTGAAAGATTAAAAATATTTATTTTTAAATAATCAGAGTATCAATACATATTATCATTATTTTTATTATACATCATATATATTTCAAATTTATATTTTACAAGAGATACAAAATTTTTTATAAAAGCGAATAAAAATACTTAATTAATTATATTTTAATAATTAATATACAGATTATAGTTTATTATTCATACATTGACTCACTTAAACATATATATTTATTACTATACTTTTGTATTTTTTTTCTCGTATCAATTTGTAAAATTACGACCCTTAGGGATCGAGTTTCGGCTTCTTTGCCAAAAAATATATTAATATAAAAATAATATGGTAAAATCATAGGGAGGTGGACAATAATTTAAAATTAGAATTTAATTTTGACCATACATTGGAAGTTTCGTCCCTTTATTGGGACTTCTTCAGCAACTTGATATAAATTCTATCGTCTACTAGATGTTTTTGAGCCATACGTCATTTTATTTAATGATATAAAAATAATTAGCATTTTTGATATTTTAATTACAATAAATAAATAACAATTTAATGAAATAAATATAAACTCCAATTCATGTGACACTCGATACATATACTCTCAACTATGGTTCATACTCAATGTATGGTCAAAATTAAATTATAATTTTGAATTATTGTCCACCTCCCTATGATTTTACAATTTTATTATAAGTTGATCTGGACAGGACTTTAAATTAATATAAATAAATAATTAAAACTCAAGTACACCAAAAAGAATTAGCAGTAATTTTAAAGTATATCAAAAATGTTAATAGAAATTTTATAGAAAATTTTATTACCTTCAAAAAAAGTCCTATGAGTCAAGTCGCTAAAGTCCATATTTTCCGAGTTATAATCATTTTAATAATTTGAAAAATAAAATGTCAATTAAAATTTTTTTTTTATATTATATTTCTCAAATTATTAAAATTACTATAACTCGGAAACTATGGACTTTAGCGATTTGATTCATAGGACTTTTTTTGAAGGGAATAAAATTTCCTATAAAATTTTTATTAACATTTTTGATGTACTTTCATTGGTTTATGTTCTGCAAGCCAATAAAGGTCAATTTTATAGGAAAAATGAGTTCCGCAACGGACACAAGTGAAACAGCTGGAATTACAGCTAAGTAACTCTGGGCACTTTTGAAGAACACCAAATGCCCTACAATTTGCGACCAAAACCGCCTTGATATCATGAAACGCAGCTGAGTATTAGAAAGTTACAAAAAAAAGTAATTTAATTTACGTGTATTTTATATGGGAAATCTTTGAAATCAAATGGCAAGTACTTAGCATTGGAATTAGGAGCTCATATTTAGTGAGAATTTTTTTTTTTTTTATGTAGATTGAGATTTTGCTTGAGGATTTAAAAAAAAAAAAACTTTTGCGGAAATGAATCACCTTAATACGGAGTAAATAGGTAATTTTTTTTTTACCAGCGTAATTTCGGATTTAATTTTCCTCCGATTCAAAATTTTAATACTAAAATAAACTCCCTTCGGAATTAATTTTACTCCGAAGGGATTAAATAAATAAACAGTCGCCCTCTTTACATTTACTCCGTTAATTCACATTCACTCCGCAAATTTTTCCGTGTAATTAAAAATTAAACTCACAAATTAACAATTACTTATAAATTTAAATTTGAAATCTCTGAATTTTTCCCGCCATTTTTTTATATCTCAACTTATAATTCCTTATTAATTGAACTACAAATAAATAATATCACATATCATATAAATTTGTTATTTTTATTGTAACCTTACACTATCAAAAGAAAAAAAAAATATATATATATATACATATATATAACAGGGATGAACGTTACCCCCTCTAGCAGCCCTCGTTTTTCGTGGTGGTTACGAGGTGAGTGAACGTGCGGCTGTCCAAGCTCATTCAGATGCACGTTCAACTTTATATCACTTCGGATCTCTATTAAATTAATCACCTGAAAAAATACACATCTACATATATATATATATATATATTATTTTAAATAAGTAAATAAACAATTCAGTTTAATTTTAATTTTCATTACAATGAAATTTTTTTGCCGAGTGTTTGATTGTAATTATTATCAATAAAATAAAAATAAATTTTTATTATAAATATGTTAATTTTTTAATGACTGATATGTGATATATTATGAGAAAATTAGACGAGTGCGAAATGTGGAATTTGATGACAAGTTAAACTATATAACGAAACATGAGAATTTTAAGTGAGTGAGTTAAATAAAATCAGTCGTTAAAAGTAAGTCTGTATGAACGTTACTAATTTTTTTTAAATTCAAAATGAATTTTAATTAGTGAAAAAAAAAAAAAATTTGTGATAATAGAATTTTTTTAATTAATTAATTATCGTAGTTAAGTAAAAAAAATTTTGAAATGTCAACGAAATCAAATCCGCGACCTTCGTCCCCGCGGCGATTTTTCGCGCGGATTTACGGTCATCTCGAGAGCAAAGACGAGAGTGTAAATAAGACGGAAGATTTGACAGCTGGATTTGATGACAAGACTGACAGTGATCAAGTAATTAGAGACTCGCGGTTACGCGTAAAAAGATTCGTGGAGATTAAAAATTGCGCGGAACCGGGCGAGGGGGATGATGGGGACGAGGGTGACGATGAGGAAGAAGAAGTCAAGCGGGAGTTGGTTATCAAAGACAAAGTTGTAGATAAAGTTGAGAGCAAGGAAATAATTGGGGGTGAGTTAATTGACAGCAATTTTTCACGGCCTTTTTTACCTCACGGTATTTTCGCCGGAAGTGCGACGCATCCACTTCATCACCTGGCACACGGTGGACATCCGGTTCCTTCTATGCCGTCGCATCTTCAGAATCTCGCGGGACATCCGGCAGACTCGCACTTCCATGGGTTCTCTGCTTTCCGTAAGTAAATTATTATTTTTAATCTTCATATAAATTTTTTTTTGATAAATTTGAAAATTTATTTTTGAAATCGGGATTATTTATTTTTGATACTTAGTATGGAAATTTTTATGCGCAAAAAAATATAAAAAATTTTCAGAGGATATTATAAGAGGTATTTTATATATATATATATATTTAGTATCTATATTTAAATTTAAAAAAATTTTTCACTGTCCGGGTATCAGTGTAACGACAATCTGCTTATCGTATCGAGTAACGTGTGAGTAGATACAGTAGTTGTATGAACGTCCTAGGTGGTCAGCCTGAGAATATATATAAGTAAAGCTTAAATATACAATGTGATATATCTCAGATTTACTTTAGAAATTGTATTTTTACTTTACCAAAAATCTTCTCTACTTATATCAATCATTTTTTTTTACTAATAATATTTTTCTTATATATGATAGCTTGTAAAAATATATATCGACTCGATTTTACAAATTAATTTGTATTGATATAAATAATAATTGTAATTTGGTATAGGGTTCAATAGTAAGTTGATTGACAAAATGGTGAGTAAATTACTAATTACTAACAGTCGTGATTATTCTGATAAATTGTGAGTAATTATACGAGACAGTGGCAATTGGAAATATTTAACACTTCGAGCAATGAATATAAATATGAAGGTGATGTCAATAATTTAATCAGATGTTGTAGAGATTTTAATATATATTTAAATATTTCCCAAAGAGTTTATTTTTGGCGTAATCTCATGGTAATAATTATCAATGAATAATCGCCGTGTATATTAAGAGTTTATGGTATTAATTATCAAACTTATTATCCGGGGAGAAAAGTATCACTATTGGAACTCACACAATTAACCATTATTACATTTAAATCGGACTGTCGTGCTGTTTATATAAACAACTCTAGGGCGAAATAAGAAGGAGTAATTTAAATAAAATAAATAAATATTTATTAGTAAATTTTTTCGGCGGGTTCTTGGGCCCTCTGAGCTCCCCGATATTTAAAACGTTTAAAATAAGTAAATAGTCACCTGTTTCATTGAGCAGCCAACAACAAGGCAGACAACAAGTCAAATAAGTAATGCAGCCCCAATTGGAAATAAGCGCGAGTGAATTTTTGTTCCAATTAGGAAACGCCTGGATAACAGATTTACCAATTGGTCCCCATGTGTTCCAAACGCAACACTGCGTGCTATTTAGGGCACAAAATAGACCCAGTGCAGCCCAACGTCGCTTCAATGATTTGCTGTCATTTTTAATTAACAATTGTCTTCCTTCACTAGACTCGCCCAGTTCTCTTTCTATTTGCACACTGTACCTTATGTTCGACATCCCTTTTTTATTTATATTTTATAATTAATTATTTATCCATCTACTCAACAACATTATCATACTCACGCGGACGTAATTTACGCTCTTTATTATCCTCCTTTTTTTTATTTTTCTTTTTACCCTTTGATTTTGACATTTCTAAAGTTTCTATCGATTTCTTCGATTCACTATCGATTTCATCAACCCCAGAGTGAATTCGGATTTAAATAAAATCACAAATAATTTTTGAAAATTACCAAAAGTCTCGAATTAACAAAATTTCAGATGAATAATCAATGATATAAATGACAACACGATATAATTAAATCGTAAATTTATATAACTCGACCCATCTATTATCTATTAACATCAGAGTACAGTAGTAGTCCATTGTCAACGAAATAAACGTTACGCACGCTCGCTTAGATACGCGAGTCGCGTCGGTTGCGGGGGTTTATCCCGCCTCGCCACCTCGCAGCGATATTGTGATGAGATTACCGAACGCAGTTGGCCGCGTCTCAATGTTGTTCAGCACAACACCCACCACCTCATCTCGTACTGCTCCTACTTCTACAGCTACTACTCCTATTCTACCTCCTTCCGTTTTCTCTTTACTTCCTCAACCCACTGAGTCGTTCATCCCCAGTCCGCTCTATTCACTTATTCTTCTTACCATCCACACTCACTATTTTCCATCCCTTCATGCCTCTGTTATTTTTAATTATTATAATTATGTTCATAACAATTATGATTTAATACAACGGATTTAAAAAAAAAAATATATATTCTGGGTATTTTATTTTTAATTATCATTGTTATAAAATCAGTGTCAAAGTGATACTGTAACACGATATTGTCAGTCCATTACAACGTATGCGATAATTAGGATGCGGGGCAAAATGATACCGGAAGTAAGTAAGCACGAGGCTTCACGATTAATCTCGTCGAGTGTAAACGGATACCGGATCCTAATTGTCACTCTTACATGTGAAAAGAAGCTATAAGTTATACTATATATTATAATATATATCAACATGATGATATTATATTCATATTTTTGTATATAGAATATATAGAATACATTGAACTTGCGACAGGATGTAATTAAAACTCTTTCACCCATCGTTTTTATCAAATTAAAATTATCTAGTATAAAAATAAAAATAAAATCAAAGATTTTTTCAAAAAAAATTTTTTTGCCAAAATACATTTCATATTTGAAGTCCTGATGGCATTCCGAGTAAAATGAGTACCCACAACGATATCTTTTGATTTCATGAAATAATTGTTCAAAAAAATTTTTAAATTGTCATTTTTTTCGGTTACGTAATTTTTTATTTAAATATACAAGTGTGAGTACTCATTTTACTCGTCACTGTCTCGACTACACGATTCAAAAAAAAATTTTCTGATTCTCAAAAAAAAAAAATAATTTTTTGAAAATTACAATTTTGACCTTTTTTCTAAATATATCGATGTGGGTACTCAAACGAGAGGAATTTTTGTGTCAAGTACTATGGTATAGATTTCGCATTTAGTTTCAATAAATTTTTTTTTTTTTTTTTAAACAAAACAAATCTCTTTAATTACAAAGCGTAAAAAAAATAAATAGAAAGAGTATTTATTATTTTGATTCGTCAGATGTTTCTATTATTATTTTCCCATCGGATCCAATTATCCTGAGGCGATCACTTAATCATCTGAGTTTTGTTTAGATCCACCCTCGTGCCCTTTAAAAATTCATCCAGGTGTTAGATGCTGGTGAGAACTCATTCGTATTGCACGTGTCGTTTTATATATATATATTCATATATATATTTATCATAATTCAACATTGTCCTGCAGCACCACCCACTCTATTAATTTAATTTCTCACAATATTTAAAAATAAAATTCAAATATACTGGGGTATGTTATCGCGGGAATATTTAATAAAGCGTAAAAAAATAAAAATAACAGTGACAAAGTAAAAATTTTTACAAGCTTGTAAACGGGAATAAAAATATACGGATGAAATAGTTTGATTTAACAGATTTTTTTAACACTTTACTCTCTTTTTCTCTCTTACTCCACTCTTTACAATTCGATGGATAGTCCTTCTGTTCGTTGGGTCGCTCGACTGTCCGTCGAATTTGATCGGATTACAGTTGGCGTAACAATAAACATGATATACATATATATATTTATATACATATATAGATTTTCAAATGCTTACTCGTTTTCACGCACCAGCCAACAAAGTTTCCATAGAATTTGCAAACCAAATAAAACGATAAACTGTTTTTATTATCATTATTATTGTTTCAATTATATTTCATTAATTGTAACAATACATTTGTATATTAATTGATTTAATATTTATGCTCATATATATATATGATTTGCAATTGAGGGGAAACGCCGCGATAAATGCCCCGAGTCGAAATTGTTTTTAACTTGAACTCTGTTTCAACCTAGTATAGGTTTTAGTCTCAACGTCAGGGTGAAATGGGTTTTAGAAGATAGAGAACTCCATTGAAATTAAACCCTAATTTCAGTCCAGTAGCGCCTACATACGTTCGTTTTCAGACGAGTTAGGTTAAGAAAGGTTTTAAATTTAAACTGAGACAGTCTTAAATTTCAAATTAAACCCTGGTTCATTTTTTTTTCGAACTTATTTAAGGCGTACTAGGATGAAACAGAGTTTTAAACTTCGAACTGAACCCTAGTTCACTCCCCTGATTAAACAACTGAATTCGAGCGAATTAAAAATTTTAATTCTGTTATATTCTGTCGAATTCTGCAAAACAGAATTCAACTGAATTGAAATTTGAATTTTAATTGAACAGAATAAAACCGATTTTAAAATTTCAAATTCATTTTAATTCAGTTTAATTCAGATTTAGAACCAAAAATTGGAGAATTAATCAGAATTAAACTGAATAGAATTATTTAAATTCGTTTTAATTTGGACAAATTCTGGTTTTCCTGCCGAATTAGACAGAGTTCATTTTTAAATTAGGTACCGAATTAACAGAATTTATCTGAATTAAATAGAATTAAAAATTTAATTCTGTTATATTCTGTCGAATTCTGCAAAACAGAATTCAACTGAATTGAAAATTTTAATTTGAATTAAACAGAATAAAACCGATTTAAAATTTCAAATTCGTTTTAATTCAGTTTAATTCAGATTCAGAACCAGAAATTGGAGAATTAATCAGAATTAAACTGAATAAAATTATTTAAATTCGTTTTAATTTGGACAAATTCTGGTTTTCCTGCCGAATTAGACAGAGTTCATTTTTAAATTAGGTACCGAATTATCAGAATTTATCTGAATTAAATAGAATTAAAAATTTAATTCTGTTATATTTTGTCGAATTCTGCAAAACAGAATTCAACTGAATTGAAAATTTGAATTTGAATTAAACAGAATAAAACCGATTTAAAAATTTCAAATTCGTTTTAATTCAGTTTAATTCAGATCTAGAACCAGAAATTGGAGAATTAATCAGAATTAAACTGAATAGAATTATTTAAATTCGTTTTAATTTGGACAAATTCTGGTTTTCCTGCCGAATTAGACAGAGTTCATTTTTAAATTAGGTACCGAATTAACAGAATTTATCTGAATTAAATAGAATTAAAAATTTAATTCTGTTATATTCTGTCGAATTCTGCAAAACAGAATTCAACTGAGTTGAAAATTTTAATTTGAATTAAACAGAATAAAACCGATTTAAAATTTCAAATTCGTTTTAATTCAGTTTAATTCAGATTCAGAACCAGAAATTGGAGAATTAATCAGAATTAAACTGAATAGAATTATTTAAATTCGTTTTAATTTGGACAAATTCTGGTTTTCCTGCCGAATTAGACAGAGTTCATTTTTAAATTAGGTACCGAATTAACAGAATTTATCTGAATTAAATAGAATTAAAAATTTAATTCTGTTATATTCTGTCGAATTCTGCAAAACAGAATTCAACTGAGTTGAAAATTTTAATTTGAATTAAACAGAATAAAACCGATTTAAAATTTCAAATTCGTTTTAATTCAGTTTAATTCAGATTCAGAACCAGAAATTGGAGAATTAATCAGAATTAAACTGAATAGAATTATTTAAATTCGTTTTAATTTGGACAAATTCTGGTTTTCCTGCCGAATTAGACAGAGTTCATTTTTAAATTAGGTACCGAATTATCAGAATTTATCTGAATTAAATAGAATTAAAAATTTAATTCTGTTATATTTTGTCGAATTCTGCAAAACAGAATTCAACTGAATTGAAAATTTGAATTTGAATTAAACAGAATAAAACCGATTTAAAAATTTCAAATTCGTTTTAATTCAGTTTAATTCAGATCTAGAACCAGAAATTGGAGAATTAATCAGAATTAAACTGAATAGAATTATTTAAATTCGTTTTAATTTGGACAAATTCTGGTTTTCCTGCCGAATTAGACAGAGTTCATTTTTAAATTAGGTACCGAATTATCAGAATTTATCTGAATTAAATAGAATTAAAAATTTAATTCTGTTATATTTTGTCGAATTCTGCAAAACAGAATTCAACTGAATTGAAAATTTGAATTTGAATTAAACAGAATAAAACCGATTTAAAAATTTCAAATTCGTTTTAATTCAGTTTAATTCAGATCTAGAACCAGAAATTGGAGAATTAATCAGAATTAAACTGAATAGAATTATTTAAATTCGTTTTAATTTGGACAAATTCTGGTTTTCCTGCCGAATTAGACAGAATTCATTTTTAAGTTACGTACCGAATTAACAGAATTTATCTGAATTAAAAATTTAATTCTGTTCAATTCGATCGAATTCAGTTGTTTAATCAGGGTCCTCCTTACCCGAATTTCAGGCGAGTTAGGTTGAAAAAGGTTTTAAAATCGAGGCGGGAAATATCCACATCAAAAGGTTCAGATAAAATAAAGTGATTAATTAAAAATACTTACGTTCTTTTTTCAGTCGCAAGAAGAAGAAGAAAAGAAGGAAGACCAAGAAGACAACGTACGACATTCAGTGGTGAACAAACAGCGAGATTAGAACTAGAATATCATCGCGGGGAATATATATCACGTAGCAGAAGATTTGAATTAGCATCGGCATTGAGACTTACGGAGACGCAGATTAAAATATGGTTTCAAAATCGTCGGGCGAAGGATAAAAGGATCGAAAAGGCACAACTGGATCAACAATATCGGTAATTAATATATATATTGATATATGTGTAGCCTTTCATCGTTTTCTACGCGGATTTTTTGAAAATTTGAAATTAACCGCCAAAAAAGTTTTCAAGCTGAATGGGAAATTATTTATAACTTTAAATTTTAAATAAATGGGTTGCGTGCAGTAGGAAAAAATCTGATGTCAAGTGTAGCAAATAGATGAAAAAAATTTGAAGAGGGTGTGCTAAAAAATATATGAGCACAATAGTATCGTTCACGCGTAAAATCCCACTTAAGGCTATTTAGCGGCGTATCGCACTCAAAAATCATTCATTCATTCTCTATTTAATATAGTGTTTGTCACTCTCTACTTGGGGAATCACGATCCGACGATCCCCAACCACTCTAGCCCTTCAATATTTATATAGTTGTTATATACATTGTGATATTGTATGTGTAAATATATAGAGAGGCGGAAGAAGACATAAAACAAGTATAACAAAACCTCAGGCACCTGATTCACTGGCTTCGATATTATTTCATACCCAAAAACCACTTCTTCAAAGTATTATAAACTCTTGATAAATGCGTCCCATATTATTGCACTCCATTGAATTTTAGGGAAGACTATTTAGCTCATATATTTTAGCAGACTATTACTTTGAAATTGAAATTGCGGGTCAAATTTTCAGAATATCGTAAAAATTTATGAGGACTTTTTTTTAGCTCATCGAATTCTCTACAAAAAAGGTCTCCGTCAATTTTTCCATAAAATCATTGTGAAGCCTGGAAATTTTAAAAATTCAATTGATTTTTAAACCAGAAATTCGATGATCGTCAAAAAAATTCTACAAACTTTAAAATCAAAATTACGCATCAAATTTCGAAAATATCAAAAAAATGCTCATGACCTTTTTTGTAGCGCTCAAAATTCTCTACAAAAAAGCTCCTCATCACTTTCTACCCAAAGTCAATATTTACCTAATTATCAATAAATTATAATTAATCAAAATTAGTGAATTATCGATACCAATACCCCTTCACTAATTAACCAATAACTCATTAAAAATTAACATTACGTAAAAATTGCTCATGACCTTTTTTGTAGCTCTCAAAATTCTCTACAAAAAAGCTCCTCATCACTTTCTACCCAAAGTCAATATTTACCTAATTATCAATAAATTATAATTAATCAAAATTTGTGAATTATCGATACCAATACCCCTTCACTAATTAACCAATAACTCATTAAAAATCAACATTACGTAAAAATTGCTCAGGACCTTTTTTGTACAGCATTAAATTTCCCACAACTTTTGTCCCAAAAATTTTTCCATAGGACCTACAGCTGACACCATATAAATAATTTTCCATAACAATAAACGTTTTAACTCAACCGAATATTCATTTTTGATAAAAAAAATTATTTTAGATTAATTAAAGTGATTAATTATCATCGAAGATTAATTATCGAAACTATGATCGATAGATTAGAAAAAAATGACAAGATAATGATTGGATTACACGCTACTGGGGTCTGTTTCTACACGAGAAATCGACATGTGTTACATGTTACTACTTCTCTAATGGCTCTACAATATTTAATTCTTTATATTTTCATTCTCTGCTTCGTATTTTCACTCACTAAACCTATCAAGGGCTCTCAATAAAATATATAAGGGTCCTTAATAGACTCATCCCATATTTCCGTCCCCCACTATAAAAACAACTAAAAATCTAAATCATTATCATTATTATCATCATCCAAGAGATTTTTATTTTTCCACACGCGATATATTCATATATTTTTTGTCTACTCATATTTATAATTATAACTACCCATTAATTAAATAAATTATTATTTTTTTTTTATAGAAACTTTGCGGTGTCAAATGCGCTCGCTAATTTCCCAGTCTACAGCAATTTCTGCGGATTGTGTTTTTACAAGGATCCAAACAGGGAGTTGACACCCCACGCCTGTATTTCGTCACCTTATCGTCCTGATATTATGATAAAAAGTTTACAGGATAAAAATCGAGCGAGTAGCAGCAGTAGTTCTAGCAGCGAAAGCTCGGAAATTCCACCGATTGCTATTTCTCCGATTTAAAGACTTATTAATTTAATTATTATTATTATTAATTAATAAATTTATCAAGTGATTACTTAATTGTTTTTTAGTCTTATGTAGTTTATTTTTAAATTGTAATTTACTATTTTTTTTTCTTCATTACTTTTGGGGTTAATGAACTGAAATTAATTGACAATTGTTCAATTATCTCATGCCGTAATTATTTAATTACCTGATTTTTTTAAATTACCAAAAATATCTGTTAGTAAAATTAATTTTTACCATACTTATGGCGAAAGTTTAATTCCCGCCCTGGGAGGGAAGAAAGTCGTCTTTTTATTCATGAGAAAAATCAGCACATGCGCCATTTTCCCCATAATCGGCGGGAAAAATTTAAACCTTCAAGTGCAGGTCTAGTAAATTACAGGCCGAGGGAGAAAAGTAGGGCATTCTGATCCATGTGTGTAAATTTTTACTGTAGCCGAAGTAATTGCGTAGGAAAGTTTAAATTTTTACTCATTGGCGGGAAAAATTTAAATTCAAACTTCAAATTTTAGATGCAAATAAAAATATTCTAGAACTTTATATGCTAATTTTTATTATTTATCACTCGTAGGAAAAGTTACGACTTCTTTCTTCTCTAAGCAAGACAGGAATTTAAACTTTCGGTGCAGGGATAGTGAAAATTAGTAAATTACAGACCAAAGGAGAAAAGTAGGGCATTTTGACACACGTGTGTAAATTTTTACTGTAGCCGAAGTATTTGCGTATGAAAGTTTAAATTTTTGCTCATTGGCGGGAAAAATTCAAATTCAAATTTTAAATTTTAGATGCAAATAAAAGTATTCTAGAACTTCAAATGTTAATTTCTATTATTTATCTTTCGTAGGAAGTAGCGACTTTTTTCTTCTCTAAACAGGACAGGAATTTAAATTTCCGGCGCAGGGATAGTAAAAATTAGTAAATTACAGACCAAGGAAGGAAAGTAGGACATTCTGACCCATGTGCGTAAATTTGAACCCGAGTCGCAGGACTTGTATATGCAAGTTTTAATTTTTTGCTCATTGGCGGGAAAAATTTGAATTCAAACCTCAAATTTTAGATGCAAATAAGAGTGTTCTAGAACTTGATAGTATGCTAATTTTTATTACAGTCCAGTCGCGTTATAAGTTCGCCGACTTATATTTCCTCTATGACTGAAAATAATCGTGTACACATTCACGCGCTTGCAAAGTAGGGGAAGTGTAAGTTACTGCGTTCAACTGCTGAGCGGAAGTGGGGGTACAGAAATTCTTAGAATTATATTTCCCTACACCCCTGTAGGCGGACTTATAACGCGATTCAATTGTGTTCATCTTTCGTAAGAAGTTACGTCTTTTTTTTCTCTAAACAGGACATGAATTTAAACTTTCCGCGCAGGTATGGTAAAAAACCAATTCTTGTTATATGACAGTAGTCGAGCGGCAGACTCACTTGCATTGTATTCTGATAGTCCCGGGTTCGAGCCCTGTCTTGAGTAAAAATGATTTTTTTTAAATTTAAAAATTACATAAAATAAATCATTTCGTTTATATATATATTTATATATACTTTTACTCCAAATATTTAAATTAATTAATTTAAAATAATTAAAATATTTTAATGAGAAAAAAAAATAGTAAAATACATTTTTTTATTTTTATTTTACTGAATATAAATATTTTAAATTAACCAAAGACTTGTAATTTATTTAAAAAAAAAAAACATGACAAGAATAATTAAATAAATTTATTTTTATTGTATGTAACTAAAAAAAAACGTAATAACATATGAAAGGTTTATAATAATAAAATACACATATGACTGAAAAAATTTTTTTATTATCACCCTTTACAATATTAATTAATTAATATAATTAAAATAAAATATATATTTACAACCTTTTATTATAAATTACCGCAACCTTGTAAAAAAATTAAATTAAAAAAAAAATTGCACCAAAAAAAAACACTTACCTCATTGAAAAAATGTACGATTGGCCATTTGAGGACAGACACGTGGACATTCTTTCCGACCAGGCCAAATGGTTAACCAGAAATTAATGAAAACGAAAGACAACAATTAATACAATAAAAAAAAAAACCTAAATCATAAAAATTAAATTAAAAAATAAAAAAAAATGTCCTGTTAAATTTTTTGTCTAAACTGATAATTAGTCAGCTCAGGATTTAAATTGAATCGTAGACATTTTTGACTGTTAACTTCCTCAAATAAATTTAATAAAAAATATATAATAATAATAATTAAATAACAATAAAATTACGGTCCTAATTAGTAAAATTAACGGTCAGTAAAAAAGATCTGATAAATAATTGACAGTAAACTAAATCATGCAGTATTGCAACACGCTGATATATTTGTCATATTTTTATCAGTCTTGTATATTTATTTCAAAAAAATATAATAAATTATTGAGATGTGGACGTGGTTTAAATTTAAAAATTTCAACTTTTATATATTTGGTTTATAAAAAATAGTAGAATCAATCTAATTATTTCCTACCTGTGATTTATGCTACAGAGGTAAGCGATCAACCCTAGCAAGGAGTTATTTCTTCAGGCTAGAGATCCTTTCAATTGATCCGCTACAGCTATCCTGCCTGCCGGTTTTTTTTTCTTCTGAACCTCAATAATCTTCCTCACTAGTATTTTTCTTATATATTTAAATATATATATCTTCCTCACTAATAATAATGTTATATTTATGATAAAGTGAAATTTATCAGTGTAAGCTATCAAATGGACGCTGGTGTGACGAATTTATTTGTCTGACAGATAAATTTTCTTCTCAGGAACTAATTCGATAATATATTTTTACATATATTTTTAATTCACTAATGAAGTAACGGATTTTTTTTAAGAAGTTTTTAGTGTCAGGTTTAATTTTTGATTTTTTTGGAAAATCAAATCGCGATTTACTGGATTAGTTTCAAATTTTTCCCATTTTAGGGAAAAAAAAAATTGTTATGTAAATTTTTGAAATTAATCTGACAGTAAATTCTTCTTAAAAGTAACAGGATTAAAACTATCAAGTGATAATATATATGTTTGATCGATAATCGATAGCAAGCTGATAATTAAAAATAAAATAAACTAGTCCGGGGTTTTGTTATGAAATATCAAGAAAGTAAATACGATAAAAAAAAAAGATCTTATCAGAAATTTATCACCTGTCTACCTGTTACTTTTGTTATCAGTATAGATATATTGAGTAAGAGAATCAATACTCGATTTAAATTTTTTGAGTTGAATTAAAATGCTGCATAAATTATTAAATATTTCAAGTTTTTTATTGTCAAGTATCGGAAAATTGAATCTTTGAAAAGCTGACACCAAAAAATTTCTCTACTGCGGTTAATTAATTTTTCAATGATACTTCGCATTAATTTCCACTGAACATGTGGAATAAAAATTATTGATCCAGTTAAAATTTTTTAATTCAAAAAATAAATGTACGGAGAAAATTTTATAATAAATATTTCTTTACTAATTATTAAAAAATTACTTCTAATTAGAGTAGATCGCAACTTAATCGACTAAATACTCAAATTTTTTTTCATGTCAAAAGTAGACACTGCTATTAAAATTTACAATTTAATTAAAAGATACTTCGGGATCACTTTTAATTACAGAGTAATTTTTATTAAAAAATTTTCTCGTTCTTGAAAAAAAATTAAAAGCAAAACTTGACTACAGTATCAATTTTTTCATTACTGTTCAGAATTTAATAAAATAATTTATGAAGGAAAAGATAAATTTGAATTTTTTAAACATCTTCAGAAAATAACTCAAATTTTTCGTATTTCGTAAAAATTATCTAAAATAAAAAAATTTTTCAATTCTCTGAAGCTCTAAAAAAGGCAGGGTTACAATTCCACTGGTTTACAACTTAACTCAGCCTCAACTCTACTCAGTATTGCACGACTCTTAATGCAAAATATAAAAATGTATTTTACGATCGAAAAATTCTGTTTGCCTCTTCGCTATTTTTTTTACTCAGGTTTAACTCTACTCAATTATATTTTTACTCATTTTCAGCTAGACTCAGCTACAAATCTACTCGCGTATTCTAGCCTATCGATAAAATAGCAATTTTTTTGTGAGTAGAGTTGTAGCTGAGTCTACCCTGATAGCCAAGTTGGCAATAAACTGGCGTCAAACTAACAGCCGCAACTAGACACCAAGTTGGTACTTCCAAAGTTGATAGACACTTTCTGAGAAAGCTGGTGGCCAAAAGTTGGCCGAAAGTTGCCTTCAATTTTCTCAGAAACCTGCTTTCGAATTGCGGCTCTTCCTTGGCGCCAATTTTCTCAGAAAATTGGCGGTAACTTGTAGCCAAAAATTGCAAAAGCTAGTTGTCGACAACTTGTCGTCAAGTTGCTCGCAAACTAATGAATACCAACTTTTTGACGAGCAGCTCGTGCTATCAGGGTAATTGAAGCTGAGTAAAATTAAACCGAGTAAAAAAAACTGTCAGTAGAGTCAAGACTGGGCCGTACTAAACGAATTTTCAAATTTTACTTTTCTTTTAATTTATTAATCAATTGTTACTACAGAAATTTTTATAGTTTCCAAAAAAATATGAAAGACAAACTTTTTCGGAAAGTTTTCATCATTCGAGTGACGTAATTATTCAAAACGTAATTAGAAAAGTAAAATTCGAAAATTCATTTAGTACTGCCGACTCTTAATGCTGAGTAAAGTTATGAGTGAGTAGAGTTGTAGCTAGTTCCCTTGAGTAGAAATGTTGTGAGTAGAATAGTAAAACACTGTCCTAAAAAATATAATTTTATATTTTTCTTATCATCTTGTACTCATTCACTGACTCAGTAAATTTTTAATTTTAATTCTAAACCCGACTTCCTTAAAAAAAAAAAAAAAAAAAAAAAATACAGGAAATTCTATACTTCTGATAAAGTTTTGAAGAACTAGGTATTGAATCTCTTACCTTATAAATATAATAATAACCTACGACAAACTACAAGTATAAATAAATATATACGAAAGTAAACTTATCCTAATCTCCATGGCACCTAAAAAACATTCAATCTATTTAAATAAATAACGTTTTGTCTAGTAAATAATAATAATATCTTGGAAAAAAAAGGTTCTGGTTATTTTTTATTATTAATCAAATAATCTATCTTATGACAATTACAGCTTAAAATTAATTCAATCATTTTTTAGTCCTACATAATAACACCTAGACATTGAAAATTTTAATTATCAAATTTTCTTACTTATCAAACTTTTATTATCAATTATCATTTATCATTTATTATTAATTATTTATTATTAATTGTCAAAGTAATCTAACGCGCGCGTTAACTCGCTCATTACTTTTATTTTAATTCTTTATAAATATATTACTTTAATCCTCTCCCTCGAAAATGTCTTTTGTTATCAAACTGCTGTCTTTAAAAATATTCACTAACTTATTACTTGCACAATAGTAATTATAATAATTAATATATAAATAATATATCTTTTGCAAACCCTAAATATTACAATTTAACTCCTTAATTATTAAAAAAAAAAGACAACCCGCGTAAAAAAATTTTTGAAAAAATCTCGAGTTTTTTAAACTTCAAAACTTTTGAAATTTTGAAATAAGCGAATTAAATAAAAATTTAATAAAACTAAAAAAATGCACATTTGCAGAATTTAAAAATCCATATGTGCATTTTTTTTATTTTCATATTTTTAATTTCTAAGTTCGTTTATTTTTAATTCAAAATTTTACTGTCGGCTGCAGTCGCACTCATTCAAAATTCTGAAGTTTGCCGACGTCTAATAATTTTTGGATTTCAAAACTGATAAAAAAAAATTGCACATGTAGTTTTTTAAATTTTCTACATGTGCATTTTTTTATTTTTTTTTTTTTTCTTATAAATTAGTAGAAAAAAAAATTCAAAAATTATTAGACGTCCGAGAACTTCATCAATAAAAATCGTAAAAAAAAGTCATTACGTTTCCAAGTGTAGAAAATTCATGACTTTTCCAAAAATTTTTTTTACACGGGAACATTCAGATGAAATTTGACTGAAAGACTCAAGTGAGAATTAAAAAATCCGGTAATTATTTAATGATCCTGAAGATAGCAGACAATTTAAAATTTTCGGATTTTTTTTTTCAACAAGAAATTACAAAAAAATAAAAAGTAAAAAAATGCACATGTAGAAAATTTAAAAAACTACAGGTGCAATTTTTTGAAATATTTTTTTTTTATGTTTTATCGTCCAAAAAAAAAAAATCCAAAAATTATTAGAAGTCTGCCAACTTCAGTATCATAATTATTTAAGATAAAAATGTAGAAAAAAAGTAATCGGTGCATAAGATAATTAAATAAACTGAGTAATTAATTAATTAATTAATCAATTAATTAAGAAACGTTATCTGACAGTATTGATTACAGATTACCTGTACCAACTATAACTTTTAATTATTTGTAATGTTATATCGGTGCTACATAATACACTGACGAGACTAATGAGTCTCCAGATAATAAATAATTACTTGATAATAATTAATATATCAATGCGATGAAATAAAAAATATATAAAATAGAATCCCTCAATGCGAGCTGAATAAATTACAATAATGGGTGACGCATCTCTTGCACAAATGTTATGTTTGTCTTTTTAAGTAATAAATTATTTTCATCCTGTATTCGATCCTGATTGTCCTGCCTTGGGCCTCATGCCTGTCTGATCTGACTATACGCCTTTTAGCCCTGCCTCCACAGTAACTAACACAGTAGTATAGTACACAAGATTTTCTATGTACTTGACGGACTAGAAGACAACAAGTAGTATTGGGGTTCACCTGAGGTTCAAAATTCACAAGATCACGTTAGTTACGTTTTTTTATCTACATTATACCTTCCGTCGACTCAACTTTATTTAAATCGAATGCTCTTTTATAAAATACGTTTTTTTACTCTTAATTTCACTGCAAGCTAACATCTAAAATGAAAATAGTTTTGGTTCTAATTACTGATTTTATTCTACCTGATTTTTAAATACTCTAATTTATTTATTATTTATTATTAATAATAATAAACTGATAAATTATAGATAGAATTTTTTATATTTATCAAGGAAACTGATACCTTAAGAATTAATTTATATTATTTAGATAAATTTAAATTATATTTTATTTTATACAGTCGACTACCCGTCATAAATTTCCCCCTTTCCCTCAATCGGCAGTCACTGAATTTAAACAGCTTCCCCTCTTACTACTCTGAAGAGTTTCGTACCAGACAGCCCGTTATAAGCCTCCGTTAAAATTGTCGAAATTATAAACTAACAATAGGAACAAAATATCAAAATTAATGATGAAAATTTACTATCTATGTTTCGCGGATAATAATTTAATCAACATTAAGTAAAATATAATTTATTGTTCATAATTGTAATCATTAATTACATTCAAAGCTTCTGTTACAATTTAAAAGTTTTATTGGGCATTATGTTCATCAATAAAATAATTATTATTGTTACTGTAATTAATACCGTTATCATTATAATTTTTTTCATTATAATTATTATTAGTGTAAAAAGATAAGTATTTATTTTAGCGATACAAGCGATAGAAAAATCGGGACAGTGGCGAATGTAACAAAGCGTAAATATGACGTTTAAAATCATATTAAATAAAACAGGCTTATAACGGGCAGTCGAGGACAAAACTAAACGCACGGTAGCGAGAGACTGAAATTTCAAGAAAAATTTTCCCTACGTCCCCTAGACCAGGCTTATGACGTGTACCTGAAGATCGGAACGTTTTTCGCGGAACGAAAATAAAAAAACAAAATGAAAAGTAAAAAATCTACTGGATCTAGATTTCTGAAATTTTTCGCATGGGTGCTAGAATGTCAGCCGAAAATTGCAGGCCACCCCAACCTCCGGAACTACCCCTTGTCACCCTTAAGCAGTCAAATTACATAAATTTTTTTCATTTTCGATGCGCGATAACACGGAAAAATCACAGATCTTAGTGCAAAAACAGAGCCTTCGTATATAAAACTTCAAGTATCATAATTTGAAACCGTAATAATATATATATATATATTCAAGTATTATTGAAAAATAATGTAAATAATGACAGGGAGTCGACTGTACATAAATTATATAGTTGTTATCATACTATTGTTTAGATGATAGAATTTTAAACTGAGTTGCTGGTGTCGCAATAAAAATTCAAAATTTATCAATAATTAAATCCTAATAATTTTTTATCATCCCTGCGATTTTAATGATACGTAAAATAATATTTTATGTAAAAAAAAAATAATTTTATTCAACAGAAATATTTTTAATAATTAATTCAAATGAAAATTCTAATCATTGGACTTATAATTATAATTATGTTGTAAATTATAATGTATTTATTTTTATTATCAATTATTGATAAACTTTTTGAACTCGTTCTGTTATTTAAAACTTTTACTAATTTTATCAATCGTTTTTGTTAATAAAAAAAAAATTATGACACGTAAAAATTACTGTGACAAGGTATCAGTTTCCTTAAAAAAAAAAAAAAAGTATATAAAATAAATAAAGAGACTCACCTTCGAGGGAGAGAGTTTGCGTCATTAAGATGCGATGTTATATCAGACATATTAGTAACGTCTTCCGCCGCCCATATTACCACCACCCATATTTCCGCCGCCGTAGCCTTGGTTGCCTCCGCCGTAGCCGCCACCACCGCCACCGCCAACGGAGTTACCTCCCATTGGTCCTAAAATAATAAAACAAAAATTAAAATCCCCGAGCCCGTGATTAAAAATTTAAGCTAATTTTTAAAAAATAATCAACAATTTGTTGTGAACAAAGGGGGCTCCTTCTCATGGTTAAATTAGTAAATTCTGACGGGGGTTAGTGTTAAATATCTGCATCAAGTTATCGAGTGAACAATTAATGCAGGTATTAATTTACGCAGACGACTATTGAGCCAAATAATGAACTTGTTGATTTGAAATAAAATTTTGAAGTTTTTTTGAAAAGGGAAGGAGTAAAGAGCGACCTTGTCCACCGAAGGGTGGCATCCACCTCGCGTCTCCAGATTGTCTTCCACTAGGGCCCATACTAGTACCGTAGGGTGCTGGTCGTCCGCCGGAATTGAAATTACTCCTAACAGGGCCACCACCGTATCCTTGTTGGTAACCACTTCCGAAGTTGTCGTTACTCCAATTACCGCCGCTGTTGTATCCGCCTTGGCCACCTTGTCCACCCCAGTTACCTTTACCACCGCCAACAAAGTGAAAAATAAATCAATAAAAAACAATCTGATCGATTTATATGAATTTCTTTAATTAAAAAATGAAGTAGCTTTGATTTAATACCTTGATTTTGGCTCTCCCAGGGTCCGTTGCCACCCCAGTTGTTTTGGTTACCGCCCCCGTAACCCCCTTGGCCACCTCCGTTGTTCCAGTCACCACCGCCGCCGCCACCACCACCACCGGATCCACGGCCACCCCAGTTTCCGCTTCCTTGGTTGCCTGATCGAGGCCCGCGGCCGCCGGATTGTCCTCCGCGGCTGCTGCCACCGCCACCACCACCTCCGCCACCACTACCACCACTTCCTCCGGTTGCAGAGGCCATTTCTGCTCGACTCAGAGCCTAAAAAAATTTATTGTTTAAGAGCAAGAAAATTTTTGGTTTCAATTTAAATGCAAAAAATTTTTTTTTCTGTACATGAACTTCGCACGTCTCTGCGCAAAAACAAATAAATAAAAACTATAAATTACCTTTTTAACATCGACATGTTTACCGCGGATCTGATGATTCCGTTGCAAACAAATTTTATCAACAGGGTCGTAGTCGTCGAACTCAACGAATCCAAACCCGCGTTTCTTACCAGTCTCTTTGTCAGTGACAATACTAATGGAATTTATACTTCCGTAACTCTGGAAATACTGTCTAAGATCTTCTTCCTCGTGGTCGTCTTTAAGACCGCCGACAAAGAGTTTCTTGACGGTGGCGCCGGCCTCGGGTCGCCCGATCTCCTGCCTCGGGACCGCGCGTTTTGGCTCGACGACGCGGCCGTCAACTCGATGAGGTCTTGCATTCTGTGCATCGTCGACCATGTGCGCGCGTGAGTAAGTTATGAATCCAAAGCCTCGTGAACGTTTGGTCTTGGGGTCTTTCATCACGACGACGTCGACTATTTCGCCCCATTGCTCGAAATGTTTCTTCAGAGAATCGTCTGTTGTTCTGTAGTCCAGACCTCCAATGAATAATTTACGGACATGCTCGGGTTCATTTTTTCCATCCTACAATAATTTAATATTTTTAATTTATAATTTATTGTGATACTCGAGTAGACGTCCAATAAACTTTGGATTTTTTTACAACCGATAAATTATTAGAAAAAAAATATTCAAAAAAATTGCACCTGTAGTTTTTTTAATTTTCTACACGTGCATTTTTTTATTTTTTCGTAATTTGATTTAGACAATTAAATTTTAAGATACTGAAGTTGGCAGACAATTATGATCTGGAAGTTTCAAGACGATTAACAATTTTAGAATTTTTTTTTCGACAGCAGAATTTCAAAAATTCAAAAACTAAAAAAATGCACATGTAGAGAATTAAAAAAACTATAAGTGGAATTTTTTAAATGTTTTTTTTTTATAATCTATCGATTTTTAAAACATCCAAAAATTATTAGACGTCAGAAAACTTCAGGATCATAGACAATTAATTTTCAAATTTTTTTTTTCTGACAGCAGAATTTCTAAAATTCAAAAACTAAAAAAATGCACATGTAGAGAATTTCAAAAATTATAAGTGGAATTTTTCAAAATATTTTTTTTTTTTTTAATCTATCGATTTTTAAAACATCAAAAAATTATTAGACGTCAGAAAACTTCAGGATTATAGACAATTAATTTTCAAATTTTTTTTTCTGACAGCAGAATTTCTAAAATTAAAAAATTAAAAAAATGCACATGTAGAGAATTCAAAAAACTATAAGTGGAATTTTTTTAAATACTTTTTTTTTATAATCTATCGATTTTTAAAACATCAAAAAATTATTAGACGTCAGAAAACTTCAGGATCATGGACAATTGATTTTCAAATTTTTTTTACAACAGCAGAATTTCTAAAATTCAAAAATTAAAAAAATTCACATGTAGAGAATTAAAAAAACTAAAAGTGGAATTTTTCAAAATATTTTTTTTTTTTATAATCTATCGATTTTTAAAACATCAAAAAATTATTAGACGTCAGAAAACTTCAGGATCATAGACAATTAATTTTCAAATATTTTTTTACGACAGCAGAATTTCAAAAATTCAAAAACTAAAAAAATGGACATTTAGAAAATTAAAAAAACTACAAGTGCATTTTTTTAAAATATTTTTTTTTCTTCAATTTATTGTTTTTAAAAAAATCCAAAAATTATTAAAGTTTTTTTACCGAAAAAAAGTTCAATTATTTTAAATTAATTTTACGATTAATTATAAAAATATATGAAAGTATAAAAAAAAAAGCGAATTCAAAATGGCCCGGCTTGGGTTTAAAAAAAATTCCAATAAAATTTAAAATTTAATTAATAATTGTCTGGATAAAATACTTCTATTTAAATTTCGAATAGTATATAAATTTCATATTTATATATAAATGTATATGTATATATCTTGTAAAATATATGAAATTAAAAATATTTATTCATAATAAAAATATTTAGAGTCAAGAGCAAGGACGCGGTTTCATGAAATAAACGCCGCCATGTTGTTTTTTTTTAAGCTTCCGCTGTACTAAAAATAATTGTGATTAAATAATCAGTCACTAAAAATTACTCATCTACTAATTATTCCCTATAATTACTTGTAATTAGCGAAAAAAAAAAAATTTAATTCGTAAAAAAATGCAACTGAGTATGAAATTTTTGAATTACAGAATTTAAAATGTATGAAAAAATAACTGTGAGAAAAGAGGCGCCGGAATGAGTTTATTTGATAAAATAATTAATTTTATAATGAACAATAATTTTACTGACCTCGTGCTCCATCTTGACCATTTTGGACGGGTGATAAATAAATTATCACTGATAACAAATATGTGGTGTTTATAAAATTACTATAAACTGAGTATCCACTGCGACGCACTAGCAAGAGAGGAAAACTTTAATGGCTTCCGACTGACGAAGCCGATCGATTTTTAGAGCGTCCGTTTATTTAGTCGTGTAGACCCCGAATTTCAATTTGGATGCTGGTTTGCCGGCTTATTTCAAATGGTGGGGAGACATACCGGATGCGCATGCGCGATCAAAATTTATGTTTGGCGGGACGATGACGGCGGCCATTGATAAAATTCAAATAATGTAGATGTCGATAAATTTTAATTACAGAGATCTTGATGATGTAGATCCTATTTTAGTAGCAATCACTTGGGATCTACAAAAGAGGCATAAAAACTCAAAAAAAAAAAAATTTAATTAAAACCGAAACTGGACTATATAGAGGAGGGAGGGGAAAGAGGGGGGGGGGGGGTACTTAAGAAAAATGATACTGAAGTTAGCCGACGTCTTATAATTTTTGGACTTTTTTTTAGACGGTAAATTATAAAAAAAAAAAATGTATCAAAAAAATTGCACTTTTAGTCTTTGAAATTTTCTACATGTGCATATTTTTAACTTTTTTTTTTCTTCAAATTTAATTGTTAAAAAAAAAACCTAAAAATTTTCGTCTGCTAACTTCAGGATCATTGAGGAAATATCAAGTTTTCGAGGACTCCAATACGCAAAATGGGATATCACCTAAAAAAGGTAAAAAAAAAAAAAAATTTTGGATTTTAAATGAATTTGGTTAAGTTAAATTTTTTTGTAAGTAATTTACATGAAGAAAAATTATATTTTACATAATTATTGGATACAAAAGAAGAAAAAATAATTTTTAATAGTTTTTACCATAAAACGAAAATCATTAATATTTTTAAACTGACAATGGATTTTTGAATCAAATCCTTATTACCACCACATCCACTTGACAAAGATTAAAAATCGAAATCATACGATTAAATCATAACACTTATTTAATTTATAGCAGTAAATAACAGTTTTGATTTTTTTTTAAATAATATAAATCGCGATTCATAAAAACTCACTATGAAAAACATTTGGATAGAAAATTAAATCTTCATGAGCATTAAAATTATAATTGATCTAAATTGATAAAACGAAATAGAGAACTAAAGTTCCTGAGGCTATAAAAATCAATTAAATTTATAAAATTCTATCAATTAGTGTCGAAATAAAGTACAGCTATAATTAGTGAAATATTTTTATGCTGTTTCAGTAGTTATTTCTGCCTCTAAGTAGTCTATTCTTTCAATTAACTGAAGTAGAAGAAAAAAAAATGGAATATATTTCATACATTTTTCTACTTAAAATTTGTTTTTCAATTATATTTCCGCTAGACTCGTACGTAATATCTGGCAGTATAGGTGAGCTTGAAGTACTTGATGATATAAGCGAATTTGGAAAAAACCAAACCACAAATAAAGAACGTAGATCTCTTGCAATAAACAGAAAGAATAGACTTTGGGATGGAGGTATTATTCCATATGAAATCGATAAAGTTTTCACTGGAGCACAGTATCAATTGATAAAGCAAGCTATGCAACTCTGGGAGAGATCGACGTGTCTTCAATTTGTGCCAAGAATCAAAGGCGTGCATAAATATTATACACTTATCACTAAAGAAAAATGCGGGTAAAGTAAACATCCATTATTTCTCAAATAGAAAAAATATCGACTTGAATAATAAATTATAAACATAATCAAGAATTAAAACACCGTCACTTATGTAAAAAGCTATGCGCTTTTATCAGAATTCTAAGAATTATTTATTAGACTCATCTCATCGCTAATTTCTTGCACTATAATCTTTATACTAATTACACAACTACTGCCATAAAAGTAATTAAGTTGATTATAGTAAAAATAAATTATTTGTGTAGATGTTGTTCGGTTGTAGGCAAATACCTTAAAAAAAAACAATATATTAGTTTGAACGATGAATGTATGGATCGTTATACTCTTCTTCATGAGCTGGGACATACAATTGGACTATATCATGAGCACATGCGTTTAGATCGTGATGAATATGTGGAAATTTTTAGAGCTAATATTATGTCAGGTACATGTATTCGCAAGTTAATTTCAAGCTACAAGTAAAAATTACCTATATACCATTGCATCGATAATTATTTTATAAAAATCAACAGGTGACGAACTTAATTTCGAGAAAATACCAATAAACCAATCAACCACTCTGGGACAACCATATGATTATAGTTCTATAATGCACTATCAGGAAACTGTTTCAGCGAAATATTTTTTTTTGGAAACAATGAAACCGTTGAAAAAAGTTGACGGTGAATGGCCGGTACTCGGTAGAGGTGATGATCTGAGCCGAGGTGATGTTGTGACAACAAATCTTCTGTATCGTTGTCCCGGTTTGTATGACTTATTATCATTGTGTCGTCTGATCATTCATTTTCATCTTTTCAATTCAGCCCATTTATTCAGACTCGATTATTCATTTATTAATATTTTTTATTATTTCTCGTGATGAATTTCCAGAGTGCGGTGGAACTTTTTCGAATCCTAAAGGAACTTTCAGTCCACCAGTTGAAATAATGTATTCAAAACCGAATCTTACACGCTGCGAATGGACAATTAGAGCACCTGAAGGTCACAGAATAAAACTTTTAATCACAGTACTGAGTATTCCTGAAAGCTCTGGCTGTCTAACGGATTATCTGGAAATTCGGAATAACCGGGAAAGTGATGATGTCATAGGTGCGTTATACTTCAAAGTTATGAAGTATAGTATTATGTTAAGCTTACTTGCAATTATTTATGATCAAATGTTAATTTTTTACAGCTCGTTATTGCAAAAAAATTGAAACTACTATTACAGCTAATACGAATTATTTAAAAATTGTATTAATTTACACTCAGAACACTGAAAGTCCCGTTGATTTCATAATAGAATATGAGGCCCTTTGCGGTAAAAATTTTTATGTTGGAACTAATGAAACATTTTACTTGGAGTCGCCAAACTATCCGGGACCATATGTAGCAAATAAAGAGTGCTATTGGTATATTACTGCTCCGGAGGATTACAGTATATCACTAGAGTTTTATCATTTCGATATTGAAGAAACTCCAGATTGTAATAAATATGATTACTTGGAGGTACGTGAAGGTGATAATTATAGAGCACCGCTTATTGGAACTTATTGCGGGAAACACGACAATTTGACGATATCTTCGATAGGACGATTTATGTTTCTCAGATTTATTCCTGATGAATCACTAAATAGAAACGGTTTCTCTGCTGCTATTACAGCGCGAAAAATAAATATGCATTAACAAAAATATTATTGGTTGTTACCAATCATTTTTACTTTTATCGTGAATTTTTAATGTTTCTTAAATATTATTAATTGTTCCTTAATAAATCACAATAATTATGAAAATATTTTATTGATTTCGAAAATCCTATAAGCTAATAGTCTCTTCTTTGTGGTTCTTTCATAATGTGGTACATTGTACTCACGTCTATATACACCGAAAGAAAAAACACTCTACAGAAATAAGAAGGTCTTGATTAAACGAACAATTTGATTAAAAACTGGAACTTTACGGTTATTTTTTGGCGAAAGAAATGACATCTGTATGGTAGTAGCTATTTAGTTTAAAAATAGTCAGTAGTTGACATTAGTTGTAGCAACAGAGTGGTGGAAAAGTTTCGGATTCTATTGATTGAAGATATAATATAGAAACTGGCATAACCAACGGAAGATAAGTTCATGGAATGGACACTTAAATGACAACTGTCAATAAAATTGAATTTCGTAAAACAGTAGAATGGTAAGTTTGAACAATTTTAGTTTATAGAGTACTCGTCAAAGCTAAGGCCAAGGTGGTAGACTGAAATATTTTTTCAAATAAACTTCCCCGTTAAATCAACGGTTCTGAATTTATAATGGTTTAAACACCCGAGTCGAAATTTAAATCATAGTTTGAACGTAGTAGACGTTGAAAACGTAAATTCTACCTTTGAAGACGTAAATAGCCGTAAAAACGTATTAAAGACGTAGTTGACGTACGAAAACGTGTTAAGGACGTAGATGACGTACAAAAACGTAAATAAGAGCTTTGTAGGAAAAAACTTTGATGACAGCTGCTTTCTCTGGCTTCTTTGGTTCTTACAGACTACCTAAAAGAAGTAAAAATAAAATAAAAATTTCAGCTTTTATACCGAAGAAATCAACAACCATCTTTTTTTTTTTATTTATATTTAAAAAGCCTTCTCTCAATTTTAGACAGTTTTCTTTATCATTCCCGAGATTATTTCATTTTCTGAACATTTTTATTTACATTTTAATGCTATTATAAAAATAAAAAAATTTACTCTAACTCATAATTCTTATTGCTGCCTCCCAAGCTGCTAGGTAGTCTGTGAGACCCAAAGATGCCCGAGAAAGCAGCTGTCAATTGAGTTTTTTTTTATAAGGCTCTTATTTACGTTTTCAACGTCTACTACGTTCAATCTACGATTTAAATTTCGACTCGAGCAGTTAAATTATTAATTAAGACACGGTAGAGTCACTCGACACAGCTTAACTCACGGCTATACCTGGTTTGGTTTGTAATTGGCCCAGTTGAGGACTTAATGTTGTGCCACTGGAGTCCTTGGTGACTTATAATCTCTATTTATTTTAAGAATCCTCATTACCACCACTTCCACTTGACAAAGATCAAAAATCAAAATCTTACGATTAAATCATAACACTCATTCCATTTATAGCAGTAAATAACAGTTATGATTTTTAATTTAATAACATAAATCTCGACTCATAAAAACTCACTGTGAAAAACATTTAGATATAAAATTTAATCTTTATGAGCATTAAATTATTATTAATCTAAAATGATAAAATCAAATACGAAACCGAAATTCCTGAGGCTATAAAAATCAATTAAGTTTATAAAATTCTACTTTAGTGTCGAAATAAAGTACAGTTGTAATTAGTAAATTATTTTCATGCTGTTTCAGTAGTTATTTCTGCCTCTAAGTAGTCTATTCTTTTAATTAACTGAAGTAGAAGAAAAAAGAATGGAATATATTTCATACATTTTTCTACTTAAAATTTGTTTTTCAATTATATTTCGGCTAGATTCGTACGTAATATCTGACAGTAAAGGTGAGCTTGAAGTAATTGATGAAATAAGCGAATTTGGAAAAAACCAAACGACAAACAAAGACCGTAGATCTCATGCGGTAAAAACAAAGGATAGACTTTGGGATGGAGGTATTATTCCGTATGAAATTGATAAAGTTTTCACTCTTGCACAGTATCAATTGATAAGGCAAGCTATGCAACTCTGGGAGAGATCAACGTGTATTCAATTTGTGCCAAGAATCGAAGGCGTGCATAAAGATTATACACTTATCACTAAAGAATACTGCGGGTAAAGTAAAAATCTATTATTTCTCAAATAGAATAAATATTGACTTGAATAATAAATTATAAAATTATATACATAATCGAGAATTAAAACACCGTCAGTTATGTGAAAATCTATGCGCTTTTACCAGAATTCTAAGAATTATTTTTGAGACTCATCTCATCGCTAATTTCTTGCACTATAATCTTTATATACTAATTACACAACTACTGCCATATAAGTAATTTAGTTGATTATAGTAAAAATAAATTATTTGTGTAGATGTTGTTCGGTTGTAGGCAAAAACTCTGACGAAGAGCAATTTATTAGTTTGCACGATGAATGTATGGATCGTTATACTCTTCTTCATGAGCTGGGACATACAATTGGACTATATCATGAGCACACGCGTTCGGATCGTGATGAATATGTGAACATTTTTAGAGCTAATATTATGTCAGGTACATGTATTCGCAAATTATTTCCAAGCTACAAGTTTAGATTTCCTATATACCATTGCATCGATAATTATTTTATAAAAATCAACAGGTGTCGAATCTCAGTTCGAGAAAATATCAGAAAACGACTCAACCACTCTGGGACAACCATATGATTATCGTTCTATAATGCATTATCCGGAAACAGCTGCAGCGAAAGATTCTTCTTCGGACACAATAAATCCGTCGAGAATAATTAACGGTGAATGGCCGGTACTTGGTGGAGATGATCTGAGCCGAGGTGATGTTGTGACAACAAATCTTCTTTATCGTTGTCCCGGTTTGTATGACTTATTATCTTTGTATCGTCTGATCAATCATTTTTATCTTTCCAATGCAGTCCATTCATTGAGACTCGATTATTCATTTATTAGTATTTTTTTTTATTTTTCGTGATGGATTTCCAGAGTGCGGTGGAACTTTTTCGAATCCTAAAGGAACTTTCAGTCCACCAATTGAACTAATGTATTCACAACCGAATCTTACACGCTGCGAATGGACAATTAGAGCACCTGAAGGTCACAGAATAAAACTTTTAATCACAGTACTGAGTATTCCTGAAAGCTCTGGCTGTTCAACGGATTATCTGGAAATTCGCTATAACCGGGAAAGTAATGATGTCATAGGTGCGTTATACTTCAAAGTTATAAAGTATAGTATTATGTTAAGCTTACTTGCAATTATTTATGATCAAATGTTAATTTTTTACAGCTCGTTATTGCAAAAAAATTGAAACTACTATTACAGCTAATACGAATATTTTAAAAATTGTATTGGTTTACACTCAGTACAATGAAAGTCCCGTTGATTTCATAATCGAATATGAGGCGATGTGCGGTAAAAATTTTTATGTTGGAACTAATGAAACATTTTACTTGCAGTCACCAAATTATCCGGGACCATATGTAGCAAATAAAGAGTGCTATTGGTATATTACTGCCCCCGAGCATTACAGTATATCACTAGATTTTCATCACTTCGATATTGAAGAATCAACTGATTGTAATAAGTATGATTACTTGGAGGTACGTGACGGTGATAATTATAGAGCACCGCTTATTGGAACTTATTGCGGGAAACACGATAATTTGACGATATCTTCGATAGGACGATTTATGTTTCTTAGATTTATTCCTGATGAATCACTAAATAGAAACGGTTTTTCTACTGCTATTACAGCACGAAAAATGAAAATGCATTAATAACAATATTATTGGTTGTTATTATTTTTACTTTTATCGCGAATTTTTAATGTTTCTTCACTATTATTAATTGTTTTTTAGTAAATCACACTAATGTTGAAAATATTTTATTGATTTCGAAAATCCTATAAGCTAATAGTTTCTTCTTTGTGGTTTTTTCATAATGTGGTACATTGTACTCATGACTACATACACCGAAAGAAATAACACTTCACAGAAACAAGAAGGTCTTGATTGAACGAACAATTTGACTAAAAACTTGTATTAGCCTTTTTTTTTTTTTGGCGAAAGAAATGACATCTGTATGGTAGTATCTATTTAGTTTAAAAATAGTTAGTAGTTGAAATTAGTTGTAGCAACAGAGTGTTGGAAGAGTTTCCGATTCTATTGACTGAAGATATAATATAGAAACTGACATAACCAACGGAAGGACAGTTCATGGAATGGACACTTAAATGACAATTGTTAATAAAATTGAATTTTATAAAACAGTAGAATGGTAAGTTTGAACAATTTTAGTTTATAGCGACTACTCGTGAAAGCCAATGCCAAGGTGGTAGACTGAAATATTTTTTCAAATAAACTTCCCCGTTAAATTAACGGTTCTGAATTTATGATGGTTTGAACCGTTAAATTATTAATTAAGACACGGTAGAGTCACTCGACACAGCTTAACTCACGGCTATACCTGGTTTGATATGTAATTGGCCCAGTTGAGGACTTAATGTTGTGCCACTGGAGTTCTTGGCGAGTTATAATTTTTATTAATTTTAAGAATCCTCATTACCACCACTTCCACTCGACAAAGATCAAAAATCAAAATCTTACGATTAAATCATAACACTTATTTAATTTATAGCAGTAAATAACAGTTATGATTTTTTATTTAATAACATATATCGCGATTCATAAAAACTCACTGTGAAAAACATTTGGATAGAAAATTTAATCTTTATGAGCATCATTAAAATTACAATTAATCAAAATAGATAAAACAAAATAGGGAACTAAAGTTCCTGAGGCTATAAAAATCAATTAAGTTTATAAAATTCTATCAATTAGTGTCGAAATAAAGAACAGCTATGATTAGTAAGTTATTTTTATGCTGTTTCAGTAGTTATTTCTGCCTCTAAGTAGTTTATTCTTTCAATTAACTGAAGTAGAAGAAAAAAGAATGGAATATATTTCATACATTTTTCTACTCAAAATTTGTTTTTCAATTATATTTCGGCTAGATTCGTACGTACTACCTGGCAGTATAGGTCAGCTTGAAGTATTTGATCATATAAGCGAATTTGGAAAAAACCAAACGACAAACAAACAACGTAGATCTCATGCGGTAAACAAAAAGGATAGACTTTGGGATGGAGGTATTATTCCGTATGAAATCGATAAAGTTTTCACTCTTGCACAGTATCAATTGATAAAGCAAGCTATGCAGCTCTGGGAGAGATCGACGTGTATTCAATTTGTGCCAAGAATCAAAGGCGTGCATAAAGATTATACAATTATCACTAAAGAATACTGCGGGTAAAGTAAAAATCTATTATTTCTCAAATAGAATAAATATTGACTTGAATAATAAATTATAAAATTATATACATAATCGAGAATTAAAACACCGTCAGTTATGTGAAAATCTATGCGCTTTTATCAAAATTCCATGATTTTTTTTTAGACTCTTCTCATCGCTCGTTTCTTGCACTACACTGTAAAAAATCACCGGGGTAAGTCCAAGCGGTGTAGGTGTTAAAATTATCGTTGTTAAATTTACCCCCGAAAGCGGTGTGAAAATAACGCTGCCACCGGTGTAGATATTCTTTACCGGTGTCATAATATTTTACTTTGTGATTATTTTTACTTACTCAATCACTATACTTGTTAATAAATGATATCTTTTATTAATTTTCATAAAGAACTGACATTTTTTGTGTTTTATATTCTTTAAAGTTAATACTCCAAGCGGACGCTATTTACCCCGCTTTTACACCGGTTACCCCCGATTTAACACCGGTATTTTCAACACCGGTGTATTACTCCTCCGACACCGGTGTAATTTCATTTTTACACCGGGCGGAGTTAAAATGAGTCCATTTTTAACACCGCTCTTTTTACAGTGTATAATTTTTATACTTATAACACAACTACTGCCATAAAAGTAATTTAGTTGATTATAATAAAAATAAATTATTTGTGTAGATGTTGTTCGGTTGTAGGCAAAAACTCTGACGAAAAGCAGTTTATTAGTTTGCACGATAATTGTATGGATCGTTATACTCTTCTTCATGAGCTGGGACATACAATTGGACTATATCATGAGCACATGCGTTCGGATCGTGATGAATATGTGAACATTTTTAGAGCTAATATTGCGTCAGGTACATATCGCGTTACTGATGCCATAAGGGCGTATCCCGAAAAAAATACCCTTGAAAAGGCATAAGGACGTATAAAAAATTTTTTCCGGGAATCGACGTAGTTATGCCTGAAACGGGTAGAAATGCAAAAAAAAATTTTGGTACGCCCTTATGGCATTTGTAACGCGATATATTCGCAAGTTATTTCCAAGCTACAAGTTTAGATTTCCTATATACCATTGCATCGATAATTATTTTATAAAAATCAACAGGTGTCGAATCTCAGTTCGAGAAAATGTCAGAAAACGACTCAACCACTCTGGGACAACCATATGATTATCTTTCTATAATGCACTATCCGGAAACAGCTGCAGCGAAAGATTCTTCTTCGGACACAATAAATCCGTCGAGAATAATTAACGGTGAATGGCCGGTACTTACTGGAGGTAATCTGAGCCGAGGTGATGTTGTGACAACAAATCTTCTGTATCGTTGTCCCGGTTTGTATGACTTATTATCATTGTGTCGTCTGATCATTCATTTTCATCTTTTCAATTCAGTCCATTCATTGAGACTCGATTATTCATTTATTAGTATTTTTTATTATTTCTCGTGATGAATTTCCAGAGTGCGGTGGAACTTTTTCGAATCCTAAAGGAACTTTCAGTCCACCAATTGAACTAATGTATTCACAACCGAATCTTACACGCTGCGAATGGACAATTAGAGCACCTGAAGGTCACAGAATAAAACTTTCAATCACATTATTGAGTATTCCTGAAAACTCTGGCTGTTTAACGGATTATCTGGAAATTCGAAATAACCGGGAAAGTGATGATGTCATAGGTGCGTTATACTTCAAAGTTATAAAGTATAGTATTATGTGAAGCTTACTTACAATTATTTATGATCAAATGTTAATTTTTTCAGCTCGTTATTGCGGAAAAATTGAAACTACTATTACAGCTAATACGAATATTTTAAAAATTGTATTAGTTTACACTCAGTACAATGAAAGTCCCGTTGATTTCATAATAGAATATGAGGCCCTTTGCGGTAAAAATTTTTATGTTGGAACTAATGAAACATTTTACTTGCAGTCGCCAAATTATCCGGGACCATATGTAGCAAATAAAGAGTGCTATTGGTATATTACTGCCCCCGAGCATTACAGTATATCACTAAAGTTTCATCACTTCGATATTGAAAAATCAACAGATTGTAACAGACTTGATTACTTGGAGGTTCGTGACGGTGATAATTATAAAGCACCGCTTATTGGAACTTATTGCGGGAAACACGATAATTTGAGAATATCTTCGATAGGACGATTTATGTTTCTCAGATTTATTCCTGATGAATCACTAAATAGAAACGGTTTCTCTGCTGCTATTACTGTGCGACGAATTAAAAAGCATTAATAAAGATATTATCGATTGCTACTATTCATTTTCACTTTGATCGTGAATTGATAATGTTTCTTAAATATTATTAATTGTTTTTTAATAAATCACAATAATTTTGAAAATTTTTTATTGATTTCGAAAATCCTATAAGCTAATAGTCTTTTCTTTGTGGTTTTTTCATAATGTGATACATTGTACTCACGTCTATATACATTCAAAGAAGAAACACTCTACAGAAATAAGAAGGTCCTGATTGAACGAACAATTTTACTAAAAACTTGTACTTTACGGTTATTTTTTGGCGAAAGAAATGACATCTGTATGGTAGTAGCTATTTAGTTTTAAAAAAGTTAGTGGTTGGAATCAGTTGTAGCAACAGTGTGTTGGGAGAGTTTCCGATTCTATTGACTGAAGATATAATATAGAAACTGACATAACCAACGGAAGGACAGTTCATGGAATGGACACTTAAATGACAATTGTCAATAAAATTGAATTTTGTAAAACAGTAGAATGGTCAGTTTGAACAATTTTAGCTTATAGCGAGTACTGGTGAAAGCCGAGGCCAAGGTGGTAGACTGAATTATTTCTTCAAATAAATTTCCCCGTTAAATCAACGGTTCTGAATTTATCACGGCTTAAACAATTAAATTGTTAATAACGATCATTTGTACTTTTTTTGCACAAAATGGCCTAGATTTTAGTGATCCATGCCCCAAAATACGTAAGAGACCGTTGCAACAACCCAGGGAGCTCCAAAGTAATATGGACTTTTCTTTTCAGTCGAGAAGTTATGGAGGGAGGGGAAGTATTCAAAGCAAGTAGCAATAGTAGTTCGGCGCTTGCCGCGAGACCGCGCTTAATAAAAACAGTGTCCCTGGCAAGAAACTTATTTCAGAGGTATTATAAGCCATAACTGAGTTCAATTTGATTGTAGTAATCGTTCAGCTCGAACAGATTATTACTTCTTATGGCTGAGAGCCACGTAACTATTTAATCGTTTATATTTCAATACAAAATATATTACATTTACGACTTTGCATTACGGTTTTTTTTAGTTTTTCAATAAGTCATTTCAATACTAATTATTGAAAGTTTAACATGATAAATAAAGCAAAATCAATTTTCAAATATTTCAGTGTTTAGTGTATTTTTATTAAACCAACTTTAAAAATTTCATCTCTTCTCGAGATCTTGTACGACCGACGGACGTATGTTGTCTTTGAGAAACCAATCTCTCTAGAAGATTCGGTATTGTCACTGTTATTTTCATGTAATCGGTATACATTTATTACTACGCTTCGAAACGTTTTCCACTTTGACTATGTCCCGAAAATTCTTTTCAGAATATTCTTGAGCTTTATAAAAAAAAAATAACGAATTTTTTATTTAAACTCAAAACGAATTGTCATCGGAAGATTGCAAATCGTGCGTGAATAAATCATTTTTTTTATTTGAAAACGTTCTCAGGGTTGTTCGTGTACCCATAAAACAAATGAAGAAGTCCCAAGGTCCCACAGCCGATGAATAAATAGCTGAAATCCGTACATAAAATTTATCCACCTTATGGTCTTGGGTCTTGCTGACTGGAGTGAAATTGCCAACATTGTGAAAAAAATTGTAACATGAAACATCTTCAAGAAAAACCTCGAAAATGCGACTTAACCACATTTCTAATAAAGACTGTTAGCTTTCATTCGGATATTGATAATTAGACTAGGAAAATTAAACTCCATCAAATAAAAGATTGGTTTCGTCATTAACATTATATACATATTCAATTATATTATTCTTAATATGGTAACAAGACCGATAGTTATACACCCTCTACTAACGTGACAGTAATTATTTCTTTAGATAAATTTTTCCTTTGACCATTTTTGTCGATATTATATCAACAATTAGTTACTTGAAATTAAATTTATAATAATTCTTAAACTTCTTATCATCACCATACTCTCTAAATATGAATTAGTGATTTTTCACTAATTTTAAGTGAATATTCACTAATTGTCAATGTTACAATCGTACCACGCAGAATTAGTTAATATTCACTAAATGAATGTGTGAATATTAGAATTCACTGATTTGATAAGTGAATATGAGAATCCACTAAATTGAAAAGTGAATATGGGAATCCACTGATTTCATCGGTGAAAAGAAATATTATATTGCGAAAAAAATATAAGACACTTGTAATTAGATCCGAAATGTGATTAATGTATTAGAATCATTACTGAGAGGAAGGATACATGATTTTGATTGATGAAAAAATCCCGATGACTGCTGGACTCGAACCTGCATCCTTCCGATTCAAAGTCTTTGATGCTATCCACTGCGCTGGCCTACGCATGTGATCGCGTGAGTGTAAATAGTATATTCGTTATGATACCAAACAATAACTGATGAAGAAATAAAAAATCCGTGATGTTATGATTGACGTACTCTTCATATAAATACATTATTGTTCTGTACTTCTATTTTTTTTTATTTTGAAAGTTTTTTATTAAAATTTTTAAAAATAGTACCATAATTATTAATTATATTTATATCTAGTAAAATATTTAATTATTTGCTAGTTAAAGTTTCTAGTGAAATTGTGAAATTCATAAATTAAGAAGTGAATAACAGTTTCACTTGTAGAAATTATGAAAATATCGCTAATTCAGTAGTGAAAATCACTAATTTGCTAGTGAAAATTATAGTACTAAATTTATTAGCGAGAATTCACTAATTTGTTATTTGAATACACTGATTATTAAGTGAATACTGCTTCACTAACGTAATTAATGAAATTTCCACTAATTCATGTTTAGAGAGTATTTACTTTACAAAGATATTGAAAATCGAAATCATTCAATTCAATATCAATATTTATTTAATTTATAGTAATAAATAGCATCAATATTCGTAGTATATATCCATAGTTTTTTCATTCCCATTCAGTTTTAATTGCTGAGGAAATTTTTTTTTTTTGCTTATTTTTATAAGAATAGAACACAATTGTCCATCCACGCAATTCACGCACACATACTTATAACAGTCATGACCAACCAGTTTACAATGATATTTCCTTAGCATCACGAGGTTTACGCTCTACTAGACATGTAGGCCTCCGACCGCGTACAGACCTAACTCCTTTACGATTAAGATCGTATTATGTAATCAAATAATAATGTGCCCTGGACTTAAGCATATATACCAGTAACTTGCTCAGTACTTCATATATATACGTCATGCACAAATGTTATTGCGTTGTCGAAAAATAAAATAAAAACAAATATATTACGAATAAAAAAAAATTATTCGCCAATTCCCAGATAAAATTGCTTTTACCAGAGTAACAATAAAAAGTAAAAGAATGTTAATCCATAAATATCCGTGAATAAAAAATAATAATTTAATGAATCATTTCAAAAGGACTAACTCACGTTTTATTATGAAAGTATACGTGGGTGCTCCTTTATGATACTAAATATATGTTAATCTTTTGCCAGGGTGATATCATAGTAAAAAAAAGTTATTATGTTTCTTATTATACATTTTGTCTCTAAGTATTCATTAGAAATATAAGTAATCTAGTATTTGTATGAAAAAAAAAAAAACAAGGCCATTAATATACGCGAGTATTTGTTTTTAATAGAAGATAAAAATAGTTATTAGTTTTGTTTTAGTTCACTCGTTATTTTTTTATGTCTTTTAAAGATCAGTAAAAAATTAAAAACGAAAAAAATTATTTATTTTTAAATCCACGTTTGAAGTATATTCTTAGGCAGTATTAAGAGTCATAAAAAAATGTATGTAATAGATTAAAATAAAAAATTAATAAAATGAAACAAATAACAAAAACTTACAATTACAAAATTAATTCATTACTTCATGCCTCGAATTATTTAATATAAATTATTAGAAAAAAAAAACTAATTTTCCATGTGATTGCGTTGATATCCCTGATTAAAAAAGTGAATTGAAAAGTATTGAAAATTATTTCAATTCTTTTCAATCCCTCGGCGGTTTTGGAAAGTATTGAATGGAATTGAAATTTCGATTGTTTGAATACTTTCCAATTCCAAAGTGGAATTCGAAAGTATTGAAAAGAATTGAGAATTGAGAAGGATTCAGAAAGATTCAAAAATTTCAATTCATTTCAATCTTTTTCAATCCTACACTTGATCCGAAATGTGAAATTATTTAGGTATTGAGAAGGATTCGGAAAGATTCAAAAATTTCAATTCATTTCAATCTTTTTCAATCCCACACTTGATCCGAAATGTCGGATTATTTTGGTATTGAGAAGGATTCGGAAAGATTCAAAAATTTCAATTCATTTCAATCTTTTTCAATCCCACACTTGATCCGAAATGTCGGATTATTTAGGTATTGAGAAGGATTCGGAAAGATTCAAAATATCAATTCATTTGAATCTTTTTCAATTCCTCGGAAGTTCAGAAATTCTTTTATTATTTTGGGATTGAAAAGTATTCATTTTATGTCAAAATGAAAACCTTGGGGTATAGAAAGAATTCGAAAGGATTCATTTCTCATCTTTTTCAATACTTTTCAATTCACTTTTTTAATCAGGGATATGCATTACCAATTCGCGCATTATATATTATGTATTTTTTATTTATATAAATTTATATACCATATTAGAGTAAGTTTCATGTCTTAAAAGACAGCTACAGAAAATTAGCTTCGCATTAGAAATAAATTATCGACGTTTGTCTATCGGCAACACGAAACAACGCATTAGTAATAATTATTATTTATTAAATAATAATATAATTTTCATCACGTCATTATTGATTGATTTAATAATGACATATATGTTTATATATAAATGTATTGTTAATTTTACGTCCATACGATTATATAAATTAATAAAATTAATTCGTATTCAATTACGTACGCTATATATATTCCATAGAATGAAATATAATTTTATAGTTACCAAGGTCTGAAAAGTAAGTGTAGTAATAATAAATATATATATACATATATATATATATATATATATATATATAAAGAGTTCTCGGGACTATAGAATATAATAATCAAAAAATAATATTCTATTACAACTTAATAGAATCCTGTGTATTAATTTTTTTTTAAAAATTACACAAGATTACGAATTACGGTACAACTTTGACTCATAACATTGTTTTACACACTTATTATTATTATAAAAAGTACTTATTGTTAGTGTACATACTGTGTGCACTTGATGACTACTTGTAATCGGTGTTACAAGATCATGTAGTCTTGTAGTCTTGAAGCCTTAAGAGAATGTTATAATTGATGTGTTGTGTCACCTGGATGATTAAATTGTAATTAATTACTTTCAAGATCATGATTAATGTCGTTTAATATTTATATAATTATTACTATTTTTTAAAATTATTATTATCTATTAGATTTTTTTTTTCTATTGCGCACTTTAAGCACGAAGCATCTGCTACCCCCACTTTCCTTATAAAAAGTCATATTTTTAACTCTAAGCTGCAGAGTAATAGTTCATTAGTCGCTAATTTTCGGTTCGTCAATTTTCGGTTAATATCGGCTTCGATTAAATGTCTTTTATTTTGCTCGCGACAACTTACATGTTACGCACACAAACGTATGCTTGGAAAGAAAGACGATTTTTTTATCTCTCTATTACTTGATAATTATTTTAAAATTAAAAAAAATTTTGTTTTATCATTGAGGCGCTAATCAAATAATATTTATAACTTTTTTTTTTTTTATAGAACTTTAGTAGTTGTTTCTAATTCGAAGTGATTTATTCTTTTGAAAAATTTGAAAAGAACAAAAAAAGATGGAATATATTTCTTACATTTTTGTACTTGAAATTTTTCTTGTAATCATATCTGTGATAGATTCGTATGTAATATCTGACGGTACACCTGAGTATGATGAACTTGACGAAACAATAGAATTTGAAAAAAATCAATCGACAAATAAAAAGCGCAGATCTCTCGCTACGAACATTATCGATGAACTTTGGGATGGAGGCATTATTCCATATGAAATTGACAATGTTTATACTGGACCACAACGCAAATTAATAAGACAAGCTATGCAACACTGGGAGCAAACTACGTGTCTCAAATTTGTACCAAAAATTGAAGAATGTGAAAGTTACTTATACATCACGAAAGCACATTGCGGGTAAAAGAAACACTTATCATTTTTTGGGTAGAAAATGAAGTAGGGGAGGGTGGGGCAGAGCGCCCCCCCTAAGCCAATTATTATTTTTTGTGGCTTTCAACCATAAGATCACTTTACTTTTGTCCTATTTCGAACAAATTTATGGACATTTTGCCAAAATTCTGAAAATTTTTTTTTTTTTTTGTTGGGCAGAGCGGCCTCCCTTCAAAAAGTGATAAAAAAAATTTTTTTTTTCGTTTTTTTTTTTTTAAATTGTTTTCATCATTAAGAATGTATTTGTTTCTCTTGACAACTATTTTTGGTTTTATATTACTCGAAAAAAATTTTTTAAAGCGTAAAAAATTGTTCACTCTCGATTACCTCAATTACTAATTGTTATTTAATTAAAAAAAAAATCAATTCTATAATTTTACTTTATTTCAAAAATTTATCAACTAAAAAAAAAAATTTAATTTTTATAAATTTTTAATGACCAAATTTGCCTCTTACATAAAGAAACGGCCGAAAAATATGAAAAAATAATTTTTTCGGAAGTTTCGGCTGGTCCATTTTGCCCCAGGTGTTATGCGTAGGGCTAGAAATGTGGAATTAAACTAATTTTTTTTTAATTTGATGATAAAAATATGAAAAAATCACTTTTTCGAAATTTTGGGCTTGTCCATTTTGCCCCAAATGTCATGCGTAGGAATAAAAATGCGCAAACATATCGGATTTATAGTAATTAGTCGAAAAAAAAAAAATTTTTTTTTTGATCAAAATTTCAGGGGGGCCGCTCTGCCCCACCCTCCCCTATATATTTGGCTGAATAAGAAATTTTGAAATAATAGATTAGTTGCGAGACCCGTAGGCGAAAGCTGCCAGTAGACGGGTCTCAATTGAAGAGCGTTGTTGTTACTTTTTATAAAAATTTTGTAATTCACTAGATATTTGGTGATTTTCAGTTGATTACTACTGAGTGTATGTAATATTATTAGGTCCAAATGTGTATAGATAATACTTAAGAAGTGGCTGCAAAGATAAGCACAACCCGTACAAAAATGGATTGATCACTCATTGATCACTGACTGATCAACAACTCATCGTTAATTGATCATTCGAAAATCGCATAAAAATCGTCCAGTGTTTAAATGAAAATCACAATTTTTATGATATCTCCGAGTGATCTATAGGTTGTCGCTGATTGATCACTGGGTGATCTCTCACTGATCTCTGATTGATCACTATCAGATTATTCTCCTCAGAGTGATCAGTTATTGATCTTTAAGTGATCCCTCATTGATCTATGGTTGATTACTGACTGATCAATTATTGGTCAATTAACGATGAGCTGTTGATCAATCCGTGATCACTGATTGATCAGTCAGTGATTAATGAGTGATCAATCCATTTTTGTACGGGAAGTGATTCAATATCCTAAGTAATCATTTTTGTTAATCTTTGCTGCCTTTTGTCCAAATCCGAGGGGATGTTTTTGAGACGCGTTTCCTAATTTCGACTACTGAATTATTTAATTACTATAGCAATAATATTTAGTCGATTATTGTAAAAATTAATTGTTCACATTAGATGTTGTTCATTCGTTGGCAACAAAAGATTTGGTGCGCAACTAATCAGTTTGGTTGACAGCTGTATGAAATTTGGTATCATTGTTCATGAATTGGGACATGCAATTGGATTTCACCACGAGCATACACGACCAGATCGTGACGATTATGTCAAAATTGTTTATGAAAACATTATGGACAGTAAATATGAATTAGTAGTTATTACGTTTTTTTGATTACTTTTGAACTTAAATTTTTATTCTCAATACGATTGAATAAATAATTCGGTTTCAAAAATTAATAGGTGAAGTATATAATTTTGATAAAGAATCCATAAATGAAACTACTACTCTCGGACAGGCTTATGATTATAGTTCTGTCATGCACTATGCGGAAAACGGTTCAGCAAAAAGACCTGATTTACGGACAATAGAACCGCTGAAGAAAATTGGCGGTGAATGGCCAAAAATTGGATCGAAAAACAGACTCAGCCGAGGTGATATTGAGACAGCAAATCTTCTGTACAATTGTTCCAGTTTGTATCACTTTTTATTACATTAGTAATAAAAACTATTCATTTGTTAACAATTTTCATTGTTCCTCTTAAATGTTCAGAGTGCGGTAGAACTTTTTTGGAGCCTAGAGGTATTTTCAGTCCGCCAAAGTTGAATTCAAAACGTTGCGAATGGACAATTAGAGCACCTGAAGCTCACAGAATAAAAGTTTCAATCACATTAGTGGGTATTCCTGAAAGCTCTGGCTGTTTAACGGATTATCTGGAAATTCGAAATAACTGGGAAAGTAATGATGTCATAGGTGTGTTATTTTTGATAGTTTTTTTGAGTATAGAATTATTTTAAGCTCAGTACCCGAGTCGAAAAGTTTCAGCATTAATTCAGACTGAATAAACTGATAACCAACAGTAGGAAAAAATAAAAAGTGGCTATTTAAAATACATTAAAAAATGAGTCTGAACTCAGACTGAAAGGTCGTCATATTTCACTTTTCAGGACCATCAGGCTGAAATTCAGCTTGAAAATAAAATCAATTAGTCAGGCTATTCAGTTTGACAAAAGCGTCAAATCAGGCTCTTCAGGTTAAAAATATGTTTAATTGGAGCAGTGTGATCAGCTTCAAATAAGTTCAGAATTTAGGTTCTTTAGGTCGAAATGGTGCTCTATTGGCAGGGAGCGCGACGAAAACGACATCTGATGGCTACAAAAAATCATGCTCGAGAATTATAAAAGATATATAAAATCAGTGTAAAAAATAAAAATTCGTTATAAAATCAAAATATAAAAATTTATAATGATATAAATAAAAAAGTGTAATTGTATTTTTGATAGAGAAAATTAAATTGAATATATTTCGATAAAAAAATTAAGTATAAAAAATTTTAATAAACAATAAACACTATTATTTTAGAATAGAATAAGGTTAACCGATAAAATCAAAACAAATAATATATGACAACTACAATGATAATGGTTTAAAAAATAGTAGAATAGTCAATTGAGTTTTTTAACAAAATTGAAGAAAATAATTTTATTTTAATTCATGATAATTTGCTTGTAAATCGTAACTAAAAAAACATAATGTTTTTTTAACCTTCCGTTATAAGCGCTTTCTCTAGTGTCTCACTCATATTCACGCCAACTCTATTAGCTTAAGTAGTGTTGTACAGGGAATCACCGTATAGCGCGAGTAACGAAGGGTTAAAAAATAATTTTTAGCCAATGATAAAAATCATTATCCAAACCAGATTTGAATCAATAAATTATAAAATATTGTTTTAACCTTAAACGATGAGCAAAGGCAAACATTAACGACACAATAACTATTATGAACTATTTTTAAACTTAATTTTCATGTGTTTATATTCAAAGAGAGCATGATTTAACGAAATTGTATCCACAGCGAGCGCTGCGATCATTTCAGTTGTCCCCACCATATACTAGGCTCCCTGCCAATAATGACAGTGTGGCAGTTTCAATTCAAGTCTAAATTTTGTTAAATAGCAGTTTATTCAGTTCGAAAATAAGCTTAAAAGTTAAGCTAGTTTTGAACTGAATAACCGACAGGTTATTCAGCTTGAATTCAGTGTCTTTTCAATTATATAGTAGGCTGTTCAGTTTTAAAACAGCCTGAAAATTTCACGTCAGTTTGAAGCTTAAGCTTATTCAGGTTGAATCCAGCTTTAACTTAATTCCACTAGCAGGCTGATCAGTTTGAAATAATGTCAACTGACAGGCTGAACAGTTTAATTTAAGGCTCAATTAAGCGTAGTCAGTTTCAAGTAAGGTTCAGTTCAGCGCAGTCAGCTTCATTTAAGGTTTAGTTAAGCCTAATCAGTTTGAAATAATGCTGAAACTTTTCGACTCGGGTAGTAGTTATTTATCATCAAATGTTGTTCTTACAGCTCGTTATTGCGGCAAAATTGAAACTACTCTTGTAGCTAATAGTAATATTCTGGAACTCATATTTGTTAACACTCAGTACAAAAAAAATTACGTGGACTTTGTAATGAAATATGAGGTCATGTGCGGTAAAAATATTTCTATTGCAAGTAACGAAACACTTAATTTGGAATCGCCAAATTATCCGGAACCATATGGGCCAAATAATCAGTGCTACTGGTATATTAATGCACCTGACAATCATTTCATATCATTGAAGTTTTATCATTTCGATGTTGAAGACAGTCCAAATTGTAAAAATGATTACTTGGAAGTACGAGACGGCGAAAATAGTCAAGCACGTCTTCTTGAAATTTATTGCGGAGTATACGATAATTTGATATTATTTTCATCAGGGCGGCACATGTTCGTAAAATTTATCTCCAATGAATCGATAAATGCAGACGGGTTTTCTGCTGCTATTACTGCTCTCAAAAATGATGTCAATAAGTAGTACAGTTGAATTCCGATGTCTGTCAATGGAGGAGCCGAAATTCGTAGTGGGGGTCAAGATTGAGGGGAAAATTAGACTAAATAGAATCAGACTTATAGTAATTCGATTGTACTTTTTTGGCTGCTGTTCATTATTTTCATTTTTTATGATATTAAAAAAATATATTATTTTTATTATATTGCATACATTTTCTTTTTATTGATCCTAATTTTTATATGTATGTGTGACACTATTTCTTTTTCTACAATAAAGCTGAAGTAAAAATTGTAAAAGGCTAAATATTGTGTTAATGGTCATGGCAGCTTAAACTTAATGCCGAGTCCCGGTTTCGAATGCTAGACTTAATTTTTACGGTCAAAACCTTTCAATGCTTCTTTTTCAACAAACTTTTTACTACGTCCATTCTGCAAATAATAATGTTCGAAAATTTCGTTGGCAATATTATAATTCTTAAGTTCGTTTCTAAGTTTAATTAGAGAAAGTTGTTATAGTTTTTACTCATTCGAAAGAGAATTTCTGTACTTCTGAACTGTTTGTTGTTTGCTTCGGCGGAATAGTAACTTTTGGTTCCGTACCTAATGAACTTTGAAAATTTGAACTTTGAATAATTTACTATTTCTTTCATCAAAAATAAATTTTTTTAAATATAATTATTTTTTTACCAATAAAATTTGATTCACCCGAGTCGAAATTTAAATCGTAGATTGAACGTACAAGACGTTGAAAACGTAAATTCAACCTTTGAAGACGTAAATAGTCGTGAAACGTATTTTAGACGTAGTTGACGTACGAAAACATAAATAAGACTTGCGTAATCATAAATCGTAGATACAATCTTTCAAAACTCGCAATAAAACAATTAAACTATGTCGGGAACATTTCATTGCCAAAAGACATGTCTAGCAGCTGGATGACAAGAAATAAAAATTCTTAGCAGCTGTAGAAATATTTTGGGCCTTGCAGAAGATAACTACTGATGCCCAGTTTCTCGAGCTTTTTTGGGTCTTACGGACTACCTAGAAGCTTGTAGACAGAAATGTTCCGATATAGTTTAATTGTTTTATTGCCAGTCTTGAAAGGTTTTATCTACAATTTACGATTACGCAAGTCTTATTTACGTATTCGTACGTCAACTACGTCTAAAATACGTTTTACGACTATTTACGTTTTCAACGTCTTGTACGTTCAATCTACGATTTAAATTTGGACTCGGGCATTTATAAGTTCATTATCATCATTAATATTTATAAGAATATTAATAGGTTCTTTCATTCATAAAAGTTCAAATTTACCAAAGTTCAAATTGCGAGAGTTCAATTTTTAAAGTTCATTACGTCGGTCTCTAACTTTTATTTCAAAAGTAAAAAACAACTTTATCGGACTTTTTTTTTCGTGTAACTAACGACGAAATGGTAGTTAAGATAAGATGAAGTGTTATTGATAGCAAGAATGATCGGTGCCACAGAACAATTAGCGACAATAAAACGTTAAAAAATAACCGGCATCAAATTATTAACAGTAATTACGTGAAATATGATTGCGCGTTAAATTCTATTTTAATTTCTTTACAATACTTCCAACGAAGCGTGTTATCCACTTTTGGTTAACCGGCTAAAAATGAAGTACTTTTCGTTTATTTGTGCAATTGAAACTTTTTTTTTATTTATATTTGGTGTAGATTTGCATGTGATAACTGACAATTCGTTTATCCAAAATGAAGAACTATTTGAAGACGTATTTAGCGATTCAACAAAAACCGAATTAACTCAGGTAGTAAAGAGATCACTTGTTATTGCAAATCAAAGTCATATTTGGGATCAAGGTATTGTTCCTTACGAAATTGATGATGTTTATACTGGATTAGAACGAAAAATTATAAGACAAGCTATGCAACATTGGGAACAATTCACTTGTATAAAATTTACTCATAGAATCGAACGGTCGCATAAAGATTATGTATTCATCACTAAAACAGATTGCGGGTAACTTGAATATGTACTTGATTTTGAGGATGGCTAAAAAATAATGAAATTGGTTTTTTTTTGTTCCCACTTTCGAAATAGATAGCATATGGTTAGAAAAAATTATTTATTGAGTTTGCACTAAAAAACTTGAGTTTAAGAGGTCGCTGAAGAATGTTTTTTACCATATGCTACATGGAAAGATTGGAACCCGACTGGTTACTGTTCTGCACCGTACTGAGTCGGGTACAGAAAAGGAACCAGTCGGGTTCCAATCTTTACGTGTAACTTTTTTGAGGATAAGATCATGAATAGGGCCAGGATTTGTGCGTTAATTTAAGAATAATTAATAAATCGTGGTGTGAAATTTTTGATATTACGGGGAAAATATTGGTCTTATTAAAAAATTTTTCAAACAAAAGTTGTAGGAAATTTAATTTTCTAAAAAAAATGTCTCTTATTATTTTTTCTTAGGACTAATAAGAAAGCCGTAATTTAAAATGAAGATTTTCATAATTCCCCAAATTTTGAATCATTCATTATGAATCTTAATTTTTGAATTGCAGTGAAAATATTGGTCTTATTAAAAAATTTTTTAAATAAAAGTTGCAGGAAATTTAATTTTCTAAAAAAAATGTCTCTTATAATTTTTTCTTAGGACTAATAAGAAAGCCGTAATTTAAAAATGAAGATTTTCATAATTCCCCAAATTTTGAATCATTCATTATGAATCTTAATTTTTAAATTACAGTGAAAATATTGATTGTATAAAAAAATCATATGAGACATTTTTTTTAGAAAATTAAATTTCCTACAACTTTTGTTCGAAAACTTTTTTGATAAGGCCAATATTTTCCCCGTAATGTCAAAAATTTGAACTACTCATTTCAAAAATAAGGCAAAAATCTTGTCCCTAATCATAAATAAAAAATGAAAATTCTTTTTTGGCCTTCCTGTACTGTACATTTAAGAATTAAGGACCGTTAGTATTTTTATCCCATATGGGAATCCAGCCTAGATTCCTACGTAGGCACCCACATGATGCTTCCGAATCGAAGCCCATTTAGTTTCCTACAGAAATCCTGCATAGATCCTGATACAGATTCTCACATGGGTTCCTATGGGAATCTACATCATACCAAATTTATATGGGAATCTAATATGGATTCCCATGTGGATTTTTTGATAGGTTATATAATATATATACAGATAAATAATTAATGAAATAGATGTTGTTCATCAGTCGGTAAGCAAGGAAACGGTATGCAGATAATTAGTTTACAAAACAATTGCATACGTTTTGATATTATTGTCCATGAATTGGGACATGCAGTTGGATTCTATCATGAACACCAACGTCCAGATCGTGATGACTATATTGAAGTATTGTATGATAATATCAATGAAGGTAAATTGAATTATATTCAACAACTATCATGGCATTGTTTCGTTAAACTAATATTTAATGTTATTAAACCAAAAGATAATTTATATAACTTCGAGAAATCACAGAGAGATAAAACCATTACTTTTGGACAAGCTTATGATTTTGATTCTATAATGCATTACGAGAATACAATTTTTGCAAAAAACAACTCTCTGAGTACAATAAAAACGGTGCCGCTAATGGACGGACGTTGGCCAATACTCGGTCAAAAATTGGGTCTTAGCCAAGGCGATATTAGAACGACACAACGTCTATACAATTGTCACAGTTTGTAACATTTCTTATTTTAATTCTTGTCGAATAATTATAGTGAACACAAATGATCTCGATTAGATTAATAATTCGATATCACTGATTATTAATTACGTCGACAATACTAATGATGCGAACCACTATCAGACATAAGTGTTCATTAGTATTTTTCTATAAGGGAGCAGCAATGTGATTTAAAAATAGACATACATGGAAAAACAAGAACTGTTGTTGCTACAGGACCCGCACTGGTTACAGCTCCCTGATTAAACAACTGAATTCGACCGAATTGAAAATTTCAATTCTGTTATATTCTGTTAAATTCGGTAAGACCGAATTTAAAAGAATTAAAGTTTTAATTCTGCCCAATTCTGTCGAATTCTGCCAAACAGAATTCAACTGAATTGAAAATTTCAATTCTGTTATATTCTGTTGAATTCGATAAGACCGAATTTAAAAGAATTAAAATTTTAATTCTGCCTAATTCTGACGAATTCTGCCAAACAGAATTCAACTGAATTGAAAATTTCAATTCTGTTGTATTCTGTTAAATTCGGTAAGACTGAATTTAAAAGAATTAAAATTTCAATTCTGCCCAATTCTGTCAAATTCTGCAAAACAGAATTCAACTGAATTGAAAATTTCAATTCTGTTATATTCTGTTAAATTCGGTAAGACTGAATTTAAATGAATTAAAGTTTTAATTCTGCCCAATTCTGTCGAATTCTGCCAAACAGAATTCAACTGAATTGAAAATTTCAATTCTGTTGTATTCTGTTAAATTCGATAAGACCGAATTTAAAAGAATTAAAATTTTAATTCTGCCTAATTCTGTCAAATTCTGCAAAACAGAATTCAACTGAATTGAAAATTTCAATTCTGTTATATTCTGTTAAATTCGGTAAGACTGAATTCAAAAGAATTAAAATTTTTATTCGGCCCAATTCTGTTGAATTCTGCAAAACAGAATTCAAAAATTGAAAAGTACAATTCTGTTATACATTCTGTTAAATTCGGTAAGACAGAATTGAAAAGAATTCAAGGATTATTTTCGAATTAAACAGAATAAAACTGATTTAAAATTATTAAATTTGTTTTAATTCGGTTTAATTCGGAGTCAGAACCAGAAATTCGACGATTATTTTCGAATTAAACAGAATAAAACTGATTTAAAAATTCGGAATTCGTTTTAATTCAGTTTAGTTCGGAGTCAGATTTAGAAAATCGAGGATTATTTTCGAATTAAACCGATTATAATTATTTGAATTCGTTTTAATTCGGACAAATTCTGGTTTTCCTTTCGAATTAGACAAAATTAATTTTCAAGTTAGATACCGAATTAACAGAATTTATCTGAATTAAATAGAATTAAAAATTTAATGCTGTTTAATTCCATCGAATTCAGTTGTTTAATCAGGGCTAAGATCAGTCCTATGGCAGCAACAGTTCTTTTTTCCGAATACTTTGATAATCGCTTGCCTATATAGTCTCGTTTATGGATTTCTAAATGATTTCTGTTACAATTCATGGGTGTTTAGGATGCGGTGAAACTTTTGTGAAGCCTAATGTTATTATTAGACCTCCAGTTTATCCAAATAACTCAAAGCTAAGGGATGAATCTTGCGAGTGGACAATAAAGCTAGCCGAGGGTCAAAAAATAAAACTGTCGATAAAATTGTTTGGTCTTAACGATAATAATCATTGTTCGGCAAATCGTTTGGAGATCCGAACTAGCCACCGGAGAAATACCGACATCATAGGTGCGCTATTTTAATTATTTGATAAATATGTTTTTAATGAATTTTGAAATCCTTATTTATAATTAAAAATTTAATCCCTTCCAGCTCAATATTGTCAAAATATTGATACCGTTATTATTGCTGATAGTAATATTGTAGTAATTCATTTAAGACAAATGCACTACAATCAAAATAACGTAGATTTTATAATAGAATATTGGACAGTGTCCACTCATGATATTTTTATTAAAAGTAATGAAACATTGTACTTGGAATCACCAAATTATCCGGGGTTATATGGACCAAATGAGGCGTACTTTTGGGAAATTACTGCACCTGATCATCATTTTATATCAATAAAGTTTTATCATTTCGATATTGAAAACAGTCGTGGTTGTAAAAATGATTACTTTCAATCTGAAGAAAATGATAATCATAATCCGCCGGTTACTGAAAATCACTGCGGACAACATGATAATTTGATGATATTTTCAAAAGGACAATCTATGCTCGTCAAATTTGTTTCCAATGAATTAATAAACGCAGACGGATTCTCTGCTGTTATAAAAGCATTGCCAATTAATGACAATAAATAATATTTTTTCTTTGTTATTTACGATGTACTGTTGTTCCTTCATTTAGAAAATCTATAAAATTATAGTTAAGGTACACTGTGAAGAATCGGGAGCGAATATGGTTTTTATTTCAAACCGCGTCCGGAATTTCAGGGGTAAAATAAATTCCCCTTTGCAGTGAATTTCACTCCGAGAGATTAAATGAGTAAAAAATCATTTGCTTCGCATTCATTCTGGTCCACGATTTAATCTAGTTTTGTCCTTGCAAATTTTCAGAACTAAAATTTTTTAAAGATCAAGAATTAATCTAGTTTTGTCTGCCAGTAACGCAACTGTTTCTTAAAACAACAGATCAAAAACAGCTTAAAATTTTTATAAAAGATCAAAAACAGATCAAATAGTTCGATTAGACTAAAATCAGATCAAATTTTCCGACCCGAGATCTTCAAAAATTTAATTTGATCTTTTTCTTAATAGGGGAGGGTGGGGCAGAGCGGCCCCCCTAAGTCAATTATTATTTTTTGTGGCTTTCAACCATAAGATCACTTTACTTTTGTCCTATTTCGAACAAATTTATGGACATTTTGCCAAAATTCTGAAAAATTTTTTTTTTTTTTGTGGGGCAGAGCGGCCCCCCTTCAAAAAGTGATAAAAAAAATTTTTTTTTTCGTTTTTTTTTTTTTAAATTGTTTTCATCATTAAGAATGTATTTCTTTCTCTTGACAACTATTTTTGGTTTTATATTACTCGAAAAAAATTTTTTAAAGCGTAAAAAATCGTTCACTCTCGATTACCTTAATTACTAATTGTTATTTAATAAAAAAAAAAATCAATTCTATAATTTTACTTTATTTCAAAAATTTATCAACTAAAAAAAAAAAGTTTATTTTTATAAATTTTTAGTGACCAAATTTGCCTCTTATATAGAGAAACGGCCGAAAAATATGAAAAAATGATTTTTTCGGAAGTTTCGGCTGGTCCATTTTGCCCCAGGTGTTATGCGTAGGGCTAGAAAAGTGGAATTATAATAATTTTTTTTTAATTTGACGATAAAAATATGAAAAAATCACTTTTTCAAAATTTTGGGCTTGTCCATTTTGCCCCAAATGTCATGCGAAAAAAAAAAAAAAAATTTTTTTTGATCAAAATTTCAGGGGGGCCGCTTTGCCCCACCCTCCCCTATGTCAAATTTTATTAAATTCTGAATGGTAATTCGAAAACCGACAGTACTACCTTAATATAAGAATATAGTCATCATATTATTTATATTTCAATAGATTTTAAATATTAAGATTCCTAAATTCTATACTTATTTTTCCTTGACAAACAACTGCACATAGAAATTGATAAATCATAAAACAATAATATTTATGACTCATCCATCCAGTGACACTAAAAACTTAAAATAGCGAAAAAATTGGAATTACCGACATTAAAAGTTAATTAGTAAAGTAATCATAGGTTTAAATTAAGACATTTCGGCAATCCTTTTAACGAAAAAATATTATTCTCTATCGGTTAACTGACTGAAAATGAAGTATTTTCCGCTTATTTGTGCACTTGAATTTTTAATTTTATTCACATCCGAGGTAGATTTGAGTCTAATCACAGGAAATTCGTTTGTGCGTAATGGGGAGCTACTTAAAAATGTATTTAATGATGCAGCAGAAAGTGAATATTCACAACCGATATAGACAGTACGTAGGTCACTTGTTACGGCAAATCGAAGTCATACTTGGGATCAAGGTATCGTTCCTTATGAAATTGATAATGTTTATACCGGGTTACAACTTGTATAAAATTTGCCAAAAGAAGCAAAGAGCTGGATGAAGATTATATATTCTTCACTAAAGCAACATGCAGGTAAATTATTTTTGTATTTGTCTATTAGAATGTCTTGGAAAAAAATAAATATATTTTTTCTTTTCGTTTTTACTCACAACAAAGTTAGCAGATGGTAAAAAAAAATTTTAAAAGGCCGCTGAAAAAAGTATTTTGCTATATGCTAAATTTGTTGGTGACGCGACCAGAGATCTGCGACATTAGATCCGACCGATATTTGATCTGAAGACGTATATATAATAAATCGTAAAGATTTAATGTCGTTCGGATCTATTGTCTTCGGATCTTCGGTCGCGTAACCAAATTTGTTAAAGGTGAGAGCGTGTATAAGAAAATTTTTTTTTTGGGCCATCCTATTGTCTGTACCGAAGGGGGGCGAGTTTAGCCAACTTTGATTCGCTTCATCACATCAAAGTGTTCAAAAATTCGGAGAGTAGAAAATTCATCGGGGACTGAACAAGTGGATAATAGCTTCTTCGAAACTGAATTTTAACAAATAGAGGGACCCATTTTAGACTGTGAAGGCGAGATTGGGTCTCTCTATTTAGTTCTGATGCAATCTGTTGATCAGTACAGGAAATTAGTGCCAGGGGAGGCCTCTGCAAACCCACTTTGACCAGGGTCTCTTTATTTCCTGAGATAGGCGAAGTGTATGGCCCACAGAGGTATGAGCTCGTGGTTAGATATCACACACAATGAGGATTTTTGATCATACCTCCGATTAATGTCCACCCTTAGTTATTAGATAGATTAAATTTTTTGGTATTACCAATAATACGGATTGTGTATCAAATAGTCTAGAGATCCGAACTAGTTACTGGAGAAATACTGGTATCATAGGTGCGTTCTCATATTTTTTAAAAATATTAGTTTAAATATCAAGTGTATAGTCCCAAAGATAGCTTGGGATTTTTTTCTAACAGTTTCTTCCCCCACCACCATAATATTAGAATGAGCGCATGCGCGATTACATGTGCGCATGTGTCAAAGCTACCAAAACCAACATTTAAAGGGTGGGGGAAGAAACCGTGGTGGGGAAAAAATCCCAAGCTTTCGTCGGGACGACTATAGTTGTGTATAAGACGTGAGTTCCGACGATTTTCAACACAATGAATGTCTTCTACAGGACTGTCCCCCATTGAAAAAATTTATAAAAAAAATGTATGATAAAATATATTAAAAATATATATTTAATATATGTATAAAAAATATGTTTTAAATAGCTAACTTTTGGCCGATTTTTGTATATATTTTATATATTAAAAATATATCTTAGAATGTATAAAAAATACATGTATAAAAATATACAAAAAATATATTTTTTTTATATTTAAAATATAAAAAAAATAGGTATGGTAATATAAAAAAATATATTAGTAATATATTTTTTATATAATTTTTTTATATTTTTTTTTACCTAGGTTGTTGGTTGAATTAAAAATATATTACTAGTATATTTTTTTTGTTACCATACCTATATTTTTTTTATATTTTAAATATAAAAAAAATATATATTTTTTATATATTCTAAGATATTTAAAATATCTACGAAAATCGGCTAAAAGTTAGCTATTTAAAATATATTTTTTATACATCGCGTGCCAAATGCCAAAAGGGCGTATTACAGCAGTTAGATAGGGTTCCATGCCAAAAGGGCGTATAAAAAAATTTTTTTTGTCATTCTTTTTAGAATCGCTCGAAACGTAAAGATCTGCAGAAAAAAAATTTTTGACGTACTATCGCCAAAAGGGCGTATATCTTTAGATCTTTGTATCTTTGTATCTAAAGATATACGCCCTTTTGGCTTTGGAAATTTTTTTTTTATTTTTAGGCTTAGAACATGTTTACAAAACGATTGGCACCAAAAACAAAAAAATTATACGCCCTTTTGGTTCTTCAAAGCCAAAAGGGCGTATAACTTTTATACGCCCTTTTGGCATTTGGCACGCGACATATTTTATATATATTTATATATTTTTTATGTATTTTGATATATTTTTTTTATAAATTTTTTTTATGGGCGGTACTAGATATATAGGTTAGTTTTTGTAAGAAATACTCGAAAAGTACGCCAATGAAAGCCTACAGGCGGCAGGTTACCGGTTGCAGATAATAAAAAAGATGATCCAATGAGTTACTTCGATATTTTTTGCACGCATGCTATAGTGTATGCAACTAAAAAATATAATCTTTTGCTTTGCTAATGTCACAATTTGAATAATTAAATACTTTTATTACCCGCCGTATTATTTATAATATTTTTAACTGACTATAGGCACTTAATGGTGGCCATTTTGAGTATTTGCACAAAAATATTATCATTTAGATTTAAATTCGTTATTTATAACTAAAAATTAAATTTCTTTCAGCTCAATATTGCGCAAATGTCAATACAACTGTTATAGCTAATAGTAATATTGTAGTAATTCTTCTTAAGTTAATGCACTACGAAAAAAATCATCTGGATTTAGTAATAGAATACGAGGCCGTTTGCGGAAAAAAAATTTTCATTGATAGTAATGAGACATTTTACTTGGAATCACCAAATTATCCTGGACTATATCGACAAAATGAAGTGTGCAGCTGGAACATTGATGTACCTATCGATCATTTCATATCTATAGAGTTTTATTATTTCGATCTCGAAGATAGCCCAAATTGTCGGCATGATGTTTTGGAAATACGAGAAAGTGATCATTTTAAGGGATCATATATTAGAAGTTATTGTGGAAAATATGATAAATTAAAAATAGTTTCATTACGAAATCATTTGTTGGTCGGGTTTTTTACTGATAATTCGAAAAACGGAAAGGGTTTCTCTGCTGCTATTACTGCGCGATCAGTTGATGATTACTAATTATTACTATTTTTAATTACTACGAGTTTTTGATTATTTTTGTTCAAAAAAATAAAATACTTCATTCAGGAATTTTTATAACTTTTATTTGTATCAGAAAAAAAATTAAGACGATTTCGAAGTGACAAATAAAATTCGTTACTCTGATTTTCGGGCAAAAGGCAGCCACTTCTCAATAATAAAAAATTTAACAAACTTGACATGTAATTTTAGTACGATATATGTATGGAATATTGTATAAAAATTGAAATTAAATAAAACTAAAACATAATATTAAAAAAAAAATAATTACAAATTACTAAGTAAAACCATTTCCACAAATATTGTTATTTGAGTCGCAGCATTCAACTTTTTACTCTTCTAAATCAATTTCGGTAGACATTTTGCGACTAAAGTAACTCTGATCGGGGTTCGAGGGTGTAAGTATTTTAGGGGTGGCGCCCACGTACGTTAAAATTTTGACAACGCTAGACCATTATTAGAAATCTGGTGCCCATGTACACTACAAAAAAACTTTAGACGGATTTCTCCCATTATTGGACACCCGGTATTTTTTTTCTGTATTTTAAATACAATTCGATTTTTGATGGTTCAAAAATAAAACTCATTTTTTTCAATACCGATACTGGTGGTATTTTAACACCCATTTTAGGGTCAAATTTAACACCAATAACGTAACCAGGATAGCTAAATTTTATACAGTTTTTTTTACACACTTTTACATCAAATTTGTGCGAACTAATAGGAAAATTACAAAACCCCCGGTCGATATCGAAGGTACACTTCAAGAAGTGCATGGCGTTCAACACCATACTGGTATGGTTTCAAGACAGATACTGTAACGAGTTCGAGAAGTATGGCGTTATTTACTATACCGTATAGTACTAGAGCTATTGTATTGCTCACACGTATGCATAGTAGGCACGGCGAAACAGCATGGCCCTGAGACCCGCCAAGGGCACAGTGCTACTAGTTTTTCCCGCCATAATTTCTGGCGTGTCAATCAATGTATACTATCGTATTACCGCCAAAACTATAAAGATGTCGTTAGACTTGGTTTATCGGCCAGAAGTATTATGGATACGGCGATGTAGTATGGGCTCGACGGCCATACTGACATTGCGGCATTCGCGACAACTATTGCCAATGTGTATACTATCGTATTACCGCCAAAACTATAAAGATGTCGTTAGACTAGGTTTATCGGCCAGAAGCAATGTGGATACGGCAATACAGTAAGGGCTCGACGGCCATACTGACATTGCGGCGTCCGCGCCAACTATCACCAATGTTACTATTCCCGCAATGGTTGAATCATCTATGCATACAATTTTATAACCTATAAAAATCTTCGATATCATACAATATGGCGTTGACGCCCATACTGGCATAGTGATATCCGCAGAATATTTATTAACGTGTATTCTAGAAATACCTCCCGCTTACAAGTAGATTCGAACCCAGTTCCTCCAGGTGAAAGTCTTTCATACTTCCGACCCCACACGTCAGTCATTCTATCAAATATTGTCTTTACAAAATTAGTAACTCATTTCCCCTTCTTTGGCTCCCTGTCCACAATATTTTCTATTTTTCACGATTATTAACACAATAAAATTATTTTTCAAACTAAATAACAATAGAATACATCTCTTACACCCATTGTTCGTTCAACAATTCCGTAAAGCGGTAAACCACATAATAACTCAAATGTTATCTCCAAGTTTATGTTAAAAAAATACTGCGGTAGAAATTTTATTTGTCGCCGTCCATTGAAATAGTCGATAGTCCATTAAGAGGCCAACCAAGATTTATATTTTGTGGTTTTGAGTTTAAACTGCACACGCACCAGATAAATAAAAATTATTTCACCTCTTAATTTAAAATACCGGCAATAAAATATTTTATTATTATTCATAAACCTGTGAGCGTAAATCATAATTATTTGTTTTTAAAATTAAAATAATTATGTCATTGAAAAGTAATATTTAAAATAGTTGTTGCTCAAGTGACGTGTTCATATTAAACTATATTTCGCTTGTGCAAATCGATAATACAGGATTAATACTACTTTCGAGTCTCGATAAATTCGTCGTGACGTTTATGAGCAAGTTAAAAAAAAACATATGTATTTGTATATGCATGATTGAATTTTGTCAGGTGTGATGAATAAGTCAATGCAATTATAGACAAATTGGTTATTATTTTTATAATTAATATCGCGATATCTTGTTCGTTATGTAAAATTTATAAATCTTGTTTTGTGTTTTATATATTTTGATGTGTGATATATGATATATATATGTAGTAAAATATTTTTTATATTACTTATGTCACCGCTGGAATTTATTTTTATTTTTAATTTATTCTGCTCATAACATCTGTTACATAACACGCGTTTAAATTTCCGCTCTATTAATTTTCGTAAATTTTTTTTTTTTCATTTTATTTTGTTTAGATTAAGAGAAAAAAATTTAATGACTGGGGGCTTTGTAGAAATGAATGGAGTAGAGATTAAGATTTCGCTTGTCAATTTTGAAATTTTATTTGTGTAGGATTTGCAAAATTAATTGAGGTGGGGGTAAACCGGATGTAGAACGATAGAGGTTTGTTTATGTTTTTAAGACTTTCGATTGGGTGAAAATTCAAAATTTAGTGGTCTATTTTGAATTGCATGAAAGTACAGAAGGGTAGAATGGACTGTGGAGAAAAAATTTGAAATTCTGAAATTAACAGATAATTTTTTGGTTTTTTGTTTTAACAATTAAATTTGAAGAAAAAAAAAAAACTAAAAATATGCACATGTAGAAAATTTAAAAGACTACAAGTGCAATTTTTTTAAATATTTTTTTTTTTCATAATTTATTGATTTTTAAAAAATTCAAAAATTATTAGACGTCGGCTAATCTCAGTATCATAAATAGTGACACATCTTTGAGAAAAATTAATTTTTTATTTTTGTCGGAGTGCGTAGTTATGGTTTGTAGAAAAGAGTGGGGTAAGTTGGTCAGCTAGAATAATGTGACCAATTAAAAAATTATTTTTGGAGTTCAAAAAGAACACTGAAAAAAAATAATCGGTAGCAGCCACCTGTAGGCAATCGGTAGCTACTACCGATTATTTTTCGGTAGCCGCTACCGATTATTTCGGTAGCAGTTGCCAAAATAATCGGTAGCTGCTACAGATTAATTTTCGGTAACAGCTGCCGATTTTTTTTTCGGTAACTGGTACTGATTCCAATCAGTGACGGCTACCGAAATAATTGGTAGCTGTTACCGAATAATTAGTAGCAGCTACCGAAAAATAATCAGTAGCGGCTGCCGAAAAATAATCGGTAGCTGTTACCGAATAATCAGTAGCCGTTACCGAAGTAATCGGTACCAGTTACCGAAAATTAATCGGTAGCAGCTACCAAAAATAATCGGTAGCTGCTACCGATTATTTTTTTCAGTGAAGACAATAAAATTTGTGCCTCGATTCCTGTTATTTCAAAATTATATTTATCAATTAAATTTATATGAGCATTAAAAATTTAGTGATGTAAAAATAAGTAGAATTTAATTTTTGAAAAATTTCTATTCTTTAGTCATTTTTTTTTTTTATATTTAATTTTATGTTGACTATTTTTATGTGAAGCTAAAATTGAATGCGTAATTGTTCATAATAAAAAATTGTATTAATATATATTTGAATTTACTTAAAAATATGATTGACAATTCAATCAAAAATTCATGAAAAATAATTGATCATCAATTACGTAAATTATCCTCTTAATAAAAAAAAAAAATTTAATAATCTCGAATCTCAATATTTATTCATCGCATTTAATTTTTTTGTGAATAAAAAAAAATTTTAAATAAATTCAGCCTCAAGGCAAAATGCAAAACGTCAGAATATAAATGCGGAATGAAAATATAAAAAATATGTAAGCTATCATATAAATGATCGCGTATATTTTAGCATATAAAAGGTGAGAGTCTTGGCAGTTGGATGAAATGCGTTTGAATACACAGTTCCCATTTGCAAAACTAATTTCAAAAACTTTCTTGCACTTACCCACACACACAACATCTCAACATAAATACAATAATAATAATAATATCAGTATCATCCACAAGATCGTTCATAATTACCAAGAGAAATTTATTTAACGACACAATAAAAAATGAATCCTCACTCGAAAATATTTTCATCTTTATTTTTTTTCTTATGTAAGTATTTTTTTTACAAATATATTAGTGTCACAATATCGCTAAATTCAAAATTTTTAAAAATTACAAAAATAATAAAATATTTTCTATAATAAATTTTGTAATAAAAAATAAATAATTACTGTCTATAATTAAACTATAAAATATATAATAAATAAATCCATCGTCTTTTTTTTTAATTCAATTTTTTAACACCCAGTTCATTGACTCGTACTCCCTAATTTCGCTGACTCATGCAGAATATTGACAATGAATATACTCATATATTTATTAATAATTAAAAAAAAAAACATAATCTCTTTACAGAGTTTATGTCTGGACTCTGACAATGATAATGAGATTAGATCATTACTTAATCGTATTATCTGTCAGCAAAAAAAATAAATAAACATATATAAATATAAATATATACATATATTTATTGAATTTAATGGTATGATAAAAGTTCCAAGTGAATAAATTGATTGGAACATTTAACATAACCAGGACTGATTTCTCTTCATAGCATCGAAGGTCATACATTTCTTGTATTAACTTTAGCACAATTTCCCGTCACTCAATCTATATGTATATATACAATACATATACATATATTGTGATACAGCTCTTTAAATCATTATTGAATAAAACTGTCCATTGCGTCATTAAAGTATCCTAAGGATCATATTTAATGGGATAGCTTAATAATCACATGACTGTTTTAATAGGCAATGAAAATGCCGTGGCTGTGGTTTAATTGATTTATCATAATCCATAATATTTATTATTATAAGAAAACACCAGTGTCTCGTCGTCTGAGATAAAACGCGTTACTTAATATCTGTAAAGTAGTATCCAAGATGACGAAGCAGAATTATTCATTTCATTTATTTCAATGGAAAATATGTACAGTCGACTACCCGTTATAAGCCTGGCCTGAGCCTCTTTCCCTAAATCGGCGGTTACTGAGTCGAAACCAACTTCCCCTTGGTCGTTCTTTTGAAATTTTCAGGCAGCCTCTTATAGGCCTGCGGTGAAATTTCAAAGTAGGAATAGGAAAAATTTCTGAAGAAAGTTTCCCTAAATCCCAGACCAGGCTTATAACGGGTAGTCGACTGTACTTTTTTTAGAGTTATTGTAAGTTCACCTTCGATGATTGTGCGCTCTGAAGTCTTTTCTTAGAAGTAATATGCCCAGAAACCTGAAAAATATCAAAATACTGTTTAGTTTTATTTTTGTTGTGGATAATAAATGCGGTCACAATAAATCATTGGAAAATTTTTTTAGGAAGCCTAATATTTACAAAGACATCCGGGTGAAATAGTGATTTCATTTTTACAAAGTTATTATTTATCGTCAATTAATTATAGCAATGATTTTAAAATACCCTTGGCAAGCATTTCTGTGGTAACTGTTTACAGGATAACGTCTGGTAGTAATTATTTCTGCAGTCTGTTTCTTGGCAATAAATTCAAGAGCTGCCGTCCCCTTTATAGAATTTATTTAATTGATGTTTGTAAGTTACCGTCCCTTAGAAGTTATTTTCCGAGAGACTATTTCTTTACAATCCAATTCTGAGTCATAATTTCTGTAATAACCGTTCCGTGATAGCGAATAGTACAGTAACTGTCTTTAGTAACGATCTCGCGAGGAAATATAAACATACATACATCCGAAAAAGCTATGTAACATCCGTTTTTTAGTTACCGTCACTTATTTATTATTTTCATAACAACTATTCGATAAAAAAGTTTCTAAATTACGGTCCGGTCATAGTTACTTTTACAGCAACTTCGAAAATATCGATTCTTAGTGTTCCGCAGTGAAAATTTTGTAAGTAATCGAGTTTTGGTTACCGTAGAAAAATAACTGTCACCTGGTCTACAAAAATAGTTACCATTTTTCAATGAGGATTTTTAGCGCAACTGTATTTCAGTAAAATTTTCCAGAATCAATGCATGACTACTACCATTTTTCAGCAGTTGTTTTCCAAGCTCCAGTTTCCAGAAATTAATTTCTTGAATTACCGTTTGCTGTTACTTTATTCTATGGTAATTATTAAGAAATTACCGTCTCGAGAAGTATTTAAATGTCACCTAGTCTTCAAAAATGATGACCATTTTTCAGTAAAAACTTTAAATGCAACTGTATCTTACTACCGTTTTCCAAAATCAATGCATGCATGTTTTCAAAGATTTAATTGTTGACACAAATCTCTTAAATTACCGTTTATTGTCACTTAATTGTATGGTAACTATTAAGAAATTACCGTCTCGATAAGTATTTAAATGTCGCCTAGTCTACAAAAATGATGACCATTTTTCAGTAAAAACTTTGACTGCAACTGTATCTTAATAACATTTTCCAAAATCAATGCATGCATGTTTTCAAAGCTTCGTTTTCCGACATGAATTTCTTAAATTACCGTTTGTTGTTACTTTATTCTATGGTAATTATTGAGAAATTACCGCCTCGATAAGTATTTAAATGTCACCTAGTTTACAAAAATGATGACCATTTTCCAGTAAAACCTTTAAATGCAACTGTTTCTTAATATCGTTTTCCAAAATCAATGCATGCATGTTTTCAAAGCTTCAACTTTTGACACTAATCTCTTAAATTACCGTTTGTTGTTACTTTATTCTACGGTAATTATTAAGAAACTCCCCTCTCGATAAGTATTTAATGTCACCTAGTCTACAGAAATGATGACCATTTTTCAGTAAAAACTTTAAATGCAACTGTATCTTACTACCGTTTTCCAAAATCAATGCATGCATGTTTTCAAAGCTTCAATTTTTGACACTAATCTCTTAAATTACCGTTTGTTGTTACTTTATTCTATGGTAATTATTAAGAAATTATCGTCTAATAATTATTTCACTGTCGCCTACTCTACAAAAATGATGACCATTTTTCAGTAAAAACTTTGAACGCAACTGGATCTTAATACCATTTTCCAAAATCAATGCTTGAATGTTTTCAAAGCTTCGTTTTCTAACTTGAATTTCTTAAATCACCGTCTATTGTTGACATACTTCGAAATATCCATCAGTACATTACCGTCTGTTAATAACCGTTTCAAAGAAACCGCCCCAAATATGGACCGCTTTGCAAAAAAAGTTTCTAAATTACCGTCCGGGAAAAATCATTTCCGCGTAACATTTTTTGAAAAATCGTTTTGACAGCAACCGTTTTTTGATTAAAATTTTTAATACAGTCATGTCTTAGTAATATTCAGTAATTGTATGTAAATTACCGCCCCCTAGAGGGAGTTACCAAACAATAGGTACCAAAGTAACCGTACCCGGAAACCTATTTCTGTAATAACCGTTTGCAAATTTCCATCTTCTGATACTGGAAACTGGGCTATCGTCCATAGAAATACTGATAAATAATCTTTCATTAAAAAATAGTTTAAATAACAACTATTTCAAAAATGTCTTCCTCATAAATATTGAATACAAAAATAATCAAGTCTTGAGTAACAGAAGTGGAATGAAAAAAATGGGATCATTGTCATGGACAAATGAGTTGTTTAATTGGCTGTAGGAGTTTTTCTTAAGCTATGAGCAATCCGAGTAAAAAGTTATCTAAAGTGTCACGTAGTCGGAAGTTATTTTCTCCGTAAATAAGATCTTGACCCTGACCAGTTAATCCACAGATCGTTGCTCTGTATACATCTGAGTAACAGAGCCTAAGGCGGTTGTTAATCGCTCGAGGTCACACAAAACCTGAGAGATCTCGACCTTGTATACCATGACCTCGTCTAACCCGTTACGCCGTTGCGTACTCAGTTTATTATAAATCCACATATATATAAAGACGCGTTTATAAACCCAGGAAGGCCGTAAACTAAACGAGTTTGTGATGCCTCAAGACATCAGACATTTAAACGCTTTCGCTTTCTCAATGTCCGGAAGAGCTATGAGATGCAAATGTTCAAGAGAATAAGATTCATTGTCGATGATGATCAACTTCACTATTTAACACTTAAACTCAACTACCGTTACAATGCAGGAAGACATTATTTACATCTACCATTATTACATACCCTTATTATTATCATTAGTATTCATTTTAACACAACATTAGTATATTTTTGTGCTTACTTACTATAAACAAGTGCATTCTACTCAGTGTTGGCAGACGAGTGAAACATTATTATTGTATCGGGGCCGTAAAATTATTGTACATTTCAAATTTATTTATAATTTTTTTTTTAATTACGTTAGTTACTAAGGATATAGTATAAATGTTACCCTAAATGTTTATTCTCAATAAATTCTGAAATTAATTAGCGACATTTCTTACAAAAGTTATAAATTTTTTTTATTTAAACTTGACATCTTATTTGGCCAACATATGGCGCGAAATTCAATTAAAACATTGAAGTAAAATTAATGACATTACTTCTAATTAATTTGTTTTCATAGTAAAAATAAAGCATATCGTTGAGATAAAAGTTAAAACAAGTGAACATTTGATAATATCTATTTTAATTTTTAACATTTTATCATGATGTCATTGGCTGATGTCAAAAAAAAACTACTGGCAGGCTGTCTTTTAACCATAATAAGAAATAATTACTATCGATACATGGCGGGAAAATACGCGGGACGAAAAAATTTTTGTAAAATAATTTTATTAGCGTAAGCATAGCGATCATTAGAAATTATTGTATTTTTCGTTGGATTGTACATTTAGGATTGAGGATTGTAGAGTTCATCAAATTATGGTACGTGTACAATAATTATTGTACGTATGCCAACACTGATTCTACTTAATTACTTAACTATAAATTTAGTATTAATTACAAAAAAAATTTCCTTTATTTCCTTAATTATTTAATTTTTTACGGGAAAGGAAGTAGAAGGAAGGAAGTGACTATTTTTATTATTTATGGTTATAAATTATTTCCAAGGTACTTCTGAGGTTTATCAGTCCGAGAAAATATTATAAATTATTTAAATCCATTTTCAGAGACAAGGATTATCAGGAATTGGATCAGGGTAAAATTTATTTTTTTATTCAAAATTTTTTATTTCATTTTTTGATTGACTGTTTATTCATTCGTGTGAGTTTAATGATATAAATACGTGAGGACTGGATGAGGATGATTTGATTTTTTTTTATAATTTGGGTGTATATATAGATATATATGATGATTGAAATTTAGCTATTGGTGCTTGTTAGATTTAGTTACAAATTTAAATCCAGCTGTTGAAACTAATTACGGGTGATTTGTTAAAGTAAATTGACTATCCATTGGATATTGGCCCTTATCGACCGTTGATATTGACGCCTTTACCTGAGTTTGGTGGCACGAATCCAAAGCCACTGGCTCCGACTATTACGCCGCTTGATTCTATGCGCTCTGACGGCGGGCCTGGTGGAAATACAACAGGTCCTGCAAGGCGAAATTAATTATTAATATTTCGTGTTTGTTAAAATTAACAATAGATCTTTTTTTCTCATGATAAAATTATTTCTACAATAAATCACAATATTTTCTTTACTTTTCATTACTTTAAATCTGCTCTTGCATAAAAAAAATTCAAATTAATCGTGACCGAATTTCTAAAAGTCGTAACCCGCGAAATTTGAAAATTTTTTACTATCAAAATTAAAACTCCAGAGTATTTTCCAGCTTATAGCCGAATATTGCCGAAGTGTATGCGAGAATTTTTAACCCAGCGCCATCTAACGGAAAATTTCGTAACTAAAATTTTATTGTTTCATTAGATGGCTTATAAAAATATTTTGGTATGAAAATGTGACTCCTAAAATAAAAAAAATTGACACTATTACTCAAAATTTTTATTTTGCCGAATTATCTCGCACAGAAATTTATATATGCGTATATATATGCATATATGCGTGCAAATAGTAAATATGTGAAATAAATTTGGTATAAATGTGGCGACGTTCATAAACTTTTTTCATATAATAATTTTTGGATTTTATTTTAGACAGAAAATTATAAAAAAAAAAAAATTTGAAAAAATTGCACCTGTAGTTTTTTTAATTCCCTACAAGTGCATTTTTTTATTTTTTATTTTTTTGTAATTTATTTGCTGGAAATAAAATCCGAAAATTTTTAATTATCTGCTAACTTCAGGATCATTATTTATTTAGTTAATATTAATTATGTCAAATTTTTATGCTGGTACACTAAAAATTTCAAAATGCTTGACTTCAGCAAAATAAAAAATTATGGAATAAAAAAAAAACACTAATTTCTTAAACTATCATTGATGATTACTCGTATTAAATAATAACAACAATAATAACGTAATAACAGTGCTATTATGTAGCAAAAGCCACAAATGGCGTGTGAAGCAAAATATAAATGAATAGATTACCCGTATTTTTATTAAAAAATAATGTGTAATGATTCGTAGCAAATAAATTAAAAAGAAGCGCTTTAATATTATAGTAAAGTTGTCCGTCACTGACCAACGAATAAAATAACTTTCTGATTTCTACACCTGTTAATATTGAGCGGAATATCGAATTATTACATGCGCTTACATTAATAAATGGTAATATAAATCAGTGATATTTTTCGTATCCATCAATTAATAAATTGCTAGCAGTGAATTATTGGTAAATAAATAAGATATTTAAAAAATAGTAACATTCCGATCATTGAAGCATAACATGAAGGTCAACGATTGGCTTAAGACTGTGATTACAAATGGATATGATTTGTTGATCTTGCTGTCGTATAATCTGCATTAATATCAGGCTTCTTTTACAGGCTTATATTTAACAGAGTCTATAGTTCAATATGCTACTATATATATACAGAAAAAAAGGATTTTTAAGTGTGATATATTTTTAATTACCCTAAGAAGAATTTTACTTGCAACAAGAAATTTTTTGTAGTAAGAATTGAAGCTAAAAATTTTCTTAGGACTAGAAAATTTTTTTTTAACCCTTCAGCACCCGCGTAAAACATTACCCGCGTGATGAGAAAAAGTCTCACGCTTCGGCGCATCGTAAATTTTAAGTTAAATAAAACAAAAATATTATGCACACTGAAAAAAAAGTTTTTTTCCACCTAGAAAATTTTTCCCTCCCGTAAAGAACCTGGTATTCTAGTTTTTAAAATACCAAAGTTTTTTTCCCACACACGGAAAAAAATTAATCGTGAATGCAACATGATGCAGTCTTGGTAAATAAACATGATGAAATCATGTTGCATTCACATGATTTGTCATGTTTCGGCTACATGATAATCATGTTCCGGTAACATGAGAAAATCATGTGGCATTCACATGATAATCATGTTTCGGCTACATGATAATCATGTTGCTGCCACATATTGTCATGTTGCATTCACATGATTTTCTCATGTTACCGCAACATGATTATCATGTAGCCGAAACATGATTATCATGTGAATGCCACATGATTATCATGTAGCCGAAACATGACAAATCATGTGAATGCAACATGATTTTCTCATGTTACCGCAACATGATTATCATGTAGCCGAAACATGACAAATCATGTGAATGCAACATGATTTTCTCATGTTACCGCAACATGATTATCATGTAGCAGAAACATGACAAATCATGTGAATGCAACATGATTTCATCATGTTTATTTACCAAGACTGCATCATGTTGCATTCACGATTAATTTTTTTCCGTGCACTAATAAATATTCTGATTGCTAAAAAACTCGGTTTCCTTCTCAGCAAAATACCAAAATAAAAAATATGGCTGACTTAACCTCACTCAGTTGACACATATTTAAGTAATGTTTATTTTACTACGAGCCTTTTTTTAATAATACTAAATTAACTACTAATTTTAAAAGTTGTATTTATAATAAAATTACTGGAAAATTTAATTTCTATAAAATGCAGTGATTAGGATGTAATTATAATTACTGCGGTTGCTATGGTAACGCAGCATTAAGTTTTAGCTCTAGAAAAAACTTAGGTATTCTCAGGAGAAAAATACCAGTTTTTTAATATTAAAAAACTTATACTGGATATTAAAATACTCGGATAAAAATATTTTGTATCCTGGGAGGAAAAAAACTTTTTTTTCAGTGCACTTTCCCAGTTATGACGTAATTTTAATTTATTTGAATATTTCGCTTGTTTTTATTTTTAAAGTTTCTATAATGTACTTGTTTTTTATTTTCTAAGTAATGACAGATGTAACGGCTGAAAAAAATGGCGATGATTAGCGAAAAAATTCGGAACTGTCCGAACTGAGCCGAACCGTATTAATTTTTACGTCTTACTTTACTCGCGTGATGAGAAAAAGTCTCATGGCTTTTTAAAATAAATCTTTTAAAAATATTATTTATGTTCGAAATAATTTTTAAATTTCAAAATCATAAAAAGCATAAAATTTTATGAAGATAAAAAAAATTTCACTAAGTCATTTTATTTGAAATTACTTAGAAAAAAATATTTCAAGTCAAGTGTGAGAAAAAAACTCATAGCGCGGGTGCTGAAGGATTAACACCGGGTAAATTTGAACCATAACCTTAACAGCGGGGTAGCGTAGACTCATGCTGTTTTTTTTTTTAAGTGTAGGTTGTATGTAGATCTTTCATGTGTATCAGTGAAAGTGCTAGTACATGTAATTAATTTAACGGATGAAGACGTTCACCGTAGACGGAAGTTACTTTTTCATAGTTTATGGTGCTATACATAAATTACTATCAACATCATCGCATTTAACGGATGAGTTAAATTTAAATAAAAATATAATTATGGTAATAGAAGACAAGTGAGTGAAAGAGGGAAAATTTAATATGTATGGATATATTCTTACCTGTATTAGATCTTGGATCTCTCATTGGGGATACGGCACGATAGTACGGACCGAAATCCGAGAAAAATGAATTGTAGTCATAAGGTATCGCCATTGCGGTTGCTAACATCGTGGAGATAAATACAAATATGGCGGTCTGAAATGTTAGATAACAAAAAAATATGTAATATTATTAATTAGTTAATTTGGTTTTAATTATAATTTACTTAATTATACAGTACAGATTTTCTTCCTTAGAAATCGAATGGTGTAAGTTAATATCATTAATTATCAAATAAATTACTTATGACTCATGAATAATTGCATTGGCAGTTAATATTAATCGCTAATTTTAGAATAGTAATATCAGAAAATATATAAATAAAAAAATATAATTTACTCCTTGAAAAATGAAATTAAAAATCTGACATGATACAGCCAAATCAGCAGATTAAATTATATCTAAACACGGCCGACAATAAGCCCACGCAATGAACACAAGTTCAATAAATGGACAAAATTTGGCTGAAATTACGCCAGATCAATTTATCGGCTAACTTTAGGCTTCTTTAAATAAAATTATATGGTTTCAGTTCGGGGGTCAGCAAAATTGAGCCTTTTTGGTCTCTTCCAATTAAATTCTACGGCTGCAGCAAATTTTCGGCCAAATTCAGGCTGTTTTAAATAAAATTCTGCTCTCTAATAACGAATTAGTGAAAATCACGTGATAATCACCATTTGGCAGTGAACCGAATATAGTATAGTGCCGGATAGCTCAACTGGTAGAGCACTCGGCGCATTACCGAATTGGTTTGTGTTCGATTCCCAGCTCGGGCTATCTATGTTTTTCTCAATTTATCTATAAATTGTCTTATTGAGAAGGTTTGCATGCTTAGGTTTCCACTATATATTCAAATATTGCTAGTGAAAAGTATACTATTGTTTGAATTAGTGACATACACTGAAAAAAATAATCAGTAGCGGCTACCAATTATTTTTCGGTAGCCGCTACTGATTATTTCGGTATCAGTTACCAAAATATTCGGTAGATGCTACCGATTAATTTTCGGTAACAGCTACCGATTACCAATCGGTAGCTGATACAGATTCTAATCAGTAACGGCTACCAAAATAATCGGTAGCTGTTACCGAAAATTAATCAGTAGCCGCTACTAAAAAATAATCGGTAGCTGCTACCGAAAATTAATCGGTAGCTGTTACGGAAAATTAATCAGTAGCCGCTACCAAAAAATAATCAGTAGCTGCTACCGAAAATGAATCGATAGCTGTTACCGAAAATTAATCACTAGCTGCTACCGAAAATGAATCGGTAGCTGTTACCGAAAATTAATCAGTAGCCGCTACCAAAAAATAATCGGTAGCTGCGACCGATTATTTTTTTAAGTGTACTTTTCACTAGCAAATAGTAAATAGTCACTATTTTCACTGTTTTAAATTTAAAAGAGTATGAGTTCGGTGCGATTTCAGTCAATTACTCTTACCCGGGTATGATTACGTATTAGTATAGATCTTATAGGATCTATATTTTCAATTTTACAGTATGAATTTGTTTCCAATCATAATCTAGTAGACTTACACAAATTTGTAATCGCAAGTACGGTTATAATTATACTTAATTAAAATTTAAGTAATTGATATTCTAGTTGATAGTGCACTTTTTACAGAGTAATGAAATATTAAATAAATTAAAATATTTAACGAGTAATTGTAAAAAGAAAATAAAACTAATTATTTAAATAGAAAACATAAAAAACTTATATCGTGTAATCTTAAACGATTATTTTTTTATAATTTATTAATATTTGCGCTTAAGTAAATGACTTGTAACGTGGAATATATGCCTACAAAAGAACTGTTTGTGAAAGTTATATTTACAACAATTATTATTTCATTTATCAAAGTCTTGTAATAAATAAATAATGCTCACTACATTTAACTTTTATGAAAATATGATAGTGATAAAATTATAAGTACTGTTAATGCGTGTACAATTTTAACGGGTAGCTAAATGTAACTGTTAGTTTCATTATTCACAAGTCGGAAATGATAACATTGCCCCCATGAAAATATATATGAATATATGTAATCTATGTAGTAAAGAAAATTCACGTGATATATTTATTATATATAACACGATTTATAGAAATGGATGTAAGTGAAATTTCGAAAATGTTAATCAGTTTCTCAAAAAAAGTCTGGTATTGAATATTTGGAAATTTACTCAATAATTAAAAAAATATATGATCATTATCGAAATTTGATAAAAGTTTTTGATTGTCAAAATCGTCAGAACTAGTTATTATAATATATGAGATATATATTCAATTTCGCTCATATATATCCTGGATTTATTAGATACCATCAAAAAAGGACTCTCGTCACTCTGTCAATTAACAGCAGAGGTCCTGTCTCATGATTGCTTCAAGTTTGAAATAGAACAGTTCTGAAATATATTTTTTACCAAGGATACTGCACGTATTTCTATATTTAGGGGAGAGGGGGGCAGAGTGGGCCCCTTAAGGAAAATAATTATAATATCTAATTTTTTTACGCGTTTACTTCTTTTTAGACCCTTGATACTTATTTTTACTTCATTATGCTGCGTCCATTAAAATTGAAAAATCAAAAATTAGGGGCAAAATTGGGCCCTCCAAAAAATTTCGGATTTGATATTTTTTATTCTTTACACGTGTGATATTTGCAAATAACTATAAAACAATTGTATTAGTCTGCTGCGATATAACTTTAAAACGTGATTTTTTTATCTTTAACTTTCTCAATAAATTATGATTAATGAACAGTTTTCGTGGTTTATTTGAGCCCTCATTGTATAAAAATACGGAAAAAAATGATTGACAATAATTGTAGTTCAACTTCTAATTATTTATGTTATGTTCAATAACTAATGTCGTTTCAATCAGTTAAATTATGATTTTAATGTTTAAACTGCTATAATTAACAGTTAATCGTTGAAATATACTGCTTGACTATTTAAAATTTCTACTTGAACCTTAAAAAACTACAAGACACTTGTCAAAAAAATGCGTCTGTTATTAATTTCTTACGTTCTACTCCATAATATTTGTTGAGATTCGGTCTAGGCGCGCTGTTGACGAGAATCTCAGTAATATTTACTAATATTTTTTTTCCGTGAAATTTTGATAAGCTTATTATTCGTCCGAATTTATTAGCGTATAGAAAATTTTTATTTGCCCACTTTGCCCCCAGGGGTCCACTTTGCCCCCTCCTCCCCTATCTTTTCTCCCAAAAAAATTTTCTCTTGTTTTGAATCTCGATTCTAGCCAACACCAGCGAGAGTAGTTTGGTGCTCGCCACTAGATCGCGCCCAACTGCCTGTTGTGTCCCTGGTAAGAAATATATTTCGGAACTGTTATATTCCAAACTTCAAGGCAATTTTTTTCTGGGTATCTCTCTGTTGTTCTACAGAGTGACAGCTGCTTTTTTGATGGTAATAAATCTTGTAAGACTCGTTATAAAAAAAAAAAATTTGAATTTGGAAATGAATAAAAAATTAAAAAGACAACGCAATGCATAAATCACTTACAACTTAATTCAATGTAAAATAAACTAAGTACTTATATCCTGTTGCTCCTTACCATTAATTAAATAATGTCATGCCATAATTGCACTGATATGTCAGTATCCTTATAAATGAGTAATAAAATAAAATGAACAATTTTCCCGACGAAATTAATTTTTAAAAACTAGATTACTGCCCATAAACTAAATAACCTAATTGGCATAAGTATATTTCACCAAACCCACGTGCATTCATGCGAAAATCTATTATTTTTTTGCATATTTGATTCCTGAATTAATTATTTACGGCCTTCTCTTACTCGACGTTAAATTTTGCAATCCCGGTTTAAATAAAAATATAAATAAATAAACACTCGATCGGCTCAAGCATACACGAACATTATAAATATAAATGATAAAATAAAATAAAATTACATATATATATATATATATACATACATAAACTATCATATATTCCAATAAATGGTAATTAGCAAATGATAAGCATCTTTTTAAATGTTGACATTAAATTAAATATTTTTTGAACCTTGGATCAATTAAATAAAATTTAATTATTGGTATTTAATATATAAATTTATGATATTTTACATTTTGTAACTAATTATTATAGAGCAAGATATTATTATATTTGCGTGACTATTAAATACATGGAAATATTGATATATATGTATATATATATATATATATATATATATATATATATATATGTGTGTACATAATAAATAAATAAAAATTAAAATAGAGTTAGAGTTTAAGTAACAAAACATGTATTGAAAGGAGGCAAATAGGTGAGGAATGTTCACACGATATATGAGTATGTATACATATATATACTCATATATGCGTAACGACAATGATCAAAGCATAATATATAATATATAATACAGTACTTGCCAATTTACTCAGCACAGCTACTTTATGACCTCTTAATAGAGGGTTTCATATATTTCATATTTTATATTATGTATTATATGAAATTCAAGGTTTTTTTTTGTTAAGTATTAATATTATGTGTGTAGTAAAATTACGGTAATAAGCAGCGTAATATTTTAGTTGGTTGATATAAATTTTTTTGGACTCGATAATGCGATTTTTGGAAAAGAAGATTTAAGTTGAGTTTTAATGGGGTAGTTTAATAGTTGTATGGAAAAAAAGTTGATTGATAATTTAGGTTGAAAGTGTTATAAAGATTTATGGGTATTTATTGCTTTCGATTTGTCTGAATCACTTTTGTAATCGATTGTCCTTGACTCGTTTCCAATAGAGTTTAAATGTTGATAATTATTAAATGAGTAGCGGATGTGAATTTTTATTATGAAAATTTGAAGAAATATTTTTGTGATTTTTTTTTTACCCGCAAAAATTTAAAATTGTAGTAGAAAATTTAAATTTTTTTAATTTGGACTGAAATTTTTCAATCTGCGGTTTTTTTTCTGATAAAAAATGAAATTGCAGTCATAGAATTTTTTTTAAACTGTACACGTGTGAAAAAAGAATATATGGTTAAAATATATAAAATATTATATGTGAAACAAAAAAATATGTGATATATTATATTGTATATTATAAAAAATCATATAGAGATTTTTGCCGATTTAATATAAAATTACATACAGTAGTAAATATATGTATTCCATATATGTAACTTATATGTTTTTTATATTAAGCTATATATACATTTACATTTACCTTATAATATATTGTATTGATATATTTCCTTTTATATTCAAAAAATATAAAATTTTTATATGAAATGAAATATTTGGTAGCATATAATTTATATTATATATGGCACCATATATTTTCTTTGTTATATTTAAGCATATATTTTATTCGGTGTATGTATATGTATATGGGTATATATATTCGCATCAAATTAACTAATTTTGAAAATTTTGACTGCAATTTAAAGAGTATATTAAAATTTAGATCTAATTTAATTGGAGTTGGTCATACGAATAAGAAACTTTTTTTTTCCATACACAATATAAATATATGTTTTTATATATGATCAGAATATATTTTTTGTATATGATAGAAATATATATTTTTATGTATGATAAAAATATAGTTTTCGTATATGACAAGAATATATATTTTCATATATGATTAAAATATATTTTTTGTATATGATTGACATATATATTTTATATATGCTAAACATATACGGACTCGTATATGATGAATATTATATATTTTAATATAAAAAAAAATATATCAGAAAATATAGTTAAATTGACCACATATATTTTCTGATATTTATCATATATTTTTACATATATTTTGACCATATATGTTATTTTCATATATGAAAATATAGTTTCCATATATATGACAAGAATATATATTTTCATATATGATAAAAATAAATTTTTTGTATATGATTGACATATATATTTTATATATGCTAAACATATACGGACTCGTTTATGATGAATACTATTTTTTTTAATATAAAAAAAAATATATCAGAAAATATAGTTAAATTAACCACATATATTTTCTGATATTTATCATATATTTTGACCATATATGTTATTTTCATATATGAAAATATAGTTTCCATATATATGACAAGAATAAATATTTTCATATATGATAAAAATATATTTTTTGTATATGATTGACATATATATTTTATATATGCTAAACATATATGAACTCGTCTATGATGAATATTATATTTTTTAATATAAAAAAAAATATATCAGAATATATAGTTAAATTGGCCACATATATTTTCTAATATTTATCATATATTTTTACATATATTTTGACCACATATGTTATTTTCATACGGGTACAGAGGCAAGATGGGCGATACGAAATTGAAAAAATAAATTTTTGGAATTTTTTGTGAAGGTCATATTTGTTGGGATTAATTAAAATTTTTTTGACAACTGGGTCATATTGACCCTGGATATTTTGTCAGTTAATCATAAAAATATTAAAAAATTGCCACTAATTAAAATAATCTCAAGTTCGAATTTAAACTGACGCAAATATTTCTCAATAATTAAAAATTTTATTGGATATTTAGGCGGTGAAATATTAATAAGGTATAATAAATTTTTATATTTATCGCCGGTTCTATAATAATATAAATTTATGAAATTATATATTTATATTCAGCAAGTTTCATTTTAAACTGTAGCATAATTATAATAAAATTATCATAAAAAAAATACTTTTTTCAAATAAATCAAATCTTGAGGCTACTGTATTTTGTAAGAAAAAAAAATATGGTGTTATCGCGTAAGAATATGCAATTTTACATCGACACTCTATATTTTCCTATCCTATAATGATGAAATTCAAGTAAGACATTAAATTAACATACGAAACACATAAGATAGAATGTATAGACTCGGGGACTTTATTTTCTATTCTAAAGAAATATAAAAAAAAAAAAAAAAAAAAAAAAAAAAAAAAAAAAAACAATAAGTAGTGAAGTAAATTTTCTATAAAGTCAAATAAATTCAAATAAAAATCCTGATCTCTACAGGCAATTTACTCATTATTCCCATAAAAAAAAAAAATTTGCCGTTAAAATTTGCTATTAATATGAAATGAATAGACTAATGATTACGCGGAAAGTGTATAAATCTTGAATTACAGGAATAAAATAATAAATTAGTAATCACGATTAAGTCTAATGTTGATAGCACACGAATAAGGACTACCTGCAGCAACGGCAATTACCCGAAGTGTGTAAAATTACCTTGTTATTTTATAAATATGTTTTTTATTAATTAATTTGTATACGTAATGCATTAAATCAGTTTAGTTACAGAAATCGTTCTCCGAGTCATGAAACTCGATTTCGGTCGTAAATCTCAAGTACGTTAGTTTTATAATACAAGACTCTTCCTCATGAAAATATAGACAGTTAATATATGTACTGAGTACGTGTGTACTGTGTAGTCTATTTACGGTAAATAAAGAGATGTATGGCTGAGTAATATAAGCGAGGATGTAATTGTTAAGGAGGAGTCGAAACATACTATTGCGTACTATTTTTTTTCCTTTTTTTTCTATTCGTTTCAGTGACCGCATTACGTAAAAAATCATGTATATATATATATAGATATATTTATATATATATGATGAAACTATTATAACGTTTTGTGATCCAACATATCTTGTGTTTACGTTGACGATCACAGTAACGATTCAAATTAAAATGGAGAATGTGCCCTTTATATGTGATACTCGTTATATTTTATTATTGTTGTTGTTGTATTTGTTCATGTTGTTGTTGATGTTGCTGTTGTTGTTGTATGTGTTCATATTGTTGTTGTATTTGTTCATGTTGTTGTTGTATTTGTTCATGTTGTTGTTGTTGTTGTAGCCGTTGTTGTATTTGTTCATGTTGTTGTTGTTGTTGTTGTTACGGTTGTTTTTGTTGTTGTTATTGTTTATGTTGTTGTTTTTGTAGTCGTTGTTGTATTTGTTGTTGTTGTATTTATTCATGTTGTTGTTGTTGTTGTTGTTGTTGTTGTTGTTGTTGTTGTTGTTGTTGTTGTTGTTGTTGTTGTTGTTACTGTTGTTTTTATTGTTGTTATTGTTTATGTTCTTTTTTTGTAGCCGTTGTTGTATTTGTTGTTGTTATTGTATTTGTTCATGTTGTTGTTGGTGTTGCTATTTTAGTTGTTCATGTTGTTGTTGTTGTTTTTGTTGTTGAGCTTGTTTTTGTTATTGTTATTGTTTATGTTGTTGTTGTATTTGTTGTTTATGTTGTTGTTGTATTTGTTGTTTATGTTGTTGTTGTTGTATTTGTTGTTGTTGATATTGTTCATAGTGTTGTTGTGGTTGTTGTTGTTGTTGTTTTTATGTTTAAAAACTGTTACTGATGTTCTTGTTAAGATAAAGTATATATACTTATGTATTTATAAATATATGAACATATATTATTTAATTACAGGTATTACTCGAGTTAATTGAAGGTAAAGTTTAAGAAAAGAAAACACTATTGTTATACAATCGGATGTTACAAGAAAATTAATATTAAATTAAACTTTACAATATTTTAGTTACTGACATTAATTATTCCATGAAATACCAGGTCGTTTTTAAAAATACGGTTGAAAGATATTAATGATTGGATATTAATGAAAAAATAGTGAATGTGTGTATACCTTTTTTTTTAATAATAAATTTGAAGGGAAGTAATGAATTTTTAGACAAGGAAATTGTCTTGTTGGGACTGAGTATATTTCAAATATTTAGTCTACTTTCACGTGTCTACGTCATGTTGTTGTATTGAAAGGTATGAGATATGGACGTTTTTTCGACTTAATTATGCGGGCTGATATTTACTTGCGGTCATATATTGTGGGAGATAATATATTCATTGGTAATTAAAGGAAATGTGGTTTAGTAATTGTCATTAACTTTTTTTTTTTTTTAATTATGATTAAGAATTTTAAATGGGAACTAAATTTGTATCGAAAAAAAAATTTCACTTAATTATATACTTATTATTTGTTACAAATATTAATAATTATTATTGATATTAAATAAATTATTATTACCAGTGTCGTAATAATAGAATAATTAGCAATTAACATATAATTGTTATGTAAATCAATAAAATATTATTTAATAAAAAAAGAAATGTCTAATTAAATAATAGCCTACAATTATATTATACAATTAAATTGAATTATAATTAAATTTATGATTTTATTTTATTGTGAATTGCGGAGCAAGACTTTGAAAAAAAAAAATTAAAATTTTTTTTAATAATGAGTGAAGTTAAAAAATTTGTTTTATAATTTTTTAATGATGGTATTCTAGTAAGTGTAATTACAGGAGGATAATAATTCACGGGTATTTAATTTTTACAGAGAGAATAGAAAGTATCAATGAATCAGCATGATAGTTCGAATTTGTTATTTTCGTATTATTTTTTAAAAAATAACTTTCTATCGTTAGAATGCGTTAATTATTGTGTGACAATAGACTTTTTATTCTAGTCATCATATTTCGCGTGTTCTGTAATTCAGTATAGGTTAGGTACGAGTCCGCGCCCATCACCGACGCCGACTATTCCTTACAAGGAAAATAGTAAATAATGTATGTTATGGTAGGTAACAATATATCACCTCGGAAGGATCTCATGGGTCACGGTGATCGCACATGTGTGTCGTACGCCTTATCTTGGCCTTGCTTTTTTTTTTATTTACTTATTTATAATTAATATAAATTTATATAAATAATTTCTCAGCGAATTTCAAAAATTTATATCAAATTTTTTTTATAATTACTTGTAAATTTTTCATTTAAAAAATTTAATGATATATATATGATTAAACAACTGAATTCGAGCGAATTAAAAATTTTAATTTTGTTATATTCTGTCGAATTCAGCAAAACAGAATTGAACTGAATTGAAAATTTGAATTTGAATTGAACAGAATGAAACTGATTTAAAAATTTCAAATTCGTTTTAATTCAGTTTAATTCGGACTCAGAACCAGAAATTGAAGAATTATTTTCGAATTAATCAGAATTAAACTGAATTCGACCGAATTAAAAATTTTAATTCTGTGATATTTTGTCGAATTCTGCAAAACAGAATTGAACTGAATTGAAAATTTGAATTTGAATTAAACAGAATAAAACCGATTTAAAAATTTCAAATTCGTTTTAATTTAGTTTAATTCGGATTCAGAACCAGAAATTGAAGAATTATTTTCGAATTAATCAGAATTAAACTGAATTCGACCGAATTAAAACTTTTAATTCTGTGATATTTTGTCGAATTCTGCAAAACAGAATTGAACTGAATTGAAAATTTGAATTTGAATTAAACAAAATAAAACCGATTTAAAAATTTCAAATTCGTTTTAATTCAGTTTAATTTGGATTCAGAACCAGAAATTGAAGAATTATTTTCGAATTAATCAGAATTAAACTGAATTCGACCGAATTAAAAATTTTAATTCTGTGATATTTTGTCGAATTCTGCAAAACAGAATTGAACTGAATTGAAAATTTGAATTCGAATTAAACAGAATAAAACTGATTTAAAAATTTCAAGTTCGTTTTAATTCAGTTTAATTCGTATTCAGAACCAGAAATTGAAACCGAATAGAAATATTTAATTTGGAAAAATTCTGATTTTCCTGCCAAGTTAGACAGAATTCATTGTTAAGTTATGTACCGAATTAACAGAATTTATCTGAATTAAATAGATTTAAAAATTTAATTCTGTTTAATTCGATCGAATTCAGTTGTTTATTCAGGGTAGGTAACTATTTGATTAAAAAAGTCATCCGAATAACCTAAAAATATAATAATAAGTTGTACGTACTATTCTATGAAAAATTATAATCATATGGGCTAATTAATATTTTTTATTATCGTATTAGTGTATAATTATTAAATTAATTTAATTGTCTGGCAATTTTATCCGTTAGTCATTAATGGCACTATACCATGAACTATGCTAATATGTTGTACAGGGTACGAGAGGACGAGGTAGCCGATAACATGAGAAGTAAAAATTCATTCGATTTCCGAGTTTAAATAAAATGATATATAACTTTGGTTAGAATTATTTCTCTTAACAATTTATTTTATTAATCGTACAATTAACTAAAAAAATAAAATTAATCAACCCAATGCAGTGCCAATAGTAACTTATTTGCAATAATAAACCATCAATGTCTCAATAGAGCATTAAGAATTATTTATTAGACATTTTAATAACAATAACATGTCCAGGGCTCTAAACTAACAGTATAGGTTACAATAGCTATCGAAACCTCAGGATATAAATCGATAAATAACGTCATAAACCCGCGGCAGCACAATAACCCGTACTATGGAGTTTTAAAATGTCTGGATAAAGTCTGATCATTACGTTCCCGTTTTACTGGCCCCCGTCATGAAAGACGGCGGCGTCATGTACTATATCTATAACCAATATCGATATCTAACCAATATCCACATTCCTTAAACTCTTATGCTACTATTTCTTCAGTTATCTTTTACATTTCATTATCATTATTATTATAATATAGCCATAACTATAACTATAAACTATAAAACACAACCGCATAATATTTAATTCCGTTCTATTCTAAAATAATCTAGAACCCGCACATGTGCATTACCATAAATCGGCTGAAAAAAATATCTTTACAACTCGCTATTAAATATAATAATAATAATAATAATAAAAAGTAAACTATTATTTCAAATTATTAATATTAATTTTTATATTCAATTTACGGCAATAAATTAACTTTTTCCCCTTTTACTCAACTGATTGACAATGATTTAATCTTCGATACTTTATATAAATGCCTAAACGTCTCAAAAGAAAACTAATGACTCGTTTATATATTTTTATATTTCATAAATAAAACAACCAACGAATCTTTTAGTCACGAGTTATTATAACGACTCAGTTTATCTTACATCGAATCGAGGATATTATTAAATTTTCATCAGTGTGAGAATAACAACAACAACAACAACAGCAACAGCAACAACAATAATGATGAAAATAGTTACTGGTAAATTATTGTTGTAACTGCATTCTATATATACATATACATACATTTTTTTTCTTAATACACATATACCCCCATAAAAAAAATTTATAAAAAAAATCTATTTTTTATTTAAAAAAAATATATTAAAAATACATAAAAAATATATAAATATATATAAAATATGTATAAAAAATATATTGTAAATAGCTAACTTTTGGCTGATTTTCGTATATATTTTACATGTTTTAAATATATCTTGGAATATGTAAAAAATACATATATAGAAATATATTTTTTTTACATTTTTATACATGTATTTTTTATATATTTTTTAAATATATAAAATATATACGAAAATTGGCCAAAAGTTAGCTATTTAAAAAATATTTTTTATACATATTTTATATATATTTATATATTTTTTATGTATTTTCAATATATTTTTCATATAAAAAAAATCTATTAAAAATACATAAATATATCTATAAAATGTGTATAAAAAATATATTTTAAATAGCTAACTTTTGTCCGATTTTCGTATATATTTTATATGTTTTAAATATATCTTGGAATATATAAAAAATACATGTATAAAAATGTTCAAAAAATATATTTCTACACATGTATTTTTTATACATTCTAAGACATATTTTTAGTATGTTTAAAATATATAAAATATATACGAAAATCGGCCAAAAGTTATCTATTTAAAATATATTTTTTTTTACATATTTTATATATATTTATATATTTTTTATGTATTTTTAATATATATTTTTTTTATATTTTAACATATATTTTTTTTATAAATTTTTTTCATGTGGGTATGTATTGAGAAAAAAATAGAGATACAATTTAATGTTCATATACTTGAATTTGATAAATTATTGATACTCTCTCGTGAAAATAGATACGGTAGATGAATTTTAAAGATACAGAGATAGCTGTTACACTTGCCGGAAGAGAATGGACACGACGTGCACTCGCGATTCTTTAACAACACGAATAGAAGGTTATACTAGTTCTAAATTACTTGCTTTGTCTACAAACCAACGGCATCTATATATATATTAGGGTGCTTCATTTGAAACGAACATTTTTTTTTTTTAGAGGACACAAGAAAATTTTGTTGTTTATGTTGAGAGAAAAATTCCCTGAAAATTTCAGCTCTTAATTTTAATTTTAAATACTTTCTATCGAGCATCAAAGTTTTCCCATTTAAAAAGCATGTAAATCGAATAACTTTTTTTTAAAATTACTATAACTTAGCCCGATTTTAAGCTATCGTTTTGAAACCAGTTTTTATTTGTAGAGTAATTGTTGCTTTTTAAAAGTGTATGAAACGGATTTGGTCTAACTTGATCCATGTCGATTGTATCAGCTCCGAAAGTCAATTTTTCACTTTTTTCATTTATTTTTGTTAATAGTGAAGAAACGGCTCATCTTAAAAAAAATATGCATAGGACCAATCTTTTAGGAAATTTTGTCTTCTACAAAAGTGCTTATGACATTTATATTGCTAAAGTGCACTGTTCATGAGATACATGCATTTTAACATTTTACAGTAAAAAAAATTGTAAGCTTACTATAGTACTAATCTTTTTTACTGTAAAATGTTAAAATGCATGTATCTCATGAACAGTGCACTTTAGCAATATAAGTGTTATGAGCAATTTTGTAGAGGACAAAATTTCCTAAAAGATTGGTCCTATGCATATTTTTTGTAAGATGAGCCGTTTCTTCACTATTAACAAAAATAAATGAAAAAAGTGAAAAATTGACTTTCGGAGCTGATACAATCGACATGGATCGAGTTAGACCAAAACCGTTTCATACACTTTTAAAAAGCAACAATTACTCTACAAATAAAAACTGGTTTCAAAACGATAGCCTAAAATCGGGCTAAGTTATAGTAATTTAAAAAAAAAATTATTCGATTTACATGCTTTTTAAATGGGAAAACTTTGATGCTCGATAGAAAGTATTTAAAATTAAAATTAATAGCTGAAGTTTTCAGGGAATTTTTCTCTCAACATAAGCAACAAAATTTTCTTGTGTCCGCTAAAAAAAAAAAATGTTCATTTCAAATGAAGCTCCCTAATATATATATATATATATATATATATTTGATTAAGTCAAATTCGCGAAAGTTTTTTTCATAAGATTTGAGATAATAATTTATTTCAACGGCGGTAATTGTTTCTTAATAATTTTGTTTTTTTATACACGCTAGGGTTATTTTTTAAATATTGACTCAGCAATTAAAATTATGTGTTTTTAAATTATCTCATTTGAATAGTAATGAGACAAACAAAGTTTGAAAATAATTAAAATTGTCTTTAAGGGAAAATATTAGTGGCATTGTCATGATTATCTGGATGTAATGATTATTAATTGTCTTTAAAGATCTTACGAAATGGAGAAAGTCCTTTCTTGGGAAAGGATTTTATTGAAGTAGTTAGATATATATGTATATGTATATATATTTTATTTTAATGATTTTCTGTCGGGTGCGGGCAATTTTTGTGAACAAGAGAAGGTTGCGCAATTAATAGGCTAGAGGATTTTCAGGTAAAAATAGTAAATTGTGAGCAATTTTAAGAATAATAATGGTTCGCTCCGAGGGCTTATCACTGGGATATAATTTAAATAACATTAACATTTGTATGAATGAAATTTTATGCACGAGTGGTGCTTAAGTGGGGTATTAAATAACAATTATATACTGAGTTTTAATGTTACTTCGAGTTATGACGGTTGAGTGATTTTGAGGCAAAAAATTTGGTTGCTTTCCCGGGTCAAAAAATAACGATTTTGAATTTTTGATTTCCCGTGTAAAAAAAATTTGTTCCAAAAAGATTCTAAAAAATTTCCGCATGTGGAACTTCTAAAAATGAGACAGATTAGAACTTCGAATGGAACTTTTTTGGAACATTAGTAATTTTGATGGTAAAAAAAAAGTTTTTATGAGCAAATTTAGAGTCAAAAAGGACGTTCTTGGAATTTTTTTGGAATTTTTTATGGACGTTATTTTTAGTTCTATAAAAAATTCAAAAGTAATGATTTTTGAACTATTTTGGCATGTTTCTAGAACGTCTTTAGTCTACAAAAGATGCAAAAGTAGTGATTTTGGAATGCCTTTTTTAGTCCATAAAAAAGTCAAAAGTGGTAATTCTGTAACTTTTTAGGAATTTCCATATAAAATTCCAAAAAAGTTCCAAAAACGTCCTTTTTTGACTCTAAATTTGCTCATGAAAACTTTTTTTATATAATCGAAATTACTAATGTTCCAAAAAAGTTCTATTCGAAGTTCTAATCTGTCTCATGTTTAGAAGTTCCACATGCGGAACTTTTTTGGAATCTTTTTGGAACAAATTTTTTTCACACGGGTTATTGGAGTTACTTTTGACTCAATTAATTTAATTTTGGGCACTTTTACTTTTTTTAACTTCAATATGGAAGGAGAATTTTTTTTTCTCAGCACCTGAGTCTCGATTTTCTATAAAATTTCTTAGACGACGATCATGACCAAAATCATTGGAGGCCTCGGGGGTATCGACTAATCTTTTGGAAGAACGGTAGCACATAGAAGTGAATTTGTTAGAGAAATAAATTACAATTTTATGAATCGGACTGGGCTATAAATTCAAATTTCAGTGAAAGCTATTGGAATTTTGGATTAATTTCGAATATTTTAAAATAGGTACTAATTTTGATTTATGAAATTTTGTGAAGTCGTTATAAAAATAGTCTAGTGAGAAAATTTGTCTCAATGATTTTATTAGAGAACTTTCATAAATGAAATTATTTCTTGATATTTTGAATCGGTATCTTTTTGAAAAAATTTGGATACGACGATAAAAGAAACTTACGGTATTTTAGTACAACAATTTATTATTTAAAATTAAGTATGACATATCGAAAGTATAATTAATATTTGTTGGAAAAAGTCATTCGGTATTTTTATCGACATCGGTCGGCCGACTCGCATGTGCGTGATCGCGGTATCTTCAGAAATTTTAATGAATCGGCCTGATTATTTTTGCACTGGTTTTATCTCTTGAATATATCACTCCTATTATAGTATTCATTTAATAGTAGAAAATATATATACATCGAAAATTCAAAATTTATTACAATTTGAGTCCTCAGATTTTTTTTTCAATTTTTTTTTGTACCGAGAATAATTTTTTTTCAAATTTGTACCGGGAATAATTTTTGCAAAAAAAATGATTTTAACCGACCGAAACTTGAGTTCTACCTCTACTTAGATCTAAGGTCTAATTTTGAAATTATTAAGATTCTATAGATCTACAGATCAAAAATAAAAAATGAAATTTTGCTAAAAGGTAAAAATTCAAAACTTGATTTTTAAAAAAATTTCAATAAATTTTCGGTTCTCCAAATTAGCTACAGAAAATTTGTAGCAGAAAAAAAAATCGGCAAATAAATTTTATTTTAAATTTCTAAATGTTAATTTAAAATTTCATTATTTTGAAATTAATTAAAAAATTAATAAATTACAACAATGATAATTATTATGAAACAAATAAATATACATATATATATATTTATAATAATATAAAATAACATTGACCTAAATAATGAAAATCTAAATCAATTCAAGGCGAGGAAAAATTCCCACAATAAATCACAATAAAAATGGATAAATATTACGCAGAAAATAATATATACTTTTTTTTTCACAGCTAATTTCAGACTCGACTTATGTTTTAACAAACAATTAGCTAACACGTGTACTCGCCGACATAAATTGTCAATAGACAATTTGAATTTATTAAAATTAATAGTCAGACAAATATGAGGAAAAACTTTTCAAAATTGTATAGTAAATAAGTAAACATATATTACATTGTAAAATTAAATAAACAATAATAATAGTAAAGAAAGAATGAAAGGTATTCAATAGTTGATTTCCATTCCCAACAAGTGTCAAGACTCTGACACATGAATGTTACCGATACTTGTGCTACAGAATCTACTGTACAGTAAATTTAAATAAAAATCTTACACAGGTTATCCAGTCGTGAGTATGTGATTAGTGTGATAAAACTATATGTACCAATCCATTGCAAAACTTTATAAACTAAATATATTTAAAAAAAAAAAAAAAAAAAAAAAAAAAATGGCTAAAAAAAAAATTTGATGGAAAAAATTACGACCTTTTAATTATGCAAATATTTAATAAAAAATATTACACCCAAAAAAAAAATATATATACATATATATGTATATATATTCTCAAAATTAATTTTTATTTTTCAAAATTTTGATAACGATTTTTTTTTTAGCAAAAATATAAATATTTTATTGACATATTAATTTATATGCAACCTTAATGCAACGTTGCAATAAAAGTCATATATTTTAATTTATTAAATATATATATATATATATTTAACATAACAAGTTATTGATATAATTCGATTGAGTTAAAAATATTTATAAATTAATTGTATTTTTTAAATATAATGGGAAGGTTAATTAAATTAATTTTTTTTGACATTAATGAACTTCAGGCTAAATATATATATATGGTATGTATGGATATATGTGATAGTAAATGAATAGAGAAGTTAATAAAGTATTTCAAGCGACAAGTGCTCAGTGAGCCGCAGGCAAGGTCGGAGACTTGTCTATCTTGCCTCGGGGTTTTTTATAAATACTATTTTATTATTTAATGTTATATATATATATATTTATATATGAAGAGAGATAAAAAAAGAACCCGTAAATAAAGTTAGACTCAACACATTTTGTTTTACTCACAGCTATTAGCTGTCATGAATATCATTATTACTTCCGATATAATTATTTTTGATTTATATATTAATAATATAAATTTAATGCGAATAAAATGGGCATCAAAAAAAATTTATGTTCATTTTTTTTTATTGCAAGTCATTGTGGGGTTAACTTGGTTCTCAAAACTTTCTTCGGTAATTTATTTGACAGAAAAAAAATTTAATTCGACTTGAATTATCTTGTAAGAAAAATTAATCAGTACTTGGAGAAGTCAACGCTACTATATAATTAAAATTTGAATTTTTTTGAATAATCCTTTCTATTATTTTTTGTTAATATTTATTTTTATATTCATTAAAATGCTGGCTTGATAAAAAATTTAATTCATTTTTTGATAATGACTAATTTTGACGTTTTATAGAAAATCAAATTTTCTATAGACAAATTTTTTCATAAAAAATTTTTGCTACGCAATTTTTCCCTCCTTGATGTGAACGAAATTTTGGGTGTCCATTTTACCCGGGTCGTACTCATAATTAAATTAAAAATTTTTTTTTTGGAAAACGTCAATAAATTTTTGAAAAATAAATTTCCAGTTTCCTTTGAAAATTATATCAATAAAATATATATATATATATATATATATATATATATATATATTTTTTTTTTTATCATAAATATTAATAACCAATTATGTGATTATTACGCACATTACAAAAAAAATATGTATATATATTTATATATATAAATAAAAATGAATATTCCAGCGGGTATCTCATTAACAGCAAAACAGTACAACACTTTCAATCTGTTTTCACTGAATATTATTCGCGACACGCGTTATCTCAGGGAAACTTGCATCCAGCAAAACCGCCGGTGCATTCATTCGTATCGAAACTAACTCGAGATTTTCTTTGCAATAATAACTTATACCTCAGCATTTTTTTTATTTACTTATTCTTGGCTATAGTTCTTCAACTACTTAAGTAAATTACACTATTCATATTTAAATATATATATAAATATACCCGAGTAAATAAAATTCGTTCCAATAATTCCCAAAAAAGTTCGTAACCGTGAACTTTCAAATTTGGTGCACAATTTTGAACTTTAAGTTGATTATTTTTGGAACTTTGAAAACTCAAAAATAAAAAAAATTTCTACTGAACACTTTTTTAGAATTTTTATGCAAAAATAATTTCATCGAAAATTTTGCTATTTACGAACATTCAAAGAAAATAAAAAAATCAAAACCAATTATGAACTTTTTTTGACTCTTTATAAAACTTTTTGAGAACGAGGACTAAAAATTGAAATTTTTTTGACTCCAATTTTTTTGTTCCAAAAATTATTAACTCGAAGTTCAAAATTGTCTTTAATTTTTTAGTTGCACTGTCATAAATTTTTTAGGAATGAAATTTTTATACGGGTATATATTTATATATTTTTGACTCGAACTTTTTTGAAATTCCAAAAATTACCAACTCAAAGTTCGAAATTGTCTCTAATTTTTAAGTTGCACTGTCATGGATTTTTGAAGAATGAAATTTCTACATTAGTATATATATGTATATATATATATTTATATATATTTGATTCAAACTTTTTTGAAATTCCAAAAATTACCAACTCAAAGTTCAAAATTGTCTCTAATTTTTTAGTTGCACTGTCATGAATTTTTGAAGAATGAAATTTTTACATGAGTATATATATATACATATATATATTTTTGATTAAAACTTTTTTGAAATTCCAAAAATTACCAACTAAAAATTCAACATTGTCTCAAATTTTGAAGTTCACTCTCATGAATTTTTTTGGAATCAAATTTTGACATGAATTTATATATATATGTATGTATATGTATGTTTGCACATATATGTGTATATGTACATATTTATAAAATACTACTTGTAAAAAATCAAAAATAATCACATCACTGTCACTCTTTTCACGTTTCCACAATAAAAGTGAAATTAAAAAAAAAATATATATATAAATAATCAAATTATTACTATAAATACTTACAAGTCTCATGGCTCTTGATTTGTAACAAACAAAACCAAAACAGATATATATAAAATAAAAAAAAACCGTAAACTTTTTAAAAAATCACAACAATTAATAAAAGGACAGGCTGTAAGTCGTCCAAGTGCGGCCTCCTGTCCCGCGTCAGTATCGCTCGTTAACTGTCGAGTATTAGCACGCGTTGGATTTAAAGAGAGAAAGAGGTTTTACTGAAACCGTTGTACGAATAAGTGTACAGGGTTGCCGAGAAAGAGTAACGTACGTAGTTTCAGAGGGTGGGAGTATCAGAAAATGTATCTCCGACTTTAGGTCTAAGTCCAAGTCCTTATATATCTCTTACATATAAATGTCCTTTTGTTGTTAAATATATCAGATGCTTAATACAGAAGTGAGCACTTTTTAACTGTACGTGCTCACCAGATTGTTGTATTCCGTAAAATGTGTAGAGGGGATTTGTGCTTGGATTTATATATCGCAGGTGCTGGAGGTCGCGAACCTCCTCCACTTGGATAAAATTCAAATAAAAAAAAAATAATAATGATAATAAAAGTTGGTCCTCCTTAAGAACTCGAGACTCTGTTGGACGGTCAAGGCAACCCTTACTACTTGCTACAGACCTTCAGACCTTGAATACTTCTGACGATCGTGATTGTTGAATTATACTCTTAAATGAATAGAATGTTTGTTAATTTATATGTATATATATATATATATATGTGTGTGTATGTAGAGATAAGTATGAAGGAATAAGTCATCTGTCGCTCACCGGAAGAAATTGATAGTCAAGGTTGCGGTTACTTGCCTGGTTTTTTTTATTTTTTTTATTATATTTTCTTTGTTTTTTTTTTAATTAATGCTTGGGAGGGACATTTGTTGCTGAGGTAATAGGCGAGTTAGAGGTGATGAAATATTTGGATTATCTAGTCAAATTATTTGAGAGAGGATCCCTTAATTGTGTCAATGACATTTTGATTTTTGTGTTTTGTCATTGGTGGTATTTATTATGTGAAAGATGGGCGTGAAGATTTGGAAATTGTAAAAGGCGGTGATGAAATAAATTTTGGTTGATGATTAATTACTGTCATTATTTTATTTGTTGGGTAATTTTTTTTAGATATGGGATTTTTTTTTTATTGACTTGACTTTTGGATGGGATGGAAAAATTTTTTGGACGGAAAATTTGACTGCGAAATTTTTGGCTTTGTGAGTTGAAGTTTTTGAAAAAATTTGGTTTTTTTAATTCGGTGTATGAAGAGACAGGAATTTGTGTAGGAAAATTTCCGAAAATGGTAAAAAAAAATTTGGTAGTGAACGTCCAAATTTGAGACAATTTGGAATTTTTGGAACTGAGAAAATTAAAAAAACATTTCTACTTGACCTCATTTAGGGAAAATTCTGATAAGTATTTGATGGATTTTTTTACGATTTTCGAATCTGCAAAATTTTGAAATAAAATCAAATTTTTGCTGAAAAAATTTTGAAACTCAAATTAGTCAGTTATTAATTTTTTCAAATTTCTAAAAACGACTGACTCAAAGTTTATAATTGTCTCAAATTTTGAAATTTGCTACACAGAAAAAAATAATTTCTTGGTGCAAGAAATTTTTTGTATTGTAAATTGAAAACAAACATTTTCTTGAGACAATAAAAAATTTCTCGGTTCAAAAAATTTTTTCTTGCTCTAAAAAAATTTATTCTCGTTTCAAGAAATTTTGAGTTTTCAATTTATAATTCAAAAAATTTCTTGAGACAAGTAAAAATTTTTTTGGGACAAATAAAAATTTCTTGCACTAAGAAATCTTTTTTTTCTGTGTATATATAGGAACAAATTTCATACATTTTTGAGAATAGATTCTATGCTAATGTGCGTAAAAAAATTCTCCAGGCAAAATTTCCATTATCAGGATCAAATATTAGGCATAGATATTTTTGATATTTGAAATTTTAAACTTAGAAATTTTTGATCGAGGATTTCTACTCAGACTTATTATGGAAGCAGTCTGTGCTTGACATTCAGATCTCTATTCAAAATTTTTTTATACAAACGAAGACTACTTTTACATATTTACCGATTTTAGTCTAGACAATCACCGATTTCCATGCATGCAACTTGCTAATAAAAATAAATTTATAAATTGAATAATTCCATCCGGACATTCTGATGGATTGTAACATTTGTCCATTATCAGTGATAAATTATTTACAGCATCGGTCAAAAAAATTTCAAAAATTCCTCAGCACTACGGATCTTAAATTAATTATTATAATAAATTAAAATAAATAATAAATTAAAATAAATAATTAATTTATTAAATTGAATTTGATTTATTATCCATTGATTCTGATAAATTGATTCACTTAATATTTAAATAATTTCCTCATAAATTTTATCACATTCTCAATTCACAATCAACAAACAAAGAAATAATAATCATAATATTTTTTTTATAATTTATTAATTCATTATTATTTTGTGTTTCTCATAAATTTCGTAAATTAGTAAAATAAATTTTCCTAATATTTTTATTTGAATTTTTAATTCAATTATTTGTTTGAATTTCAAATTCGCACTGGCGCTAAACACCGACGGGGGCTTCTGGAACTACGACACTGACATTCAAAATTTAAAAGTTTAAAAATATTAGCGCGTCGTCAAATTTAAGGCTCGGATATCTAATTAAATCTCGAGTTTCAGATTTTTAATTACGTTTTGAATATATATGAGATTTGAATGATAAAAAACTTCTGAGGAAGTGCGTCGTTATGGAAATTATTTAATAAATAATTAGAAATTTAAAATTCGCGATTTTGTTTGGTGCCGCTCAGCCTTAAGGCGCTGCGACGGTTGGAACGCACATGCGCAGAAGCCCAAAGTTCAGTTCAATGGCCGGCTGATCGGTGCCGTTGTTATTCGCGACTGAATATCAGTAAAATAATTAATTTATTTATTATAATATTCAATTCTTATATTTCTAATTAGTTAATATAAATTATTTGGTGATCAAAACTTGAAGTGTCAGTGAATGTGAGTTTTTAAATAAATTAAATTCAGTGTTGGCTTTTTTTCTTATCAGTGTACGCCGGGTTTGTTGCTGAAATTTAAATGCCGGAATAAAAGTAATTAAATGTCTCAGAATTATTAAAATTATTATTTTTAAGTGAGCGTTTGAGTTTTGTGATCAATCAGTTGCATAAATTTTGTATAGTCAGTGAATTTGTAGTTAAATTTTATCAATTTGTTCAAGTGTTCGTCGCTGACAAGAAAGCAGTAAAATGGCGGCAAAGTGAGTAGTCTTTAAAATTAATTAAGTTAACTATTAAAATTTGCTATCATTATCATGATCCTGAAGTTAGCCGAGGTCTAATAATTTTTGGATTTTTTTTTAGACAATAAATTATAAAAAAAAAATATTTTGAAATTTGCACTTATAGTTTTTTAGATTTTCTATGTGTGCATTTTTTAGTTTTATTTTTTTCTGGAATTGAACGGTTGAAAAAAAAATCTAGAAATTTTTAATTGTCGTTTAACTTCAGGATCATATCATTATCAAATATAAGACAAGTTGATGATACTGAAGTTAGCCGACGTCTAATAATTTTTGGAGTTTTTTAGAAACGATAAATTATTAAAAAAAAAATGTTTAAAAAAATTGCACTTGTGGTCTTTTAAATTTTCTACATGTGCATATTTTTGATTTTTTTTTTTTCTTCAAATTTAATTGTTAAAAAAAAACCCAAAAACTTTTAATTGTTTGCTAACTTCAGGATCGTGACAAGTTGATATGATAGACCAGGTATAATCCTGAAGTTAGCAGACAATTGGTAATTTTCGGATTTTTTTTCCAACAAATCAATTACAAAAAAACAAAAACCAAAAATATGTACATGTAGAAAATTTAAAAAACTACAGGTGAAATTTTTTCAAATTTTTTTTTTTTTTTATAAATTATTGTTTAAAAAAAAAAATACAAAAATTATTAGACGTCGGCTAATTTCAGTATCATAGGCCAGGTTATTAAGTGAAAACGGAATTCATTTAAATTCTGTTTAGCATAAAAAAGCATATTATCAAAAGTATTTGTTGTCAGTTTTGAAGTTTTCGGACGAATAGAGTCAGCGAAATTTTCTCAGTCAATTAGCTACAAAAAAAAATTTTAATTCATGCATTTTATTATGATTTGCCATTTTCAATTTTTGAACCCAACCCTGATTGAACAACTGAATTCGAGCGAATTAAAAATTTTAATTCTGTGATATTCTGTCGAATTTTGCAAAACAGAATTGAACTGAATTGAAAATTTTAATTTGAATTAAACAGAATAAAACCGATTTAAAAATTTCAAATTCGTTTTAATTCGAATTCAAAACCAGAAATTGGAGAATTATTTTCGAATTAATCAGAATTAAACCGAATAGAATTATTTTAATTCGTTTTAATTTGGACAAATTCTGGTTTTCCTGCTGAATTAGACAGAATTCATTTTTAAGTAAGGTACCGAATTAACAGAATTTATTTCAATTAAATAGAATTAAAAATTTAATTCTGTTTAATTCGATTGAATTCAGTTGTTTAATCAGGGAAGAAAATAGAAAAGTTATGAGTAATTTTGAGCCCTATACCCTCCACAAATCCATGTGGATGTCCATCTTCTCTATGAGTCAATCGGTATTTTTTTTTCCATTCTGACTTCTGATCGTCATCCCCCATTAATTTTGAGTCTTTCAATATCTAAAATAATAAATAATACAGAAGGAAAAAATTTTGACTGTCGACCGTTTTTCTGATTTTTTTATTAGATATTATGACTGCGATATTTAGTCGTAACACCTATGAAAACATTTTAAATATTCAAATACTTTATTTATTCAAAAGATGCCTTAATGCAAAAAAATATATACAAATATGATCATTAGTTTTTATCCATTGTCTATATTTTTTATGACGATCTTATCTCATAATACTATATCTCGATCAAATAGTCTATTACGTAGGTTATAATTTATAATATAATATATATTAGATATTCTCCACGTGTTCAAACAAATCTCAATGTCATTTGGATCCTGTGACAGTCACTAGTGCACCTGGAATCCGGATATCAAAACCCGCATACACTCAATGCACATGCGTACATATATATATATATATACATATATATACAAACAACATAAATTTGACATAAATATGAATAAAGCAAATTAAAACGGTCCAATAAATAAATAAATTAGTCGTCATAAGAATAAATGAAAGATGAAATGATCACGTAATTCAAAAATTACCATATAAAAATATAAATTATTTATTTTAAATCTTACGAACGTCATCTCTTGTGATTTTATGAATTTATTATAATTATAATTTCAAATCGACAATCACAATTACAATAGTAATTACTTACAATGTTAATGCATTAAATAATTATTTCAAATGGGTGACTCAGATTTTATTCAACAAACATTAATTGTTTGATTAAAAAAACACAAGAACAAGTTCTCTGCTAATTTTTCTTTTATTCATTAGTTTACTTAACTTTTTATTTAATTTTTTAGTTTACCACTCGATAGTTAATTGCATAATTATAAACAACTGTTGTAGAGAACGTGATAGCAATCAAGACTACTATTGAGGACCTCACGTTATAATATTATATATATGTATATATATATATATATAGGGAATGCAAAAGCACGATTACTAGGTTGTGTGTCGCATTTATAGTGTTTATCGTATATATAGTGAAAGTAATTATCAGATCGCTTCCGTGATCCTCGACATATAATCGATTTGCCATGCCACTGAATGAGCGTTAAATATTTTTTTTTAGTTAATTATTAAGTACAAAAACAAATGATTATAATAATGCTTGAATTTTTTTCAATTTGCATCAAGGCAATAGGATTTCTTAAGTAATTTTTTTTAGAAAAAAATTCCATTAATTAACATATTAATATATATATTTTGAAAGGTAATTAAGAAATTACATTATTTGGATATTTGATAAACGCGAATCGAATTTGTTATTTATGATTTTTGGTTATGGCGGAAGTATTTTTGTACAGAGAAGAACCAGACTGGAATTTAACAATTTTTTTTTTAATAAAAGATTTGGGATTTTGGAATTATTTTTGAGGGATTCGAAGCCCAAAATTAGTTACATTCGAGTCATGGAAATTAAAAAAAAATTTTGTTGTTTTTGAACTTTTAGGTTTGGGGTCATATTCACACGACTATTTTTGAGCTTTTCAAATTTGGAAATACGACTTTTCGACTATTGGAGTTGAATTCGCAGTCAAGTTTCAATTTTTGATAAATTTTATGTGTTTTTTCTAGAATTTTGAAAAATAGTAAAAATTGGAATGACAATAATTTTGAACTTCCAAAATATCAAATTTTTTTGAGATAAAAATTATGCGATAAAACTTTAAAAAACTCTTTTTTATGCAAAAAAGTAGAATATCATTTTCTCTATCATATTTTGTTATTTATTTGCTTATATATGTATATATATATATATATATATTAGGGTGGGTTGAAAAAAAACTTTTTTTTTGTTTTTCTTAGCATGGGGGTAGAATTTGTACCTTATAAAAAAAAAATTTTTTTACTCAACATTTTGAGGTGGCCCACTCGTTTTTTTAAATAAATAATGGATTAAACGGGGTAGTTCCAACAAAAAAAAATTTTTTTTGTCCAAAATCGTGGAAAACATCTAATAATTGTCGAATGTGATTTTTTTGTACTTCACTTTCATTTTAATTCAAAAGAAAATGCTTTTCATTTTTGGATTTTTTACTTAAATTAAAAAAATAATAGGATTAAAATTTTTTCAACTTCTGACTTTCAATTAGCTTTCAAGGGGACACCCTACAGATTCTAGAACACCGTGTAATTTTTTTCGTTGGGACTACACCCCGTTTGATCAATTATTTATTTAAAAACGAGTGGGTCACCTCAAAATGTTTAGTAAAAAAATTTTATTTTTCTAGAAAAAATTTTTTTTTTATAAGGTACAAATTCTACCCCCATGCTAAGAAAAAAAAAAAAAGTTTTTTTTCAACCCACCCTAATATATATGTGAATTTGAAGTTTTAAATTCATATAAATATAACATTTGACTAAATAATTTTGAAAAAAATTATGACAAAATCTCATACATTTTAGATTTTTTAAATTTTCAACTTTCCGGTAGTAGGACATAATTTATGCATTGGGACACTTAATGACACTGACCTAATTCATATTTACAAAAGTTGACATTCTCGATACATGAAATATGTCACCTCGTTTGCGTAAAAACTTATTAATTTATTGACTAATTAAGAGAGCGGTTTGTTATTTAGTGGCCTAGGTCTACACGAAGCCAAGAAACCAAGGACTCGGATATTTATAAATATATCAATGAATTTTATAGTCTATATATTTTCTAAATTCGGCGTGACCAGTATCGCGAGGCCGTTTGGAGAAATTTTCAGAACACCTTGTCATTATTAATAATTGATATTCATGACATTTATTATTATTTCAATTCGCTGTTTATTTTTTAATTAGGTTTGTGTTACTTCGTTAGTATTTTAATAATATATCGTACATTTCAATGAAATTTTTAATTGAAAAAAATTATATATTAATGACTTTGTTGAGATTTGTGTCAAATGATTTATTATATTGAGAAATAGAAAAAAAATAATAATAGATGATAATTAGTTACATAATTTTTTTTATTACTACTAAGTAACTTTTATTAATTAAATTTTATTTTTTATTATTTATCTACTCTCTAAACATGAATTAGTGAATATAAGTGAATATTTACTAATTCCAAGTGCAAACCGAACCACTAATTTCAAAAAGTAATTTGGTTGGCACTCAGAATTAGTGAATATTCACTTATTTCACTTATTCATGTTTAGAGAGTATTTTAAATATTTAAAAGAATTTTTTTCGCGGTTATAAATTTATAATAATAATAATAATAATAATAATAATAATAATAATAATAATAATAATAATAATAATAATAATAATAATGATAATAATAATCCCTGATTAAACAACTGAATTTGACCGAATTAAAAATTTTAATTCTATGATATTCTGTCGAATTCTGCAGAACAGAATTCAACTGAATTGAAAATTTGAATTTGAACTAAACAGAATAAAACTGATTTTAAAATTTCAAATTCGTTTTAATTCAGTTTAATTCGGATTCAGAACCAGAAATTGGAGAATTATTTTCGAATTAATCAGAATTAAGCCGAATAGAATTATTTAAATTTGTTTTAATTTGGACAAATTCTGGTTTTCCTGCCGAATTGGACAGAATTCATTTTTGAGTTAGGTACCGAATTAAAAGAATTTATCTGAATTAAATAGAATTGAAAATTTAATTCTGTTTAATTCGATCGAATTCAGTTGTTTAATCAGGGATAATAATAATAATCATAGTAATAATAATAATAATGATAATAATGAAAATAATAATGAAAATAATAATAATAATAATAATAATAATAATAATAATAATAATAATAATAATAATAATAATAATAATAATAATAATAATAATAATAATAATAATAATAATAATAATAATAATAATAATAATAATAATAATAATAATAATAATAATAATAATAATAATAATAATAATAATAATAATAATAATAATAATAATAATCAAATGTAAAAAATAACTAAAGAAATAGTAGCATAAGAGTTTGCGGAATGTGAATATTGGTTAGATATCGATATTGGTTATAGATATAGTACATGACGCCGCCGTCTTTCATGACGGGGGCCAGTAAAACGGGAACGTAATGATCAGACTTTATCCAGACATTTTAAAACTCCATAGTACGGGTTATTGTGCTGCCGCGGGTATATGACGTTATTTATCGGTTTATATCCTGAGGTTTCGATAGCTATTGTAACCTATACTGTTAGTTTAGAGCCCTGGACATGTTATTGTTATTAAAATGTCTAATAAATAATTCTTAATGCTCTATTGAGACATTGATGGTTTATTATTGCAAATAAGTTACTATTGGCACTGCATTGGGTTGATTAATTTTATTTTTTTAGTTAATTGTACGATTAATAAAATAAATTGTTAAGAGAAATAATTCTAACCAAAGTTATATATCATTTTATTTAAACTCGGAAATCGAATAAATTTTTACTTCTCATGTTATCGGCTACCTCGTCCTCTCGTACCCTGTACAACATATTAGCATAGTTCATGGTATAGTGCCATTAATGACTAACGGATAAAATTGCCAGGCAATTAAATTAATTTAATAATTATACACTAAAACGATAATAAAAAATATTAATTAGCCCATATGATTATAATTTTTCATAGAATAGTACGTCTTGAGATACTAATAGAAGCCAAGGCAATCTGCTAATTGGTATTAACGCAAAGTCAATGGGCATAACCTAGATTTTATTCTACGCCAAGCATTATTACGTTGATATTTACCGCCCTTGGATTATAAAAATCGGAAGTAATTTCTTTTAATTGCCTGAAGGTAGATGCTTTAATGAATTTTATTCATTATCTCCATGCCCATGAAAATTACTGCTAATATATATATTTTTTTTTCCTTCAAAATATATATACATACATATTATCTTATATAAATTTTATATGATCGGAAGTAAACGCTAATTAGCCATTTTTTTTTTACACACACACACACACATATGCTTAAATATGTATATATGTATATATGTAATATATGTATATTGAGTAGTGAAAAAAATTAATTATCAATTAAAATTAATTTCCGATGACATAAAATTCAGTTCACGGTTACGCCCATTTTAAAAATATTATGACGCACATAAATTATTTGTTATATTGAGAAAGTCAATGTTAAATGATTTGATGATGATAATAATAATAATGATGATTATGATGATGAAGCAATTAAATGTACAAATGTATACTTTTCTAAACAAGGACTAGATGATGATTACCTTCGATTACAGGTGAATGCTTCTCATTTGATATAAAGTTTAGATTGTTCTTTAATTTATCTTAATTAATTAAAATTACATATGATATAGTAATAGAAGTGCACAGTAAAGGAACGAAAACCATGAATTAGTGATCATGATTTAAAATTTTTTAATTATTTGTTTGCTTTTCTTGAAACCGGAAGCGAAATTTTTTGATTGCAAAAGTCCGGTCGGATTGGTCACTCGATTGACACTTGATATCTTAGGGGGATTTAAAGGAAATTACGGAGAGAACAGCAAAATTACTTTTGCTCTTTAGGTTGCCGACAGCAGAGTTCGGCGGTGGTTTACAAAGTTAATTAGTTCCCACATTTTTTTGCGGTCAATTTCCTTTTTGCTTGTAATTTATTTTTTTTATCTAAATAAATTTTAAGATTTGCGCGAAAATAATATTTTATCTGACCTCTGTCGATGCATCAAAAAAATTTTCAAAAATAATTAAATTGGCGCCAATTTCTAGTTTCAAATTTCCAAAAAGTTGTTCTCAAATTTTCAAATTACCTATAATTTTTTGACGCTTATTGAGCTGAACATTTTAAATTGGCGCCAATTTCTAGTTTCAAATTTCCAAAAAGTTTTTTTCAAATTTTCAAATTATCTATAATTTTTTGACGCTCATTAAGCTGAACATTTTAAATTGGCGCCAATTTCAAGTTTCAAATTTCCACAAAGTTTTTCTCAAATTTTCAAATTACCCATAATTTTTTGACGCTCATTAAGCTGAACATTTTAAATTGGCGCCAATTTCTAGTTTCAAATTTCCAAAAAGTTTTTCTCAAATTTTCAAATTACCTATAATTTTTTGACGCTCATTAAGCTGAACATTTTAAATTGGCGCCAATTTCTAGTTTCAAATTTTCAAAAAGTTTTTCTCAAATTTTCAAATTATCTATAATTTTTTGACGCTCATTAAGCTGAACATTTTAAATTGGCGCCAATTTCTAGTTTCAAATTTTCAAAAAGTTTTTCTCAAATTTTCAAATTACCTATAATTTTTTGACGCTCATTAAGCTGAACATTTTAAATTGGCGCCAATTTCTAGTTTCAAATTTTCAAAAAGTTTTTCTCAAATTTTCAAATTATCTATAATTTTTTGACGCTCATTAAGCTGAACATTTTAAATTGGCGCCAATTTCTAGTTTCAAATTTCCAAAAAGTTTTTCTCAAATTTTCAAATTACCTATAATTTTTTGACGCTCATTAAGCTGAACATTTTTTTTGGCGCCAATTTCTAGTTTCAAATTTCCAAAAAGTTTTTCTCAAATTTTCAAATTATCTATAATTTTTTGACGCTCATTAAGCTGAACATTTTCACAACAAACTTTTACCCAGTTCCCGCATACCTGCCAATCCATAATAAATTAAATTTTATGTAACCCACGCCCACCCTTTTACCCACTTTTAAAACAAATTTTCGATTAGAAATTCAGATAAACCCGTATATATATGCAGGTATATATTTATTATATACAATTATATAATCATTAACTAATTAATTCTATCAATGCAACCCAAGTTAATCATAAATATAATCAGCCCACTGAATATTAACGAATATATACCAGGTAAAAAGATCTCAACCAAAAGATTCGGTTGTAATGATATGTTGTAACAGGACATCGATGGCCGTAATAATTACGAAATAATCCATGCGAATGTCTGCACACGCCGCACTCTAGACTCCACACCATAGTAACAGTATCTATGTTACTCTACATACACATGCACGTATGCATTACTAGGTCCAACATATGTGACCATGGTAAATATGTCTAGTTCCGACACGTTTCATCGAACATATTAAGTTTAGTCATAAAAAAAATTTAAACATTCAACTATCACAAAAAAAAACATTCTGCGCACACGTGTACTATTTGTATACATATATGTGTGCATATGTCTCTATATATTTATTAAAACACATTAATCGCCCACATATCGTGTCGTTTTGCACCCTGCTAAGATAATATTGTCAGAAAGGGTGATTAAGTAAATCTATGACGTTATCGAAAATTTATTAACTTTTTTTTTAATCGCGAGTATATTTCTTATTTATTATTAAGAAAATAATATATCATTTATTTTTCCATATTTAATAATAATTCATTTAGTTTGAAATAAGTTTTGACAGATTTTCAAATATAATGACAGTAAAAAAAATTTCTTGGTGCAAAAAATTTTTTTCCCCCTAAAAATTTTTGTCTTCAATTTACACTGAAAAAAAATAATCGGTAGCTACTACTGATTATTTTTTGGTAGCCGCTACCGATTATTTCGGTAGCAATTGCCAAAATAATCGGTAGCTGCTACTGATAATTTTTTGGTAGCCGCTACTGATTATTTCGGTACCAGTTGCCAAAATAATCGGTAGCTGCTACCGATTATTTTTTGGTAGCCGCTACTGATTAATTTTCGGTAACAGCTACCGATTCACTTTCGGCAGCAGCTACCGATTATTTTTTGGTAGCGGCCACTGATTAATTTTCGGTAACAGCTACCGATTATTTCGGTAGCCGTTACTGATTAAAATCTGTATCAGCTACCAATTGGTAATCGGTAGCTGTTACCGAAAATTAATCGGTAGCAGCTACCAATTTTTTTCGGTAACTGGTACCGATTCCAATCAGTAACGGCTACCGAAATAATCGGTAGCTGTTACCGAATAATCGGTAGCCGTTACCGAAGTAATCGGCACCAGTTATCGAAAATTAATCGGTAGCAGCTACCGATTATTTTGGCAACTGGCACCGAAATAATCGGTAGCTGCTACTGATTATTTTTTTCAATGTATAATCCAAAAAATCTCTTGGGGCGAATCAAACTTTTTTTTGAGCGATTTAAAATTTTTCGCGCCAAAATTTTTACTCGACCCTAGAAATTTTTTGCATGACAATTTTAAATCAAAAATTTTTTTGGGCCGAGTAAAAATATTTTGTATGAAAAAATTCTTTTTTTCTGTATAAATATATATATATCTTTATTACAAAGTACAAGTATATATATAATTTATGTAATAAAGTGTATGTTAAATAAGATGTAAATGTATGTAAATATAATATATGTAATGCGTGTTTCCAGTTTTAACGATTGTTAGTTGATTATTGATAGAAAAATAGAGTGGAGTCATCGATATTCATTGACGATACGTGTGAAAGTATACATCTGCATAAGTGCATAACAGAGTATTTGTTATTTCTGATACACGTGTGTACGGATGAATAGATGCATAGAGATAATAAGTGATACTAGTGCGGTAGGTTTGTCTACTTAGTATTATGAAATGTGAACTAGTTTACGTGCCAGGTGATGAGACGTTAGATGATTACTGAATTTTTTTATTATGCACTTCGCTGTGAAAAATATCTTTTTTTTTCAGAACCTTTTACACTTGAGTAGATTTATTTTTTTAGACCGCTTTTGAGATATATGAGAGATATTTTGTGTCAGAGAAATTTAAAGTAAATATAATGTTCTTAGTGTCGTGAAATGGAAAGTAAATGCAATTTTTTCATACATCGTAACAAAATTATTTGTACACACGATAGAAAAAAAATTTTAACGCTAGGAAAAATTGAAATTTTGATACCAAAGAGGCGAAGTTTCAAATTTTTTATTTTGAATCCAAAAAATGTTTGAAATTTTTGACTGGTATTTACTCGTGTTCAAAATTCATTGCAAAAAAATTTCATGTTCGATTTGTGGAACTTCGAAACTTGAGGCAGAGAGTAGAACTTCTGGAACTTTCAAAATTTGAACTTTTGTTATTTTGATAGTAAAAAAAAAAAAATATGCAGGATTTTATAAACGCAAAATTTGAGTTAAAAGATCGTTTCTCAAAAAGTATTTTTACAACTTTTTTTGTTTCAAAAAAAGTTCCCATTATGAACCAATGCCTGATAAGAATCAAAAACGTTGATGAAAAATTCAAAATTAGAGGTTTTTTAACTTTTTTGAAACCAGGGTAAAATGTAGTAAAATTCTGTTTTGAAATATATATAAATTTGTATATTCATACAAAAATTTCCAAAAATGCAATTTTGAAAAAAAAAATGGGATTTATTAAATAGTTCTTAAAAATTATTATAATAATTTTCCTTAGACTTGGACGGTATCCAACTGTTGGCAAGTAAAAGTACTCATGTAGATTTCTACTCGGATGTACTAAAGACAAGTTAGATTTCTGTCAGGTAAAAGTAATAAATAAATACGAGGTTTAATATAAAAACAAGTTATCTCATGCATTCATAGCGCAGTTACTTGCTAGATTTTTAGACAGAGGAAGCTAGCGTACTATTCTTCATGTTAAATTCCCTACTAACTAATTAAAAGTTTTAATTTAAATAATAATTATTTACCGGCTGTATTATTGTATTAATTTTACTTAACTGCTGGCTTATAAAGATAAATAGGAGGCCGGAAAATTTAAAGAGCTGAAAATAAAAAGGACCACTTTGGCATCTGCATTGTCCTAGATCTAGTGAACATCTTGATGGCACCCTGCCAGGACTAGATACCACAGATGCTACTAAACTACTGCGCTTTACAATATTATATTATGTATATAATATATGTAATATATATCACATTATATTGTGTAGATATTGATATACATAGGGATCAAACATTTGATTTGGGTACGGAATCATGGGAAATTTAATATTTAATTTCAAATTTGTAAAAAAAAAAGTTTAATTTTTTATCCTCTAATGGGAAAGTTGGGCAAAATGAACCAATAAAAAATCAAAAAATTTTTTTCTTAACAAAATTTGAATTTTTTCATGAACTTGAAGTTAACAGACAGTTAACAATTTTTGGATTTTTTTTAAGCAAATAAATTACGAAAAAGTAAATAATAAAAATATGCACATGTAGAAAAATTTGATAACTACAGGTGCAATTTTTTTGAATATTTTTTTTTTTTAATAATTTATCGTTTAAAAAAATCCAAAAATTATTAGACGTCGGCTAACTTCAGTATCATATTTTTTCGTAAATTTAAACAAATTTTGAATTTTTTTTGTGGCCCATTTTAACCCGGTTCCACTCTAGTAAGTGCGCGTCATTACTATAAAAATTAAATTAATTTAATTAAAAATTACCCCAATTTCATGTTAATTAAAAAAAAAATTATTTTTTTACTCAAATCTCAAAAAAATTTTTTATCGGCTAAAATTAAAAAAAAAAATATTTAAAAAAATTGCACCTACAGCTTTTTTAATTTTCTACATGTGCATATTTTTCTTTTTTTTTTGCAATTGATTTGTTAGAAAATATAAGACATATATTTTTAAAGTATCACACTGCAGTTAGCCGACGTCACATAACTTTTGGATTTGTTTTTTTTTAAATAAATTGTAAAAAAAAAATATTTGAAAAAATTGCACCTATAGCTTTTTCAAATTTTCCACATGTGCATTTTTTTCTTTTTTTTTTTTGCAATTGATTTGTTAGAAAATATAAGAAATATATTTTTAAAGTATCACACTGCAGTTAGCCGACGTCAAATAACTATGATTCTAAAGTCAGCGGACATTTATAAAATTTTCGGATTTTTTTTTCGACACTTAAATTTGAAGAAAAAAAAAAAATCAAAAAATGCACATGTAGAAAATTAAATAAACTACAGGTGCAATTTTTTAAAATATTTTTTTATTATAATTTATCGTTTAAAAAAAAATCCAAAAATTATTAGACGTCGGCTAACTTCAGTATCATCAAATAACTTTTGGATTTTTTTTTCAAATAAATTATAAAAAAAAAAATATTTGAAAAAATTGCACCTGTGGTTTTTTAAATTTTCCATATGTGCATTTTTTTCTTTTTTTTTTTTTGCAATTGATTTGTTAGAAAATATAAGAAATATATTTTTAAAGTATCACACTACAGTTAGCCGACGTCAAATAACTTTTGGATTTTTTTTTTTCAAATAAATTATAAAAAAAAAATATTTGAAAAAATCGCACCCATAGTTTTTAAAATTTTCCACATGTGCATTTTTTTCTTTTTTTTTTTTGTAATTGATGTGGAAAAAAAAATCTTGAAATTTTTAATTGTCTGCTAACTGCAGGATCATATAATAGAAAAAAAAATTAAATCGCTATTATTTTGAAATAAAAAAAAAAAAACAGTATAATATTTTTTTTTACTCAACTTCCGTAAACCACACCCAGTAATTTTCACTAAAGTCGACATTGATTATTGTTAAATTACTTGTTCATCTATTAAATGAGACAAGAGTTGTCGCAGCTCTCCTCAAGACGAAAGATAACAAAGTTACCGTTGTATTGTCGACAGATGAGGAGGTAACACAGTAAATTGACGTCATCATGAATATATTACCGTAGAAATTGTTATTTGTAAATGGGTTAAACCCGGGAACTTCACTAAAAACTAAAATAGACGAATAAATAAAATAATAATGGCCAGCACTTGGGAGATAGTCATCCGGTGTTTCAAATTCAAATTTAAGTGAAAAATTTTCCATTACACTCAAAGCACGTCTTGATTATTTACGAAATTAAATTTCAAATGTTTGTTATTTACCTCACATAGAGTAATAGAAGATTGTAATTTACTTTAACTTTTTTTTTTTTTTATTTTTGTCAGTTCTTTGACGGAGAAAATATTAAAGTCATGACTGACGTTAATAAGTATGTGGACTTACGTGATATGAGACGCTTTCTCCGATTTTAACGACTGCCAAGATGTTACTGATCATTTAATTAAATATCTCTGGCATTTTTATGTACATTGTAAATAAAATCCGCCGTGTAAATGCGCGGGTTTATTTCATCTTTTTAGGGAAAAATTCACTCGTGATTTTTTAATCGCATTTTTATTTTTTTTATGTCAAATTTAATTTCTTTCATTAAATAATTTTTTTTTACGAGCATTTGAAATTTATACTTTTAAATTTTACGCGATTCTGAACGATCCTGAAGTTAGCGGACAGTTAAAAATTTTCGGATTTTTTTTTCAACAAATCAATTACAAAAAAATTAAAAATTAAAATATGCACATGTAGAAAATTTTAAAAACTACAGGTGGGTTTTTTTCAAATTTTTTTTTTTTTTTTATAACTTACCGTCTAAAAGAAAATCCAAAAATTATTAGACGTCGGCTAACTTCAGTATCATGATTCTGAAGTTCGCAGACAATTAAAAATTTTAAGATTTTTTTTTCCACATCGATTTCAGAAAAAAAAAAAAAAAGAAAAATATGCATATGTGGAAAATTTAAAAAACTATAGGTGCATTTTTAAAAAATATTTTTTTTTTAATAATTTATTGTTTAAAAAAAAATCCAAAAGTTATGATCCTGAAGTTAGCAGACAGTTAAAAATCTTCGAATTTTTGTTTCAACGACTTAATTTAAAAAAAAAGTAAAAATAAAAATATGCACATGTAGAAAATCTAATAAACTATAGATGCAATTTTTTCAAATATTTTTTTTGCAATTAATTGTTTAAAAAAAAAACCAAAAGTTATTTGACGTTGGCTTACTGCAGTGTCATACTTGAAAAATATATTTCTTATATTTTCTCACGAATCAATTACAAAAAAAAAAAAAAAAAAAAAATGCACATGTGGAAAATTTGAAAAACTATATGTGCAATTTTTTCAAATATTTTTTTTTTTTATAGTTTATCGTAAAAAAAAATCCAAAAATTATTTGACGTCGGCTAACTGCAGAGTCATACTTTAAAAATATATGTCATATATTTTCTAACAAATCAATTACAAAAAAAAAAAATGCACATGTGGAAAATTTAAAAAACTATATGTGCAATTTTTCCAAAAATTTTTTTTTTTATAGTTTATCGTAAAAAAAAAATCCAAAAATTATTTGACGTCGGCTAACTGCAGTGTCATACTTTAAAAATATATTTGTTATATTTTCTAATAAATTAATTACAAAAAAAAAAAAAAAATGCGCATGTGGAAAATTAAAAAAACTATAGGTGCAATTTTTTCAAATATTTTTTTTTTTGTAATTTATCGTAAAAAAAAATTCAAAAATTATTAGACGTCGGCTAACGTCAGTATCATAATTTTTTTATTTATCTTATAAATATATAAAATTACCATTATTAGCTTGGGTAATTCGGTTTCATTAAATAAATTTTTTCAATTACATAACATTAAAAATTATCATTAAAATAAAAATATCGTAATTACAAATAAAAATAAAATTTTAAAAAACAAAAAAAATATTTGAATCACGACATTAAATTTTCTGTTTCAATCAACGTATGACTAAGAGTATGACTAAAATATATAAAAACAATTAACTAATAAATACAATCATTCATACACCTATTGATGAATTTAAATATTTTTTTTTTTTTACGATTTTACCTTGACCTGAAGGTTTCCGAAGAACCAAAAACTCGCGGCATTAATTTAAAAAAAAAAAAAAAAAAGTAATAAGTCAAGAGCAACAAGACGTTTTTCACAGGCCGGTAGACAAAGTTATCCATGCATAGAAACACTTTTTATTTCATCAAGTGATTGTCATCAGAAGAAATGCTCCTCGGCACCATTTAGTGTTCAATAGACCGAAGATTTATTGTTTACATTTTTTGCTAATATTCTGTCGATTAAAATAAACAAACTTGAGAATCGGATTTCTTGTACACTGGGTTCGATTAGATGCCGAGTAAGTTTCTAGATCTGGTTTCTTTACACACTCACATCGGTGATTCAGCTCGGTTTAGAAATACATGAGGATTGAGGACGTGAGTTGACGATATTTACAAGAAGTTTATATCCTTTGTCATTGAAAAACTTGATGTTTGTCCAAGTCCTCGCTCTGTGATTTCATTGATAATTAAAAGAAAAAATTAATTATTATTATTATTCAATAATAACCATAAATTTTTTGTCACTTTTTCATGCGCGTCCGAAATTTTTTAGTAAACAAACACAAATCTTTTATTGCTTTGTCATGTTGGTACGGCCTCCCCTAATTTTTTCGTTTCATACGAAATATTTTCTGATAAATTTCTGGCTTTTGATCAAAAATTGAAAAAACGTAATTTTGAGAAATGTTTTCAACCTTTCGAACTTTTGCGTGAGATAAAAATTTAAATTCTGTGTTCGAGGGTAGATTTTCCACAAACTCTAGATACAAAATAAAATCCTGCCATTAAAATTTTGAAAATTTGCTTTGAACTTTTCGGAATTCAAAATTTTAAATGCGAGAATATTTCAACAAATCAATTGCAAAAAAATAAAATAAAAATATGCACACGTAGAAAATTTAAAAAACTACAGGTGCAATTTTTTCAAATATTTTTTTTATGTTTTATCGTCAAAAAAAAAAAATCCAAAAATTATTAGACGTCTGCTAACTTCAGTATCATTAAAAAACGGGTAAAACGGGTCACCCTCAAAATTTTTTTTTAACTTTTGAAAAATATGATCTGCATGACAATTCGCACATAAAAGCGCCAAAAATAAAATTTTTAAAATTTGACTTCTGTCCCTGGTCTCAAATGATTTAAAATTGATTGTAAAAATTGCAAATTACTTTGAAAGTATAAAACCAAAAAAATTTCACAAAAATTTTTGGTTTCTCCGCCCAAAATTTCCCTGTCTCCTTTAACTCGATCCATTAACTGGAAATCTGTAAATCTGGTCCAATTTTTTTGCGGTCTAATATCTCATATATTTATATATATTTATATGCTTAAAAGTCTCACGATCTAGAATAATATATATGTATATGTATATATTAGCGTACATTGGCTAAGTTAAGGCCACTTTTCTTACAATATTAGACTGCTACTATATAAATTGACCTTGAGTTTCTACTAGTACAATAATATATATATTTATATACACTATGTAATATAAAATGGATACTATTTACGTAATCGTATCATGTACACACGAATGTACTTAACTTCACACGGGTGTCCTTTTAAATTTACCATTGGATTTTAGTTTTATTTTTATTTATTTTCTCTTTTGTCGATGTCCCTAAAATTACCTTTTATTTTTCTCTTAATTAACTAAACATTTAAAAATTAAATTATAATTTTTTCCAAAATTTACTATTACTACACAGAAAAAAAAAATATCTTGGCGCAAGAAATTTTTTGTATTATAAATTGAAAACAAAAATTTTCTTGAGACAACAAAAATTTTCTCGGTTCAAAAAATTTTTTCTTGCTCTAAAAAAATTTATACTCGCTCCAAGAAATTAAAATTTTCAATTTATAATTCAAAAAATTTTTTTAGACAAGAAAAATTTTCTCGGTTCAAAAAATTTATTCTCGCTTCAAGAAATTTTAAGTTTTCAATTTATAATTAAAAAAATTTTTTGAGACAAGAAAAGTTTTCTCGGTTAAAAAAATATTTTCTTGCTCTAAAAAAATTTATTCTCGCTCCAAGAAATTTTAAGTTTTCAATTTATAATTCAAAAACTTTCTTGAGACAAGAAAAATTTGCTCGGTTCAAAAAATATTTTCTTGCTAAAAAAAATTCATTCTAGCTCCAAGAAATTTTAAGTTTTCAATTTATAATTCAAAAAATTTCTTGAGACAAGAAAAATTTTCTCGGTTCAAAAAATATTTTCTCGCTCTAAAAAAATTTATTCTCGCTCCAAGAAATTTGAAGTTTTCAATTTATAATTCAAAAAATTTCTTGAGACAAGAAAAATTTTCTCGGTTCAAAAAATATTTTCTTGCTCTAAAAAAATTTATTCTCGCTCCAAGAAATTTCAAGTTTCCAATTTATAATTCAAAAAATTTCTTGAGGCAAGTAAAAATTTTTTTGGGCCAAATAAAAATTTATCGCACTAAGAAATCCTTTTTTTCTGTGTACTGTTATTATTTGAGGTCAATGGATAAAAAATATATTTTTGATGAATGTAATAAGGCGGGAATATAAAGATGATACAAAGTTTCAGTTGAAAGTAAACAATACTAAATATATTTAGCGAGATAAAAAAAAATAATGCCGGTCCCACGGGTAGCTTGGCCTCAAATATATATATTGTGTATATTCCTTGAGTTCAAGTACGTCGAGAGGGAAATTCGCGATGGATTGTGGCGAGCGATGCGCACTGATGAAATAAAATAGTCGCAATAATGAAAAATATTTTTTTTTTTTTAATTAACATGCCGTAATTTTTTCTTATGGCTTTCAAAGTCCACAGAAATTTATGAAATTTTTTTCTACGTCGCTAATTGTTACGTCGCAATAATAGGGCTGGTCAATGACAAAATCTAAAATTATTTTACTTATCAAAGTGATCTTAGTATCAATTTTTATGATGATCCTGAAGTTAGCACACGAATAAAAATTTTTTAATTTTTTTTTTTTAATTTAATTTAAAAAAAAATAAAACTAAAAATATGCACAGGTAAAAAATTTTAAAAACTGTAGGTGCAATTTTTTTAAATATTTTTTTTTAAATTTATCGTTTTTAAAAAAATTCAAAAACTATTAGACGTCCGCTGACTTCAGTATATTTTTATGATGGTACTGAAGTTAGCAGACGTATAATAAATTTTGAATTTTTTTTTTCGACGATAAACTGTAAAAAAAAAATATTTCAAAAAATTGCACCTGTAGTTTTTTAAATTTTCTATATGTGCTTATTTTTTTTTTTTTTTTTTTGTAATTAATTTGTTGAAAAAAAAATCCGAAAATTACTAATTATCTGCTAATTTCAGGATCATTTTTTATGACAGTAAAGATAGCAGACATTTGAAATTTAAATAAATTTTTTTTAATAGATGAATGATTAAAAAAAATATATTTCCAAAAAAATGCACATGTAGAAAATTTAATAAACTATACGTGCAATTTTTCAAAATGTTTATTTTTTTGTTAAAAAAAATTCCAAATATTGTTAAACGTCTGCTAACTTTGGTGTCATTCAATTTTTATTTAAAAAAATTAATTAAAATTACATATATCTAATAATCAGTCACAGGAAGTGATACATCGTTCCTCCCAACCCGATGACTCGAAGACATTGAAAAAAAAAAAATAGGGGAGGGTGGGGCAAAGCGGCCCCCATGGGGCAGAGCGGCCCCCCTGAAATTTTGACCAAAAAAAAATTTTTTTTTTTTTCGACTAATTACTATAAATCCGATATGTTTGCGCATTTTTACCCCTACGCATGACATTTGGGGCAAAATGGACAAGCCCAAAATTTTGAAAAAGTGATTTTTTCATATTTTTATCGTCAAATTAAAAAAAAATTGTTATAATTCCACATTTCTAGCCCTACGCATAACACCTGGGGCAAAATGGACCAGCCGGAACTTCCGAAAAAATTATTTTTTCATATTTTTCGGCCGTTTCTTTATGTAAGAGGCAAATTTGGTCACTCAAAATTTATAAAAATTAATTTTTTTTTTTTAGTTGATAAATTTTTGAAATAAAGTAAAATTATAGAATATATTTTTTTTTTTATTAAATAACAATTAGTAATTAAGGTAATCGAGAGTGAACGATTTTTTACGCTTTAAAAAATTTTTTTCGAGTAATATAAAACCAAAAATAGTTGTCAAGAGTAAGAAATACATTCTTAATGATGAAAACAATTTAAAAAAAAAAAAACGAAAAAAAAATTTTTTTTTATCACTTTTTGAAGGGGGGCCGCTCTGCCCCACAAAAAAAAAAAAATATTTTTCAGAATTTCGGCAAAATGTCCATAAATTTGTTCGAAATAGGACAAAAGTAAAGTGATCATATGGTTGAAAGCCACAAAAAATAATCATTGGCTTAGGGGGGCCGCTCTGCCCCACCCTCCCCTAGTAACAAATTGCTATGAGTCACCTCTTATTTAAATATCAACAATTCATAAAAATTAATTCATTTCTATTCGTAATTATAATTGATAATTATATATTTAAAATTTCTTAATAAATATCCTTCGAATTAACACTCGGTGAGTTTTCCGTTCATCATTCAAATTTACATATCAATTAATTGCTATCTGCATATCATCAATTACAACATAAAAATAAAATAAAATCATTTTTTATAATTATTTAATTAAATACCCTTGACCATTTGACAGGAATATGAATCATATAAATAGTATACTGTTTCACAGAATTTATATTATATATGTATAATGAAGAGTCAGGAAAAATGACAAACTAATTAGCATAATATAGTTATTACATACTTGTGGTGTAATAGAGACTTTATAAATTAATTTAAAAAAAAAAAAAAATCATAAGTCCGACAATTTTTTTTCTTTGATAACGAGGACAATTTTCTTAAATTTGATCTTCGTCCTTCAGAAAAATGTGATTTTTTTTTTCCGATTTTATCTCATATTTAACTATATATTTGTTTTCTAGTAAAATATGATATATGATATTTTTTTTTTATGTAATCGTAATAAATTATTAAGCCAAATTTAACCGGATGCAATTAAATTTTGCTGATAAAAAAAAATTCAATTATTAAAATTAATTTAAAAAAAAAAGTTCAATTTTTAAGATTAATTTAAAAAAAAAAAATTCAATTTTTAAAATTAATTTAAAAAAAAAATTCAATTTTTAAAATTAATTTAAAAAAAAAAATTCAATTTTTAAAATTAATTTAACAAAAAAAATTCAATTTTTAAAATTAATTTAAAAAAAAATTCAATTTTTAAAATTAGTTTAAAAACAAAAATTCAATTTTTAAAATTAGTTTAAAAAAAAAATTCAATTTTTAAAATTAATTTAAAAAAAAAAATTCAATTTTTTAAATTAATTAAAAAAAAAAAATTCAATATTTAAAATTAATATGAAAAAAAAAATTCAATTCTTAAAATTAATTTAAAAAAAAAATTCAATTTTTAAAATTAATTTAAAAAAAAAATTCAATTTATAAATTAATTAAAAAAAAAAAATTCAATATTTGAAATTAATTTGAAAAAAAAAAATTCAATTCTTAAAATTAATTTAACAAAAAAATTCAATTTTTAAAATTAATTAAAAAAAAAAAATTGATAGGAAGACATTTTTTAATAATAAAAGAATAATTAAAATATGTTATTGTTTTTAAATAATAAAATTATACAATCTAATTAATTATGAATGCATACACGAGGACAAATCTCTTTCTCACGCTCTAAAGATATAAAGGATTTAATTGGCGAATAAATAAATAAGAATATGAATGAGGATATTAAGTCGACAGTGCAGTCTATTGATTGACCATCGCCGCCATTGCAATATCATGGCTATTGATGTTGTTTAAAGTTATTGTTGTATATTCATTTGTTGTTACTCATAATAATTATTCATTATAGTGCGTCTGTGTTTTTTAGTACTATCGCAATCCGCTAGGTGTTTTCTGTGGCTCTGCATTGTTCATTAATAGTCATTTACGTTACGTCATATATATAATAGTTTAATATATTTTGCAAATATATACATGTCTTATATAAATAAATAAATAAAATAGTAAAATAATTTATTTCTTTACTTATATAATTATACTGCACATTTTTTTTTAACCGTGACATTGATCATTATTCTAAAAAAATTTGAATTAAAGTTTGAATTCAAATAACTTGGAAATAATTGAGTTTACGAAAAAACTCAATGAATACTTTTTTGTAGCAAATTTAATTCTAAATAAATTTGTACTGATACATTTTTATCGTATCTTTGATAGCAAGCTCATAATTTTCATTTAAAAGACCCAGTGTGTGATTAAAATTGAAAATTTTATTCCGTCAATGATTTAGTGAATACAAAATGAAATTCCGACTAAACTATCGAAGATCCGTAAAAAATATCTCTATACATTTTTGTAGCAAATTAAATTATCTACAAAAAACTTCCTTACAACTTTTCTGTACATCGCATACTTTCAGCCCAATACTAATCCAAAGTAAAGTAAAAAAAAAATTTCAGTCCTGGCAAAATTACCGAGTACTCAAAAAATTTTTTTAAATTCTCAGTATAAATTAACAAAAAAAAAAAATTAAATTTAAAGGACAATACAATAAATGAACGTAACCAAACGTGAGAAAAAAGTTATTTATTATTATTATGATGCAAGTGACCTCCTCCCTACTTATTTTAACACTGAGTGCCCCCGTCCCTCCCCCCAAGCTTTTATATTTTTTACCATCTACCTATTGTGCACATGCACACAAACACGCGAAAAATTTTTTTTCAGCCCATCGCTTCTCCTCATAACTTAAAAGTTTAAGCCCGCTAATGTCTTGACAACTTGTGTTCCACCACTTTCGACTTTTACATCAACATATAATACCACTACCATACACTTACGTATTATCTCATACTTATACTCATACTCATACTCAGTCATAGAGTAAACCTATTTGTTGTTACATTAGCATGGTATTTTTTTTTTCCTACTACCAGCCCATCCTATCCTCCCTATTTATTACTATCTGTTCCTCTTATTTTATCTCCATTCTTTTTTACCTGAATAATAAGCTAATGTAATGCTCTTTCTTACTTACTCACTCACTTGCTTGCTTGCTTACATTATATGAACACGAATACGAATATAATAGTATTATATTATGGGTTTATAGCTTACTTGTACTACTGACTCCCCCACTACTTAAAATACGGATGACCTCTTCTGTATTACTCGAACTACTCGCACGCAGAGATAAATGTATATGGACGGGCCTATGTCACTTTTAGTAACGTTAACGAGCTAAGAAGTGTCGGGTCACTAATAACGAATATTTATTTTCATATTTATTAATTTATATATTTATGGGAATAGTAATTTGGAATTTTTGAGTGAAACCATTTGCTGCTGGTTTTGTTTATATATATAGATATATATATATATATATATATATTTTTATAAGGAAGTATTTGGTAGGATGGAGGTCCTCCATCGTCCTGTATTTGTTGTTGTCGTCGGTGGATGGAGATGTGTAAGTTTATTTATGTGGGAGAGTAATTAGTGCAGTTTATTTATCATGTTCTATATATTTTAAGTGATTGAATAATTAATTTTTTTTTTAATTATTAAAATGACCTTAATGTTTTAATTGGATTATTTTTTTTTTTATGTATATGACATTTGAAAAAATTTTTGCGTTTGAAGTAAATTTGAAAATTTTTCGTCGGGTAAAATTTTGAAAACGAGAGAATTTTATGATTTAGAGGACGAATTTTTTGGAAAAATAAAAGAGCGGTAAAAAATATTTGAATTATATATATATATATATATATATATATATATATATATATATGACATTGGAAAAAATTTTTCCGGTGTTCAAAATAAATTTGAAAATTTTTCGACGGTGGTTGAAATTTAGGAAACAAGAGAATTTTATAATTTAGGGGATAAATTTTTTGGAAAAATAAATGGGCGGTAAAAAATATTTGAATTATATATATGACATTTGAAAAAATTTTTGCGGTGTTCGAAATAAATTTTAAAATTTTTCGTCGGTTAAAATTTTGAAATCGAGAGAATTTTATGATTTAGGGGATAAATTTTTTGGAAAAATAAATGGGCGGTAAAAAATATTTGAATTATATATATGATAGTTGAAAAAATTTTTGCGGTGCTCGAAATAAATTTGAAAATTTTTCGTCGGGTAAAATTTTGAAATTGAGGGAATTTTATGATTTAGGGGATAAATTTTTTGGAAAAATAAATGGGCGGTAAAAAATATTTGAATTATATATATGACATTGGAAAAAAATTTGCGTTCGAAATAAATTTAAAAATTTTTCGTCGGTTAAAATTTTGAAATCGAGAGAATTTTATGATTTAGGGGGATAAATTTTTTGGATAGATAAATGGGCGGTCAAAAATATTTGAATAAAAAAATGGATGAATTAAAAATTCGAAAAATTTGAGGCAAAAAAAAAAATCCAAAAATTTTGTAATTAAAAATTCTGATATTTTAATTAAATTTAAATTAATAAGAGCCGAATAAAAATAAAAATCGATATGAGATAAATAAAAGTATGAAAATGAAAGCAACTTTCGGCGTTTAAACATGACAAGGGTAGTAATGAATAACTAAAATACTAAAGGTCGAATGAAAGTTATATAAACGGGAGGTTGATGACACATATGATATATATAAACTTTATTGACTATTCCAGATATCCACGTGTATAATATTCGTGTTATTTTCCCTATCACTGGTATCTTGTCAGTTGGATTTGCCTCCCCTAAGAGACGAGCGCGTGTCTGCAGACGCTTATAATCAGCGTAATCGCGGATCTATAGATTCGTATAACCAACGTGACCGTGGATCGATAGATCCTTACAATCAGCGTGACCGTGGATCTTCAGATTCTTATAATCAGCGTGACCGTGGATCTTCAGATCCTTATAATCAACGTGACCGTGGATCTTCAGATCCTTATAACCAACGTGACCGTGGATCTATAGATCCCTATAATCAGCGTGATCGAGGATCTAGAATAAATGACTTGGATTATAAAAATGTCCTTGCGCGATTGGATTTTCAAGGTGCGGAAAGGTGCAGCAATAATGTCGCCGCTCAATGGAATTATGAGACTAATGTTAATGAATACTCGCAACTTCAAGCTGTAAGTTCACATATTTATTATTTATATTTACTAAGTAAACATATGATACAATAACCCGTGAGAAAAAAAATTCGATTTAAAAATTTTCAAAAAAAGTTTATAAGATTAAACTAGGAGTTGATAATTTTTGTGAATTTTGAAATTTTTGAGAGTAAAAAAAATTCAACTGAGACGCGAGAAATATTTTGAATTATGAATTGAAGACAAAAATTTTTTTAGGGCTAGAAAATTTTTTGGCACAAAAATTTTTTTTCTGTGAAGTTTTCAAATTTTTTTGAAATTTTCAAATAAAAATAAGGAGACTAGAATTTTTCTATTCAAATTTTATCAAAGTTCGAAAAATGATCGACTCAAGGCTCAAAATTTTTTCAAATTTGGAAACATGAAAATTTTTGGAACAAAATTTTTTTACATGGAAAATTCCAACCCTTATGTTCTATGCCCGATCATCAAAATAAAAATTTTTTAAATTTCCTTGTCGACTAGAAGAAAATTCAAATCAATTTTTTAAAGAAAAATTAATGAAATAAAAAATGTTATTGCAAGTCAATAAAAATTAATGTCATTGCATTCCTTGAACCAGATTAATAATTAAAGATGATAAAAATTTTCCTGATTCATTTATGACTTGAATACGTTCAATTAACGATTTTTTTTATTATTATAATTGTTATTATGATTTTTTAATGCTACTATCTCACGCGATACCTTTCAGTTCGTTATTTTCTTAACTGATACGACCACCAGGTTTTTATTTAGAAACTAATCATATCAAATTATAGATTATCGCTATCTGTATTTTCAGACATGAGAAACTTTCTTTTTTTTTCGTAATTGCTCTACTTTTTATTTTCAAAAATTTTTTTTTATGCTGGTTATTTGAATTGGTAATTTTAGTTTGCAATTAAAAATAAATTTCATCATTTTTTCGGTTAAATTTAAAAAAAAATTAACAGAGTACACCAAAAAATCCATTAATTTTCGTAATAAAATCAATTGAGCAAAAAATAATTAAAGAAATTTATAATAAAAGTGAATTTGAAAAATTTACTTCATTATTTTTTTAATAATTTTGTATAGACAACAATAATAATGAAAAAAAATCCTCGACCTCATCTCCAACGTCAGATTCACGAGATTGATTGGCCGCTTGCGTTTTACCACGTGAAATTTCTCGGCAAATGCATAACTTGAGAATTACAAATACTTGTACATATATATGTATATATGTGTGGTATGACCACGTGAATAGTCTTATAGCTTAACGTCGAATGATGCACGAGAAAGGGCGTGTGTACAATGACAATACGTTAATGTGCGTCTTGATACGGGAAATGTTCCCAGGTGCTATTGTTGTGTCGGCAAAACCCATTGCGATTAAAATATTGAGTAAGAGTTTCAGTAGACAACCACTTACTGCTTACATATTCGCCGGTAAAACATGTGGCTTTTTTTTAAATTATTTTTTTTTTGTTACATTACGATTACGCGATTTCGGTAATCGTTACCATCACGTGCTCGTCGCGTGTCATTAATTTTTTAATCACTATTTTGCATAATTAAAATTCATTTAATTAGTAGATTTCATAGAAATCTATCTTTTGCGTTTGTCCTTATGGTGGAATTTTCAAAAAATTTTGCCATAATCTATCATAATTCATCGAGTAGGTTCCAAAAATACCATTGGTTCAAAAGTTTATATAGGGGAGGGTGGGGCAGAGCGGCCCCCCTAAGCCAATTATTATTTTTTGTGGCTTTCAACCATAAGATCACTTTACTTTTGTCCTATTTCGAACAAATTTATGGACATTTTGCCAAAATTCTGAAAAAAATTTTTTTTTTTTTGTGGGGCAGAGCGGCCCCCCTCCAAAAAGTGATAAAAAAATTTTTTTTTTCGTTTTTTTTTTTTTTTAAATTGTTTTCATCATTAAGAATGTATTTCTTTCTCTTGACAACTATTTTTGGTTTTATATTACTCGAAAAAAATTTTTTAAAGCGTAAAAAATCGTTCACCCTCGATTACCTTAATTACTAATTGTTATTTAATAAAAAAAAAAATCAATTCTATAATTTTACTTTATTTCAAAAATTTATCAACTAAAAAAAAAAATTTAATTTTTATAAATTTTTAGTGACCAAATCTGCCTCTTACATAAAGAAACGGCCGAAAAATATGAAAAAATAATTTTTTCGGAAGTTTCGGCTGGTCCATTTTGCCCCAGGTGTTATGCGTAGGGCTAGAAATGTGGAATTATAATAATTTTTTTTTAATTTGACGATAAAAATATGAAAAAATCACTTTTTTTAAATTTTGGGCTTGTCCATTTTGCCCCAAATGTCATGCGTAGGGGTAAAAATGCACAAACATATCGGATTTATAGTAATTAGTCGAAAAAAAAAAAATTTTTTTTTTGGTCAAAATTTTAGGGGGGCCGCTCTGCCCCACCCTCCCCTATATACATGTAATATAACGCGCCTTGTTGCGACGATGGCGGCCACAATTTTTAACGGATCTTAATGAAACTTGGCACACTTATTCTATAAACGGTTATCGCGGTTAAGTTCAAAGATGAGCAAAATTGGTCATCTAGTTTAGAAATGAGGGACATTTGAAATTCCAAAAATAAAGAAAAATCCTACTTCTTCGGCTTTTTTAGTAGATTTCATAGAAGTCTATCTTTTGCATTTGTCCTTATGGTGGAATTTCCAAAGAATTTGCCATAATCTATTATAATTCATCGAGTAGGTTCCAAAAATACCATTGGTTCAAAAGTTTATATATATACATGTAATATAACGCGCCTTGTTGCGACGATGGCGGCCACAATTTTTAACGGATCTTAATGAAACTTGGCACACTTATTCTATAAACGGTTATCGCGGTTAAGTTCAAAGATGAGCAAAATTGGTCATCTAGTTTAGAAATGAGGGACATTTGAAATTCCAAAAATAAAGAAAAATCCTACTTCTTCGGCTTTTTTTAGTAGATTTCATAGAAGTCTATCTTTTGCATTTGTCCTTAAGGTGGAATTTTCAAAAAATTGCGCCATAGTCTATCATAATCCATCGAGTAGGTTCCAAAAATACCATTGGTTCAAAAGTTTATATATGTATGTATGTAAAATAACGCGCCATGTTGTGACGATAGCGGCCACAATTTTCAACGGATTTTGATGAAACTTAGCACACTTATTCTATAAACGATTAGCTTATTTAAGTTCGAATATGAGCAAAATCAGCCAAGTAGTTTAGAAATGGTGAACATTTGAAATTCCAAAAAAAACGAAAAATTCTACTTTTTTGGTTTTTTTTGTAAATAACTTTTTAACGGATATATATATCTTTATTACGTAAAAAGAACTTGATAGCCGATAGAATAAGCTGTATTTTCCTTTTTTTCATTTTTTGTTTTACGATAATTGTTCGACATTTAATAAGGGTTCAGTCACATAATGGACTTATGTGTTGATAATGCCAGTGTTTATATCTTTGAAAATTTTTGATGGGTGATTATTAAATTATATATACGTATTAAAAGTGGAACAACTATCGTAAGAAATCTACTTCCATTTCGGATGCCGGATGGCCTTTTTTTATGGAAGAAAGAAATACGCACTTTAAATTTTTAAAAATCGATCATGAAAAATCAAGATTAAGCTTTTAAATATTTCCTTAATTCAAGGACGATTATATACTACTTATATATTTTTACTGATGATAAGTCGTGATAAAAAAAAGTCAACCCTTAATTACTTTTTCTTATTTCCGGTTTCTTAATACAATTTTTCTTTAATTACAAAATTAAATTTCTTGGACACTAACTAGGCCACAACCCCCACCCCCTCATTAAGGAGAAGTAAAATTACCCTATTCATAATTAATATAAAGTAATTTTTAATTACAATTTATATTTACAGTTAGAAGCCCAACGAGATTACGCAGAATTTCAAAATGGCGCATGGCAATTGATCAACAAACTAGACGTCTCCAATCAACGTGACCCGGTCCTCCAAAGACGATTGAGATATCTATCAATCGTCGGTCCAGCTGCTTTGCCACCCGACCAATTAGACCGGGTAATTACTTCAAAAAAAGGAATTTTTGGCGCGAAAAATTTTTAATTACCTAAGAAATTTTTTGCACTAGAGAAAAAACAAAAATTCTTGCGCCAAGAAATCCTTTTTTTTTCTATGCAATAAAAATCTATTCCATCTTCTTTTAAACCTCGACAATAACAACAACAAGAACAATAAATTATAATATTTCCCACATATTTAATACAACAAATGTAAGGTGTAACCAAGGTCAGGCATAACTAGTATACTGTAGAACTAGGTCACAATACTAGTGAAGAAATGTAAGAAATATCGCTCAACCACAACGAACACTACTGACACTGATGACTCTTTTACCTTGAGTAGGTCATTTCTCTCAGTACTTTAAATACCAACTATTGGACTAATTAATTTAAGTGCAGACTCATAAAATCGTTTTGTCCCTAAAAAAAAATAAAAAACCCGCCATTAAAAATTTAAAAAAATTAATGGACATAATTTATGCATTTTTTGTCATAAATTTTTTTCGACTATATATATATATATATATATATATATATATATATATATATATATATATATATATATATATATATAGAAAATAGTTACCTCACTAGAGCACGTTTCTGACTGATTTACCACCCGACCTTTATTATTAAGTACCCAATGATTACGTAATTTATTGTGAAGATCGTTTAAATGCATTTTAAAATTCTGAACAGACTCAAGAATATTTAATAGTTAGTCATATATGTGTAAATATATATAATAAAATAAATATAATGACGTTTATAGAACAAGATAAAATATTTGAATAATATTTAAATATATTATTTGTTTTTAGAATGCGTTTTTAAAATTCAAATTGTTTATTTATATATTATATATATATATATATATATATATATATATTCATATGTATGTAGTATGATGAAGAATAGGATTTAAAATAAACCGGTAATTACTTATACAATCGATGAGAAAATACGAGAGTGTATAGAATACGCGTTAAAAAATATGAAAAAAAAAAAAATTTATTATTATTTTACAGAGAATGAGAATAATGTGTAAGGTGTAGTTTTGTTATAGAATATGTTTTATAATAATGTAATATGTATGACGCAGTGATGCGTGACAAGATGTTAAGATTATGCGTGGGCCGAGGAGGCTTAATTATTTTAATGTTGTTGTTATCAGTCTGGCAAAAACTTTCACTAAAATAAATAACATTTTTTTTGTTGCAGTATAATCGACTGATAAATGATATGCTGGCGATTTATAATTCGGCGACTATTTGCGCGCATAATGATCCATTTAGATGCGGACTGAGACTGTATCCAGGTAAATTTTTTGTATTTTATAGAGTAATATTTTGCGCCTGTCGTTTTTCATATATTTATTTTAATGTATATTTTCGTGTCGTTTGTATATATTTTTTTGCTTTCGACCAATCATGTTACGAGTAGTTTGGCTTCACATATATTCCATATAAATTTTATCATAGGATAGTTTGTGGCAGGGTGACCCTGCATGGGCCAACTTTGAATTTGAAACCATCCATAGGCATGCAAATGAGTAAAATGAATTTGATTAGTAGACAAAAAAAATTTTTACGCGACCCGATTTGACTCACGCAGCATACAGCAGCTTACGATACAAAAATGTCCCTCTGACCGGTCAATCTTGAGGAAATATTTTTTTCTTTATCCCTTAGTCGAAAGTACGCACTTCCCTCCCTAATTTTAAGGCCTAAAGTCTCATTTCCCTCTCCTAGTGGAGTTACACGCGCCCCACTTACATCGCCGGGAGCAAAAAATTTTTTCGTGCCTACGGAAACAGCCGGCTGCTGCCATCTACTGAACGTCTACCACTTTATCAATAAAATTTTTGACGATAACATCATAGATCGTTGCTTTATTTATATGTACGTCAGTGTTTTCGTGTCTCGTTGTTTGTGATATTTTAAGTAAACAGTGTACTTGCAATAATAAAATGACTGAAAAAGTATCATCTGATGACTCTATGGACGAGGATGAGGTGATAAAAGATTTTGATGCAGAGGCGAGGTTAATTATTGAAAGATTATGTATTCATTTATATATTATTTATTGGCAGGAAAAAAATCTTGTTCATAGGCATAAATTTATTTCTTTCGAAAAAAAATAATTATTTTTTATTTTTATTTTTTATAAGTATAATTATGTCTTTTTTTTTGTTTTGTTTTTGATGCCTGCCCCCGCCGACCAGACGCACTCGCTTCGCTCGTGCTTTCAAATGTCGCGGGGCAGGCATCAAAAACGCAACAAAAAAAAAAAGGGAGACGGAAAAAAATTAAAGTTTTATGTATGTCCGAAAGAGGCGCGTCAATAGGGAGCAAATAAAAAAAACATGGCCGACCTGTCAGCTGAAGGCAGAACGTGGTTGTGTTGTTTATAGTATTCAAAAATGTAATTAATAAACGTACTTTCGACCAGGTATAAAGAAAAATCGTATACACCACACGGGAAGATAGTTAAAAGCCCTGCCCTGTGTGTCATGATGCCCTCGGCTTCGCCGCGGGCATCATATCACACAGGGCAGGAATTTCAACTTTCTTCCCTTGTAGTGTAATATACTATTTTTGAGACCGACTGTCCTGGAATGAATTTTAATTCATCCCGAGGTTCGAAAATAAGTTAAGTAAAGTCAATTTATAAATAAAAAAATCTGTCTATCGGTTGACCCTGTGGGCCAGCCGTAAAACTTCCCGCTGTTTTCGAGCTCGAAAATACTTTTGTATACCGTTCTTTTTGAAAAAAATAGTTTTTTACCATTTTTTCTCCAACGATATCTCTCAAACGAATAAACCGATTAAGACGGTTGAGGTGGCATTCGACGCGGCTTATAAAGCTCTAGAGCCCAGTCGATTTTGGAATCAATCCATCGAGCACATTGAAAGTTATCCAAAAAAAACATTTTTGGAAAAATTTTATTTTTGGAATACCTCTGAACGAGCCCTACCGATCTAGCTCAATTTCTTACAGCTTCAAGATATTGACAATCCGCGTCAAATGACACCTTAAAGTTCAAAATCGCTTCACCCGTTCAAAAGAAACAGGTATTTACATACGTACGTACGTACGTACATACACTCGGACATCATCTTGAAATTAGTCAGAATAGCTTCCTAGGACCTCAAAACGTCGACATCTGATGATAATTCGATTTTCGTAAATCGGACCAAAACCAATAACTTCCCGAATTTTTGAAAATTTACAATTTTCTTAGCGGGAAGTTAAAAAAATTTCGCGGCTAGAGATAAGCTACTAGATCTCATTGCGGCTTACGCGAAATTGGGCATTTTTGGGCCCGACTCTACACTAACTTTGTACAGTTTGTCGGGTTTTATTAAAAATAAATTGACCTGCGTAACAAAATTCATAATGAAGAATTTGAACATAAGAGATAATTTTGATCTTAGACTCACACAATTTTGGAATTTTATAAAAATCAATGAACGAAAAAATTTTCATCTCAGTACTTTCCAAATTTTTTCAATAAACATAACTTTACAGGAGGTCGAAATTTTGTTTTTTTCCTGAATTTTTCAAAATCCAAAATCCGAATTTCGACGATCACTATTATGAGCTTTTTTTAAAAAATTTTGAAACGAATTTTTTTTTACCCGAGGACGGATAGTTAATTATAAAATTAACATAAATTGATTGCATAAAATTTTTAATAGCATGCAATTAGTTAGCAACAATGAGTAACAAACAATTATGCATTTAAAGAAAATTACAATTCAAATGGTAATTTGTTATTATGCTCAACTAACCATAATTTGAATAAACTTCATTTGAATATTTAATATCACCTACTTATTAATTTTATTACTTAATATATATATTCATATAATTATTCAAATTTATTTTTGAACAATTAATGCGTAACTAAGTACCGTGTGAAAATCTTCATGTGTAATTAAAAAAAATAATTCAAGTCAAGTAAATAAAAATGAATTATTCACAAAAAATATATATGATAGTAAATTTATTTTATAATTTAAAACGTTTATTTATAGAAATATCAAAACTAATGGCCAAAAGTAGAGACTGGGATGAATTACAGTGGGTGTGGGTGGAATGGCGACGACGAAGCGGCTCGCAAATCCGTGACCTCTATAGTCAATTAGTCTTTTTGAATAATGAAGTTGCCAGATTAAATAGTAAGCCATTAAAATTTCTAATATTTAAATATAAACCTTTCTATTTTAATAAATTTTGAATAAAAAAAATAATTTACGTAAAATTGTCCCGTAGATTTTACTGATGCAGCAGACTATTGGATGTTCCCATACGAGTCACCGGATTTCCAGCAGGAATTAGACGAAGTGTGGGAAAGTGTCCGACCTCTTTACGAAGAACTTCATGCGTATGTCAGAAAGAAGCTTCGCGATCTCTATGGACCTGAAAGAATCGGCGGACATACTCCGCTTCCTGCTCACATACTTGGTAAATAATTTTTTTTATTATGAATTTAAATTATTAATTAGGAATTAATAATTAATAATTAATTAAGGAAATGTATGGGGACAATCGTGGACGAATCTTCTTGACATAACTACTCCGTATCCTGGCAAATATTACATGGATGTTACGGAAGAAATGCAAGCGCAGGTAAAAAATCCTAACCTGTATTCAAATAAAATTTTTTTGCACCTCAAGCGCGAAGCGCAAAAAATTTGGCGGCCATTTTGTTTTTACTATTTTTATTGTTCACTTTTATTTTCTACCAACTACTGGCAGCAGCACTAGTGCGACAGTAGAATTAAATAAAAAAGCGACATCTAAGAAAAGGCGGGAGATTTTAAAAATTTGAAATTCAAAAATTTAAAGACTAAAAAAAATAAAATTAGTAATTTAGAAGGTAAATAAAAATAATGAGCGATTGAGGTGCGCAGTTAGGGATTTTTCTGTTGTTTTTTTTTTATATATTTTTAATGAAAATTTATTTGTTACAGGGGTACACGCCCATAGATATGTTCCGTATTGGAGAAGAATTCTACCTCTCACTAAATTTGAGCGCAATGCCCCAGGAATTCTGGTCGGGAAGTATAATCGTCGACCCGGGTGACCGGCCATTAATTTGTCAGCCTTCCGCTTGGGACTTTTGTAACCGCGTAGATTATCGGCAAGTCACTAGATCTTCTCCATTCATAATTTTTTATCAACCCCTCGAGTGAACTATTCAAATAATCCACAATTTTTTCCACAGAATAAAAATGTGCACAAAAGTAACAATGAAGGATCTGATAACTGTCCACCATGAAATGGCGCACATTCAATACTTCCTACACTACAGCCACTTGCCGCGTGAATTCAGAGATGGCGCCAATCCAGGTAAGGATTTCTTCAAAATTCGAACTTTCTTATCTTTTAATCTTCTTTCTAACGAAAAAACATTTTCTGCTACTCAATACTGTCCCAATTATTTACCCACATAATAAATGGTTACGTGCGTTAATATTTCCGACAAAATATCCCCCGACAAAATATCCCAGGAACAATTTTAGGTCCAAGATGGAAAATTTCAGGGATAGCCTGCAAAGTCTATTGCTTTCTCTTTACCTATTAACCCTTCAGGACATGGGTGTTTTGACTGCCGTTATTTACTCTGGCCATGAGAAAAAATCTCATGGCTTCTGCGCATGCGCACCAAATATTTCAAATACAGTTTTCTTACGAAAACATCATTTATTTTTTTTTTTAATGTTTTTAAACCATAAAATAATTATATTTAAATAATATGAACTATTAAATTATAAGCTTTACATATTTATGCAGATAAACACTGCACAATATTGCACTATTATTTTGTAAACATATGTATCATGTAAACAAATATGGCGGACGCGTACTACTGTTACGTTTTCGCTGCACGATGTTGATGTTGAGCTCAGCTAGTTCTGTAGTATTTCTAGGTATTGGGTTCTCGACAGCAAATCACCTCACGGTGACCCGAAATAACTGGTTGTATTTTAGATATAACAATAACTTTATTCACAATTGATAGTTATAGAATTTAGAAGTTGAAAGTATACACTTAATATACAAATGATGTATGTTCAATAGTCAAACTTACAGAAGGTATAACTATGGACTTGATAATTTAATAAGCTCTGATATCAAAGATCTGGTGTTCAGAGTCTAAGTCTAATGTGTCTAAGACTAAATGTATCTGAATAATAATCGAACAGAGTGAGCCCCTCCTGCTCTGAGAGCGAGGGTTTTTATTAGGTATTCTAAGCACCAAAAATAGTGGGGTTGAATTGTTGATCAGAGTTCACACTCAGTGGTCATTGAACTCGTCATTGCTTATCAGCGCGAGGCGATTGGGCATGAGACCCATGCGTCGAGCGCGAGAAGGGATTTGATCCTCGGCTGATGTAATATCTGAGAAAAGTTATTTATTTGAAAGTCAAAGTCCATTTTCATATCATCTGCGTTTGTTACAAATTATTACTAATAGTTTATACAGCTGTGTTTTAAAATGATTAAATTATCTCTAGTTGAATATACTTGAAGATTATTATGAAAAATGTTCTCATACGTGGGATTAAGTACATCCGGTGATAGTTTGTTATTTGATTATTGATTCGTAAAATACACGTATGTTAAAGATATTCTTATTTTATACAATTTAAATGATGGAGTAATTCTTATGATATATAATATTCTTACGTTATTATAATTATCTACTTAAGGTACTCTAATTGTTGGTAATTAGGGTGCCTTATTTTGGGAATAGACTTTAGGTCGGTAAAATAATCTAGTGAGCTAAGAACGGGCCCTGCTTGACAGCCAGGATATAACACGCCCCACCCCGTTGGACGAGCGCCCCGCTCGTTATTTTTTTTTAAACATAATGGGTCTTACCGACGTAAGGTCTATTTCCTTACAAATGTATTCTATTTTAACTACATGATAAGTTGATAAACAGATGTCTTTCTTATTTTTTCTTTGCTTTATTACTTAAATTTTGTTTTATTATTCGTTAAATAGTTTTGCTTAAAATTCTACTTAAAATCTAACTTACAAAATTAATTTCTTATTTAAAAAATTTTCTTGTTTACATTTAATTATTGATACATATGTATTTATGATTTTAGTATATCTTTTTTTTTTTTTTTTTTATGAAGCTTTGAGAATAAGTTTATTGATACTATTATCTATACGATTTCAGTATATTTTTTCATGAAATTTTGAGGATAAGTTTATTGATACTATTAGTGGTTTTTTTCCTAAAGAGGAATACAAATTATTTTTTTATATATTTTTGATATAGTTATTCGATTTTTTTTCCTAATAGATATTATACATACATATATTTTTGTATAAAAATTTTTTATATTTGAAATTCGTGTGTTAGTTGGAGTCCTTAGTCAAGGATCGTTGGTAGGAAAGAAAGTAGTCTTCAGTATTGTGTGAATGGGAAAGCGAGATAACTTATTTATATGCTATTTTTGCTCTATCGCAGTGAACTATTTTTCTTTTCCCCGGTTTGTATTCTATCTCTATATCATTCTTATCTGCAAGTACATCAGTAATTTTAAATGGGCCTAAATAATTGTCGTCAAATTTACCGGTTTTTTGATTTTTGATTAAATAGATTTCTTGACCTATAGTAAATTTCACGGGATTAATTTTCTGATCATAATATTTTTTTGATTTTTCTTTAGCTTTTTCTAAATTTTCTTTCGCTTGTCTTTTAGTTTCAAAAAGTCTAAGGGTTAAACTTTGAACGTGATCATCATACGTGAGAATTTCTTCAAGATAAGGAAATTCCGAAGGCATACGGGCTTGTTTTCCGTAGACCAGCTGATAAGGGCTGAATTTAGTCCCTTCGTGTACACTAGTGTTATATGCAAAAACTGCAAAAGGAAGCCATTTATCCCAATCTTTATGATTTGTGTAATGTTTAATGAAATCTGTAAGAACCTGATGACTTCTTTCTAATGAGCCATTAGATTGAGGGTGAAAAGCTGTAGTTTTAACTTGTTTAATTTTAAATGCTTTCGCTACTCTCCGCATAACTTTACCGATAAAAGCCGCGCCTTGATCAGTCAAAATAACTTTTGGACAGCCATGAAGACAGATGAAACGTTCTATTAAAGCTTCTGCAATATCATCTGCTGTCATGCCGTATAAAGGAATAGCTAAACAATATTTAGAAAGATCATCTTGCATAGTTAATATATATCTGTAACCATTATTTGAAATTATGTTAGGTACTACGATATCCATAGCAACTTTATCAAAAGTGTCTGAAGAAGTATCGGTAATTATCATTGGTTGTTTAGTTTTGATTCTAACTAGTTTTTTCTTTTGACAACTTATACATTTACGAACAAAACCTTCTATATCTTTTTTTATATTATCCCAGAAATATCTCTGTCTAATTCTATTGTATGTCTTAGTCACACCTTTGTGACCTGCGAACGGAGACTCATGATTCTCCTGCATGATTTTTTTGTCTCTGTTCTACTGAAGGAATAATGATTTTATCTTTACAAATAGTTATTTTTATTTCTGTTCCTGCAAATACTTGATCTATAATATTTTTAATTTTTAACCACGAAACGTTTTTCAAATTACTTCTACCTTCTGAGATGCTAGCCGTTTTTAAATCCATTCCTAACATTGTTTCTTTTAAATGTAAAAATGCTTTTAAATAATTATTTTCGATAGGCAAATCTTGATCATTATTTTGAGTGACTAATGCAAACACTCTTTTCCGCGTAGTTCCTGACTTAATTACTTCACCTATTTTATATTTATTTGTTGGAGATAATTTTAATAAACCTAATTCTAATAATCTTTTACCGATTTCACTGGATACAGTGCCATCTGCAGAAATAAAACATAAATAATTATCTTTTTTCATCTCTAAATTGTCTCTAGTTTCAATAAAATTGTTAGATTTTTCGATTTCTTCACCGTGAGAAATATTATCAATTACTAGCTGTGAATCATTATTGTTAAATATTGGAGGATTATTATTATCGATTCGTGTTAAAACGTTATTAGTATGTGTCGGAGAGTTGTAAACAGGGTCCGAGGCTGCTCTTATCGGCGCCGCTGGACTACCTGGATCATTTAAAAATGTTTGATAATTTTCATCAGCTGTAATTCTTGCAATGTTATTTTGTGTAATATTTAAATTATCATTAGGATCATTAGCTAATATTGATTCATTTTCTTTTGAATGTTCTGAATTTATAGTTTCTAAATTTACAGGTTCCAAAGTTGCAATAATATTAGGAATTTGTGGATATCTCTGTCTGAAATTACTATTTTTATTCATTTGTTTTGATTTTGTTTTTAAATCTTGATAGCTATTTTTGTGTTGCATAGCATTTTTAATATTTGAAATGTGTTGTTGATGATTATATTTAGTTACGTCACAGCAAGCGCATTTTGTCGGCTTACGTTGGCGTGAAGATCTTCGTAACGGCTGTATATGTTGTGTAGGATTAGTATATTTATTTACTGTATTGTTTACAAATGTATTTTTTGGATTACTTAAGTCACGTGATGGTGATGGAGCATTAACATGAGGAAGATGTGTGTTTAAAGATTGTTGAATTCCGACCGAACTTTTAACGTTATCTATATTTTCTATATTTACGCGTGTTTGAGATGTTTTTGAGTCTCGTACGACATTTTTATCGCTGCTCGATTCTTCTGATGAATAAATAACGCTTACGACTTCCATAGGTTCTATAAACGAGTTTTGTAAAGATATATTGTTTCTATTATTTTCAATTACAGCTTGAGTATGAATAATTTTAGGTACATCACCACCTTCGTCAGATGACCATGGGATTGCACCACCTTCATCTGGGTTACCTTTAGGTTCAATATAAGTTGCTTTATTAGAATTATTTAAATTTAAAGTTTTTTCAATTTTATTTGAATTTTTAGAATTATTTTTACGCGGTAAATTTTCGCTAGTTTCGCTATTTGAAATAATCGATTCATCTGAACTGCTTTCTTCTGAAGTTTCTGGAATTATAACATTTGATATTTCTAAATTGTTTTTATTTCTTTTCTTGGAACGTATCATTGGAGAAGGAGTAAAATTAGCCAATTGTGATGTTCTTTTAATTAGAAAATTTTTTGCTAAATTTCTCTGAAAATTATTTTCTTTACTCGTAGGATGAGTTCGCGCAATAATGGGCGTTCTAGGGGAGGGTTGTATGGGAAGGAGGGGGGTAGAAGTGTTTGTAGCTTGAATCTTAGGTCTGAAACTTGGGCCTGGTGTAGGCGTATTCAGAGTTTCAATTATAGGGAGAGGGGATGAATCTTGTAATGAAGTACGAGAAATAGTCATATTCTCGGATAATGATGCATTTTTATTAATATTTTTAATTGGAGTGGGTACAGGAGTAATTCCAAAGTCAGTGGAATCTGTCGTATCCCCGTTATAAATTCCGATTTTCTTTTGCTGATCAAAAATCTTTTTTCGAAGTTTTTGAATATTATAAATATCTGAATCATCCGATGACGAAGTGTCATGAAAGTCTGAAAGAATAATTTCTTCATCATGAATTTTAGTTTTATTTTCGCATGTTTTACCGGGTTGTAAATTTCGCTTTTCTAAATTTAGTTTTTCTGAATTTAGTTGTTCTGAATTTAGTTTTTCTGGATTTAGCTTTTCTGAATTTAGTTTTTCTGAATTTAGTTTTTCTGAATTTAGCTTTTCTGAATTTAGTTTTTCTGAATTTAGTTTTTCTGAATTTAGCTTTTCTGAATTTAGTTTTTCTGAATTTAGTTTTTCTGAATTTAGTAATTTAGTATTTCTTGAAAATGGATTATATCGCCTGACGTCAGATTTCTTTTTTCTAAAAATTTTATTTTTAACGATATATCCTGAAGGTTCTGAATTTAGCTTTTCTTTAACTGATCGTCGATCAATCGGGTGATCAATCCTATTGTCGTCGATAGAAATAATTTTGTCGACTGGATCTGTAGGTAATATATCCACAGATTCAACCGCTTGAGGTGTGAGCTCAAGGTTTTGAGTTTTGTCGATTGGGTCGGTCAGATCCATATCTGTTGACTCAACCGCCGAAGTTTTAGAATTTAAGTTTTTCTTATTCTTTTCAACCGTATCTGAACCATTTTCACTATTACCATGAGGAACAAACGTTTGAATTTTAGTTTTTAGAGTTTCCCGCGCTTCATTCTCTGAAATAGAAGTATCAGAAGCTTCAATCGCGGCAAATTTTACTTTTTTTCGTTCGTCAGAATCTGACGATCTTAATCTAGCTAAACCCGTACTAAGGGTTTTACCTCCATAAGGAGTGTTTTTATAGCGCCATTTAACTTTAATTGGATAAGCTTGACGCTCCTCGATAATTGGATTACGAGATAGTGCATCAGCATTAGTATTTTTTTTACCTGCTTTATGCACTATTTGAAATTCGAAATCTGCCAGACGATGTCTCCACCGCATTACACGTGAGTTTGGGTCATTCATATTATTAACCCATACTAGTGGCCGATGGTCGGTCACTAGCGTGAACGGTCTACCGTAGAGATAATGTCTGAAAGTTTCTATACCAAAGAGAACTGCGACCATTTCTTTTTCAGTCGTAGAATAGTTTCTTTCATGTTTATTTAGGACTCTAGAAGCGGCGGCTACCATAGGATCTTCGCCAACCTTACCTTGTGAGAGAATTGCACCGACTGCGTAACCTGATGCGTCAGTCGTTACAATAAATGGTTTTTCAAAGTCCGGATACTGTAATATCGGAGCTGTGCATAATTTATCTCGTAAGGTTTCGAAAGCCACTTGATGATTCGTGGTCCATTCGAACTTCGCATTTTTACTTGTAAGGTCCGATAAAGGCTTCGCAACCTTTGCAAAATCTTTGATGAAACGACGATAGTAACCACAAAGACCGAGAAATTCTCTCAATGACTTAACATTAGTTGGAACTTTGAATTCTTTGACTGCTTTAATTTTATTTGGATCAGGCTTAACGCCATCAGCCGATATTAGATGACCTAAATACATTACTTCTCTTTTAAGAAATTCGCATTTTTCTGTTTGAAGTGTTAAGTTTGCACTGCGCAGGCGTTCTGCGAGTTTTATAAATTTTGTCGCATGCTCTTCGAGTGTACGTGCATAAATTACGATATCGTCTAGATATACGAATAAATCAAAACCCTGTAAACCTCTAAGAACTAAGTCCATCAATCTTTGAAATGTAGCGGGTGCATTTTTTAAACCAAAAGGCATTCGTGTGAATTGATAAAGACCATAAGGTGTTTTGAAAGCTGTTTTCTTTCTATGTTTACGGGATAGTTTAATTTGATGAAAACCCGATTTTAAGTCGAAAATTGAAAAGTATGTAGCACCACCAAGTTGATCGAGAATTTCACAAATTAATGGCAATGGATAGACGTCTTTTTCAGTTTTGTCATTGAGATTTCTGTAATCAATTACTAAACGAGTACGTTTGTTACCTTCAGAGTCAGGTTTCTTAGGAACAATCCATAAAGGAGAACAATATGGTGAGTTCGATGGCTCGATAATGTCCATCTTACGTAATTCGTCAATATGTTTTTCAATTTCATCTTTTAGAGTAGGTGGATATCGATATTGTCGAGTGTTTACCGGTATATCATCGGTTGTATGTATTTTGTGAGTTATAATATCAGTGGATTTGAGAGGCTCACCAGGTATGTGGAAGAGGTCAGAGTATTCCTCGATAAGAGAAATAACTGCTTTACGCTCTTTGTCGTCAAGGTGATTTAGCCGAAGAAGCTTAAGAACCTCATTAACACGGTCATCTCGAAACTGAGTATGATCTCTATGTTCTGTGGCCTTATCTTCCTTTTCCGAAGGGCTACTGTCCTCGTCTACACTTGTATCGAAAGGATACAAAGGAATTACGGGCACATTCACTGTGACGTCCACATCTTGTGTATTGATGGCATATAAGTAAGCTATTCCATGATCATTTTTGACCACGGCTTCACCTGCAAATATTCCATCACCCAACTCTATTTCAGGTACATAACCTTCACTTAAGTTATTTTTGACTCGAATGTATATTGGAGCTTTTGACCTAGCCGGCAGGACAAAGCTTTCCTTTTCTAAAAATGGTATCTCTAATTGTAATTTAGTGAAAGTTATGGATTCCTTGGTAGAGTCGATTACACCACCTTGTTCTTTAATAAATTCCCAACCAATGATTCCAGTATATTCGAGAGGAAATTCGTCAGGAATAATATGAAAATCTACTGTAGTATTAAGCATGCGTAATTGAATTTTTCCTAGAGTTAAAGCATCAGAAACTCCATTTAATTTAAAGCAGTATGATTCATCGATTAATTTAGAATTTTTAATTTCGCTTAATTTTATTAAATTTAAATTGCAACCAGTATCAATCAAAAATTTAGCAGTATTTAATTTAATGTCATCTGATCTTATTATAATTGATGTAGGCCTATAATTTGGTAAGAGTGCGCCTACAAAATAAGTTTTTAATGGGATTCTTATTGTGCTTGAGTTATTACCTGGCGCTGAGATAAAACGTTGCCCGTCGGAGCGCCGGATCGAGGGAACGTCTTTTCGTTTCCCGCATTTTCAGAATTAGTTGGTTGATTTTTACGTTTGTCTTCATTAAATATGCGTTTACGACATACATCGATAGTGTGATATTGCTTTTTACAATAACTACATTCTGGAATAGTTTTTTCTGAATTTGATTTATTATTATTATTATTTTTATGATATTCTAAAACGCGACAATCGTTAACAGTGTGATTAGTTCGTTTACAGTAAACACAACTTATTTCTTGTTGTGAATTATTATTATTATTAGTATGGGATCGCATGTTTATATTTTGATTTGGTTTTTTATATTGATTATTATGATTATTATTATTATTAGTATTTCGAGAAAAATTATTTTTATTATCTGATTGAATAGCATAGCAATTTTTTGAAACTGGATCATGAGATTTAAAATATTTGGAAACTGATGTCATTTGTTGCTGACAAGTTTCGATTTCCATCGCTGCTTTTGCTGCGTCATCAAGAGTTAAATAGAGATTTTGAGCAGTAGCTTGTTGTAAGAACATAGCTATATTAGGTCGAAGACCTGATAAGAATGCTTGGACTGCTGCTTCAATTGCAGTTGACTTTTTTGAATCTTTATCATCGATATCTGATAAATCTATTTCCGCGATCGCGCGCGTTAAATGATTATCTATTCTATAACTGAAATCTAAAACTTTTTCGTTAGGTAGTTGAACGAAATCATTGAACTCTTTTAGCCAAACCGAAATAAGTTTTTTAGGTCTGAAGTGAAGATTTATGAATTTAATTAGGTCGTTAACATTAGAATAATTTTTTGAACAAATGCGTTTTAACGCTTCGCCTTTACATTTTGCAATTAAAAATCGAATAACTTGTTTATGATCTAAAATACGTAATGCAATAAATTCTTTTGCATCTACGCAACTTTGTATAAATGAATCTACTGGATAACCACTAGTAGTACCATCAAAATCTGGTATCGTTTTGAAAAATTCTTTATAATCTGATTTAGTTTGTGTAATAGTATTATTTAAATTTATTGTTTTTTCTTTACTATTGTTTGCAGTTAAAATATCTAATTGTTCTTTTAATTTATTTTCGAGTTGTTTTTGAAAATGTTCATGCATTTGAGATTCTAGTTTGCTTTTTTCTACTTCGCTAATTTGTTTTAATTTTTCTAATTGCGCTTGTAATGCAAGAATTTGACTTTGTTGTTCGGAGATAGTTGTCTCCATTTCTTCAGTTAATGTCATTTTTGTAGTAAAGATTTAAATTGACTTACTCTTATAGTGATAAGAAATGTTTATTAAATACGACAGAAGACGCTGGTAAGACTTCTGTAGACTTCGAAGAGTAGTAGGATGTTGGTTGAAGGCTCTGCTGCTGTAGTGTGCGTTGCTGATAAGCTAACAAGGCTCCGATGACGATGATTATGTAGACAAGTATATTCAAAAGGCTCTGATGACGTTGTAAATTTGAATGTGTGATGGATTATATTATTTTTTCACCACAAAAAAATTTTTTTTTTTTTTTTTTTTTTTAAATTTAGCACTTTCTTTTATTTTTTTTTAATTTTATTTCACTTTATTTTTAATTTTTTTTTTTTTTTTTTTATTTGTTTTTTTTTTACACACAACAAAAAAAATTTTCGGAAAGTTTTTCTTTTTTTTTATATTAGTATTATTTTATTTATTTAATTTTATTCAGTAAAAATTTTTGACGAGAAAAAAAAATTTTATTATTTTACTCGTTACTGGAAACACTGAATTTAAATGTTAATTTCTTATTATTATTTTTTTTTGATACTCACTTTTCACTCAATAAAAGTTTTTACTTTGAGGTTGATTGAGTTTTTTTTAATGGGAAAAAAAAAATTTCCAGATTTTTTTGAAAACTCACCAGGAACTTCGGGGCTGTTCGAATCCGATCGCTGCCACCAATTTTAATATATACTAGCTGTTACGTTTTCGCTGCACGATGTTGATGTTGAGCTCAGCTAGTTCTGTAGTATTTCTAGGTATTGGGTTCTCGACAGCAAATCACCTCACGGTGACCCGAAATAACTGGTTGTATTTTAGATATAACAATAACTTTATTCACAATTGATAGTTATAGAATTTAGAAGTTGAAAGTATACACTTAATATACAAATGATGTATGTTCAATAGTCAAACTTACAGAAGGTATAACTATGGACTTGATAATTTAATAAGCTCTGATATCAAAGATCTGGTGTTCAGAGTCTAAGTCTAATGTGTCTAAGACTAAATGTATCTGAATAATAATCGAACAGAGTGAGCCCCTCCTGCTCTGAGAGCGAGGGTTTTTATTAGGTATTCTAAGCACCAAAAATAGTGGGGTTGAATTGTTGATCAGAGTTCACACTCAGTGGTCATTGAACTCGTCATTGCTTATCAGCGCGAGGCGATTGGGCATGAGACCCATGCGTCGAGCGCGAGAAGGGATTTGATCCTCGGCTGATGTAATATCTGAGAAAAGTTATTTATTTGAAAGTCAAAGTCCATTTTCATATCATCTGCGTTTGTTACAAATTATTACTAATAGTTTATACAGCTGTGTTTTAAAATGATTAAATTATCTCTAGTTGAATATACTTGAAGATTATTATGAAAAATGTTCTCATACGTGGGATTAAGTACATCCGGTGATAGTTTGTTATTTGATTATTGATTCGTAAAATACACGTATGTTAAAGATATTCTTATTTTATACAATTTAAATGATGGAGTAATTCTTATGATATATAATATTCTTACGTTATTATAATTATCTACTTAAGGTACTCTAATTGTTGGTAATTAGGGTGCCTTATTTTGGGAATAGACTTTAGGTCGGTAAAATAATCTAGTGAGCTAAGAACGGGCCCTGCTTGACAGCCAGGATATAACACTACGAAATGACCCGAACTCGGCCGAAAAAGAAACGAAAGCTAAAATTTCCCACCTTTTATTACTCTGGCCATGAGAAAAAATCTCATATCCTCCGAAAAAAATTTTCTTTTTCATTATTTTTAATTAAAAAAAAAAGATAACTAAATTATTGGAAGATACAAAAATTTTTAGTAGCCTTTCCATTTGAAATTTAAAAAATATTTGAGATTGAAGTTGATCATGAGAAAAAATCTCATAGCCCATGTCCTGAAGGCCCTGATTAAACAACTGAATTCGATCGAATAAAACAGAATTAAATTTTTAATTCTATTTAATTCAGATAAATTCTGTTAATTTGGTACCTAACTTAAAAATGAATTCTGTCTAATTCGGCAGGCAAACCAGAATTTGTCCAAATTACCACGAATTTAAATAATTCTATTCGGTTTAATTCTGATCAATTCGAAAATAATTATCCAATTTCTGGTTCTGAATCCGAATTAAACTGAATTAAAACGAATTTGAAATTTTTAAATCGGTTTTATTCTGTTTAATTCAAATTCAAATTTTCAATTCATTTGAATTCTGTTTTGTAGAATTCGACAGAATATAACAGAATTAAAATTTTTAATTCGGTCGAATTCAGTTGTTTAATCAGGGGGTTAAAGCATATAAATAAAAAATTTTCAATTAATTAAAAACATTAGTAGAGAACATTAATTAGCTTATTATCGTGCTGTGCCCTCTTTTCACGGATTTTGTGTGTGTTTATTCGAAAATAAGCCAACACATAAGTTTGTTATCGCGCTGGGCCCAAAACACGTCACACCCCGAAATTTTGAAATATTGTGATATTTTGTCGGGGATATTTTGTCCGGAAATATTGACGCGTGTCACCCTAATAAATATGTAATTAATGACATATATTTACTGACCAACAATAAACGGAAACCGGAAGATAAACCTTTTAGCCACAATGTAATTTGAAAGTGAGTAATAAGCGATACGCTCCAAGTGAATTACTGCATTTATAATTTTATTACTCCGGCTTAAATCTCTTTACGTCTTATACAATCACTCGATATAACATCTGGTCAAGTAAACCGCAACAAATAAGTTTATAAAATTAATAAACAAATATCATTTAATCCATATCCGGAATTACGATCTGCTAATTAATCATCCGGTCGCGGTATTTAATCACAGGCGTACCAAAAAAAAAACTCAAGTATACACGCGTGCGTTAGATCCTATATTACGCGATGTAATTATCGCACTTTCACTATCGCGGATGTTCTCCATACACCGGAACAGCTTCAATACGACCACAATAACATCAATCAACTCACACGTTATTACTCTAGGAAGTCTTCCGGCATAATTGAACATACCGCGATTTAATTAAGACAGTTTCTGCGAATATCCTAGATCAAACATTAAACAAAAACAAAAAAATGATGAACTGAATTCGCAGGCTTTCACGAGGCCGTCGGAGAGGCTGTCGCTCTGAGCGTTGGATCGCCTCGTCATCTCCAAACCCTTGGATTGGCGAACAAATACATCGACGAGCCGTCGGCAGATATAAATTATCTGTTTTCGCTGGCGATGGAAAAATTACCTCTGCTGCCATTCAGCATCGCCGTTGACCGTTGGCGGTATGACGTCTTCCGCGGAATCGTAAATCGCGAAGAGTACAATTGTCATTGGCACAGAATGATGGAGCTCTACGCGGGAATCAAACCTCCCGTTTTACGATCGGAGGACGATTTTGACCCTGGTGCGAAGTATCACATTCCTGCCAACGTTCCCTACGTCCGGTGAGTACTTAATTCTATGGTTAAACTAAAGTACCCGAGTCGAAATTTAGAGTCCACTTAGAGCCTTCTAAAGTCGGACCTATTTCGGACTTGGAAGCTCTAAATAGAGTCTGTTTCTATGTTAAATTAGGTCCGATTTTGGTCCCTGAGGTGCTTCGAATTTCTGTTTTCGGCACTTGCGGGCTCAATCTAGGACCTGATGAAAATTAAAATTAGGTCCGATTTAGGGCCTATTATTACGGGACTAATATTGTCGGATTTGAAGGCTCAAAATCGGACCTCTCAGTGAATGTTAGGACCTCCGGGTTCAAAGACGGAGCTACAGGACTACAGGGCTCTAAATCGGATCTATTTAGGGCTATAGGGACCTATATAGGCTCTAAATTTCGACTCGGGTAGCTTAAGGATTTTGAATATTGGGATCGATAATAAGGCCTCTGATTAGTTCTTTGGTTTTTATTTTCATACAAAAGAGATTTACAAAAAAACTGCGTTAATAATGATTAATAACTACCTATTGAATGCGTAATATTAATAACTATGATGGGACTCAAAATTATGTCCGCCGAAGTCTCCATGATCGCCGAGATCTGAGTTTCCGCCAAAGTCATGCTCGGGCTCGTGGTGTTCGTGATGTTCGTGATGTTGGTGATGGTCGTGATGTTCGACTTGCTGGTGGTGTTCGACCTTGTAGGGAACTGGTACCTTTACTGGGTAAGGAACGTGTTTTTCTACGGTATAGGGGACGTGCTTGGTAATGTGAACCGGAACTGGACGTTCGACTGGAACCTTGACTGGGTAAGGCACTGGTTTTTCAACTGGTACCGGGATCTTCTTTTCGACTGGATAAGGAGCTGGTACGTGGACCTTTACTGGGTAGGGCACTGGTTTTTCAACTGGGTAGGGAACCGGTCGCTCGACGTGGACCTTGACCGGGTAAGGAACCGGATGGTCAACTGGATAGGGAACTTTCTTTTCGACGTGGACTGGGTAGGGTTTGATGATGTGGACTGGGTAGGGCCGGTCTACGTGTACTTTGACTGGGTAGGGAACTGGTTTCTCAACGGGGTATGGTTGGGGCACGTGGACTGGAACCTTAACTGGGTAGGGGATGTTTTTCTCAACGGGGTACGGTTGTGGTACTGGAACCTTCACGGGGTAGTGGACCTTCTTCTCAACTGGGTAAGGAGCTGGCACGTAAGTTTTGTAGGGAACCGGACGTTCCACGGGAACGTGGACTGGATAGTGGACTTTTTTCTCGACGGGGTAAGGCGCGGGAATGTGGACAGGCACTTTGACGTATACTTTGTAAGGAACTGGAATTTTCTTCTCGACTGGGTATGGCTCGGCAACTGGAACCTTTACGGGGTAAGGCACTTCTTTTTCAACTGGATAGTGGACTTTCTTCTCGACGGGATACGGCACCTTCACGTGCTTGACAATCGTTATTTCTTTGACTTTGGCTTCTTCGTGGTGAGGATATGAGTGGCTTTCGAATGAGTGCCCGTGTGACCCGCCTTCAAAGCTGTCATGACCAGTACTCATGAAGAGTCCTTCATATCCGCCTCCGTAATTACCCTCTGAACTGTAAAGACCGCGTTTCTCTTGCTTTTTTTCAACCGCAGAGTCTGTTGATTCAACGGATTTAGATTCTGCGGCCTCTGAGTCTTTTTCTTTGAGGTCTTCTTTGCAGCTCACGCTGCTTGTTAGCAGCAACGCTAGTAATGCGAGCTGTAATTTTTAATAGGTTAGATTATTTTATAGTTTTTTGAAAAATTAACATCTTTTTGAAAATTCAGAAAAATTTGTTCGATCAAATGATTGTCACTTGAATTTGTTTTTGCCGATATTTTATTACGAATGGAAGAGAATTCAGTAGTAAAAATTTTATTTCAGAGACTAAATTTTAAATTATCACCGAAAAATTTCTTAAATAAAAAAACTGCACTTTTGTAATTTTTACTTAAAAAATACTTGCAAATAATTTTCATGCGATATCTCAAATTTTCTTGAAAAATTTTGATTAAAATTTGAAAAAAAAAAAAAAAAATGAAGAAATTTCACTTTGATAAATTTTCCCGAAATTAAAAGAAAAATTCGAATTAACTCAGTGTACTCTCACTTTTGAAAATTGAAATGAAAAAAAAAAAGAAAAATATTCTGCCGAAAAAAAAATTTTTCCACATTTAAAAAACCAAAAATTAAAAAGAAATTTTTTGAAAACTACACACACAAAAAATAAAAACTTACCGAAACTCTCATGACTAAATATTTATTGTAATGTTACAGTACTCCAGAGTTTACTGTAATAATTCCCCCCGGATACAATCCACTTTATATATACCCAAGTACAGCTTTCCCCGCCTCTAAATATCCTAGTACCCGCGGTAGGCCGGTTTTGTTGAAAGTGAAACACTTGGTTTTATGCGTGTTAACAACACATGATAACAGCACATTTCAAGCAACACATCCTACCCTCAATACAATGCCAATAAACCATTCGCACACAAGCGCACAATCACACATCAAACACGTGTTCCTTCTCGATCGAATCATCAGTTCGATAACTCCTAGCATTTGCCCAGGCATTGAATATCGAGGACTTCCTTAAGCTATTAATGTCCAGTCTAATCCAATCCCTCTATAATTTGATTAACAAGCATATTAATTTACGCTGCCACAAAAAAAATATATATATCTATAAATATATGGATATATGAAGCTAAGATTTATTAGCTTATGAACTGCAGCTGATTAAATATTTCCGGAAATACTTTTTATCTACACATGAATGGAATTATTCGTGTGTATAACTGTTTCGTATAAATTATTTACTAAGCGGAAGAGGAATACAGTAGATATATATTTTTTGTATGTGAAGGGCAGCGATGCAAAAACAAAAATAATTTATGTAAAATTTTTTATTAATCCTGGGTTTCATTTATTGGACTTATACCCCATGAAAAAAATTTATAAAAAAAGTATATAAATATATATGAAATATGTATGAAAAATATATTTTTAATAGCTAACTTTTGGCCGATTTTCGTATATTTGAAATGTATCAGGATATATAAAAAAATATATATCCTCATTATACTCATATTTTTTTCATAAATTTATATATATATATATATATTTAATATATTTTTTAAATATTTTCATAGATGTATTTTTATGATTCTGAAGTCAGCAGACAATTAAAAATTTTTTGATTTTTTTTTGAACTATTAAATTTGAAGAAAAAAAAAATTTTTTAAATACACATGTAGAAAATTAAAAAAACTACAGGTGCAATTTTTTGAAATATTTTTTTTTTCAATTTGTCGTTTTTAAAAAAATTCAAAAATTATTAGACGTTGACTGATTTATGATCCTGAATTTAGCAGACAATTCAAAATTTTTGGATTTTTTTTTTGAACCATTGAAATTGAATAAAAAAAAAAAATTAAAAAAATGCACATGTAGAAAATTAAAAAAACTACAGGTGAAATTTTTCAAAATTTTTTTTTTTTAATTCGTCGTTTTTAAAAAAATTCAAAAATTATCAGACGTTGACTGATTTATGATCCTGAATTTAGGAGGCAATTCAAAATTTTTTGATTTTTTTTTGAACCATTAAATTTGAAGAAAAAAAAAAAATAAAAAAATGCACATGTAGAAAATTAAAAAAACTACAGGTCCAATTTTTCAAAATATTTTTTTTTTGATTTGTCGTTTTTAAAAAAATTCAAAAACTATTAGACGTCGACTGATTTACGATCCTGAGTTTAGCAGACAATTCAAAATTTTTGGATTTTTTTTGAACCATTAAATTTGACGAAAAAAAAAAAATAAAAAAATGCACATGTAGAAAATTAAAAAAACTACAGGTGCAATTTTTAAAAATATTTTTTTTTTTTTATAATTCATCATTTTTCAAAAATCCAAAAATGATTAAACGTCGACTAATTTCAGTATCGTGTATTTTTTATATATTCCAAGATATATTTTTAATATATTTAAATTACATTTGAAATATATAAAATATATACGAAAATCGACCAAAAGTTTTTTATACATATTTTATAAATTTTTTTCATGGGGGTATTTTGCTTTTGCAAAATTTTGAGCTGAATATTGCGATTATATATTAAATTTTGTGCTGTTATTGTTATTAGCATGTATGTCTATGGGCATTATGGAGAGATGGACTCTATAGTTTTAGAGAAAGTGCAATTTAAAATGAAAGAATGACGTGATACTCCTTGGGCACTTGGCAGTTGTTACTTTCGATTAGATCGCGATGATAAAGCACTCTTTGTCCACTTCCGTCTGGCTATTGAGTAACAAAAGAGTCATTACATGAGCGAGGTAAATTAACGTCGGCGATTTTTTTTATGTCATATCATAAGATTCTGAGAATTTGTTTATTTTTGGTTGGATTATTTTGACGAGTAATATTTATTGCGGACTATGATTATAATTATTATCGTGTTGGCGGTATCGAGTAGTTGAGTTTTTAAGTGCGTGATTTAATTAACGAGTGAAAGGGATTGTGTCGGAACTAAACTGGAGGGAAGACCTGTTGAACGGGATAATAAACGAGAATTTCCGGACTATCATTTTTCATTTGTCGAATCATATGTTCGTTATAAATCTATTAATATTTATTTTTATCTATTCATGTTTTCATTGCTTCAGTACGAGTAGATAGGAAGCGAACATATGCTCTTATGAAATAGATGAGTTTTTTTTATATCAATTTTATTGAACAATTAAATCCGCTAGGTGTTTGGTTACCGGTATTAACACAGGGTTGTTAAATTTTTTTTTCATAATAAATTTATTTATTTATTACTTTTATGAATTATAAATTTTTAATTATACAATAAAAATTAATGATTTTTTTTCTTCAATACAAATTAATAGTAATTAGAAGAGTCTTTAATTATAGACTCGGCGTGACTGGTCAATCGAATTAAAATTGAGTAAAAAATAATTAAATTTTAATTATTAATTGGTAATTAAAAATTTTGAATTTAAACATGTAAGATTTTTGAATAGTAATAAAAAACTACAATTACTGATTACTAACTACGATTAATTTACAAAAATAGTACGATAATACAATCCTTCAGTGATATTGATTTTTTTTACGATAATTTGACATTTTTGAATTTTTTTTTAACATAAAGTTAAATATTTTTGAATTCAAATCACCTTTAATTTGACAGACAGTGATAAATATCACTGATTATCAGTAAAAATATCACTGACCATCAGTGATAAATATTTCTGACCATCTTTAAGAAATATCTGTAATCACCCGTAAAAAATATCACTGACCTTTAGTGAAAAATATCTCTGACCATTACTGAAAAATATCACTGACTGTTAGTGAAAAGTATCACTGACCCTCGGAAAAAAATATCTCTGAACATTAGTAAAAAATATCACTGACCATTACTGAAAAATATCACAGACTATTAGTGAAAAGTATCACTGACCATGAGTAAAAAATATCTCTGACCATTACTCAAAAATATTACTGACTATTAGTGAAAAATATCACTGACCCTCACTAAAAAATATCTCTGACTATTACTGAAAAATATCACTGCCCATGAGTAAAAAATAGCTCTGATTATAAGTGAAAAATTTCTCTGACCATTAGTGTAAAATATCACTGACCCTCAATAAAAAATATCTCTGATCATTATTGAAAAATATCACTGACCATTAGGGAAAAATATCACTGACCATTAGTGAAAATATCTGACTATTGGAGAAAAATAATTGTCCATCAGTGAAAATTCACTGACCAACTTTAAGTGTCTCCGTTACTTACGTGCATGAAAAAAAATTATTGAAGTATCTAAAAATTCTTTTCTCACGCAGAAGACGTTGCCCTGTCTAGCTAAAGTGCCACAGCTTGACTGTAATCACTTAAAAAAAAACCTTAATTACAAAAAAAAGTACCATCCATCTTTACAGTAAAAATTTTTATTAAAAATTATTTTTATAACATAAAACTTGACAATTACAAAAAAAAAATTTATTTAAGATATTCATTACTATTATTGTTATCAGCAATATGACTAATAATAGCATGCAAAGGCATTGAATATTTAATACTAACAGGATAAGTCGTAAGCGGGTAAAAATAATACATAATAGGGTAATTTTTTTGTGTAACTTTGAAATTATGTTCCGGTGGACGATCGTAATTATTTAAATTTATTTCTTCTCCATTTTCTTCAGACACTGGAATCAGTTGTCTATTCAGAGGAAAAAAAAAATTTTCTTTATGTCCGTGATCATGGTCGTGATTTTCGAGCTTCGGTGCGTATCGATATTGACCGCCAAACGGAAATAGTGGCGTAGATCGAAATGGAAAAGTGTTTATGTCGATTTGTTGTTGTTTATGTTGATGTTGGCGTTGGAATAGTTGTTGTTGTTGTTGTTGTTGTTGTTGTTGTTGTTGCTGCTGAGGGAATTCAGGGGACTGTTTGAATTGAGGATAAAATTTATCCGGATTGTTTATCCGTTCATTATCATCGATAGCACGTTTAAAAAATTTATTGCCACGTTTTATTTGTGCAACAGCCAATTCGCCGGCTTCGCGTTCTTTAGCAATACGCTCGTAGTCGTGACGTTGTTGTGGCGTATAAATGAAACCCGGAAGTTTCCATGTTTTATCCTGTTTTCTTACACTAGAGTGAGACTCGCGAATGGTCTCGGTCTCGGTCGACGAGTTACCACTTTCAAGCGCCTTTTCCACTGCCCTCTCGGCTACTCTCTCGGCCGCACGTTCTACCGCGAGCTCAGCAGCTCGCTCGAGTTCCTCCTTACGGCTCGCGGAACCAGTCAGTGCGATGCTCAGACACAAAATTACCACTCCGACCAGTTGCACTACCTAATTAACCACATCCAATATTTTATAAAAAATTAAGACCTTTTTAGATTCGATTGAGTGAACAAAAAAAAGTACTAATAGGATCGATTGATTAATTGATCAATTACATCGATTACTTAATCAGTCATTTTTTTTTTTTAATAGTTTACTTAAGAAAAAAATTGAGTCAAATAATTATAGAGAAACAAAACTTAATCTGTGGTCTGCAAAAATTATTTTTTAAATGATTAATTAATTAAATTTTAATTGATTTTTGGAATTAGTATTTTTTTTAATATCAATAAATTTGTTGTGAGGCAGAAAAATTTATTTTTATTTTGAATGAATACTGAATTTTTGGAAATTAAGATAAAATTTGAATACCAGAATATGTAAGTGGCGCCATCTAAAGAGAGCGAAACTGTGGCGCCACGATACGATTCCTATCAGAATGAGGATTCACTAAAATATTTGAGATTTTTCTGTTCTTTTTTTTCCGAATATTAAAATCGCAATTAATCGACAATATTTTTCAAAAACTATTAAATTGTGTTGATTCATTTTTTTTTAAATTCTAATTTCAATTAGGGGAGAAGGGGGCAAACTGGGCCCCTGGGGGCAAAGTAGGCCTCTTAAAATTTTAAAAAAATATGGGGGCAAAGTGGGCCCCTCAAAATTTTCTACACGCCAATAAATTCGGACGGATCATAAATTTATCGAAATTTTTTATATAATGAGGGCTAAAATAGACCAGCAAAACTGTTAATTAAATATAATTTATTAAGAAAGTTAAAGATAATAAAATTACGTTTTAAAATTATATCTTAGCAGACTATTGAAATGACTTTTATATTATTAAAATACAATTGGTTCATAGTTGTTTGCAAATATCACACGTGTAAAGAATAAAAAATATCGAATCCGAAATTTTTTGGAGGACCTACTTTGCCCCTAATTTTCAATTTTTCAATTTTACTGGACGTAGCATGAAGTGAAAATAAGTATAAAGGCTCTAAAAAGAAGTAAACGCGTAAAAAAAATTAATAATATTATAATTATTTTCCTTAAGGGACCCACTCTGCCCCCCTCCCCTAAATTAATTAGTGCATTCTCAAAAAATTTCCAAATTTTCACCCTGTACCAAAAGGTCAACAATAATTTTGAATTTAAAAAATGCGATCTATGCCCGACTAAAAAATCTCAATCTTCAAAATTACGACTAATTTCTCAATTATAAATTCAAAATTACAGTCTAGATTTTTGAATTATTCGTCAACTTTAATTTTTGATTAATCATCAAAAAAATTAATTTTATTGTTCAAACCACAAACTACTAAATTATTAATTGATCTGTCAAAAAGTAAACAGTACTTACTAAATTATGCTTCATTACGAAAAATAATCCACTCGATTTACCGCTGTCTCAAAGTTAACTAAATACCAACTAAAATAAACCGACAAATATTTATACCTCTGATACTTTCGCTAGTTCCGAAAAGACATTAAATAAATAATTGTCCTTGTTAGTGAAATTGTCTGCAATAAAACTAAACAATAAATTATCTCTAATACTCCCTTCCCCTCAAAAAAAAAAAAAAAAAAAAAAACAACAACACCAAGATAATATTTTATTTATTACATTTTACAGTATTGATTGATATAAAAATATAAAAACAATAAAATTATCATTAACAATTGACTTTCTCAGTAGTCAAACTTTCTCATCAATAAAAATCTTAATCACTATCCTAAAATTAACAATAATGATTTAACAACAAAAAAAAAATTCAACAAAATTTTAACCTGACTAGATTCTAAAAAAAAATAACATATTCGATTGCAGTATAAATTTACAGTTCCACGATTGTGAACAATAGTAATAATAGAAAAAAAGATATTAATAATTTTTATTGCTCCAGTAATCGACATATTTATGCTCTATTTCCAACAACGACTAATTTCCTTTCTCTTTAATATTTTTACTCGTACCATCATACGTTTTAATTCTCTTAATTATTTTTCTAAGTCGTTTCACTTTTTTACCATTCCTCTTATCATTATTATTATTATTATTATTATTATCATTATTATTATTATTATTATTAATCTCATTGATGTTTTGGTTATCATTTTTAACAACAACTCCCTCAGAATTAACTTCTTTCAAATCCGTGGCTTCTTTGGCGCCATCTGCACTAGCGTTGGCCGCCACATGGTTCCTAACCTCTTCGGAATTAGTGTCATCTTCTTTGCTGTCTTCGACCACAGGTTTAACATCAGAACCTTGAGTATCCGCCTTAACATGGCCAACATTGGCCACAACTTCGTCGGAACGAATCAATTGCTCATGATCCCAATCATTTCTGTCGCCATATTTGTACTCTGTTTCGTGAGTATCAATAGCACTGGGTCTAAACTCATCACCACAGCAGCTTTCTTGTTTATACCCACTATGAATTTCATCTTTGGCATCATCATAGCCATGTTCTGGTTCATGTTCCACCTGTTCGTGTTCCACTGGTACAGGAACGGGGTTTTCAATCGGCACTGGAACTGGACGGTCAACAGAAACAGGAACCGGATACGGCCGATGGTTGACCACAGGGTAGGGAACTTCTTTTTCGACTGGGTAATATTGAGGGACTTCAACTTTTACTGGGTAGGGAACATGTTTGACGACGGGGTAAGGAACAGGTCGTTCGACTTTTACTTCAACTGGAACCGGCTTGGGTTTGAACACTGGGTAAGGAACATGTTTGAAGACGGTTACTGGATAAGGTTTCTCGACAGGAACAGCGACGGGTCGGTCAACTTTGACCTCCACGGGATAATGAATCGGCTTTTCAACCGGATAAGGTTGCGGAACTGGAACAGGAATCTTAACAGGAACGGCAACAGTTTTTTCAATAGGATAAGGTTCCGGAACGGGTATTTTAGATTCGTAGTATACTTTCTTTTCAACGGGATAAGGGTCTGGGATGTATGTTCGGTATGGAACAGGTCGTTCCACGGGAACATGGACAGCATAAGGTACTTCTTTGTAAACAGGAACCGGGTAAGGAACTTTTGTTGGAACTTTTATGACGACCTTAACAGGGTATGGAACTTCTTTTTCTACGGGATAAGGCTGCGCCACTGGGGTATGAATGGGGTACGGAACTTTTTTGATCACAGGATACGGAATTTGTTTTTCTACTGGATAAGGAACGGCGACATTCTTGATGACAGTTATGACTTTTTCGTGTTCGGTATATTCTTCAGTATATTTTTGATCCTCGTCGTAGAAACGGGGCTCAGAGTCAGATGACTGGGCAATATTGTCTGTAGGCCGGATTAATGGTTCATCTGATAATGTTCCTGTGGAACCGGTATCCTCGGACATCCGGTCGGTCAAAACGCTCAAGTCCATTGACTGTTTTTTTGAAATGTAATTTTTTGAGTCCTCTTTTTTTAATACTCCTAGACATAGATTTATTTTTTTATTTTATTCATATTTAAAATTTATATAATTTTTAATAATAAAGTTTATTACTGATATTATTTATCTCAGAATTATTGTTTTTTTTTTTTTTAACGGGGAATTCAGAACTTCGATGTCTATTTTTAAATATGGCAATAATTATAGTAATAAAAACGCAGCAATAACACTTTCTTGGTAATTAAATAAAAGAAAACTTTAGATCGAGAAACTATGATAAATTTTCTTTTAATTAAAAAAAAAAATTAATTACTTATTTTATTGTTATTTGGATAGTAAATTTTTTCAAATTTTACAATTATTTTTAAATGAATTTTTTTGTTAAAAAAAAATTTACAATGGAGTAAAAATAATTATAGGGGAGAGTGGGGTAAAATGGGCCCCTTAAGAAATGAGGACTTGTATGTAATATAAATGTCAGCCCATTTTGCCCCACTCTCTCCTAAATACTGTAGTCTGCAAAGAGAAAATTTTAACATTTTTTTTAAATTTCCCGCGAAAAAAAAATTAAAAAATTTCAGAGATGCGGAATTTTTAAATTTTGAATTTGAAATTTAACTTTGATTGCCACTCAGTAAAAATGTAATGAAAAAATTTTGAAGCCTCAAAAAAATCTATTTTTTGGATTGAAAAAAAAATAGGAAATGAATTAAAAAAAAAAAGTGAAATTGCGCGGTAAAAAATTTGAATAATGATAAAAAATATTACCAATAGAAGAATCTTTATAAATAAAAGAAAACTTTAGATCGAAAAAATATGATGAATTTTCTTTTATTCAAAAATTAATTGCTTATTTTATTATTATTTAAAAAAATATTTTTTCAAATTTGACAATTATTTTCTAAAAAATTTCCTATGGAGTAAAAATCATAACAAATTCTGTAATCTGCAAAGAAAAAATTTTCACATTTTGTAAAAATTTTTTTGGAAAAACAAAATTGAAAAATTTCAAAAATTCGAAATTTTTAAATTTTGACTCTGAAATTGAACTCAAAGTATCGCGAAGTAAAAAATCGAATGAAAAAAATTTTGAAGTCTATAATTTTTCAAAAATACAAAAAATCTGTTTTTTGGATTAAAAAAAAAAACGAAAATGAATTTAAAAAAAAGTGAAATTGCGCGGCAAATAATTTAAATAATAATAATAATAAATATTATCAATAGAAGGATCTCTATAAATAAAAGAAAACTTTAGATAGAGAAAATGTCATGATTTTTCTTTTAATTGAAAAATTAATTTTTTATTTTATTATTATTTAAAAAAATATTTTTTCAAATTTGACAATTATTTTCTAAAAAATTTACTATGCAGTAAAAATAATTCTAAATTCTGTAGTCTGCAAAGAGAAAATTTTCACATTTTTTAAAAATTTTTTTTCGAAAATTTCAGAAATTCGAAATTTTTCAATTATGAGTCTGAAATTAAACTCAAAGTATCGCGAAGTAAAAAATCGAACAAAAAAATTTTGAAGTCTGTAATTTTTCAAAAATACAAAACATCTATATTTTGGATTAAAAAAAAAATAGGAAATGAATTTAAAAAAAAGTGAAATTGCGCGGCAAATAATTTGAATAACAATAATAAATATTACCAATAGAAGGATCTCTAATATCATCAGGATCAATAGTGCGATAGCTAACGTAAAAATTTGGTCTCTCCCATGAATATTTTTCCTCTGGGGTAATTCGTAGATATCCACAATCGAGGATCGGTTTCTTGTAGTTGTATCGTATCGTCGCTGACACGACAACAGCGACACAATAAATAATCAGTGTCAAGGTCACGTGTATCTGTCGAAAAAATGCACCGGGTAAACTTTCAGGGTGTTTAGAAATAAGCTCGATAATTAATGCAATAATTATTATAATTATTTAATAATTATCCACTATCTCACCACGTGTCCCATGACGTCGAAAAAAGAGCTCGATGCCCCGCAGATTTATTGCAACAAAAGTAATAAATAAAAAATAAATGAGTTAATGACGGACGGGTTTAACTTGTCGGATTGTAAAGAACAACTGGAACCGATCCTCATATTTTTCCTCTATTTAATACGCTCGCTTGTACAAGTGTGTCATCTCCCACAGGTTAAATATATACATATATATTTGTGCATGTGCATGCATTGTACTTATGCTCAGTTTTTCTTTTTCTATATAATATTGTTAATTGAACGATGCTTTTCACGGACAATGGGCGGGGAAGATCGCTTTCTTAATTTCGCTTTGCTATCAACACAAACATTGACGGCTTCGGGTCCATGAACTCTTTTTATTCGTGATATTACATATATTTATTTACACATATGTATGTACTCGTTAGTTGAAAGTGAATACTCATTTTCTTGTACATCAGCACGTAAACATAACTATGGTTTTTTTTTATTAACATTTTCACACTTTAATGCCGAGCATTTAGACGGTTTGAAAATTTTTTTCATTGATACGCAGTACAGTTTTATGATGTCTCAATTATTTACGGAGCGATCGGTTGATAAAAAATTTATGTGCTTGCAATAACTAATTAATAGATACATTAGATTTTTTCTGAGCATTTAATTGAATTTTTTTGAAAAATTAGTGGTCTATTAATTCCCATACAAAGTCGCCGAGCTTAGAAATTTTTCCGTAGATCGGCTGATGCCTGGTTTGCAATGGTTGGCCGATCAATGGCTACCTATACTGGCCTGGGCATGGCAAATCATTGGCAGCCGTCTTTTTGCTTAACAAAACGGCGCACAATTAATCGATCTTTAGCCGATCTTCGGCCGATGCTTGAAAATCGGCAGCCATTCACGACCCAGTAGTCGATTATTTTTTTTATATGGGTTGGCACGAAATTTAAAAAATAGAAAAATAATTTTTGCGGGAAAATTTCCGTGAAAGTTTTCGGGTAAAAATTCCCTGGAAACTTTCCCGGTAATTTTTGACTTGTGAAATTTTTTTTGATACCGTGTCCATTTGAAATAAAAATGTGTCGCGATAAAAATAAATATAAAAATTTATAATTTAAATTTTCAATTTTTTTTACGTCAGGATTAATTTTTATTTTGAATTAAAAAAAATTTTCTATTTTTTTTGGACACTCCACTGCCTAAGATTTTTTTTTTCCCAATAAGTGAAAACTAACCGACCCCGCCTATTAATTATGGTCATTTCTTATATTAATATTATAAAATAAATATATTAATTAGTTTATTTGTGAATATGTTAAATAATTTTCCCAGTAATCACGCGATCTCCCCCTCACAGTAAACTAAAGTATTTATATATGTATATTTATATATAAAGATTGGAAATCGAAAGTATCTTCATCGAGGATGAAAATCGTTTCTGTCACGCGAACTATTTAACGCCCGACGACTAAGCTCCATGTTTTACATACTCATTTAATCCAGCGCACTACACATCTATTTTAATGCCTCAATATATCCAAGTACATGGAAATAAATATGTTGGATATATGTGGAGAGGTATTTGTACATTAACTCGAGACTGTTACGCCCAATTAATTAGCCTCAGGCGATGCAAAATGATAGCAACTAGTAACAATCACATTTGGTGCATGCTTACCTCGTTCGCTATATGTATATATATATATATATCTATATACTGGTTACTGGTGGTTTCGGCACGGTCCCGTGCCCACAATATATTGCTTGCAATAGATGATCGCATTTCAGCAAAATCGATTTTAATTATTCGATGTAACCAACTTCTCATCATTTATTTTTGTGTTTATTATTTATACACACATACTTTTATTTTATCTAATTAACAACTCAACACGTCAAAATAAATTTTATCTACTTCCCTTTCATCTGTAGAAATCTTAAGTTTCCCGCGGAAAAAAATGATTAATTTTTAATTAATATATAATTAAGTTGAGTTTTCAATTCGAGTTTTATACTCGGCTCAAATTTTATGAGATTGGAAGATCGAAATTGTATTGATAAAAAATTAAAGGGGACATTTCGAAGGATTTTGAGTTTTCTTAATTGAAAACCTTCGATCTCAGTTATTTCAAAATTTGATTAATTTGGGATTTATTCTACGGCTCAAATTTAGTAAGATTTGAATATCGAAATTAGTTACATTGATAAAAAAATTTAAACGGACATTTCGAAAGGATTTTGTGTTTTCTTACTTGAAAATCTCCAATTCAAATGATTTCAAAATTTGATTAATTTAAAATTTTTCAATTTGAGATTTATTCTACGGCTCAAATTTAATCAAATTTGAATATCGAAATTAGTTACATTGATAAAAAAATCTAAAGGGACATTTCGAAGGATTTCGTGTTTTCTTAATTGAAAACCTTCGATCTCAGTTATTTCAAAATTTGATTAATTTGGGATTTATTCTACAGCTCAAATTTAGTAAGATTTGAATATCGAAATTAGTTACATTGATAAAAAAATTTAAAGGGACATTTCGAAGGATTTTGAGTTTTCTTAATTGAAAATCTCCGATCTCAGTTATTTCAAAATTTGATTAATTTGGGATTTATTCTACAGCTCAAATTTAGTAAGATTTGAATATCGAAATTAGTTACATTGATAAAAAAATTTAAAGGGACATTTCGAAGGATTTTGAGTTTTCTTAATTGAAAATCTCCGATCTCAGTTATTTCAAAATTTGATTAATTTGGGATTTATTCTACAGCTCAAATTTAGTAAGATTTGAATATCGAAATTAGTTACATTGATAAAAAAATTTAAAGGGACATTTCGAAGGATTTTGAGTTTTCTTAATTGAAAATCTCCGATCTCAGTTATTTCAAAATTTGATTAATTTGGGATTTATTCTACAGCTCAAATTTAGTAAGATTTGAATATCGAAATTAGTTACATTGATAAAAAAATTTAAAGGGACATTTCGAAGGATTTTGAGTTTTCTTAATTGAAAATCTCCGATCTCAGTTATTTCAAAATTTGATTAATTTGGGATTTATTCTACAGCTCAAATTTAGTAAGATTTGAATATCGAAATTAGTTACATTGATAAAAAAATTTAAAGGGACATTTCGAAGGATTTTGAGTTTTCTTAATTGAAAATCTCCGATCTCAGTTATTTCAAAATTTGATTAATTTGGGATTTATTCTACAGCTCAAATTTAGTAAGATTTGAATATCGAAATTAGTTACATTGATAAAAAAATTTAAAGGGACATTTCGAAGGATTTTGAGTTTTCTTAATTGAAAATCTCCGATCTCAGTTATTTCAAAATTTGATTAATTTGGGATTTATTCTACAGCTCAAATTTAGTAAGATTTGAATATCGAAATTAGTTACATTGATAAAAAAATTTAAACGGACATTTCGAAAGGATTTTGTGTTTTCTTACTTGAAAATCTCCAATTCAAATGATTTCAAAATTTGATTAATTTAAAATTTTTCAATTTGAGATTTATTCTACGGCTCAAATTTAATCAAATTTGAATATCGAAATTAGTTACATTGATAAAAAAATCTAAAGGGACATTTCGAAGGATTTCGTGTTTTCTTAATTGAAAACCTTCGATCTCAGTTATTTCAAAATTTGATTAATTTGGGATTTATTCTACAGCTCAAATTTAGTAAGATTTGAATATCGAAATTAGTTACATTGATAAAAAAATTTAAAGGGACATTTCGAAGGATTTTGAGTTTTCTTAATTGAAAATCTCCGATCTCAGTTATTTCAAAATTTGATTAATTTGGGATTTATTCTACAGCTCAAATTTAGTAAGATTTGAATATCGAAATTAGTTACATTGATAAAAAAATTTAAAGGGACATTTCGAAGGATTTTGAGTTTTCTTAATTGAAAATCTCCGATCTCAGTTATTTCAAAATTTGATTAATTTGGGATTTATTCTACAGCTCAAATTTAGTAAGATTTGAATATCGAAATTAGTTACATTGATAAAAAAATTTAAAGGGACATTTCGAAGGATTTTGAGTTTTCTTAATTGAAAATCTCCGATCTCAGTTATTTCAAAATTTGATTAATTTGGGATTTATTCTACAGCTCAAATTTAGTAAGATTTGAATATCGAAATTAGTTACATTGATAAAAAAATTTAAAGGGACATTTCGAAGGATTTTGAGTTTTCTTAATTGAAAATCTCCGATCTCAGTTATTTCAAAATTTGATTAATTTGGGATTTATTCTACAGCTCAAATTTAGTAAGATTTGAATATCGAAATTAGTTACATTGATAAAAAAATTTAAAGGGACATTTCGAAAGGATTCCGTGTTTTCTTATTTAAAAATCTCCATTTCAAATGATTTCAAAATTTGATTAATGTAAAATTTTGTAATTTGGGATTTATTCTACGGCTCAAATTTAATAAAATTTGAATATCGATTAGTTACATTGATAAAAAAATTTAAAGGGACATTTCGAAAGGATTTCGTGTTTTCTTACTTGAAAATTACTGATCTAAGCGATTTCAACATCTGATTAGTTAAAAATTTTTTTTTGAACCTCACAAACATTCAAATTAATCCATTTACATTTTCTCCCATAAGTTAAGAGACCCAGTACCCGATCACTCGTGTATTTGTATATCTATATTTACTAAATTTTACGAAATATAGATATAAAAATACATGAGTGATCTACTAGGTCTTTTACTTTACAGTCAATTAAAAAAAATTTGAATTTAAATTTTTTATTCCCGCCAAACCGATCGATCATTTTTTTTGGAGACTATTCAAAAACCCGGACACTGGTCGCTATGATCAAAAATCAGTAATCAAAATTCAATTATAATTCTAATGAAAAAAAAAAAATCAATCGACCCCTTTTTTGAACCGGAACATATTTTTATTTCCTATAATTTCTCCATAAAAATAAATTTTTGTTCTTTTTCTACAAATTCGCCTTTTTTAGATCAAAAGCAAAAATTCATAGGTCGGCATACAAAATTGATTTTTTGATTCTTCCCTCGATTTTTAGAATCGAACACTTTGTCAAGCATCAATCAAAAACTTAACAATCGATTTTGTTCTCGAAAATTTGAATCTATAAAACAAATACTGTTTAAAAAAAAAATGATTGTATAGTTTAGTGATACAAATTATCTCATTATAAAACAAAAAGTACAAGTTGTTTATTGTCTAGTCGGTCTAGTCTAATCTCAACAATAATTTCACTTTCATTGTTTGTAAAGTAGAACTCAAACTTGTCGGCAGCGATAAGAGCAAGTAGTTCACTCACTTTCCATCTCGAGTACGTGGCTCTGTAACTAATCCGAAATAAAATCCCTCTTACTTTCAAATCCACTTGGCATTACGACCGGTTTAAATTAAACAGCGTAATCCGACATTGAATAACAACAACAATAGCAAGTAAATTTGATTTTATTCAAAATCATTTATTTATAATTACTTGTACAAATTCAAGTACCACGAATCTTAAAGGAAATAAATTGTGAAACCTATTCTTATATTTAGCCATATCCATGTCATGTGAAAGTATGTCGACCTATTTTTATTTATTTTCCTTTCAATAGTGACACATTAGTGGGTTGTAATAATTTGCAATAATGGTATATCGTTGTGGGTGGAAATTCCTTGGAATGACAATTGCATCGCCTCACACGATGCACAGCCAGCCATGGAACAGCCACAACAACAAACATACAATAGTTTCACACAATTGTCATACTTTTAGTATTTTGAAATTTTTTAAATATTTATTTTCTATTATCGCATCTTATAATTATTTATTTTTAAAAAAACTCATCCGCCAGCCGGAATTCAAGACTTTTTTTTTTTTTTTTTTTTTTTGAAAAAAATTAGAAACTATGGAAACAGGATTTCGTGTTTTTTTTTTTTTTAACTCAAGATTTTCGTAAATCTACAGAAATTTAGGGAAATTTTATACCCAAATTTTAATAGACGCAATTATGGAAATTTAATTAAAACTAAAAAAAAAAATTAGTCCTGTATTTTGAAATTTGACTAAAAGTAAAAAAAAAATTTACAGTTACGCTAAATAATTTCAGACATAAATTATTTCGCTTCAGAAAGTTTTATCAAAAAATATATAAGGGAAGAGGGGGCAAAGTAGGCCCCAGAAATTTTCTGTACGCCAATAAATTCGGACGGATAATAAGCTTATCAAAATTTTTTATATAATGAGGGCAAATATCACACGTGTAAAGAATAAAAAATATCAAATCCGAAATTTTTTTGAGGGCCCACTTTGCCCCAATTTTCGATTTTTTAATTTTACTGGACGCAGCATGAAGTGAAAATGAGTATAAAAGGTCTAAAAAGAAGTAAACGCGTAAAAAAAATTAATGATATTATAATTATTTTCCTTAAGGGGCCCACTCTGCCCCCCTCTCCCCTAAATGAATTAGAGCGTTCTCAAAAAATTTCAAAATTTTCATCCTTTACCTAAAGGTCAAGATTAATTTTGAATTTCAAAAATGCGATCTATGCTCGACTAAAAAATCTCCATTTTTAAAATTACGACCAATTTCTTAATTACCAATTCAAAATTACAGTCTAGATTTTTGAATTGTTCGTCAATTTAAATATTTGATTAATTATCAAAAAATTAATTTCCAAACCACAAACTACTAAATTATTAGTTTTGTTAAAAACTAAACAGTACTTACTAAATTATGCTTCATTACGAAAAATAATCCACTCAATTTACCGCTGTCTCAAAGTTCGGTTCAACTCTGCCCCCTCTCCTCTAAGTAGTTTTACAAAAAAAGTGGGTTTAGAAGGACGTTAAATAATTATTAAAAAAAATTAATGATATTGAAGTTAGCTGACGTCCAATAACGTTTGGTTTCGTTTTTAAACGATAAATTACGAAAAAAAAATATTTTCAAAAATTGCACCTATAGTTTGTTTAATTTTCTACATGTGCATTTTTTTACTTTTTTTTTTTTTTGTAATTTATTCGTTGAAAAAAAAAATCCAAAAATTTTAAATTGTCTGCTATCTTCAGGATCATAAAAAATTAATACACTAAAAAATTGGAAGTGAATTCGGAGTGATTACGGATTTTATTAAATCCGAATTCACTCCGTCACGGAGTTTAAAAAAAAATCATTCTGCATACGTAGTAAAGAGTTTTTTTCTTTTAACGGGTGTGGATTTTATTTAAATCTGCACTCGCTTCGATTCAGAGTTTTAATATTTTAATTAACTCCTCGTAGGAGTGAATTTTACTCCGGGGGGTTAAAAAATAGACAATCATCTGCTCCGGATTCACTCCTCTAATTTTTAGCGGTAAATTAAAATTTAAAATTCAAAAATAATTAATTTCGAATCATAATAAAAATTTCTATAAAAATCTATCCCATTACCGTAAAAAAAAAGGTAAATATATTGTGTCAATGTTTTGACATCTGATGCGATAAATCCTCGTAATGTTAGCATATAGACAACTCTTACTTTCGCATGGATCTCTGAGGTTTATCGATGTACACACGAGTTAATATATGTTATTACATCCATTTGCGCGAATGACCACATTATATAACACTTTAAATCACTCTCCAACTCGAGCAAAATTTCTCCCGTTATACCACTGGCAGTAACTATTTTTCCATAAATTTAAATAAAATAATATATTATTTTAATATCAACGTCTATAAATTTTATCGCAACCGGTTCCCTCGTTTCAATTAATTCTAATAAAAGAAAGTTATTTAATTCTGCTTTTATTACAAAAAAAACAATTTTATTTATTACCCAACCGATTGTTCGAAACCAATTGTCTAGATAAATAAATATATTAATATTTATATACATCCATATACATTTTTTTTATGCTACGTAAATTAGCTGACGTCTAATAATTTTTGAACTTTTTTTTTAAAGCGATAAATTATAAAAAAAAAAATATTTGAAAAAATTGCACATGTAATTTTTTTAATTTTCTTCATGTGCATTTTTTTTTTTTTTTTTTTTTTTTTTTAAATTAAACTTGAAAAAAAAAGTTCAAAAATTTTTAATTGCCTGCTAACATCAAGATTTTATTTTTCTTCAAATTTGAGTAGAAAATTAAAAAAAAAAATATTAAAAAAAATTGCACATATAAATTTTTTAATTTTCTTCATGTGCATTTTTTTTTTTTTTTTTTTTTTTAAATTAAACTTGAAAAAAAAAGTTCAAAAATTTTTAATTGCCTGCTAACATCAAGATTTTTTTTTCTTCAAATTTGAGTAGAAAATTAAAAAAAAAAAAAAAAAATCATGAGTAAGCGAAACATGTTTCCAAAGCGTGCCAACAAACTGACAATTTCACTTGCCAGCTTGTCATGCACTGGGTCAGCAAACAAAAGATGATAAATCGGCATCTAGAATATTAATGTCACTATTGAAAAAAAAAAAAAAAAAAATTCAAATTTAATCATAAGGTAAAAAAAAATAAAAAACTCATTGGCTCTTATTTAACAATCTCATATTATTTACTATCATTACACAATAATTATAATTACATTTATAATTTATAATTAATATTAATATTAATTATTTATATAAAGTCGATGGTAACTGACAGATTAATCTAAAGGTAAAAAATCGATATTTAAATTAAAAAATATAATTTTTCAGGTAACCGTTGTAAAACGCGCGAACCAATTTTTAAAATAAACCTATTTTATTTATTTATTTGTTTAATTATTTATTTAAAATGGTTTCGCGCTCTTTAGTGATGGTAGTCGTGCTCGAACCCACCGTGGTCTGGGTACTCGTACCCGTGGTGCTCATGGTGATTATGGTGATCATGATGAGTATGGTGTTCATGATGGTCATGGTGCACATGGACTGGGTATGGAACCTTTACGGGATAAGGTACAGGTTTTTCAACAGGGTAGGGCACGTGCTTTTCAATATGCACTGGGTAAGGTCTGTCGACTGGAACCTTGACTGCGTAGGGAACAGGTTTTTCTACTGGGTAAGGAATGTGTTTTTCGACTGGGTAAGGCGCGGGTACGTGGACCTTTACTGGGTAGGGCACTGGTTTTTCAACTGGGTAAGGAACCGGTCTGTCGACTGGAACCTTAACTGGGTAAGGAACTGGTCTGTCAACTGGGTAAGGCACTTTCTTTTCGACATGGACTGGGTATGGCTTGGGAACAGGTACTGGGTAGGGTCTGTCGACATGGACCTTGTAGGGAACGTGAACGATTTTCTCAACTGGGTAAGGCTGGGGAACGTGAACTGGAACATGGACTGGCACATGGACCTTCTTTTCGACTGGGTAGGGCTGAGGAACGGGCACTTTTACTGGGTAGGGAATGTGTTTCTCCACTGGGTAGGGCTGGGGTACGAGTACCTTTACGGGGTAGGGCCTGTCAACTGGCACATGAACTGGCACGTGGACCTTCTTCTCAACTGGGTAAGGCTGGGGCACATGTACGGGCACCTTTACGTAAACTTTAACTGGATATGGGACGTGTTTTTCAACGGGGTACGGCTGGGGTACTGGTACCTTTACTGGGTAGGGCACGTGTTTCTCCACTGGATAGGGGACGTGTTTCTCAACGGGATAAGGCACCGGTACGTTTTTAACCACTGTGAGGGTTTTATAATGATGATCACCGTGATAACCACCACCGTAACTGTCCAAATTGTCGAATTCAAAGTCGTGAAGGTTGTGGAATCCGTGTTCACCGTGACCACCGTGTCCGTGTCCGTGTCCAGCACCGATTTCGTAGCCGCCTACGTCGTAGCCGTAACCATAACCAAGACCCAAGATCCCGCGCTTTTCGTTCTTTTTGGTGGAAGATGAGCTCTCGTCGGCGGATTTTTCCTCGACTTTCTTTTCCTCGGCGAGTGCCGCTGTCGCCAATAAGGCGAACACTAACTGCAAACGAAGATATGATTAATAAACTATTTTATTTTAAAATTTAATTATTTTTTAATAGTGCACTGAATCACTTCACGAATATAATTTTTGTGTGCGTGTGTGAATGTGCGTGTAGATGTGTCTCTAAAAGTATCAACGTACCAAATACTTCATATTGGATTTAGTTAATGTTCCGGGTGAGTCCAGAAGTGAACTGGATGCTGATTGCCAGTAGTTCTGGGCCTTATATACGCGGCACACTTTCGCCTTCGTACGAGGAGGCCCAGCTGCCCCCAACTTATTCACCCGGACGCTAATACGACGTACCCCCACGTTGTTATCTGACGTTTTTTTTCTTTCTACATTACATTTTTTTGCTTACTTTGTTTGATGTATTGGATGTGTGGTCTGTGGTAGGAATTGTTGGTTACCAACTCAACTCACAAACTGGTCATTGCGGATATAATTTTATCCGAATGCTGGATTGTAAACCCAAACATTCGACTGTCACACTCCTACGTACTAGGTATTTATTTATATATATTTATATTTACTTTTTATTTATCAAAGTTATGTCCCAAGAAATTATCTCGCTGTACTTAAGAGCTTTAGTTGTAATCACACGTCAACGGTTACATAAAAATTTATGGAGAAATTTTTTAATCCGCCTGTTTACACGTCTCTTATTTTGACTGGCTCAGGATTATTCCCAGATGATATGGATGTGGATAATTGGATGTAATTAACTTTAAAAGCGCGGAGATGTGCGACGTTTTTTTAGCGAAATTTTAAATAATTGCTTTCACTTGAGGCCCAATTAAATAACGTCGTTAGTGGGTAATTTGTTATCAAATTTTGCAAGGATTATTTTCAACTTTCACGATATTGCAGAGGAAATTTTTAGTTGCTATTGTTCCTGGTTTGGGAGAATTTGAATGCATTTTTTGGGAAAAGCCGAAGGCGGGAAAAATCTTTAATCGAAAGTCTGGTTGGAGTTTTTTTTGCTTTTATTGACGGTGGTGTTTTTTTTTTTTTTTGCAGAAACTTTGTGGCTGGGGTACTACAGTTTCAACTTTATCGAGGTCTATGCCAAGCCGCAGGCCAACGATACACCAATGATCCACGTCGGCCGCTGCATAAATGCGATTTTTATAGAAGCCCAGAGGCTGGACGCGTTTTAGCGTAAGTTTTTTTAAATATTTATTTATTTTGGTAGGGAAATAGATTTTTTTGAGATTTTAATAAATAGGCGGGACTTTTAAATGTGTTCTACATACTGACAATATTTAAAAAAAAAATGAACTAATTTCGGTTAAAAAATTTTTAATTTACAATTTTTCCCCCATGAAAAAAATTTATAAAAAAAATATATGTTAAATAAAAAGAAAATATATTTTTCATATAAAAAAAATATATTAAAAATACATAAAAAATATATAAATATATATGTTAATATAATATTAATATAATATATAATATATATTAATATAATATGCATAAAAAATATATTTTAAATAGCTAACTTTTGGCCGATTTTCGTATATATTTTATATATTTTAAATATATTAAAAATATATCTTAGAATATATAAAAAATACATGGATAAAAATATACAAAAAATATATTTTTTTTATATTTAAAAATATACAAAAATTATATAAAAAATATATTTTTTATATAAACTTTTTATATTTCTTTTTCTATGTTGTTAATTAACTTAATAATATATTTTTTATATTTTCATAAATATATATTTTATAGATTTAAAATATATTATTCATGTATTTTTTTATATTTTTAAATATAAGAAAATTATATTTTTATACATGTATTTTTTATATATTTTTTATATATTTTTAATATATAAAATATATACGAAAATCGGCCAAAAGTTAGCTATTTAAAATATATTTTTTATACATATTTTATATATTTATGTATTTTTAATATATTTTTTTTATAATTTTTTTTCATGGGGGTTAGATTTTCCTGGAAAGTTTTTTGTCGCATAAATTTTTAAGTACCCGAAATATTCAGAAAATAAGGGAGGGTGGGGCAAAGTGGGCCCACCTCCTCTATTTAAAAATTTTCTAGGGTCTAGAAAAAAAAACTAACAAATTTCGTATTAAAAATTTTAAATTTCCTATTTTTTAATTTTCCTAAAATTTCTTATCATAATTTTCCCAGTACCCAAAATATATGAAACACATTTTTAAATACCTGTAGGGACTCATATAAATTACCAAAAAAAAAATATTTAAATATGAATATTGTTCGTTAGAAAGAAAGTATAACAAGTTAGAATTAAAATAAAAATAAATCATATATAAATATACAAAGAATATAAAGAAGGCTGTTGTAAGGACACAAATGACGTATTATAACATAAATGTGAAATGTACCACGTAACGCAGTTTAACAGAATGCAAGTGAGAGGAAACTAGAACGACTAGTCCTCGACATCGAATCGTATTAACTTTGGTAACTAAATATAAATATACATATACATATATATTATAAAATCCATCCATGTATGCAAATAAAATAATTATTTCGCGATACATTCCATATTCATAATTAACATACATTAAATTAACGCTCGTCCATTACCGCACCGTCTTCGTAACCTTACATTAAATATTAAATAATCGATTCATTTTATCAATTAACTATATTAATAAATAACATATATATGTAACATAATACTTTTTTATATTTTTTATATTTAACTTTTACTTAAATTGTCACTTTCTCATCGCAAACAGTTAATAGACTAATTAATTAAATTTTTTTTAAGCATATATTAGACTGATTCAAAAAAATCGACTAATTTTTTTTTTCTTCATTATATTGAAAATATTATTGGAAATGACGAAAAAAAAAATACTGTGAAAGTTTGAGCTCTTAATATTAATATTAACAACTGCCGCATCGCAATTTTCTATTTCCCGTTTAAATAACATGGGGAAATTTATTTTTTAAGCTTTGGAATTTTGTAGCTCTCGGTGGAACCAATATTTTCGAATGGTCAAGACATATTCTTATGGGAAATTTTACGCTCTACAAAAAAGGTCTCTTATAATTTTTCGATATTTTTATTTCTTCAAAAGTAATTTGAAGTTAAAGTTAGATTGACGATAAATTTGTCACATTTTTTAAATTTTTTGACGCAACCATCAACTTTATCCGAAAATTTTAAAGGACATTTTTTGTAGAGCATTTTATTTCCTACAACTTATCTCAGAGAAAATTTTCGATATTTCTCATAAGTCGTAAGTTATTCGCAATTAACTGAAAATTCAATATAATTAATTTTAAGCAACAAAATCTAGATTATTTAAGAAAATTTTCAGTTAATTGCGCATAACTTACGACTTAAGTGAAATATCGAAAATTTTCTCTGAGATAAGTTGTAGGAAATAAAATGCTCTACAAAAAATGTCCTCTCAAATTTTCGGATAAAGTTGATGGTTGCGTCAAAAAATTTAAAAAATGTAGAAATTTATCGTCAATCTAACTTTAACTTCGAATTACTTTTGAAGAAATAAAAATATCGAAAAATTATAAGAGACCTTTTTTGTAGAGCGTCAAATTTCCCATAAGAATATGTCTTGAACATTCGAAAGTATTGGTCCCACCGTGAGCTACAAAATTCCAAAGCTTAAAAAATAAATTTTCCCATGTTATTTAAACGGGAAATAGAAAATTGCGATGCGGCAGTTGTTAATATTAATATTAAGAGCTCAAACTTTCACAGTATTTTTTTTTCGTCATTTCCAACAATATTTTCGATATAATGAAGGAAAAAAAAATTAGTCGATTTTTTTGATACACCCTAATATATATTAAGGTGCTGCGTTTGAAATGAACATTTTTTTTTTTTTCACTCCCAATCGAAAATTTTGTTCTATTTAGTAAATTTGTTTTTTTTCCTTTTCAATGAATGAAACTCAGCCCCACATTTATGTATCGTATCGGTCCCAAGTTTTTCTTAAAGGGAAATGAATGCTCTTTAAAAAAGCCAGTAGCTGCTTAGCTCTGAGTTCAACTCTAGCTCTCCTGTGAGTCTTTAATGTCAAATTTTGTATCAAATTGATGGTTTTTTGCTGTTAACTCATGAACACTCAAGTTTAGAGAAAAAAAGTACATGATCTTTTTTGTAGAAAATTTAGTTTTCTATAAAAAAGGTTCCATGACTTATATCCGTAAAACTATTATTTTGAAAAATATATGAATTTAAAGTTATTAAAATTTAAAATTTTAGCAAAATTTCGAGATTAATTGTTTTCCAATTAAATAATATTCATATTTTATCAAAAAAAAATCAAAATTTGTAAGACATTCAAAATTAAGTATTTACAATCTATTTTTGGAATAAATTCGAAATCATTTATATATATATATCTATATATCATCAAATTATTACCATAAATAATAAACAACTGGTTTATTACAATAGTCGGTCTCTCATTATAATAGACATTATTTTTCAATAGCTTTAATTATATTTTAAAATTCAATATATATGTAAGCAAGCTGTTGAAGAAGTAAGATGCAATCTCTTGGCTCTTATGTAAATTTATTTCCCATAGAAAGACGAGGTGAGCGACTTGACTATTTTTTTTTTTTTTATTGTTGTTGCATCCAATTTTCCCACCTCATTTCTTCACAATTTAAATCACTTGTTATTACTTCAATTTTTTTTTTTTAATGGCCACTAATATATACAAATATATATGCTTTATTTTTATTGACGATTTTGAAAATATAAAAATTGTGAGGCAAAAAAAAACGAAGTGTTTATTGGCATGAAAAAAGGAGCGCAAATGTATGTAATGTGTAATAACATATATGTTGGGCATTAGCGGTGAAATAAAAATAAACATATAAATAAATATAAAAAGTAGTGTGTTAACTGCATTCGTCTCAAGACGATCATGAGTGTGACGCAATATATGTTGCGCTGCGCGGCGATATCTGGGTTTAAACTCGACTCTGGTAGATGTGTAGATATAGAAGAATACAAATGTATGTACACTGAGAAGAGAGCGAATCATTATGTGTAATGCAACTTGGTAGTGTGATGTGTAGTAAGTACATGGACGAAATGTACTGTACGGTAACTAGTGTAGTTAGTTGGTAGTTAGTTTCTGTGGGATTTAATATTGACCGGGCGAACTCAGAACCATCACCGGATAATCCTACTCGAGAGTTTAATCGGTTATTTTAACTAAAGTCTTTAATATATTTAATTACTTTACTTTTGTTGGAGTTCATTTCCTTCGTTTAGTTCTCATTTTTTTTTTTTTTTTAATTAAATGTTTATTTTGTCATTTAAAAATTTTTTTTAAATTTTATCAATGTATTTTTTTTTTTTTTTAAATAAAGTTAGCAGACATTTAAAAATTTTTGGATTGTTTTTTTTAAAAAAAAATGAACATTAAAAAAAATATTTTGAAAAATTGCACGTATAGTTTATGAAATTTCCGACATGTGCATTTTTTTAAAAATATATTTTTTTCATTATTTATCTGTTAATAAAAATGTTTTTTGATTTCAAATGTCTGCTGCCTTTACTGTCATTTTTTTTTTATTGTTTTCGAGTATAAAAATTAGTAGGGGGAGTGGGGCAAAATGGGCTGACATTACACATAAGCCCACATATCTTAAGGGGCCCATTTTGCCCCACTTGTCTTTATAAAATTTTTCTTATTGAATTGAGTTTTTTTATGATACTGAAGTCAGCAGACGTCTGATAACTTTTGGATTTTTTTAATTGCGGTAAATTATGAAAAAAAAAATATTTAAAAAAATTGTATTTGTAGTTTTGGAAATTTCCTACATGTGCATTTTTTTAGTTTTTTTTTTTTTTTTGTACTCGATCTGTTGAAAAAAAAATCCGAAAATTATTAATTGTCTGCTACCTTCAGGATCAGAAGTGAGCCGACATCTAATAATTTTTGAAATTTATTTAAATCAGTAAATTATGAAAAAAAAAAATATTTAAAAAAATTGCACTTATAGTTTTTGAAATTTCCTACATATGTATTTTTTTAGTTTTTTTTTTTTGTACTCGATATGTTGAAAAAAAAATCCGAAAATTATTAATTGTCTGTTACCTTCAGGATCAGAAGTTAGCCGACATCTAATAATTTTTGAAATTTATTTAAATCGGTAATTTATAAAAAAAAAAATATTTAAAAAAATTACACTTGTAGTTTTTTTAATTCTCTACAAGTGCATTTTTTTAGTTTTTTTTTTTTTTGTACTCGATCGATTAAAAAAAAAATCTGAAAATTATTAATTGTCTGCTAACTTCAGGATCAGAAGTTATCCGACATCTGATAATTTTTGGAATTTCCTCAAATCAGTAATTTATAAAAAAAAAAATATTAAAAAAAATTGCACTTGTAGTTTTTTTAATTTCCTTCATGTGCATTTTTTTAGTTTTTTTTTTTTTTGTACTCGATCTGTTGAAAAAAAAATCTGAAAATTATTAATTGCACCCGTAGTTTTTTTTTTAATGACAGTAGATATAGATCAACCATTTGTATAAGAGCTTAAATTATTTATATAAAACTAAAGCAAAATGGCAGATCTAAAATTTTTTTTTTAATTCAAATTAATTTATTTTCAATAAAAAACATAATTTCAGATGAATAATTGATACCATTTATTATTTTATTAGTAATAAAACTCAATCGATCTAAAGATAAATTACGCGTGTAAAGTCTTAAGTAAAAAAAGAAAAAAAAAAATTGAACGAGTATCATAATAAAAAAACGAATGGTCTCACATAATAAAAATAATAAAAAAATAACAGTTATTAAAGTTAATAGTAATATATCAGATACTAATATTTCAAAAAGACAACGTAACATAACTCTCGCTGATCTGTAGGAAAAGAAAACGTCAAAAAAAAAAAGTACATATAAAGTTTCCATCCAGCAAACATAACACTCCCATACATAACAGAGCGATTACTCGTCAGTGCATTAAAGCGAAAGAAAATTCATGCTATCACTAAAATTCTATGCTTTAGTCGCGAATCTACCCAGCTCATAAATACCTACTGTACATACGCTATCTACTCACATCCACCCATACATAAATTTATATATCTATGTTTGTCTTCCTGTAGTCAACAAACTCGAGTTAACAAAAGTTAATACAATATCAAGTACATAAGACCCAGCACACAAATGATTCAATCCTCGTAAACTCTCGCCAGTTAAATTACGGTTATATGTAATGTTACAAACACACTATTATGTACTATTGCGAAAGCCTATCACATTAAAACATCTAGAAAAAATATGTTTTTAAAAACGACGCATATCAATGTCCTTTAATAAATCGATTTTCATTTCCGGTACTGTAAAAGGAACGGTGTCAAAAATGGACTCTATTCAAAACCGCGTGGTGTTAAAATGAAATAACGCCGGTGTTGGCAGCCCATACGATAAAAATATATGTCTGGGCAAATCTGCATATATGAGACATATTTATATATATGTTGCATATATGCAGATTTGCCCAGATATATCCGGATATATATTTTTTTCGTATGGGAGTGTTAAAATACTGGTGTTAAATCAGTGTAAGAAAAAATTCCACGTATGGAAATTAGAAAGAAAAAATGTTACATATGAAAAAACATAAATTTTGCTGTGTATTTATTTAGATAATTTATTTTATACGTAATTTATTAAAAAATTACACAATTTCACGCCTACTATTTCAATCATCATTAATTTAATTTATTAATTAAAATTTTGTTTAACTTTCGTGATCGAGGAAGTAAAAATATTTACAAAGTTAAATATTTTTAACACCGGGAAATTTTTTTAACACCTTTAAAGAATATTAACACCTTCGGCGGTGTTATTTTAACACCGCTATAGGTGTTGAAATTTAACACCTTGAATTTTATCACCTACACCGCCAGGACTTACCCCTGATTTTTCTTTAAGTCTATAACTAAGTCTTGACGGTGTAGGTGTTAAATTTCAACACCAAGAGCGGGGTTAAAGTATTTTTAACACCGGGAATTTTTTTAACACCTCTAAATAATATTAACACCTTTGGTGGTGTTATTTCAACACCGCTTTTGGTGTTAAAATTTAACACCGAAAATTTTAACACCTACACCACCTGGATTTAAGATAGATTTTAATTTCCTACACTGTAAAAAAATTCGGGATAAGTCTAGATGGTGTAGGTGTTAAATTTCAACACCAAAACCGGTGTCAAAATATTGTTAACACCGGGAAATTTTTTTTAACACCTGTAAAGATTCCTTACACTTCGGTGGTGTTATTTTAACACCGCTTTTGGTGTTATTTTAACACCGCTTTTGGTGTTATTTTAACACCGCTTTTGGTGTTAAAATTTAACACCGAATATTTTAACACCTTCACCACCTGGACTTAAGATAAATTTTAATTTCCTACACCGTAAAAAAAGTCGGGATAAGTCTAGACGGTGTAGGTGTTAAATTTTAACACCAAAAGCGGTGTCAAAATTTTTTTTTCTAATTTCTAAACGTGGAATTTTTTTCTACACCGATTTAACACCAGTATTTTAACACCGCCAAACTACACCACCTACACCGATGTTATTTTATTTTAACACCGCTCTGTTTACAGTGTATTCATTCATCCATTAAACACTGAAAAAAAATATTATTATTTTATACATTTTTTTAATTAATAAGCTTTCTAATATCCTTGGGTATAAAAAAAAAATGAATAATGGTTTATTTATTTATTTTTTAAGTTACAAATAAACATAAATGTTGATATGTGATGTTAGTAACGCAATCAATGGTTCAGAGTCCCGTAGTTAAAAAGTTGCGAAATTATGAGCAGACAGGAAAGTCCCGATTTCGCTCTTACTCTCCATACCGGAAATTATAAGATCGATGAATTACGACAACTATTCGCTAAAAACATTCCTAAAACGTTCTTGTAACCCATTCACTGTTCTCACGGCTTCGATTAATTCGCTTGGGTATTATCTGGGTAATTATACATTGCTTAGACATTTTTTAAATTTGTCTAGCTACGGTGATATTAATAGAATATAGGATTAAGAAACTTCTGGTGTCAATGTGCTAACAAATATCTTTACATGAAAATTTATATTGCGACATTTTGGCGGTCGGAAAATTGTTTGAATTTTTTTAAAGTGGAAAATTGTTTCCTTGCAATTTTTTATGAATAATTTTCTAGACAACATGAAGTTTGCGCGCGAACCGGCATTTAATTTAAAAAATGATCATTATTTAATTTTTTGATGGTCAATTGACGTCAATTGTCCAAAAAATTTTGAATTGATGATAAAAAAAAAAATTCAAGTTATTTTCTAAATTGTTTCTCGTTTTTTAGTTTCTACCCACCAATAGAATAAATTTTTGCCACCAATCAACTCATAGCATCTAATTTAGACACCCGGCCTTAAAAACGATCCTCCCAATTCCCAAAAATGGCAGTTATGGTCGTAGAACATCACTATTAAATAAGATTCTAATCAACTGTTTTTAAAATTATCTCAAAAAAGTATAGATTAAATTCAACATGGCATTAATTGGACGTTAATTGATTTAAGATGTCAACTAACGTATGTTTAAATATATAATTTAGAATCATCTCACACAAATATTATCTCATTCACTGACAAGTTTCTTACATCTTACTCGCTTAATATAAACTCACTTTCTACGAGGTATGTTGAGCATTAATCTATAGCCAAAGGCATTATTCGCGGCATAACGTGACCCAACGTACACTTGACCTTTCAGAAATGTTTTATATATACACAACTACTCCCATATATGTATGTACATATATATTAATTCCAATACAAATTCCCTAGGTTATTTATTTTTAACACTTGACACTCAATATTCAATTATTACATCACCTTACATCTTATTATTTAATCTCCTTACACAATATTAATAATAATAAATAACAAATTATACAACGAGATATATATTTTTACTATACAAGATATTATTATTTATTTAGCAAATATGATTTCTCAAATTATCGATCTATTTGTCGAGAATTTTCTACTTTACATGAGTACGCTTTACTAATACAACAAATATATATTATATATAGGTGTGTACAGAAAAAAACAATTTCTTGGGACACGAAACATTTCGTATTACGAAATGAAAAAAAAAATTTTCTTAGGTCTAGAAAAAATTTCTTGGCGCAAAAAATATTCTCTTACCTCAAGAAAATTTATGATCTCAGTTCAAAATGAAAAAAATTTCTTGAGGCGAATAAAAATTTTTTTTACCAAGAAATTTTATCAAGAAATCATTTTTACCAGATAAGGATGTAGAGTGGTTTGATATGTTATTTAAAAAAAATTTTGGATAGAAATAAGAAATTTTTTTTTTCTTTTTTTTCATCATGCTGTACCTCCAAAATTATAGTAGCTAAAAATTTGAAAAAATTCTGAGGAGTAACGGCTAATATAAGGATAAAGTCTACAGAGTTTCAAATTTTTCGAACAATTACTTTGGCCGGAATAAAAAATTAATCGTTCAATGCCAAAAATCACATGTTATTCAAATGGGAAATTTGCATCACTGTGCGGCACGGGTCAAAATTGAGATAGAAACCTGAAACTTTGAGCATATTTTTTTTTATCTATTTCGAACCACATAAACCTCTGGGAGCATAAAAATTTGAAAATATCCAAAATAAGGACCACCCTAATATATATATTAGGGTGATTCAAAAAACAAACAACTTTTTTTTTTTTCTTCCAAACAGGTTCAAGAGTTTCGTTTAGATAAAAAAAGACGCCTGTGAAAATTATAGCTCTTAATATTAATGTTAAGAGGTTCCGTATTGCACTTTTCTATTTCCCATAAGAATAACATGGAAAAAAATTTTTTTGCGTCTTCTGATTTTCATAAGTAGCTAACGATGCGTCATAGGAATAATTGGCAGGCATGTTTTTGTAGGTAATTGAATGCTCTACAAAAAAAGATTTTTATCATTTTTTGATAAATTTATTTGTTCAAAAGTTATTTGAGGTTGAAGTCGAATTCATATTGAATTTTGAGATCTTTTTACTTTTCCGGCGAAACTATCAGACCTATTACAAAATATTATGGAACCTTTTTTGTAGACAATTTTATTACCTACAAGTAATTCCCAATAAAGTTTTTTCGAATTCCGCATTGTTTTCTAGTTATTTTCATTTTAATGTCAAACTCAAAAAAAATAGTCTTCTGATCGATTTTATATATGCATGTATGTATGTATGTATGTATGTATGTATGTATGTATGTATGTATGTATGTATGTATATCTTATTACGTCACGTGATAATTAGATAGTATTTGTTTAAACCGGATGTAGTGATTTGTATCAAGAAAATATATATATATATATAATGCCGAGATTAAATTTTTTTAATTAAAAATAAAAAAAAATTAATTTTTTATTTTACATCAATACCCAGTAATTAAAGCGTACATTCATAGTCAATTAAGTAATTAACAATCTTTTTTTTTAAATAAACATAAATTACTACAATTTACTTTTAATTAGTGTGAGTATTAAATTAATAAAAATATCAAGTTAATAATTAATTCAAAAAAAGTTTGGGGTCGAACAAAAAATTGTAACGTTACTGAAAAGCTTTTAGTTTGACCGTTGATTCAACAATTGTTAAAAGTTTTGTCGAGTTTTGCCAAACATATTCTGGCTTTGATATAAATTATGAATTTTATTTTTTTTTTTTTTTTATGTCGGTTTTGTAAATTTTTTTTACGAAAATTTAAATGTAACTTTGAAATTGGGTTGAATTTTTTACGTCAACTGCAGCAACTTTTTTTAATAAATAAATAAACGTTAAATTAACAGCCATGTGATTTTATTTGTAAAAAATTCAAAAAAAAAAATTTAATGTATTTAAATTTAAAATAAAAAAAATTTCTCTTGAATGAGACCTTTGTAAATTTCAAGTAAACACACGTCTCCGGATTCCCGGCAATAATTTAAAAAAAAAAACAATCTCTGCATACTTACTAACAGCCAAAAGTTAAACTCATTAATTTATATATTTTTTATTCATTCGTAAATAAAAATTTCGGAGAAAGTAAATTTATTTTAAAAATTTGACGACATTTTTTTTGCTTCTGCTTCTGTTCCTGAGGTATAATAGACCGATTTTCACTTGCAGGAGATTGATGGAGAAAGGATCCTCAAGACCATGGCAGGACACACTCCAAGAGGCGATCGGTGAATTCAGATTGGACGGTGACGCACTCAGAGAATTTTTCAGGCCATTGGAGGATTGGCTGAGAACGGAAAATCTCAGGAACGGTGAAGTTGTCGGTTGGTCTTACGGTAAGTCCTATTATATATATTTATTATCACATCATTCAATATGTATCTCGGTCTGTCTCTATTTCTATATAGCCATACATATATACATATATATATATATAAATAAAATATATATAAAATTACTTTCCATCACATAAAGTAAAGTGAGCTAAAAAACAACCGACTTTCTGATCTTCCGGTTTATTATGTCTCAGTATTTTATTGATCATTGATCTCTAACGGATTTCCGTGTAATATATATATGTATATATATATTGATAATAAAATATAAAAGACCACTAGCCACTGCTCTTTATTATTGATATATTTATGATCATATTTCACTTTGAAAATAATTTATATAATCTAATCCCGCGAATAATAAATTTGAATTTTTCCCGCGAAATTTGAATTAAAAAATTTAAAGTTCAGAAATAATAAAATTTTTACTCGACTGAAAAGTGGCCGACAAAAGACTCGAAAGTGAATACAAGACCGAAATTTGACCCACGTCTAAAAAATTTTCTGTTCTATTTTGAGCTTGAAATTTTATTTTTAAAAAATACTACGGCCGAAAAAACGCAGACTCAATTTATGGGCGAATTTTCGGCCTATTTATGAGGAATAACAAAATTTCGAAGTTTTTCTGGCCTAATTTCGGCATTTTCCAATGAAATTCTTCAGCTGAGTCGTAATTTTGACAAAATTCAGCTTTTTCGGCCTTTTCTCCGTATTTTCGGTCGGAAAAGATAAAATTTATTGAGCAGACAAAAAAAAATTGATACCTCGGCCTAAAAATATTTTTGCAATTCCGAAAAAAATCAAAATTTCGTTCGTTCAAAAAAAAAAAATATCAGGCGCAAAAATTAATTATCGAGCCAAAGAAAATTATAATGAAGTTAACAGACAATTGAAAATTTCGGATTTTGTTTTTTCAAAAAATAAATCACAAAAAAATGCATACGTAGAAAATTAAAAAAACTAAGTGCAATTTTTCAAAATATTTTTTTTTTAGTAATTTATCATTTTTTAAAAATTCAAAAAATTATTAGATGTCGGCTGACTAGTATCAGAAAATTTTTTCCGTGGAAAAGTAAAAATTTTACCAATATTACTTAATATAAAAATAAATATAAGAACCCATGAATATATGAATAATCTTCTCATATATCTGTCGCTACTTACTCGCGATTATAATACGCTAAGCTGTATCCTCAATCCTCGCGTATGTCGGCGCTATCTAATCCGTGGGATTGAGTATTATTACGAAATGGGTGTAACGAGAGCGAAAGGAGCCTCTTACATTACATTACACTGCACTACACAACACAACACAACACTGCATTGCACTATACTAGATACCAGTGCAGCACATGTTAATAAACCCTCAAGACTAATATATAAGTAAAAGAACTAAACATAATAATAAATACATGAATATTTCTCATCAGTATTAATCTCTCGATACACGGACAGAAATACATGTGAGGGTGTCCGTGTCCTCCCACATGCACACACTGAGCTTTAGGTTTAAGTTTTTGTGCGATACAATGTAATGTAAGTACAAGTCGAGTTAATAATATGAAGAAAGATGTATGGCGGCGTCTGTTGCTGTATAAAGCTGTTATGTGTGTATAGAATCGTGAGACACGTTCGACGTCTTAGGTCGCTCTTATTTCCATGCCTCGTTGCCTTTGTTTAGCTCTCACGACACACTTTAACTTACTCAAGTCTTTAATATATTTTTTTATACATTTATTCTTACATATTTAACACGAAACACCCACGGAGATATTTACCCGTCCGATATCATGTCTATATATGAATATTCTTTAATTCACCTGAGAAAATCGCGGCTTTTTTTAGTGAGTCGGCTCTCTTTTAAATATTTCATATATGGAAAAAAAAATTTTCGTGGCGTAAGAAATATTCTGCATTAGGAGTTGAAAGTAAAACTTTTTCGAGTCTAGAAAAAATTTCCTGAATTTAAATGATACTGAAGTTAGCAGACGTCGATTTTTTAAAAAACGATAAATTATAAAAAAAAAAATATTTGAAAAAATTGCACTTATAGTTTTTAAAATTTTCTACATGTGCATTTTTCAGGTTTTTTTTTTCTTCAAATTTAATTCGGCAAAATAAATTAAAAAAATTTTTAATTGTCTGCTGACTTCAGGATCGTGAATTTAAAATTTTCTTGGAGCCAGTGGAAATTTTTATGTTTTTTGAATTTTTATTTTAATTATTTAAAAAAAAAAATCAATTAGTAGGAAATTAATCATTTTAGTAAACAATTAAAATTATTTTTAAAAATGAAAAAGAAAAAATTACAGTGGCTCATTTTCCCCGAATTTTCATATTGTTTCCTTTCCATGATAAAAAAAAATTTTTTAATTCAAATTTCTAAGTTGCCGCCTAAGCTAGTGAATTTGTTTCACTCAAGATATTCCATTTTGCCCCGATTCTCATGAGTAGTCAATTTTTTATAGAAAAATCATCATTACCCTGTAACTTTATGATTCAATTTTCTCAAACAAAACAATAAATAATAGTGTTGAGATTCTTATATATATTCTTATATTATTAATAACAATAATAATAATAATAATAGAGTGAGCTAATTTTCATGGGATTACAGATTACACATAAATTTATTTTTATTTACAATACAGCTTTTACTCGGAGAAATATATGAGAAGACAGACAATTAATAAATATCCTGTTGTTTATTCGTAGATATATATATTAGGGTGTGTCATTTTAAGGCTATATTTTTTTTTTACTGCTATACCAGAAAATCTGGTAGTATATAGAAAATAAAAAATTATGCCGCTGGGCTAAAGGGTTCAAGTCCAATAGCGGCTTAGCTCATCAAAAAATTCGATTTCCCATTTAAATAACACAGAAAATTTTTTTTTTTAACTTTGAGTATTTTTAACTCGTGCACAAATCAATAGATCGAATTGACTAATACATATTTTTGTAGGAAATTGAACGTTCTACAAAAAAGGTCTCTTATCATTTTTCGATCAATCGATCTGTTCTAAAGTTATCAGAGCTCGAAGTCAAGTTATAGTAAATTTCGAGATCATTTTACTTTTCCGGCAAAACTATCAGACTTATCACAAAATATTATAGAATCTTTTTTGTAGACAATTGTATTTCCTACAAATTATTATTCGTAAAATTTTTTTAAATTCCGCATTGTTTTCTAGTTATTTTCATTTTAATTTCGAGCTTTGAAAAAAGTAGTGTTCTGATCGATTTTAAGAGCTTGAAATTAAAATGAAAATAACTAGAAAACAATGCGGAATTCGAAAAAATTTTACTAATAATAATTTGTAGGAAATACAATTGTCTACAAAAAAGATTCTATAATATTTTGTGATAAGTCTGATAGTTTTGCCGGAAAAGTAAAAAGATCTCGAAGTTTACTATAACTTGACTTCGAGCTCAAATAACTTTAGAACAGATCGATTGATCGAAAAATGATAAGAGACCTTTTTTGTAGAGCGTTCAATTTCCTACAAAAATAGGTATTAGTCAATTCGATCTATTGATTTGTGCACGAGTTAAAAATACTCAAAGTTAAAAAAACAAATTTCCCGTGTTATTTAAACGGGAAATCGAATTTTTTGATGAGCTAAGCCGCCATTGGACTTGAACCCTTTAGCCCAGCGGCATAATTTTTTATTTTCTATATACTACCAGATTTTCTGGTATAGCAGTAAAAAAAAAATTATAGCCTTAAAATGACACACCCTAATATATATAGATATTCATATATTTATGTATATATGTGATTACAGACGGCGACTACTGCAAACGGAGCATCGAAACAGCCGGTCTTCAAGTCTATGGAGCTGGATTTTATAATAGTGCTTTCTCTGTTTATCAATATTCGAGTTTCGTTATGACTTTGCTATTAATTATTGTGACAGCCGTTTTTTAAAATGATTATTTTATAAATTTATTTATTACTTAAGTTATTACTCAAAATAAAATTTTTAAAAATATAAATGATTATTTGTTTAAATTTTTACTTCGATGGAAAAATATTTGACATTGAAAATTTTAGGTGTAATTTTATAAAAAGTTTTGTAAAATTTACATGGACACATAAATAATTTATGGTAAAATTTTTATAAATTGACTTCGTGTATAAAATAGATAAAAAAAAAATTAAGTGATTTAAAATGCAAATAAATCAGACCGCGAGATATAATAAGTATATTTTAAAATCAACGCACATATAAGAACGCGGAAAGAGAAATAAATGATCCTATACGCTACATAAATAAATACACAAATATATATGTATATATATATAAATGTATGTATATAATCAGTTGTCCATCACATCACGTTAGTCATAATAAAAAGTCTATAGAGACTTAATTTTCGAGATTAAATATCTCGATAACATTCTCTTAGCTACAATGCGCACATCAATTACACCAGCAACAAAACAAATATATAAATAGTATACAAATATATAACAAGTATTTCTTATATATATAACAAATATTTCTCAAAAATTTTTATTTATTTTGTATAAAAAATTTTAAATAGATATATTTTTGTTTACTGTAACAAGATGGCGGGAAAATCTATTGTGCGCAGGCGCATAAAGAGGGGGAAAACCCGAAGATACCCGAAGTAAATTTCTGTACTAGTGCGATAATTTCCCAAAAAAAAATTTTTATAGTAAATTTTTTTTATTTAAAAAAAAATTGAATTTTGGTTTCCATAAAATTTTGAAAACGAAAATTTTTTTCATAATTCAAAATAAATTTTGAAATTAAGATGAATATCAAATTAATTATGATACTGAAGTAAGCAACCGTCAAATAATTTTGGAGTTTAAAAAAAATGATAAATTATAAAAAAAAAAATTATTTTGAAAAATTGCACTTGTAGATTTTTTTATTTTCTACATGTGCATTTTTTTAGTTTTTTTTTTTTTTGCAATTGATTTGGTGAAAAAAAAATCCAAAAATTGTTGATTGTCTGATAACTTCTGGATCATAAATTAATTACTAAATTTTTTTTATTCTTTCAAAAATACAAAAACTTTTTGTAAAAAAAAAAGAAAAGAAAAGTCTCCGCAGAACGTGATGAACAATGAGTCTAATGCCCTATAGAGTCTGGCTTTCACCGTTTAGCCGACGTTAAAAGGAAGTAAAAAAAAAAAAAAAAAACCAAATAGATAAAGTGTAATATAAGTAAATATATAAGGGAGTTATAGAGAAACGGAATCTGGTGTAAGTATGAAAAAATTAAATTGAATTTTAAAAAACGCTTTATAATAGACACTAATGAGACGATGATACGCTAGATCTTATTTGTAATTCTCCTGGTAACTGTTTTAGTTGTAAATTGGCTGAGATACTTGACGTTAAATTGTTTGTAGACGTCTCCTGACTGTGACACCTTCTGGGAAATAGTAATTATGAGCCTTTCACGTAATGTGATGTAATGGAGATTAAAAGACACGTTGGGCGCCAGATAAGTTTCATTTTTTATTGTTGGTATTTATGAGTACGCCGGGCGTTTAAATTTAATGGATAATTTTTTCGGTGATTAATTATCGCAGTTAATGGTTTATTTGGGTATTCAATTAATTTTAATTGGCTGAAAGTAATGATGAAAGGTATTTAATTATGACATTGTCATGCTGATTGATCAAGAGTAAATTGCATTTAATTATTAAATTGAGATTAAGGTATTACTCATATAGAATTTTATTAATCGTCATAATTATTCATGATACGGTCATTTGACTGCTGCTTTGCGACATTAATATTTTTTTTTTCACTATGAATTTTTTTTATTACGTAACAGAAAAAAATTAATTCTTGGCGCAATTTATTTTTCTCGTCCCCGGAAAATTTTTACTTGACCCAAAAAAATTTTTTAGGTCAAGTTAAAATTTTCTTGGGGTAGAAAATAATTTTTGCGTCGATCGATCATTAAAAAAAAAATTATCGATTGAATTGATCCAGACCAATAATTTTATACTTGATCCTAAAGTTAGTAGACAATTCAAAATTTTGGGATTTTTTTTTTTCAACAAATAAATTACAATAAAAAAAAACTGAAAAATGCACATGTAGAGAATTGAAAAAATTAGGGGTGTAATTTCTTAAAATATTTTTCATAACTCCTGCCTTTAAAGTTCAATATTCGAGCGTCGTGTAGCGCGAGTAAAATAGGTCTTTCTCTCGATAACTCGACGAAACTATACAACGATGTCGAAAAATCAGCTGTTGGACTTTTCAGCATGATTTTACTGTGCTGAAAAGTAATTGGCTATAGGAAATGTATTCAAATTACCTAGCGACCGTCGTTCACTCGAGTTAAAAAGAGATAGCGATACTTTTTTCTCCATATACTCCTACTGTCGCGTTTATCCTGAAATCCGCACATGCGCAAATAGAAAGACGACAATTGGAAACCAGCATTGTGATCATATGTGTCTTATTCTTATTGAAAATCATAACCTGTGTGTTTGATTGTGAAAATTATAATATTATATTATTTATTGTTCATAAAAAATTGCCACATTATTAAAAACATAGATTTTAATAAACTATGGCCGATTTAACGCGACAGTGTACTCCGCCAAATTTGGTTGCTGCGGCACAAAAAGCGACGCTAAATCTTTTACCCAAAAAATCAAAAGCGTTATACAACAAAGCTTATGATAAGTTTTTAGATTGGCGTAAATTAAATAAGACAGAATCGTTCTCCGAGACTGTAATATTAGCCTATTTAAATCACCTGTCTGAAACATTATCACCATCGACATTATGGTCACAGTTTTCGATGATAAAAACGACAATTTTATTAAATCATAATGTGGACATAAAAAATTATGGGAAAGTCACAGCTTTTTTAAAAAACAAATCGATTGGATATAAACCTAAGAAAGCTAAAACTCTAACATCAAATGAAGTAGAAAAATTCTTAAATGAAGCTCCTGATGAAATATATCTTGCTTTAAAAGTAAGTTTATAATAATTTAAATTCTCACTTATAATCTGTGAATTAAAAAATTAACTATTATTTTTAGGCTATTTTAATTTTTGGCGTAAGTGGGGCGTGCAGGCGCGGTGAATTATCGAGTATGACTACTAATAATATAAAAATTGTTGACGAATCTACTATACTTGTCCAATTACCTAAAACTAAAACTAACGTTGCCAGGTCATTTACTATTATCGATACATTTAATGAAGTGGTAAAAAAATATATGTCAACACGCCCAAAAGAAACAAAGATTGATCGTTTTTTTTTAAAATACGCCAATGGTAAATGCCAACAACAGCCGATGGGAATAAACAAAATTGGTTCTATTCCGAAAATAATTGCTGAGTATTTAAAACTACCTGAACCGGAATTATATACAGGTCACTCATTACGACGTACTTCAGCAACATTACTAGCTGATGCAGGCGCTGATTTGCTAACGTTAAAACGTCACGGAGGATGGAAATCTAGTAATGTTGCTGAAGGATACATCGATGATTCGGTAGGAAACAAAAAAGAAATCGCCAGTAAAATAAAAAAAAATATAATTTTGAATAAAGAAAATCAGACTATTGAAACGAGTGAAGCTAATATTGAAATTACTGAAGATATTAACCAAAATGAATTAGTTAAAGATAATTTATCTGCTGTAGTGTCTCAAGTACAAAATACTACTGTACATAAGAATCTTGATATTTCATCAACAATTACCATGCCTTCTAAAAATATGAATTTCTCGTTCCACAATTGTACCGTCAATTTCAACTTTGATAATAAATAAATATTATATGTACTAATTATTCTTACGGAAAAATAATACTAAAAAATTTTTAGATTAATGTAATTCAAAAGAAAATTAAAATTAAAACAGAAATTAAGAGTTCAATTACAAAATAAAACATTAATAGATTGTTATTATTTACACCTGTACAATTATTTATATTCAGGAGGTAATTTTTTATTTTTTGAATGATTGAATTCCTCTCAATTAAACTTTAAAGGCAGTCATTATAAAAAATATTGTTCGATACATAAAATTAAAAAGAGGGATACGGTATGCATGTATTGTCAACACTCGTCTAGGGATATGTTACATTCACAACGAGAACTCGTACCTACATCTCTCTCGCACTCGCTTCGCTCGTGCGAGAAAGATGTATGTACTCGTTCTCGTTGAGAATGCGGCATAACCCAAGACTTGTGTCGCCAATCCAAGCATGCCGCAAACCCTCTTTTTAATCCTACGTATCGAAAATAGCTATTTTTAACTTCCCGCTAAGAAAATTGTAAATTTTCAAAAATTCGGGAAGTTATTGGTTTCGGTCCGATTTACGAAAATCGAATTTCCATCAGATGTCGACGTTTCGAGGTCCTAGGAAGCTATCCTGACTAATTTCACGATGATGTCCGAGTGTATGTATGTGTGTACGTACGTACGTACGTACGTACGTACGTACGTACGTATGTATGTATGTAAATATTCATAACTCTTGAACGGATGAACCGATTTTGATCGTTGAGGTGTCATTCGACGCGGCTTGTTAATGTCTTGAGGCCGTATAAATTTGAACTTAATCGGTAGGGTGCGTTCAGAGATATTTCAAAAATAAAATTTTTTCGAAAATGTTTTATTTGGATAACTATTAATTTGCTCGATGGATTTATTCCAAAATCTAATCAGCTCTAAAACTCTATAAGCCGCGTCGAATGCCACCTCAACCATCAAAATCGGTTCATTCGTTCAAGAGAAACCGTTGACGAAAGAATTCAAAAAAAATTTTTTCCTTGGTTTTTTTGAAATTTCTCAAAAACGGCTGAATAAATCAATTTCAAAATTCGACCAGCTTTAGAACTTGATAAAACGCGTCGATTGCCACCTCAACCATCAAAATCGGTTAATTCGTTCGCGAGATATCGTGGAAGAAAGAAATGCTAAAAAATGGTTTTTTACAAAACAATGGCATACAAAAGTAATTGCGAGCTCGAAGAGCTCGAAAATATATTCACAATAATGTTTTCGAGCTCAGCGAGCTCGGAAACAGCGGGAAGTTTTGGGGCTGGCCCGCAGGGTCAACTGACAGACCGATTTTTTTTATAATTTATCGCTTAAAAAAAATCAAAAACTTATCAGACGTCGACTAACTTCAGTATCATTGATATTTTTTTTATTTACTATGAATTTTTTTATTACATAACAGAAAAAAAATGAATTTTTAGCGCAATTAATTTTTCTCGCTCCCGGAAAATTTTTACCCGACCTAAGAAATTTTTTCCTTGACCCAAGAAAATTTTTACTTGACCTATGAAATTTTCTACTTCACGAATTGTAAACGGAAATTTTTTAGGGAGAAGCCAAGAAAAAATATTTTGGGGCAAAAAAAAATTTCTTAGGTCAAGTAAAAATTTTGTAGGGGCGAGAAAAAAATTTTTCGTCAAAAAATCAATTTTTCCTGTGTATCGATCATTAAAAAAAATGATCTATTAAATTGATCTTGATCCTAAAGTTAGTAGACACTTAAAAATTTTCGGATTTTTTTTTCCATCAAATAAATTACAATAAAAAAAAAACTAAAAAAATGCACATGTAGAAAATTGAAAAAACTCGATGTGTAATTTTTTCGAATAATTTTTTTTTTATAATTTATCCCTTAAAAAAAAATCCCAAACATCAGGCGTCGACTAACTTCAGTATCATTGATATTTTTCCCTATAGAATGACTTTCATTTATAAAAAAAAAAAAAATGTCATGATACTCAGTAATAATTAATACACCCGACCTGTGTACTCTTGATATATAATAAAAAAAATTGTTATTTAATAAGAGGGCGAAAATAACAGAAATTACAAACTGCAAATTTTTTTTTTTTTTTCACTATTACGAGAGCACGAAAAAATGAATGATAATTTTCTCATGATTACACACATCTAGACTAAAGACATGTGCACGTGTAGATATATATGTATATATAATTTACAACAAAATGAAGAAAGTCTCTATCGAGTACTACCGGTCTATACAATGATTGCATCGAATTGAACATAACAATGACACGCGTGCCAGACAGTCCGAGTTATTGAACAGCCGGTTTTAACTCTTGCATATATTTGTCAGACATACCCATATATATATATATATATATATATATATATATATATATATATTGGGTCTACTGTACTCTGACAATGACTACATGCACTTGCATTTTAAACTGAACGTAATCGAGTGTTGCGATAAATTGCGGGTCATTATAATTATTTTTTATTTTTAAGACTGTCTATAGTTCCGTACAACAATTACTTTTTTTGACCATTGTTATCATTGTCGCTGTCCTTTCTTAATCAAGTAATTACTATTATGTATAATAACTACAATGAACACGTATTATATATATATAATTTATGATATAAATATAAGTAACCTTGTCATTACACACCGTCCATAATTATCTTGACGATTAAATCACATTAGTTTTTATTGTAATAATGAATTGTATTATAATTATTTAAGATTGAAAAATAAATAGAAAATGTAACCGTTTATTGAATTTGAATTTTTTTTTTTTTTATTCATTTCTTTTTTTTTTCTAGGCGAAGTCAAGGAAAAATGATTTTTTTAGGTTATGACAGCGCGTCAGGTGGGCCAGGGTCAGGAAATGGCGAAGGATGAAACTAGTTATGGATTTTAGCGAAGTGTGGACCGTAACGTTTTTTCTGTTGGAAATATCTCAGTACAATATAAACGTTTTTTGTTCATTATGATGTCCTCTAGTAGAAAAACCCTGAAAAAGTCCTGGGAAAAATTTATTTTCCGAACTCAGACTCGTAAGAGGCTGGGTGGACATGGGTAGAGATGGGTAGAGATGGGTGGAGATGGCCGGGGATGATTCTCTATGAAAAGTGGCCGTAATTTTTTTTCTGTTGGGAATAGCTCAGTACAATATTAACGTTTTTTGTTCATTATGATGTCCTCTAGTAGAAGAAACCCGAAAAAGTCCTGGGAAAAATTTATTTTCATAATTCAGACTCATATAAGGCTGGGTGGACATGGGTGGAGATGGGTGGAGATGGTCGGGGATGATTCTCTATGAAAAGTGGCCGTAATTTTTTTAACTTCCCGCTAAGAAAATTGTAAATTTTCAAAAATTCGGGAAGTTATTGGTTTCGGTCCGATTTACGAAAATCGAATTTCCATCAGATGTTGACGTTTCGAGGTCCTAGGAAGCTATCCTGACTAATTTCACGATGATGTCCGAGTGTATGTATGTGTGTACGTACGTACGTACGTTCGTACGTACGTACGTATGTATGTATGTAAATATTCATAACTCTTGAACGGATGAACCGATTTTGATCGTTAAGGTGTCATTCGACGCGGCTTGTTAATGTCTTGAAGCCGTAAAAATTTAAACTTAATCGGTAGGGTGCGTTCAGAGATATTTCAAAAATAAAATTTTTTCGAAAATGTTTTATTTGGATAACTTTTAATTTGCTCGATGGATTTATTCCAAAATCTAATCAGCTCTAAAACTCTATAAGCCGCGTCGAATGCCACCTCAACCATCAAAATCGGTTCATTCGTTCAAGAGAAACCGTTGACGAAAGAATTCAAAAAAAAATTTTTTTTTGGTTTTTTCGAAATTTCTCAAAAACGACTGGATAAATCGATTTCAAAATTTGATCAGCTTTAGAACTTGATAAAACACGTCGATTGCCGCCTCAACCATCAAAATCGGTTAATTCGTTCGCGAGATATCGTGGGAGAAAGAAATGCTAAAAAATGGTTTTTTACAAAACAATGGCATACAAAAGTATTTGCGAGCTCGAAGAGCTCGAAAATGTATTAACAATAATGTTTTCGAGCTCAACGAGCTCGAAAACAGCGGGAAGTTTTGGGGCTGGCCCGCAGGGTCATCTGACAGACCGATTTTTTCTGTTGGGAATAGCTCAGTACAATATTAACGTTTTTTGTTCATTATGATGTCCTCTAGTAGAAGAAACCCGAAAAAGTCCAGGGAAAAATTTATTTTCATAATTCAGACTCATATAAGGCTGGGTGGACATGGGTGGAGATGGGTGGAGATGGTCGGGGATGATTCTCTATGAAAAGTGGCCGTAATTTTTTTTCTGTTGGGAATAGCTCAGTACAATATTAACGTTTTTTGTTCATTATGATGTCCTCTAGTAGAAGAAACCCGAAAAAGTCCTGGGAAAAATTTATTTTCCGAACTCAGACTCGTAAGAGGCTGGGTGGACATGGGTGGAGATGGGTGGAGATGGTCGGGGATGATTCTCTATAAAAAGTGGCCGTAATTTTTTTTCTGTTGGGAATATCTCAGTACAATATTAACGTTTTTTGTTCATTATGATGTCCTCTAGTAGAAAAACCCTGAAAAAGTCCTGGGAAAAATTTATGTTCCGAACTCAGACTCGTAAGAGGCTGGGTGGACATGGGTGGACGTGGGTGGAGATGGGTAGAGATGGCCGGGGATGATTCTCTATGAAAAGTGGCCGTAATTTTTTTTCTGTTGGGAATAGCTCAGTACAATATTAACGTTTTTTGTTCATTATGATGTCCTCTAGTAGAAAAACCCTGAAAAAGTCCTGGGAAAAATTTATTTTCCGAACTCAGACTCGTAAGAGGCTGGGTGGACATGGGTGGAGATGGGTGGAGATGGTCGGGGATGATTCTCTATAAAAAGTGGCCGTAATTTTTTTTCTGTTGGGAATATCTCAGTACAATATTAACGTTTTTTGTTCATTATGATGTCCTCTAGTAGAAAAACCCTGAAAAAGTCCTGGGAAAAATTTATGTTCCGAACTCAGACTCGTAAGAGGCTGGGTGGACATGGGTGGACGTGGGTGGAGATGGGTAGAGATGGCCGGGGATGATTCTCTATGAAAAGTGGCCGTAATTTTTTTTCTGTTGGGAATAGCTCAGTACAATATTAACGTTTTTTGTTCATTATGATGTCCTCTAGTAGAAGAAACCCGAAAAAGTCCTGGGAAAAATTTATTTTCCGAACTCAGACTCGTAAGAGGCTGGGTGGACATGGGTGGAGATGGGTGGAGATGGTCGGGGATGATTCTCTATAAAAAGTGGCCGTAATTTTTTTTCTGTTGGGAATATCTCAGTACAATATTAACGTTTTTTGTTCATTATGATGTCCTCTAGTAGAAAAACCCTGAAAAAGTCCTGGGAAAAATTTATGTTCCGAACTCAGACTCGTAAGAGGCTGGGTGGACATGGGTGGAGATGGGTGGAGATGGTCGGGGATGATTCTCTATGAAAAGTGGCCGTAATTTTTTTTCTGTTGGGAATAGCTCAGTACAATATTAACGTTTTTTGTTCATTATGATGTCCTCTAGTAGAAGAAACCCGAAAAAGTCCTGGGAAAAATTTATTTTCCGAACTCAGACTCGTAAGAGGCTGGGTGGACATGGGTGGACGTGGGTGGAGATGGGTAGAGATGGCCGGGGATGATTCTCTATGAAAAGTGGCCGTAATTTTTTTTCTGTTGGGAATAGCTCAGTACAATATTTACGTTTTTTGTTCATTATGATGTCCTCTAGTAGAAGAAACCCGAAAAAGTCCTGGGAAAAATTTATTTTCCGAACTCAGACTCGTAAGAGGCTGGGTGGACATGGGTGGAGATGGGTGGAGATGGTCGGGGATGATTCTCTATAAAAAGTGGCCGTAATTTTTTTTCTGTTGGGAATATCTCAGTACAATATTAACGTTTTTTGTTCATTATGATGTCCTCTAGTAGAAAAACCCTGAAAAAGTCCTGGGAAAAATTTATGTTCCGAACTCAGACTCGTAAGAGGCTGGGTGGACATGGGTGGAGATGGGTGGAGATGGTCGGGGATGATTCTCTATGAAAAGTGGCCGTAATTTTTTTTCTGTTGGGAATAGCTCAGTACAATATTAACGTTTTTTGTTCATTATGATGTCCTCTAGTAGAAGAAACCCGAAAAAGTCCTGGGAAAAATTTATTTTCCGAACTCAGACTCGTAAGAGGCTGGGTGGACATGGGTGGACGTGGGTGGAGATGGGTAGAGATGGCCGGGGATGATTCTCTATGAAAAGTGGCCGTAATTTTTTTTCTGTTGGGAATAGCTCAGTACAATATTAACGTTTTTTGTTCATTATGATGTCCTCTAGTAGAAGAAACCCGAAAAAGTCCTGGGAAAAATTTATTTTCCGAACTCAGACTCGTAAGAGGCTGGGTGGACATGGGTGGAGATGGGTGGAGATGGTCGGGGATGATTCTCTATAAAAAGTGGCCGTAATTTTTTTTCTGTTGGGAATATCTCAGTACAATATTAACGTTTTTTGTTCATTATGATGTCCTCTAGTAGAAAAACCCTGAAAAAGTCCTGGGAAAAATTTATGTTCCGAACTCAGACTCGTAAGAGGCTGGGTGGACATGGGTGGAGATGGGTGGAGATGGTCGGGGATGATTCTCTATGAAAAGTGGCCGTAATTTTTTTTCTGTTGGGAATAGCTCAGTACAATATTAACGTTTTTTGTTCATTATGATGTCCTCTAGTAGAAGAAACCCGAAAAAGTCCTGGGAAAAATTTATTTTCCGAACTCAGACTCGTAAGAGGCTGGGTGGACATGGGTGGACGTGGGTGGAGATGGGTAGAGATGGCCGGGGATGATTCTCTATGAAAAGTGGCCGTAATTTTTTTTCTGTTGGGAATAGCTCAGTACAATATTTACGTTTTTTGTTCATTATGATGTCCTCTAGTAGAAGAAACCCGAAAAAGTCCTGGGAAAAATTTATTTTCCGAACTCAGACTCGTAAGAGGCTGGGTGGACATGGGTGGAGATGGGTGGAGATGGTCGGGGATGATTCTCTATAAAAAGTGGCCGTAATTTTTTTTCTGTTGGGAATATCTCAGTACAATATTAACGTTTTTTGTTCATTATGATGTCCTCTAGTAGAAAAACCCTGAAAAAGTCCTGGGAAAAATTTATGTTCCGAACTCAGACTCGTAAGAGGCTGGGTGGACATGGGTGGAGATGGGTGGAGATGGTCGGGGATGATTCTCTATGAAAAGTGGCCGTAATTTTTTTTCTGTTGGGAATAGCTCAGTACAATATTAACGTTTTTTGTTCATTATGATGTCCTCTAGTAGAAGAAACCCGAAAAAGTCCTGGGAAAAATTTATTTTCCGAACTCAGACTCGTAAGAGGCTGGGTGGACATGGGTGGACGTGGGTGGAGATGGGTAGAGATGGCCGGGGATGATTCTCTATGAAAAGTGGCCGTAATTTTTTTTCTGTTGGGAATAGCTCAGTACAATACTAACGTTTTTTGTTCATTATGATGTCCTCTAGTAGAAAAACCCTGAAAAAGTCCTGGGAAAAATTTATTTTCCGAACTCAGACTCGTAAGAGGCTGGTCGGACATGGGTGGACATGGGTGGAGATGGTCGGGGATGATTCTCTATGAAAAGTGGCCGTAATTTTTTTTCTGTTGGGAATATCTCAGTACAATACTAACGTTTTTTGTTCATTATGATGTCCTCTAGTAGAAAAACCCTGAAAAAGTCCTGGGAAAAATTTATTTTCCGAACTCAGACTCGTAAGAGGCTGGTCGGACATGGGTGGACATGGGTGGAGATGGTCGGGGATGATTCTCTATGAAAAGTGGCCGTAATTTTTTTTCTGTTGGGAATAGCTCAGTACAATACTAACGTTTTTTGTTCATTATGATGTCCTCTAGTAGAAAAACCCTGAAAAAGTCCTGGGAAAAATTTATTTTCCGAACTCAGACTCGTAAGAGGCTGGTCGGACATGGGTGGACATGGGTGGAGATGGTCGGGGATGATTCTCTATGAAAAGTGGCCGTAATTTTTTTTCTGTTGGGAATATCTCAGTACAATACTAACGTTTTTTGTTCATTATGATGTCCTCTAGTAGAAAAACCCTGAAAAAGTCCTGGGAAAAATTTATGTTCCGAACTCAGACTCGTAAGAGGCTGGGTGGACATGGGTGGACGTGGGTGGAGATGGGTAGAGATGGCCGGGGATGATTCTCTATGAAAAGTGGCCGTAATTTTTTTTCTGTTGGGAATATCTCAGTACAATACTAACGTTTTTTGTTCATTATGATGTCCTCTAGTAGAAGAAACCCGAAAAAGTCCTGGGAAAAATTTATTTTCCGAACTCAGACTCGTAAGAGGCTGGTCGGACATGGGTGGACATGGGTGGAGATGGTCGGGGATGATTCTCTATGAAAAGTGGCCGTAATTTTTTTTCTGTTGGGAATATCTCAGTACAATACTAACGTTTTTTGTTCATTATGATGTCCTCTAGTAGAAGAAACCCGAAAAAGTCCTGGGAAAAATTTATTTTCCGAACTCAGACTCGTAAGAGGCTGGTCGGACATGGGTGGACATGGGTGGAGATGGTCGGGGATGATTCTCTATGAAAAGTGGCCGTAATTTTTTTTCTGTTGGGAATAGCTCAGTACAATATTTACGTTTTTTGTTCATTATGATGTCCTCTAGTAGAAGAAACCTGAAAAAGTCCTGGGAATAATTTTGTTTCCGAATCCAGACTCATATGAGGCTGGGTGGACATGGGTGGACATGGGTGGAGATGGTCGGGGATGATTCTCTATGAAAAGTGGCCGTAATTTTTTTTCTGTTGGGAATATCTCAGTACAATACTAACGTTTTTTGTTCATTATGATGTCCTCTAGTAGAAGAAACCCGAAAAAGTCCTGGGAAAAATTTATTTTCCGAACTCAGACTCGTAAGAGGCTGGTCGGACATGGGTGGACATGGGTGGAGATGGTCGGGGATGATTCTCTATGAAAAGTGGCCGTAATTTTTTTTCTGTTGGGAATATCTCAGTACAATACTAACGTTTTTTGTTCATTATGATGTCCTCTAGTAGAAGAAACCCGAAAAAGTCCTGGGAAAAATTTATTTTCCGAACTCAGACTCGTAAGAGGCTGGTCGGACATGGGTGGACATGGGTGGAGACGGTCGGGGATGATTCTCTATGAAAAGTGGCCGTAATTTTTTTTCTGTTGGGAATAGCTCAGTACAATATTTACGTTTTTTGTTCATTATGATGTCCTCTAGTAGAAGAAACCTGAAAAAGTCCTGGGAATAATTTATTTTCCGAATCCAGACTCATATGAGGCTGGGTGGACATGGGTGGACATGGGTGGAGATGGTCGGGGATGATTCTCTATGAAAAGTGGCCGTAATTTTTTTTCTGTTGGGAATATCTCAGTACAATACTAACGTGTTTTGTTCATTATGATGTCCTCTAGTAGAAGAAACCCGAAAAAGTCCTGGGAAAAATTTATTTTCCGAACTCAGACTCGTAAGAGGCTGGTCGGACATGGGTGGACATGGGTGGAGATGGTCGGGGATGATTCTCTATGAAAAGTGGCCGTAATTTTTTTTCTGTTGGGAATAGCTCAGTACAATATTAACGTTTTTTGTTCATTATGATGTCCTCTAGTAGAAGAAACCCGAAAAAGTCCTGGGAAAAATTTATTTTCCGAACTCAGACTCGTAAGAGGCTGGTCGGACATGGGTGGACATGGGTGGAGATGGTCGGGGATGATTCTCTATGAAAAGTGGCCGTAATTTTTTTTCTGTTGGGAATAGCTCAGTACAATATTAACGTTTTTTGTTCATTATGATGTCCTCTAGTAGAAGAAACCCGAAAAAGTCCTGGGAAAAATTTATTTTCCGAACTCAGACTCGTAAGAGGCTGGTCGGACATGGGTGGACATGGGTGGAGATGGTCGGGGATGATTCTCTATGAAAAGTGGCCGTAATTTTTTTTCTGTTGGGAATATCTCAGTACAATACTAACGTTTTTTGTTCATTATGATGTCCTCTAGTAGAAGAAACCCGAAAAAGTCCTGGGAAAAATTTATTTTCCGAACTCAGACTCGTAAGAGGCTGGTCGGACATGGGTGGACATGGGTGGAGATGGTCGGGGATGATTCTCTATGAAAAGTGGCCGTAATTTTTTTTCTGTTGGGAATAGCTCAGTACAATATTAACGTTTTTTGTTCATTATGATGTCCTCTAGTAGAAGAAACCCGAAAAAGTCCTGGGAAAAATTTATTTTCCGAACTCAGACTCGTAAGAGGCTGGTCGGACATGGGTGGACATGGGTGGAGATGGTCGGGGATGATTCTCTATGAAAAGTGGCCGTAATTTTTTTTCTGTTGGGAATATCTCAGTACAATACTAACGTTTTTTGTTCATTATGATGTCCTCTAGTAGAAGAAACCTGAAAAAGTCCTGGGAATAATTTATTTTCCGAATCCAGACTCATATGAGGCTGGGTGGACATGGGTGGAGATGGGTGGAGATGGCCAGGGATGATTCTCTATGAAAAGTGGCCGTAATTATTTTTCTGTTGGGAATATCTCAGTACAATACTAACGTTTTTTGTTCATTATGATGTCCTCTAGTAGGAGACACGAAAAAAATTTCTGAGAAAAATTTATTTTCCGAATTCAGACTCATATGAGGCTGGGTGGACATGGGTGGAGATGGGTGGAGATGGCCAGGGATGATTCTCTATGAAAAGTGGCCGTAATTTTTTTTCTGTTGGGAATATCTCAGTACAATACTAACGTTTTTTGTTCATTATGATGTCCTCTAGTAGAAGAAACCTGAAAAAGTCCTGGGAATAATTTATTTTCCGAATCCAGACTCATATGAGGCTGGGTGGACATGGGTGGAGATGGGTGGAGATGGCCAGGGATGATTCTCTATGAAAAGTGGCCGTAATTTTTTTTCTGTTGGGAATATCTCAGTACAATACTAACGTTTTTTGTTCATTATGATGTCCTCTAGTAGGAGACACGAAAAAAATTTCTGAGAAAAATTTATTTTCCGAATTCAGACTCATATGAGGCTGGGTGGACATGGGTGGAGATGGGTGGAGATGGCCAGGGATGATTCTCTATGAAAAGTGGCCGTAATTATTTTTCTGTTGGGAATATCTCAGTACAATACTAACGTTTTTTGTTCATTATGATGTCCTCTAGTAGGAGACACGAAAAAAATTTCTGAGAAAAATTTATTTTCCGAATTCAGACTCATATGAGGCTGGGTGGACATGGGTGGAGATGGGTGGAGATGGCCAGGGATGATTCTCTATGAAAAGTGGCCGTAATTATTTTTCTGTTGGGAATATCTCAGTACAATACTAACGTTTTTTGTTCATTATGATGTCCTCTAGTAGAAAAACCCTGAAAAAGTCCTGGGAAAAATTTATTTTCCGAACTCAGACTCGTAAGAGGCTGGGTGGACATGGGTGGAGATGGGTGGAGATGGACGGGGATGATTCTCTATGAAAAGTGGCCGTAATTTTTTTTCTGTTGGGAATAGCTCAGTACAATATTAACGTTTTTTGTTCATTATGATGTCCTCTAGTAGAAGAAACCCGAAAAAGTCCTGGGAAAAATTTATTTTCCGAACTCAGACTCGTAAGAGGCTGGGTGGACATGGGTGGAGATGGGTGGAGATGGTCGGGGATGATTCTCTATGAAAAGTGGCCGTAATTTTTTTTCTGTTGGGAATAAGTCAGCATAATAATAACGTTTTTTGTTCATTATGATGTCCTCTAGTAGAAGAAACCCGAAAAAGTCCTGGGAAAAATTTATTTTCATAATTCAGACTCATATGAGGCTGGGTGGACATGGGTGGAGATGGGTGGAGATGGCCAGGGATGATTCTCTATGAAAAGTGGCCGTAATTTTTTTTCTGTTGGGAATAAGTCAGCATAATAATAACGTTTTTTGTTCATTATGATGTCCTCTAGTAGAAGAAACCCAAAAAAGTCCTGGGAAAAATTTATTTTCCGAACTCAGACTCGTAAGAGGCTGGTCGGACATGGGTGGACATGGGTGGAGATGGCCAGGGATGATTCTCTATGAAAAGTGGCCGTAATTTTTTTTCTGTTGGGAATAAGTCAGCATAATAATAACGTTTTTTGTTCATTATGATGTCCTCTAGTAGAAGAAACCCGAAAAAGTCCTGGGAAAAATTTATTTTCATAATTCAGACTCATATGAGGCTGGGTGGACATGGGTGGAGATGGGTGGAGATGGCCAGGGATGATTCTCTATGAAAAGTGGCCGTAATTTTTTTTCTGTTGGGAATAGCTCAGTACAATATTAACGTTTTTTGTTCATTATGATGTCCTCTAGTAGAAGAAACCCGAAAAAGTCCTGGGAAAAATTTATTTTCATAATTCAGACTCATATGAGGCTGGGTGGACATGGGTGGAGATGGGTGGAGATGGCCAGGGATGATTCTCTATGAAAAGTGGCCGTAATTTTTTTTCTGTTGGGAATAAGTCAGCATAATAATAACGTTTTTTGTTCATTATGATGTCCTCTAGTAGAAGAAACCCAAAAAAGTCCTGGGAAAAATTTATTTTCCGAACTCAGACTCGTAAGAGGCTGGTCGGACATGGGTGGACATGGGTGGAGATGGCCAGGGATGATTCTCTATGAAAAGTGGCCGTAATTTTTTTTCTGTTGGGAATAAGTCAGCATAATAATAACGTTTTTTGTTCATTATGATGTCCTCTAGTAGAAAAACCCTGAAAAAGTCCTGGGAAAAATTTATTTTCCGAACTCAGACTCGTAAGAGGCTGGGTGGACATGGGTGGAGATGGGTGGAGATGGCCAGGGATGATTCTCTATGAAAAGTGGCCGTAATTTTTTTTCTGTTGGGAATAAGTCAGCATAATAATAACGTTTTTTGTTCATTATGATGTCCTCTAGTAGAAAAACCCTGAAAAAGTCCTGGGAAAAATTTATTTTCCGAACTCAGACTCGTAAGAGGCTGGGTGGACATGGGTGGAGATGGGTGGAGATGGCCAGGGATGATTCTCTATGAAAAGTGGCCGTAATTTTTTTTCTGTTGGGAATAAGTCAGCATAATAATAACGTTTTTTGTTCATTATGATGTCCTCTAGTAGAAAAACCCTGAAAAAGTCCTGGGAAAAATTTATTTTCCGAACTCAGACTCGTAAGAGGCTGGGTGGACATGGGTGGAGATGGGTGGAGATGGCCAGGGATGATTCTCTATGAAAAGTGGCCGTAATTTTTTTTCTGTTGGGAATAAGTCAGCATAATAATAACGTTTTTTGTTCATTATAATGTCCTCTAGTAGAAAAACCCTGAAAAAGTCCTGGGAAAAATTTATTTTCCGAACTCAGACTCGTAAGAGGCTGGGTGGACATGGGTGGAGATGGGTGGAGATGGCCAGGGATGATTCTCTATGAAAAGTGGCCGTAATTTTTTTTCTGTTGGGAATAAGTCAGCATAATAATAACGTTTTTTGTTCATTATGATGTCCTCTAGTAGAAAAACCCTGAAAAAGTCCTGGGAAAAATTTATTTTCCGAACTCAGACTCGTAAGAGGCTGGTCGGACATGGGTGGACATGGGTGGAGATGGCCAGGGATGATTCTCTATGAAAAGTGGCCGTAATTTTTTTTCTGTTGGGAATAGCTCAGTACAATATTAACGTTTTTTGTTCATTATGATGTCCTCTAGTAGAAGAAACCCGAAAAAGTCCTGGGAAAAATTTATTTTCCGAACTCAGACTCGTAAGAGGCTGGTCGGACATGGGTGGACATGGGTGGAGATGGCCAGGGATGATTCTCTATGAAAAGTGGCCGTAATTTTTTTTCTGTTGGGAATAGCTCAGTACAATATTAACGTTTTTTGTTCATTATGATGTCCTCTAGTAGAAGAAACCCGAAAAAGTCCTGGGAAAAATTTATTTTCATAATTCAGACTCATATGAGGCTGGGTGGACATGGGTGGAGATGGGTGGAGATGGCCAGGGATGATTCTCTATGAAAAGTGGCCGTAATTTTTTTTCTGTTGGGAATAGCTCAGTACAATATTAACGTTTTTTGTTCATTATGATGTCCTCTAGTAGAAGAAACCCGAAAAAGTCCTGGGAAAAATTTATTTTCATAATTCAGACTCGTAAGAGGCTGGGTAGACATGGGTGGACATGGGTGGAGATGGTCGGGGATGATTCTCTATGAAAAGTGGCCGTAATTATTTTTCTGTTGGGAATAGCTCAGTACAATATTAACGTTTTTTGTTCATTATGATGTCCTCTAGTAGAAGAAACCCGAAAAAGTCCTGGGAAAAATTTATTTTCATAATTCAGACTCATATGAGGCTGGGTAGACATGGGTGGACATGGGTGGAGATGGCCAGGGATGATTCTCTATGAAAAGTGGCCGTAATTATTTTTCTGTTGGGAATATCTCAGTACAATATTAACGTTTTTTGTTCATTATGATGTCCTCTAGTAGAAGAAACCCGAAAAAGTCCTGGGAAAAATTTATTTTCATAATTCAGACTCGTAAGAGGCTGGGTAGACATGGGTGGACATGGGTGGAGATGGCCAGGGATGATTCTCTATGAAAAGTGGCCGTAATTATTTTTCTGTTGGGAATAGCTCAGTACAATATTAACGTTTTTTGTTCATTATGATGTCCTCTAGTAGAAGAAACCCGAAAAAGTCCTGGGAAAAATTTATTTTCATAATTCAGACTCGTAAGAGGCTGGGTAGACATGGGTGGACATGGGTGGAGATGGCCAGGGATGATTCTCTATGAAAAGTGGCCGTAATTATTTTTCTGTTGGGAATATCTCAGTACAATATTAACGTTTTTTGTTCATTATGATGTCCTCTAGTAGAAGAAACCCGAAAAAGTCCTGGGAAAAATTTATTTTCCGAACTCAGACTCGTAAGAGGCTGGTCGGACATGGGTGGACATGGGTGGAGATGGCCAGGGATGATTCTCTATGAAAAGTGGCCGTAATTATTTTTCTGTTGGGAATATCTCAGTACAATACTAACGTTTTTTGTTCATTATGATGTCCTCTAGTAGAAGAAACCCAAAAAAGTCCTGGGAAAAATTTATTTTCCGAACTCAGACTCGTAAGAGGCTGGTCGGACATGGGTGGACATGGGTGGAGATGGCCAGGGATGATTCTCTATGAAAAGTGGCCGTAATTTTTTTTCTGTTGGGAATATCTCAGTACAATAGTAACGTTTTTTGTTCATTATGATGTCCTCTAGTAGAAGAAACCCGAAAAAGTCCTGGGAAAAATTTATTTTCATAATGCAGACTCATATGAGGCTGGGTGGACATGGGTGGAGATGGGTGGAGATGGCCAGGGATGATTCTCTATGAAAAGTGGCCGTAATTTTTTTTCTGTTGGGAATAGCTCAGTACAATATTAACGTTTTTTGTTCATTATGATGTCCTCTAGTAGAAGAAACCCGAAAAAGTCCTGGGAAAAATTTATTTTCCGAACTCAGACTCGTAAGAGGCTGGTCGGACATGGGTGGACATGGGTGGAGATGGCCAGGGATGATTCTCTATGAAAAGTGGCCGTAATTATTTTTCTGTTGGGAATAGCTCAGTACAATATTAACGTTTTTTGTTCATTATGATGTCCTCTAGTAGAAGAAACCCGAAAAAGTCCTGGGAAAAATTTATTTTCATAATTCAGACTCATATGAGGCTGGGTGGACATGGGTGGAGATGGGTGGAGATGGCCAGGGATGATTCTCTATGAAAAGTGGCCGTAATTATTTTTCTGTTGGGAATATCTCAGTACAATATTAACGTTTTTTGTTCATTATGATGTCCTCTAGTAGAAGAAACCCGAAAAAGTCCTGGGAAAAATTTATTTTCCGAACTCAGACTCGTAAGAGGCTGGTCGGACATGGGTGGACATGGGTGGAGATGGCCAGGGATGATTCTCTATGAAAAGTGGCCGTAATTATTTTTCTGTTGGGAATATCTCAGTACAATACTAACGTTTTTTGTTCATTATGATGTCCTCTAGTAGGAGACACGAAAAAAATTTCTGAGAAAAATTTATTTTCCGAATTCAGACTCATATGAGGCTGGGTGGACATGGGTGGAGATGGGTGGAGATGGCCAGGGATGATTCTCTATGAAAAGTGGCCGTAATTATTTTTCTGTTGGGAATATCTCAGTACAATACTAACGTTTTTTGTTCATTATGATGTCCTCTAGTAGGAGACACGAAAAAAATTTCTGAGAAAAATTTATTTTCCGAATTCAGACTCATATGAGGCTGGGTGGACATGGGTGGAGATGGGTGGAGATGGTCGGGGATGATTCTCTATGAAAAGTGGCCGTAATTATTTTTCTGTTGGGAATAGCTCAGTACAATATTAACGTTTTTTGTTCATTATGATGTCCTCTAGTAGAAAAACCCTGAAAAAGTCCTGGGAAAAATTTATTTTCCGAACTCAGACTCGTAAGAGGCTGGGTAGACATGGGTGGACATGGGTGGAGATGGTCGGGGATGATTCTCTATGAAAAGTGGCCGTAATTTTTTTTCTGTTGGGAATAGCTCAGTACAATATTAACGTTTTTTGTTCATTATGATGTCCTCTAGTAGAAGAAACCCGAAAAAGTCCTGGGAAAAATTTATTTTCATAATTCAGACTCATATGAGGCTGGGTGGACATGGGTGGAGATGGGTGGAGATGGCCAGGGATGATTCTCTATGAAAAGTGGCCGTAATTATTTTTCTGTTGGGAATATCTCAGTACAATACTAACGTTTTTTGTTCATTATAATGTCCTCTAGTAGAAGAAACCTGAAAAAGTCCTGGGAATAATTTATTTTCCGAATCCAGACTCATATGAGGCTGGGTGGACATGGGTGGAGATGGGTGGAGATGGTCGGGGATGATTCTCTATGAAAAGTGGCCGTAATTTTTTTTCTGTTGGGAATATCTCAGTACAATACTAACGTTTTTTGTTCATTATAATGTCCTCTAGTAGAAGAAACCTGAAAAAGTCCTGGGAATAATTTATTTTCCGAATCCAGACTCATATGAGGCTGGGTGGACATGGGTGGAGATGGGTGGAGATGGTCGGGGATGATTCTCTATGAAAAGTGGCCGTAATTTTTTTTCTGTTGGGAATAGCTCAGTACAATATTAACGTTTTTTGTTCATTATGATGTCCTCTAGTAGAAGAAACCCGAAAAAGTCCTGGGAAAAATTTATTTTCCGAACTCAGACTCGTAAGAGGCTGGTCGGACATGGGTGGACATGGGTGGAGATGGCCAGGGATGATTCTCTATGAAAAGTGGCCGTAATTTTTTTTCTGTTGGGAATATCTCAGTACAATATTAACGTTTTTTGTTCATTATGATGTCCTCTAGTAGAAGAAACCCGAAAAAGTCCTGGGAAAAATTTATTTTCCGAACTCAGACTCGTAAGAGGCTGGTCGGACATGGGTGGACATGGGTGGAGATGGCCAGGGATGATTCTCTATGAAAAGTGGCCGTAATTATTTTTCTGTTGGGAATATCTCAGTACAATACTAACGTTTTTTGTTCATTATGATGTCCTCTAGTAGGAGACACGAAAAAAATTTCTGAGAAAAATTTATTTTCCGAATTCAGACTCATATGAGGCTGGGTGGACATGGGTGGAGATGGGTGGAGATGGCCAGGGATGATTCTCTATGAAAAGTGGCCGTAATTTTTTTTCTGTTGGGAATATCTCAGTACAATACTAACGTTTTTTGTTCATTATAATGTCCTCTAGTAGAAGAAACCTGAAAAAGTCCTGGGAATAATTTATTTTCTGAATCCAGACTCATATGAGGCTGGTCGGACATGGGTGGACATGGGTGGAGATGGCCAGGGATGATTCTCTATGAAAAGTGGCCGTAATTATTTTTCTGTTGGGAATATCTCAGTACAATACTAACGTTTTTTGTTCATTATGATGTCCTCTAGTAGAAGAAACCTGAAAAAGTCCTGGGAATAATTTATTTTCCGAATCCAGACTCATATGAGGCTGGGTGGACATGGGTGGAGATGGGTGGAGATGGCCAGGGATGATTCTCTATGAAAAGTGGCCGTAATTTTTTTTCTGTTGGGAATAGCTCAGTACAATACTAACGTTTTTTGTTCATTATGATGTCCTCTAGTAGAAGAAACCTGAAAAAGTCCTGGGAAAAATTTATTTTCATAATTCAGACTCATATAAGGCTGGGTGGACATGGGTGGAGATGGGTGGAGATGGCCGGGGATGATTCTCTATGAAAAGTGGCCGTAATTTTTTTTCTGTTGGGAATAGCTCAGTACAATACTAACGTTTTTCGTTCATTATGATGTCCTCTAGTAGAAGAAACCTGAAAAAGTCCTGGGAAAAATTTATTTTCATAATTCAGACTCATATAAGGCTGGGTGGACATGGGTGGAGATGGGTGGAGATGGCCGGGGATGATTCTCTATGAAAAGTGGCCGTAATTTTTTTTCTGTTGGGAATAGCTCAGTACAATACTAACGTTTTTTGTTCATTATGATGTCCTCTAGTAGAAGAAACCTGAAAAAGTCCTGGGAAAAATTTATTTTCATAATTCAGACTCATATAAGGCTGGGTGGACATGGGTGGAGATGGGTGGAGATGGCCGGGGATGATTCTCTATGAAAAGTGGCCGTAATTTTTTTTCTGTTGGGAATAGCTCAGTACAATATTAACGTTTTTTGTTCATTATGATGTCCTCTAGTAGAAGAATCCCGAAAAAGTCCTGGGAAAAATTTATTTTCATAATTCAGACTCATATAAGGCTGGGTGGACATGGGTGGAGATGGGTGGAGATGGCCGGGGATGATTCTCTATGAAAAGTGGCCGTAATTTTTTTTCTGTTGGGAATAGCTCAGTACAATACTAACGTTTTTCGTTCATTATGATGTCCTCTAGTAGAAGAAACCTGAAAAAGTCCTGGGAATAATTTATTTTCCGAATCCAGACTCATATGAGGCTGGGTGGACATGGGTGGAGATGGGTGGAGATGGCCAGGGATGATTCTCTATGAAAAGTGGCCGTAATTTTTTTTCTGTTGGGAATATCTCAGTACAATACTAACGTTTTTTGTTCATTATGATGTCCTCTAGTAGAAGAATCCCGAAAAAGTCCTGGGAAAAATTTATTTTCATAATTCAGACTCATATAAGGCTGGGTGGACATGGGTGGAGATGGGTGGAGATGGCCGGGGATGATTCTCTATGAAAAGTGGCCGTAATTTTTTTTCTGTTGGGAATAGCTCAGTACAATATTAACGTTTTTTGTTCATTATGATGTCCTCTAGTAGAAGAAACCTGAAAAAGTCCTGGGAAAAATTTATTTTCATATTTCAGACTCATATAAGGCTAAGTGGACATGGGTGGAGATGGGTGGAGATGGCCGGGGATGATTCTCTATGAAAAGTGGCCGTAATTTTTTTTCTGTTGGGAATAGCTCAGTACAATATTAACGTTTTTTGTTCATTATGATGTCCTCTAGTAGAAGAATCCCGAAAAAGTCCTGGGAAAAATTTATTTTCATAATTCAGACTCATATAAGGCTGGGTGGACATGGGTGGAGATGGGTGGAGATGGCCGGGGATGATTCTCTATGAAAAGTGGCCGTAATTTTTTTTCTGTTGGGAATAGCTCAGTACAATATTAACGTTTTTTGTTCATTATGATGTCCTCTAGTAGAAGAAACCTGAAAAAGTCCTGGGAAAAATTTATTTTCATAATTCAGACTCATATAAGGCTGGGTGGACATGGGTGGAGATGGGTGGAGATGGCCGCGGATGATTCTCTATGAAAAGTGGCCGTAATTTTTTTTCTGTTGGGAATATCTCAGTACAATACTAACGTTTTTTGTTCATTATAATGTCCTCTAGTAGAAGAAACCTGAAAAAGTCCTGGGAATAATTTATTTTCCGAATCCAGACTCATATGAGGCTGGGTGGACATGGGTGGAGATGGGTGGAGATGGCCAGGGATGATTCTCTATGAAAAGTGGCCGTAATTTTTTTTCTGTTGGGAATAGCTCAGTACAATATTAACGTTTTTTGTTCATTATGATGTCCTCTAGTAGAAGAATCCCGAAAAAGTCCTGGGAAAAATTTATTTTCATAATTCAGACTCATATACGGCTGGGTGGACATGGGTGGAGATGGGTGGAGATGGCCGGGGATGATTCTCTATGAAAAGTGGCCGTAATTTTTTTTCTGTTGGGAATAGCTCAGTACAATATTAACGTTTTTTGTTCATTATGATGTCCTCTAGTAGAAGAATCCCAAAAAAGTCCTGGGAAAAATTTATTTTCATAATTCAGACTCATATAAGGCTGGGTGGACATGGGTGGAGATGGGTGGAGATGGCCGGGGATGATTCTCTATGAAAAGTGGCCGTAATTTTTTTTCTGTTGGGAATAGCTCAGTACAATATTAACGTTTTTTGTTCATTATGATGTCCTCTAGTAGAAGAAACCTGAAAAAGTCCTGGGAAAAATTTATTTTCATAATTCAGACTCATATAAGGCTGGGTGGACATGGGTGGAGATGGGTGGAGATGGCCGGGGATGATTCTCTATGAAAAGTGGCCGTAATTTTTTTTCTGTTGGGAATAGCTCAGTACAATATTAACGTTTTTTGTTCATTATGATGTCCTCTAGTAGAAGAAACCCGAAAAAGTCCTGGGAAAAATTTATTTTCCGAACTCAGACTCGTAAGAGGCTGGTCGGACATGGGTGGACATGGGTGGAGATGGCCAGGGATGATTCTCTATGAAAAGTGGCCGTAATTATTTTTCTGTTGGGAATATCTCAGTACAATACTAACGTTTTTTGTTCATTATAATGTCCTCTAGTAGAAGAAACCTGAAAAAGTCCTGGGAATAATTTATTTTCCGAATCCAGACTCATATGAGGCTGGGTGGACATGGGTGGAGATGGGTGGAGATGGTCGGGGATGATTCTCTATGAAAAGTGGCCGTAATTTTTTTTCTGTTGGGAATAGCTCAGTACAATATTAACGTTTTTTGTTCATTATGATGTCCTCTAGTAGAAGAAACCCGAAAAAGTCCTGGGAAAAATTTATTTTCCGAACTCAGACTCGTAAGAGGCTGGTCGGACATGGGTGGACATGGGTGGAGATGGCCAGGGATGATTCTCTATGAAAAGTGGCCGTAATTATTTTTCTGTTGGGAATATCTCAGTACAATACTAACGTTTTTTGTTCATTATGATGTCCTCTAGTAGGAGACACGAAAAAAATTTCTGAGAAAAATTTATTTTCCGAATTCAGACTCATATGAGGCTGGGTGGACATGGGTGGAGATGGGTGGAGATGGCCAGGGATGATTCTCTATGAAAAGTGGCCGTAATTATTTTTCTGTTGGGAATATCTCAGTACAATACTAACGTTTTTTGTTCATTATGATGTCCTCTAGTAGGAGACACGAAAAAAATTTCTGAGAAAAATTTATTTTCCGAATTCAGACTCGTAAGAGGCTGGGTAGACATGGGTGGACATGGGTGGAGATGGCCAGGGATGATTCTCTATGAAAAGTGGCCGTAATTTTTTTTCTGTTGGGAATATCTCAGTACAATACTAACGTTTTTTGTTCATTATAATGTCCTCTAGTAGAAGAAACCTGAAAAAGTCCTGGGAATAATTTATTTTCCGAATCCAGACTCATATGAGGCTGGGTGGACATGGGTGGAGATGGGTGGAGATGGTCGGGGATGATTCTCTATGAAAAGTGGCCGTAATTTTTTTTCTGTTGGGAATATCTCAGTACAATACTAACGTTTTTTGTTCATTATAATGTCCTCTAGTAGAAGAAACCTGAAAAAGTCCTGGGAATAATTTATTTTCCGAATCCAGACTCATATGAGGCTGGGTGGACATGGGTGGAGATGGGTGGAGATGGTCGGGGATGATTCTCTATGAAAAGTGGCCGTAATTTTTTTTCTGTTGGGAATAGCTCAGTACAATATTAACGTTTTTTGTTCATTATGATGTCCTCTAGTAGAAGAAACCCGAAAAAGTCCTGGGAAAAATTTATTTTCCGAACTCAGACTCGTAAGAGGCTGGTCGGACATGGGTGGACATGGGTGGAGATGGCCAGGGATGATTCTCTATGAAAAGTGGCCGTAATTTTTTTTCTGTTGGGAATATCTCAGTACAATATTAACGTTTTTTGTTCATTATGATGTCCTCTAGTAGAAGAAACCCGAAAAAGTCCTGGGAAAAATTTATTTTCCGAACTCAGACTCGTAAGAGGCTGGTCGGACATGGGTGGAGATGGGTGGAGATGGCCAGGGATGATTCTCTATGAAAAGTGGCCGTAATTTTTTTTCTGTTGGGAATAGCTCAGTACAATATTAACGTTTTTTGTTCATTATGATGTCCTCTAGTAGAAGAAACCTGAAAAAGTCCTGGGAAAAATTTATTTTCATAATTCAGACTCATATAAGGCTGGGTGGACATGGGTGGAGATGGGTGGAGATGGCCGGGGATGATTCTCTATGAAAAGTGGCCGTAATTTTTTTTCTGTTGGGAATAGCTCAGTACAATACTAACGTTTTTTGTTCATTATGATGTCCTCTAGTAGAAGAAACCTGAAAAAGTCCTGGGAAAAATTTATTTTCATAATTCAGACTCATATAAGGCTGGGTGGACATGGGTGGAGATGGGTGGAGATGGCCGGGGATGATTCTCTATGAAAAGTGGCCGTAATTATTTTTCTGTTGGGAATATCTCAGTACAATACTAACGTTTTTTGTTCATTATAATGTCCTCTAGTAGAAGAAACCTGAAAAAGTCCTGGGAATAATTTATTTTCCGAATCCAGACTCATATGAGGCTGGGTGGACATGGGTGGAGATGGGTGGAGATGGCCAGGGATGATTCTCTATGAAAAGTGGCCGTAATTTTTTTTCTGTTGGGAATATCTCAGTACAATACTAACGTTTTTTGTTCATTATAATGTCCTCTAGTAGAAGAAACCTGAAAAAGTCCTGGGAATAATTTATTTTCTGAATCCAGACTCATATGAGGCTGGTCGGACATGGGTGGACATGGGTGGAGATGGCCAGGGATGATTCTCTATGAAAAGTGGCCGTAATTTTTTTTCTGTTGGGAATAGCTCAGTACAATATTAACGTTTTTTGTTCATTATGATGTCCTCTAGTAGAAGAAACCTGAAAAAGTCCTGGGAAAAATTTATTTTCATAATTCAGACTCATATAAGGCTGGGTGGACATGGGTGGAGATGGGTGGAGATGGCCGGGGATGATTCTCTATGAAAAGTGGCCGTAATTTTTTTTCTGTTGGGAATAGCTCAGTACAATACTAACGTTTTTTGTTCATTATGATGTCCTCTAGTAGAAGAAACCTGAAAAAGTCCTGGGAAAAATTTATTTTCATAATTCAGACTCATATAAGGCTGGGTGGACATGGGTGGAGATGGGTGGAGATGGCCGGGGATGATTCTCTATGAAAAGTGGCCGTAATTTTTTTTCTGTTGGGAATAGCTCAGTACAATATTAACGTTTTTTGTTCATTATGATGTCCTCTAGTAGAAGAAACCCGAAAAAGTCCTGGGAAAAATTTATTTTCCGAACTCAGACTCGTAAGAGGCTGGTCGGACATGGGTGGACATGGGTGGAGATGGCCAGGGATGATTCTCTATGAAAAGTGGCCGTAATTATTTTTCTGTTGGGAATATCTCAGTACAATACTAACGTTTTTTGTTCATTATAATGTCCTCTAGTAGAAGAAACCTGAAAAAGTCCTGGGAATAATTTATTTTCCGAATCCAGACTCATATGAGGCTGGGTGGACATGGGTGGAGATGGGTGGAGATGGTCGGGGATGATTCTCTATGAAAAGTGGCCGTAATTATTTTTCTGTTGGGAATATCTCAGTACAATACTAACGTTTTTTGTTCATTATGATGTCCTCTAGTAGGAGACACGAAAAAAATTTCTGAGAAAAATTTATTTTCCGAATTCAGACTCATATGAGGCTGGGTGGACATGGGTGGAGATGGGTGGAGATGGCCAGGGATGATTCTCTATGAAAAGTGGCCGTAATTATTTTTCTGTTGGGAATATCTCAGTACAATACTAACGTTTTTTGTTCATTATGATGTCCTCTAGTAGGAGACACGAAAAAAATTTCTGAGAAAAATTTATTTTCCGAATTCAGACTCATATGAGGCTGGGTGGACATGGGTGGAGATGGGTGGAGATGGTCGGGGATGATTCTCTATGAAAAGTGGCCGTAATTATTTTTCTGTTGGGAATAGCTCAGTACAATATTAACGTTTTTTGTTCATTATGATGTCCTCTAGTAGAAAAACCCTGAAAAAGTCCTGGGAAAAATTTATTTTCCGAACTCAGACTCGTAAGAGGCTGGGTAGACATGGGTGGACATGGGTGGAGATGGTCGGGGATGATTCTCTATGAAAAGTGGCCGTAATTTTTTTTCTGTTGGGAATAGCTCAGTACAATATTAACGTTTTTTGTTCATTATGATGTCCTCTAGTAGAAGAAACCCGAAAAAGTCCTGGGAAAAATTTATTTTCATAATTCAGACTCATATGAGGCTGGGTGGACATGGGTGGAGATGGGTGGAGATGGCCAGGGATGATTCTCTATGAAAAGTGGCCGTAATTATTTTTCTGTTGGGAATATCTCAGTACAATACTAACGTTTTTTGTTCATTATAATGTCCTCTAGTAGAAGAAACCTGAAAAAGTCCTGGGAATAATTTATTTTCCGAATCCAGACTCATATGAGGCTGGGTGGACATGGGTGGAGATGGGTGGAGATGGTCGGGGATGATTCTCTATGAAAAGTGGCCGTAATTTTTTTTCTGTTGGGAATATCTCAGTACAATACTAACGTTTTTTGTTCATTATAATGTCCTCTAGTAGAAGAAACCTGAAAAAGTCCTGGGAATAATTTATTTTCCGAATCCAGACTCATATGAGGCTGGGTGGACATGGGTGGAGATGGGTGGAGATGGTCGGGGATGATTCTCTATGAAAAGTGGCCGTAATTTTTTTTCTGTTGGGAATAGCTCAGTACAATATTAACGTTTTTTGTTCATTATGATGTCCTCTAGTAGAAGAAACCCGAAAAAGTCCTGGGAAAAATTTATTTTCCGAACTCAGACTCGTAAGAGGCTGGTCGGACATGGGTGGACATGGGTGGAGATGGCCAGGGATGATTCTCTATGAAAAGTGGCCGTAATTTTTTTTCTGTTGGGAATATCTCAGTACAATATTAACGTTTTTTGTTCATTATGATGTCCTCTAGTAGAAGAAACCCGAAAAAGTCCTGGGAAAAATTTATTTTCCGAACTCAGACTCGTAAGAGGCTGGTCGGACATGGGTGGACATGGGTGGAGATGGCCAGGGATGATTCTCTATGAAAAGTGGCCGTAATTTTTTTTCTGTTGGGAATATCTCAGTACAATATTAACGTTTTTTGTTCATTATGATGTCCTCTAGTAGAAGAAACCCGAAAAAGTCCTGGGAAAAATTTATTTTCCGAACTCAGACTCGTAAGAGGCTGGTCGGACATGGGTGGACATGGGTGGAGATGGCCAGGGATGATTCTCTATGAAAAGTGGCCGTAATTTTTTTTCTGTTGGGAATATCTCAGTACAATATTAACGTTTTTTGTTCATTATGATGTCCTCTAGTAGAAGAATCCCGAAAAAGTCCTGGGAAAAATTTATTTTCATAATTCAGACTCATATAAGGCTGGGTGGACATGGGTGGAGATGGGTGGAGATGGCCGGGGATGATTCTCTATGAAAAGTGGCCGTAATTTTTTTTCTGTTGGGAATAGCTCAGTACAATATTAACGTTTTTTGTTCATTATGATGTCCTCTAGTAGAAGAATCCCGAAAAAGTCCTGGGAAAAATTTATTTTCATAATTCAGACTCATATAAGGCTGGGTGGACATGGGTGGAGATGGGTGGAGATGGCCGGGGATGATTCTCTATGAAAAGTGGCCGTAATTTTTTTTCTGTTGGGAATAGCTCAGTACAATACTAACGTTTTTTGTTCATTATGATGTCCTCTAGTAGAAGAATCCCGAAAAAGTCCTGGGAAAAATTTATTTTCATAATTCAGACTCATATAAGGCTGGGTGGACATGGGTGGAGATGGGTGGAGATGGCCGGGGATGATTCTCTATGAAAAGTGGCCGTAATTTTTTTTCTGTTGGGAATAGCTCAGTACAATATTAACGTTTTTTGTTCATTATGATGTCCTCTAGTAGAAGAAACCTGAAAAAGTCCTGGGAAAAATTTATTTTCATATTTCAGACTCATATAAGGCTGGGTGGACATGGGTGGAGATGGGTGGAGATGGCCGGGGATGATTCTCTATGAAAAGTGGCCGTAATTTTTTTTCTGTTGGGAATAGCTCAGTACAATATTAACGTTTTTTGTTCATTATGATGTCCTCTAGTAGAAGAATCCCGAAAAAGTCCTGGGAAAAATTTATTTTCATAATTCAGACTCATATAAGGCTGGGTGGACATGGGTGGAGATGGGTGGAGATGGCCGGGGATGATTCTCTATGAAAAGTGGCCGTAATTTTTTTTCTGTTGGGAATAGCTCAGTACAATATTAACGTTTTTTGTTCAATATGATGTCCTCTAGTAGAAGAAACCTGAAAAAGTCCTGGGAAAAATTTATTTTCATAATTCAGACTCATATAAGGCTGGGTGGACATGGGTGGAGATGGGTGGAGATGGCCGGGGATGATTCTCTATGAAAAGTGGCCGTAATTTTTTTTCTGTTGGGAATAGCTCAGTACAATATTAACGTTTTTTGTTCATTATGATGTCCTCTAGTAGAAGAATCCCGAAAAAGTCCTGGGAAAAATTTATTTTCATAATTCAGACTCATATAAGGCTGGGTGGACATGGGTGGAGATGGGTGGAGATGGCCGGGGATGATTCTCTATGAAAAGTGGCCGTAATTTTTTTTCTGTTGGGAATAGCTCAGTACAATATTAACGTTTTTTGTTCATTATGATGTCCTCTAGTAGAAGAAACCCGAAAAAGTCCTGGGAAAAATTTATTTTCCGAACTCAGACTCGTAAGAGGCTGGGTGGACATGGGTGGACATGGGTGGAGATGGCCAGGGATGATTCTCTATGAAAAGTGGCCGTAATTTTTTTTCTGTTGGGAATATCTCAGTACAATATTTACGTTTTTTGTTCATTATGATGTCCTCTAGTAGAAGAAACCCGAAAAAGTCCTGGGAAAAATTTATTTTCCGAACTCAGACTCGTTAGAGGCTGGGTGGACATGGGTGGACATGGGTGGAGATGGGTGGAGATGGCCGCGGATGATTCTCTATGAAAAGTGGCCGTAATTTTTTTTCTGTTGGGAATATCTCAGTACAATACTAACGTTTTTTGTTCATTATAATGTCCTCTAGTAGAAGAAACCTGAAAAAGTCCTGGGAATAATTTATTTTCCGAATCCAGACTCATATGAGGCTGGGTGGACATGGGTGGAGATGGGTGGAGATGGCCAGGGATGATTCTCTATGAAAAGTGGCCGTAATTTTTTTTCTGTTGGGAATAGCTCAGTACAATACTAACGTTTTTTGTTCATTATGATGTCCTCTAGTAGAAGAAACCTGAAAAAGTCCTGGGAAAAATTTATTTTCATAATTCAGACTCATATAAGGCTGGGTGGACATGGGTGGAGATGGGTGGAGATGGCCGGGGATGATTCTCTATGAAAAGTGGCCGTAATTTTTTTTCTGTTGGGAATAGCTCAGTACAATACTAACGTTTTTTGTTCATTATGATGTCCTCTAGTAGAAGAAACCTGAAAAAGTCCTGGGAAAAATTTATTTTCATAATTCAGACTCATATAAGGCTGGGTGGACATGGGTGGAGATGGGTGGAGATGGCCGGGGATGATTCTCTATGAAAAGTGGCCGTAATTTTTTTTCTGTTGGGAATAGCTCAGTACAATACTAACGTTTTTTGTTCATTATGATGTCCTCTAGTAGAAGAAACCTGAAAAAGTCCTGGGAAAAATTTATTTTCATAATTCAGACTCATATAAGGCTGGGTGGACATGGGTGGAGATGGGTGGAGATGGCCGGGGATGATTCTCTATGAAAAGTGGCCGTAATTTTTTTTCTGTTGGGAATAGCTCAGTACAATACTAACGTTTTTTGTTCATTATGATGTCCTCTAGTAGAAGAAACCTGAAAAAGTCCTGGGAAAAATTTATTTTCATAATTCAGACTCATATAAGGCTGGGTGGACATGGGTGGAGATGGGTGGAGATGGCCGGGGATGATTCTCTATGAAAAGTGGCCGTAATTTTTTTTCTGTTGGGAATAGCTCAGTACAATATTAACGTTTTTTGTTCATTATGATGTCCTCTAGTAGAAGAAACCTGAAAAAGTCCTGGGAAAAATTTATTTTCATAATTCAGACTCATATAAGGCTGGGTGGACATGGGTGGAGATGGGTGGAGATGGCCGGGGATGATTCTCTATGAAAAGTGGCCGTAATTTTTTTTCTGTTGGGAATAGCTCAGTACAATACTAACGTTTTTTGTTCATTATGATGTCCTCTAGTAGAAGAAACCTGAAAAAGTCCTGGGAAAAATTTATTTTCATAATTCAGACTCATATAAGGCTGGGTGGACATGGGTGGAGATGGGTGGAGATGGCCGGGGATGATTCTCTATGAAAAGTGGCCGTAATTTTTTTTCTGTTGGGAATAGCTCAGTACAATATTAACGTTTTTTGTTCATTATGATGTCCTCTAGTAGAAGAATCCCGAAAAAGTCCTGGGAAAAATTTATTTTCATAATTCAGACTCATATAAGGCTGGGTGGACATGGGTGGAGATGGGTGGAGATGGCCGGGGATGATTCTCTATGAAAAGTGGCCGTAATTTTTTTTCTGTTGGGAATAGCTCAGTACAATATTAACGTTTTTTGTTCATTATGATGTCCTCTAGTAGAAGAATCCCGAAAAAGTCCTGGGAAAAATTTATTTTCATAATTCAGACTCATATAAGGCTGGGTGGACATGGGTGGAGATGGGTGGAGATGGCCGGGGATGATTCTCTATGAAAAGTGGCCGTAATTTTTTTTCTGTTGGGAATAGCTCAGTACAATATTAACGTTTTTTGTTCATTATGATGTCCTCTAGTAGAAGAAACCTGAAAAAGTCCTGGGAAAAATTTATTTTCATAATTCAGACTCATATAAGGCTGGGTGGACATGGGTGGAGATGGGTGGAGATGGCCGGGGATGATTCTCTATGAAAAGTGGCCGTAATTATTTTTCTGTTGGGAATATCTCAGTACAATACTAACGTTTTTTGTTCATTATGATGTCCTCTAGTAGAAGAAACCCGAAAAAGTCCTGGGAAAAATTTATTTTCCGAACTCAGACTCGTAAGAGGCTGGGTGGACATGGGTGGACATGGGTGGAGATGGCCAGGGATGATTCTCTATGAAAAGTGGCCGTAATTATTTTTCTGTTGGGAATATCTCAGTACAATATTTACGTTTTTTGTTCATTATGATGTCCTCTAGTAGAAGAAACCCGAAAAAGTCCTGGGAAAAATTTATTTTCCGAACTCAGACTCGTTAGAGGCTGGGTGGACATGGGTGGACATGGGTGGAGATGGGTGGAGATGGCCGCGGATGATTCTCTATGAAAAGTGGCCGTAATTTTTTTTCTGTTGGGAATATCTCAGTACAATACTAACGTTTTTTGTTCATTATGATGTCCTCTAGTAGAAGAAACCTGAAAAAGTCCTGGGAATAATTTATTTTCCGAATCCAGACTCATATGAGGCTGGGTGGACATGGGTGGAGATGGGTGGAGATGGCCAGGGATGATTCTCTATGAAAAGTGGCCGTAATTTTTTTTCTGTTGGGAATAGCTCAGTACAATATTAACGTTTTTTGTTCATTATGATGTCCTCTAGTAGAAGAATCCCGAAAAAGTCCTGGGAAAAATTTATTTTCATAATTCAGACTCATATAAGGCTGGGTGGACATGGGTGGAGATGGGTGGAGATGGCCGGGGATGATTCTCTATGAAAAGTGGCCGTAATTTTTTTTCTGTTGGGAATATCTCAGTACAATACTAACGTTTTTTGTTCATTATGATGTCCTCTAGTAGAAGAAACCTGAAAAAGTCCTGGGAAAAATTTATTTTCATAATTCAGACTCATATAAGGCTGGGTGGACATGGGTGGAGATGGGTGGAGATGGCCGGGGATGATTCTCTATGAAAAGTGGCCGTAATTTTTTTTCTGTTGGGAATAGCTCAGTACAATATTAACGTTTTTTGTTCATTATGATGTCCTCTAGTAGAAGAATCCCGAAAAAGTCCTGGGAAAAATTTATTTTCATAATTCAGACTCATATAAGGCTGGGTGGACATGGGTGGAGATGGGTGGAGATGGCCGGGGATGATTCTCTATGAAAAGTGGCCGTAATTTTTTTTCTGTTGGGAATAGCTCAGTACAATATTAACGTTTTTTGTTCATTATGATGTCCTCTAGTAGAAGAATCCCGAAAAAGTCCTGGGAAAAATTTATTTTCATAATTCAGACTCATATAAGGCTGGGTGGACATGGGTGGAGATGGGTGGAGATGGCCGGGGATGATTCTCTATGAAAAGTGGCCGTAATTTTTTTTCTGTTGGGAATAGCTCAGTACAATATTAACGTTTTTTGTTCATTATGATGTCCTCTAGTAGAAGAAACCTGAAAAAGTCCTGGGAAAAATTTATTTTCATAATTCAGACTCATATAAGGCTGGGTGGACATGGGTGGAGATGGGTGGAGATGGCCGGGGATGATTCTCTATGAAAAGTGGCCGTAATTTTTTTTCTGTTGGGAATATCTCAGTACAATACTAACGTTTTTTGTTCATTATGATGTCCTCTAGTAGAAGAAACCCGAAAAAGTCCTGGGAAAAATTTATTTTCCGAACTCAGACTCGTAAGAGGCTGGGTGGACATGGGTGGACATGGGTGGAGATGGCCAGGGATGATTCTCTATGAAAAGTGGCCGTAATTTTTTTTCTGTTGGGAATATCTCAGTACAATATTTACGTTTTTTGTTCATTATGATGTCCTCTAGTAGAAGAAACCCGAAAAAGTCCTGGGAAAAATTTATTTTCCGAACTCAGACTCGTTAGAGGCTGGGTGGACATGGGTGGACATGGGTGGAGATGGGTGGAGATGGCCGCGGATGATTCTCTATGAAAAGTGGCCGTAATTTTTTTTCTGTTGGGAATATCTCAGTACAATACTAACGTTTTTTGTTCATTATGATGTCCTCTAGTAGAAGAAACCTGAAAAAGTCCTGGGAATAATTTATTTTCCGAATCCAGACTCATATGAGGCTGGGTGGACATGGGTGGAGATGGGTGGAGATGGCCAGGGATGATTCTCTATGAAAAGTGGCCGTAATTTTTTTTCTGTTGGGAATAGCTCAGTACAATATTAACGTTTTTTGTTCATTATGATGTCCTCTAGTAGAAGAATCCCGAAAAAGTCCTGGGAAAAATTTATTTTCATAATTCAGACTCATATAAGGCTGGGTGGACATGGGTGGAGATGGGTGGAGATGGCCGGGGATGATTCTCTATGAAAAGTGGCCGTAATTTTTTTTCTGTTGGGAATATCTCAGTACAATACTAACGTTTTTTGTTCATTATGATGTCCTCTAGTAGAAGAAACCTGAAAAAGTCCTGGGAAAAATTTATTTTCATAATTCAGACTCATATAAGGCTGGGTGGACATGGGTGGAGATGGGTGGAGATGGCCGGGGATGATTCTCTATGAAAAGTGGCCGTAATTTTTTTTCTGTTGGGAATAGCTCAGTACAATATTAACGTTTTTTGTTCATTATGATGTCCTCTAGTAGAAGAATCCCGAAAAAGTCCTGGGAAAAATTTATTTTCATAATTCAGACTCATATAAGGCTGGGTGGACATGGGTGGAGATGGGTGGAGATGGCCGGGGATGATTCTCTATGAAAAGTGGCCGTAATTTTTTTTCTGTTGGGAATATCTCAGTACAATACTAACGTTTTTTGTTCATTATGATGTCCTCTAGTAGAAGAAACCCGAAAAAGTCCTGGGAAAAATTTATTTTCCGAACTCAGACTCGTAAGAGGCTGGGTGGACATGGGTGGACATGGGTGGAGATGGCCAGGGATGATTCTCTATGAAAAGTGGCCGTAATTTTTTTTCTGTTGGGAATAGCTCAGTACAATATTAACGTTTTTTGTTCATTATGATGTCCTCTAGTAGAAGAATCCCGAAAAAGTCCTGGGAAAAATTTATTTTCATAATTCAGACTCATATAAGGCTGGGTGGACATGGGTGGAGATGGGTGGAGATGGCCGGGGATGATTCTCTATGAAAAGTGGCCGTAATTTTTTTTCTGTTGGGAATATCTCAGTACAATACTAACGTTTTTTGTTCATTATGATGTCCTCTAGTAGAAGAAACCTGAAAAAGTCCTGGGAAAAATTTATTTTCATAATTCAGACTCATATAAGGCTGGGTGGACATGGGTGGAGATGGGTGGAGATGGCCGGGGATGATTCTCTATGAAAAGTGGCCGTAATTTTTTTTCTGTTGGGAATAGCTCAGTACAATATTAACGTTTTTTGTTCATTATGATGTCCTCTAGTAGAAGAATCCCGAAAAAGTCCTGGGAAAAATTTATTTTCATAATTCAGACTCATATAAGGCTGGGTGGACATGGGTGGAGATGGGTGGAGATGGCCGGGGATGATTCTCTATGAAAAGTGGCCGTAATTTTTTTTCTGTTGGGAATATCTCAGTACAATACTAACGTTTTTTGTTCATTATGATGTCCTCTAGTAGAAGAAACCCGAAAAAGTCCTGGGAAAAATTTATTTTCCGAACTCAGACTCGTTAGAGGCTGGGTGGACATGGGTGGACATGGGTGGAGATGGGTGGAGATGGCCGCGGATGATTCTCTATGAAAAGTGGCCGTAATTTTTTTTCTGTTGGGAATAGCTCAGTACAATATTAACGTTTTTTGTTCATTATGATGTCCTCTAGTAGAAGAATCCCGAAAAAGTCCTGGGAAAAATTTATTTTCATAATTCAGACTCATATAAGGCTGGGTGGACATGGGTGGAGATGGGTGGAGATGGCCGGGGATGATTCTCTATGAAAAGTGGCCGTAATTTTTTTTCTGTTGGGAATAGCTCAGTACAATATTAACGTTTTTTGTTCATTATGATGTCCTCTAGTAGAAGAAACCTGAAAAAGTCCTGGGAAAAATTTATTTTCATAATTCAGACTCATATAAGGCTGGGTGGACATGGGTGGAGATGGGTGGAGATGGCCGGGGATGATTCTCTATGAAAAGTGGCCGTAATTATTTTTCTGTTGGGAATATCTCAGTACAATACTAACGTTTTTTGTTCATTATGATGTCCTCTAGTAGAAGAAACCCGAAAAAGTCCTGGGAAAAATTTATTTTCCGAACTCAGACTCGTAAGAGGCTGGGTGGACATGGGTGGACATGGGTGGAGATGGCCAGGGATGATTCTCTATGAAAAGTGGCCGTAATTTTTTTTCTGTTGGGAATATCTCAGTACAATATTTACGTTTTTTGTTCATTATGATGTCCTCTAGTAGAAGAAACCCGAAAAAGTCCTGGGAAAAATTTATTTTCCGAACTCAGACTCGTTAGAGGCTGGGTGGACATGGGTGGACATGGGTGGAGATGGGTGGAGATGGCCGCGGATGATTCTCTATGAAAAGTGGCCGTAATTTTTTTTCTGTTGGGAATATCTCAGTACAATACTAACGTTTTTTGTTCATTATGATGTCCTCTAGTAGAAGAAACCCGAAAAAGTCCTGGGAAAAATTTATTTTCCGAACTCAGACTCGTAAGAGGCTGGGTGGACATGGGTGGACATGGGTGGAGATGGCCAGGGATGATTCTCTATGAAAAGTGGCCGTAATTTTTTTTCTGTTGGGAATATCTCAGTACAATATTTACGTTTTTTGTTCATTATGATGTCCTCTAGTAGAAGAAACCCGAAAAAGTCCTGGGAAAAATTTATTTTCCGAACTCAGACTCGTTAGAGGCTGGGTGGACATGGGTGGACATGGGTGGAGATGGGTGGAGATGGCCGCGGATGATTCTCTATGAAAAGTGGCCGTAATTTTTTTTCTGTTGGGAATATCTCAGTACAATACTAACGTTTTTTGTTCATTATAATGTTATCTAGTAAAGAGATTCCAATCAAATCCTACGATAAATTTATTTTTTGAGTAATCGACGTTGGGCAGATGCGGGCAGATGACACTGTCTATGGCTCTTCATGAAGAGTGGCCTGTAACTTTTTTTTTGTTGGAAATAACTCATTACAACATAATTGTTTCATGTTCCTCACAATGTCCTCTAGTATGAGAAACAGAAAACGTCCGAAAATAATTTTTTTTTCTGACTTATGACCCATATGAGGCCGGATGAGCACACTATCTTCGCATTCTTATAAAAAATGACTTGTGTCATATTTTCTGTTGGGAATAACTCCACACAATACGTACGTTTTCTGTTTCTTATGTTTTTCTCTAGTAGAATAAACCTAAAAAGCCCCATAGAAATTTTTCCAAGTATACAAAGCAAGGGGCATTTATGCGCAATTCAATAAAGACTTGATGCTGCTCTTATTGGATCGTCAGTTTGAATTTATAAAGCTGTCTTCAGTCTATATTTAGCTCATGAATTTCTGTATGTTGACATTTTTAATCGATCTATGATACACACACAATCGGAATAAAAGATGATCAATGATGTGGAAATAAAGAAAGGGTTTTATTCGGTCACTGAGCTTCAGCTCGAATTTCAATCGCCTCGCAATTCCATTTAGCCTTCGGCAAGAAGAATAATAACCACCAGCAAAAGAAAAATAATCAAATTACTGAACCGGCAACTCATCGAATTCGAAAAAAATAAAATTCATCAAATATGAAGTCCGCTCCATTATAAATAAGAAAAAAATTGATTTGAATTAATCTTCGAGCTAAACACTTGTCGTTTTCATTCCTCAGCTAGCAATCAAAACAAATGATATGCATAATTTACTAATTTACTGAAATTAATACCGTCGATAAATCCTGTGCAAGCTCTTTATCCGAAATTGCGGGTACGAAATTAATTTAGTTTCTCAACTGCTGGCAGTTTCTCTTTTTAAATTGTAAATGTTATATATTATCTATTTATAGGATGACATTAATTTTTTTCTGCCGAAAATTTCCGTAACAAAAATATATTTTTGTTACGTCAGCAGGTGAAAGTTGATAAAATTACAAAAAAAATATTATACAAGAGTACGAATTTTTAAAATTATATTTTTTCAAACAAAATCTCTTATCTAAAAATAAATATCGCGAAGCCATAGAGCGTTAAAATTTTTTTAGACAAAAAATCAATTTTTTTATCCGAAGGTACAAAAATTCAAATTCAATTTCGGATTTTTCCTAAAAGATCTGAAACCAAAAAAAATGTTCAAACATTTTTTTTAACACTGAGTAGAAATCCATAAAAAAAAATTGTCAATTTTTTTAATTTTGAAAAAACTCAAAATCGATTTTTTTTACTTCTTTAGATGTCAACTATAATTTTAAAAAAATTTACGCACTTACGGCTCGGTTCCTTTTCCAGGAACTTTAGGCGAGAATAAATTCAAATTTAAATAAAATATTTGTGAAAATTATTTTAATTTCGAAAAAACTCCAGATCGATTTTTTTTTACTTTTTTAGATGTCAACTATAATTTTAAATAAAATTACGCACACGGTTCTCGGTTTCTATCCCAGGAACCATAGGCGGGAAAAAATTCAAATTTAAATAAAATATTTTTGACAATTTCTTTAATTCTGAAAAAACTAAAAATCGATTTTTTTTTTTTACTTCTTAAGATGTCAAGTATAAAAAATAAAAATTTACGCACACGGATCCCGGTTTCTATTCCAGGAACTTCAGGCGGAAGAAAATTTAAATTGAAATAAAATATTTTTGACAATTTTTTTAATTTTGAAAACACTCAAAATCGTTTATTTTTACTTCTTTAGATGTCAACTATAAAAAAAAAAAAATTAACGCACACGGCTCCCAGTTCCCATTCCAGGTACCATAGGCGGGAAAAAATTCAAATTTAAATAATTTTATATTTTTATACTTTTTATAAAAAACGTATCGTTTTTGAGTCTACGCCTTCACTGCTCCTGTAACGATATGACTTCCAATAGTTCAATTCATTCACAAAAAAAAAAAAATTCATGCTGTCCATTATAAATAAATAAATAAATAATAGATAGAATACAATTTTTTATAATCAGCGAAAGTATTTTTTTTTATTACACATTTTTCTGGTTCGTTTAGTAGGTGAAGGTTGATAATAATTTATAATGCGCAGATACATTAAAATAAAATTGATACATAATTCATAATAGATACAGCTTTAAATGTATTGCTGTAGTAATAGAATAAAAATGGAGATTGAAATTTAAATTGATCGGGTAAAAATTAAGGATATTATAGTTAATGATGATAGGCTGAATTACAAGCTAATTTGTGTGGGTAATTGGATAGAGTTGTGTCTGCTGAGCCATTATAATTTAGACTAGTGTTGTTATATTGTCTTGTACTGTGCATGTACAGACTAAATAAATGTCAAGTACGGGTTGTATTGTAATGAGTCGAGTTCGAGTTAACTTTAGTCAAGACGAGATTAATCGAGGGGCTGCAGTTTCTACGGAGTACAATTTATTTTTTTTTTTTTTAAAGAGAACAAAGATCCTGTGAGTGATCTTACAAATTTGCAATCACTTGCTCGCTGCTACACAACTTTTGTTGCATAATTTCGTTACTGAAACTTGACATTTGTTTCTATCTCTCTTTCTCGTGATTTTACTCCACTATTATTTTTATTAAATTCCTTTTTTTTATTATTAATGATAATTAGAATTTTTTTGCAATAATTGAACAAATCAAAATTTTTGGTTTAAATTTTTTGAGTGAATATTTAGAAAAAATTTTTGAGTATTTAATTACAAAAAAAAAAAAATTCAAATTCAAAATTTATTCAATTTTATCAAAAAGCCTCATAGCTTTGCAAATTTTGATTTTAGAGAGAAAAGTTTAAGATAGATTTTATAGGAAATTTTATTGGCTACAAAAAAGGTCTCTTACAAAAAATTGATAAACTCAAAATTTTCACAGATATAGTCATTTTTAAATTACCTCAATACGAATCATCCATTTTGGTATTTTTGATAATTAATTAAATGTCAAAATTAATTTTTTTTAATTATCAAATTCAATTAAACCCTAAAGACAGCTGAGTAATAGCTGCGGGTTCCTCTTTCATTTTTTTTTAAACCGTAATTTTTATTTTACCATACGGAAAATAAATTTGAGGTGGGAAAATTTTTGAAAAAAATTTATATAAATTTTGGAAAATAAATTATTTGATATAAAATTTTTTACTATATTATATGAGATATATATACATATATATATATGTAATAATTTCGTTACTGAAACTTGACATTTGTTTCTATCTCTCTTTCTCGTGATTTTACTCCACTATTATTTTTATTAAATTCCTTTTTTTTATTATCGATAATAATTAGAATTTTTTCCCCATATTTGAAGAAATACAAATTTTTGGTTTAAATTCTTTGAGTGAATATTTAGAAAAAATTTTGAGTATTTGATTACAAATAAAAAAAAATTCAAATTCAAAATTTATTCAATTTTATCAAAAAGCCTCATAGCTCTGCAAATTTTGATTTGAGAAAAAAAAGTTTCGGAAAGATTTTATAGGAAATTTTATTGGCTATAAAAAAGATCTCTTACAAAAAATTGATAAACTCAAAATTTTCACAGATATAGTCATTTTTAAATTACCTCAATACGAATCATTAATTTTGGTATTTTTGATAACTAATTAAATGTCAAAATTAATTTTTTTTAATTGTCAAATTCAATTAAAACCTAAAGACAGCTGAGTAATAGCTGCGGGTACCTCTATCATTTTTTTTAAACCGTAATTTTTATTTTACCATACGGAAAATTAATTTGAGGTGGAAAAATTTGATAAAAATTTATATTAATTTTGGAATATAAATTATTTGATATAAAATTGTTTACTATATTACATATATGAGATATATATACATATATATATGTAATAATTTAGTTACTATAGTAATTTCGTGTTCAACTGTAGTATATAATCTCTAATTTGTCAACGAATCAAGTGAATGAATTACTAAAAAAAGTGGGGGAAATTCTGTCAGATAGGGTCGGAGTTCATTGTGCTATACAAGTGCATTCCGAGTTACTACGACGCGCCCAATTACTTTCATACGAGATAACTTCTTCATGTTACTCAATTTTTATATTCCAGTCGTGACTTTCATTTAAATTCAAAACTTACAGAAATAAAAATCAAAAATCATCCAGTCGAAGAATAAAAATTTTGTTTTCCTTCGTCCCGAGTGAAATAAACTCGAAATACGTTCAAAGTTGATACAAAACAACAATAATAGAGAAAGTTATCGAATTGAATTAAAAAAAAGTTTTAGAAACTAGATACGGATTTTTTTTGTACTGTCAAATTTTTCTATTTTTGTGATAAATGTGTCGTGATTTATATTTTTGTGAGTAGAGAAACTAAATTACTATGTGACAATAGTCTTTATCCAATTGTCCGGTGATCGTCTTCTCATACGTGCCGAGTAGTACAGCGACAACGTCATCTAATGTAATGTAATATACTGGCACGTAGAGACGTCGACATGTACTGTCAACTTTTTTTTTATTTCAGAATAAAAAGGCGACTTGTTTGACGTGTGATCGGTGATTAGTTGATTGATTGCTATTTTAGGACAACTTGAGGAAACTACTTTTTTTTTTGAGAATTTTTATTTGGAAACTGGGAATAGTTTAAATTGTTACGGTAATTTTTATTTAAAATGCTAATATGGGTAATAAAAAAAAAATAACGAGTAATTGATACAAATAAATTTTATTTTGAATAATAAATTACTGGAGGTACAAAAAAAAATTTGTGTTAAAAAATATTATTACGGTTAAATGTCAGTTGAAAATTTTTGTGCCATAGTTAGAGGCCTTATTTGAATTTTTATTGAAGGTATTGGCGGCAAAATTTTAGTGACGAATATTTTTATTGAACCAAAAAAAAAAAAATTACAGTTTCACATTAAAGCGGTGATTTGAATAAAATTAAAAAAATTGCAGTTTAAATAAAAATTTTGTGATTTTACTCAAATTTTGAGTCCACAGTAAAATTTTCTAGTGATAATTCTGTTCAAAAATAATTTTTCGAAACCGTAGTTGATTTTTTTTTTACGTCTAAATTTAAATTTTTAATTTTTAGGGAATTATTCAAATTTTAGCAAAAAAAAAAAATATGTGGGGCAAATTGGGCCTCTATAAAATTGTATGAAGGCCCACTTTGCCCCATTTTTATTGATCGTATTGGCGGCAAAAATTTAGTGGCGAAATATTTTTATTACACAGAAAAAAATTACAGTTTCACATTAAAGCGGTGATTTGAATAAAATTAAAAAAATTGCAATTTAAATAAAAATTTTTTGATTTTACTCAAATTTTGAGTCCACAGTAAAATTTTCTAGTGATAATTCTGTTCAAAAATAATTTTTCAAAACCGTAGTTGATTTTTTTTCGGTCTAAATTTAATGATTTTGAAATTAGCAGACAATTAGTAATTTTCGGATTTTTTTTTCACCAAATCAATTTAAAAAAAAAAAAAAACAAAAACTAAAAATTGCACACGTAGAAAATTTAAAAAACCACAGGTGCAATTTTTTCAAATATTTGTTTTTTTATATTTTATCGTCTAAAAAAAAATCCAAAAATTATTAGACGTCCGCTAACTTCAGTATCATCTAAATTTAAATTTTTAATTTTTAGGGAATTATTGAAATTTTAGCCAAAAACAAAAATATGTAGGGGAGGGTGGGGCAAAGTGGGCCTCCATAAAATTATATGGAGGCCCACTTTGCCCCACCCTCCCCTAATTAAGCGTAAAATAATTAAAACTATTAGTCGAAATTAGGGTTGCATAAAATTTGACGTCTAATTTATTAATAACAGAATTTTCTAAATGATTTTGAATTTTAAAAAAATTAATACGATCAAAAAAATTTATGTTGATATTTTGACTAAATAAAGAACTCAGGTCTAATTTAAATTTATTTATTGTATAAATACTAACGAATATTAAAATTATCTTTATCCAGTTTAGTCACACGATCTGTATTTATATACAATAATATAAACAAAATATAAAAAAAAAAAAAATAATTCAGTGAAGATTAAAAACATCGATAGTAACCCAATCCTTCTTTGTGTATCAGGATCAAGAGACGCATCGTATCTCGAGCACTTGACACTTAAAAAAATAACTTTTAGTCTCAATAAAAAATAAGTCAGTCGTCACTTTATTTTTAGAGGATCGACATCGTGATCTGCTGTCATGTGAAAGAAATTTTTTTACTTATTAATTAACACAAGTGCGTAATTAAAATTAATATTAAATGCATTGTGATTTTAAAATGTGAATAAATTTTTGAGTGACAGTAAAAATCCACCAAAATGAAAATAAAATTATAGTTAAGTTCTACGACGCAGAAATTTCGAAGGAACTGAAAAATTTTTTAGTTCATTTTCATTATTGTCGGCACGAGTTTCCGTTTCCTGGCGGCGTGTGCACATCAAAATGGAGTCATCCTGGGTTTTGAAACAACAAAATGGCCTCGTCCTCGTACTCGTCCTCGTCCTCGTCCTTGTTCTGGTGACTTCTGCGGGAGCTTCTGAAGAAAATTTGTGCCAAAGGGTGGAAAAGTAATTTATCTTTATTCAATTTTATTTAAAAAAAAGATTTTAATTGCAACTCGACCGTCGGCCAAAAGAGCGCGAAATTCAAAAAATAATTTTCTAGTTAAAAAAAACGTTCCCGAATATGGGCGCTGCTGTAAGCATTTTTACGTAAAATTTTTTTAATGATATTTAAGTGATTAATGGCGGTCATTAAATATGTTAATTAATATTTCCGTTAATTTATGATGGTAATAATAATTTTAAAAAATTTATATATATGTATAAATATATCTTGTAATAATAGTGGTTGCAAAAAAATTCCTGTTATTTCTCAAAGCGTAAATATTGTAAAAGTTTCTTAACAGGATATATAGTTATATTTTACGACATATCCATCGGACATTAAAATAGAAAGAAGTTTTAAATAATAACAATACTTACGAGCAATCTAAATGATCAGATGTTTGGTTTATTATTTTAAATGAAGGTCATATTCATTTTACCGCAATAAATATTTGTTGTATTCATTAATCTCAGCCGGGGACTTTCATTTCGATATTTTAATTAGTAATTAATTGAATGTTAATGCTTAGTCAATAACTTGATGAATGCACATATTTTTTTTAGCTATACAGTGACGGTTAGAGAACAGTATCATCAACCGGTACTGGTCACAACGACTTCATGGTGTTTATCTGTCCCACCGAGATGCACCAGAGATCATATTGAGATGAGAACTCTATTTAGAATAAAGGTATTTACTGCTCAGGGGGAGAGTGGGGCAAAATTAGACACTCGTAGTGCGACCAATTTTGAATTTCCAGTAAAAAATTTTGAAATTGAAGGAAAAAGAAATTCTTGACCTCTAGTCAACTTTTATTCCGGGAAAAAATATTTGGCTGAAAATAAACCGAAAAAAAGGCGGTAACGGCAGAAATTACGTCAATACCATAAATTTTTATTAAAAGTTGGCTGATTAGACGTTGAAATTTTATTTTTTTTTATGACCAGACCGAAAATTGGTCGAAAAATTGAGTCGGCTCCCATACGAAAAAAATAAATATCCGGGCAAATCTGGAATATGTCGAATATATGCAACATATAAATATATGTCTCATATATGCAGATTTGCTCGGATATATATTTTTTTCGTATGGGCTTATTTATGATCTTGAAGGCAGCAGACAATTAGTAATTTTTGGACTTTTTTTTTAACAATTAAATTTGAAGAAAAAAAAAAATAAAAATATGCACATGTAGAGAATTTAAAAAACTACCGGTGCAATTTTTTTAAATATTTTTTTTTTTTTTTGTAATTTATTGTCCAAAAAAAATCTAAAAATTATTAGACGCCGACTAACCGGTATCATGGTTATTTCCGGCCTTTTTTCAGCCATAGTTTTTTTTCCATAAAATTGTAGAGCTTAGAAAAATTTCAAGCAAGTTAGTATAGAATAAAAAATGTTCCATCTTTTGCTTGGGCTGCTCATTGGTAATAAATAAAAATAACGAACACGAGAAATTTTTTTTACGACTAAATTTCGAAGTGGTCGCACTACTCGGGCTGACCAACTCCTTATTTTTTTAGAGACTGAACATTTCCAAAAAATTTTTCTCTTAAAATAGCGTTTCATTTTGCCCCACTTTTCCTCATTTACTATAAAAATTCATTTTATCCTAAAATACATAAATTTATAATGATCCTGAAGATAGCAGACAATTTAAAATTTTCGGATTTTTTTTTCTACGAATAAATTACAAAAAAAAAAAAAAAGTAAAAAAATGCACACGTAGAAAATTAAAAAAACTATAGGTGCAATTTTTGAAAATATTTTTTTTTTCGTAATTTATAGTTTAAAAAAGAAATCAAATGATCCTAAAGTTAGCAGACATTTAAAAATTTTTGAATTTTCGTATTTCAACAAATCAATTGCAAAAAAATAAAATAAAAATATGCACATGTAGAAAATTTAAAAAACTACAGGTGCAATTTTTTGAAATATTTTTTTTTTATGTTTTATCGTCCAAAAAAAAAATCAAAAGTTATTAGACGTCTGCTAACTTCGGTATCATAAATTTATAAAATACTTTCGGCAGATAATAAAAATTTAAATAAAATTACCAAAAAATTATATAATAATTCAAAAAATATATACGTTAAATAATATCTCATAATAAAATAATAAAAATAAATTATTTATAAATGCAAATAATTATTATCATAAAAAAATATAAAAATAAATAAATAATTCAAAATATTCCATAATAAATAACCAATAATTTATCACATCCAATTAATTCATATTCATAAATAAATTTTCTGTTCTAACAATAATTTTTTTTCCTAATTAAATATGCCTACAATAAAACCTACTTATAGTCCGCGCATATAAATATTAAACAGTGAATCAGAACAAAGACCGTAAAATATAAAAATATATATGAGGGAGTTGATTACTCGTGCAAATACAAAGCCAAGGAACTTGTACGTCCTTCTCTCCTTTATATATTTTTTATACGCTTGAGTTTCTCAGTGTTTTACTCGACTCAGTAAATACTTATTACGTCAGAGAAAGCGACAGTGAGCGATAAATATCGCGGTGGATAATTAAATAACTGGAAGATATGGGATAGATTAATGTTCATACTCTTTCATATATATATATGTTTATGATATGATATTGTTGCATATTTATTCGGCATTTAATTGCGCAAGACTAATTATCGGTTATTATTTTTAATGATCTGTGATCTCCGATTCCGATGATTTCAAATTATTGGGAAATAAAAAAAATTTTAATCATTTCCGGACACTTGCTCATTATAAATTTATTTACATTATTATGTACTCGAGGCACGACGCGTGGTCAACAAAAAATTTATTAATGCATGTAAGGACTTCGATGTAAATATGAAACCGAAAAAATGATTTTTAAAGAGAGTGCGGGAGAAAGACCGAAGGCGCGGCAAACTTTCAACGCAGCTGGTACTCAATATATATGTACATATATATAATCAAAAAGATGGATTACTAAGCGAGTTATTACGTAGTGCTCGGATATATGTATGATTTATATCTTAATATATATATGTACATATATATTTGTAAAAAATCAAAATTAGCGGTCATGCTTGGGAATTAAATTTATTATTCCTCTGACTTTATTTGTCAATAACAATAATTATTATGATAATTACTGCGGTATTTTTAAGATGATTGATGTTTACTCTGATTATAATAATGGTTATTATTTTTACTATTACGAGAATAATTATGAAATTTTTTTTAATCAGCGTGAATTTGATTTTTTTTAGTATTTTTAGCGGAAATAAATTATTATTGGGATGTAATTATTTTTTCAAAATAGGCAATGGAAAGAAAATTGAATTCTTTGTTATTTTAGTTTTTGTTAAAAATATGGTGAATTTAATTGGAGAAAATTAAAGAAATTTTAAGGTTTAAAAAAAAAAAATTTTCCACTAAAACTAGTGAGTGGCCCATTTTACCCCAAATATAAAATTTTTCTTGGCTCTGTCCTTTAAGACTGAGACTGAAAAAAAAAATTGACCACTAGGGACAGTGGGAAATTTTTCTCGAATGAATTTTTTGAAACGACTGCAGATAATTTGACATTCTAGTACTCGTTAGACTAGAATATTTTTTTGGAGTATAACTTCTAGATTTTTTTGTTTCAAATATGTTGAAAAAAATAAGAAAAAAAAGGTATAAATATTTTATCCCTTTCACTCGGCGATAACTTTACTCATATATTTAAATAATTTTACAAGTTTCATTCATCCTGACGATTCTGTAAAATTCCCAGCGCCAAAGTTCTTTACCTCATTCAGTGTTATAAAGTTTCACTGAATTTAAATATTTATATTTTTTATAAAATAACTTTCAAATCCACGAAATTTCACTAATGGCCAGATTTTTTTTAATAAGTACTTAGTTCTTAAAAAAAAAATTTCGCATTAATAATTTTAATTTACTTTTAAATATTTCATCGAAAAATTATCTTAATTAAATTAATTATTTTATAGCGTTAATTAAATTATTTATTTTTAGAGCGAAATAAAACAAAGGAATGTTAGTGATTGTTGTGAAGGATACGTCAAACAAAAATATCGAATAAATAATTACTACTCGGAAAAATGTATTCGAATATCAAACTGCACACCAGGGTTTATTGGAAATAAATGTGATATTGGTAAATATAAATATATATATATATTTTTTAATTCTTTTTTATTTTTTAATTTAACTACACAGAAAAAAAGATTTCTTCGAATAATGAATGAAAAGTGAATCATATATGATCCATATATACGTCATATATGATCCGTATATGAATTATATATACTCCATATATGACCCACATATGTTTCATGTATAATATATACATGAAACATATATGAATCATTTCATCCGTTATATATGCTCATGTATGGAGCATATATGATTCATATACGGATCATATATGCTCCATATATGACCCACATATGGATCATGCTTGATATATATATATATATATGAAACATATATGAATCTTTTCATCCGTCATATATGCTCATGTATGGAGCATATATGATCCGTATATGAATCATATATGCTTCATATATGACCCTCATATGGATCATACTTGATATATACATGAATCATATATGCTCCATATATGACTCTCGTATCGAGCATGTATGACATACATGACATATATATGCTCCATATATGAACCACATATGCAGAATGCATAATATATACATGAAACATATGAATCATACATCCGCCATGTATGTTCATCTATAGAGCATATATGATCCGTATATGAATCATATATGCTCCATATATGATCCGTATATGAATCATATATGCTCCATATATGATCCACATATGGATCATGCTTGATATATACATGAAGCATATATGAATCATATATCCGTCATATATACCCACATATGGATCATACATGAGCCACATAGGAGCATATATGAAACATATACGAGACGTATATGATCCATATATTCGTCATATATGCTCATGTATAGAGAGCACTTATGAACTATATATGCTTTTATACTGATCATATATGTCCTATATATGAGCATATATGACATATATGCTCCATATGATTCATTTTCCACCGAAATTAATTTTTACTCACTTACATAAATTTTTTATACTTTCAAAATTTTTTTTTTCTATGTACTAATAACCACTTAATCAAATAATTTTAATTAATCATAAAAAAAAAGTAACTTAGAAAAATATAATAATTAATAAAATAAAACTTGATCTATAAAGATTAAAATGCGTGAGAGTAAAAACAATAAATGATTCCTACGCTCAATACAGTACTATAATAAATTGTTAACTCATGAGAATTTGATTTAACGTACGATATATGTTATATAGGGGCCGAGTCAAATTCAATTGGCAATTTCACTTGACTCATTGTACCCACCGATTGTCCATGACGCGGCTTGATATTACACATCAAATATTAATATACACAACAACACAAATGTTTCCTCACCAAACGTTGTTTAATTTGTCCTACTATATATTATCCACAATCACTATACATATGTATTTATATATATATAAATATACTTACAGTATAAACATACAAGTGCAAAATGTCACCGGAACCAGTTACGATAATGCATTTATTTTAATGTACTTTCACGTATTTGCTGCATAGTTAATTAATTGCATAGATTTTTTCATATATTTTAATAATCATAATAATCACACGTGTTACATGTCTGGTTTGTTGAATTTATAGCTCTTTAAATTTATAAAGTTTTTATTTATTTATTTTTAAACTCATCGCCGCAGTTAAAAATAAATAAAAACATCGAGTTTGTAGTGGAAATTTTCACTAATTACGAACATTTTTTTTTATTTACGTGTGGGTATGACTAAAAAAAGAGAACAACCCTGTCATGGACAAGAAAGCATTGCGAAAGTATTTTTAGAGTTGACTTCCGGTGTTTCGTAAAACTTTCAACTTTTGCTTCTACTGGAAATTTAAATTTTCCAAATTTATAAAATGACGTCATACAAATTATCATTTATTTATTTTTGTAATTAAACTTTTTTCAATTATATAATATAGTATTTTGTTAATTAATAAAAACAATTATTTATATTTTTTTGTTGCCTGTAATCAATTTTCCCCCGGGGTCTTTCTTAAAGTCAATAATGAACTGATTCGCTGATAAATTTAATTTAAAAGTTAGTAAATAAATTTCTCGATGCCGTATGACTGCAAGAGGCTAGTAATTGTTTTAAGTAATTAATTAAAAGTATATTTAATTAGTAAAAGTAATACCCTGGTAAAAAATTTATGAGCTAAAAGCAAAAATTGAAATTTCTTCTCAGCCAAATTTCGCTGACGGCCTAAAAATGGCCGCAAACTTGAAATTTTTTCGTTCTAGAATTTTATTTAAAAAAAAAATATATATATGTATATATATATATATGTTGTAAAAGAGGTAAAAAATAAGCCGACTCAATTTTTCGCTCAATTTCCGGCTTTTTTTTATTAAAAATAATAAAATTTCGGCATAATTTTAACCTAATTTCGGTTTTTTTGAATAAAAGTTTAAAATTTCGGCCGGATTTAGTTTTTTTACTCACATATTTTTACACGGAAAAAAACAAACTATATAAATTGAGAACAACAAGTAATATGATGATAAAGTGGTCAGTAAAAAACCATCATTCTGAAAAATAATTTTTTCGTTTATGATTAAAACGTGAATAATTACAGGATAAGTATGAAAACTTATTGTCTATGTACGCCCTGATTAAACAACTGAATTCGACCGAATTAAAAATTTTAATTCTGCTCAATTCTGTTAAATTCGGTAAGACAGAATTCAAAAGAATCCAAGGATTATTTTCGAATTAAACAGAATAAAACCGATTTAAAATTTTTGAATTCGTTTCAATTCGGTTTAATTCGGAGTCAGGACCAGAAAGTCGAAGATTATTTTCTAATTAAGCAGAATAGAATTATTTGAATTCGTTTCAATTTGGATAAATTCTGGATTTCCTGCCGAATTACACAGAATTTATCTGAATTATATAGAATTAAAAATTCAATTCTGTTTAATTCGATCGAATTTAGTTGTTTAATCAGGGAGAAAATTTACTATTTGAACTTTAAAAATCGTAACTGATACTTAGAAAATTGACGACACGTATCATAAAATTTACTATTTGAATGTTAAAATTCCCCATATAGACACCCGGGTTCCGGGTTATAATTTCGAACACTAATTTTTAAAGTTTATTTTTTTCCGTGTACCCAACAAATAAATACATAAAATACGTATACGTTATAATGTAAAAAATTTTATCAACAGCGTGTCCAGAAGGTACGTGGGGTATCTCATGCCAACAAACATGCAATTGCGGGCTTAAGGGTATTTGTAATCCGATTAATGGAACTTGTCGCTGTCTACCAGGATGGAAAGGCTTAAAGTAAATCCATATGTTTATTGTCTATCAATCATATATACAAACTCATAAATTCCTCTCATATACATTTTATCCACCAATATTTACATGTTATTTTTAAAAACATCTATATAAATAAACAAAAATCCTCATGTCAACTTTCAGCTGCACAGATAAATGTGACCCGAGTAAATGGGGTCGCGATTGCTCAATGTCATGCTTTTGTATCGATGGATTTTGTCATCATGAGACAGGAAAATGTAACAGTATTCAATCCTCGATAGATATTTTTGTTATAAACAAAACGAATGAAAAAATAATTGAAATTACGACTGATAAATCTACTACCGAAATTAGGGGCAATTCCTTTGATACAAATTTTTATAATAACAATAATAATAATAATTTTATGAGTACGGAGCTGCAAGTAGGTGAGTACACATATATATTTAATTATTTATATCGCTTTCACTTGATTTAAATAATAATAAAATTATATACTTTTTATGCCTCTATATTATGCAAATTTATATGCTAATATTTGATTTAACAATTATTTTAATTAACTCAATAACTAATAATATATATATATATATATATATATATATACATATATTTTTTATTATTTTATTTATTATAATTAACTGACGCAATAACCCTTTTATCTACAAACGATTTAATCGATTTTTTTATTTTGTTAATTTAATAATTAAGTGATTTATACTTTCCATAGAATAGTGAAAATTTATGTATATATTTATTCATATAATGTAAATATTTACATTAGATATCGGAAATAAAATTTTGATAAATTTTAGAAAATTGTCGAATTAATTAAAAATTAGGAAACGCGGGGTAAAATAAAATTTTCTTTTTAAACCCGGGTCCATTTTACCTCAAAGTCACTTTTTCTGCTTCTCAATAAAAGAATTCCAGTACCAAATCGCGTTCCCTAATTTACGCGTTTTGGGAATTTGAATTTTTCGCGGCAATTGACCGCCGAAAACTGACGTCAGAAAAAATTTTCTAACGAATCGGAAAAACAGACAAAAATATTTTTAGTAGTACATAAGATGATATTTATTGAAATTTATGTACATATATATAAATATAACAATACAGAGAGCAGTACTGTTCCTACTGAAGCAACATCAAAATTGAAAGCACCAGCAATTAACTCAGTAATTACTCCGAGCGAGAGGACATTTACGACTTCATCAAATGTATTAACAACTACAACAGGTACCCCAATTCTATCAACAAAGTTCATCGATACATCGACATCGACATCTACGTCATCAAACCGTCCAATCCTAGCAGTTCTCCATATGTCTGGAAAATCTATTCCAACCCAAATGATTACGAGCTCCATTGGCACAGGTAACAATCACTATTATTCACATTATTCTCAGTTCACTCTATTTCAAAGTCTTGGAATATTAATTAGTTATTCTCACTAATTTTGTAAAACCACACTGTTAAAAATCAGCAGTGACTTCGGAGTAATTACCGACTTTATTTGAATCCGAACTCACTCCGGGTAAAAAAAATTTCCCGCCAAAATTATAATTAAAGTTTTTCTAGGCCGAAAAAAGGCTCAGGTCATGAACACAAGGCCGTAAAATGACTAATCATTACACCTAAGAAAAATCGAAATTAGACTGACTCAATTTTTCAAGCAGTTTTCGGCTTGTATGTTAAGAATAATAGAATTTCGGTGTGTGTTCAGCCAACCTTCGGGTTTATTTGATAAAATTCAACGACTTCAGTGTGATTTCGGCCAAATTGAGATTTTTCGGTCAGATTTCGGTCTTTCCCAATAAAATTCTATGATTTCAGTGTGATTTCGGCTGGAATTGAGATTTTTCGGTCAATACTCGGTCTCTTCCAATGAAATTCTATGGTCTCAGTGTTATTTCGGCCAAATTGAGCCTTTTCGGTCAGCTTTTGGTTTCTTTGAAAAAAATTCTATGGTTTTAGTTTGATTTCGGCCAAATTGAAACTTTTCGGTCAGCTTTCGGTCTCTTCCAATAAAATTCTATGGTTTCAGTTCGATTTCGGCCAAGTTCATACTTTTCGGTCAGATTTAGGTCTTGTCCAATAAAATTCTATGGTTTCAGTGTGATTTCGGCCAAATTTAGGCCTCTTTGAATTAAATTCTATGGTTTCGGTCTGATTTCGGTCTCTTCCAATAAAATTCTATGATTTCAGTGTAATTTCGGCTGGAATTGAGATTTTTCGGTCAATATTCGGTCTCTTCTAATAAAATTCTATGGTTTCAGTGTGATTTCGGCCAAATTTAGGCCTCTGTGAATAAAATTCTATGGTTTCGGTGTGATTTCGGCCAAATTGAGATTTTTCGGTCAGCTTACGGTCTCTTCCAATAAAATTCTATGATTTCAGCCAAATATTTTTACCCGGGTTGAACTTCCGGAGTTTTCAAAAATATCACTCCGAACGTGGAGTAAATCGAGAGTTTAAATTTACCGCGTAGAGATTTCGAAGTGCAATTATTCAAAATGAAAATATAAATTTCAATGGACGGTAATTGATTCTGTCGAGTAACAAACTATATTATTAGAGACGTCACATTTTTTTTATCCAACAGGATTACAAGATCCGCTGGGAGCTGATAAAATTCCAGTTCACGTTCCGATGTCACTGGATATTATAGCGTTTATTGTTATCGGGTCGATATTATCTTTGGGATTGACAATAATGGCAGTACTGGCAATTCTTCATGTCCGCGCTAAACTTTACGAGACTATAAGGCTGTCAATTTACGACACCGAGAAACCGTCGGCTGGAGAACATAATAATAGCAACACATTGACAAGAACAAGAACAATAACATCAATACCAATACCAGGACCAACGCCAACTCTAACGGCATCGGCCATGTCCTCGACACTGACACGCGAAAAAGGATACGACAGGCATACGATAAATCGCAATAGTCATATACTTACGCCCGTACGTGATTATGGTGAGTTATTTTATAACTTATTCGCTTATTCATTTTTAGTGGGTTCGTAAATTAAATATTCATGTGATCGATAGAATTTATGTCTCTTATTTATTAATAAAAATTTAATATTTGAACGATTTTATATAAATTCGGCAGAAATGTCCATAGAATAAATAAATTCTCAAGATATTTCCTGTCGTTTTCTTAAGAAATGATCTAATAAAATATTTATAAATTTTGCAAAATCATGTTTTCTTTGCACGAAAAATTCAAAAGAAAGTTATAAAAATATTCCTTAAAAAATACGTACGTAATGACCGGGTACTTAAATGTCTTTGAAAATTAAAAAATTTGTTAATTTAATTCAGGGAAAATTAAGAGTTTATCTACAAAGTTTTCATGAATTAAATTCACATTTTTTAATTTTTAAGGCCTTCGTTACTCCGCCACTAATTAAAGCTCGGTCAATATTTGGTACTGTCGCCTTCTAAAAAAAAAAAAAAAAAAAAAAAAACTAATATTCCAGTAACCGGATAAAATATTTTAGTGGCGACCTGTTCAAATATTCTACTAAATTCTCATGATATTCATTTTTTATGAGATTTAATCATAAATTCCGAATTATTTTTTAAATTAATAACCCTGTCAAAAAAATCCATATGGGAAAACAGCCTAGATTCCTATGTTCCCACATGGCGTTTTTGGAAACCCATATGGTTTCCTGTAGGAATCCAGCATAGATCCCGATTTACATTCTCACATGGGTTCCTATGTAAATCTAAACTATAGCAAATCCATATGGGAATCTAGTATGGATTTCCATGTGGATTTTTACAAAAATTTCTTATGGGAATCCGCATCATGTCAAAATAGGAATCCAAATACCCACAGTTTCCTATATGGTTTTTCCATATAAAGCCATACACTCCTATATCAATTCCTATGGATTTCCCATATAAATCCATATACTCCTATATTAATTCCTATGGATTCTAATATAAATCTATGCTTTCCTATATGGATTCTTATGGGTTCCCATGTAATCCATGGATTATTTGATACACGGAAAAAAATGAACTATATATATATATAAATTAAAAACGACAAGTAATATAATGATAAAGTGATCAGTAATTACTATCATTCTAAATAGTAATGTTTTCATTTATGATCAAAACGTGAATAATTACAGGACAAGTATGTAAATTTATTGTCTATGTAAGAAAAATTACCATTTGAACTTTAAAAATTGTAACCGATACTTAGAAAATTGCCCGAGTCGAAATATTAGACGTAAGTTGAACGTTTTAAACGTGAATTGAACATTTTTAACGTTTTGAAAGTAAATTGAACGATTTTTTTGTATTTTGGTTCGTAAAAAATTGGTAATTTCATGAGTTATGATTTTAGTTTAATGACAACATTAATTAATTTATTTCAATATTTGTAATCACAATTTTCATAACCTTGATATCATAATATATGAAAAGATATAATAGTGTTAAAGATAGAAGTATGAAACTAAAAAAATTTTTTTTTCGAAATACGAATTTTTTATTTAAGAGCCAGAAAAGCGGACGACAAAATTTTAGAGACTTGACGTGATTATAATCCAGGAGTACAAAATCGATGAAAAAAATTTTTCGGTATACTTATGTTTTCTTATTGTAAGTCTAAATAGGTTTTAGTTACGTTTTCGATTTATGATAGGGGAGGGTGGGGCAGAGCGGCCCCCCTAAGCCAATTATTATTTTTTGTGGCTTTCAACCATAAGATCACTTTACTTTTGTCCTATTTCGAACAAATTTATGGACATTTTGCCAAAATTCTGAAAAATTTTTTTTTTTTTTGTGGGACAGAGCGGGCCCCCCTTCAAAAAGTGATAAAAAAAATTTTTTTTTCGTTTTTTTTTTTTTAAATTGTTTTCATCATTAAGAATGTATTTCTTTCTCTTGACAACTATTTTTGGTTTTATATTACTCGAAAAAAATTTTTTAAAGCTTGAAAAATCGTTCACTCTCGATTACCTTAATTACTAATTGTTATTTAATAAAAAAAAAAATCAATTCTATAATTTTACTTTATTTCAAAAATTTATCAACTAAAAAAAAAAATTTAATTTTTATAAATTTTTAGTGACCAAATTTGCCTCTTTCATAGAGAAACGGCCGAAAAATATGAAAAAATAATTTTTTCGGAAGTTTCGGCTGGTCCATTTTGCCCCAGGTGTTATGCTAGTAGTGTAGGGCTAGAAATGCGCAAACATATCGGATTTATAGTAATTAGTCGAAAAAAAAAAAATTTTTTTTTTGGTCAAAATTTCAGGGGGGCCGCTCTGCCCCACCCTCCCCTACTCCAATCTACGTTTTGAATAAGTTTAAAGTTGTCAAATTGAGTTTTTAATGTCCAAAACGTTCAATTTACGTCTAATATTTCGACTCGGGCGATGACACGTATTATAAAAATTTATTATTTGGAGTGTTAAAATTCCCCATATTGACATCCGGGTTCCGGGCTATAATTTCAAACATTAATTTTTTTCCATTAGGCATATGAGTAAATTATTTGATAGTTGCATTGATTAATAGTCTTAATACGCTTGATTATATTATACATAAAAAAGTATGTGTATGTAAATATATATGTGTTGTTATTGGCAAAGTTCGAAGAAATAAATATGAGTAAGACTTTTATTACTGTCATATAGTTGAGAGTTGACTTATGCACCTGGTATTACGAGTTAATATTAAAATATTGAAATATGTTGTTATGACACACTCATAGTGACGAGTATTATTTCGAAATTATTATGCATTATACATAATATATATATATAGCAATGTTAATGAGTAAGCGAATTTACATCATTTACTACCGTTCGTTCAACTTTGTTTCAACAACTTTGTAAACATAAAGCCGATATATTATTCGCGATTTAATTATTGATTATAGTTGAATATTAAATAACTAAATTTATTTAAATATACCCATTTATCTTTATTTTTTTACTGAGTAATTTTATCGAGTGAAAAAATAAAGCGAATTATATTAAAGAGTGAAAGATTGAAATATTAAATGATTGACAAATTACGTACTTCCGTTTTTTATTCGGTCCCCTTTATTTTATTTCAATTTCATTTCTTTTTTTTTACTTTTATTCATTAATAGGGATAATAAAATAAACGCTTGCGACTTTTTATTTAAACAGTTTTTTTTTTTTTTTTTTTTTTTTTTTTCAATTAATTGCATCTTAGAAAATTTTTTGTATCTGATGAGACCTGAATTTTCTTTCTTTATTTAATTTTCGGGTGGATTATAGTGACGTGGGTTAGGCAGTAAAAGAAAAATCCAAAAGTCCGAGGGCTTATTGAATTGAAATTGAATTTTTTACAAAATAAATTTATTTTATTTTTCTGATTTGAGAATAAAAAAAAATTTTTTTTGGACGGGAAAAAATCTGGGGATGTAAGAAATTTTTTTCGCGCCTTAAGAAAATTTTTGAATTCAATTCATAATACAAAAAAATATTTGGGTCGAATGAGAAGTAATTGTGGCAAAAAATAATTTTTTTCTGCGTATGTCATTAACATTAATTATAGTTGTTATTTAAAAAATAATTACTAATTAATTTACTAAAGATTTAATTGAATTTAAATTAGAAACTCCAAGATGTATTATTCCTGAACGACCGGGTACATTACCAAGACCAACTCCTATAACACGTGAATCGACGTATTCAAATCAATATCCAAATATTCATTTATTCAGTAATTTACGAGGTAATTATATTTTATTTATCATTTTAATGAAATGCAATTTTTTTTATAAATTATTATTACACTGAAAAATCGGAAGTAAATTCGGAGTGAATTTGGATTTTATTTAAATCCGAATTCTTGCGCCGCTCGGAGTTCAGTAAGTCTAAAAAAAAATTACTCTGCATGCGGAGTGAATTGGAAGTTTTTTTTTTTTAATGGAGTGGTTTTGGAGTGATGCAGATCCCGGGTAAAAAAAATTTGTTCCAAAAAGATTCCAAAAAAGTTCCGCATGTGGAACTTCTGAAAATGAGACATTAGAACTTCGATAGAACTTTTTTGGAACGTTAGTAATTTTGATGGTAAAAAAAAAGTTTTTTTGAGCAAATTTAGTCAAAAAAAGACGTTCTGAGAACTTTTTTGGAATTTTTTATGGATGTTTTTTTTTGTTCTATAAAAAATTCAAAAGTTGTGATTTTTGAACTATTTTGGCATGTTTCTGGAACGTCTTTAGTCTACAAAAGATGCAAAAGTAGTGATTTTGGAATGTTTTGGAAAGTCTTTCTTAGTTTAGAAGAAAGTCAAAAGTATTGATTCTGGAACTTTTTTGGCATGTCTATACAAAATTCCAAAAAAGTTCCAAAAACGTCTTTTTTTGACTCTAAATTTGCTCATAAAAACTTTCTTTTACCATGAAAATTATTAACGTTTCAAAAAAGTTCCAATCTGTCTCATATTTAGAAGTTCCACATGCGGAACTTTTTTGGAATATTTTTGGAACGAATTTTTTGTATACAGGATTTTATTTCACTCCCAATTCACTCGGGGCAAGACTTGATTACTACAGTTAAACAGTGTGTGTGTGTGTTCGTGTGCGTATTATCTGTATCAGTATTATTATCTGCGAGTTTTTACTACGATTTTATTCAATCAAGTTATTTTTTATTAATAAAATTTCCAAAACTCCTCTCCGGAGTGAATTTCACTCCGGATTCACTCTGCTAATTTTTTACAGTGTATTATTATTAATAATAAATATAAATAATTATTGATACTGGTAACTATTAGCAAATGAACTAGAAAAATATATGAAAAAAATGATACTGAAAATAGCCGACGTCTAATAATTTTTTGATTATTTTCAAAACGATAAAATATAAAAAAAAAATATTTAAAAAAATTGTACTCGTAGTTTTTTAAATTTTCTGCATGTGCATATTTTTATTTTTTTTTTTTTTTCGTAATTGATCTGTTGAAAAAAAAATTCAAAAATTTTTAATTGTCTATTTTTAGGATAAAAAAAAAGTTTAGAAAATGTAGAATAAAACATAAAATAATGATTGTGATGTTATCGTATTGGAAAGTTTAAAACTAAGAAAGTGCCAAGCGTTCTTGAATGACTTAAAAAAAAAAACGAATAAAATAAATCTCAAAGTGTTGGAACTCAGCCATTTCTTAAAAGTCTATCGTTTTCCACTTATCGTGTCACGAGAACGGAAATTGTTTACTTGACACGAAACAATTTCTCGCGTAACATAATCTCGTTACACACGATCATGCAATCCATTTATTGTAAATATTTTTTTAAATCCTCCATTTATTTTTATCGTTATCTGCTTACAGAATTATTAGAAGCGCATTACGATCGACCACCGGCTAATTCATTGCGTCAATTAACAGTAGAGTCAAATAACGAAGCCGAGCATCTCTATGATGAAATTCCACTTCAGACAACGACGTTTTCATTAAAATCTGATTCATTTGAATAAATTTATATCAGAGTAATAATAATAATTGATCATATTTATGTAAAAAAAAACATTTAATGTAATAATTTTTCTACGAAAACAAAAATATTATTAAGAAATGAAAATATTTATTGATAAATAGATCAAGTATCAAATTTATTATCAATGAATTTATAAAATAGACATATTTCATAATATATTTCTAAGTATTGCGTACAATTTAATAAATAAATAAATAAAAAAATGATAATCTGATGACCTTATTAGACTTATCGTGACACACTGAGGTCTGGTTTATGTGATTAATAATATAAAAATCAAAATATTATTTTATTTACCAGTAATTTTACAGATTCAATCGAGTCAACATGTTTGCCCACTCGTTAAAGAGCGTGTTGATTTTTTTAATCGCGGGAATTTATTTGTCCCGAGCTCAGCAAGGTGTTAAAGGTGGTTATTATCAACAATATCCACAGAGTTCGTATAATAACACAGAAGTTGGTACTTGTTATAAAAGAGTTCCGTAAGTACAGAGTTTAAATATGTTTTTATTATTTTATTACTTGAGCGTTTTAATTAAAGGAGAATTTTTTTTGGTAATTAAAAGTCAGGCAGAACGCGGTACGAAAAAAAATTTTTTTAATTAGAAGAGTTCAAAATTTTTTTTCCGAGTACACAAAAAAATAAATATTTGTCCCAATTGAATCAATTTATTTGTGGCTTTTTTTGAATAGGGGAGGGTGGGGCAGAGCGGCCCCCCTGAAATTTTGATCAAAAAAAAAATTTTTTTTTTTTCGACTATTTACTATAAATCCGATATGTTTGCGCATTTTTACCCCTACGCATGACATTTGGGGCAAAACGGACAAGCCCAAAATTTTGAAAAAGTGATTTTTTCATATTTTTATCGTCAAATTAAAAAAAAATTAGTATAATTCCACATTTCTAGCCCTACGCATAACACCTGGGGCAAAATGGACCAGCCGAAACTTCCGAAAAAATTATTTTTTCATATTTTTCGGCCGTTTCTCTATGTAAGAGGCAAATTTGGTCATTAAAAATTTATAAAAATTAAATTTTTTTTTTAGTTGATAAATTTTTGAAATAAAGTAAAACTATAGAATTGATTTTTTTTTTTATTAAATAACAATTAGTAATTAAGGTAATCGAGAGTGAACGATTTTTTACGCTTTAAAAAATTTTTTTCGAGTAATATAAAACCAAAAATAGTTGTCAAGGAAAGAAATACATTCTTAATGATGAAAACAATTTAAAAAAAAAAAAACGAAAAAAAAATTTTTTTTATCACTTTTTGGAGGGGGGCCGCTCTGCCCCACAAAAAAAAATTTTTTTTTTCAGAATTTTGGCAAAATGTCCATAAATTTGTTCGAAATAGGACAAAAGTAAAGTGATCTTATGGTTGAAAGCCACAAAAAATAATAATTGGCTTAGGGGGGCCGCTCTGCCCCACCCTCCCCTATTTATTAATGAATAATGACAGATAAAGATTAGACTGGGCTAAAGAAATTGACTTTTTTTTTTTCTTAGCTATATCGAGAATATTATTCAGAATGACAAAAAAAAAATTTCATGAAAGTTTGAGCCCTTAATATTAATTTTAAGAGGTCTATCATCGCTATTTTTAATTTTAATTCATAATTCGATGTTTTACGTCAGAACTGCTAAAACATTGGAAAAAAAAAATTCATTTTCACTTATTCTTATGTAAAATTGAATACCCTACAGAAAAGGTCTGATTGAAAATTTTTGTCAGACAAGCCGTTTCCGATTAATTAAGCTTACTAAATTGATTTATTTCTTCAATTTAACATTTTTACTTTTGAATTTTGTAACTGACGAATCAAGAAATATCCAAAAAAGATAATGATAGACTTTTGAAGGAAATTTAATGCTCTACAAAAAAGACCTCTTGACATTTTTTGCTAAATTCACTCCTTCGAAAGTTATTCAAGGTTGAATTTGAGTCAAAACGATTTCAATAACGTGAATAACTTTCGAAGGAGTGAATTTAGCAAAAAATATTAAGGGCTCAAACTTTCATGAAATTTTTTTTTGTCATTCTCAATAATATTTTCGATATAGCTATGAAAAAAAAAATAGTCAATTTTTTTGGCCCAGTCTAATAAATATATTTGGTATAATAAAATATGACAGTTGATTCGAATAATTTTATAATTTGACTGGAATATATAATTTATTTGTGGTAAGTAAATAATATATTTGAGGTAAAGATATTTAATTTGTGTCTCAATACCAAAATAGTTCCATATTTTGGATCGAGTATAGGATTAAAAAGAATTTTAAGAAATTGAGAATTTTCAATTTTTCTGAATCTTTCTCAATACTAAAATAGTTCCATATTTCGAGTTATGACTTAAATTGAAATAAATTAAAATGAATTCATGACTGCGAATGTAGCAGACGTCAGACAAATTTAAAATTATAAATAAACCGAGTAAATAATTTAAAAAATTAAATTTAAAAAAAATACGCATTTAAAAAATTTAAAAATTAATAAGTGCATTTTTTAAATTATTTACTCTGTTTATTTATAATTTTAAATTTGTCTGATGTCTACTACATTCACACTCATATGAATTCACATTTTTGAATCTTTTTCGATAGCAAAATAGTTTCATATTTTAGGTAACGTATAGAATTGACAAAAATTTAAATAAATTTAGAATCTTTAATTTTTCTGAATCCTTGTCAATACTAAAATAGTTCAATATTTTATATCACGAAAGATTCAATACTTTTGAATTCCATTATAAGAATTAGAAAGTATTCAAATGATCGAAATTTCAATTTCATCCCTAGCAAATCCAAATAACGGTAAATTACCGTAATTTACGGCATGCAGTAGAATTGCCGTAATTTAAGGCAAAATACGGCATTGAATCGTAATTTGTGGGATTTTACCGCAATTTACGGTAGATTACCGCATTTTACCGTAAGTTACGGTAATTCTGTCGGATACCGGAAATTACGGTAATTACGGTAATTCGGATCTGCTAGGGATTTAATATTTTTCAAAATCTCCGTATGGATTGAAAAAAATTTAAATAAATTTCAATACTTTTCAATGAGTATTTTTAATTAGGGTACTTCAGCACATGGCCCAACTATCCTCTATTTGCAGCAATCCGATCATTTCTTTACCCCAAATAAATCACATTTCGATATCTTTGGCTCAAATAAATCTTAGTCAGCTCAAATAAATCTTTTTTTCACTGTATCCAGAAATTTTTTTCAAAAATCTTCACTAAACTTTATATTCAATTTTCAGTCCTAAATTACGTAAATTAATTTTTTACAATGAAAAAAAAAAAATTTATATTTAAATTGGAATGAAAAATGTCTTTCATATTTTCTAAATACGGGTAAAATATAAAAGACTCAGCATATTAAATTTTACAAAGCCTATTTCTTGCGCGACCCATTGTATCCAGTCCTCCCCTAGTTCTTTATATCAAACAAGTGCACAATTTTCAATAGAATCGAATCAGCTCTTTCTGATGGGTATTTATTTTAATAAATAAGACCTTTTATTATTTAATAAAAAGCGCACATACCCTTAATTATAAAGTACAATAACTTCTTTCATTTTATTTTTCACTATTGGAAACTACTTAATGAATAATTTTTTAGAAGAACGTCAGCTTTTTTCGATACTTGGGCTGAGCATTATTAAATAATCGAGATAATAATTTGCTGAGTCCAAATGACCTCAACCTTTTTAAATTGCATGGAAAGCCTGTTAATAATGTAACAAACAAGTATTGATTTAAGCATCAAAAAAGTACTCATGAGTACATCACTCATATGTTAAAAAAAAATATTTAATCGATAGAATGAAGTGAGGAAGAGAACGATGTTACTGTTTTTGAAAAAATATATTATTGCAGGTACCACGAAGCTTTGGCTACATACAACAGGGCAGGAAATAATCAAGGAATAAGACCAGTAAATATATGAATTAAATATATGATTACTAGGGGTGTGCAAATGTCAGTTTTCGAATCATTCGGAAACTTTGAATTATTGGTTAATTATTAAAAAATAATTTTTTAAATTTATTACATGTGATAAAAATTTAATAGTCGGAATTTTAATTGATCATTCGAATTTCAGTTGACAATTTTAATAATTTACTAGTAATTGAAAAATCAAGAACACGCGACAAAAAAAACAAGGAATTTATAGTTTCATATAATAACTCGGCGTTTTGAATTGAAAACTGGAAACATTTGATAAAATTCTGTAAGAACTAGGAAAAAAATAATTAGGAGCAGCTACCAAAAATAATCAGCAGCAGCTACTGATATAGTCGTTAGCCAATACTGAAAAACCGCGAGTAGCTACCGATTTTATTGGGAGCAGCTACCAAAAATAATCAGCAACAGCTACCGATATAGTCGTTAGCCAATACTGAAAAACCGAGAGTAGCTACCGATTTTCTTAGGAGCAGCTACTAAAAATAATCAGCAGCAGCTACCGATATAGTTGTTAGCAAATACTGAAAAACCAAGAGTAGCTACCAATAATAATCAGCAGCAGCTACCGATATAGTTGTTAGCAAATACTGAAAAACCAAGAGTAGCTACCAATAATAATCAGCAGCAGCTACCGATATAGTCGTTAGCCAATATCGAAAAACCGAGAGTAGCTACCGATTTTATTGGGAGCAGCTACCAAAAAGAATCAGTAGCAGCTACCGATATAGTCGGTAGCCAATACCGAAAAACCGCGAGTAGCTACCGATTTTATTGGTAGCAGCTACCAGAAAAAATTAGTAGCAGCTACCCATTATTTTTTTTTCAATGAATTACAGTTCCAAATAATTATTCTATTAAAACCTTCAATAAAATCGATTAGAACTATTCAGATATCCTTAATAATAAGTTTATTAATAATAAATTTGAAAAATAATTTCCAGCCCTGGAATAACACTTACGACAATGGTTGGGTAACAATATTGGATTGCTGCGACGGCTATCAGCGAAGCTCAATAAGCAATCGGTGTGAATCCGTATCAAATGATTGCCGCACTGGTTGTTTCGGGGGTAGATGTGTCGCTGGAACGTGTACATGTGATTCTGGCTGGTACCCAGTAGAAGGTGTTTGTAAGCCAATTTGCCGACGCCCATGCGGCCAAAACGCTTATTGCTTCGCACCGGAAGTCTGTGAGTGCGAACTTGGATGGGAGAAATCCTCCCAAGGTATTTGCAGACCCACTTGCCCGGGGGGATGTGTCAACGGGGATTGTATTTCTGCTCGTGTGTGTCAATGCCGTCCCGGATATACTTTGAACGCGACACGTGAAAGATGTGACGCCATTTGTGAGGGTGGATGCCAGAATGGTGTTTGTTCGGCTCCAGGCGTCTGTACTTGTAACGTGGGGTAAGCTGCCCAAATTCTTTCTTTTATTAGAGAAGTAAAAATAATTTTTTAATTTGAGTAAAAAAAGTTATCAAAACTTATTATTTTAGATACGTCAACCCACCAAGGGACCGTGAAACGTGTGTACCAGATTGTGGCTCAAGTTGCCAATACGGACTGTGCGTAGCTCCAGGAGTTTGTAATTGCAGACCAGGATACAGAAAAGATCCAGCATCAGAGTCATGTATTCCCGAGTGCCGAACTCCCTGTCCAATTAACGGACATTGTGTCGCACCAGATAGATGTGATTGCTTTGATGGTTATCGATTAGATTATGCTAGTAATCGATGTGTTGCAGTTAATTCTCAATCGGGTGGTTATCAACAGGGCGGTTATCAACAGGGTGGTTATCAACAGGGCGGTTACCAACAGGGCGGTTACCAACAGGGCGGTTACCAACAGGGTGGTTACCAACAGGGTGGTTACCAACAGGGCGGTTACCAACAGGGCGGTTACCAACAGGGAAATCAAGGAGGTAGTTATCGACCGGGAAGTCAACAAACCGGGAATTCCCAAGACTGCGATCGTCCCTGTGTCAACGGTGTCTGTATGGGCTACAACATTTGCAGCTGCAATGATGGTTATGTCCCAGACCCAACAGATTCCACCAGAACAAAATGTATTCCCGGCTGCCCGGGAGGTTGTCCCAATGGCGTTTGTTCCGGACCGAACTACTGTCTTTGTAAGCCGGGTTACGTCAAAGAACGCGGTGTCAAAGGCTCTCAGAGATGTGTACCTCAAAATAATTACTAATTTTTTTTCTGTACCCCAAAAACTACTAGGCGTTTTTGAATTAATAAAAATTTCACATACATATTAAAATTTTCTTGACTTTATACTCATTTATGTGCAATTTTTATTTCTTACCTACAGTCGTCAACCCGCTGAATAAATTTCGAACTTGTTTACATGACAGAGAAATTGTAACTGGTCTTAAATTTCTCATTTTAACTAAAAAACATTAAAGGCAAAGTCTTGATTCAAGTCATTACCAAAAATTTATTGTTCAAGATAAGAACGAAATTTCGTTAAAAAAAAATCCGTACCATTGCTGTACTTTGCTACTAAATAAAATTTATTGCAAAAAATCTAATTACTCCGATAAAATGAAGCTTTTAAAAAATAACACAATAAATAACATAAATAACGCAATGAATCATTTGAATTAACGATCCCCCAAATGAACTCGCTCCCGCTGTAAAATAACTCGACGACTAAATGAAATTTACGTAAAATCGATACCTGCAGATTTTAAATCTAATCTTTCTTAGAACAATACTCAAGTCCGATGACTCTTCACATAAAATAATATCGATAATTTACAGCCATAACTAAAATTAATGTCGCCAAAGTTTATCCTAAATAATGAATCCGCTGAAAATCCTCAAAGCCTTTGAATCCGGAAATAATTTACCGCCGTAGTGTTCGGCCTAGAAAAATAAAAAAGGATTGATATCCTACTTTGCGCTTTGCCATATTTATATACATATATATCTATATATATTATGACATAGAAAAAATTTTTTTTGCGTCTTCTGATTTTTATAAGTAGCTAACGATGCGTCATAGGAATAATTGGCAGGCATGTTTTAGTAGGGAATTGAATGCTCTACAAAAAAAGTTTCTTATCATTTTTTAATAAATCTATTTGTTCAAAAGTTATTTAAGGTTGAAGTCAAATTCAAATTAAATTTTGAGATCTTTTTACTTTTCCGGCGAAACCATCAGAGCTATTACAAAATATCACAGGACCTTTTTTGTAGACAATTTTATTCCCTACAAGTTATTTCTTATAAAATTTTTTCGAATTCCGCATTGTTTTCTAGTTATTTTTATTTTAATGTCAAGCTCTTAAAATCGATCAGAAGACTACTTTTTTTTTTAGCATGGCATTAAAATGAAAATAACTAGAAAACAATGCGGAGTTCGAAAAAATTTTATTGAAAATAACTTGTAGGAAATAAAATTATCTACAAAAAAGGTCCCATGATATTTTGTAATAGCTCTGATAGTTTCGCCGGAAAAGTAAAAAAATCTCAAAATTTTATACGAATTCGACTTCAACCTCAAATAACTTTTGAACAAATAGATTTATCAAAAAATGATAAGAAACTTTTTTTGTAGAGCGTTCAATTACCCACAAAAACATGCCTGCCAACTATTCTTATGACGCATCGTTAGCTACTTATAAAAATAAGAAGACCCAAAAAAAATTTTTTCCATGTTATTCTTATGGAAAATAGAAAAGTGCAATGCGGAACCTCTTAACATTAATATGAAGAGCTATAATTTTCACAGTATTTTTTTTTCGTCATTTCCAACAATATTTTCGATATACTTAAGAAAAAAAAAAACAGTCGATTTTTTTTATACAGCCTAATATATATAGCCGATAAAGTTGGGAATAACTGCAGTCAGATGGCGCCCAGTTACCGCAAAATAAAATAATAATTTTCGTTTATCTTCTCCAGAGTACTGGAACTATGATGTAGAATGGAAGAACAGAGCAAGCGCGTGATGATATAGGGGTTAGTTTGAGCTTTTACGCAGGCAGGAAGCTTGTGTTGGAAGCTTTCTGGTTGTATTCAGATGCGCGCGGCGCCCAGTATCTTATATAGGGCGTGTGCAGAGGGACGCGAGATCGCCAGCAGAGGAACCAAGAGAAAGAAAAGAGAAGCTAGAGACGGCTCAGGAAGGGTGGACTGGAATATAGAGGGGGTAAAAGATGTAGACTTTGGACTGATGGCTGGTTTCAGGGGTAGACTCGCGCCGCGGGGGCGATGAGCGCACTTCCGTTTATTTCTCTTAAATTTATCTGTTCTTGTTGTTACTGGTTTACTTGTCTTGTCATACTGATTCGTCCTACTTGTTACCTAACATCAGCCTCATTTGTTTATAAAGATTTAACTGGTATTTATATTAACAACAGTTACGTTAACAATAACAATAATATAAGTTACCCTAGTGTAAGTAGTAGTAGTAGCGTTAGGAGTGAAAGGAATTATTTGAGGGTAAATGACTCCCGGGATGGGACGAACAATGTGATAACTAATGATTTTGTGCTGAGTGGTGAAGGTGTGGATCGTGATAGCAATCATGCTCATGTTGATAATAATCATGATGATGATGGTAGTTTTTTTAATGAGAAACGAAACAAACGTGCAGTTACTGGAGAAGATTTTTATGATGAAAATACTGATATGTCGTACGATGAAGATGACGAGGATGATTATGGTCAAACCAACAGCACAGGTAAGATAACTATTTTTTTAAATTATTTCTGGGAGGAAAATTTTATCTATGGAAATTTAGATCCGATCCAATTTAGATCTTTAGGTAAATGAAGTCAATTTTAAAAGTTGAAGGGAAATGTTGATTGTAAAAGAGATTTCGAGGCCTACACAGAAAAAAAAAATTCTCGACTGAAGGTAAATATTCTTGATTAAAGAAAATTTTTTTGGAGACCTAGATTTTCTCAGATAAAGTAGAAATCTTCTCCCCGTGTAAAAGAAATTCGATTCAAAAAGATTCCAAAAAAGTTCTGCATGTGGAACTTCTAAATATGAGACAGATTAGAACTTTTTTGGAACGTTAGTAATTTTGATGGTAAAAAAAAAGTTTTTATGAGCGAATTCAGAGTCAAAAAGGACGTTCGTGGAACTTTCTTCGAATTTTTTATGGACGTTTTTTTTGGTCTATAAAAAATTCAAAAGTGGTGATTTTTGAACTATTTTGACGTGTTTCTGGAACGTCTTTAGTCTACAAAAGATTCAAAAGTAGTGATTCTGGAACTGTTTTGGAATGTCTATATAAAATTCCAAAAACGTCCTTTTTTGACTCTAAATTTGCTCAAAAAAACTTTTTTTTACCATCAAAATTACTAACGTTCCAAAAAAGTTCCATTCGAAGTTCTAATCTGTCTCATGTTTAGAAGTTCCACATGCGGAACTTTTTTGGAATCTTTTTGGAACGAATTTTTTTTACACGGGTCCGACCAAGACGAATTTTTTTTAACTAAGAAAAATTCTCTTGGCTCAAGAAAATCTTGACTTGGTTCCCAAAAACGTTTGTCTTCAAAAATATTTTCTTAACACAAGATAACTTTTTTTTCTGTGTAGTGAAAAAAAAGGATTAAAATTTTGGATCCAGAAGGTTGAATGTAAAATTTGAAAAACGATCTTAATCGGTCTAATCAGAGCCGGGTTATGATTTGGTTGAGGGTAAAGGGTTGAAGTAGAGGTTGAGGGTTGAGAGGTTGCGTTTGTAGGGCAGAGTTTTTCTTGGGTGTTAATGGGGCTGGGGTTGGAAATGTGTAAGGATGTCAGTATTGACTGGAAAGAGGATTTTTTACAAGTCCGCGGGTGGATAATGGGATAAAATTAACCCTCGCGTGACAATGTCTATTTTGTCATTGGACAATCCGGTTCACGTGGATACCATCCGTATTTCATGGCTGAGTAATAACGGATGTGAATGACCGTGGTATTGATGAAAATTACACGCTTACTATTCTATTGCTTTTCCGGATTGTAAATAATTTCTTTGGGTAAAAGAAAAGAACCCCCATGAAAAAAATTTGTAAAAAAATATGTGTTAAAATATATAAAAAATATATTTTTCATATAAAAAAAATATATTAAAAATACATAAAAAAGATATGAAATATGTATAAAAAATATATTTTAAATAGCTATCTTTTGGCCGATTTTCGTATAGATTTTATATATAATAAAAATATATAAAAAATACATGTATAAAAATATACGAAAAATATATTTTTCTTATATTTAAAAATATAAAAAAAATATTTTAAATCTATAAAACATATAAAAAAATTATATAAAAAATATATTTTTGATTCAACCAACAACTTAAGTAAAAAAAATATAAAAAAATTATGTAAAAAAAATATTATTATTAAGTTAATTAACAACATAGAAAAAGAAATATAAAAAATATATTTTTTATACATATTTTATAGATATTTACATATTTTTAATATATGAAAAATATATTTTTTTTATATTTTAACATATATTTTTTTTATAATTTTTTTTCATGGGGGAAGGGTTTCTTATATTTTTTATTTTGTCATTCGATCTTAGATTTTATGGTGACTAATTCATTGAAAAATTTTTTTCTTTATTGTGATTTTAAAAAAAATTTGTAAGTAGAATTTTCATTTTTATTTTCCGCCTTATTTGTATTTTGAGACAATAAAGCAAACAAATAATAATTTTCACTTCGTTTGTCATGGCAGAAAAAAAAGTTTAGATCAATGACCTCCTTCGAGCCTAAAGTTTTATCTTTCCAATGCAACTGACAGATTAAAGCTGCAATATTTTCTTTAAGAACGATAGCGGAAAATCGAAAGAAAGTTATGATATTCATTTTTTATTCAAAACTTTGAGGATAAATTTATACGTCAGAATTATTCATGACGTTGGATAAAAAAATTCAATAAAATATTTTTTTTTAATGCAGCCATTTTAGCCCAACTTACATAATATACCCGGGTAAAATATTGACGAAAATTTGATAAAATTTTCTAGGCCGGAAATTTTTAGATGAATTAAGTCGGCCTATTTTCGGCCTCAGTAATTTTGTTGTTAAATAAAATTATAAACCTCAGAAAAATTTCAAGCATAGAACAGAAAGTTTTTGGCCTAGTCGGCAAAATTTCGGCTTAGCTAGTTTTCGGTCTTGTAGTTCAGCCGACACTCCGAAATAGGAGTAATAGTTATCGAAAGTTGGTGCAAATTTGATTTAAGGTCTATGATGTCACCCACAAACGCTCCCCTAAATAAAAAAAGTCACCAATCCAGGGGTTAATAAGAAAAAAAATAAAAAACATCCCCAAAAATAGATTTTTCGCAAATATTTCATAAACAAAAAAAATTTGTAAGAAGCTTTCAAACAAAACTTGTAGAGAAAAAAATTGTAAGAAATTTTTCTTGAAATATCGCGTAAATATACTGAATTTTTCTAAGGATACGCCACTGAAGTATTGAGTTCACTCCTTGGTCTTTTCCGGCCACTTTTTGCCCGAAAAAAATTTTATTACATTTTTAGCTGCACCACCCGTATGAAAATAACATATATGGTCAAAATGTATGATAAATATCAGAAAATATATGTGGCCAATTTAACTATATTTTCTGATATATTTTTTTTTATATTAAAAAATATAGTATTCATCATATACGAGTCGGTATATGTTTAGCATATATAAAATATATATGTCAATCATATACAGAAAATATATTTTTATCATATATGAAAATATATATTCTTGTCATATATATGGAAACTATATTTTAATATATGAAAATAACATATATGGTCAAAATATATGTAAAAATATATGATAAATATCAGAAAATATATGTGGCTAATTTAACTATATTTTCTGATATATTTTATTTTATATTAAAAAATATAGTATTCATCATATACGAGTTGGTATATGTTTAGCATATATAAAATATATATGTCAATCATATACAGAAAATATATTTTTATCATGTATGAAAATATATATTCTTGTCATATATATGAAAAGTATATTTTCATATATGAAAATAACATATATGGTCAAAATATATGTAAAAATATATGATAAATATCAGAATATATATGTGGCCAATTTAACTATATTTTCTGATATATTTTTTTTTATATTAAAAAATATAATATTCATCATATACGAGTCGGTATATGTTTAGCATATATAAAATATATATGTCAATCATATACAAAAAATATATATTTATCATATATGAAAATATATATTCTTGTCATATACGAAAACTATATTTTTATCCTACATAAAAATATATATTTATATCATATACGAAAAATATATTCTGATCATATATAAAAACATATATTTATATTGTGTATGGAAAAAAAAGTTTCTTATTCGTATGACCAACTCTAATTAAATTAGATCTAAATTTTAATATACTCTTTAAATTGCAGTTAAAATTTTCAAAATTAGTTAATTCAATGCGAATATATATACCCATATACATATACATACACTGAATAAAATATATGCTTAAATATAACAAAGAAAATATATGGTGCCATATATAATATAAATTATATGCTACCATATATTTCATTTCATATAAAAATTATATATTTTTTGAATATAAAAGGAAATATATCAATACAATATATTATAAGGTAAATGTAAATGTATATATAGCTTAATATAAAAAACATATAAGTTACATATATGGAATACATATATTGACTACTGTATATAATTTTATATTAAATCGGCGAAAATCTCTATATGATTTTTTATAATATACAATATAATATATCATATATTTTTTTGTTGCAAACATATATGATTTTATATATTTTAACCATATATTTTTTTTATACGGGCAGCTTTTAAAATAATAATAAAATTCAATCCAATTTTATTGCACTAAATTAATTGATGGGGATAAAAAAAATTTATAACTTTTCATTGCAAGTAATCGATCACTCTGACAGCTTTTCTTACAGTCGATAGCTGACTGATTCGATAGAAAATTTAATCTAAAACTTATTAAATAAATTTAATTGTTAGACCGGAACAGTAACTCAGTGACTGCAGCTCGTTTATTATTAATTCCATTTACCCGACTGTAAATAATTACTCGCCGCGTTATTTAATCTTTTTATAAATTTTATATAAAACAAATAAGTCATTCTCTCTAATTAATTGCTATTAAAGAATTAACGTAATTAAAACACGGAATTTTTTTCTTAACATTCCACTCAAAAGTCTTCTATTATAATAAATTACTCTAACCCTCATTAATAATTGTGTAAATAAATTTTCTTGCTTACATACATTTTAAAAAAGTATTGATTAGATAATTGCAATAAATTAAATACGAGATTATCCGGAAGATATTAATATCAATTATATGACAGGCTTTAAAATAACTTAATATATTAACTGTCACATAATTATTAAATGCCTATAGTTCATTTATTAACTGTCCAGTAAAATTAATGATGATTATTTTTGTTTAAAAATTATCAACTTTCACTTTTTTTTAATTTATGATTTTTATAATTAATTTTTTTTTTTATTTAAAATTTTTCTTTACGTCAAAATCATTTTTATAAATTTTTTAAAATGTCAGCCAATATAAATAAATAATATATTATATATATATATATATATATATGTATGCTAACTAGTTAATTATTTTCCTGCAAGATGTTCTATGGAATAAATTAATATCCAGTAAATTATAATTTTCATCATAAAATTAAACTTAATATTAATCGTTTTACTCTAACGGAATACTGTCATCTTAATATTAATTTAGTATCTAAATTTATTTTCATTGACTATATGATCATTAATTATTTATTGAGTTTATGTAAAATTTGTGAAATTGCTTTTCTCGAAGGCATTGCAAAAATTAATAATTATAGATCGTTACACTGTCGAAAATTGAGAGTAAATTCGGGATCGAGACACAGGTTTCGGAGTTGAAAAAAAATCTCTGCGATACGGAATAAATAGGGAGTTTTTTGTATCGAGGTGATTTCGGATGTCAATTTTATTTCCACCCGCACCCACTTAAAGTTTTCATGTGAAAGTTAACTCCTTTTCGGAATAAATTTCACTCCAATGTGATCGAATAAATAAAAAGTCATTCATTCTGAATTTAACCCACGTTCATTTGGTGACCAGGTGAAAAAATTTTCAGTTAAAATAATAGTAAATTTTTTTCTCGGTCTCAAAAAGGTCCAGGTAATAAACTCAAGGCTGAAAACTGGCTAGGCCGAAAAATGGTCAATAATTAGGCCTAAGAAATTGAAAAATAGGCCGACTCATTTATCGGTCCGTTTATTGAGAATAATAAAATTTCGGCTAAATTTAGGCCTCTTTGAATAAAATTCTGTAGTTTCGGAATAATTCCGACCAAATTCAGTCTTTCCGGAATATTTTTGGCCAAATATTTTTACCAGGGTAAAATTGGTGCCGCGACCGGTTACCCTCGGACAAAATAACCCCGACAAAATAACCTAGAACAAAATAACCTGAAAAAATTCACATAAATATATCACGATAAAATTCGTACCTGAAGGTTATTGTTTTTCAGGTTATTTTATAACAAAGTTATATTTTTTCAGGTTATTTTGTTACGAGGTTATTTTGTACTAGGTTATTTTGTCGAGGTTCTTTTGTCCGAGGGCAATTTGTTACGGAACCGCAAAATTTATTTTCCAGGCGCAGGATTTCTTTCAGTCATATGGTAAAATTTTATAAAAAAATTTTCTCCGTATATTTGAAAATTTGTCCTAAAGGAAAATCATCAAAATTATTAATAATATTTTTTGCCAATATTAATATTCGATATCCGTAAACAGAAATTAAAAATAAAATTTTTTTCCTCCATTTCAAATTCATTATTAACGAAATTATTTTTTTTACTGCTCGTTAAATTGGATTAAAATATGCACTGAAATAATAAATTAGCCTGATTTAAATTAAGCCGTAAAATATTTTTATTTCAGCATTTAAATAAAAAAAAAAAGTTACTAAAAATAATTATTTTAATTCCATTAACAATAAAGTACTTTTAGTACTCGATAATCAATTTAATTTTTCCTGATAAGGATATCGAGAATGAATTTTAAATTATTGTTTGATCAAAAAAAAAAAAAATTGATTGAATTTAATAAGCAAATATTAAAATTAATAATAAAAAGTAGATGGTGCATAAAACCGAATTATGTATTTAAATAAAAGTTAAGTATACATAAATAACATAATATATATTTAACGCATTAAAGCATTAAAGCTTAACTTAGTTGCGTTGTATTGATTTTAAATGTCAAGTTAAATTTAGGTTGCATAGTCAGTAAACTCGAATACAAATCCCGTGTTTTCATTTCCTGTATACACTACTTGATATCTTGTATGGATTATTATTATTACTATTATCATTATTGTTTTTGTCATAACCAAGAGCGAAGAATTGTCTGTTGGTTCGCATTATGTAAAGTATAAGTTGATAAAAGAACTCGATGTTTGTTCAGTAAAATAAACACTCGTTTTATTTTATTTTATTTTATTTAAATTTAAATTTTAAAATAAAATTGTAGAGAAGGGGCGACTCCTTGGCGCGCCGTGTGAAAACACCTGCAATCCGGACCTGCAGCACGTCGTTTGCGACGCAGTCACCGGATTATGCGAGTGTGATAAATCGTATCCCGTTAAGCTTGGGCCAACAAAAGGATGTGCGAAACGTAAGTGTGTTTTATGAATTAATAACTATTGAATTTTTTTTAAATTTCCCGCCATGAAAATTGAAAATTTTCAATAAAACGCAAGTTATTGGTTTCGGTATTAATTTTGAAAATCGAGTTGTCATCAGATCCCATACAAAAAACAAGAATCGGCTCAATACTGGGTCGTGAATGGCTGCCAATTTTCAAGCGTCGGCCGAAGATCGGCTAAATATCGGGTGATAACGGTATGCCGAGCATTGGCCAATCGTGGCAATCAATCATCGGCCAAAGCTTGGCATCAAGAGCACTCGATCAAACCGTTGGCCAACGAACGGCGGTTAATTGTGCGCCGTTTTTGAAAGCAAAAAGACGGCTGCCAATGATTGACCATGTACGGGCTAGTATAGTTAGCCATTTATTGGCCAATCATTGCAACCAGGCATCGGCCGATCTATGGAAAAATTTTGAAGCTCGGCGACTTTGGGGATCTCGACGTTTTGAGGCCCTAGGAAACTATTTTGATGTGGAAACTAATTTTTGTCGTACGATAACTTAGAAATGAATTAACCGATTTGGACCTACTCGGTGGCAATCGAAAGGGCTCATCAGGACTTAGATCTGGATAAAATTTGAAGTCGATTGGTTGAGTAGTTTACGAGTTATACGAAAAATAAAAATTGGAAAAATTTTGTTTTTTAGGATTTTTTCATATAATTTATAAACTACTGGCCCGACTTGCCTTGAAGTGTATCCAGTTCTTAGTCTTGATGAGCCCTTTCGATTGCTGCCAAGTAGGTTCGAATCGGTTAATTCGTTCCAAAGATATCGTAAAACAAAAATTAGGTTTTTTGATCGAACAACAAAATAACCAATTTTTTGACTTCGAAGAGCTCAAAATTTTTTGAACAATAACATTTTTGAGCTTTGTGAGCTCGAAAAGAGCGACAAGTTTTGGGGTTGGACCACAAGGTAAAAAAAATATTGAAATTCTACGAAAAAATTAATATTCATGTTCTTAGTGGCCAAGTGGTCAAGGCGTCAAGATATTCGTACACTTTTATGCACCCCTAGGTCAATGGTCGTTGCGAGCTTGGGTTCGCAACCGATAATTGCACCCATGTCAAATCAAATTTTCTATAAAATGAATACAGAACTTTCTTTTCTAATTTTTAAGAAATAAAATATCAATATTTTTTGGAATTTAGCAAAAAGACTCGGAGAGCAGTGTTACTATCGAGCAACCTGCACCTTTTCGGATCAACACTCAACCTGTACCCAAGTACTTCATAATGCAGTATGCGATTGCAGCGAAGGATATCACAGAGTTGCTGCTGGAAGGTCTAATAAAAAAGCCTTTTGTGCAGAAGGTAAATCAATACGTCCATTTTTTTTTCATTCCTCTCTATTACATAAATATATAGGGGAGGGGGCAAAGTAGGCCCCTTAAAATTTTCAAAGCTTCAAAAAATATGGGGGCAAAGTGGGTTCCTCAAAAGTTTCTGCACGCCAATAAATTCAGATGGATAATAATCATTATATATATAATATATTATATATATAATGATAATAATGATATATAATTATTTTCCTTAAGGGGCCCACTCTGCCCCCCTCTCCCCTATTCATATAATATATATATATTTCATTACATTGATGCCATATATATATAAATGAAAATTAAAAAAACTGAATATGATGGATTTAAAATAGATTTGGTGCTGATATCAACTGATATGTCGACTCTGCTGGGAATAGCATCAGGCATAGCTGTATTGACAGGACTCATGTGCTTCGTCTTGAAGCTATTCAGCCGTGCGAGGTACTCGAGACCTCGACATTACGCCAACGCCAATCACGCTCCCCCCATGCTTTTTTCTAGTGATACAGGTGAGTACTCTATATTAATATATATATATAGATATATATAAATATAAGTATATGAAATGAATGCCGTACATATGTACCTATGTATAAATATAAATATATATCTATCCATTTACTATATACATATATATACTTATACTTATTTATGTTATATTACAACACGTGAACTTTTATTGATGTCCTTGTATCTGTAATATTCTGCACGTGTAATAAAGGTCAAATCAAGGACGTGCTCGAATGGACAAGACATTTCTGCACTAAATTTAAGTCCTTTTTATTGTACAGCCAATTAGATTTTGTAGTCGGGTAATTTTTTTGCTAATATTTTTACTGTACGGAAAAAAATTTAAGTTTAAAAAATGAATCTAAAATTTCACCGGAATTCAATAATTACAGTTTCAAATTTTAAAAAAAAAGTGGTTTTGAATATATTGTTGTTGGTACTCATTCGAGAGGAAATTTATCAAAGTATTCAAAAATGCCTTTTTTTTTGATAAAAAAAAAAAAAAATTTAATTTAATTATTAGTAACTAAAGTAATTTATTAAAAACTGAAAACTTTATTTTTACTAATATTTATTTTATACAGAGATAATTTTCAAAATTTAGGGAGTAATTAGTTTTATAAAATGAGTGAATAGATAAAGCGATAATTAATCGGATAACACTGAGTATAGGGGTGGTTAAACCTACACTTTCAATAGGGATTAATTTCGCGTTATGTAACAGAATTTTAAACGATTAAAATTACCAATAGGATAATTAAGTAAGGATTTAATTGAAAATTATTATTTTGAGTATAATATAATATAATAAGATATAAATAGCAAAAAAATTACCTTGATCTACTTACTGAGTAATAAAACGAACGAAGCAAGCTCTTGACAATCATAAATTTATACATATACATATATGTATAGATAGAGGAGGGAGGGGTAAAACGGGGTAGGGGGCAAAATGGGGCACCCCCAATATTTTATAAAAATAATAAAAGTTTGTTTTTTTAACACTTGTTAAACTTTTTCAAAAATCGAAGTGTCAATATCAAAAAAAAATTCGATGTATTTAAGTCCCTGTTTACCCCCCCCCCCCCTACATTAATGTGTCAAAAAAAACCTGTCCTATCATTATCTCCAATTGCATGACTCCGTGTATCTAAAATCTAATTTAAATGTCACTCGAATTGAATAATTTTCCCGCCAATTATTAACTCCAACTTTTTCGCTATCCGAGAAAAAGGAGTTATGTTAAAAAAAAAGAGGTAACTTTGTAGTCAAACATGTCAATCAAGATCTCGTTCCCAAAATCTTCATTGTTTCAAAAATTTTATTTTACAAGAACTACACTGTAAAAAGAGCGGTGTTAAAAATGTACTCGTTTTAACTCCGCCCGGTGTAAAAATGAAATTACACCGGTGTAGGAGGAGTAATACACCGGTGTTAAAAATACCGGTGTTAAATCGGTGTAAAAGCGGAGTAAAACCGGTGTAAAAACGGGGTAACCGGTGTAAAAACGAAGTAATTCCGGTGTAAAAGTGGGGTAACAGGTGTAAAAGCGGAGTAATGCCGGTGTAAAAGCGGGGTAAATTGCGTCCGCTTAGAGTATTAACTTTAAAGATTATAAAACACAAAAAATGTCAGTTCTTTATAAAAATTTATAAAAAATATCATTTATTAACAAGTATAGTGATCAAGTAAGTAAAAATATTCACAAAGTAAAATATTTTAACACCGGTAAAGAATATCTACACCGTCGGCGGTGTTATTTTAACACCGGTCTAGAATATTTACACCGGTGGCGGCGATATTTTAACACCGGTACAGAATAATTACACCGATGGCGGCGTTATTTTCACACCGCTTTCGGGGGTAAATTTAACACCGATAATTTTAACACCTACACCACTTGGACTTACCCTGGTGAATTTTTACAGTGTATGAATTGTTTTAAAAAAGGCTACGACTGTCCAAAAAAAGGCTCGTATGCCAAAGTTTTTGGTCTAAGCGGCGGATATTACGGGCGATTGGTCACTCAAAGTGATGTCCAAGGAGGCAATAACCATATTGATGACCAATGGGATCATACAGGCAGAATAAAAAATTTCGATGATACCAATAGTGATATTAATGATGCCAAAAAAAATGACAGCGGAAGAAAAATATCAATAGTGTTACCAAGAGTGATATTCGCAATAATAATATTAATATTAATATTAATGATATTGATGACAGTTATCATGAAATATCAATGATATTGATAATAATAGTATCTAATGATGACATTAATATTGAAATTATTTGGAAAAAAAAACCCACTACAATTTCAGGAATCCCATTGACGCTTTCGGGCAGACCATCATCGCGTTCAAGTCAAAGAAGTGATGGCGACCCGCTAAATTGCTCGACATTTCGTCGTCCCAGCAGTGGAGGAAGTAGAGGACCTCTTGTGCCGGCTTCAAGAGCAGGTGCGGCTCGTGCCGCCGCCATCTTGCTTATTTCGTGTCATCTTCAGGCTACTAAGGACGGAACCAAGCACCGACGAACCCTCAGTGACGTTGCTGAGGGATCCACTGACGGCCTTGGTAGACCCAATAAAAAATTATTCTTTACCAAAAATAATAATAATAATAATTAATCTCTCTACAAAAGATGCTCGTCTTTTATAAATATATTACTGATATATTTATTCATGGTCATGAGTTTTGTTGCAATCTACCTCCTATGTTGTCTAAATTCCTCCGTACATGTTCTCCTGATATGTATCGTCATTGTCGTCACTTACGTGCGTGTGCTTTACACATATGGGGATGTTGTCTTCAGTGTGATTATGTGCTTCCTATATATTGTTCAGCTGCACTCTTTATCTTTATATATATTATCTGTGATGTAGAAAAAATATTTTTTTTCTGTGTAATTTTTTTTTCGTTCTCATGGAGGGAATTTCAAAGCTTTTTTCGTCGGAGCTTGCCGTTCGCAAATAAAAAAAAAATTAAAAAAAAAAAAAAAAAGAAATACCAACGAACCCTGTATGAGCACTGGCGTCGTTGGTTGTTTTTCGTGTCAATTGCGATGTTTGTGTCGTGACATTATCGATGTTCATTGTCTTTATTTGTTATCTTCGTGTTTTTTTTATGTTAATGTCAATGTGAACACAATTAAAAAAAAAAAATTAGATATCTTAACTCGGTAATTTACCTGGGAAACTTGGGGCAAAATGACTCAGTTTTTAAGCAAAAAAAAAAATTACGGGATAACACAAAAAAATAATCGGTAGCAGCTACCGGTTGGTGATCGGTAGCCGCTACCGATTATTTCGGTAACGGCTACTGATTATTCGGTAACAGCTACCGATTATTTCGGTAGCCGTTACCGATTGAAATCTGTACCAGCTACCGAAAAAATCGGTAGCTGTTACCAAACATTAATTGGTAGCTGCTACCGATTATTTCGGTAGCTGTTACCGAAAATTAATTGGTAGCGGCTACTGATTATTTCGGTAGCTGTTACCGAAAATTAATTGGTAGCTGTTACTGAAAATTAATTGGTAGCTGTTATCGAAAATTAATTGGTAGCTGTTACCGAAAATTAATTGGTAGCGGCTACCGATCATTTCGGTAGCTGTTACCGAAAATTAATTGGTAGCGGCTACCGATTATTTCGGTAGCCGTTGGCGATTGAAATCTGTACCAGCTATCGAAAAAATCGGTAGCTGTTACCGAAAGTTAATTAGTAGCAGCTACCGATTATTTCCGTAGCTGTTACCGAAAACTAATTGGTAGTGGCTACCAATTACTTCGGTAGCTGTTACCGAAAATTAATTGGTAGCGGCTACCGATTATTTCGGTACCTGTTACCGAAATAATCGGTAGCGTCTACCGAAATAATCGGTAGCGTCTACCGAAAAATAATCAGGAGCGTCTACCAAAAAATAATTGGTAGCGGCTACCGATCGCTAACCGGTAGCTGCTACCGATTATTTTTTTCATTGAAGTTGACGCAAAAAATTCTTGAGTCAAAATTTTTTACTAATCCTAAGAAAATTTTATTTTCAAATTCATAGGGCGAAATATTTCTTGGTCAAGAAATTTTTTTATTCGATGTAGAAAATGCGGGAAATTTGAAATTTTCAATAGAAATTTTTTTTTATCTCATAAATTTTTTTTACGAAGCTGGAGAAAACCATTTCTGAGGTAAAATGGGCCATAAATATATGAACAAAATTTTCTATAGGCCGCAGTGCCTAATAATCTTACCCCGTAATTTTTTTTTGTTAAAAAATGGAGTCATTTCGCCCCGAGTATTTCTATCTTATATATATAATGAAAAATATGTCCGTAAAAAACGATTATTTTTCATATCTTCCACAGTAAATAAAAGTATTTATCTCCCACAATTACACATTTCGGCATTTTCATGCCCGTAACTAAAACGATAAGACATACATATCAAAGCATACTCTGCAACAAGGTTCAAACAATGAACAAGCAGTATCTTCTGGCATTTCCCACCGGAAAATGACATAAAACAATGAGAACACTAGAGAGTGTATATACAGAATACAGAGAATTCACAAGCATCCAGACTTGGGTGTAAATATCTTGGCTATTTGCCACCTTCTCATGAAGTTTCCACCAGATGTTCAATACACACCTTTTCTCTTTCCCCTCATTCTCTCTCTCTCTCTTTTTCTCTCTGTTATACTCATAAATATATGAATAAAAATATATACCTCCATTCAATCACTCCTAGAAAAACTATTCAATCGTAAAAAATACGAGTCAGCAAGATGGCAGCGGCCGATTTTGAAAAATATCACTGTCAAAATATAAGTGATATTTTTGAAATATATTTATATATATATAAATATTCATTGGTAAGAAATATACCGATCAATCGTGCACACATACAATAGCTAACTCGCTGCACTCAATATTTATTCAAATATTTATTTGCATGCCTTATGTTTATTCCCGCATGGAAAAGCTATATATTGTTAAAAGTATATAAAAAAATATATGGTGAATATGTGATAAATATATAGCGGCAAAAATATCTATATTGAAAAATATATGTTTTTTACATATATTGGATTATATATTTATAATAATATATTTACTTGTATATAATGTTTTGTATTTTTCTATATATATTATCTCATATAATGCTCAATATATTCTTGTCATATATGGATGGTATATATATAATTTATAAGTATAATATAATAAACTTAATATATATTTCCATATATTTTGACTCATATAATTAGTGGTATATGGTCTCTATATAATTGATTATATATGAAAGAATTTATATGTTCAAATATATGGTTAGCGGTATATTGGAATTATATTTTTCTAATATATTAAAACTTATACTTTTCGCAATATATTGAAAATTTTATTTTTTCAATATACTTTTTCAATTTCTACACAAATCCACAAAAAAAGTCAAATTTACTATTTTTTTTTCTTTTCATTGACATTTCATTTACTGAATAATTAACGCAATAACCTAAGAAAAGTAAAAAAATTGCCATATATTTTACAATATACTGGAAACTATATATTTTGCAATATACTGGAAAACATATATAAAAAATAAAAAAAATACTATATATTAATTAATATACTACTTTCAATATAATATATCAATATAAAAAAAGATATATTAAAATATATATGTAAAACATACATAAAAAAAGTCATATATTGATAAATATATTGGTAATATATTCTAGCAATATATTTTTTTTCAATATGTTATCATACATTAATACGGCAAAAATCTAAATATGATTTTATATATTGTACAATATATCACATTATAATATTCATATATTCTATCATATATGTTTTCACATATAAAGTTTTTTCATGCGGGTTTATTGCTTACAAAAATGAACACATATATTATTTACTGAACATGTTAATTATCATTAATAAAAAAACTAAACCCATTTCCTGATTGCTGATCACCGTACGTTTATTTTTTATAATTGTTTCTAAAAATTCCTAGCACGAAGTAAAAGAAAATTGAAGCTGTAAATAATGTAGCGTAGTTGTAAAAAGTTTTAGAAAATAATTAAAACTCTATTACAGTTTTATTTAATTATTTTCGAATGAGTTTGTGCTCAAGGACTGACTCTAATTAGTTAAATTTTTGATGACAGGTTCCCGAAGACCGAGCTTGGCGTCGCTGCACAGTTCGGTATCTTCGGCGCGGAGCTACAGCGCCAAGAGATTGGAACGGGAGAGAAATGAAAAAGAACAAAGACAAGCGCTACAGGAATTGAGGATGTCGCGTCAACGTGATTCAGATGCGAGCCAGCAGCAATTGGGACAGCAACAGCAGCAACAGAATCAACATCAACATCAACATCAACAATTGCAATTGCAGCAGCAAACTAACACACCTTGTCCTAGTCCACGGACTCCGCATTCAACTGATGAGTTATTGCCTGCTGTTGAGGAAGGCAAAGAAGCATTTTATAATGAGGCACGTTTTTTTCTTTTGTTAACTAATTGGTCATTATAATTGCCCACTTTTCACGCGGAGCACTACCTCTATCATTTTAAAATCAACAAAATACGTCCTGGCATCCATGGGTTCCCATATAGATTTCCGATATGGAAATTCAGGCATCCATAGTTTCCCATATGGATTCTCTACATGGGAATCCAGGCATCCATAGTTTCCCATATGGATTTCCTATATGGAAATTCAGACATCCATAGTTTCCCATATGGATTTCCTATATGGAAATTCAGGCATCCATAGTTTCCCATATGGATTCTCTACATGGGAATCCAGGCATCCATAGTTTCCCATATGGATTTCCTATATGGAAATTCAGGCATCCATAGTTTCCCATATGGATTCTCTACATGGGAATCCAGGCATCCATAGTTTCCCATATGGATTTCCTATATGGAAATTCAGGCATCCATAGTTTCCCATATGGATTTCCTATATGGAAATTCAGGCATCCATAGTTTCTCATATGGATTTCTTATATTGGAATTCAGGCATCCATAGTTTCCCATATGGATTCTCTACATGGGAATCCAGGCTTCCATAGTTACCCATATGGATCTCCCATATGGGAATCCTGACTTCCATAGTTGCCCATATGGGAATCCATAGCCTCTCATATGGATTTCCCATATGGAAATCAAGGCATCCATAGTTTCCCATATGGATTTCCTATATGGGAATCCAAGCTGCCCTTATGGATTCGCTGCATGGAAATTTAGGCATCTGTAGTTTCCCATATGGATTCTCTATATAGGAATTCAGGCATTCATATCTTCCCACATGGATTTTCTACATGTGAATCCAGGCTTCCATAATTTTTCATATGGAGCTCCTATATGGGAATCCATAGGTTGCCATATGGATTCTCTACATGGAAATCAAAGCATCCATAGTTTCCCATATAAATTTCCTATATGGGAATTCAGGCTTTCATAATTTCCCACATGGATTCTTTACATGGGAATCCAGGCTTCCATAATTTTTCATATGGAGCTCCTATATGGGAATCCATAATTTGCCATATGGATTCTCTGCAGTAAATCCGGATTTGAATTCACGTTTACTTGCAAAATTTTTCACAGTATACCCAATAAATTCAACAATAATCTATAAATAATTTAAAAAAATTTATTGAAAATCAGGTAGCAACAACTTCTGGTACATCACAACTTCCAAGTACGTCAAGATCAAAACTTACCCACCAAAAATCGCTGTCATCATTACCATTAACAACAACCGCAGTTACCTCATCAACGACAGTATCATCAACAATGCCATCAAAAAAAAAGCGTAATGTTAATAATGAAACGGCCTTTACAACTTCATCTGCCGTGTGTACAACAGCCTTTAATAATAACCGCGACACCGGCAACTGTTCCAACGTAGTTGATATTTTTGAATCATAGACCAAATTTTTTAATTTATTATTCAATAACGTTTCAAAAAATTAATATTCAAAGTGACGTGACTTTTTTGAATCACTTGTCATTGGCAAGTGGAACTTGATCGAATTTACTTTTAATTAGAGTTTTAAAAATATTATATTTATTTCTAATTGGATATTTGAATAGAAATAAATTTATATAGTGCCAAAATTCAGGTATTAAAATATGTGATTATACAAGAAAAAAAAATTTCCCAGGTTTTCAAGAAATTAATTTTGATTTTTTTTCATTCATTTACCAAATTTGAAAAAAGTTTTTAATTTTCAATTTGAAAAATTCGGTTCCATACCTAATGAACTTCGAAAATTTGAACTTTGGCAATTTGAACTTTTGTAAATTTGAACTTTGAATAATTTAGTATTTCTTTCATCAAAAAAAATTTTTTTTTGATATAATTATTTTTTTACTAATCGACTTTGATTTATTCCATTCATTTTTTTTTTTTTTTTCATTTTTTTTTTTTTTTTATTTGTTTTATTCATAAAAGTTCAAATTGGTAAAGTTCAATTTTTAAAGTTTATTAGGTCGGTCACCAAAAATTCAAATATTAAAATTCCAAATTAAGAATACGCGAGTAACAAAGAAAATTTTAATTCAAATTCAAAATTGCTACGATAAAATTTCAAAAAATTAGTAATCAATTTGACTCAAAATTTATAAAAACAATAAATATATAAAGTCACCTCATTTTAAATATTATATTAAAAATATTACGACTAAAAGTCTGATAATATTCCCGCTCAAACTCTTCCTGAATATCCTACGAATTATAAAATAATACGTTCGAGACGAGTTTTAGCAGTTAAACAAAAAAAATTAAATATCTAAACAAATAAAATATGTTTTGTAATTACCGACATTTACATAATCCGATTAATTTTTTTTTTTTTTTCATATTTATTTACATTCTTAATAAAACGATTATTCCATTAACAATTATTATGATTATTGAGGCACGATAATATATATTTATATAAATATTTAATAAATGAATGTTTATAAAAAAAAATATATATGAAGCTTTATATACGTTTTTGCTTGTGTGCGGTTTTGATGTCGATTTGGAATAATTATATTGATTAATTATTATTAAAGCTTTAATATACATTATATATATTCATTTGTTACATATCAATGTCGCACTATCGTGCCTCTTTAGACAAAAAAATAATAAAAAATGTTTACATTAGTATTGATATTTATTAACATTACCGGTGTGAAAAAATCTCGTTTCAAAAATATTCCAAAAAAATTCGACATAAAGAACTTTTAAATTTGAGGTGGATCAAAAAACACGGTAGTGTCTCGCGCCAAGTACACGTTCAAATCAAACACATGTCATGGCGCGAGCCTACCGGTATTAAGCTCCAATTTTTAAAAACTTGTTTAAAAATTATAACTTCTTTGAACTTTAAGAATTTAATGGCAAAAAATGTGGAAGATTCGTAACTTATGTGGGTAAATTTCGAGTCAAATGAGAGCGTTTTTGAAACATTTTTCAAATCTAAGATTTTTGAACTTTTTCTGATAGATTCTATTGAAATAAATCAATAAAAAGTATTGCAAATCAGTGAATATTTACTGAAGATCTGATTAAATCAGTGATATCCTGACTAGAAATTACTTTGGGATCAACCAGTGTATGTATCTGGGCCTCATTGGGTCCCAATAGGGAAATCCTTATGAGGGCCCAAACAGAACCCAACCGGAAAATCCCAAACAAAAATAAAATAATTCATGGTCAGTATTTCCCAATTGGGTCCTAAGTAGGAAATCCCGTGAAAAAAGGGACTGCTCAATAAGGGCCCAATAGGTCTTTCTATGTGGGGTCCCTATATGGCAACCCAATGAGGGCCCAATAGGTCTTTCTTATGGGGTCCCTATAGGGCAACCCATTGAGGGCTCAATAGGTCTTTCTATGTTGGGTCTTCGTAGGGCAACCCAATGAGGGCCTAATAGGTCTTTCTATGTGGGGTCCCTATATAGCAACCCAATGAGGGCCCAATAGGTCTTTCTATGTGGGGTCCCTACAGGACAACCCAATGAGGGCCCAATAGGTCTCAACTAAAAATTTCTAGTCAAGATAGGGGGGGGGGGAATGGACTCATATTTACATGACATATAAACCCTTTTTTCTTAAAGGGCCCATTTTTTCCCTCTCTCCTCTATAACAGACTTTTGTTGCAGTGAAAATTCACTGATTGGAAAATTTTTTACTGATTCACTATAAAAGAATGAAGAAAAATTAATTAAAAATACGTTTTGAAAATTATGCTTTATAAATATTATTCATCGGCTCGAAATTTATGAAGTTTTACAACCAAATTTTTTACTATGAAAATTCTTAAAGTTCAAATCTGTCTCACATTTTTAAGCTAAACATGAAGAATTTCATTAGAATTTTTTAAAAACGAATTTTTTTTACTCGGGTATCAATTATTATTAATTATTATTATATATTGAGTCTACAATTGTTAAATATATATAATTAAATATTATTGATGTATTATTTAAAAAAAATTTTTATTGATAATATATAAGAGACGTATTAAATAGTGATGGAGAATGCAATATTGAATTGTTATAAAAATTAAAAAATATAAATATTAAAAATAAAATGAAAAATAATTTGCTGAATAAATTCGTACATTATATAGAAATGGAGATAGTTGACGTAATCTTTATAATGTTTACACGTTCGAATGATAAATAAATAAAAAAAAATTGATTTTTAAGTCATTATTTGTGTTATTGTTAAGAAAAAAAAAAAGCAAACGGAATTTAAATATTTATAAATTTGTTTGTTAATTGTATTTTTTTAATTATTAGTTACTAGTGATATGGCGTTAAAGTTATTTTTGTTACTTTTTTTTTTAGAAAAATTATTGTATAAAATTATGTTCAATTGTATTTGAAAAGTTGAATAAAAATTTTTTTTTACAATTCATTATTTTTTTTCACGCATCTTTTTTTTCGGAAAACTTTAAGAAAAATCAAAAAATTATAAAAAATAAAATAACCCTCGTTCAAAATTTTGTGTCATATTTTTCTAGATATTTTTTTACCCGGGATATGCCCAAAATTATTTATCATTTCAGACATAAAAAAAAAAATTGTACGTTACATTGCGATTATTTTTATCCCGTATAAATAAAGAAATTAAGTACTCAAACGTTTTAACGAAATTGCTATAATTATTAAAAAATATTTTTTTATCAAGATTGCCCAGTAATGACTAATGATCATGACACACACAATTAACTCGTGCAATCCGCGAGTTTGTCAGTCACGCAATCTAAAGAATAACACATTAGAATAATAAATAAAAATTCAGTCGGCCGTATATTTAGTTAAGTGTGCTTTCGCTTGTTTCGAGATATGGTATCGTGATAAACTAATAGCATTTGTTAGAAAAAAAAAAATCCTTTAAATCCTAATTAATTTTTTATCAAACCCCCGACAAAATGGACCCCCAAGAAGAAAGAGTGAAAATGTCACGTGATTCCTCAAAAATAAATATTCGGTGCCAACATAACCCAGTCATGTAACAAATTTGCACCGTCGGGCAAAAAAAATGCATGTACAAAAAAAATGTTACTCCAACAGGACGTGGGACTGAAACAGCTGCTTATAAACACTCTAGGTTCAGCATGTAGCAGTAACAGGACTAATCCTACTGCAGATTAATATTTCGTGCCAACATAACCCAGTCTTGTAACAAATTTGCAACGTCGGGCAAAAAAAATGCATGTGCAAAAAAAATGTTACTGCAACAGGACATGGAACTGAAACTCTAGGTCCAGCATGTAGCAGTTACAGGCCTAATCCAACTGCAGACAAATATTTCGTGCCAACATAACCCAGTTATGTAACGAATTTGCAGTGTCGGGCAAAAAAAATGCATGTGCAAAAAAAATGTTACTGCAACAGGACGTAGAACTGAAACGGCTGCTTATAAATACTCTTGGTCCAGCATGTAGCAGTAACAGGAATCCTACTGCAGATAAGTTTTGTTGCTGCAACAGCCGCAGGACTAGTTTTCGTCGCAGTTAGCGCAGAAAATAATTCAAAACTGAATTCAGATTCAAAAATTTTTGTAATTAATTTTTAGTGATCCGAATCGCCCACAATTCTAGTATTGCCTTTATGTAATTTAAAAAAATTTTCGGGCTCGATACAGATTTTTGCAATTTTCCTTTACCCAAAAATTTCAAGGAGCCAATTTTGCCCCTCCCACTTCTTACTTTACTAAATGATTCAGGCAATGAATCTATGCGTGTACATCAATTAAAATAAATTCCTCGCTGAAAAAGTACCTCGACACTACGATTAACAATAAAAAAGTGAAAATAAAATTTTTCATTTCAAAATAATTAATTACTAGCGTGACATAGAAGGAAATAATATAAGCTCACTAGCACGAATTTTTCAACGCCACTTAAGCTAATTATCACGGGACAATTTTATCCGTAATACTAAACGAGTAAAACACGTAACAATACAAGCAATGGCCAATTAATTATTAATTAATTAATTAATTAATTATAAATAACCGCGAATTTTTGTTCCTCTCTGCCAGTCCGCGAAATTTTTCACACCTGCACCATCTCATTTTGCGTTTATTCAGACTCCGAATTTGAAAAATAAATGGAATCAACGGAAGATTTGATAAAAGTTGTGATCAATAAGAACAGTAAAATAAATACAGAAACAATAAAAAACTTATTGAAACCCATGACGTTGATTTCATGGATTCTTTCTGCCGGAATATGTCACCCAGATTGTTCGAAAATAACAACAATACTAATACGTATCATAAATTTGATAATTTGTACTACAATAGTTGCTTACGGCGCGTTAGATTTTTTCTTCTTTGAGAACGTATTCAAAAGTGATACATTCAAAATAATGTATTACACAAATAAAGTGACATGTTATGTGTCATCATACTGGTGCGTAATACAAGGAATCGCGCAGCACAAAAAATGGCCGGTGTTGGTTCACAAAATGGTGGCGATTGACAAAAAAATGAGCAGACATGCTTTCATGGAATGCAATAATCGTTTGATATATAAGTTCCAAATATTTTCAGTGATCACTACTGTCATAATGGGGCCATTTTCACTTATTTGTCATGTGGTTTATTACTACAACATTCGGCCCGAAGATCTTTTTGCGTCTGATCTATTGCTCTATCATACAATCGCCCAATCATTATCTATGAATCTGTATTTTGATATTATAGTTTTGTTTATTTATTCAAGATTGAAGGGGCTCAATAATGGAATTAAAAAATTCCATGGCTGCAGTTCGGGGACTGTTGTATTGGAAATACGACGAATTAGAGAAATTTATAGTGGTGATTATTTATTTGTTGTTTTGAAAGTTCTGAATGAAAATAATCTCTTTAGGGCAGGAAGGGACAGAGACACAAATGTTGAATAAGAAATCTTATTTTGTAACCACAAGATAAGATAACTTACAGTAGCAAACTTCTGCCTTAATATTCGGATAACAAAACATTCTTTATAATTACGATACTTCTGTATCAGCATTTTGGCCTACTTTCGAAGCCTATAGCTCTCCTGCGAAGACTTCATGGCTTCCCTTAATTGCTGTTATCATTTTTCTATCGCAGAGGGTCGTGTCTAGATGTTGTGTTCTCTGTCTGTAAAATAGTTCAGTTTGTGTATATATATCACTACTAATTTGATTAATATTGAGTTGATCTCGTATTTCTCTATTAGTGGTTATGGGATCCGCGTTACTGATCATTCGGAGCGTTTTGTTTTCAAGTGTTATTATTCTATTAATATTAGATTTAAATGTATTGCTCCACACTGGTGCAGCGTAGAGTAATATAGGTTTTATCATCATTTTATAAAGTGTAAGCTTATTATGGACATTTAATTTACTTTTCTTACATAATAGCCCAGATAGCAAAATGACGTCTTGATGAGTTCTGAATGAGTTCCTATTTATGATTTGGACGTCTTAAAAACATGTTAAAGAAGTCTTTAAGAAGTTCTTAAAATGTCGAATGCGCCACCTAGCGAACTCAGTAAGACGTCTTTAAAAAGAGTTCTCAAAGAGTTCTTTTTTCTGACTCCGCAAATAAGACTTCAGAATGAACTTACCATGACGTCTTAAGGAGTTCCTAATTTTGACTTCATTTTGACTTCAAAAAAGTTAAAAAAAGAATACATTAAGACGTCACAAAACTGACGTCTTATTTATGGAGTCTTCAAGAACTCTTAATTAAGAGTTCTAAAAAATGACACCTTTAAGAAGTCATTATATGACTTCTTGAAGACTCCTTCAAAAATATGTCGTAAAGCAGTCATTCTGACTTTAATGCTGTCTGGGAGGGGGGATAGGATTCGTTTTATTTGGTTTGCTTAATGCAGGTTTTTTGTATGTGTTTAGAATACGTTAACTTCCCTGTGGAAAAGGTCTTATAAAATCTCATAAAAAAAATTGGCTATGAGAAAACGATCAGTATTTGTCCACGAAAAATCTCAAAAATTCTGATACAATTATTTTCTCATAGATGGTGCATCCAAAAAATTTTTTTCTTAAAATTCTCATATAAATTATCAGAATCTATAAGAAACAGAAGCTGTAATATTGTGAGTATAAGTATTTATAAGTTTTCGAAAAATGTAAAGTTTACAATTGAGTAGATTTTGGAAATGAATAAGATTGTATGAGACGATTTCTGAAGTAATCATACAAGATTTGATACTGATTAATTAATGTGAGTACAGTTATTTTCCATATAGTTTATATGCTAAATGATTGAATTTTTTAGCATGAATTCAAAAAGTTTCTATTATGTATACTCAAGAATATTTGTATAAGTATTTACGCGGAAAATATTTAGCAATCTATTCACGAAAAATCTATGAAATTGAATCCGTTTATTTATTCATCAAAAATTACTCAAGTAAACATTAATATTAAATATTAAAGTCATGATGTATTATGGGATATACTATAGTACAACCCAAACAGGTACTTGTTGGTCTGTTAAATGACGCAGGAGTACTCGAATAAAATCGTATTGAAATTTGGAATATAACACTTCTGAAATAAATGTCTTACCAGGGACACTACAAATCGTAGGCGCGATCTCGTGGCGAGCACCGAACTACTCCCGCTGCTGCTACCTAGCACCGGTGACTTTCCCCTTCTCCATATCGATCTTTTCTCCCGAGAAATTTTTTCTCTTGGCTTAAGCAACTTTTGTTATTTTGTTCGGAGAATACAAAAAAACTTGCGTGAAAAGAATAGTACTTGTTCCGAGAAATTTGATTCTGTTTAACCAAAAAAATGCAATATCGCTACAAAAAAATAATGCACCAAAAAAAAAAAAAAAAAATGGGGCAAGATAAATTACTGGGTTTGTAAAAAATCACATAGAAACTTATATTTTCACTCATCTCCGAACAGTTAAAATATTTAAAGTACAAGAAATAGTGATAATATTAGTATTTTTGGTGTAAATTCTTATAAAAAAAAAATGAAGTTAAGCAATTATTTTTGAATGAATCTGATAAAATTAATATTTTATGTGAATGGAAATTATTTATAAAATCTCATAAGTACTCCATAATATTTTATAAGTAATAGCCTTCTAACTAAAACTTACAAAAACTCATAAATCACATAGCTTTTAAATTAAAATTAAATCTTTTAAGTTTTTACAAGTTAATTCGATTATAGATTTTCTTACTAATTCTCATAAAATTTTTATGAGAAAAAGGTCTGCATTTGTCCATGTGATTCCTGATTCAGTCTCATAAATTTTCGAAGAAATACATGTTAAATATTTTCTCATAAAATATGACAAATATTTTATGATATTCAATAAGATATTATCTCCTAGGATAACTCTTACTAAAACTTATAAATTCTGGAAATTTCATATAAAAAAATAATCTTATTGAGATTTTGTAAGTATTATAACATCGGAATTCGCCTGATCAATTCTTATTGAAAATAGATTAGAATAAACTGTAACAATCTTATAGAAGTGAAAGTACTTATTCAATCTCATAATCGTTGGCGGAATTCGAGTCACAAAATCTCATAAATTAAAAAATCTTACTCATTCTTTTAAAAATCTAGTACGGAAATCATGATAGGAACACATCAAAAGCTTTGACTCATAGATTCTCATAAAAATTCATATGAGAATTTTTTTAAATCTCATAGATATTTTCGAAGCTCATAGATTCTCATAAAAAATATTCAATATCTTATCAGAATTTATGAGAGCTTTTCCACAGGGTTATTATCTAGAATTACACATAGATATTTAGCACTATTATTTGGCTCAATTTTTTCATTATTAATATTAATAAAGAGATCTTTTTCAGTCTTTTTAAGTTTTTTTATACGCACCTGAGCAGTTGTCGCCCTATAACTTCATATTTTGATATTTTTTCTAACGATTCTGTTGCCAGAATCGGCATTTCGCCCAACGATAAACTTCTTCTGTAATTAATATTGAGGTGTCTCATATTTTTATCGTGTTAATTTTCATTCTTTTAAGTTTCAGTAAAATTTATTATAGGAATTATTAATAATAAAAATTAATGCCGTAGGTATTTGCAATCTTGTGAGATACGTTAACAACATTTATGGTGTCCACTTACTCCTGAGTACCTTAAACTCATTTACAATGGTCGTGGCGACCTTATTCAGAATATACATGGGCGTCGTTGAAGAAAAAAATATTTTCATCCTAATTAATAACTTAATATGGATTATTTATACCGTACAGGTGACATTAAACTGTTTCGTTTGCACATTCGTCCGAGGGCAATCCAAAAAAACCGAAATCATAACTCACAAAATAATTATTAGGTAATCAACATTTTTTTACCCCTATCTATTTAGTTAATTAATTGATCATTAGCGAAACAGTTTTAATAATTTTCTATCCATTCAGACGGCTGTCAAAGTGTCCGAGACCCTATGAATTATATTCAGTAGACGTAAATCGGTCATGTGATCCGGAAATTTATTTACAACGAGAAATAAATAATTTTTCATCCCAACTTCATCACTCGACAATGAGTTTCAATGCGTGTGGATTTTTTTTAATCGACAATAAACTTTTACGAAGCGTAAATATTTATATTTTATTTTATTTACATTTTATTTATTTATTTATTTATTTATTTATTTACAATATTTAGTCTTCAATTTAATCAATAAATCTATTAATTGATTAATTAATTAATTATTTGTTTCAGTTTATCGGAGTCATTACAACTTATTTGATAATTCTCGTACAATTTTATGTACCAGAAGGAAAAAATATCAATAAACTTCATACTAATGAGACAAGTGAATCGTAAAAAATAATCAATCTCTCATAAATAATTGTAGTAATTACTAAATAAATAAATATTCGTATTGTAAGAAGAGAAAGTAATTGATAAAAAAAAAAAAAAAACATTCACTCGTTCACTGACGGTTGGTTTGATGCACTAAATTATTTACAGCAATCACTGATTGTGCGTTAATTATTTCTTTACAAACAGGTCTCTGTAATTATTAATAAAAATTTTTTCCTATTGACAATTTTATTTGATAAATTATCTATTACGCTGCTGTTAAATATGATTGGCAGAACATTCCTAGTGCATTGGTAGCAAATATCGTGAAACATGTCCACCATGTTGCTAATCCAAACAGACCACGGAATACTTCTGTTGTAAAAATCTGTAAAATTTATAATGTTATTTAAATATTTTGTTAAGTATCGAGAAGCATGAAAATTAAAATATATGCATTTTGATGATTTTTAATTTTTTTTTATGCGCCCTTATGACTCAGTATCTATATTTTGGTTCTGTGTCGATTGATCCCACGGTAACTGATCCCATAGATCAGGACATGATTTTTGTCTACCTACTTCTGTTAGTGTAGATTAATATATATGATGGGATCAGTTATCCAAGATCACTTGTTGTGGGATCAGTTATATGAGAAGCGTTATCTGGCTTCACTTTTCGTGAAATCACTTGTGGGATCAGTAATTTGGGGTGATTTGTTGTGGGATCAGTTATTTAGGAACGATTGTCTGGCTTCACTTTTTGTAGATCACTTGAGGGATCAGTTATTTGGGATCAATGATGTAGGATCAGTTAATCGGGATCAATGATCTACGGTCAGATATTTGGGATCAATCAATGATCTAGGATCGGTTTATTGGGATGACTTATAGTTGGGATCATTCGTCGTGAGATCAATGACAAGGTTAGATATTTGGGATCAATTAATAATCTAGGATTAGTTGATTGGGATCAATTATCTGTAATCAGTTTATTGGGATCAGTTATAGTTGGGATAATTCGTCGTGGGATCAATGATTTAGTATTAGATATTTGGGATCAATTAATAATCTAGGATTAGTTGATTGGGATCAATTATCTGGGATCAGTTTTATGTGGGATCATTCGTCGTGGGATCGATGATCTAGGATCATATATTTGGGATCAATCAATGATCTAGGGTCAGTTAATTGGGATCAGTTATAGTTGGGATCATTCGTCGTAGGGTCAACAATCTAGGATCAAATATTTGGGACCAATTAATGATCTAGGATCAGTTGATTGAGATCAATTATCTGGGCTCAGTTATATTTGGAATTATTTGTCGCGGGATCAATGATCCAGGATCAGTTATTTGGGATCACTGTCGTGGGATATATAATTGCTGGGATCAGTTAAGGGCACACCCTATATATTTTTAACTACAGGGGCGTATAAAAATATTCAAAATTTGTATTTATTCATTTTTATACTTCTATATAAAAGAAATATTGATTAACCTTAAAATAATTCAATTGAAATCATAAAAAGCCTAGAATAGAAAAAAAAATAGCAAACCTGTTTCAAAGATCCTAATGCTAAATGAAATTCTTCGGCAGTCTGTGTAATAGTTTTTTCACTACTTTCTGTAATTTTATCATCAATTACAGCAGAATGTGATTCGTCAATCGAGCATTCGTCCGACACATTACTAAAGCCATTCCACGAATAGCCGCCTGTAAAAAATTTAATAAATAAAATATATATATTTATTATTTATTCACAGCTGAATAAATAAACCTACCAAGTGTTTTATACATAAATGAAAAAAACAAACACATCAATAATGGTGCTACAAATTGTATCGTCACAACACAAAGATAATAAAACACAGCAGCAATCTAAAAAATTAAATTTTCGGTTTGTTAAATTGGGTAGTCATTTTTTCAAACTAATCAACAATGAACTCAATGAAAAAATTCCGATATCATTAAACTGATGAGTTCATTAACACAAATTACCTTTTTTTGCAGATCAACATTAGTAATTCTACCAGACTCTTTTTTTTGTTTTTCTAGTCTTTGTTCGGCTAAATTTAAATACGATTGGAAATACATCGGCATGAACGATAATTTCAATAAAACTACAACAATAATAGCTATCAGTCTCATACTATCAAATGCATCTGATGTCATACTAAAAAATATATTTCATAAATTAATTATATATTGACTATATTTACATATAAAGTACCCGGAAAATTTTCTTGACCAGTGGTCATATACAATAACAATAAAATTTTAAAACAAAACACTTACAGTGGACCGCTTGTTCCTGTAAACACACGTACAGTAAGATAATCACGACTTATGGGTTTGATCCACAAACAAACTAATAATAAAGGCGATGCAAAACTTATGTTTGCCAATAACAATAAAATGTAACGATCTTTGTAATATCTGAAATAAAAAAAATCATTATTTAGGAGGCTTCTGGAAATTCTTCATTAAAACTAACAATTAATTACACTGAAAAAAATAAATATTTGTCCCAAATAAATCAATTTATTTGTGACTTTTTTTTGAATATTTCTTAATGACAAATAAATATATTTGGTACAACAAAATATGACAGTTGATTCAAATAATTTTATAATTTGACGGAAATATATAATTTATTTGTGGTAAGTAATTGATATATTTGTGGTAAAGATATTAAATTTGTGACAAATAACCTAAAATTTGGCGATACTATACATATATTTGAAGCCCTTATTTATTTGTAGCAATTGGATCATTTCTTTACCACAAATAAATCACTTATTTCACGCAATTAAACTACTCATATATATTATATCTTTCTCACAATTAAATATTTATTTGGCCATATCCAAATATACGATATCTTTGGCTCAAATAAATCTTAGTTGGCTCAAATAAATCTTTTTTTCAGTGTACTTATAGTTATGTATTAATTATAATTAATAAATTAACCCAGATAAAAATATTTTGCCGAAACTACTCTGAAGTAGTAAAATTTTATTAGACGAACCCGAAATCCCGCCGAAATTTGATTGATTTCAATAAAAAGGCCGAAAAATGGCCGATAAATTGAGTCAGCCTAATTTCGGAGATTTTTAGGCCAAATTTCGGCAACTTTTCACGTTTTTACCCGGGTAATGGTAAAAAAAAAATACCTTAACGCATCTTTATGCATCTGAGCCATTCTCAACCCAGGAAATGTTAATAAGGAACCAAGCAACCCGCACCATACTGCTAAGAAAAATTTCAAAACAATTTTTGATGCCGGCCCACTAGAAAAATTATTATTTATTTATTCATTCAAAAGCAGTTATATATATTTTAAAATTAATATATTGTTTTGGTCTCACGTCGAAGAAAGTCCTTGTTCTCCGAGAAACTTGGTCGCACTTTGGTTGAAACTTGTGTAAGCTTTATCCAAACCGATTTCCAAAATTTTGTCATCGACAATTAGGACAGCCATTGCGATTAGCAAATAAACGAATCCCATTACAATGCATGTCGATCTTTCGCCGACATTTTCATCCCCTTTGAAATACTGGACCCACAGGACTATCAATGTTTTGCTATTTATTTTATTTAATTAAAGAATAATATAATATACGTCCTAATTAATAACTTTTTTAACTTCTCGCTATGAAAATTGAAAATCTCCAAAAAACGGATTTATTGGTTTCGGTCCGGTTTTCAAAAATCGAGTTTCGATCAGATGTCGACGTTTTGGGGTCGGAAACTAATTTTTGTCGTACGATATTTTTGGAAGAAATCAACTAATTTGGATATTTTTTGAAAAAATCAAAAGGGCTCAAGACCAAAGTTGATTAGATTCCAAATTCCGTCTGCTGAGTAAAATTTTATTATTTTTTTTTTAGGTTCTTGTTACATAATTTGTAAGCCGCTCGATCAATTTTTCTCAAAATTTAATTAAAGCTAAGTCTCAAAAAGTCTTTTCGGTTGCCGCGAAACTCTGAACTCGAAAACAACCGGAAGTTGTAGGGTTGGTCGTTTTTCAAATTTTATAGGTTAAATTACTATAGAAGACTGAAATTTATAAAATAATCAAGTGATTGGCTGTAAATATAAGACGGTAATGATAAATTTAAAAGGATACAATGAAAATCCAATGACTAGTACACACCAGAGCATACTTAGATTTATTTCCCCTTCGATTGAATAAAAATAGTAATAAATCTGTAATTGAAATTTTAAGGATTTAGTTTTTAATTGATGAGTGCTGATTATTAATTAAGTATTTGTTTTAGTAAACAGTTAATGAACCTCTGTCAATGCATAAGTTATAGATGCATAGATGGCGAAGTCTAATAGCCATTGAAAATCCGAAAAATACTTCAAATGAACGATATCTAGCTTTGAAACCTGAGCGTTTTCTAATGTTATATCTAAATTACGTGGCACGTGAAAAGTTGCGTGTGATTTTCCATTTTCCATGTGCTTTCCTTTCCTCGGTTTGTCTTTTGGTATATTCGCTAAACTTTTCAGTTCTGCGTTTGTTGGATACAAGTATCGTATTAATCTGTAATTATTATATGTATTTAGTAGTAATAAATTTTATTTTAAATAAATATAAGTTATTTTAGTTTACTTTTGAACAGTTAATATGGGAGAAGGAAAAATTAAAGCTGAAAAAAGACAAATTTTGAGATTTCGGGCCTTAAAAAAAAAAAAATTTAAGACTCAAGGTCTATTTGAATATAAAATTTGAAAAAATTAGACCCTGATTATTTTTTCTCGGACTGCACAATAGTGAATTACAGAATAGAAAAAAATTTAGGGGATATCTAATTGCTTATATGCGTAAAAAAAATAAACAAATTTTTATTTCAAATTAGAAATTCTTGCTAAAAAAATTATTTTACTCAAAATTTGATACAAGATATAATTTTTTGTTCAAAAATAAATTATTTGTTAATTGTAACCAGGGTTCGAAAGTTTGTGCTCAACAATAAGAATGAAAGAAAAAAATTCACGCAAATTTCTCTATATTAATGTGACGATCGCGAGCAAATTCACCTAAATCAAATTAAAAGATATATTCAAATGTCGAGTGTCAAGATAATTAGTAAGACCATCAACAAGACAATTAGCAAGACCACCAGCAAGATAATTAGCAAGACCAGCAGCAAGATAACCATTAAGACAATTAGTAAGACCACCAGCAAGACAATGAGCAAGACAATCAGCAAGATAATTAGCAAGACCACCAGCAAGATAATTAGCAAGACCACCAGCAAGACAATGAGCAAGACAATCAGCAAGATAATTAGCAAGACCACCAGCAAGACAATCAGTAGGACAATTAGTAAGACTATCAGCAAGACAATCAGCAAGACCACCAGCAAGACAATTGTCTTGCTGGTCTTACTGGCAGTCTTGCTCGTCGTCTTGCTGGTGGTCTTGCTAATTGTCTAGCTGGTGGTCCTGCTAATTATCTTGCTAATTGTCTTATTGACATGTTTTTTTCACAACCTCAATTTCGACATTCTTTAATGGCATTCGATATTCGAATATATGTTTTAATTCAATTCACGTGAATTTGCTCGCGATCGTCATTTTCATATAAAAAAATTTAGGCGAATTCTTACCTTTATCCTTAATGTTGAGCACAAGCATCTGTACTCTGATTATAAGTAATTTTTATTGTACTGAATACATTTTTTTCTAACTCTCCACAAATTTTTTTTTATTTAAAAAACAAATAATTTATTGACTCAAAAAAATTATTTTTTCCAAAGATAATTTTTTTCTCAGTATGATATAATTTTTCTGTTGACTTTCAAGACTATGATCCCATAAAAAAAAAATTTTGCTCTATTCTAGTCTATATCTATAATATATTTTTATGCCAACTCTGGTGAAAATTTTTCGGACTTTTCTCTGAAAAACTGAAAAAGTCTTTAGAACTTCGAAAAAAATTTTCGAACTTCAGAACTGAGTTTTACAGAGAAAATTCCGAAAAATTTCCACCAGGGAACACAATAAAATTCAAGTTTTCTGACAGGACAGTGAAGACCGGGTTAGTAAAAATAAAATAAAATTGAAGACCGAATCCAACCGAATTTACACGCAGGAATAAAAAATTAATTTTAATTAATGATAAAAAATTTTAATTACTAATCGGAACATAAAATTATAGGAAAATTCTTACCCAGTGGAACATAAAACCCATCTCGCAAATGAAAAATGAGGATTTATTTTTTGTATTAAGCTAACAATTACTAATGTTATCACTAATTGAACTCCTAAAAGTGCCTGAAATTAATAAAAAATTCCTATTATATTAATTTATAAATATAAAAATTAAAAAAAACTTACCATTGTAAGGAATAAAAATACACTGATATAAATTATCGTGTTATATTAAAACGGGCCGAGTTATTTAAGAAAGTAGGCTTTTGAGATTTACAACAAAAGAGGGGATGTGTTTTATAAAATTATCTATGTCCCGGTAATAAATAGACTTAGTGTATTATGAGATGACTAAGACTAGACTGGACTAGACTAAAGATTCACAAGAATTTATACTATTATAAACATATATTTATTTTAAAATAAAAAAATTTAGGTTAGTCATAACCTCTTTGTCGCGTGTACTAACACTCTGTCTTAACGAAATTAAAAGCGAATGAAAAATAAAAATAATATTTGGGGTCTTAAATTTATTCAAATTTTCATTGTGTATGTGATCATTGCAAGCTAATAAGTTTATAAGACTAGACTGTTATTGTTTTTTCCGAGCGATTAAGTAAAGATGGGAGTATACTTTTTCACCCCCACTTATTTTACGTTCCAATCACAATTCAGGATCCAGCCAATCCGAGTTTCTATTGTTTACAACTTTGTATCATCGTAAGATATATATGATTGTCGTTTGTTTTTGTATATATGGTAATTGTTTTCTAAGAATTACCAAATTACCGTCAGCTCATATAAAAATATGTCATATATGTAGTTTGGTCTGGATATATCCGGATATATATTTTTTTGTATGGACGACAAAACAATAATAATATTTTTTGTTCTGGGGGGGGGGGGGGGGGTATTTTGTATTAAAGACCAAAACAAAAATCTTGAATGAAATTTGTACCCATGGGGCTAAGAGTAGAAACGGGTCCATGTTCTTACCATGGGTTAAAATGGTGGAGGTTTCGGAGAAATGCAAAAGATGGCGGTGTGTAGTCCATTGGAAGAGTTAGTTATACTTTTAATAAAGTATTGAAACGCTGTATTTAATAAGTTCAATAACTTTTTGGGATTTTTTTTGTAATGAATTTCTTCAGAGGGTTCATGTAATTTTCTTTTTTTGTCAATAAAAAAAAATGAAAATTGAGGATTGAATACAATTTTTTAAGCATTATAATAATAACTAAAATATAGACTTAAGTAAATAAAATTCGTTAACTTTGTTTATAAATAATTTAATTAACAACAAATTAACACTAAATACATTTACAGTAAATTTGTTATTTTTTGTCACTTTTCTACTCTCTTAACCCTTTCCCGAAAGTGTGAATCGAAATGAATCGGTGTGAGCTCTACGGGGGTAGCGCCAATCAAAGTTCATCGTTAAGGGGTAACGGTAACCGATTTTCAATTCAATTTAATTCACGGACAAACACTGAAAACGTAAAATAGAGTCTTTAGCGTTTTTTATAACCTTAACAAAGAGCTAGAAATTTCATATTTTCAAAAATTCTAATTCGTCTCCGAGAAAAATTGTTTTAAAATTCTCATTTACTCTACGAGTGCAACAGAGACAGTCCCATTTATTTTTCTGAGTGTGAGAAAGAGGTCCGGTGGCGCATCCCCTTAAAGCTGTGTGAGTAACGGTTTAATCGTAGTAGTGCATGCTTTAAGACGAAGACGTACGATTCAAATTGAGAGTAGGGGCTCAAGGTCAACCGGGAAAGGGTTAAAATGAATCAGTGAAAAGTGCTGCAAATCAGTTAATATTCACTGATTTTCATCACTTTTTACTGATTCATTTTAAGAGAGTAGATTGCGTATCAGTTTTTCAGAGGTACAATTTCTAGAAATTTTTAATTTCTCCGATGATAAACTGGCATGAATTATAATTCTACGGCTAATCCTAGTAGGAATTTTGATCAAATCTGCAGCGAATCCTGAGCAAATTACTATACCTATATATTGTTTTTCATGATATTGATTAAGGCTTCTACTAGGAAAATGCGTCAATTATTTAGAATCGTTCAAATAATATATTGCATCATCTAATAACGTGACGTAATGTGGCCAGCGACATATTTCTTGATTCTGAAGACACCATTCTGGGGCTAAATGACCAGCGAAAATACCCCGATCTACCAAACGTTCGCGATGTCGGTATACTCTTGATTCAACATCCATCCAGCGATTTTCTTTTTCACTCCATAATCTTCCCGCTAATGCGGCGGCTCGAGGCCACAGACGTGCATCCAGGGAAGAACTGTCAACCGATTCGGACCATAGGACTACTTCTCCTCCTGTAATAAAAAAAATTGCAATGTTAATTTCTGTATTTCATTACCCGGGTTGAAAAATTGAATCTGATTTTAGTCTAGCTTGACTGTATTTGGACTAGTTGATCTGTCTTTAAATTTATAGATAAATTTTAAGCTGTTTTTGGCCTAAAGGCGATCGAAAACAGACTAAAAAAATAATAGGCTAAAAAAGTCTGATTGGGGTCTGAATAAAAACAAAAGATAGCAAAATATTTTGGGAAAGAAGCCTGATTTTGATCTATAGGTGAGCTTAACTAAAATTTTTATTTCATTTCATACAGATCACATTTTCCGACTCGGGTATATTATTATGATCTCGAATAAAAATTGGAAAATTCCATTCTTACCAAAAATCAAGTGACGTTTTGATTGCAATTTTAGCTTGTTGATGACTCTTGATGGTGAATACTCGTAAATTTTTCTCCAATCATTGTAGGGTGAGCACCAGTTATTTCCAGAGCCCACATGAGATCCAAAGCTAAATTACAAACAATCAGATTTCAATTTTTTTAACTTTTGGAAATATATGCAACCGACACTAAATTTGAAATTTAGGTTGAGTTTGTATTGAATTCTACTACTAATGTACAGAATTTCAGGTCAGTGTTCAAAATCAGAAAATTTTCTTAATTCTAAGTCCTTCCAATTTCGGATTTAAAAAAATAGACTTTATTTTTTTTGTCTTAAAATGTATTTTTAAATAAAAACTACAAAAAATTATTCAAAATCGAGCTTATATACAATTATCCAAAAAATTAAAGGAAAAAGAAAATTTTATAAATTTTTTAGTGATTTTTGGAAGGCTGTATTTTTGTGAAAAATGATCGTATCAAAAAAATTAAAAAAGCAAATTGAAGCTTGAAATCTCTAGTTTAAAGATCTTCCAGCAAAATAATTTTTTGAGCCACGGTTTTTCCGGAATCATAAGAAAAAGGTCGAGACAAAATTTTGAAAAATTTTTTAGTTTTGTTTTTTAGGTCTACGGGGCCGGGAAAATTTTTTTCGAAAAAACCAATTCATGGGTCGTTTAGGAAATTTAATCAGCTACAATTTCTTTTTTTTTGTTTCTCTGTACAACAGTTTGCTGCTGAGATATCAGCCTTCAAATGAAAAAGGATCCTTTTGTCTTTGTATTATTGTCATTGCAAGCGACCCGCAAAAAAAATTCCAAATAATTTATCTTTTGTCTTTTTGAACCAATTACGTGACACTAGATTTAAATTTCTTGTTAAACTCACCCACAATCTAGATAATGTACATCATACTGTGAAAAAATAACTCTAAAGTCATTTTCAAACAGATCTTTAATCGTCTGATGATCATCTTGACCCATCCAATTTTGAATTATATACTTCCTATTATCCAACTGATATAGATTTTGTTTCTTAGTTAAATCACTTGACCACAAAATAGCCTGAATATCTTTGCCACCATTAGCCAACTTCAGCTTCTCATAAGCCCGTTTCTGAAAGCTGGCCCACAGATGGATAAAATCTGCATCCGACAACTTTGAGTCAGTGGTATTAACCCATCGCTTGATAACTTCCGAGGATTGCCAGCAATTTCTATTAACCTGATCGCCTCCCATATGGAAAACATCTGGCTCAAAGTCTTCCAACAAATCCTTGTAAAGTCCTTCCAGAATTTCGAAGACTCTGTTGCTAATAGGATTCAGCTGACCACACGGTGGTACTGAGCAGCTAAACATCCAGGGTTCAGCACGATAACAAAGCAGAGCATCATCGCCAATCCACTGCCAGCCTTCGCCCACATGGGCTGGGGCATCAAGTTCGGGAACGACCCGGACCCCATGATAAATCCCGAATTCTTTAATTTCCTTAATGTCTGCAGCAGTGTAGACTTTGCTAGGCGAGTACGCGCCATACCGAGTCATATTCGGCCAAGTGCGACTGACGTAAGGGAAACTTTGCTGATCAGTAATATGCCAATGCAGTGTATTCAATTTCGACATACCCATTGCCTCAATTGTTTTCATTATCGCCGACTTGGTTATGTAATTGCGACTGGTATCCACTAATATTCCGCGGTACGGATACGCTGGACTGTCGACAAACCAAGCATGTTTTACTATCTGAACCTCGTTACTGATTTCATTGAAAGTAATCAACTGTTCTAGGGTTTCTAATCCGTTTCTGATACCGAAATAATTGTCGGCCCTCAACTCAACGTCCACTGAGTAACCTTGCGTTGAAATTTTCAACTCATAACCTTCTTTGGTCTCCAAAGTCAGTGACATGTCATTGGTATTTTGCAGATCATAGACAATAATCTGCATTTTCCTTCTTCTTACCAATCGTGTCATGTTTGGCTTAAATGCTCTCAAGTAGCTTCTAAAAGCATTCACTTTGCGCATGATGAACTTACCCACGACTGTTTTTCTATATGAGTCATAATATCGTATCCTGTTGACATTTATATTGACTAGTTCATGATTCAAACCATTTTTGTCTGTTGGTTCTGGCCATATAGTTCCCCTGCCACAAATTATACGACAGGCGTTTAACGACAGCAGTGATGTTGTTGTGTTACCCGTTATTTCAAATTTTTTACAAATGTTTTCGATACATTTGTAATGCCACACTGGTCTAAAAATATAAAACAAATTTTTTAAATATATATGCAAACAGATATTTGAATGTGTTTTTAATTTATTAATTTATTTTTCTTACTTTTCACCCACGGAATTACCGTACAGTAAACAAAGCTCAAAAAATGTAAGCAAAAGTATTTTGTGACTGAACATATTGTAACAAAATCGAAAGTTTTATTGATTGTGATAAAATTTTGTTTTGTAAAGTAAATGAAGACTGGCACGAGAAATTATGGTTTTCAGTTTATATACTATGATTCCTTCTGGATGTTTATCTGACAGGTGTCTTTACAATAATGGGATACTACCACGAATATTGATGTCTCACTTTGCTTTTTGTGTAGAACAAATAGTTACAAATATTAATATAGTAAACATACAAATTGATTCAATAGCGATTCATATGCTACCGATAGTGTCTATTGTAGTACTTATACCTCTTACTTCTGGTTGTCTGTCTGTCTGTGGACATATGTATGGAAAATAATCAAATTTTTATATAAAAGAAGAAACAGCGATATATTGTTTTATATATGTCATAAAATTACTTGAATATATTTATGCGTTTCTTTAGATAAATTTAATAAAAACAAACTAATGTCTTACAACGATTGTCTTTATTTCAAGTTACTAATAGCTATTATGTTTTTTATAAATATATATGAAGTGTCGTTTAATTTAGGAAATCAAAAATAGTAAAAATGGTTAAAATCGAAATAAGCTATGGCACGCGCGCTTTTTGGAAAGAACTCAAAAAGCTTTAAACACATCGGGTCAAATGGTATTTGATAACGGACTTTTTTTTGACGGACGGTCTGGGTTTTGTCCCAAACTTTGACGTCCGAGTCCCCAAGTGAGTGGAAAACGTCAGAGGAGTCACTTCAGTATTCCACTGAAAAAATAATCGCTCACTGCTAGCGATTTTTTTCTTGAGCAGCTAGCGATTTTTCCTTTAGCAGGTAGCGATTAAAAATCGTTTGCTGGGAGCGATTTTTTCGCTAGCTGGAAGCGATTTTTAATCGCTCTCTGCTGAAGAAAAAATCGCTAGCAGCTAGCGATTATTTTTTTCAGTGGATCGGAGCACTTCATAAAAATACGTCACACAAAATTTTACCATTTTAGACCTCCCTCCCCTTGTCACAGTAAGCGACTTACCCTCCTCTCCCATAAGTGCGAACGTATTTTATGAACGGCCCTTGAAAGGAAAAATGAAAAATGATTAGGGCTAATGATGTGATACTGCATCATTAATTTCATATATTTGCATACATTAATTTAGAATAAATTGATTTCCTTTGGATATAGAGTGGGAAAAAATAGGTAATTTTTGTAAAGTAGTCTAAAAAAGATCCTTAAGTTTATTAAATCGAAAATTATTGGCGTACGTGATTTTCTGATACCATCCATATCTAGATTTACAAACTAGTGTCACATATAAACGTGGAAATGTTAGTGGCACGTGGCCCTACCGGAACGATAGCTAAAAGGAGAAAAAAAAACGGGGAAATGTAAACGTCATATATATGTATGACGCACATTCAATACAAGTGTTAAATTAAAAATAACGTTTATTTACACTGAGAAGTAAGACATTTTTCGGCAACATAAGAGCAGTAGAATCAATTATAAAACTATGTCAGCATTAATGAAACAAAAAAAATGATAAATGACGTATACATTATTTTCCTTTAACCAATATGACATACTTATATTGTTACTGATTATTATTAATACAATTTGACAATATGTAAATGGAAATTAGATATTTACATGGATAGTAAAAAACACACTAATTAAGATAATTTTTTTATTATTGACAGAAATGTTATCATGCCAATTGATTAGAGATGATAGTAATGTAAATTTTATAAATATATGCATGAATATTTAGGGCAAAATGAGGAGCCAAAAAATGTGTTTTTTAAATATACTTTTTAATTGTTATGCCAAAGATACTTAATTTCTATTTGCATATTTTCAAAATGTGTGAAGAAAGATTATTAACACTAGAAGTATGTCATATTGGTTAAAGAAAAACATTGTATAGCGTATTTTTAATTTTTTTTAATTTTAATGATCGTTTTATCGCTCTTAACTTGCAGTAAGAATTAAAAATAGTCAATGCTTATCATAAAAGCTGTTTTCAGTTTAACACTTGTATTAAAAATTAAATATATAAATATATAGGGGAGACCAGGGCGCGATGAACCCCTTCAAAAATTTGAGCGAAATTATTTTTGTTATCATTTTTTAGAAAAAAAATCCCTTTTTCTTCAATTATAGCAAAATTATGATGGAATTATTCGCGATGGATCAAAACAATTTGTACCTAGTGCTCAAACGTCACAAAAAAACATTAGCAGCTTAGGGTGCCGCCGTGCTCTGGTCTTCCGTATATATAAAATTTTGAATACACCTTTTGGCCCTCCTGCAGGGAAATATATATATTAGGGTGTTTCATATACAGGCGATATATTTTTTTTCTGTCCTACCTGAGAAACTAACAATTTATAGTACAAAAAAAATATTCCCGCTTGAAAAAAAATTCTAAGTCAATTAGAGGCTTAGCGCGTCGAAAAATTCGATTTCTTATTTAAATAACATGGGAAAAAAATTTTTTTTAGTTTGGAATTTTTTACCTCGGCAATGGCTCATTGTACGAATAAGCCCAGCATAAATTTTTGTAGGGAATTTAACGTTTTACAAAAAAAGTCTCTTATCATTTTTTGCTAAATCCATCTGTTTAAAAGTGATTGGATCTCGAAGTCAAGTTAGAGTAAATTTTGAGATCTTTTTACTTTTTCGGCGAAACTATCGGACTTATCATAAAATGCCATACAATCTTTTATGTAGACAATTTGATTTCCTACAAATTATCTCTGATAAATTTTTTTTTAATTCTGTATTATTTTCTAGTTATTTCCATTTTAATGCCAAGCTCTTAAAATCGATCAGAACACTACTTTTTTTAAGAGCTTGGCATTAAAATAAAAATAACTAGAAAACAATGCAGAATTAAAAATAAATTTGTCAGAGATAATTTGTAGGAAATCAAATTGTCTACATAAAAGATTGTACGGCATTTTATGATAAGTCTGATAGTTTCGCCGAAAAAGTGAAAAGATCTCGAAATTCTTCGAGGTCCAATAACTTTTCAACAGATGAATTTATCAATAAATGATAAGAAACTTTTTTTGTAGAGCGTTAAATTCCCTACAAAAATATATACTGAGCTTATTCATTCAATAAGCCATTGCCAAGGTAAAAAATTCCAAACTAAAAAAAAATTTTTTTCCCATGTTATTTAAATGGGGCATCGAATTTTTCGATACGCTAAGCCCCTAATTGACTTAGAATTTTTTTTCAAGCGGAAATATTTTTGCTGTACTATAAATTGTTAATTTTTCAGGTAGGACAGAAAAAAAACAATATCGCCTACATATGAAACACCCTAATATATATATATTAGACTGATTCAAAAAAATCGATTAATTTTTTTTTTCTTCATTATATCGAAAATATTGTTGGAAATGACGAAAAAAAAATACTGTGAAAGTTTGAGCTCTTAATATTAATATAAACAACTGCCGCATCGCAATTTTCAATTTCCCGTTTAAATAACATGGGAAAATTTATTTTTTAAGCTTTAGAATTTTGTAGCTCATGGTGGGACCAATACTTTTGAATGTTCAAGACATATTCTTAGGGTAAATTTGACGCTCTACAAAAAAGGTCTCTTATAATTTTTCGATATTTTCATTTCTTCCAAAGTAATTCGAAGTTAAAGTTAGATTGACGATAAATTTTCACATTTTTTAAATTTTTTGACGCAACCATCAACTTTATCCGAAAATTTTAGAGGACGTTTTTTGTCGAGCATTTTATTTCCTACAACTTATCACATAGAAAATTTTCGATATTTCACTTAAGTCGTATGTTATTTGCAATTAACTGAAAATTTTCTTAAATAATCTAAATTTTGTTGCTTAAAATTAATTATATTAAATTTTCAGTTAATTGCGAATAACTTACGACTTATGAGAAATATCGAATATTTTCTCTGAGATAAGTTGTAGGAAATAAAATGCTCTACAAAAAATGTCCTCTAAAATTTTCGGATAAAGTTGATGGTTGCGTCAAAAAATTTAAAAAATGTGAAAATTTATCGTCAATCTAACTTTAACTTCGAATTACTTTGGAAGAAATGAAAATATCGAAAAATTATAAGAGACCTTTTTTGTAGAGCGTCAAATTTACCCTAAGAATATGTCTTGAACATTCAAAAGTATTGGTCCCACCATGAGCTACAAAATTCTAAAGCTTAAAAAATAAATTTTCCCATGTTATTTAAACGGGAAATAGAAAATTGCGATGCGGCAGTTGTTTATATTAATATTAAGAGCTCAAACTTTCACAGTATTTTTTTTTCGTCATTTCCAACAATATTTTCGATATAATGAAGAAAAAAAAATTAGTCGATTTTTTTGAATCAGTCTAATATATATGCCAACATATATGTGGTATATAATTTTCCCATATATATTTTTCTATGCGAGATTTCAAATGAAATTACGGATTTATCTTCAATGAGACAGTTTTGATTTTTCAAGAAAATAAAAAAACTAATGAATCTCGAAAAAAGTTATTTTTAGTCTATATCATAATTATTACAATCTATGTAATAATGGTTACGTTATCTAATTACTTTTTAAATTTTTCATTCTCCCAAATCATTTCGATATTGGATTTTAATGGGTTGATGATAAAAATTTTTTAATCACATGTCTAGTTATTTTTATCAATCACGATAATTTTAATTATTGAAACAACTGGCTTACGATCAATAGCACTCAAACCACGTAAAGAGTTTGTAACTTATAGATTTTATATTTTTTATCACATATTTACCTTGACAAGTGTTCACTTTTTCATTCTTTTCAACCTTTTACCCTTGAAAGCTTACCCAATCATCGTATTGATTGGTGATTAATAATTATTATCTATGCAAATACATAAATGTGTTTGATTAGTAGTAATTTTTATTTAATTTATAATCATATTAACATTAAAATTGATATCTAATAAACAATAGAAACAGTAAATAGGGGAGGGGGGAGTAGAATGGGCTCTTTAAGAAAAATAATTATAATTTAATTAATTTTATCAACACATTTACTTTTTTTTAGACCCTTGATACTTATTTTCACTTCATTATGCTGCGTCCGTTAAAATTAAAAATTAAAAATTAACAATCGAAAATTAGGGACAGAGTGGGCCCTCCTAAAAAATCTCGGATTTGATATTTTTTATTCTTTATTTTATTTTAACAATCAATTTTGAAGGAAAGGGTAAAGGAAAAAGCAAATCAAAACAACCGGTCGATGATTCGGCTTGTATTTTTTGTGGCAAATTATACTCAGAATCTTTAGAGCCATGGATTCAATGTGGCCAATGTAAAAATTGGGCCCATGATTGATGAGCCGGTGTTCACAACAAAGTTGTGCGAAGCTACACGTGTAATATTTGCAAATAACTATAAACTGTAAAAAATCCGGAGTGAATTCGGATTGAAATTAAATCCGAATTCACTCCGCATTCACTCCGCCACTCGGAGTTCCGGAGTTTTAAAAAAAATCACTCCGCATGCGGAGTGAATTGGGAGTTATTTTTTTAGCGGAGTGATTGCGGAGTGACGCGGATTTTATTTTACTCCCAATTCACTCCGGTCCGGAGTTTTAATACTTCAATAAATTTATATTAAACTGCTAAACAATGTGTGTGTGTGTGTGTGTGTGTGTGTGTGTACAAATGTGTGTGTGCGTATGTGTGTGCGTATCAGCTGATCAATTATGTAATACGCAAGTTTTTACTTCGATTTTTTTGAGTGGAGTTATTTTTTATTAATATCATTTACAAAACTCCACTCCGGAGTGAATTTCACTCCGGAGGGATTAAATTAATATAAAATTATCTACTCCGCGAAAACTCCCCTGTGGAGAGAATTTCACTCCGAGGGGAGTGAATTTCACTCCGAGGGGAGTGAATAATTAAAAATTCATTCACTCCGCATTCACTCCGGATTTAATCCGCATTCACTCCGCGAATTTTTCACAGTGTAAAATAATTGTATTTTAATAATATAAAAAGTCATTTTAATAGTCTGCTGTAGTATAACTTAAAAATGTCATTTGATAATCTTTAACTTTCTTAATAAATTATATTTAATGAACAGTTTTGCTGGTCTAGTTTAGCCTTCATTATATAAGAAATTTCGATAAGCTTATTATCCGTCTGAATTCATTGACGTATAGAAAATTTTAAGGGGCCCACTCTGCCTGCCCCCCCCCTTCCTCTATAAGTAGTACAAAGTATTTTTCAATAATAATTTTAAAAATTAAAATTAAAAAACTAAAGCCTAAAAGTTCGAAAAAAGTTAAATTTGAAATCCTGATCTGTGTCAAATTTGAAAAATTTTTTTGCATGTCACACTTTCATGGAATTTTATTAAAATGAATTTTTTGACACGGGCTGTGCAAATTTAGATTTTCCAAATTTTTTTTTTTTTCTAATTTCGACACTATTCCGACTCCGCTTAATTAGTTCCGCTGAAACTTTGTGGAGTCATATATCATTAAATTTTATAGTCTTCTATATGAATAAACAAAAAAACCAGATATTAAGTAATCTATTGATACTGTAATAGGTAGAGAATATAATTAATTACGTCATTAAAAGTTATATTGAAATACAAAAATATAAAAAAAGGTAAAAATTATTACTTCTAAATTTATAAATTTTGTATAAATCAATCTATATAACGAGCATTTTTTAAATTATCGAAAACGTTATCACTAGTTTTATTTCTTACAATCACCTTTTTTTTTTTTTATATAGTTCTATCAGTACAGATTAATTAGGTGGGCAATTGAATTCTTTTAGTTTGGAAGGTAAGGTCAGTCATTACAAGACCGCTTATGCTATCGACTCATTAGTATATAGAGTATTAGAAATCAATTTATCAATCGCTGTAGGTTTATAAAAGTATTGTCTTATCTATTGTCTGACCAGTCACAGTTTCATAAAAAAATTGATACAATTTCGTTTGACACGTCGAAATTTGAATCATAACAAATTTAGTGCGAAATAAATATGTATATAAAAATGAAGAGTAAAATTTTTTTTAATGTTATCATCGTACTTGAAGTGAACTTTCTAGCCGCTTATAATCTTAGTGATGTTTATGAATATGACAGACGTGTGCAGTGCGCAAGCTATGGATCCAAAGTGAGTATTAGTAACGATATCTATAAATATTTTTTTGTTTGTTTCAATTAAGCTTAAAGTTATAACAAAAACCTCGGTATTCTTGAACTCGAAAGTACTCGCGATAAAATTTATGAGAATTTTAAACTTGAAACTGTTTGTATCCAAAGTAATTATAAAACAATCCAGATATGATTCAATTGAATCAGCACTTTTTTGAAAAAAGTAAAAAATTTTATGTATTTTTTTTCATTTCGATGAAGACATTTAAAAATCTACTTGAGTGATCTAGAATCTTGCGTAAATCAAAAGCTCATTATTGGAAATTTACAAGTTTTCGGCGAATTTTAGCCCGTCATCGGCTAAATTTCGGTCACTTTTCGGTCTTGTGTTCACTATCTGGGTCTTTTATTGGCCACTTTTCAGCCGAGAAAAAATTTTATTATATTTTTGGCTTGAAATTATGTTACCTGGCTAATCAATATTAAACATTTTTTCAAAAAGTGTCACCCTCATTCCTTACAAGCATGCTGTGCACTAAATAATGTCTGCAAAAAACAAGGATGGGGAGCACTCAGAACTAATTATTTCTGCCGTTATTCAGGTATCGTTAACTTGAACTAGTTGAGAAATTATAAACATCTTAATAATTCGATTATATAAATTGTTTTCGATTTTCACTGCAACTTCAGGAAATCTGAACGAGCCTTGTCAACGCAATGTCGATTGCTCAGATATTAATAATGCCGAATGCTCTGTTGACAAAATATGTGAATGTAAGAATAATTATATTGAAGTGGCGGGTCAAATATGTGCGCCTCTTTTGGGTGGATTCTGCAATAAAGACGCTGACTGTGTGCCCACTAATTCTGAATGCATCGATAATAAATGCACATGTCAACTTGCATTTATATCACAATCGATTTATCGATGCATTCCAAGTAAGTCAAAAAAAAAAATTATCATTTTTTGTAATAAGCAATAATCAAAAACTATACTAATAAATCACTGATTGATTTTATCATTTAAGCTCCATTGGGACTGTCATGTGAAAACACTAGAGATTGTTATCCGAGGGAACATATAATTTGTTCTTCTGATAAAGTATGCTCTTGTAGAGAAAATTATGTCATAAGAAATGATGCAACATGTGCACCACTTTTGGAAGAATATTGTTGGAATGATGAAAGTTGTGCGCCCAATCATTCTGTTTGTGTTAATAATACATGTATATGCGAACCTTATTACTCTTTATTATCTAAATACATGTGTATAATAAATTAGTACAATAAATTATATTGAAATTAAAATTTATAACGTAAGTCTAGAACTGATACTCGCGATTGGTTCTCGTCGAAATACGATTCGAGGGTAAATTTCTCATTTTCCAATTTTTTTTTTATGTTCCTAAAAAATGTGTTGCTGCATTATTTTTGAAATGAGTTTTTTCACACTTCACTGAAAATCAGTATATTACACACCAAGGACGAAAAATAGGACATTTCAACCCGCATGGGTAATTGCCTACATGGGCCAAAGGCGATCTTCACCTGAAAGTTTAAATTTTTGCCTCTGTTTATGGGAAGAATGGCGCATGCACTAATTTTAATCATTTGTTTTTTCATAAAAGAAATGAACGACTTTCTTCTATCTAAACAGAGCAGGAATTTAAACTTTTGGTGCAGGTATGGTGGAAAATCAAATTACTGATAGTGTTCGAACCAGTCAAAAAAAAACATTAGACCAAAGTTATTTTTGTTACTTTTTCAAAGTATCCTATTATGCCCCGAGAAATAATATTTTTATTGCAATTATTGTAACATGATAACAAGTTCATGAACAATTAGATATTATAAGCAAAAATGAACATAATATAACTTATTTAATATGCACCATTTATTCATTTGAATTTACATTGATTACGTAATACACGAGGCGTTATTATGAATTATGCAGTATCATTTCAATTTATTGCGCGTGTTAGAGCCTTGCACCTTGATAAGTTGTCTGTGTTATCTACCAATCATTGTCTATTCGCTCTTCAGACTGTGACATTGAAAATATGAAGAAAATCTGGGCATCGGCAATCGACCCGTTATGATAAAGTCTAAAGTTGATCAGATTTTTAAATCATTTGGTTCAGTTATTTCGAAGATATTTGCAAAAAAACCGTTTTTTACCATTTCTTCCTCCCGCGATAACTCCCGAAGAAATTGTCTGATTGAGATGGCTAAGGTGGCAATCGACGCGTTTTGTTAGGTTCTAGAGCTGATTAGATTTTGAATTCGATCGTATAAGTTGTTTCTGTACAATTAATAAAAAACTAAAAAAAAAATTTTTTTTTTTCGTAATTCCTCAATATTTTTGAGTCTACATGATCAAATGATCTGAAATTTTTTGAAAAGTCGATGGCCAACAAGCTCTTTAGATTGCCGCCTTAACCATCCAAATCGATTCATTAGTTGAAAAGTTGCAAAGAGTTTACATATATAGGGGAGGGTGGGGCAGAGCGGCCCCCCTGAAATTTTGACCAAAAAAAAAATTTTTTTTTTTTCGACTAATTACTATAAATCCGATATGTTTGCGCATTTTTACCCCTATGCATGACATTTGGGGCAAAATGGACAAGCCCAAAATTTTGAAAAAGTGATTTTTTCATATTTTTATCGTCAAATTAAAAAAAAATTATTATAATTCCACATTTTTGGCGCTACGCATAACACCTGGGGCAAAATGGACCAGCCGAAACTTCCGAAAAAATTATTTTTTCATATTTTTCGGCCGTTTCTTTATGTAAGAGGCAAATTTGGTCACTAAAAATTTATAAAAATTTAATTTTTTTTTTTAGTTGATAAATTTATGAAATAAAGTAAATTTATAGAATTGATTTTTTTTTTTATTAAATAACAATTAGTAATTAAGGTAATCGAGAGTGAACAATTTTTACGCTTTAAAAAATTTTTTTCGAGTAATATAAAACCAAAAATAGTTTTTAAGAGAAAGAAATACATTCTTAATGATGAAAACAATTTAAAAAAAAAAAAAACGAAAAAAAAATTTTTTTTATCACTTTTTGAAGGGGGGCCGCTCTGCCCCACAAAAAAAAAAAAATTTTTCCAGAATTTTGGCAAAATGTCCATAAATTTGTTCGAAATAGGACAAAAGTAATGTGATCTTATGGTTCAAAGCCACAAAAAATAATAATTGGCTTAGGGGGGCCGCTCTGCCCCACCCTCCCCTACACACATACACACACATGTATACATTAGGGTGGCCCAAAAAAACCGACTATTTTTTTTTTGAGTCTCTAATGAAAATTAGTTAAGACGTTTTAAGAAGCCTCTCCAAAAATCACCTCGATAAAAAATTTTCAAGAGGTCGCTCACGAATTTTGAAAATATCAAAAATGATTGGAATTCGGATTTTTGTTTCTGAATTTATTCTTCCTCGTGGCAGCAATATTTTATATCTGTAAAATTATGACTATGCTGAAAATTTCAGCCCAATATTTAAATATTTAAACGGCGCTCAAGAATTTTGAATGTATTAACTGATAATATGTAACTAATACTTTGAATTAGTTTTTGTATTTTTTTATAACTCAATTACTGTCATTTCACTTAAATATAATTTTGTCAGAACCGAAAATATACAAGACAGTCTTAAACAATAAAATTGTGTAAGTTTTGAATACGCAAAAAAACTTAAAAATTGAATTAAAAATAAAAAAGTATGTAAATAACATATTATTTCTATTTCTCGGGTTGTATTGTTATTCATTATGATACAAATTGATGGTAAAAAAATTGAGAAGGTTTATTATTAATATTCAAGGGTCGATCCAAGAGACAGTACTCGGAAACATTCAAAATTCTTGAGCGACGTTTAAATATTTTAATTTTGAGCTGAAATTTTCAGGGTAGTCATGATTTCATAAATATAAACTATAGCTGCCACGAGAAAGAAGAAATTTAGAACAAAAAAATCCTAATTTCGATCATTTGTGATATTTTCAAAATTCGTGAGCAACCTCTTAAAAATTTTTTATCGAGCTCATTTTTGGAGAGGCGTCTTGGAACATCTTAAACCAACAAATTTTCATTAGAGACTTGAAAAAAAAAAAATAGTCGGTTTTTTTGGGCCACCCTAGTATACATACATACACACACTCGGACATCATTCTGCGAATAGTCAGAATAGCTTCCTAGGACCTCGAAACGTCGACATCTGATGAAAACTCGATTTTCTAAAATTGGGGTGAAAACAAGAACTTCCCGAATTTTTGAAAATTTACAATTTTCTTAGCGGGAAGTTAAAAAACCAGACATTAAGTAATCTATTCAGACTGTAATAGGTAGAGAATATAGTTAATTACGTCATTAAAAGTTATATTGAAATACAAAAATATAAAAAAAGTTACAAATTATTACTTCTAAATTTATAAATTTTTTATAAATCAATCTATTTAACGAGCATTTTTTAATTTATCGAAAACGTTATCACTAGAGTATTATTATTTTCAATCACCTTTTGTTTTTTTTTATATAGTTCTACCAGTACAGATTAATCAGGTGGGCAATTGAATTCGTTTAGTTTTAACGGTAAGGTCAGTCATTGCAAGAACGTTTATGCTATCGACTCATTACTATATAGAGTATTAGAAAACAATTTATCAATCGCTGTAGATTTATAAAAAAATTGTCTTATCTATTGACTGACCAGTTACAATTTTATAAAAAAATATGATATAATTTCGTTTGAAACGTCGGAATTTGAATCATAACTAAATTTAGTGCAGCTGCAAAACAAGCGCTTTTATCGATTGTGGTATTCATCGTTGATTGGAGAAACATATGAAAAAAAATGAATAGTCAAATTTTTTTTAAAGTTATCATAGTACTTGAAATAAACTTTCTAGCCGCTTATGATCTTACTGATGTTTATGAATATGAGAGACGTATGCAGTGCGCAAGCTATGGATCTAAAGTGAGTATGAGTACCAATATTTATGAATTTTTTTTTGTTTGCTTCAACTAAACCTTAAGATACAAGAAAAAAGTTCAAAAAATTGATGACCTTGGAGCCGAATTTAGAACCTCGGTATTCTTGAACTCAAAAGTACTCGCGATAAAATTTATGAGAATTATAAACTTAAAACTATTTCTATCCAAAGTAATTATGAGACGATTTAGATACGATTCAATTGAATCGGGACTTTTTTTAAAAAAAGTAAAAAATTTCATATATTTTTTTTCATTTCGATGAAGACATCTAAAAATCTACTCGAGTGATCTAGAATCTTGCGTAAATCAAAAGCTCAGTATTAAAAATAATAGGAATAAAAATTTATCATTAGAAATAAATCGTACATGGAAAGAATTTTTCGATAAAAATTACTCTCTAATTTCGAGTAATCCTGGGCCGTTGCAAAAAATTGGTATTTTTTGTTTTAAATTTAATATTTTTTGTTTAAATATTAACGTTGCTAGACTATGTTTTACTCTACTACTGAGTAATTTGTTAAAAGTCTTATATTTAATCGATTATTGTGAATATCTCATCTTACTCTATTCATTTTTACTCCATGCGATTAATTTTTACTCCCCAATATATACTATTCTTTTAAACCCATTAACTGTTTGATGAAAAATTGCTTATAACTCGAATAAATTTTCTTATCTATGGCAGTAATTTTTACTCTGAACTGCAGAGTAATATTTCAATAGTCTCCGTTAATCTTCGGTTAAAATCGGCTTCAATTAAATGTCTTTTATTTTGCTCGCGACAACTTACATGTTACGCACACAAACGTAGGGCTGGAAAAAAGACGATCTCTGTATCTCTCTATAACTTAATATTTATTTAAAAAAAAAAAAAATTTGGATTTTTTCTTTTTCAACACAATAAGAGAAACATTTTTTTTTTATTCTTTTTCAAAATATTTATTTTAAGTCATATTCTAAGGCAATTAGATGGTTTTTAGATTTTTTATAAAAATTTCAGCCTATTAATTGTAATTTTTATTGTAATTCAATATAAATTTTATCAATTCAATAATCAACTTTTTATCATAACCTACGAGTAAAAATTGAAGTAGAGAGAATTTATTTAGACATCCGCTAGGGGTAATTTTTACTGGCAATTGTGAGTAAACATTAATCTGATTGATTTTTACTCATTGAAAGAGTAAAATTTCGTAATTCGAAAGTAGAAAGTCGTAATGGCCCAAGATTACTTGATTTAGAGTAATTTTTAGAATAAATAACATGGCAATATTCATACGAAAATTCTTTCCGTGTAGTGATTGACAAAATACTTGGGCTAAAATATTTTGCCGAAAATACCCCAAAAAGCCGGAATCGTAAAATTTTATTGAAAGAGGCTGAAAATACACTGAAATTCATTATTCTTCAGAAGCAGCCAAAAAACTGGCCGATTGATTGATTTGGTCTATTTTCAGCTATACTATATTTTTTTTTTAAGTAAAATTACAGAACTTGAAAAATTTTCGAGTTTTCGGCGATTTTTAGCCCGTAATCGGCTGAAATTCAGCCATTTTTCGGTCTTGTGTTCACTATCTGGGTTATTTATTAGCCACTTTTCAGCCGAGAAAAAACTTTATTATATTTTTGGCTTGAAATTATGTTACCTGGCTAATCAATATTAAAAATTTTTTCAAAAAGTGTCACCCTCATTCTATACAAGCATGCTGTGCACCAAATAATACCTGCAAAAAACAAGGATGGGGAGCCCACATAAGTACTTATTTTTGCAGTTATTCAGGTATCATTAACTTAAACTAGATGAGAAATCATAAACATCTTAATAATTCGATTGTATAAATTGATTTCGATTTTTACTATAACTTCAGGAAATCTGACAGATCCTTGTCAACGCAATATCGATTGCTCAGATAATAATAATGCCGAATGCTCTGTTAACAAAATATGTGAATGTAAGAATAATTATATGGAAGTGGCGGGTAAAATATGTGCGCCTCTTTTGGGTGGATTCTGCAATAAAGATGCTGACTGTGTGCCCAATCATTCTGAATGCATCGATAATAAATGCACATGCCAATTTGCATTTATATCACAATCGATTTATCGATGCATTCCAAGTAAGTCAAAAAAAAAATTATCATTTTTTGTAATAAGCAATAATCAATAACTATATTAATAAATCACTGATTGATTTTATCATTTAAGCTCCATTGGGACTGCCATGTGAAAATACTAGGGATTGTTATCCGAGGGAACATATTATTTGTTCTGATAAAGTATGCTCTTGTAGAGAATATTATGTCATAAGAAATGATGCAACATGTGCACCACTTTTGGAACAATATTGTTGGAATGATGAAAGTTGTGCGCCCGATCATTCTATTTGTGTTAATAATACATGTATATGCGAGCCCAATTACTCTTTATTATCTATAAACATATGTATACTAAATTAGTACAATAAATTATATCGATATTAAAATTTAAAACGTAAATCTAGAACTAATACTCGCGATTGGTTCTCGTCGAAATACGATTCGAGGGTAAATTTCTCATTTTCCAATTTTTTTTTTATGTTTCTAAAAAATGTGTTGCTGCATTATTTTTGAAATAAGTTTTTTCACACTTCACTGAAAATCAGTATATTACACACCAAGGACGAAAAATAGGACATTTCAACCCGTATGGGTAATTGCCTACACGGGCCAAAGGCGATCTTCACCTGAAAGTTTAAATTTTCGCCTCTGTTTATGGGAAGAATGGCGCATGCACTAATTTTAATCATTTGTTTTTTCATAAAAGAAATGAACGACTTTCTTCCATCTAAACAAGGCAGGAATTAAAACTTTTGGTGCAGGTATGGTGGAAATTCAAATTACTAATAGTGTTCGAACCAGTCAAGAAAAAACATTAGACCAAAGTTCTGTTTGTTACTTTTTTAAAGCATCCTATCATGTCCCGAAAAAAAATATTTAAATTGAAATTATTGTAACATGATAACAAGTTCATGAGCAATTAGATATTATAAGCAAAAATGAACATAATATAACTTATTTAATATGCACCATTTATTCATTTGAATTTACATTGATTACGTAATACACGAGGCGTTATTATGAATTATGCAGTATCATTTCAATTTATTGCGCGTGTTAGAGCCTTGCACCTTGATAAGTTGTCTGAGTTATCTACACAATCATTTTCTATCCGCTCTTCAGATTGTGACATTGAAAATATAAAAAAAATCTATAAATAAAAAATAATTATAGTTAACAAGTGGTCTTTAGATAATCACGACTGAGAGTCATAATAATATTTACTTTATTAGAAACAAGGAACTATAGACATAATCTGACTTGTCATTGACGCGGAAGCATAAAACTACTTCAATTATAAGTTGCATAGCATACAGTTGTTAGTTGTTGTTAGTGATCTGTGCATTGAATTATTAGCTGCAATAAAAATAAAGCTACACATATCTTAATTAATTTAATTACTAAGTCTAAAAAAATTTCAAACTATATTTTATAATTTTACAAAATTCCAAATTAAGAATGGCCCAACCTGAGTGGCTAACAGCGCGATTTTTGGAACGTGTACTACGAAATGCAGATAAAGATGATTCGATTTCGGTAACTGAAATTTCAGTAACAAATGCAACTAATAAAGGTGATAATTACACCAGTGATATGTTCCGAGTTACTTTTGAATCAATCCGTAATGAAGATGGTGTTAAAATTTCTAAGAAAAATTCAATTATTGTAAAAGCTGCACTTAGTTCTGAAGGGAAACATAAAGATCTAGTAAGTATCGCGAGACAAAAATGTGAGTCTCCGGAAGTCTCTGTACGAATCTCTGAGGAAGAGACGTCAGAAGACTGTTTAAAGTTATAGATATCTCCGAATGAGAGACTCTATGAGACTGTTGGATTTTTAAACTAATCATGGACATTTATGGAGTAAATAAAAAAAAGTTATTTGTTATTTGAAAAGTACTTTTTGTTTGTGTTATAAGAAAAATTATTCAAGGGAAGATTAATGTCATGATATAATAGCATACACTAAATTACGATAAAAAAAAAAATACTTATCACTCTGTCGAAAAACAGAGAAGTACCCGAGTCATGGTTGTTTTCAAGTTTGGAATATAACAGTTCTAATATATGTTTATTACCAGGGACATCATAAGCGGCTGGGCGCGATCTAGTGGCGAGCACTGAACTACTTCCACTGCTGGTGCCTAGCACCGGTGACTTCCCCCTCCTCCATGTATATCTTTTCTCCCAAGAAATTTTTCTCTTGCTTTAAGCAAAAAATTTTTGATTCAAGTTAATTATTTACTTGGTGCAAGAAAATTTTGATTTTCCAAATCGTAAAAAAAAATTTCCCGAATCAAGGGTATTTTTTTTTATTCAAGTTTTGAAAACTTTTTTTTCTGTGTAGTCTCTGGAAGTCTCGAGTTGGGAGACTTAATGTTTTCTGGGATATTTCATAGTCTGAGTTTTCTGTAGTCTCCGAATAAGAGACTCTGGGAGATTCAAAAAGACCGCATGTGAAACACGATTGACTGCTGGTCTCTTAGATGGAAATAGAGAGACTTAAGGAGATTCAGAGCCTTCTAAAGACTCTCAAAGGCCCAAGGACTTGAATTTTTCGTCTCGGGTAGATAATGAAATAATAGAAAAATCTTTACTAATTTAATTTAACTAATGTTTTTAGATCGAGGATGCCAAAATATTTGATAATGAAATAAAAATGATGACATCGACCTTGAAAGATATGGAATCAGTATTGAAGGATACTAAACTTGGGGGACGATGTTATTATGCTCAGCTTAAAGATCCTACGCTATTAGTAATAGAAGACTTGGCGCCATTAGGTTTTCGTATGGCCGATCGCCAAGTAGGTCTTGACCTTCAACACTGCACTCTGGCGTTACAGAGATTGGCCAAATTTCATGCAAGTTCTGTACTGGTTTGTGAGAATGTTAGTGTCGTTTATTTTTGTTATACTGTAGAATTACAATAAGTTGGATTCCATTAACCCGGAACTTCCCCTCAATGTTGAACCCCATTACGAGTTACGCTATCTTTCACCCCATTCATGTAGACGTACAGCGCTTCAAAGGAGATGAGGCATTCAATATAAAATACAAATATAAAATATGATGGCCAATTATTGAAATGCCAGTATTAATGATTATGTTTATTTTTATTTAGACGCCTAAGTACAAAAAAGATCATAGCAAAGGAATGTTTGCTAGTGACTTTCCACCGGACGCTGCTAAATTTTTTTCCGATTCAATAAATTCTATGGTTAAAGCAGCTGAGACATGGTCGGAATTGAGTGTAGAATGCAGAGAAAAAATAAGAAAATTGTCGAGTGCTGTTTTTCCTAAAGCATGTGAAGTAGCCAAACTCAATGAATCGGAATTCAATGTATTGAACCATGGGGATTACTGGGTCAATAATATGTTATTCAAATACAATGACAAAGGAAACGTTGTGGATCATGTTTTTGTAAGCTAAAGTCTATAATCAACTCAAATAAAATGAAAATCACTGGAATCAAAAACTAATAGTTTACCTTTAATCTTCTTAGGTTGATTTCCAAATGTGTATTTATGGAACCCCTGCTATAGATCTTCAATATTTCTTCAATACAAGTGCTTCTGAAGAAGTGTTGGCGCTTCATAAAAATTCACTGATTGAACAATATGTAAAAATTCTTTCTACGACAATGAAAAATATTGGATGCAAAATTTGCCCTCCTAGTCTCAGTTACATAAAAAAAATATTTATTGAACTCGAAATTATTGGTTTCGTAGTAGCCTGCACAGCTCTTCCAATCATGATGACTGATAAGAGTCAAGCGAAAGGCCTTGAAGAATTAATGAGTCCGGGTGATGCTGATTTTAATGCAGATGCTTACAAAAATGAAGCTTTTAAAATGAAAATAATACCACGGCTTCTTGAATGGAATGCTCGTGGAATACTGGATTTTTAATTTGAAGCTCTTCAGGGAATCGCAAGAAACTGATACGATTTTTGGAAGCAATTGCATAGATAAAGTTCGTCACCAGCTAATCAGGCTCAATATTCGAATGGTTCGATAGAGTAAAATAATTATAATAATAAATAATAACGAAAAAAAGTTCTTTAAATAACTAAAAAAATTATTTATTGCATAAAAAAATATTTAATAAAACAAAATTGTACATATTGTGAATTAAATGAATAAATAAAATACTCAGAGTAATGTTTAATATATCGGTTATTAAAATTGATTAAATTTAACTAAGCGAAAATTTACATCATTATTATAAATTAGGCGCAAAAGCAACAGTATTATCGTAAGTTATTGCACGTCAATTACAAGCTTCTAGGCTGATAAAAAATCAGTGTAATGGATAGAATCATTTCCTATCGACTCTCAAGAATTTATTGCCCTTGGAAAATAAAAAAATGACCAAACAAACAGCACACTGACATTGATTAAATGGCTTGAAGATAAATAACTTTGTATTACATAATCCTGTTAACATCGTCATAAAAAAATAAACTGAACAGATAATCTAACACTGGTGTAGATCAGGAAGTACGAAACAAATTGAATCAAACGTTGCATCAGACTTAGTCGTTGGTAGTTCTCAGTGATCTGTGCCTTTGTATAGAATTATTGACTTATATTATCATTATTTATATAAATATATAGAGGAGGGTGGGGCAGAGCGGCCCCCCTGAAATTTTGACCAGAAAAAAAATTTTTTTTTTTTCGACTAATTACTATAAATCTGATATGTTTGCACATTTTTACCCCTACGCATGACATTTGGGGCAAAATGGACAAGCCCAAAATTTTGAAAAAGTGATTTTTTCATATTTTTATCGTCAAATTAAAAAAAAATTATTATAATTCCACATTTCTAGCCGTACGCATAACACCAGGGGCAAAATGGACCAGCCGAAACTTCCGAAAAAATTATTTATTCATATTTTTCGGCCGTTTCTCTATGTAAGAGGCAAATTTGGTCACTAAAAATTTATAAAAATTAAATTTTTTTTTTTAGTTGATAAATTTTTGAAATAAAGTAAAATTATAGAATTGATTTTTTTTTTTATTAAATAACAATTAGTAATTAAGGTAATCGAGAGTGAACGATTTTTTACGCTTTAAAAAATTTTTTTCGAGTAATATAAAACCAAAAATAGTTGTCAAGAGAAAGAAATACATTCTTAATGATGAAAACAATTTAAAAAAAAAAAAACGAAAAAAAAAAATTTTTTTATCACTTTTTGAAGGGGGGCCGCTCTGCCACAAAAAAAAAAAAAAATTTTTCAGAATTTTGGCAAAATGTCCATAAATTTGTTCGAAATAGGACAAAAGTAAAGTGATCTTATGGTTGAAAGCCACAAAAAATAATAATTGGCTTAGGGGGGCCGCTCTGCCCCACCCTCCCCTATATCATTTTGAATTATTATTTTCATGGAAAGTATATTCCTAATGATATCGCTGAAAATCGTCTCTAACTCAGCAAATCGATGTATTGCCACCTACTCTACACTTTACCGAACGCGTGAACATTATTCATTGTATCGTATACGCATGCGTACTATCGATTGTGCGGGAGTTGTTTACTAGCTTACGAATCTAAAGGCGATCCTAGGTTGGCGGTAATTTATGTTAACATACCGTTTTTTGTGATAGCACACGACGAATTTTGAATAGTCTACAAAATAAGTAAACAGTTATTTTTGAAAGTCAAAATATTTAAAATGCACTAAATTTAAATCGTTCACACATACACTTAATAATTGCAGTGCAATCGCAATATACAAATGTCTGATGCGTGATTCAGATTTTATGAATCTGAAGAACCGATTTGTTTTTTAGAAGCAAATGAAGAAAAATTTTGTCAATCAGCTGAGTAGGCTCAAGAGTTAAATGATTCTCAAGGTCGATAAAGGAAATTTTTAATAAATAATAAAAAAAATAAAAGTCCTGTGAGTGATCTAAAAAAATTATTAGGTGCAAAAAAAATATTAAATAAGACAATTGTATTTATTTTTAATTAAATAGATAAATAAAACACTCGTCATATTTGCGCGGCTGTAAAAAAATTAAACTCAATAGATTATCGGACGCTAGTCGTAGATTAAGAAGTAAAAAACAAATAATATGAAACATTCAGTCATCAGATGTGAATTATTGTACAGTTAACTTTTATAAGTACATGTAATTATGTATGTAGTTACGAGAATAACTATTTAACTTAATTGTTATATTGAATAAAGATATAAAGTATTTGTAACGAGAATAAATTCTCTCTCCTATTATTTCATAACTACGCTATTCAACTCTTTAGAGATAAACTCAGTTTGAAGCTGTCATCAAAACTTAAAACATCAAGACACATTCTACATACCTCAATAAACATATGTTCGTTTCGTTGTTGCCTGTTTATATATTAATCAATTTTATTCTATATATGTTTAAAGAAATTTTTAATCAATATTAAATAACTAACCATAATTTAAAATTAAAATGGATCAACCTGACTGGCTAACGGCGCGATTTTTGGAACGTGTACTACGAAATGCAGATAAAGATGATTCGATATCGGTAACTGAAATTTCAGTAACAAATGCAACTAATAAAGGTGATAATTACACAAGTGATATGTTCCGAGTTACTTTTGAATTAACACGTAATGAATCTGGTACAACATCATGTGAAAAAAGTTCGATTATTGTAAAGGCTGCTCTTTGTACTGGAGGAAAACAGAAAGATTTCGTAAGTAGATTTAATGTAGTGACTAATAATCTTATTAATTTTAAATTAATTTTATTTACTTATTAGTTCTCAGTTTTCTGAATAACACCTCGAAATTTTTTTTTGCCGATTTATGTGCCGCAAAAACGTTTATAAAGTTATTAAATGACTTTGGATTTATTAAAATTCAAGTAACCGGAAGATTAGGAAGACTGGCAATCAAGTAATTTATTTTATTTGAAAACTGTTCATAGGTTGAGGAAACTAAATTATTCGACAAAGAGATAAATATGATGACATCAGCTCTGAAGGATATGGAATTAGTGTTGAAGGACACTAAACTTGGCGGACGATGCTATTATTATCAGCGTAATGATCCTGCGCTATTAGTAATAGAAGACTTGGCACCATTAGGTTTTCGTATGGCCGACCGCCAAGTTGGTCTCGACCTTGAACATTGCACTCTGGCGTTACGCAGATTAGCTAAATTTCATGCAAGTTCTGTACTGGTTTGTGAGAATGTTAGTGTCATTTAATTTCATTCTACTCTCTTAAAATAAACCAGTGAAATTTCACTGATTCTCCAGTGAAATCCACTGATTCACCAGTGAATCGAGCGATCACTGATTCAAAACCAGTGAATCGAGCGATCACTGATTCAACCAGTGAATTGAGCGATCACTGATTCAACCAGTGAATCGAGCGATCACTGATTCAACCAGTGAATCGAGCGATCACTGATTCAACCAGTGAATCGAGCGATCACTGATTCAACCAGTGAATTGAGCGATCACTGATTCAACCAGTGAATCGAGCGATCACTGGTTCAACCAGTGAAATTTACTGATTCAACCAGTGGACTAAGATGATCGCTTGGCTCACTGTTTGAACCAGTGACATGCCGGTATACTACATAAATATAAACAAAATAGGTTATATTAATTTTATTTTATCATGAACGTTTATTCAAAAACAAAGTGAATCAAAAAAGTCTTAATAACAATTATATTTAATTAAAAATTATTTAGTAATAAAATAACTAATATTAATTAGGATTTATAAATATTTAATGTGTTTCCATTTTCAATGGGCTTTTTATATTGTTTAATTTTGAAATTATGTCATTCATTTTTGAGGTTAGCTCCAAGCTATTGAAATTGCTCCAAAGTTATTTATTTTTAAACTCTGTCAAAATTGTGTCATATAATTATTATTGTTATATAAAAGTTAGTTAAAATATTACATGAAGATAATCAATAAATATTACTTATTTATTGACATAATAAAATACTTAAATATACTCATGTACAGAATGCTGCTGTACCCGCGCGCTTACATGTTTTTAGTTCACTGATTGAACCCAGTGAGCGCGACGTTCACTGATTCAACCAGTGAAGTTCACTGGTTGAATCAGTGAAATTTCACTGGTTCATTTTAAGAGAGTAGATGACTAAAAGATGAAAAAAATGAATAAATACTTGATGTGTTTAAATATTTAATTTTATTTAGACTCCCAAGTACAAGGAAGATTTTAGCAAAGGTCTGTTTGTTGTTGATTGTCCAGCGACGTTGATTGAATTTTGGACAAACGGAATAAAATCTTTGGCAAAAGTCGCTGAGTCATGGTCAGAATTGAGTGTAGAATTGACTGAAAAACTCAAAAAAATGGCAGATGTTTTTTATCCTAAAGTGTGTAAAACAGCAGAGATGAAGGAATCTGAATTCAATGTAATAAATCACGGTGATTTTTGGATTAATAACATGCTGTTCAAATATGATAACAAAGATAACGTTGTGGATCATATTTTTGTAAGATAAAGTCAATAATTTATTTAAACAATATCCACACTACCGCAGGTACAAATTTATAATTAAGATAAATTATTTCAGGTTGATTTTCAAATTTGTGTTTATGGATCGCCTGCATTAGATCTTCAGTACTTTTTACATACGAGTGTTTCTGAACAAGTACTGATAGATTATAAAAATTATTTGATTGAAGAATATGTAAAAACTCTTTCTACAATAATGAAAAAAATTGGGTGCAAAACTCACCCTCCTAGTCTCAGCTACTTACAAAAAATGTTGATAGAAAGAGAGATTATTGGATTTTTAATGGCTTCTACAGGCCTTCCGATTCTACTCCTTGACAGAAGTCAAGCACAAGATCTCAACGAATTAATAGAAAATAAAGGAGATATTCATTCTAATGCATATAATAATGAAGTTTATAAAAAAATAATGGTACGGAGACTTCAAGAATGGGATGCTCTCGGGCTGTTCGATGAAAATGCTTGAAAAATATTCAGTACTACGTTTTCAAACTTTGATTAGCGCAGCAAAATTGAACAAAGTTTTCTAAAAGTTTATATAGAGTCAGTTAGATGACATTTTTTCGAAAAGTGGCAGTTAAAATTTACAATTTAAATCGTTTTTAAACTGGTTTCTTTTATTTAATATTTATGATGCCTGTGACTGTATATTGCACAACTCGAACGCGAAGCGGAGAGGTTTGGTTCTACTATGTCAACATGTCGAAGTCACGCGATTCACTCACATTGAAGCGTGTATATTATTTTTATAACGCACTGACTCGTTATAAGAAGCACGTCAGTATTAAGATAAAAACACTAATAAACAAATAATGTTCTTATTAAGTTGTACAAAATGTATTATGATAAAAAAAAATCTGTAACAGATATTTTTCCAAATAAATATATTATTTTATTTAAAATTTTGTTCAACTGCTCTCTTGACTAATGCATTACCGCCACTCCAAATTTTTATGAAAAAAACCTGACTGATTCAAAATATTTATTTTTAATTTTTTAGTTGTTATTTTTTTAGGTATCTCTGTGTACATTGCAAAAAAATGGTGTTAAAATGAGGTTACACAATGAAACATGAGCGTTTAAGGTGTGCACTTTTGGATTTTCCGAACATATCAACTTCTCGCTATGAAAATTGAAAATTTGCAAAAAAATGGAAGATATTGGTTTTGGTCCGATTTTTGAAAATTGAGTTTTCAACATATTTCGACGTTTTGAGGTCTTAAAAAGCTATTCAGACCATTTTCAGACAGACGCCTGTCTGTGTTGGTATATAGGGGAGGCAGGGGCAAAAGGGAGTACTTAAGGAAATACCAAGTTTTCGAGGACTCAAAGACGCTAAATCTTTTTTTTTTTAATGATATTCAAAATAAATAGAAGAAATTTTCAGTTACCGTTGAAAAAAAAAATTTTTCATTTCTGCGGGCAAAGTGGCGTACCCCCTAAAAAAGGTAAAAAAAAAAAAATTTCTGGATTTTAAACGAATTTGATTAAGTTGAATTTTTTTTAAAGTAATTTACATGAAGAAAAATTATATTTTACATGTTTATTGGATACAAAAGGAGAAAAAAAATTTTTAATAGTTTTTGTTATAAAACAAACGTCATTAATATTTTTCAACTGACAATTGATTTTTGAAAAAGTTTATCAAAAAAAATTCAAAATAACGATTAATTATATTTACGGAAGTGATTTTGGAATGTTTAAAAACCATTTAAAATATTAAATTTTTTTTTATCAAATTTTGGGGGTACCCCGTTTTGCCTACCCTACCCCCTTTTGCCCCCCTTTCCCCTATGTGGGTATGTAAACTGATTTTTGTCGTACGATATCTTTGGAACGTATCAACCGATTTGAATGTTCTTGGCAGCAATCGAAAGGGCTCACCAAGACTTAGAACTCAATTGATATTTGAGTCAATCGATCGAATAATTAACAAGTTATAAAAAAAATAATAATTACTCAAATAAATTTGTTTATTATTGCTCGACTGATTTGTTTCTAAGTTTATTAAAATCTAAGTCTCAATAAGCTCTTTCGATTGTCGCAAAGCATCTGTAAATGCGTCGATTTGTTCCAAAGATTTTTTGAGCTTGAAGAACTCAAAAGCTATCAATAATAACGTTTTCGAGCTCTACAGTCTCACAGGATCAACCGTTTTTCAGATTTCTCTTTGTTCTAAATACATGAAAAATCTTTTTATAAATTTTAATTTTAATCTTCCCAAAATTTATTTTACCCGCTCTCACGACAGCTAAGACAAAAATCATAGATGAATATTTTAACGCCCTTAGACGTATTTTTGTAATGACACATTAATAGTGAATAATAGCGATTATTTGAATGAACGTGTGTTGATTGCGCAATTCATTATGACGCGGAGCACTTGACTTTGATATAAGTTACAAAGCATTATTTTAATTTATTGCATGTCAAGTGAAGCCTCGCGCGTTGACAAGTTGTCAGCGCGATCTACGTAATAATTTTCTATTTACACTTAGGACTTTAGCATTAAGAAATAAAAATAACGATCTAAAACGAGAGACATTTAAAAATTATTTATAAGATGAATATGACTTTTGATTGTCATCGTCTTGTTGACTTTATTTATGAAAAATTGAGTTAAATAATTATTTAACTCTTGAGTAACAGATACGGAAGAAGAATCGATCTAGTTTAACGATACATTTCTTTGAATGCAGTCATTATTCGTCGCCGTTGTTGTCCACTGAGTATTGACTTTAATAAATATATATAGAATAGATAATTAATAATAATTTTAATAAAAATTAAAAATGACTCCCCCAGCGTGGATAACAGCACAATTTATAGAAAATGTGCTGAAAAAAGCAGATAAAAATGATTCAATTTCAGTTTCCGATATTTTGGTAAATATCGCGACTAACAAAGGTGATAATTATACTAGTGACATGTATCGGGTTCATTTTGAATCAACGCGAAATGAAGCTGGCAGAAAAATACATAGAAAAAGTTCACTTATTGTTAAAGTTGCTTTTACTACTGAACAAATACACAAAGAATTAGTAAGTGCTAATTAAAATTTAGAACTTTCGAATTATTCCCCAGTTTTCAAGTAATTAGTAAATTTTTGAATTATTCCAAAAATCAGAATTACTCGTAAAGTACAAGTGAGACAAAAATTTTAAGATCACAATTCGAACCGAAGTTCGTTTTGGCTCAAATAATGTGATAATTTGCGAACAATTCGAAATTTTGATTTTTAGATCGAGGATGCCAATATCTGTGACAACGAAATAAATATGATGACGTCAACTTTGAAAGAGATGGAATCAGCATTAAAGGATACAAAGTTATGCGGCCGATGTTATTATACTCAAGAGAAAAATCCCCCGATTCTAGTTCTCGAAGATTTGGCGCCCTTGGGATTTATCATGGTTGATCGTCAAGCACGTCTTGATCTCCAACACTCGATTCTGGCGATACACAGATTAGCTAAGTTTCATGCAAGCTCCGTACTGGTTTGTGAAAATGTTAGTTATGTATAATTTCATTTTAGTGAATGAACACTGCAAAAAAATCGGGTTATAATTGATTATAACCTAAAGCTATTTACTAACGAATATGTAATTTTTTGTCAAATAGAAACCTAAATATAAAAATTTCTATACCAAAGGAATGTTTTCCGTTGGATTTCCGCCTGAATTAGCAAAATTTTTCACAAATGGAACGATAGCTGTTGCAAAAGTAGCCGAGTCCTGGCCAGAATTGAGTAAAGATTGCAAAGAAAAACTTAGAAAATTAGGAGATAGAGGTTATGTCAAAGCATGTGAAATAGGAAATTTGAGAGAATCTGAATTCAATGTAATAAATCACGGCGACTATTGGATAAACAATATGTTATTCAAATACGATGACAAAGGCAATGTGATTGACCATATTTTTGTAAGTTTAGTTTTGCACTAAGGGGTTACATGGGTTTCGTCGGGTAAAAAAAGGCCTATTTTCAATATTTTTTTTTCTATGTAAAAAATTATTTATTTAATTCAAACTTTTTTCTGTCTTATAGATACATATTTAAAGAATAATTTCTGAAATTTTCAAAAAAAAAAAATTTTAACTCCTACATTGTGACGTCATTTCCGGTGACCCCTCGAAAAAAACGTGAATCCGCGTTATCAGCATAACTCCTGACAAGATCATCTAAAATAAAAAAACAAAAATAAGTGTTTTAGTTAAGACCATAAACTCGTGTTTGAACGAAGGAAAGAAAAAAAAGTAAAAATTGGAATTTTGGCAGACATTTTTCCAAAAAAATGAAAATTTCGGTCAAATTTACTTGACATTTTGTTTTTTTTAAAATAGTTGTAATTGAAAAAAAAAAAACTCCTTCGTCCAAGTACGAGTAAATTGTATCTCGAACACCTGTGTAAAATTTCATCAAGATCGGTTGAGTAGTTTTCGAGATCATTTGACAACCGACTTTGAAAACACGATTCCGAGAAAAACGCGTTTAAAGTTTTGCTGATTCTTCTATACCTGACTTGGAGCGCAGACCTTCCAAAGGCCGTATCTCCGAAACTATTATTCGGATCGACTTGAAAATTTAGGATAATATTCTTGAGATGTTGTAGAAATTAATAAGCAAAAAAAATCGATTTCTTGAACCCACGAAACCCATGTAACCCCTTAAGCATAAATAAACTAAATATAAGCTGCTCTAAATTGATAAATTATTTAAGGTGGATTTTCAACTTTGTGTTTACGGAACGCCTGCACTAGATCTTCAGTATTTCTTCAATACAAGTCCTTCTGAAGAAGTATTGATACTTTACAAAAATTATCTCATTGAAGAATACGTTAAAGTTCTTTCTACAACAATGATAAATATTGGGTGTAAAACCTGTCCCCCTAGTCTCAATTATATACAAAAAGTATTGAGTGAAAGAAATTTCATTGGTTTCGTAGTATCCAGTGTTTGTCTCCCGCTACAACTAATTGATAAAAGCCAGGCACAAGGTCTAGATGAAATAATGAGCAGTGATGATGCTGAATTCAATCCTAATGCATATAAAAATGAAGCCTATAAAAAAATAATGATACGGAGGCTCCAAGAGTGGACTGCTCTCGGATTATTTGATTAATAATTATCGGAATTTGATTATATGCTACAACAGAACCGACGCTAAAAATATATCGTTAATTTACTCGGCAAATAAAAAAAATGATATAATATTAGCTTTAGAAATAATTTTAATTATAAAAACTTCTAAAATAAAACAATTAAAAATCACATATTTGGAATATTTATTAAGCCGTATCAGATAAAAATGTGATGTTAATTATAAATATACAAAACAAATATTAAGTGCAAATACTAATTTTTTTTACACACAGACAAGTTACTAATAAAATATTTACATGCATTATTCATCGCCGCAATGATAGAAGGATTTCTTAGCATTTAAAAATATTTTTTAGTATTTAAGAAATCATTTCTTAGATTGTAAGAAATATTTGTTAAATAGAAAAAAATTATGTTCAAAAAACGGTATCCTAAGGGATCGCCACTGTGAAATTTCAAAAAAAAAATTTTTTTTTTTTTAAATCAAAGTTTCTGTGTTCAAAAATATGTATCTAGAATTTTATATAAAAATTCCGAATATTTTTCAAGTTATAGTCATTTTTGTGACAGCGCGTCAACTGACCGTTGCGTCGACTAAAAACTTTAAACGCGTTTTTCTCGAAACTACTTTTTTTGAACTGGTGGCATCTGTAATTTGCATAAATATAAACCGATTCGCAACTTTTTTTTTCCGTATTCGTCTATTCAGTAGCTAAAGTTGCATGTAGGGGATTTCGAAAATTTTGATTCTTAAGATTTTTTAGGGCTGTTTGAATCCAAAAAAATGAGAAAAAAAAACGAAAAAATTTTTAATATGTCGCCATTTTTTTTCAAATCCAAATTTTCAAAATCCCCTACGTGGAACGATAACCACATGCATACAGATTACGCGGTTTAGTTTTTTTGTTTCTGATAATCCGTTTTTGAGTTAGAGATGACACCGTGGTGGGGGAAATTTTTTTGGTGCTCCACAAAAATGCTTATAACTTTGTAACAACATGATATTTTTTAATGAAAATTTAGGAGAATTATCTTCAATGTATACTTTATAAAACGAAAAAACCCGATCCCCAAATTCCTTTATTATTCCAGTCAAAAAAATTCCCGAAAATCACGAATTTTTTCGATCCTCACAGTGGCTATCCGCCTTAAATGCTAAGAAATCCTTATATTAGTGCGAATATTGTGTTCAACTCTGCAAATTGATATAATTCCTTATGCTCTACATTCTGCCAGCTGCCTCAAGGCTTAAACTCAACACATGGGCAATATTCATACGCATGCGCATTATCGATTCTACAGGAGTCATTCACTATAGACTATAGCTAGCGAATCTGAAGGAAGGCAATCTTAGGTTAGTAGTTACTCATCACAAGGGTCGACAATACTAACAAAATTTCCGGATCTTAGATTTCTAATTACGTTTTTAATATTTATGAGATTCTACTGATGAAAATCTTCCGAAATAAGTGAATAGTTTTTTTAAAAAGTGAAAATATTTATATAAAACAAAATTCAAATATGATACTGAAGTTAGCCGACGTCTAGTAATTTTCGGATTTTTTTTAAGCGAGAAATAAAAAAAAAAAAAATATTTTAAAAAATTGCACTTGCAGTCTTTTAAATTTTCTACATGTGCATATTTTTAGTTTTTTATTTTTCTTGAAATTTAATTGGTAAAAAAAAATCAAAAAATTTTTAATTGTCTGCTACTTTCAGGATCGTATTCAAATACGTGACTGTTCTTAAATAATTTTTACTTGTTTATCCAAGCATTTAAAAAATAATATTTGTTTTATTAAATTAAAACATGGAGGATTGTGAAGAGCTTCGTGAAAATTTACTGACATCAATTCGAAATAATGATTTAAATAAATTTCTAAATATCATTCCATCAAATTCACTTTTATCATCCTCTTTTGGATACAAATTGCTCTGCACTGCTCTAGAATATCAACAAACAGAAATCGCCATATTTTTATTGGAAAATAAGGTCCCAGTGAATAGCATCAGTCAAAATGGCAGCCGATCAGCACTGCACTACGCAGTGATAGGCAACAATTTGAAAATAGTTGAGATGCTTTTGGCAAAAAAGGCATCAATTGAAGTCAGAGCAGATGTTGTAAGACATTATGACTGTTCGAAGCCTATGTACACATTCTATCATCAAGATGGATACACGCCTCTGCATTTGGCCGTTGAAAAGGGTAATTTTGATATAATTAATCTACTACTTGAATCCGGCGCAGACGTTAATTGTAAAACAAAAGAAGACTTAACACCTATTCAAATTGCTGCTATTATGGCTACTGGAGTAATTATAAAGCTACTTATTAAATACGGTGCAAGTATGGACGTAAAATATTCACGGACAAGAAGAGGAAGATATTCTGTTAGTAAAAGTAATGGCACAACATATGAAAGCTACTATTCGTATTCCGAAGGATTTTCTTTACTACACAGTGCAATCGAGAATAGTAATGATGACGTTATCAACACATTACTAAATCTGAAATTTGATGTTAATGTTAAAGATGCATTTGGTACGACACCCCTAATGATTGCAGCCAGCAAAATAAATTATCAAATTGTTAAATTACTGCTGAATCATAATGCCAATTTGCATGACATTGATTACGATGGAAAAATGACGATACATTACTTATTTTTGAACCGATCAATACAGTTTAGAAGAACGTGTTATAAAGAAAAACTTTATGTAAGATATAAAACTCCGTTGATTAATTTGTTGATGAAAAATGACGCTAATTGTGATGCAGAAATTAATGGGATTCGATTAACGGCTCTCCATTTGGCTGCTTATTACTCTTATCACGAAGCTGTTGAACTATTGGTTAATCACGGTGTGAATGTTAGTGTAAAAATGAATTGCAATGGTAGGAATTACACGGCGCTTGAACTTGCTCATGGAGTTTTTAAGACACATGATTTTTTGAAGGCTGAAAAAATTTTTCTGGGCGATTGTTATCACACTGCACGATGCTGCCGCAGTAAAGAACGCGAAGCGACTCTAGTTCTTTTGATAAAACATATTATGAAGATGAGAGCACTGGGTGTTGAAGTTTGTAAACAGGATTTGGACTTAATTTACAAGGAATACCGAAATTATTATGATGAATTCGATAATGTGTTAAGTGAAGAAGTTAATCGAATGAAGAAAGAATTTTTTTGTGATAGTTATGTTAGCTTCTATGATATTGTTGTTAAAGATATCGCTAAGCTGGTGATGTATGCGAGGAATAAAAATATTTTTGTGGACAGCGATACTTATCGAGATAAATTTCCTAATTTTTACAATATGGCGTCGAGTCGATTTAGTCGCGCGCTTAGGAATAAACAGTGGAGTGATAAGTGCGATCATGTGTATTTTATTTTTAGACATGTTCTTAAATTACCGGATTATTCTGTAAGGAATATATTTTCTTATCTATCGCGTGATGATGTGAGAAATTTTAATTAAAAAATATTTTGTAATTTATAATTTATTCAAATTAAAAGTAAGCTTATTAAAAGTAATTTTTAAGATATTCTGGATTAAAAATTGTATAATTAATTTTGAATTAAATTGTTTTGAAAATTTTACAAAAATTAAGAAGTATTCACTTTATTTAACATGGAATTTTTTACTGTATACTTTACATTGATATATTAAAATATTTTATTATTAATCGATTTTCAATATTTTTTTTGTAGTAAATTATAATATTTATATTTTCTAATTAATTTGCATAAGATTATTAAAATTAGTTTTTCATTCAGTCAATGCCAGAGTATAAATTTCCATACATTAATGGCGGAATTTGAACTTGGCATTGAAAAGAGTCTGCACTTTTTTCTCTATCACACTCAAGTCAGTGCAGTAAATGGAAACTTCCCAAGTTTTTCTTCTGAACAAATGAAAATTAAAAAAAAAAAAGAACGTAAATGGCCAGATTATGTAGTAATGCATCGAGACGTTCTTAATTTTGGGTTTAGAGGTTATGTTTGAGAGAAAAGCTGGACTAAAATTACTAGAGACCCTCCTTAAGTGATTACTCGCTAGGCATGCATAAGTTATTGGATACTGCGTTAAAGCCCTCCCTGCATTGACACTTAAAATCTTCGCAAACTGTATTTAGTGTCTTGCATTGATGATCCGCCAAACAATTTCCCCCTATGATTGGCAAACAAGTTGACCTGTTTTCTGCAAAATTATTTGGTCTACAAGTACATATTTTGTCTTCTGAACACTGACTGTGCCATGGTTCACCACAATCTATATTGTTTTCACATCGGTATACCGAACTTACTAAATTTGAAAAAAATAATTATTACTATCAGCTAAATATTTTAAAAATAACGAATTCAAAAATGATTTTCGCTTACTTCTTACACACTGAGTGTCAGATACAGATACATAGTTTTTTTCGCATTGACATTTATTATTAATACATTCCATTACATCCAAAAAACAGTCAGTATTAAATCGACAATAACTTCCAATCATCGGGGCACATGTTGAGTTGCTTAATGCATAATGATCTTCATTACAAACACATATTTTTTTATTCGAACATTTTGCATTATTGATTGATTGACAGTCAGAACGTGTCTGGCACGGTTCTCCCAATAACGCTTTAATAAAAATATTTATAAAAAAATAATGTATAGAAATATTTTTGAATTAAGTGAATTTTTGAATTTGAATAAATTATTACTTGGCACACATTTTTCATTTGATTGAAATATATAGTTACGTCGACATTGACAACGATTCTTAGTACAAACCGAATTAGCAGCAGCGCAATCTGTATCTATTAAACAGTAGCCATTTAAAAGTGGCGCGCATTTTGAATTATTTAATGCAATAAAGTTGAATTCACAAATACATTTATCAACTTTTGAACATTGGGAATGGCTTATAATGTGGCAGCCAAAAGTGGAAGAACAAGAATGATTTGTGAGCGCTAAATAGTAAATTAATTGTATTAGATTAGTAATTTCAAAGCATGAAGATTGATTACCAATAGCTGAACGAAATCACTGTTTATTTAAGATGTACTAAATAAAATTCACCATTTTGTGGTAAGCACATTGTTTTATTCAATTGAACATAACCATCTTGACAAACACATTTAAGATCTGAACATTTCGCATGTTCTACTACTTCACAATCTGCATCTATATTACAGATACTTTCCAGTGGTCCTGGAAGAAATGCCAATTTTAACCGGAAAAAAACCTAAATAATGTTATTTTTCAAACACTACTCACTTGGCGCCATTTTACATACATCCGAATTTAACGAAACATGGTTTGCGGCACAAACACATTTATTATCTGTCGAACATTCTGCATTACGTATTAGAACACAGTCTGTATGATAAAAGCAAGGCAATCCTATTTCCGCTTGAAAAAGAAAGTGAAAAAAAAGGACCATTAACCTAAAAAACTTCAACAATTTTTCATGCATGCAGACCAATCAAATTAACCCTTTAATGTTTGGGAGTTTCGAAAGGTCTCCATGTGTGTCGAGTAGGAAGAGCGCAGTAAGTAAGAATAGTTGTATAGTAATACAACTATCTGTCCTTTTCCATTTATTTTATCCCTACTTTGGGTACAGTAACAGTGCCGTAGTTAGGAATGTTTAATGTTAACCCCTAAAGGGTTAATCAATTTCAACTATAGAGCTAGAGGCGTCTAATTTCGTCCCAATGTATTAGCTCTTAATAGTTCACAGTTAAAAATTCTGTGTAAAATTCTCGGGGGCCAGGTAATTATAAAAAATTTAGTGTATGGCACGAGACAAAAGACAATTTCAGACTTTGGGTACCCTAACGGACCCAAATTACGGTAAATTACGGTAAACCCACCGTAAATTACGGTAATCCACCGTAAAATGCCGATTTACCGTAAATTACGGTGGATTTACCGTGAATTACGGTGGTTTTACCGTAATTTACGGTGGATTTACCGTAAAATACGGAAATACGGTAATCCACAGTAAATTACGGTAATTCGGTAATCCATCCGAATTTTTTACGGTAGATTTATCGTATTCAACGGTAAATTTACGGTATACCCGCCGGAATTTACGGTAATCCACCGTAAAGTACCGATTTACCGTAAATTACAGTGAATTTACCGCAATTTGCAGTGGGTTTACCGTAATTTACGGTGGTTTTATCGTAATTTACGGTGGTTTTACCGTAATTTACGGTGGTTTTACCGTAATTTACGGTGGGTTTACCGTAATTTACGGTAAATCTACTCGAATTTTACGGTATTCTACGGAAGATTTACGGTAAAATTACCGTAAATTTACGGTAAATCAGGTCTGCTAGGGTAACGCCAATCAACCTTTGTCTGATATCATTTTTTTCAGCTCTTGTCACACAATATACCATTAATTCAACTTACTAGGAATACATTTATCCCTGGATATTTTCATAAATTTTTGTTTACATTCACATCCATTTTCAATGCAAACGGCATTTTCGGCATGACAATCTTCATCATCCTTACAGAATCCGCCTATAATAGGTATACATATTTCTTTGGTGAATTGTCTATATCCATTTTTACAAATACATCGTCCGCCGAAGGAACACACTGCAAATGGTATTTGATTACAATCAGAATCTGTTTGACAGGACTCTTGTAACTGACCTAATAAAAAAAAAAAATAGCGTTATTTCCCCAATTAGATATAGCCATCAGGAGCAGAATAAAATATTAATGGACTCCGACTACCCTGGCGGATCCGAATTATGTTAAATTGTTGTAATAATTTTAAGAAAACTTACTCGGCACGCACTTGAATGCGTGATAGGCATGATTAGGTTTACATTGACATATATTATCAATACAATACGAATTTTCCATTGCACAAGGTTCATTGTTTTCACAAGGTTGGTTAATATATGGTGCACACCATGTTGTGTTGATTGGAAAATAATCTTCATTACAGATGCATTTTCTATTTTTATTACATGTTGAATGTTTAATTGAATCGCACCGTCTATTCGTATCACAAAACCCGCTCAACTGAACTATATAATTAAAAAAAAAGATACCTTCACATATAGCTCTAGTTTTTTATAGTAACATATTTATAATGAATACATGTAATGCAAATTACGAAGTGTATTTTGTTATGTAAATGTTTAAGACCAAAACCATAAAAGTAAAACAAGTGTTTTTTATTTCAGCTGACTCTCTTCTGCTATTTTATACAGCAAAGGTAATAGTAGCCCTAGCAGACCTGATTTACCGTAAATTTACGGTAATTTTACCGGAAATCTACCGTAGAATACCGTAAAATTCGAGTAGATTTACCGTAAAACCACCGTAAATTACGGTTAATCCACCGTAAATTACGGTAAATCGGTACTTTACGGTGGATTACCGTAAATTACGGCGGGTATACCGTAAATTTACCGTCAAATACGATAAATCTACCGTAAAAAATTCGGGTGGATTACCGAATTACCGTAATTTACGGTGGATTACCGTATTTCCGTATTTTACGGTAAATCCACCGTAAATTACGGTAAAACCACCGTACATTACGGTAAATTCACCGTAATTTACGGTAAATCCACCGTAATTTACGGTAAAACCAGCGTAATTCACGGTAAATCGGCATTTTACGGTGGGATTACCGTAATTTGGGTCCGTTAGAGAGTGTTTACTTGATATAATATGACAATTTTATATATAAATCTTATAGAACAACAAATTAATGGTTTGAATAGTGACTACTTACTCTGTACGCATTGAGTATTGAACCTCGGATAATACTCAGACTTGCATGTACATTTATTATCAATACAAACAGAATTATCGGGTATACACTCATTAGCTGTCGAACAAAATCCACCTAATAATGGAGCGCAAACTGTTCTATTGAAACATTTCGTATTGTAGATTCCTTGACAATCTGAATCACGACTACAAGGGATCCCCTGTTCTTCTAAAATAATTTAAACAAATAAATGAGTACTACGATAATAGTCGAAATTTGTTCTATTATGGAAAACATTGCTCACTTTGCATGCACAAGGTATTGGACACCTGTAGGTAGTTATCATTGCATCGACACTCATTATTAATACAATGAGAATTATCTGGTACACAGGTTTCATTTTTCCAACAGAATCCACCCAGTAATGGTGAACATGTCGTCTCATTTAACTGAATATTATTAGCTCTACAAACACACTTTTTACCTTTCGAACATTTAGCATGCTTTATTGCATCGCAGTCATTATCATTGTTGCAGATCATTCCCAATCGCTTTACTATCATAAGAAAATTTGATTTCATGTAGAAATTCACAGAAAATAATCATAAGTTTTGAGATTAAATAAATAACGTACCTGAAGATCGGAACGTTTTTCCCGGGACGAAAATAAAAAACCAAAATGAAAAATAAAAAATCTAGTGGATCTAGATTTATGAAATGTTTCGTATGGGTGCTAGTATGTCAGCAAAAAATTTTAGGCCACCCCCAATTCCCGGAATTATTTTTAAGCAGTCAAATTACATGAAATTTTTCATTTTCGTTGAGCGAAAAACGTTCCAATCTTCAAGTACAGAATAAATATTTAAAATACCATCAGTGCGCTCCGAAGAAGGGGATGATTTACTTGGTTCCAATGTTATTTCGCTATACAGGCAAGAATGCCAACCATCGGGATCACACTAAAAATTGAATACAGTGTTTATAATAAATGATTCATTTATTTTAAGCTGCATCGCATCCACTAATGACATTTTGGCACTTATATAATATAAAAAAAAAATCTAAAATATATGAGCCGTGTCCATATGTCGGTGTAATAAATTATCATCTTTTTGAACGCAAGAGTGTACAAATTTTAGCTTATATTCTATTTTATGAAATATATTTTTTTAAATATTTAAGAGGATATTGAACTTTTATTGGAAGTGTTCTAATACTGACACGCATTTTCTTAAGATAAAATACTTACTTGATGTGTATGTTTGGCATTATCTTTACTTTCGGTGATAAAATTACCGAATATTATGATCAATGTGAAAATCCGGCAAATTTTTTTAAATAAAATGGCAATCGGCATTTCAAAGATTCTATTTTGTCGATTTTTAAAACTGAATTTAATGATTACTTTCAGAAGTTTCTTTTACGCGTCGTGATTAGCTATTAAAAGAAATTTTTTTATGACTTGAATCGTCAGCAAGAAACTTAAAAACAAACAGTTATCGATAAGGGTTATTATTGAAACAATTATGATTATTCTTAAAAATTTTAAAAGCTAGTAATTACGATTTTGAAGTCTTTAAAAATAGATAATTTGTATTTACTCATAATCAATAAAAAATAACTAAACCTGAAGTAAGAGTTTTTAAAAATAAACTGTAATCATACATTTTATGAATTATCAACGAAAAATATCCGAATAGCCACAGAACCACAGCAGGCTTCTTTTAATTTGACGTCTCAATGATGTCAAGTTCAGACTCTCCAGCTTTTTACAACAATATGGTTACAAATTGACGTCAACTATCTACTGCCTCAATCTGAAGGCATTGACCCAGAAATTTACCATCAATTTGCTTCCAAATTGACAACAAATTATCGTCATTTAACTTGCGCGTAAATTTTTTGCAGTCAATTGCAGCAGTAGATTTACGTCAATTTGTTGTTAACTTGGCTATCAGAGTATATGAGGCTCGAGCTGTATACCGCGACCAGGTAATAAAAATTTATCTTCACATGGTAATAAAAATTACTTTTATACCAATTAGACAATCATTATATGGTAAAGTAGAAAAAATGAATTAATATATCGACATTCTAATCTTTATAATCCTTAAGGCCGGGCCGTACTATACGAATTTTTGAATTTTACTTTTCTTTTGATTTATTAATCAATTGTTATTACAGAAATTTTTATAGCTTCCGAAAAAATATGAAAGACAAACTTTTTCGGAAGGTTTTCATCATTCGAGTGACGTAATCATTCAAAACGTAATTAGCTAAGTAAAATTCGAAAATTCCTTTAGTACTGCCGACCCTTACTTAATTAAGTACCCTGATAGCCACCCTAACCGTAAGTTAACAATAAGCTACTGCCGTATTTTAAAGGTAACTTAAAGAAAAGTGTTGGAGAGCAAGCAGTTACCTTTAAGTTGACAGTAAATTGTCTGTTAACTTAAATTAAATTTGACTACGTGTTACTGTCAGACAATAACGTTAAGTTAATCCCTGATTGTCACCAAATTTTTATATAGTGGAAACCTAAACATGCAAACCTCTCAATAAGACAATTTATAGATAAATTGAGAAAAATATAGATAGCCCGAACTGAGAATCGAACCCAGATCAATTCGGTATCGCGCCGAGTGCTCTACCAATTGAGCTATCCGGCACTATACTATATTCCATTCAATTTGATCTATAACTTATTGAGCCACACCGTCCATCGTACGGTAATACACTATTTTTATATAGTGGAAACCTAAACATGCAAACCTCTCAATAAGACCATGTGTCACCAAAAAATCGATTTAAAGGGATTTGCAATGTTAAATGCCCGTAAGAAGAGAGATTCAAAAATAGTCAAGGTATTCAAAAGTATTGAAAAAATTTTTTTTTGAATCCCTTTAAATCGATTTTTCAATCAGGGATTAAAAGTGTCACTTCAAATTGACGGCAAGTTTTTCTGTCAAGTTACATTCAAGCTATCCCTGTTTAAAAATATTGATTGAAAAGAATAAAAAATGATGAAATTCGAATTCTTTTCAATAATTTCAATTCTTTTGTTTGTATATATAGATATACAGTTTGCATGGAGTGACCGCTTCTCAATTCTTTTCAATCAGTATTTTTAACCAGGGTACTGCCGTATTCTGAAGCCAACTTAAAGGAATAGTGATAAATTAAGATTTAAAAAATGCAAAAAAACGAAGGCCCGAAAGTGTGATTTTTTTATATGTAGTATTATATAAGAAAAAAATAAATATTTTAGAATCATGCGTATTTTGAGCTCATTAATAAACGAACCTTTTTAGAGTTACAAACGATTATTTTTTTATCAAAAGCTAAGATTTTTATACTTCATTTATCTTATACTTGATTAAAAAATTTCATAAGATGATGTAAGAAAAAAAATATCATGTTAAAATTAAAATACGTGGTATTCGATTCTTTATCAATAAAATGTTTTTAGTTTCCATCAAAACCATTAAGTGTCGAAATATTTTTTTAATTGCGTTTTAATTGCAACGAATAGTAGTAATAATATAGGTAATAGAAGTAATGTAGACAGAGACACACACAAAATATACGTATACTTTTATACTCATATATATTAACACAGATAAAAGTTCACGCTGATTAGATTAGATCAATTCGTTATTGTTTTTTTCTGATACTCATATCATTTAATCATTATAAGACCAAAAGGAATCACGTAGACTGTTTTTAAGAGCGATTGTCGTGTTATAAGCAATACCGGGCTTGATTGTTAATCATACTGTTGTTTTATTCCACGTAAGTAAATTTTTGGTTTCTTATATAATAAAACGTTGCAATAACGCAGTCCTAAGTTTTACATTATTCAAATATTATAATCAAATAGGGCATGATGTCGTTGACCGGGATAATTTTTTTGACTATTTTTATAATATCTACGACGCAAGGAATTCCATATTTTTCGGAAATTCCTGCATTGTATGATTTACCAGAAGTGCTTCGTGATAATGCGAATGTGACTTACCGGCTTCCTGACAATGTAGTACCAAGTCATTATAGGATCAAACTGATCCCAGATTTACAAAATTCTTTTACTTTTACTGGGTCATCAATAATAGAGATTAAAGTTATAAAAACAACTAAAACAATAGTTCTACATGCTCAAAATATCGAAATTACCGGAAAAATTTCACTAACTAATGTAGCTGATGCGACTCAAGCTCAAGAAACGGAGACACATTCAATAGAAACCACAAATAATTTTTTAACAATAACATTCCCGAAGGATATAGCAGTAGGTAGCTATAATTTGACTTTGGCATATAAGGGTGAAATTAACAATTACTTGAGAGGTTTTTACCGAGGAAACTATACAGATGGATTAGGCCGGAATAGGTAATTAAATAAAATGAAATAAATAAAAATAAGCGAAGAATCCCTAGTTAAAATATTAGACGTAAATTGGACGTTCTTAACGTTTTTAACCGTAAATTGAACTTTTTCAACGTTTTAAACGTAAATTGAACGTTTTTAACGTTTTGAACGTAAATTGAACGTTTTGGACATTATAAACTCAATTTGACAGCTTTCAACTCATTCAAAACGTAGATTGGAGTATCATAAATCAAAACGTAACTAAAACCTATTTAGACTTATAATAAGAAAACATAAGCATACCAAAAAATTTTTTTTCATCGATTTTGTACTCCTGGATTATAATCACGTCAATTCCATAAAATTTTGTCGTCCGCCTTTCTGGCTCTTAAATAAAAAATTCGTATTTTGAAAAAAAATTTTTTCAGTTTCATACTTCTATCTTTAACACTACATATGTATATCTGTTCATATATTATGAGATCAAGGTTACCCGTATGAAAAAACCATATACTGTCGATAATATATAAAAAAATATATGGTAAATAACTGAACACATATGGCGGCAAAATAATTAATATTGATTAATATATGATTTATCATATATAATAATTTATACGTTTAATATTATAATAATCCATATCATCTATAATATATGTGATTATATTCATGTGATATTGTATCAAAAATTATATGTCCGCTTTATATATTAATTTATAACGTAAAATATATGTTTCATCATAGAAATTAATTTATAATTTCAATATTATTATAATCCATATAATTTATAATATATGTAATTGTATACATTTGATATTACATCTCAAATTACATTCTCGTTTTATATATAAACTTATAATTTCAATATTATAATAATTTCGATATTATTATACATAAATAATGTAAAAAATTCACTCATACCAAAAATTAAAGGAACAAAAAAATTTTAGAAATTTATTACCGGTTTTTGCAAGACTGTAACTTCATGAAAAATAATCGTATCAAGATTTTAAAAAAAGCATTTTATAGCTTGAAATCTCTAGTTTCATATTTGTACAAATATATATAAACATATATCTATATAAATATATATTTACATACATTTATACAAATATATGTGAACGTATATTTATATAATTATATATTTACATGTATAAATTTTATATGTCAGTTATATAATTGAATCATATATCTTATCATATAACTTAAAATATAGTATAAAATATTATAAGCAATATTTATAAGTTAGCATGTAAACAAAATATATTACCGATATATATGTTGCAAATTATAAAATCATATAATATTCCGGCAAAATTTAGTATATGGCTCCATATATGACTTCTTATAATTCCATATAATTTATCATATATTTTGAATTATACTGAAGCTCATATATTGCTTTTTCATACGGGTATGAAAATTGTGATTACAAATATTGAAATAAATTAATTAATGTTATCATTACACTAAAATCATGACTCATGAAATTACCAATTTTTTATGAACCAAAATACAAAAAAATCGTTCAATTTACTTTCAAAACGTTAAAAACGTTCACTTTACGTTTAAAACGTTAAGAACGTTCACTTTACGTTTAAAACGTTAAGAATGTTCAACTTACGTCTAATATTTCGCCTCGGGAAGGGAAAAATATTTAAATAATTTATAAATTCAACACTAGGTCGATAGCTTCAACACATTTTGAACCTGTTGGTGCTCGGTTGGCCTTTCCATGTTGGGATGAGCCAGCATTGAAAGCCTATTTCACGATATCGATAAGACACAATCGAGATTACACCGCATTATCAAATACACAGTTAAATACATTGCAAACTGTTGAAGATAATGACAATGAAGTGTGGAGTATTTTTAAAACAACTCCAAAGATGTCAACTTATCTCGTTGCTTACGTTGTCGCAGACTTTGATCATTTGTCGAATGAAAATGATCAGTCATTCAGAGTATGGGCAAGAAAAAATGCGATCAATCATGGAATGTATGCAGTAGATGTGGGACTGAAAGAGTTAACGGCTCTAGAAAAATATATTGGTATAACATTTAAGAGCCATGGGCTTACTAAAATGGATTCTATTGCATTGCCTCAATTGTCGGCTGGAGCTATGGAGAATTGGGGTTTGGTTACATATCGGTAAATCACATTCAATTCGTTCTGTACGATTTATATTTATGAATATTTGAAATTAATATTGTTTTTTTTCAATTATAGAGAAAATGGCCTTCTTTTTAAAGAGAATGTTAGTTCTCTTTACGACAAAGAAGGAATTGCTAAAGTTATTTCACACGAATTTGCTCATCAATGGTTTGGTAATTTAGTTAGCCCAAAATGGTGGACTTATGTCTGGCTCAATGAAGGTTTCGCTAATTATTTCCAATATGTTATTACTGATATGGTAATACTTTCAATTTTTGTGGATTAATAATTTTATAACCTCTTCAACACGATTATTAATTTACAAGACTACTAAATTTTGGATTTTAGGTTGAAACTGACTGGCGTTTGATCGAAAGATTCGTTGTAGAAAACTTACAAAATAGCGCTTTTGGAGCGGATAGTTTGAATACCAGTCATCCGATGGATGTCAATGTATTGAGCCCAAAAGAAATTACCTCCATTTTTGATAGTATTACTTACAGCAAAGGTATTGAAATACAATATTTAGTACACGGAACAAAAATTCTTGTGACCAACACGATGCGATTTCCTGATTTATGATACTTGCTTAGCTATTTAGAGGTTAGATAGGTCAGCGATAGGTATAGCAATGGCAGCGATTATATTGGGAGTAGGATGAGATCATTGCTGGAGTTATAAGTCGCTCATTTTACGGAACGGGCTGCTTTAATTCATTCTTTCTCAAACTGCTTTTGAATAGAAAGACCTATAGCTCATTTTGTTTAGATTAACTGGCCCTGATTAAAAATATTGATTGGAAACAATTGAGAAGCGGTCGCTCCATGCAAACTGTATATCTATATATACAAACAAAAAAATTGAAATTATTGAAAAGAATTCGAATTTCATCACTTTTAATTCTTTTCAATAAATATTTTAAAACAGGGGGGTGTCTTCTCAAGAAGGCAGGGGAAGAAACCACGCCCCCTGTTGACCAAAACGTGGTATGTCGACCAATACATGGAATTGGTGCTATAGACAAATCCTCTCTTAGTCAGCATAAGGGAAACCGAATACTTAGGATTGCCCCGATTAAACAACTGAATTCGATCGAATTAAACAGAATTAAATTTTTAATTCTATTTAATTCAGATAAAATCTGTTAATTCGGAACCTAACTTAAAAATGAATTCTGTCTAATTCGGCAGGAAAACCAGTATTTGTTCAAATTAAAACGAATTTAAATAATTCTATTCGGTTTAATTCTGATTAGTTCGAAAATAATTCTCCAATTTCTGGTTCTGAATCCGAATTAAACTGAATTAAAACGAATTTGAAATTTTTAATTCGGTTTTATTCTGTTTAATTCAAATTCAAATTTTCAATTCAGTTGAATTCTATTTTGCAGAATTCGACAGAATATAACAGAATTAAAATTTTTAATTCGGTCGAATTCAGTTGTTTAATCAGTGTCACTGAGTCCGGACTTGTAGTGGCTGTTGGTTCGGCACCTACATGCAAAAGGATCTTTGATCTGATCATCGGTACTGGGGTATTCTCGATAATGAGCTTATGCTCAAAATTTCGCTATAATCATATTACAGTAGAATGGAGTGACACGACCGATGATCCGAGGACAATTGATCCGCGACAATTGATCCTTGCGACGATTGATCCGTCGATAAAATGCGTGTAACATGAAAATTTACGCCCTTTTTCCACTAATTTTGCGTGCGTGTAACATAAAAAATATACTCACACACAAATTAGTGAAAAAAGGGCGTAATTTTTCATGTTACACGCATTTTATCGACGGATCAATCGTCGCAAGGATTAATTGTCGCGGATTAATTGTCCTCGGATCATTTGTTACGTAACCGTAGAATGGACGGGATATTCGCAGCGCGTGTATGCCTGAAATATGCGAGGCAACGGCTTCCCGTAAAACGGATGGACTTCGGTCCCGTTACATTAATTAATTAATTTCGCTTAGATTAGAATAATTTTAGTGAAAAATCTACTTCCAGTTCGGTCTCCGGGTGGTCTTTCTTTATTATTTTAAAATAATAGCTTGTCATTTCATAAAGAGTAGTCAACATATCTATTAATTGAATAATTAATATCAAACTTTTTCAGCTGCATCTGTTATCCGTATGATTTCTCACATTATGGGAGAAGATAAATTTAAAACAGGTTTAAAAAATTATCTTACTGCAAAGTAAGTTTCTTTATACCACATTAAAATACATTAATTTAGGAATTTATTTTAACAATTCAATTATTGAACTTAATAGGCAATTCGATGTAGCGACGTCCGATGATCTTTTTAATGAATTGACCAAAGTAGTTGATGAAACGATGAAACCAAACTTTTTGGCGGCTCTTAAAAATTGGGCAACAACTCCTGGTTTTCCAGTTGTCACTGTTGTAAGAAATTACACGACGAAAACTGCAACAATAATTCAATCTCGATTTTCGTTCAATCAAACCGAAGTACCTCCGTCATCGAAATATTATGTTGCAATAAATTGTGCAACCCCGAAAGATTTCAATTTCAATGACACATCATCTATAACATGGTTCAAATCTGATGAAAATTCTACAGACATTCCAGCAGCGGATGAAAACGAATGGCTAATTTGCAACAAACAACAATTTGGTAAATTAGGAAAAAAAAAACGTTTTTAAATATTAAATATTTGTACTGTATAAATTAACAGAACGTTTTGCCAATAGGTTACTATCGTGTAAATTATGATGAGAAAAATTGGAATCTGATCACCAAATTGTTGGCAATTAATCATACGGGAATACATGTTTTAAATCGCGCACAACTTATTGACGATGCATTTAATCTTGCTCGAGCTGGTTATATTCATTACAACATAACATTACCTCTTATCGGATATCTTAAAGAAGAAGTAGATTTTATCCCGTGGTCTTCAGCATGGAACGGTATCTCGTATCTAAATAGAGTATTAACCAATACCGAACACTCTCAAGTTTTCAGAGTAATTTGATTAATTTCATTCCTTACTACCCGCATAAAAAAACTTTATATGTGAAAACATATATGATAGAATATATGAATATTATAATGTGATATATTGTACAATATACAAAATCATATTTAGATTTTTGCCGTATCAATATATGATAATATATTGAAAAAAAATATATTGCTAGATTATATTACCAATATATTTATCAATATATGACTTTTTTAACTTCCCGCTAAGAAAATTGCAAATTTTCAAAAAAGGGAAGTTATTGGTTTCGGTCCGATTTTCGAAAATCGAGTTTTCATCAGATGTCGACGTTTTGAGGTCCTAGGAAACTATTCTGACTATTCCCGGATGGACGTCCGTGTGTGTGTGTGTGTGTGTGTGTGTGTGTGTGTGTGTGTGTGTGTGTGTGTGTGTGTGTGTGTGTGAACTTTTTTTTGTCCGACGATATCTTTGGAACGGATGAACCGATTTGAACGTACTTGGTGGCGATCGAAAGAGCTCACCAAAACTTAGTCTTGATTAGATTTTGGGGTAAATCGATCATGTAGTTTACAAGTTATACAAAGAATAAGAATTAAAAAAATTTTTTTTTTTGGTTTTTTATTGATTTCTCAGAAACGACTTATACGATCAACTCCAAAATCTAATCAGCTCTAGAACTTGATAAAACGCGTCGATTGCCGCCTTAGCCATCTCAATCGGATAATTCGTTCGAGAGTTATCGCGGGCAAAAGAAATGGTAAAAAACGGTTTTTTGCGAATATCTTCGAAACAACTGAACCGAACAATTTCAAAATTTTCTCAGCTCTAGAACTCAATAAAATACGCCGATTGCCACCTCAACCATCAAAATCGGTCAATTCGTTCGTGAGATATCGTGGGAGAAAGAAATGCTAACATCGGTTTTTTTCAAAAACAATGGCACACAAAAGTATTTTCGAGCTCGAAGAGCTCGAAAATGCATCCACAACAATGTTTTCGAGCTCAAGGAGCTCGAAAACAGCGGGAAGTTTTGGGGCTGGCCCGCAGGGTCAACCGATAGACAGATTTTTATGTATGTTTTACATATATATTTTAATATATCTTTTTTTATATTGATATATTATATTGAAAGTAGTGTATTAATTAATATATAGTATTTTTTGTATTTTTTATATATGTTTTCCAGTATATTGCAAAATATATGGTTTCCAGTATATTGTAAAATATATGGCACTTTTTTTACTTTTCTTAGGTTGTTGCGTTAGTTATTCAGTAAATGTAATGTCAATGAAAAGAAAAAAAAATTGTAAATTTGACTTTTTTTGTGGATTTGTGTAGAAATTGAAAAAGTATATTGAAAAAATAAAATTTTCAATATATTGTGATAAATATAAGTTTCAATATATTAGAAAAATATAATTCCAATATACCGCTAACCATATATTTAAACATATAAATTCTTCCATATATAATCAATTATATAAAGACCATATACCACTAATTATATGAGTCAAAATATATGGATATATATATTAAGTTTATCATATTATACTTATAAATTATATATATACCATCCATATATGACAAGAATATATTGAGCATTATATGAGATAATATATATAGAAAAATACAAAACATTATATACAAGTAAATATATTATTATAAATATATAATCCAATATATGTAAAAAACATATATTTTTCAATATAGATATTTTTGCCGCTATATATTTATCACATATTCACCATATATTTTTTTATATACTTTTAACAATATATAGCTTTTCCATGCGGGTATATTTCTGTATCTAAATTTATTAGTTTAATGAATCATTTTTTTGATAATCAAAATTTTCTATAGGAATATATAACAGGATTAACTGGAAAATTGATCGAAAGTGTTCATTTTAATGAATCATCCGAAGACTCGCACATTACCAAATTACAGCGAATAAAACTAATAGAAAATACTTGTGCTATGGGTTTGAAATCGTGCTCAGATTATGCATTATCAAAATTGAATATGTGGCTTAATAATTCTGAGACAAATCCGTAAGTTTGAAACGTTTTTATTTATCATTCTAAAAAATGTATAAAGTAAATAGCACCATCATTTCTAATTATAATCCATTAGCCACCAGCCACTAGTATATTTTTTGTCGCTTTCTAATGTTAGCGATACTAAGGCGTTAATTACACTTCATAAAATACTATCAAAAAACAATTCCAAGAAAGACTTAATTTTTTATCATTTTTCAAAAACCATTACTGCCTTAGAAGTGTTTCTTTTAATATCATTGACACCACTTAAAAATTGTTATTTATAATTATATTGGCTTAGGAAAACATTTTTCTAATTTGGGGACGGCAATAGTATTATATTAAGCTACTAGATTAATTTAATTTTTGTAACATAAATTAGACTTTCACTAGATTATGCGTCGTTTAATGCTCGATAGTACTAATTGTCCACGATAGTTTATGTAATAAGTGCTTAACAGGGGTTTTCAGTCAGTAATTTATCGGTCATCCATCAGTCATCTCAATGGAGAGTCTGTAAAAAATCTGTAGTGTCTGAAAAGTGTATGGAAACTCTCAGTATTCCGATGAAATTAGACCCTAATTTCGACGCTTTCGAGTCACTTTCCGACACTTCCGGACACTTTCGGATTCTTTCGACCTAATAAATAGGAAGATACCTGCCGAAAACTAGTCAAAAACTTAATTACAAAAAACTACAATTAAGGCTCGGCCGTACCTAACGAAATCTCGAATTTAAGAATTCTAATTACTTTTTGAATATTTATGGGACTCGGATGATGAAAATCTTCCGAGGAAGTTCGTCTTCTGCTTTAAGTCGGAAGTTAAGAAAATTCCTGTTATGATAATTACTTGATAAATAATTAGAATTATTAAATTCAAGATTTCGTTAAGTGGGGCCCAGCCTTAATACTAATATAATTTATTTAAAGCCGTAAGATTGATGGTGGCGTCATCTAGGTTCGCCTAAAGTTTACAACTTTAATGTTATTCATGCTTATAAACTTTGGCTTCTTAGAAATTGGTTATTTGTTAGTTTTTAGTCAGTAATCTATCGGTCATCCATCAGGCATCTCAATGGAAAGTCTGTAGAAAATCTGTAGAAAGTGTCTGAAAAAAGGGTTTTCACTTTTTTCTCTCTCGCATACAGTAAGAAAAGACTCTTCAAAATCACTAACGCAAAAAATTAAGGAACAGAAAAATTTTAGAAATTTTTTAGTGATTTTTGCAAGGCTGTAACTTTTTGAAAAATAATAGTATCGATATTTTAAAAAAACTATTTCAAAGCTTGAAATCTCTAGTTTCAATATCTTTTGATCAAAATTTTGTAGAGCTACAGTTATTGCGCAATCATGAGAAATATCGACAGTCAAAAATTTTCGAAATTTTTTTTTTCTTTCGAAGGGTCCACGGGCAAAGGAAATTTTTTTTCATTTTGATGTTCATTACGAAAATCTTTGTTTCGCGATATAATTATTATTCATTAAATTATTAAAAATTAGTGTTTTACTTACCAAGGGAGGAAAGGACGTTATCTCAAAAAAATTTAATATCTGAGAAAATCTGTATAAATTTGAATAGATCTATTGATATCAATGTAGATCTGAAATTCGAAAGAATAAGATCTCCGTTCATCCAATCGGATTTCATTAGATCTAAGTAAAATTTAAAGCTACTTTTCTTATTTTATCATTCAGGCTATCAGTGGATCTGAAAAAGGTCATCATATGCAGTGGAGTGCGCAGTGCTGATAAAAATACATGGAATAAATTACTATTAAAATATAAAGAAAATTACAATGATGACGATATTTTGACAGGATTAGGATGTACATCAGATACTGTTATTTTGAAAATGTATCTTGAAATGGCTATTAATAGTTCCTTACCTGTTATTAATCGTGACACAATATTCAAAGCTGTCTACACAGGAAGTGATGTAGGTGTAGATGTAACTCTTGATTTTCTTAAAGAAAAAATACACTACTTCCTCGCCAGGTGAGATTTTTCATTCACGTTCTTCATTCAATTGAAAATTTTATATAAATATGTAATATATGATTTTAAATAACCTATTCTCATATTCAGTGAGGCTGCAAGTGCTGCGACTGTTAAATCTTACATTACCGATATTGGAAGTAGAATGACAAATCAAAGTCAAATTGAAAAGGTAACGGTTTTTATAATTAATAACATTCCTTAATTTTTTCGTGAAGAAATTCAATGTATATAACAGAATGGAACTAAGAAAAAATTATGATGGTTTAGTCCGGAAATCAAACCCAAGTCTTTAGATGTCGCATCAACTGCTTAAAATTAAGGCATTCTTAACTATTCAACTGAACTAACCGATCATATACATTACATAATCTTTCTCAAGTTCTCTCTTCTGTTACCCGGGTCAAAAATAAAACTTGATTCAGATTCGCTTCACCTTATTTTCTTTTGAAGTTATCGATTTGCCGACGATTTTTCGATAAGATCTCGACTTTTTCAACTTGAATCAAATATTTTTCAACTTTTTTCATCTTAGTTTCAACTAATTTGTATTTTTTGATCTTAGTTAGAACTTATTCGTCTTTACTTCGAGCACGATAGTCATTCACCTTACTTTTGACTTGCTGAATCAAGTCGAAAAAAAGTTATTTATTCGTCTCACTTTTGCTTTAATATATAAAAATTACTTCACCTTAGTTTTGACTCTTTCGCCTTATAATTTAAGTCGAATAAGTCTAAATCAAGTCCGTGAAAAAAAGTCGAGTTTGTCTTGTAAAAAACGGTTCCAAATTTCGACTTCGTAAACCAAGTCTAAATCAAGTTTTATTTTTGACCCGGGTACTCATTGAATTTCTTTTGCCTTGGTGTTGTTCTTTAGTTTGTTTGGCGATGCGCATGGTCATATTGTTATTATTACATTTTTGGCATAGATGACCTTTTTATTATCAAATTTTGAAATATTATTATTATATTAAAAATCACCTCAATATTTATCAAGTTAAATTAACGGATCATAAATTTTAAATTATAGATAAAAGAAATCCGGACTCTAGACACAAGTTTACTTAATGGTATCATAGACGAAGGTTTAAAAAGAGCTCAGAGTAATGTTGAGTGGCTAAAGTCACGATCTGGAGAACTCGAAAAATTTTTCAAAAAAGATCCAGTAACTCCTCCTACTAACGACCATGATTCTGGAGTCACATTTACTGCATCCTTACTTTTAACTACTGTTTTATTTGCATTAACTTTATTACACTAAAATATTATATTTCTTATTATTCTCATTTTTTAATTTTATAGTTGTTATAAATTAATTTATCGATACTGTACGGAAATTATGAATATTCAAGATAATGTAATAATTCCGAAATTTAGCTTTATGCTTAATAAAAATTTTAAAAATGATCTGAAAAACGATTGATTCTGTAATCCTACCCTAAAACTTCTTGCTGTTTTCGATCCGACTCTCTAAACATGAATAAGTGAAAATAAGTGAATATTCTCTAATTCCAAGTGCAAACCGAACCAATAATTTAAAAAAGTAGTTCAGTTGGCACTCAGAATTAGGGAATATTCACTTATTCATGTTTAGAGAGGAGAAAAAATATTTTTATAAAATTTTATAAAATTTCATAAAGTTTAAGAAAATTATATACGATTCTGTAATATTTTAAATAATTTTGTAATATTTTACGACATAAAATTCCCTGAGTCAGAATATTAAGACTACATGAGCCTACATGGAAAGAATAATATGGTGGTGGCAACTTTCTGGGATAGTATTGAGTATTTTCTGTAAAAAAAAAAAATTTCAGACAGTACTGTATCCCTGATTAAAAATATTAATTGAAAACAATCGAGAAGCGGTCGCTCCATGCAAACTGTATATCTATATATGCAAACAAAATAATTGAAATCAATTGAAATTATTGAAAAGAATTAGAATTTCATCACTTTTAATTCTTTTCAATCAATATTTTAAAACAGGGATGCTATCTAAACTGTATCCACTACTGTCCGGGATAGTACTCAGTACTATCTAGAAAGTAGTGGATACAGTTACCAGTTCTTTTGAAATTATATAAAATTTCATCAAACCTTATAAAATTTACTAAGGAAGTTTAAAACTTCAAATTTCCATATACACTACTTGTTTATACATGGGTTGACGCGGTAGACAGTAACAAGGACTAAGAATCGGAAAACTCCAGGTTCACCCTCAGCACACTGATAGAAGGATTTCTTAGCATTTAAAAAAGATTTCTTAGTATTTAAGAAACCATTTCTTAAACATCATTTCTTTGTATTTAACAAATATTTCTTACTATTTAAGAAATGATTTCTTAATAGTTAAAAAATCATTTCTTAAGGCATGATTTCTTAACTATTAAAAAATCATTTCTGAAATAGTAAGAAATATTTGTTAAATACAAAGAAATGATGTTTAAGAAATGGTTTCTTAAATACTAAGAAATCCTTCTATCAGTGCAGTCACCAAGATTTTTCCGTCAATATTTATAAAAACACATTTAATCCGTCTTAATAATGTCCTCACCCATTAGATCAATATATAAGATTTAGTTGCATTTTTTTCCACAGTTTAATATTTTTTTTTAAATAATAATTGTCTGTAAAATTTCATAAAAATTTATGCAATTTTAGAAAATTTTATAAACCGGATCGAAATTTTATTCAACCGGATTGAAATCAATGGCTTTTTTTTGTGTTCTATTTTTACAGCGAAAAGTTATAAAACATTTAGGACAGTCCACTTAGTGCACATGATAGAAGTGATTTGTTAAAAAAAAAACTTTTTTCAAATAGATTAATAAAAATGATTTTATTAAGAGACGATCAGATCTTCGTCAAACAATTAATTTAGCCACAAACTTGTAAAGCGTTCTTTTATTTAAGTAAAACAATTCTTAATATCAAGCCTCTTCAATGCGTGGGACGTAGGTTAATGAAGTCAATTATTCAGATCATAGCTTTACATATTTACTACCAAAAGTTACCTTGACGTATAATGATCTTTTCCTAGGAAGTAATGTACATTTGTTTACATATTCTATTTTTTTATTTTTTAATTGTAATCAGTGAATAGAATATACATCAATTACACAAACAAAAACAAAGAAAAAAAAACGTTTCAATCTAATCATTAATTATTGAAGCAGTCTGTCCTTAAAATTTAACAATGCAGTTATCCATGAATAATTTTGAATTAACTTAGCATCTAAAAATGTTTATGCCGTTAATGAATTATATTTGATTATTATTTTAAAAACTTTATCAGATGTAATAAAAATTCTTGGTAAGCTAAAATCCAGGGGCATTAGCAAAATTATATAAATATTTATGATTCTTTCGTAAGGTCAATGAGTACTGTAACTTTATTCATTGATCCGAGTTTTAGTTAACAGTGAGTGATTAAATGGACACAATACTAGTGTCACTGATGCAAACATAATTTTCTTCTTGTTTTATTATTTTTGCGGTTGCCGATGTGAATAAAAATGTTATTATTAAATAAATTTCGGTGTTTTCTAATACTAGTTTGTGTGGTTCAATTCCAACGATCTGTTGCGCAAAATGAAAATAAATATATTAGTATGTTGTTGGCAAAAGTATTAGGCTTCCGATTGTCAAACGATACATCTCCACAATCATATGCTTTGCAAATAGAACCTCATTTTACTAACGAAGAATTTACGTTTGACGGAACAGCTAGTATAATTTTTGAAGTGCATAATCCAACTCGGGATGTGATCTTTCATGTTGCTGATTTACTAGAGATTGATAAGACGTACACAAGATTAGTGCTTAGTGATGGCACAATAAAGAAACCAATCACACAACGATGGAGTGATATTCTTGAATTTTTTAATATTAAATTTCAAGATGAATTGCCAGTTGGATTGTACACATTGAAACTCAAATGGTTGGGTCATGAAGCGAAGAATCTCAAAGGTTTTTATCGTGGTATTGATGACGATCCAAACGAAGAAAAGTGAGTTTCTTTTTTGTTGATAAATTTAGTCTATTTATCAGATTAAGTTTTTTGTGATTAGAAAATAATGTATCCAACTGATATAATTATAGAAATTAATTAATTTCCGAACGAATCTGCTTGAAAGTAAATAATTATTAATGTCATCTTAGTTGAAATATGTCATAATTTTTTTATTTCAAAACATTTAAACGCTTTTCTATCATACAAATAGGGGAGGGGGGGGCAAAAGGGGGTACCTAAAGAAATACTAAGTTTTCGAGGATTAAAATACGCTAAATCTTTTTGATTTTAGTGATATTCGAGGTAAATAGACAAAATTTTTAGCTGCCGTTAAAAAATAAAATTTTTATTTTTGGCGGGAAAAACGGGGTACCTTTAAAAAAAGTTGAAAAAAAAAAATTTCTGAAAATTGATCAAATTTTATTACTTGCATTTTTTATATGTAATATACATAAAGAAAAATTACATTTCACATCATTGGTGGACACGAAGGCAAAAAAAAAATTTTTGTAGGGCAGAGAAGCCTCCCTGCAAAAAATGATATTTTTTTTTTTTTAATTGTTTTCATTATTAAGAATGTATTTCTTTCTCTTGACAACTATTTTTGGTTTTATAATACTTAACAAAAATTTTTTTAAGTGTAATAAATCGTTTCCCCTCGATTAGCTTAATTACTAATTGCTATTTAATAAAAAAAAACAATTTTGTATTTCTTATTTGTCATTATTTTGAACCCAAAAAACGTTTTTTTTGATTTTTTAGATTGCAGATTATTTTGCATTATTCAAAATATTTTATCAATAAAAAAATAAAATATTATTTTCGAATATTTTTAGTGGCCAAATTTGCCCCAGCTATAACAAATCAGCCGAAAAATGGATTAGTGTATCATATTTTTTTCAATTTGACCATAAAAATATGAAAGAAAAATTTTTTTTTAATTTTCGGCTGGTCCATTTTGGCCTCGGTGTTATGGGTAGGGCTAAAAATGCGGAAATATATCAAATTTTTTTTAATTTAACGATAAAAATTTGAAAGAATCATTTTTTTACGATTTTCGGCTGGTCCATTTTGCCCCAGGTGTCATGCGTAGGGCAAAAAAGCGCAAATATATCGGATTTATACTAATTAGACGAAAAAAAAAAATTTTTTTTTTTCATAAAATTTTGGGGGTACCCCGTTTTGCCTACCCTACCCCCTTTTGCCCCCCTACCCCTATATGATTCTGAGAAAAATAGTGACATTTGATATATTGATCTACGTAGATAATAAGATTCACAATTTTCAAAATTAAAATATCCTCATTAAGTCTAATGTATGACATCGTTTCAATAAACGATAATAATTAATTTTTATATGGATAACCTACATATTTTTCAAATGTATTTACATCAGTGGTTAATAAATATTTTGAATTATATTAAATCAGATATATGGTGGCGACACATTTTCAACCTCATGCAGCTCGCAGGGCTTTTCCATGTTGGGATGAACCTGCATTCAAAGCAGAATTTGAAATTTCGCTGAAACATTATCCCAACTACACAGCTTTATCAAATATGCCAGTAAAAAACCACGTAGAAACAACAGATGGAAAGATTTGGACAAACTTTGAAAAATCTCCCCCAATGTCAACTTATTTAGTGAGTTTTATAATTGCTGATTACGAGCATTACGAAAATAATGTTGGAAATGTCACATTTTGGACGAAAAAAGGTAGCAAAGATAATGTAAGACTGGCTTTTGAAATAAGTCAAGCAACATTAATTGCATTGGAAAAATACACTGGTATACCATACGCACTTCCTAAGCTAGATCAAGTAACTGTCCCTCAATATTCTTCTACTGCTACTGAACATTGGGGGATCATTAGCTATGTGTAATAACTTGAACATGTATTTTATTTATATTATTGATAACGCAAGCCAACAAAAACCGACTTATTCTTCAGGGTTTTAACTTTTTTATATTTAATCTGATACACCGAAAAAAAATAATTGCTAATTCCTACAGATTATTTCTGTAGCTGTTAACGAAAAAGTATGTATTGTCTTCCCAACAAGAGAATGCACCTCGGGTGTCGTCGGTTTTTACTCCCACTCTGGATGTTTTATGTGTTAAATGTTCTCCCACTTTTCTGTGCGCATGCGCAGTTCATAAATGTTCGGTGGGGGCAATTTCCGAGGTGTATCTCTTACTGGGACCACTTTAGCAATACTGCCAGGGTGCATCACACTCGCGTATCTTATTAAGCCAGGTTATGAGAACCGCTGGTGCTCGGGGAGCCGGTCCGAGTTGAACAAAAAATTCGCGGGGATAAAAAATAAAAAATTTATATTTCTTTGTGAAAACATAATATTTTATATTTGTAACATAAAAATCTCATCTTTTCTGAGTATTTTTATTTATTTATTTTTTTTTTCACGATGCCATTTTTTTCCAGATAGTTAACAATTCGCAAAATACAGAAAAACATTTTTTGTAATAATTTTTTTTCAAATTAAACTGTCGTAAAAGTATTTTTTTTCAGTGTAGTTTGACGATTTGTCATTCTTAACTTTGATCTACATTAATTTTCATATATCTTAATAATGATACATTTAGGTCTACGTAAAAGTATCAGTATAATGCGGGATTTATGCATCCGTAGATTTAGATTATTTTTTTCCCAAAGCCAAATTTTCTTATTTTTGAAGAACTCCATATAATCGAAATTGAATTCAATGTTAATTTATAAAACACATTATATAGGTTTCACGAAATACCCATAGAAAATATGATTCTATATTCATGTCGGCTTGTGTTATTCTACTGATAATTTCAATCATAATTATTTTGAAATTTTTTTCACTTAGAACCTATGGAGTTTATTTTAATTTGAATGAAAATAGTATTTTAATGCGCGATAATGCAATCCAATTAACAATACACGAAGTTTCTCACCAGTGGTTTGGAAATTTAGTAACACCCGTTTGGTGGGACGACCTTTGGTTGAGTGAAGCTTTCGTCGTATATTTTTCAGCAAAGATAGCTGACGAGGTATTTTCTACTTTAATGACCATAATTTCAATAACATCCTATATAACAATCTTGTTCAAGACTTGAGCAAGCCTGGTCTCAAATTCGATAGACATTAGTGTCTTTTCCTACCTACTCGTCTTGCTGCAGATACTTGTGGCTAGATTTCAATAGCAAGTCTAGTGCAAGCCTTACACAAGAAATTCGTGCCAGATTATAACTTAATTCTGGAGCAAGACTATAGTAGAAAATAGTTGCGCATGTCTTGCTCAAGGCTTCAAATTGACCTTGAGACTCGAGTAGATCTTGAGCAAGGCATGCGTAAGTACTTGTCGTAAGTTATAGTACAACAAATGCGCACAAGTCTTGATGAAGATTTCTTGCTACCTGATCTTGCGCAAACCTATTCGTAGAAAAAGACACTAGTGACTGAGAGTTTTACTCGAGACACTGGCACCAGAATCTTGCTCAAGTGTGTGTTACTTGGGATGTCCATCTGTGATGAAAAAGATACCCTGGCGATTTTGAATCACCCTGGAAACACCCTAGGAGTGGAAACACGGTGGAATCACGATGGATCCACGATGGTTACACGGTGGGTTTTTTTTTCATTTTATCACCGTGATTCCACGGTGTTTACACGGTGTACCCACCCTGATTCCACGATGGTTACACGGTGTACCCACCATGATTCCACGGTGTATCCACGGTGATTACGCGGTGTACGTGGAATCACGGTGATAAAATGAAAAAAAAACCACCGTGTAACCATCGTGGATCCACCGTGATTCCAGGGTGATTCAAAACCGTCAGGGTACTTTAATCAAAAAACATATATATATAATTTATATTACTTTTACAATAGATACTAAATGATTGGTATGGGAGAGATTTATTCGTCGTCGATATTATGCACAAAATATCTTTTCCAGCAGAATTTTTAATCAGATATCCTCGACCAATTAAATGGAATCCTGGTAGCCCATCAGAAGTTTCAGAAATATTCAATACAGTGACTTATCGTAAAGGAGCAGCGATCGTTTATATGCTCGAAAATATTTTATCTGAAGATGTTTTCCAGGACGGAATAAGGAGATATTTACAAAAACAGTAATTGTATATTAATTATAATAATCGTTATATGAAATCACATATTAATTTAAGTTTTTCAGTCAATTCAGCGCGGTTACAACCAATGATTTATGGCAAGCTCTTCAAGAATCTTACGATGAGAGTCGACTATTTCCCATTTTGAATATTAAAGAAGTAATGGATCCATGGTTAGAACAAACAGGCTATCCAATTTTGAATGTAACAAGAGATTATGAAACTGGAATTACAAATATCACTCAATCAAATGGAATGCCCGCTAATCCAGATAACTTATGGATGGTTCCGTTGACTTTTACAGATAGTTCGAAACTTAATTTCAATCATACGCGACCGACACATTGGTTAGCACAATCTCGTGAAAATCTCACAATTTATGGAATCCATAAAGATGACTGGGTGATTTTTAATATTCAGCAAAGTGGTCAGAATTCTTGATAAATATCAATGATTTATTCCCCCGGGTCAAAAAATTACACGGAAAAAAGAGCAGTTGAAAAATTACAGTTTCGTATAGTAGTAAAGCGCTCCGAGTCCGAAACTGTAAAAATTATATTTTTTATCAGTAAATTTTACAGAAATAACAAATATTACAGTTTCAAACTCGATATTGTCGATTTAAACTGTAAAATTTGCTGCTTAAAATAGTATTTATTTTATTACTATAAAAAATTTATAAAATTACAGTTTAAGCTTTAATGTTTAAAGATTTTTGCCCCGAAAGCCTTTTTTACTGTAGAAACTGTAATTTTTCAACTGCTCTTTTTTCCGTGTAGATCTGTTTTAAAATAAATGATAAATTCCAATATTTTTTCTTGAATTTAAGTTTATTAATCGTATATATTTTATATAAGAATTTAATCTGTTTTTGCCTATACTTTTCCTTATTCAGGCCAATATCAGACTTATTCTCGTATGATATTTAGTCTGTTTTAAATCGCGTTTAGACTAAAAACAGACTTTTTTATTATAGTTCATGTTCTGTGTTCAATTGTTTTTGATGACAAAAACAGACTTTATTTACTATAATTTTTAGTCTGTTTTCAATCGCTTTTAGATCAAAAACAGGATTTTTTACAAATCCAAATAATAATAATAATAATAATATAGATTCATAAATTTATTTTAATTTTCTTGATATTTGAAACATGCTAATGCGCTTCCGTAATAAGATGTCACAAGAATTTTGATGGTTTCTAATGCCAAAATATTTTCGATTTTATTCAGTAAATAAGGAAAATTTCTTGACATTTTAAGAGTTATTTTATTACTTTTATTTAAAACTATAAATATTCAGTCAAGACAACTAAAACATAAAGCTGCACTGAAAAAAAGATTTATTTGAGCCAACTAAGATTTATTTGAGCCAAAGATATCGTATATTTGGATATGGCCAAATAAATATTTAATTGTGAGAAAGATATAATATATTTGAGTCGTTTAATTGCGTGAAATAAGTGATTTATTTGTGGTAAAGAAATGATCCAATTGCTACAAATAAATAAGGGCTTCAAATATATGTATAGTATCGCCAAATTTTAGGTTATTTGTCACAAATTTAATATCTTTACCACAAATATATCAATTACTTACCACAAATAAATTATATATTTCCGTCAAATTATAAAATTATTTGAATCAACTGTCATATTTTGTTGTACCAAATATATTTATTTGTCATTAAGAAATATTAAAAAAAAAGCCACAAATAAATTGATTTATTTGGGACAAATATTTCTTTTTTTCAGTGTGTCAAACTTTCATTAACTGTCGACATTTTCAAACAAAAGACACTAAATAAATAGTAAACAAAACATAATCAATTCTGTAACTTCATATATTTTTTATAAATATTGCCCATAAATAAAAATATTACGTCCATGATTTAATCTAGTTAAGTCCTTGCAAATTTTCAGAACTAAAATTTTTTAATGTTTAAGAATTAATCTAGTTTTGTCTGTCCCGTAACGAAATTGTTTTTTAAAACAACAGATCAAAAACAGCTTAAAATTTTTATAAAAGATCAATAACAGATCAAATAGTTCAATTAGACTAAAAACAGATCAAATTTTTCGACCCGGGTCCATTTTTTATTTAATCAATTATTTTCAGGTTTCTATCGTGTTAATTATGATCACGAAAATTGGAAACGCATAGCTGATTATTTGCATACTAATAACTTTTATAAAATCAATGTCAAAAATCGAGCGCAATTCATTGATGATCTTTATTATTTTACGACTATGGATGATCAATATTATGAAATGCTCATTGATGTTATTTCATATTTGTATAGAGAAACTAATTATCTTCCCTGGATACCAACATTAGAAATAATTGAGAAATTCAACAGTTTATTGATGAATACTCCAAGTTATAATATCTTTGAAAAATTCATGTTACATCTTTTGAATAATATAGTTGAGCATGTGGGTTTCGAAAATGATAAAAATGAAAATCATTTAGTTCAACTCGCTCGGCATCATTTGTTACCTTGGGCGTGCGCTTTTGGTCACGAAGGATGCCGGGCGGCTGCTCGTGATAAGGTTACAGCACATCTTGAAAATCCTAGTAGTAATGTGTAAGTTAATATTGTTGTTGATAAAAGTAACTCATAAAATTAACATTCAAAGAAATGCATCTAGCTTTAACTGATTTTAATTTATTTAGAATTACTCCGAGTGAAGAAAGTTGGATTTATTGTAACGGTCTCAGAGCTTCTAATGAAAGTATTTGGGAAAATTTCATGAATGCACATCTTGCTAATCCTCTGGAACAACCAGGATTTCAATATTTAGGGTGTACTGATAATCGTCATTTAATTGAAAAATATTTACTTCTAGCAGTTGCAGATAATTCTACACTTTTAACGGATCAAGTTACTAACGCTATTTTATCAGTTATGTCTGGAAAACGAGAAAATGTTGATTTTGTTTTGGATTTCTTCATCAATAACATTGAGAAAATTAGACAATAGTAATTAACATTTTAATCATTACTCTATTCAAAAATTCCATACAGGTATTCTGCATAAATTTTTATACACGGAGAGAAATTTATGGTAACGATTAAAATAAATTATGGTAATGGTTACCATAATGTGATAGTAACGGTTACTATAATATTATAGTAACCATTACCATAATATATAGTAACCATTACCATATTGTATGGTAACCATAACCATAATATTATAGGAACCATTACCATAATATATGGTAACCATTACCATAATATATAGTAACCATTACCATAATATATGGTAACCATTACCATAATATATGGTAACCATTACCATAATATACAGTAACCATTACCATACTGTATGCTAACCATTACCATAATAAATGGTAACCATTACCATAATATATGGGAGCCATTACCATAATATTATAGGAACCATTACTATAACATTATGGTAACCATTACTATAACATTGTGGTAACCATTACCATAATATATGGTAACCATTACCATAATATATAGTAACCATTACCATATTGTATGGTAACCATTACCATAATAAATAGTAACCATTACCATAATATATGGGAACCATTACCATAATATTATAGGAACCATTACTATAACATTATGGTAACCATTACTATAACATTGTGGTAACCATTACCATAATATATGATAACCATTACCATAATATATGGTAACCATTACCATAATATATGGTAACCATTACCATAATAAATAGTAACCATTACCATAATATATGGTAACCATTACCATAATATATAGTAACCATTACCATAATATATGGTAACCATTACCATAATAAATAGTAACCATTACCATAATATATGGTAACCATTACCATAATATATAGTAACCATTACCATAATATATGGTAACCATTACCATAATATACAGTAACCATTACCATACTGTATGGTAACCATTACCATAATAAATGGTAACCATTACCATAATATATGGGAGCCATTACCATAATATATGGTAACCATTACCATAATATATAGTAACCATTACCATATTGTATGGTAACCATTACCATAATAAATAGTAACCATTACCATAATATATGGGAACCATTACCATAATATTATAGTAACGATTACCATAATATTATGGAAACGATGACCATAATATTATGGTAATCATTACCATAATTATTTCACATGCGATATGGGAATTGTTACCATAATTATCGGAATAATTCCCATAATCATGAGAACTTTTCCGAGAAAGTATGGGCCTATATCCCATAATTCCAAGTAATCATTACCATAACGGTATGGGATGACATTTCATAAATGTACTAGGAAGGGTTACCATAAATTTTTCTCCGTGTAGAATTCTCATAATACGTTTTCGGATGAAAATCCCTCTAGGAATCCATCATAGTTTTCGGCCAGTTTGTTTGTAAAAATTTAATATTATTTATTCCCATTCTCAAATAGCAAAATTTACTAAATATATAGTCAAGTTTACTAATGCAGTTTATATTTAATTCCATACTTAAATAATAAAAATTACTAAATATAACTAAAAATTAAATTCTCACGAAAGTAAAATGGTTTTTTACGATAGAGTAAATTTAAATCAAATTTTTTAAAACTTATTTTTCCGTTTAATTATTCAATGTCAATGAAATTTATTAAATTAAGATATCAATTTATTCTACAGTTTCGATGTAAGAGATATGTCCAATCAAATTGATTGGATAGCACAAAAATTTAGTGAAAGTATAAAAAACCCAGATCAATATAATAAAGTATGTATGATATAACTTATATTATAAAAAAAAATTTATTTTTATGACAATAACACTTTGATATTAATTTTTGTAGTTTATAGAATTTGTTACAAGTCAAGAGGATTTAGGTAAAATGTCGCCTACGAGTGAATTATTAAAAGAAGCTAGAAATACTATGGCATCGAGTGAAAAAATATCATCAATATTTCATGCACTAATAGATTCAAAGCCTTCACTTTTTAATCTTATACATGGGCCATTGTATTCAAATAATAAGTGATTAAAAATAAAATGAATGCAACAGATTTATGTCAAGAAATATAATCGTTATATTTGATTGTTGTTTTATATAATAACTGTTTACTTTAAAATCACCGTTTCCTTTAATTTAAATTTATTTCGATTTTCTGTAAATTTTAAACTCAAAATTTATTCACTTACAAAGATTCTGGATTTGAAAAAAAAAAAAAAAATAATGTAATTTATAAATTATAGTTTACTAAACATAATTGAAAATTTTTGAATCAAAATTGAAAATTCTATATAAATATGTTACTTATAAATATGTAGCATTAATTTAAGAAGGTTTTACATACTTACGGCCACATAACATGGAAATTTGACGATACGTTAGGCTTACAGTCAAAATTTTCGGTAGATAACAGCACAATAGATTCAAGGAAATAAACTTTATTGAAAGAATTGCAGTGAAATAATTATAACCTTTCACAGATTAAATGAAAATCATCAAATATTTCTTACTAAAAATTAAAGGTGTTATGATTGAATTCTCTAGCAGATCCAAATTACGGTGAATTACTGTATTTTGCCATGAAATACCTTATTTTACAGCAAATTTGCAGAAATTTGAGTCAAAATGCGGTAATTCATGGTAAAATACGGTAAATTATTGCAATTTATGGAAATTTACCGCAATTTGTGGCATTTTTACCGTAACAAAGTGAAATACTTCACATTACGGTAAAATACTGCAATTTCCCAATAAATATGCACTTTTACGGTAAAGCATCGCACTTGTACCGAAAAAGACCGTCTTTTTTACGGTAAAATACCGCACGTTTGCCGCAAATGTACGGTAAATTACCGTATTTTCACCGTGAAATACCTTATTTTACAGCAAATTTGCCGAAACTTGCGTCAAAATGCGGTAATTCATGGTAAAATACGGTAAATTATTACCATTTATGGAAATTTATCGCAATTTGTGGCATTTTTACCGTAACACAGTGAAACACTTCACTTTCTGGTAAAATGCCGCAATTTCGCAATAAATATGCATGTTTACGGTAAAGCATCGCACTTTTACCGAAAAATACCGTCTTGTTTACCGTAAAATAACCGCAGGTTTGCCGCAAATGTACGGTGAATTACCGTATTTTCACCGTGAAATACCTTATTTTACAGCAAATTTGCCGAAAATTGCGTCAAAATGCGGTAATTCATGGTAGAATACGGTAAATTATTGCAATTTATGGAAATTTACCGCAATTTGTGGCATTTTTACCGTAACAGAGTGAAATACTTCACTTTACGGTAAAATGCTGCAATTTTGCAATAAATATGCACTTTTACGGTAAAGCATCGCACTTTTACCGAAAAATACCGTCTTTTTTACCGTAAAATACTGCAGGTTTGCCGCAAACGTACGGTGAATTACCGTATTTTCACCGTGAAATACCGCAAGTTACCGTAATTTACCGCATAATACCGTAATTTGCCGTGAAATTCAACAGTCTGTGGTAAAATATCGTAATTCTTATAAATACCGTACATTATGCCCACACGGAAAAAGTATATATCCGTATATATTCGGGCAAATCTGAATATATGCCGCATATATGCGGTATATATTCAGATTTGCCCGAATATATATACGGATATATAATTTTTCCGTGTGGGTGGTAATTTACCGTAATGCGGATCCACCAGAGTTATTTAAAATAAATAAGTATGGCCTCTCAATATAGATGAAAAATATTTTAGGTCATAAATAAAATACATTAGCTATAAAAAATGTTTACTAAATTATGTTAATGAATACACATAATTGTATTAAAAAGTCATTTCATTATTTCTTAGAACGATTTAATATCTAGCTCATTGTAATCACATTCAGGCATTAATTTTAATAAATGTATCAAGGTTTTTCTGCAGCTATAAAACATCGATATAAACAATTATTGCTACTAGTGTGCTACCACCTGAGGACGGTAGCTGCATGGAAGTTTGTGATTGTGATTAGCGATAAATTTATCAAAATGATTAAACAGTTTATTATTTGTTCAGCTATACTGTTATATGTAGTGACAGCAATACCACTCGCTGATGAACCTAATGACAATAGTAAAACAGCTAATAATGATGAAGAATCGAAATTCCGTTTACCACGTACAACATCACCACGTGTGTACACGATTGAGCTTGATCCAGATATTAATGGTGAAGATTTTACATTTAGTGGAAAAGGAACATTCACGTTCGAAGTTCTTGAGCCTACTTCTTCTGTAACTGTACATAAATCACAGAGGATTGAAATAGACAACAGTTTTACAGAAATTTTTGATAAGAAAGGAAATTCTCAGAAACCTAAGAGTCAAGAGTGGAATCAACAAAATGATTTTTATACTATGGAGTTCGAAAATAAATTAGAGCCAGGAACTTACACTTTGAAAATGAAATGGACTGGCCAGGATACTTGGGGCTCACCAGGATTCACACGTGATGATTACTATATAGATGAATCTGAAATGAAGTAAATAATTTGAAAAGTATTTTTACACACTTCAAGTGTACATTAGGGTGGGCCGAAAATACGCTTTTTTGAATTTTCATTATTAAAACCAAAAATATTTTTCTTTGTACAAAAAAAATTGTTCGAAAAACAAAAAAAATTGTAGGTCGATATCTTGGGCTCGCCAAATCCCGCTAAAGTTAGAAGTTGTTTAAAAATTTTTTTCCAACGTATTTTGATCGGAAATTTAATTCTCTACATAAAAGTTCGTATAATAAAATTACGTAAAATTGATAGTTACTGAGATAATTGCAATTTTGTTCTAAAAAATATAATTTTTCAAGATATTATCACTTTTTTAGGATAAAATATGAATTTTATCATATAAATTTCATGGAAAATCAAATTTCTTACGAAAGTGGTCCTCTGGTAAAAACTTAAAATTTATAGTTATTCAGAAACTGGCAGTTTTATGTTTAGATAGTCACATTTCTCGTTATTTGGTGGTTTTCACCAAGAATTGCTATTATCTTTGTAACCATCAACTTTGAATAAATTTTTATTAGGTCTGTTTTGTAGAAAATTGAATTTCCTACAAAATTTTTACGATAAAATTTATTTTTTACTCTGAAAAAGTAATAATATCTTGAAAAATTTCATTTTTTATAGCAAAATTGCAATTATCTGAGTAACTATCAACTTTACGTAATTTTATTATAGGACCTTTTTTTGTAGAGAATTAAATTTTCGATCAAAATGTGTTGGAAAAAAATTTTTAAACAACTTCTAACTTTAGCGGGATTTGGCGAGTCAAAGATATCGACCTAAAATTTTTTTTGATTTCCGAAAAATTTTTTTTTTGTACAAGGAAAAATATTTTTGGTATTAATAAATAAAATTCAAAAAAAGCGGATTTTCGGCCCACCCTAGTGTACATGCGTAGAAAATGCTCTAGTGTCATTTTTTTTTGAAATTTTTATTATGCAAATTAAATATGTATTGTTATATATTTTCAGACACCTCGTTGTTATGATTTCTAAACCACTTGGAGCTCGAAGTATATTTCCTTGTTGGGATGAACCAGCATATAAGGCTTTTTTCAATCTATCAGTCAAACATTCTCCAACTCATACTTCATTATTTAATACGCCTGAAAAAAGTCATGAAATATTGCCAGATGGTAACATCATTACCCATTTTCAAATGACTCCGAAAATGTCTACATTTGCTACTTGCCTAGCTATCACTGACGATTATAAAGTACTAAAAACCTCTGACGGAAAAATGTCCTTCCACGCATTAGAAAAAGATTTAAACTCATTGAAATTTCCACTTGAAATAAGTCAAACACTTCTGAAAGAAATGGAATCTCTTACCAATATACCCTACACATTGCCTAAATTAGATCAAGTTATCATTCCTTACGCAGCTAGATCTAACGCAATGGATAATTGGGGAATCGCCGGTTATCAGTACGTTTATTTCTGATTTTTATTGTAATAAATTTTATTTAAATGGAAAAATTTTGTTGAATGAACCGAATTTTAATGATTTTACTAGGCTTACAGATGTAGCATTCCAGAATACTACTTTAGTCCCTAACGTTGAAGATCTCGATACTATTTTATTAGAACTATCTAATCGAATAGCATACCAATGGTTTGGAAATCTCGTAACTCCAGCTTGGTGGAATGAAGCTTGGTTAAGTGAATCATTTGCTACGTACTATACATTTAAAATGTTGGAAAAAGTAATTTTGCACTATTACTGTTAAGTTGCAGTATTCATAATTTTATGGAAATTACAATTATACTTATTTATATTTTAGACGGATCCGTACCGAGCAGTTATGGATTGGTTAGTAGTTGAATATATAAATGATTATTCTTTCGATGCAGAATTAACTTTTGGTGAAGCATTACCTATCAAATGGATGCCACTTAATCGAACAGGTATTAAAAATATGATGAGTCCTATTACGCATTTCAAAGGTCCTGGCATTCTACATATGCTGGATCATATTCTTGGTGAAAACGTGTTCCGCGACGGAGTTCAGCGATTTTTGAAGACTCAGTATGTAGATTTATCTAGAAGTAGGTAATAGATTACTAGTAATACAGTATAAACAGTTTTCGCCTTTTTTAGCCAATTCGATACTGTTGTTACTGACGATCTCTGGAAAGCTCTTCAAGAAGTTTATAATGAAAACTATGGGTCAGAAAAACCATTAAATATTAAAGAGACTATGGACCCCTGGATCGAGCAAACTGGAACCCCAGTCATAACTGTTACTCGGGATTATGAAACTGGTGAAACAAACATAACACAAGAAAATGTTCGTTATGCGAATTCAGATAACAAATGGAAAATTCCTATTAATTATGCAACTAAATCAAACCCGGACTTTTCGCGAACTGTTCCGACTATGTGGATGGAACAAGATGAAGAAACAAAAAAAATACCTGACATCGATAAGGATGACTGGATTATCCTTAATATTCAGCAAAGGGGTAAGTTTATCGTTAAAATTGCTTTCAAAAATACAAGAAGTGTTCCTTTTATTTCACCGACAATGAAATGGTGAGTTTCAATTCTTAATTACCCGCATGAAAAAACTTTATATGTGAAAACATATATGATAGAATATATGAATATTATAATGTGATATATTGTACAATATATAAAATCATATTTAGATTTTTGCCGTATTAATATATGATAATATATTGAAAAAAAATATATTGCTAGAATATATTACCAATATATTTATCAATATATGACTTTTTTATGTATGTTTTACATATATATTTTAATATATCTTTTTTTATATTGATATATTATATTGAAAGTAGTGTATTAATTAATATATAGTATTTTTTGTATTTTTTATATATGTTTTCCAGTATATTGCAAAATATATGGTTTCCAGTATATTGTAAAATATGTAGAACTTTTTTTACTTTTCTTAGGTTATTGCGTTAGTTATTCAGTAAATGTAAGGTCAATGAAAAGAAAAAAAAATAGTAAATTTGACTTTTTTTGTGGATTTGTGTAGAAATTGAAAAAGTATATTGAAAAAATAAAATTTTCAATATATCGCGAAAAACATAAGTTTTAATATATTAGAAAAATATAATTCCAATATACCGCTAACCATATATTTAAACATATAAATTCTTTCATATATAATCAATTATATAGAGACCATATACCACTAATTATATGAGTCAATATATATGGAAATATATATTAAGTTTATTATATTATACTTATAAATTATATATATACCATCCATATATGACAAGAATATATTGAGCATTATATGAGATAATATATATAGAAAAATACAAAACATTATATACAAGTAAATATATTATTATAAATATATAATCCAATATATGTAAAAAACATATATTTTTCAATATAGATATTTTTGCCGCTATATATTTATCACATATTCACCATATATTTTTTTATATACTTTTAACAATATATAGCTTTTCCATGCGGGTAGTCAGTCAAAAAAAGTTTCAGTGCAGATAACTATAAACGACATAATTTATAGTATGAAATAGATCACAATTTTAGACTTGGTGTGATGTCAGCTCTTGCCTTTGGTTCAAACAGACAACTTCACCCTCGTCTAAGATCGTTCTGTTTTCTGTTTCATTTCTTTCCACACATGATGTAGTATGTCATGTTAATAACTTTTACAGGTTTCTATCAAGTTAATTACGACGAAGAAAACTGGCAACGCCTTGCAGAATATCTTTTTAAGGATCACGAAAAGATTCATCCAATCAATCGGGCGCAACTTCTTCAGGATGCTTACAGAATGTACCAAGATGATAGTTCATACATTGACGCACTTTTCAATATATCATTTTATCTACACGAAGAAACAGATCATTTGCCATGGGTTCCAGCATCAAAAATTATAACAGACATGCATGAGAAATTGCGAAATACTGATGTGGAAGATTATTTTAAAATGTATGTTCTGTTCATCACTGATGAAATAACCGAACATATTGGGTATGGAAAAGACGAAGGTGAAACTCCATCGACAGTCCGAGTTCGAAATATGCTTTCTCCGTTACTTTGTGAATATAGTCACGCCGACTGTCAATCTTTCGCTCAAAGACTATTTAATTCATACATGGAAAATCCTTCAGAGTTTGCGTTAGTTCATTCACTTTTACCGTTCTGTTCAATTTAATCATAATTCAGTGTAATTAATGCCGTTATAACTTTTATTAATATTTGTATTAATTATCGTAGGTTTCCGAACTCGAATTGGGATTGGATTTTGTGTAATGGACTTAGGGAGGCTGATGATTCAGTATGGGATAAACTTATGTCTGATCAGCTTCCTATGCCAGAGTCTATTCGCAAAAAAAAATATACTTTTATTAAATGTGCCGAGAGTAAAGAGAAACGTGATAAATATATCGCTGAAGCAATGAACGCTAATTCAAAGGCAACAGCCAACCAAATTAATCAAATGTTTTCAGCATTTCTTGAAAATAGTAGAGATGATGTTGATTATGCAATTCAATACTTTACAGAGCATTTTGATGAAATTGCAAAATAGTACTTATTTTTTCATATTTATCTTTTTCTTATCAGTTCACTGTTATTAACTATTTTAACCTTTATTTCAGCTTTGAAAAAGGAGATGATTTCGATCTATCTGATCTTTTTAACAATCATATAATGGCCATCAAGACACAAGATCAATATGACAAAGTACGTTGTAAAATTATTTAAGAAATTGAAATCAAATGTGCCGATAAAATCCCATATTCTCTAACCGAGTAAAAAGTGCTTTTGATAACGCTTGTGATTAGCTTATGAGCCGTTAGACTGGTGCTGCTGACACACGAGTATTGAACGCCATTCCTCATTCAGTTAGATAAAAAAGTTTTTGTATCGAATGGTGAGAAAGTACGCTTTTTTTTGGTAAAAACAACACTACCTCCTCTGATAGCCAAGTTGGCAGCAGACTGGCAACAACTTTCTGCAGTAGTTGGTTGTCAAGTTGGCCGCAAAAATTGACATTTCCGTAAGTTGATGGGAACTTTCTGAGAAAATTGTCTGCAAAAGTTGGCATTCCATTAATTGACAGCAACCTGTCGCCAACTTTCTGAGACTGTTCGTGGCTAAAGTTGATGTTACGTTAGTTAACGGAAAGTTGCCCAGCTTGTGGCAGCTCACTGGCGCCAACTTTTTCAAAAAGTTGGCGGTGACCTGTAGCCAACAATTACAAAAGCTGAAAGTTGTCGGCAACTAATGTACACCAACTTTCTGATCAGAAAGTCTGGCTATCAGGCTCACATTCGTTGGAATTACTTCTAACGAATAATTATTCTTAGCGGAAACAACTAGAGATTTCAGTCAGGTTCATGTAGTGAACTGTATATTACGATCAAATGCGGTTCAATCAGTGAGTTTTGTATATAATTTCTTTATATATGTATATAAAAAGCGTACGATATTTCAGAATATCACGAAGAATGTAGGCACTATGGGTGATATTTAATCTTCAGTGTCTTCTTTAACCAATGAAAAACGTGCTTACTTACCATCAGTTACAAAAAAATTCTCTAATTACAGTATTACTATAAAACACAAAAAGTTTATAAAATTTCCGCTGTTTTGTTATTGTTACAGATGACAGCATTTTTCGAGCCCCGAAAAAATACGTTGAAAAAGGTGTTGTATGAACGCGTGCCAGCTCTCCAACGTGCACTCGAAGAATCTAGTAGTAACATTGAAGAAATGAAACAAACTTCTGCTATGTTCCGTAAATTAATGAATTACAACTTTGTAGATGATAAAGATGTTAAGTAATTATTAAAATGTAATAGGATGATTTATTATTCATTCATATTTTAATTGTTCTTACCTTAGATATATGTTAATACCCCGATGAAAAAAGATTTTGTCTAATCATATATGATCATGCATAATTGTCTATATATGATCAGATCCAAAAATTGGCCAGGTCTGATCATACATAATTTGATCTGTTTATATATGAACAGATACACTGAGAAAAAATTTCTCTTTGGATAATTAAATTGGTTTTGTTGAATTCTATTAAGCTAAACATTATTTGGGACAACTAAATTTTATTACGTCAATATAATCTATTTTATCATTTTTAACAAATGATTTAATAGACTCTATTTGGTTGACATTAATATTTCTCTCTCTAAGATAATAAAATCATATGGTAGAGTTAAGAAAATATTGATTTGAAGGACAACTAAACTATTTTGTAGTGCCAACAAATCCAAATATTAGAGCAAAATATTATTATATTAACTCTAATAAATATTACTTAGACACAAAAAAATATATTCATTTAGAATAAATATATATATATTTGTTCGAGGTTAATAAATATATATTTGAACCTAATGATTATTCCCTTATGAAAAAGCAATATATGAGCTTCAGTATAATTCAAAATATATGATAAATTATATGGAATTATAAGAAGTCATATATGGAGCCATATACAAAATTTTGCCGAAATATTATATGATTTTATAATTTGCAACATATATATCGGTAATATATTTTTTTTATATGCTAACTTATAAATATTGCTTATAATATTTTATACTATATTTTAAGTTATATGATAAGATATACGATTTAATTATATGACTGACATATAAAATTTATACATGTAAATATATAATTGTATAAATATATGTTCGCATATATTTGTATAAATGTATGTAAATATATATTTATATAAATATATATTTATATATATTTGCACAAATATAAAACTAGAGATTTCAAGCTATAAAATGCTTTTTTTTAAATCTCGATCCGATTATTTTTCATGAAGTTACAGTCTTGCAAAAATCACTAAAAAAATTCTAAAATTTTTTTGTTCCTTTAATTTTTGGTATGAGTGTATTTTTTAAATTATTTATGAATAATAATATCGAAATTATTATAATTTTGAAATTATAAGTTTATATATAAAACGAGAATATATTTTGAGATGTAATATCATATGTATACAATTACATATACTATAAATTATATGGTTGATAATAATATTGAAATTATAAATTAATTTATAAGATGAAACATATATATTACGTTATAAATTAATATATAAAGCGGACATATAATTTTTGATACAATATCACATGTATATCACATATATTATAAATGATATGAATTATTATAATATTAAACGTATACATTATTATATATGATAAATCATATAGTAATCAATATTAATAATTTTGCCGCCATATATGTTCAGTTATTTACCATATATTTTTTTTATATATTGTCGACAGTATATGGTTTTTCCACACGGGTTGATTTAAAAGTTATGGTGCTAGGCAGCAGCAGCTGGAGTAGTTCGGTGCTCGCCACTAGATCGCGCCCACCATTTGTGGTGTCCCTGGTAAGATACTTATTTCAGAGTTTTTATATTCGCCAGCTCGAAGCATTCATGGGATGGTTTATTCGCTGAATATTTTTGATAATAATATAGGAGTATCCTGTATTACACTCTGTCATTAATGCTTAATAATAATGTTCTTCCTGAACAATTTTTGACATAGTACGAAAAAAAGTACGTGTAAAGGAAATAATTTTTTTTTCTAAATATGCATTTATTTAACTGTTAAATAAATATTCTGTCATTTTAAAATAATATTTAATTATTCGGCATAATATTCGTTATTTAGTTGTATGAATTTTTCATAATTAACATTGCTTCGCATAAGTGTCATCTTGCGAAATCGCTGATACGTTCCGTCGGTTCTTTGAACATATCTGCGGATCTTCGTTTTGATAACGTGTGATTTTGCCTTTATCATTATTCGTATCCAATCTTCCGGGGCCTTACTGAGTAAGAAATCATATTCTCTTGAACTACTCCCATTGCCATTGATAATTTACAGTGTAATTTTTGTGTTATGAATAAATAAGAGGAATTATTTCAGAAAGCAAAAAATACATCACCAATAAATCTAAATTTTTATAGTTTCACCTATCAACTATAAATTTTCAAATAAAGCAACTGGCTACTGTGAGTTTGTTGTTACAGCTTGGACATACAGGAGCTGGTGTTTTGGTGAAAAGATGGCTGTGTGTCAACTGTGTATGTCCTATTTGTAGCCTCGTCATAATGCACTAGTTCTTTCTGTTTTTCAACCTGGGTTGGACTTACCACACATGCTGTCTTATTGAGTGAAGTTCGGATTGTTTTGAGTTCCAGCGGCCGTTCCATTTTACCCAGAAGTATTTATCAATAGACTTTTTGAAGTCGTTTAACGTCACTGGGGCGTTTGAAGATTTATTTAACTAAAATGACATTTTAAATTGTAAAATTTACTGCTTCAAATTGTATTAATTTCTTTACTATCACAAATTTTCAAAATTACTGTTTAAGTTTTAATGTTTAAAGATTTTTGTCCCGAAAGTCTATTTTTACTGTAGAAACTGTAATTTTTCAACTGCTCTTTTTTCTGTGTATGTATTGGGATGATTTCTATCCGTGAATTTATATCTGCATTAATGTGCGAATTATTATATTATTATAAATCAATACTATGAAATATGGTGGATAGGAATTCATGTGAAATCATAAATACAGCCACGAATTTATAATAACTACAAGTGGCTAATGGAGGAGCGGAGCAGACTACATGCGGGGGACACCTTCTTCGTTGAGTTTATGAATGATTAGAGCAATATCGAATATTGAATTAGATTATGACTATCATTCGTTATTTAAATAAATAAGTATGACTTCTAACACCAATAACCTGAAATTAACAAACTCCGACTGCTCAAACGTTGAAACTTATAAATGGCGAGTATAAAAATAGAGTAGAGGTACCGCTTTTAGCCACTTTAGGGCCAGTTTTGGCAATCACCAAAATTAAAATAAAGTACTTTGTAAAATACGCAATGACGTATTATAAGTGTTACAAGTATCAACTGATATACAAAAGAATTCAGGTTCGAGCCCCAAGCTGGGACGAAAAATTTGATCTGTTGTCGATCAAATTAAAATTTTATTTTATTTCTAGTCAATTTTATTTTTTGTGTATTTAATTAACATGTGAAATGTAATTGAGTTTTGCCCGTACTATTCTTTTTTTGGATTATTTTCAGACTTATTTTCAATAATTTTTACTCTAGTTGTGGTCGCCTCTAGATCGAAGACTTTTTTCTCAAAATCTATTGCCTTCTTTTGTTTTTATCCAGACCAAGATCAGACTTTACTGTCCATTATTTTTGGTGATCTGTTTTTGATCGTCTTTAGATCAAAAACAGTTAAAAATTTTTATAAAAATTTAAAGACAGACCAATTAATCTAAATACATCTAGTTAGACTGAAATCAGATCAAATTTTTCGACCCTAGAAAACTAATAATGGTGATTGACTTAAAATAGAATAATATAATTTGACGAGCTGTCAAAAATTGAATATTTTATAAACTGATCGATTCAAAATCTAAAGTAATATAACATACCTTACAGAAAATTGTGATTAGCTAAATTGCAAACTGAATAAAATGTCCCTTTAAGAATACTCCGTAAAACTATTTAAATGGTGTATTACCGTACGATGGACGGTGTGGCTCAATAAGTTATAGAACAAATTGAATGGAATATAGTATAGTGCCGGATAGCTCAACTGGTAGAGCACTCGGCGTGATACCGAATTGGTCTGGGTTCGATTCCCAGTTCGGGCTATCTATATTTTTCTCAATTTATCTATAAATTGTCTTATTGAGAGGTTTGCATGTTTAGGTTTCCACTACATTTAAATCTCTCATTGAAAACGAAGGCCGAATAAGTTTACATAACTATAAAAGTATCCTCACGATTTCGAAGAAAAATTTATTAATCAATAAAGGAAATGCATGACCTGTAGTAATGTGTATTATAAATTATGTTCGAGAACATGACATTAAGTAATAGATTACTTTGTTTACCGGATTATCATAATTATATATTCATTAATGAATAATAAAAAACGTATGAAGGTCTCTCTATTATTATAAAATTTAGATACAAGTTTTGTTTGCCGTTAGTGTACTGCTGGCTCAGTCCAGTTCGTTTTGCAAAAAAAATTATTATTGTGTTTAATGGAAAGTTCATTATGAAGAATCATTTCGTTATATTCTCAGCTGTACTGCTATGTGTAGTTACAGCAATACCACTTGCTGTCGAACCGAGTGAAAATACGGAAACAAGTACTAATAATGACGGATCAAACGCAAATGAAGAATCAAAATACCGTTTGCCTCGAAATACTGCACCACGAGTGTATGCGATTGAGTTAGATCCAAATATTAATGGTGAAGAATTTACATTTAATGGAAAAGGAAAAATTACATTTGAAGTACTCGAATCTACTCGTATTATTACGTTGCATAAGTCATCAAGAATGGAAATAGATAAAGAGTCAATAGAACTTGTCACTGGAGGGAAACATCCTCCACGAGCTACATCCGTTGATTGGGATAAACATAATGAATTTTATACTATCAAATTTGAGACTGAGTTGGAACCAAGAAATTACGATTTATACATTAATTGGTCTGGTCGCCAATCAATCTATTCAGGGTTTATACGTATTGAGTACTATGACGACGATGGCAATACGAAGTAATTGGTGAAAAAAGTTTTTTGTTTACTACTCTCTTAAAATGAACCAGTGAAATTTCACTGATTTTCCAGTGAAATCCACTGATTCTCCAGTGAAATCCACTGGTTCAACCAGTGAACCGAGCGTTCACTGGTTTAACCAGTGAAATTCACTGATTCAACCAGTGGAATAAGATGATCGCTTGGCTCACTGGTTAAACCAGTGATACGCCGGTGTACTACATAAATATAAACACAATAGGTTAGATTAATTTTATTTTATTATAAACGTTTATTTATAAACAAAGTGAAGTCAAACAAAAAGAGTCTTAATAACAATTATATTTAATTAAAAATTATTTAGTAATAAAATAAATAATATTTATTAGGATTTATAAATATTTAATTTGTTTCCATTTTCTATGGGCTTTTTATATTGTTCAATTTTAAAATTATGTCATTCATTTTTGAGGTTAGTTCCAAGCTATTGAAATTACTCCAAAGTTATTTATTTTTAAACTCTGTAAAAATTGTGTCATATAATTATTATTGTTATATAAAAGTTAGTTAAAATATTACATGAAGATAATCAATAAATATTACTTATTTATTGACATAATAAAATACTTAAATATACTCATGTACAGAATGCTGCTGTACCCGCGCGCTTACATATTTTTAGTTCACTGGTTGAAACCAGTGAGCGCGACGTTCACTGATTCAACCAGTGAACTTTTAGTCACTGGTTAAACCAGTGAACTTCACTGGTTGAATCAGTGGAATTTCACTGGTTCATTTTAAGAGAGTATATTTTCTCTGAATCTAGTTTAAATAATCGTACTGTTACGTCCCCTGTGTGCTACAGTTTGTTACAGTACTTATTAATTTTTTTTTTTTCAGATACTTTGCTATTATGAATTCAAAACCAATTAGTGCTCGAAAAATATTTCCTTGTTGGGATGAACCAGAATTTAAAGCTCAATTTGTGATGTCAGTTAAACACGGTCCAAATCAAACTGCATTGTCGAATATGCCAGCAGTACGTCATGATAAATTACGGGATGGTAATATTATGACTCATTTCCAGAAGTCTCCAAATATGACTACTTATGCTGTTAGCATCGTGGTCACTGATGATTATGAATCGATAGAACGTTCTGAAGAAGAAGGAAAATTTTATGCATTAAAAAATGACATTGACTTCTTGAAATATCCATTGGAAATCAGTCAGAAGCTCAAAGACTTGATGGGAATTTATACTACTGTGCCGTATGCGTTACCTAAATTAGATCAAATTATCGTTCCTTATACATATGATCAAAAGACAATGGAAAATTGGGGACTTTTAGGATATCCGTAAATACATTTTTTGCTTGGATTAATTTTTATTTAGGAGAGGGTGGGGCAAAGTGGGCCCCACTAAAATTTGAGAGCAAAGTGAGCACCCTGAAATTTTCTATGAATGAGGCTCATAATAAGTCACCTTTACTTTTTTACGACTATTAATTTATTACTTATTAGCTTATTTATGTCTTACCCATTTTTGCCCACTTTGTCCCATATTTTGAAATTCGTAATTTATTATGAAGACAGCTTATTCATAACATTTTTAAAGTGAAGAATTTAAAAAAAGTAAAACGAGCAATAAATTTGTCTCACACAATTTTTTTAGATGGGGGCCCACCTTGCCCCTAATTTTCGATTTTTCAATTTCAATGGACACATCTTATCAATGTTAAATAACAAACAAGGGCCTATAAAGTAGTATAACGAGTAAAAAAAGTACAGATAATCCCATTTCTAGCTTACGGGGCCCACTTTGCCCCACCCTCCACTATTATCTTTTTCTTTATGATTTAATGCAATTTAATAAAACGATTGTCTTTTTTTCCTGCAGGCTTTCATCTCTCAAATTCATTTATACAAATTTAGTTCCTAATGTTGAAGACCGAGACGATATTTTGTTAGAGATCTCTCATCAAATAGCATATCAATGGTTTGGTAATCTTGTTACTCCTGCTTGGTGGGATGATGCTTGGTTAACCGAATCATTTGCTACATACTACGCATTCAAAATTTTAGAAGGGGTCATTTTCCATTATTAACTTATCATTGAAATTTTACTTCTTTCTAAATTTCAATTGTACTAATGTATTGTTTAGGCGGATCCGAACGAATCTATGATGGCTAGATTTGCAATCGAAACAATAAATGAAGAATCATTTGATGCTGAATCAGTTTTCGAAGAACCGCTTCCTATAAAATGGATGCCTCTTAATAATACGGCTATTGATAATATGATAAGTCCTATAACTAAATACAAAGGATCTGCCATTTTACATATGTTGGATCATATTCTTGGTAAAGACGTATTCCGCGATGGAGTTCGACGATACCTCAATGCACAGTGAATATATTCATCAAGAATTATTTAATGTCTGATAACCCAAGTAACACATGCGTGAGCAAGATTGTGTTGCCAGTGCCTTGAGCAAAACCTCTGGTGTCTTTTTCTACGTATGGGTCTTGCGCATGATCATGTAGGAAGAAATCATCATCAAGACTTATGCGTGGCTTGTTCAAAGCATTGTACACAAGAATATTAAAGATATCTCAGATATGGTGCAGTTGAAAAGTTTCTGTCGCATTTCTTGCATCAGTAACTTACGGCAAGTACTCACGCAAGGTTTGCTCAAGATCTGCTCAAGGCTCAAAGTCAATTTTGAGCCTTGAGCAGATTTTGAGAAAGCCATGTGTAACTATTTTCAACTATAGCCTTCCTCCAGAATTGAGTTATAATCTGGCACGAATTTCTTGTGTAAGGCTTGCACTAGACTTGCCCGGTATGAAAAAACCATATACTGTCGATAATATATAAAAAAATATATGGTAAATAACTGAACATATATGGCGGCAAAATTATTAATATTGATTAATATATGATTTATCATATATAATAATGTATACGTTTAATATTATAATAATCCATATCATTTATAATATATGTGATTATATACATGTGATATTGTATCAATAATTATATGACCGCTTTATATATTAATTTATAACGTAAAATATATGTTTCATCTTATAAATTAATTTATAATTTCAATATTATTATAATCCATATAATTTATAATATATGTATTTGTATACATATGATATTACATCTCAAATTATATTCTCGTTTTATATTGAACTTATAATTTCAATATTTAAAAAATTTCGATATTATTATACACAAATAATTTAAAAAATACACTCATACCAAAAATTAAAGGAAAAAAAAAATTTTAGAAATTTTTTAGTGATTTTTGCAAGACTGTAACTTCATGAAAAATAATCGTATCGAGATTTAAAAAAAAAGCATTTTATAGCTTGAAATCTCTAGCTTTATATTTGTGCAAATATATATAAACATATATCTATATAAATATATATTTACATACATTTATACAAATATATGTGAACGTATATTTATATAATTATATATTTACATGTATAAATTTTATATGTCAGTCATATAATTAAATCATATATCTTATCATATAACTTAAAGTATAGTATAAAATATTATAAGCAATACTTATAAGTTAGCATGTAAAAAAAATATATTATCGATATCTATGTTGCAAATTATAAAATCATATAATATTTCGGCAAAATTTTGTATATGGCTCCATATATGACTTCTCATAATTCCATATAATTTATCATATATTTCGAATTATACTGAAGCTCATATATTGCTTTTTCATACGGGGCTATTGAAATCCAGCCACAAGTATCTGCAGCAAGACACATAGGTAGGAAAAGACACTCATGTCTATCGAACTTAAGACCAGGCTTGCTCAAGTCTTGAACAAGATTGTTATATGGGAAGTGATGAGTGATACAATATCAATAGTTTTTGTAATTTTCAGTAAATTCGGTAGCGTGGTTACTAATGATCTCTGGAAAGCTTTTCAAGAAGTTTATGATGAAAATTATGGGTTAGAAAGACCTTTGAATATTAAAGAGACTATGGACCCCTGGATTGAGCAAACTGGAACTCCAGTTATAACTGTTACTCGGGATTATGAAACTGGTGAAACAAATATAACACAGAAAAACGCTCGGCATACAAATTCAGATAACAAATGGAGAATTCCTATTAATTATGCAACTAAGTCGAATCCAGATTTTTCGCAAAGCTTTCCGACAATGTGGATGGAAAAAGATGAAGAAACAAAGACTATACCAAACATTGATAAAGATGACTGGATTATCATAAATATTCAACAAAGCGGTAAACTAACCGTTAGAATGATTGATTCAAAAAGTATAATGGATATTTATATAATATTAATATTTGTGCAGGGTTTTATCAAGTTAACTACGATAAAGAAAATTGGCATCGTCTCGCAGAATATCTTATCAAGGATTACGAAAAAATTCATCCAATCAATCGGGCGCAACTTATTGAGGATGCTCACAGAATGTATAAAGATGATAATTCATACATGGAAGCACTTTTCAATATATCTTATTACTTACATGAAGAAACAGACCCTTTACCATGGATACCTGTAACAAAAGTTATAGAAAATTTGCATGAAAAAGTTCGTAACACAGACGTTGAAAATTTTTTTCAACTGTATGTTCTTTTTATCACTAACAAAATTACTGACGATATTGGTTTTGGAAAAGACGATGGTTATGATCCGCCATCACTTCGCGTCCGAAATATGCTTGCTCCAATAGTCTGTGAATATGGAAATCCTGATTGTCAATCATTTGCTACACAGCAATTGAATTCATACTTGGAGAATCCTTCAGAACATGCGTTAGTTAATTTATCACTATAGTTTAATTTAGGGAGGGGGGGGGTAGGGTTTCAAAGGTGAAAAAAAAGGATATTTTTATGATTTTTTCTCGGCGGAATGAGTAATATAATTTCATTTAACTTAATAACATATTATTGTACAACTTATAACCTATATCAGAAAAAATTTTCATTGGAAAATATTGAAAAATAAGCCGGTGACGTTGAATCTCCCGAGGCGCCTTCAAAAAAAGTTGTTTTGTGGTGAACATCATAACTCCTTACAGGATCATCTGAAAAAAAAATTGATATGCATTTTAAAGGTGATGTATTTCTCGTGGTAACAACGAAGGGATTTTTTTTTTTTTTTTTTTTTCATTTTTTTCTATTCCATTTTTTGAGCTAAAATCGCGTCTTTCACTTCCAAGTGCTGTACAAAATCGAAAAAAAAAAAAAAAAAAAAAAAAACTTCGTGGTTACCACGAGAAATACATCACCTTTAAAATGCATATCAATTTTTTTTTCAGATGATCCTGTAAGGAGTTATGATGTTCACCGCAAAACAACTTTTTTTGAAGGCGCCTCGGGAGATTCAACGTCACCGGCTTATTTTTCAATATTTTCCAATGAAAATTTTTTCTGATATAGGTTATAAGTTGTGCAATAATATGTTATTAAGTTAAATGAAATTATATTATTCATTTCGCCGAGAAAGAATCATAAAAATATCCTTTTTTTTCACCTTTAAAACCCTACCCCCCCCCCCCCTTAACTCAACCAAAATTTACTTTCACTGTTACTATTATCATATTGATCTATTATACTTCTGTCAATTATAGATTTCCAAATTCTAATTGGCCGTGGATTTTATGTTACGGACTTAAAGACGCAAATGATACTGTATGGAATAAACTTATGACTGAACAGCTTCCCCTTCCAGAGTCTATTCGCAAATCAAGATATACTTTTATTAAATGTTGCGAAACTAAAGAGCAGTGTGATAAATATATAGCTGAGGCAATGAGCCCAAACTCAAATGCTACGACAGATCAAATTACTGATATGTTTAGAGCCTTTCTGGAGAATGATAAAAGTGATGTCAATTACGCCATGCAATATTTCATCGACCATTTTGAGGAAATAAAAACATTGTAATCGTTTTTTTTATTTCCAACTGTTTTCTTTAACTTTCTTCAGCTTCATAAATTATTATATATCATATATTCTCTTTATTTCAGCTATGAAAAAGGAGATGATGTCGATTTAATTATACTTTTGGGTCGAACTATATATGCAATCAAAAATCAAGACCAATATGATAAAGTACGTTGTAGGATCATTGAAAAAGCAAAGAAATTGTGTCGATAAAAGCTCATATTAATAATGACATAAATATATAGTTCATAAGATTATGAATTTTTCGTTAACGTTTGTTTCGTTACAGATGAAAGAGTTTTACGACCCACGAAAAGAAGAATTTAAGAAGTTATTCGGTGAACGGGCACCAAGTCTCGAAATAGTTTTCGCAAACGCCGAAAAAAATATCAAAGAAACAGATCGAATCACTGATAATTTCCGCAAACTATTGAACAAAAGCTTCGTTTTAGGTGACTCATCATCATCCGAAGAAAACTAATATACTATAATGTAATGTGATCAGCTTAGAAATTAGATATACTGATTTGTTTTTTATGACTAGAATTTTTTTTTAATATTAATTTATGTGACTGCCTTCCGTACTTGGCTGTGGTGCTTCACCTTCATACACAAATTGATCCAAAAAATGATCGATTTTCGGTCAAGCAGATAAAGCTTTCACTCCCTTTTAAACTATCACTGAATAACCAATATCATTGATCATTATTCTGTTTGTGCATAGCTACTCTCCGTTAGCAGTAGTACCCGTATGAAAATAACATATATGGTCAAAATATATGTAAAAGTATATGATAAATATCAGAAAATATATGTGGCCAATTTAACTATATTTTCTGACATATTTTTTTTTATATTAAAAAATATAATATTCATCATATACAAGTCCGTATATGTTTAGCATATACATAATACATATGTCAATCATATACAAAAAATACATTTTTATCATATATGAAAATATATATTCTTGTCATACATGAAAATTATATTTTTATTGTAAGTAAAAATATATATTTCTATTATATACGAAAAATATATTCTAATCATATATAAAAACATATATTTATATTGTGTATGGAAAAAAAAGTTTCTTATTCGTTTGACCAACTCCAATTAAATTTGATCTATATTTTAATATACTCTTCAAATCGCAGTTAAAATTTTCAAAATTAGTTAATTTGATGCGAATATATATACCCATATACATATACATTCACCGAATAAAATAAATGCTTAAATATAACAAAGAAAATATATGGTGCCATATATAATATAAATTATATGCTACCATATATTTCATTTCATATAAAAATTATATATTTTTTAAATATAAAAGGAAATATATCAATACAATATATTATAAGATAAATCTAAATGTATATATATAGCTTAATATAAAAAACATATAAGTTACATATATGGAATACATATATTTACTACTGTATATAATTTTATATTAAATCGGCGAAAATCTCTATATGATTTTTTATAATATACAATATAATATATCATATATTGTTTTGTTGCAAACATATATGATATTATACATTTCAACCATATATTGTTTTTTCATACGGGTAGGGGTGTGCGAATATTGCACGAATCGAATCGAATATTTGAATAGTTCGATTCGATTCGCTATCGAATAATTCGTTAATTTGAATATTCGCACACCTCTAATTTAAATCAATAATTACTATTAGTATGACTATTATTATAATTTTGGACAAATGGTTATTAGGAATAAGTTAGGATTAAAGTTAATAATTTAGGATTTACAAAAAGTAAAATGGCTTGCAGTAAAAAACGAAATTACTTAACAAAAATTTATTTATATTTTTCATATAATTTTTGTTGTTAAGTATACAGACACAGTGATTACAACCTTAAATAAAATGTTATAATTATTGCTTACAATTATCCCCCAAAATAAAATACTTAATTTTCAGTATAAAAGCTTAAATTATATGCATGAAGTAATTTAAATAAAAAATAAGTAATGGCATTAAAAATCACTTAATTAATCGAAGTTCTTACAATCTCAGTAGTAATAAATATTTGGTGTCTTCTTAACTAACTACAAGTTTCCAGAAACAAGAATTAATAAATATAAATAGTAAAATGAGTCATTTAAAAGAGTATAAAATTCTACATACTAAATTATCAATAGTATTTTAATATTGTTAGCGATTCAATTGAGTTCCATATCTCACATCCTCACTACTTATTTAATTATAATTTTATCCACTGAATTTTTATTCTTATTGCCCATGAATTAAATACTTGATCATTATTTACATGTTCCCTTCTTCATGACTTAACATAACACAAAAATATTAGCCTTACTTAATAATGATATCTATTAAATCCCATTGCTTATTGAAATTGATAGGTATTCATGGTAGTGCTTAAAAAATTTAAACCATTGAATTCTTTGTTTAATTCAGTCGATGATGTAATTTCTGGGACAGAGCTAAAGGTTTGCTCTGAATCAGGACTTACTCCGTATGTATAATAGTTACTGTTATTAGCCGGATAGCCAGTGACAGTAGTGTGTTCTTTATGGTTATAATCTATGTAGTCAACAGGCTTTACATAATAACTGGTATAGTTATTATTATTATTATTATTATAGAACCCATTGACGGGTGAATAATAATTATTAATGTTGTTATTATACACTTGGGCCTGAGAAGATTCAGTATAAATGGTAGTATTTTGCATACTTCCGCTGTATGCCGGTTGGTAGTTGGTACCATTCGTCCAGTAGTTACCGTCGTTTTTAAAACCCATATCTTGAATCGGTGGCGAATGATGGTAGTGTATAGTTGAACCTAATCCAAGTGGGTTCATTCGCCTACGATCAACTTCAGCGGCAAGTAACTGATTGTTTCCATTCTTCGGAGGATTTAAATTTTTCTTCTCGATTTTATCGACTTTACTTTCGGTGGTTTTTTTCAGCTTCATTCTACGATTCTGAAACCATACTTTGACCTGTAAAATAATTATAAATTTAATAATTTTAGAAAATAAGATTAATGAATATTTTTATTACTATCGATGGTCACTATTTTATTACTAATTACAAATAACCAAAATTATATTTTGCATTTGGCTTAAAAGAACAAATTTACTTGTCTTTGTTTTTTTCCAGCTCCAGCCAAAATTTAATTTTTTTCAAAAAAATTTTCCAAAATTTATTTCGAACGTTTGTTTATAAATTTCGTGCTTTAAATTCAAACTACACGGAAAAGAGAGCAGTGGAAAAATTACAGTTTTTAGTGCGCAAACCGGGCCTTCGAGTACTATAGTTTACAATTTAATAATTGAGATTACTCCTTGTAATAAAGTAATTAAAATTATAAATACCAAATTCTATAGTTTCTAATGTATCTTTAGTTGAACGGAACTTGAAAAAGTCTATATACCTATGTAATATTATATATTAATATCTAGATACAAGTATATAAGAGTTTTGGCCGTACACAATTTTGAATAGTTTGATATAATTATATATAACTATGTAGTTTTATATATTACACTCATAAAGTAAAATTATACTCGTAAATAAAAAATTGCCAGAAAAATTTTAATGCACAATAATTCAAAATTTTAATAAAAACGTCTTATTATATGAAACTGAAATAATTGCTACATCAGAAATAATGTAAATTTTAGAGTTCCAAAGTAGCGAGACTTTGCTAATGTTTGAAACTGTAATAAATCATGGATATATATTTAATTTTTATTATTTCCGTGTAATTATTAAAATTTTAACGAAATTAATGCATCCCCAATGGAAACCAAAATTTTTTTTTTTTTTTTCATGGTGAATTAGAACGTTGGGTTAAAATAACAGAAATTTAATTTTAAAGTGATACAAGAAAAAAAAATTTTCTACCATATCTTACAGATATATCACTAATAAGTAATAAAAAAATATCAAATTTTCTCACCTGTCTTTCGGTGAGTTTCAATTTAGACGCAGTGTTAATTCTAGTTGTACGGCATAAGTAATTGTTCTCACAGAAAATTCTTTCTAGCTGATTGAGTTGCTCCGTAGTGAATGCGGTTCGTGCTCGTCTTTGTTGATTCTTTTCTGTAAAATGAAAAAAAAATAACTATTAGATTGTTATATCACATGTTAATAAGTAATATCTACGCAGATAATTTTATAATTACAGTGTGTAAAAAAAAAAAAACTGATCGTAAAAATATGTTCTTACATACTATTGATACTTATTTAATAAAATATTATGCAATTAAAATTTAAACTATAGTTAATTAATTTTAGAACTATAGCCCGCCGCGATAATCGCTACTGCATGATTACTTGATACAAGCATTAAGTAAACGTGTAAAGACATTAAATCGGATTTTCAAAAATTAAAAAAAAAAAAAAATTCAATTAAAACAATTATCAGTAATTCAATAAACGAATGTAAAAAAAAAAATAAAAAAATAATTTGAATTTATAATCGGAGTCTTGACCAATTAATTAATAGTTAATAATAAATACTAAAGCTCTTATATCCTGAATGAATGAATGAATTACCATACACATGAAGCTTAAATAATTATTAAAGAGTAATAAGTAATAATTATTCAAAATATTAAAATCTTACCTTTTGCAGAAGCTCGCTCCGCTTGATTCGAAGATTTATTTTTGGGACACTGAGGAAGATGTTGCTGAAGATTTTCTGTTGGTAATTCGTTGACGCCTTTGTTGATTAATGGCTCTGTTAATTGTTGATGCTCAAGTGGTTGTAAATTCAAAAACTCAGAATTTGAATCGGCTGCTACCAAAGTATCATTCGTATTAACAGCATCAGTATTTTGGTCAGCGTCGGAAAGAGGTGAATGATCACGATTTGATTGTTGGTTGTAATACCACTCCTCCGACACGCTCGTCCTCATGCTCTCAGGCGAAGACGGATACGCCGGCATCTCTACAGATGTGGTAGACACTTTGCACGTTTGGTTTAAATCAGTGTAAGACATTTTGAATTTATTTCGTTAATGCAGTTATTTTAATTTAACAAAAAGCGAAAAATTATTTTCAAATCCGTTCACTGTGAGAAAAAAGTCTATATTTCCAAGTAAAATATCTTAATTCAAGTATTAGTTCACTTCAATAGTGCAAAGAAAATATATTCTTAATTGCAGTAAAAACGTATTGTCTGTAGTAATTTATAAAATGATTAACGCAATTTTTATAAGAATAATAAATATTATACTTTAATGTAGTAAATTGTTTCTTGCTTTTAGTATTATAAGTCAAGTAAATATGTTTACTTAAATTCAACTTGTTATTTCACTCAGTGTTCGAATAAAGTAAGACACGACGGTAACTCTACGACGGTGTTGTAAGAACTGAGGTCTCTTCGGTCAAAGGCTACTACCGATTTGTACAGAGGTACGGAGCTACCTGATGCCCCTACCGAAGAAGAATTTTGGTTTGGAACCCCCTCCATTATTTAACTATAGTTTGTGTGTCTAATTTTCAGATTTTCACATTCATAACAAAGACTGGCGACGCCAACGTCTAGACAGTGTATTAGATAAAGGACTTAAATTTTTGTTGCGGTTTACTTGTAATTATTTTTCGATAATTATTCTCCTACTGAACTTAAAACAACAAATAACGAAAATTCATGAATGTTACTCCAACTATCAATAATATACAAATTAATGAAGATTTGAGAATTCAAGAATTTTTGATATCCCCACTTAAATGAACGATGCCGTCCTTTTTCAAAACTCTCACAGGTGCAGTTTGATCTGTTTGAATGGGAATAAACCGGTCATAGGTCTTGCTTAAATTTTTTTATAAACTGAAATTTATAAGAGGTAAATGTATGCATATTAGAGTATTTAATATTTCGGCGATTTTTTTTTCTATCCTACCTAAAAACTAATAATTAACAGAAAAAAAAAATATTCCGGTATTAATGTTAATTTATTTAATGGAATTCAAATGTTCATACAATTTTTAAAAATTTATCCAATCAAAATTTTGAAAATTAGATCAAACTCATAAAATAAGAATATGGATTTTTTTTTTTTTTCAAAATTTTATGGGGGTCTGTCGTACCGCAGGTATTTCGTATCGCTGTGAAACTTGAAAAATATATTAAACTCGTAGAAATATGACCCGTATGAAAAAACAATATATGGTTAAAATATATAATATCATATATGTTTGCAACAAAACAATATATGATATATTATATTGTATATTATAAAAAATCATATAGAGATTTTCGCCGATTTAATATAAAATTATATACAGTAGTAAATATATGTATTTAACTTATATGTTTTTTATATTAAGCTATATATATATACATTTAGATTTATCTTATAATATATTGTATTGATATATTTCCTTTTGTATTTAAAAAATATATAATTTTTATATGAAAAGAAATATATGGTAGCATATAATTTATATTATACATGGCACCATATATTTTCGTTGTTATATTTAAGCATATATTTTATTCGGTGAATGTATATGTATATGGGTATATATTCGCATCAAATTAACTAATTTTGAAAATTTTAACTGCGATTTGAAGAGTATATTAAAATTTAGATCAAATTTAATTGGAGTTGGTCATACGAATAAGAAACTTTTTTTTTCCATACACAATATAAATATATGTTTTATATATGATCAGAATATATTTTTCGTATATGATAGAAATATATATTTTTATGTATGATAAAAATATAGCTTTCGTATATGACAAGAATATATATTTTCATATATGATAAAAATATATTTTTTGTATATGATTGACATATATATTTTATATAAGCTAAACATATACGGACTTGTATATGATGAGTATTATATTTTTTAATATAAAAAAAAATATACCAGAAAATATAGTTAAATTCGCCACATATATTTTCTGATATTTATCATATATTTTGACCATATATGTTATTTTCATACGGGGATGACGAGAACAAAATTTTCTTTGGCATATTTTCAAAGAGGTTTATCGTGCCCTGAAGGGTCCGTTGTGCCCCGGTATTCTTATATTTTTTTGTGCAAAAAATTCGCATAATAAAATATCAACACCTATTTAATACAAACTCATGCTATATGAGATTAGGTATACTTGGTAAGTCATTAGTTCTATTTATATAATTACTTATGATTAAACGAAGTTCGTTTGTTATGTTTTAAATTAATGTTCATTAATGTTTAATTACCCGGTATATATATATATATATATATATATATATATATATATATATATATATATATATACTAAATGACTAGTATATATGAGTTAATGTTTCCAATTAAATAACAATAAATTTAGTCATGAAAGACACGGATCAGTTTAACTTAAATATCCTAATAATTATAAGAATAATAATTTTTTTTTTCCAGTATGTAATAAAATTATCGATCCGTGTACGTGCATGTTTAAAAATATATGGCTTTCACCTTACACATTCTGTATAATACTTCAGAGTTCTAACGTTATCAATGATTCACATTTTTAAAAGAAATTTTTTTTAAACATAAAACGCTTAAAAAATTTTATATTTTTTTCAATCACAGCTCATTGTAGTTCGTTATCTAATAAAGTAGTATACGTACTCAAAGATTATTGTCAATGATTGTGCATCGGCTATCAGTACTACAACGACTAACAATAAATCCTTCGATAACAATAGTAACAGACGTAATTTTTTGTAATCGTCAAACGATCGCATACGCATAAGTATTTTTTTCCTGATTGCAATGAGCATTTTAAAAAGTACTTAAGAAGTAAATTTGCTGTACACCGCGGACGGCGCCATCATAAACCCTAGAAGCGCCACAGATACAATCTCACCGTATGCTCATGTTTTACTGTAGTCCAGCAATGATGTCATTAGACATATTTATGAAAAGTGAAGCTAACAATTAGTATAGTAAGTAGTTTTAAAAAATCAGTTTTTTCTGAGTCAGAACTCGGACGTCATCTTCAGTTTTTGAAATGTGAACATGAATATTTTTTTTTTAATGTATGATTGCATTTATGCTCATAATATATATTGTTTATTATTAACTATTAATTTATTTATAAAAATTATTTACATGGGTAGTGTCTATCAGGAACTGAAGGCATCTGGTTTCAATATTTTGTCGCCAAAATTTTGAATGTACGTAAATGTCTGTACAATGAGGCGACGTCTGCAATTGTCTAATTACTGTAGACTGCAGCTTAAAATTTTATTTAACTAACGTATTGAAACTTAAAGTATACTGTAAAACTCGGCGCCAATTGTCGGGTCTAAGTGTGAATTAGCAGCGGGGTGCAACACACAGATCAATGACAATGGCGCGTGCTCACTATCTAGTGATTTATGTCCTTTTATCTTTTAGGAACCGTAGGATTTTGTTAAGAGTGTATTGACTGATGACGTACGTCTTTTAAAATCCTCTTATTGAATTACTCTGGCGCCATAACAGATCTTTCGATAATAATTTTTTTTGTTTCTATTTTCAAATTGTCTATTCTCGGTTGAGTCTATACTAATTTTAAAATATTCATATTTCAATATTCGTTAACAATTTTTATTGTTAATATTTTATGATTCTTTAGAAAATATCTTTGATGAATTTTTAAATTTATTACTCAGAGAAAAATATTTCAGAATATTTAAATTTGTTATAATGATATTTCGAATTTATTTATAATGGAATAAAATTATCCAGAATAAATATGTGAAATTTTTAAATAAAACAATATTAAATATTATACATTTTTCCCAAAAAAACACATAGATATGGTCACTACTAAAAGGCAGACCATTGAATATTCATAACTTGTTGTCTGTAAAATTATTGTTTTTACAAAAAAAATTAATTAAAAAAAAAAAAACTATCAACTGGAATGTAAAATTAAAAAAAAAATCGTTTTTAAATTTTTTGAAAATATACAATTAGAAAAAAAAATATTTGAATGAACTTGGTATGTGCTAATAAGATGATGCTGAAGATGGCCGACGTCAAATAAATTTTGGATTTTTTAAAAAATAATGAACTTGAAAAAAAAAAAATATTTGAAAAAATTGCAGTTATAGTTTTTCTAATTTTCTACATGTGCATATTTTTAGATTTTTTTTTTCTTTAAATTTAATTGTTCAAAAAAAAAAATTCAAAAATTTTTAATTGTCTGCTAACTTCAGGATGGTCTAATAAGATCAATTTTTAAAAAATATAAAACAACTATAAAAAGATATTATGTGCGCACCAAGTACATTCAAATAATTTTTTTTATACGATTAAGATTCATGATTTCGTTGTAATTTACAAATTGTCGCTTTAATAAAAATAATTTCTGATTGAAAAAAAAAAATACCTATATCAAAAATAAAAAAAACATAGAGTATATTTGAGATTAAATGAAATATTTCCAGTTCTAAATAATTGAATTATTTTTTTTTTTAGATAAAAAAAAAAATTGTTAAAAGATTTTTTGAAAATGATATTTGAGAATATGGCTTTTTGTTTCGAAACAAACTTTTTTTTGTCTCACGCATATAAACTAATAATATTATTTATTGAATACAAGTCAAATTGAAAGATGCAGTTATTTGGAAAAGAAAACAGTAAAAAAAAATTCAAATTTTTTCTTATATTTTATTGGAAGGGGTCCATCGTTCCCCGGAATTTTTTTTTTTTCTTAATTATGGATATATTATAGATTTTTCGAGATAGATCGAAACGACCTGGATGTATGTATACGTGATGCTTATAAGCTACAATAAATAATTAGCTGCTTAGATGAACCATCGTTCTCCGGCCTCCCCTATACCATGTCGACATCATGTGTGTACCAGAAAAGACATTTTGTATATAATGTCAATTGAATATATCATTTAAAAATTAATTAGTTGTAGGAGATTTTACCCGCATGAAAATAACATATATTTTGATTATATATAAAAAAATATACCGTAAATATATAATTTTATAAAACGGCAAAAATGTATGTATAATAAAATATAATATTTATATAAATTCAAAGTTATACTTTAATTTATAATTTAAATTATAAAAAAATATATACATATTTTCATAATATGTAATATAATTATAAAATATAATTTTTAACTTATAAAATTCATTATAAATTTACATATATTGGAATGATATATAATAGAATAGATTTTTTTATATATTAAATATTATATTGTTAAATATATTTTTTTATATAATTGACGTTGGAGAATCTCAAGATATTGAATTGTATATTGTATTATATAATACATTATATATCTAAAAATATAAAATAAAATATGAAAAATAAAGACTTTCAGTTTGACGATGATTGTGAGTATTAATGAGAATATATTTTATTCGAGTAAATTAAGTATGTAGATCGAACTTGAAAGGAAGTTTGTAGAGAGAGTCGTTATGACTATAAATTTTCATTTATATGATTAATTTCACCGGCACACAAAAAAAAATAAGTTCTCTGTACTTTTGACGGGACCGATTTATTCCCATGTATTTTGACCCGCTGAATCCGAATCCGAGGTCCGTTTAACCCGTACACCCTCAGATTTTTAGAAAACTTTAAAAAACCTCAAAAATACACAAAAATCGACCGTTTTTTAAATTTATAAATTTTTTTAACCCTAACTAAGCATGATTTTTATGTATTTCGGTCCTCCACATACTAACCTGAAGTTTATTAAAAACATTAGCCATTTAAAGTTTGAGTAAATTCCAAAAAACCCCAAAAAATTGCAAAAAAGCGAAAAAATTCTTAGTGTTGTGATAAAAAAAATTTTTTGAAGCATATTAAAATTTTTTTATGTTTTAGGCCAAAATATTTTTTATATATATATATCACAGATCGAACAATATGATTTCTTTTATTTATTTCGATTTAAAAAATGATTTTTGTTATAACAAATTTTATTTTTTTCGATTTTTTGGGAATTTTTGCCATTTATTTAAAATTTTAGAGATGTCTGAGCCATGGATGTTCGAGAATTATATGTGACAGATAAACATACATGAAAATAATTATTTATTTAGCCCTGTAAAATTTTTTTCATCACAATACTAAGAATTTTTTTGCTTTTTTGCAATTTTTTGGGGTTTTTTTGGAATTTACTCAGACTTTAAATGGCTAATGTTTTAAATAAACTTCAGGTTAGTATGTGGAGGACCGAAATACATAAAAATCATGCTTAGTTAGGGTTAAAAAAATTTTTAAATTTAAAAAACGGTCGATTTTTGTGTATTTTTGAGGTTTTTTAAAGTTTTCTAAAAATCTGAGGGTATACGGGTTAAACGGACCTCAGATTCGGATTCAGCGGGTCAAAATACATGGGAATAAATCGGTCCCGTCAAAAGTACAGAGAACTTATTTTTTTTTGTGTGCCGGTGTTTTTAATATAAAAAAATAATTACTCAAAATAAAATAAGTTTTAGAGGATACCGAAAGAGCATTCATAGAACTGAAAATTTTTCGAAGCACAAAAGTGTCATGTATATCTTTTAATATATACAAGCTTATATACGAGCATTATATATTATATTATACTGTTAATAATATAATTTGAATTATAAAATCATAATATATATAAACCTATAAATTGATACTATATAATGACATATATTTTTTTTACATAATCTAATATTATATGGAGTTTTTATAATGATAATATATGCCAAAATATAAAATTATATATTATATTGATATACTTTTAAAATATAAAATTTTATATTGAAAACGCCAAAAAAGTAGTTATTTTTAAATATATAATTATTAATATTCTAAATTATACTATAATATAATAAATATTATATTATCTGATATAATTTCAGAGTATAAGTTTTTTTCATGCGGGTGCTTAGATGAACCATCGTTCGCCAGACTCCCCTATACCATGTTGACATCATGTGTGTACCAGAAAAGACATTTTGTATATAATGTCAATTGAATATTTTATTTAAAAATTAATTAGTTGTAGGAGATTTTAATGATATCATTTTTCATTAGTTTCTTTTGCAATTATCACTATCCCTCTGTATGTACTTAAAAAGCAGTTTTAATACAATAACCACGTACTATAAATTATTTCATAGTAATTAAATAATTTATCGTTTATTTCAAAAATTTCAGTCCTACACAAAATCAAAATTTATTTATTACGAAAATGTTCAAAATACGTTTCTAAGAAAATTCATTTAAACAATACGTTCCAGACATTGTAAATCTATTTGAGACTGGCGCCGTACTGGCGCGCCAAAATCTTCTCCGTTATTACTAAAGTCTGCACAGAGCTTATTTAAAGTAAGGAGTATATAGATAGTCAGTACCTAGAATATTTTTCAAAAGTAATCCGGTAAAATCCTATTAGCATATTCTTAAATGTAGAGATATAAAATTCTATTGTTTGAAGCAAAGGTCACTATACCTGACAAACTGTATATGTATACACAGACATATATAGTATGTAGATATAATATACTGAATATCGAAAATTGAGTATTCTTTGTTCACAAAACCCCCTATGAATAATTACGTGGAAGTAAAATAAGATATCTTTTATACTTCTGCAAAAGCTAATTGTACAGACAAGCTTAAGATATGATTTCGCAAAGAATGAAAGGCTCTACAAGAAAAAGTTTCTTATCATTTTTGGATAAATTCATCTGTTCGAAAGTTATTAGTACTTGAAATCCAATTTATAGTAAATTTTGAAAACCTTTCACTTTTCCAGCTTAACTATCAGACTTATCACAAGATGTCACGAAATCGTTTTTAAAGAAAATTTTACTCCTTACAAATTATTACCAATAAAGTTTTTCAAATTTCGCATTGTTATCTAGTTATTTTCGTTTTAATGTCAAGCTCTTAACAGGAGTAGTGTTCTATCCGATTTCCAGAGCTTGACATCAAAATGGGAATAACTAGAAAACAATGCGGAATTTGGAAAAACACAATTCAAAATAATTTGTAGAAAATAAAATTGCCTACAAAAAAAAGTTCATGACATTTTGTGATAAGTCTGATAGTTTCGCTGAAAAAGTCAAAGGAACTCGAAATTTATTATAAATTTGACTTCCAGTGCCAAAATATAACTTTTGAACCAATGAATTGATCAAAAAATAAGAAATTTTTTTTGTAGAGCTTCAAAGCTACAAAAATATGTCTGCGGATTTCTACTCAATGAAACTTTTGAACCTGCTTCCGAGAACAAAAAAAATTTGTTTTTTTTTAAACACCCTAATATACATTAGGGTGATCATTAAATATTAAATTTTTTCAGACACCCCATAACTTTCTTCTTTTTAGTGAAAAAATATATGGGAAATTTGGTTTTTTATTTTTTAAGTAACGAGAATAAGTGCGTAGGACGCGATCAAAGTTTTTTTTTCGATACAGCCCATACGGAAAAAATATATATCCGGATATATCCGGGCAAATCTGGAATATGTTACATATATGCAACATATACGTAACATATTCCAAATTTGCCCGGATATATCCGTATATATATTTTTCTCGTATGGGAGTCGCGGTTTTTTCGAGCTCAAAGAGGCAAGTTTTGGGGCCCCGTATGAAAAAACCATATACTGTCGATAATATATAAAAAAATATATGGTAAATAACTGACCATATATGGCGGCAAAATTATTACTATTGATTAATATATGATTTATGATATATAATAATTTATACGTTTAATATTATAATAATCCATATCATTTATAATATATGTAATTATATACATGTGATATTGTATCAAAAATTATATGTCCGCTATATATATTAATTTATAACGTAAAATATATGTTTTATCTTATAAATTAATTTATAATTTCAATATTATTATAATCCATATAATTTATAATATATGTAATTGTATACATATGATATTACATCTCAAATTATATTCTCGTTTTATATATAAACTTATAATTTCAATATTATAATAATTTCGAAATTATTATATATAAATAATTAAAAAAATACACTCATACCAAAAATTAAAGGAACAAAAAAATTTGAGAAATTTTTTAGTGATTTTTGCAAGACTGTAACTTCATGAAAATTAATCGTATCGAGATTTAAAAAAAAGCATTTTATAGCATGAAATCTTTAGTTTTATATTTGTAAAAATATATATAAACATATATCTATATAAATATATATTAACATACATTTATACAAATATATGTGAACATATATTTATATAATTATATATTTATATGTATAAATATTATATGTCAGTCATATAATTAAATCATATATCTTATCATATAACTTAAAGTATAGTATAAAATATTATAAGAATATTTATAAGTTAGCATGTAAAAAAAATATATTACCGATATATATGTTGCAAATTATAAAATCATATAATATTTCGGCAAAATTTTGTATATGGCTCTATATATGACTTCATATAATTCCATATAATTTATCATATATTTTGAATTATACTGAAGATCATATATTGCTTTTTCATACGGGGCTGGTCTGCAGAGTCAATCGATAGACCGATTTTTTTTTTGAACATCCTAATATATATATGTGTATAAATATATTCATATTCATCAAGAAAATTTGGGTGAATCCTATAAAAACAAAAGTACGTAAACGTATTCTTATCGTCAATATTGACAACAATGAACAGATTACAGAAAGAAATGTAGTACGGAAGTACTTCATACTCATAAAATTATACATTTGCAATTGATGATTCGTTTGAGAGATCATCATAAATTTCATTTAATAAATTGAAAGCAGTACTAATGTTATCCTTACTTCCTTTGTCTCTTTCTGAAATTTATCAATCAATCGGTTATCATTATTGTTGTTGTTTCTTCCACCGTATTTTTTTTTATAAATCTATATACTAGATAAGAAAAATAGAAATAATAATTCATATAGGAACCGATAAAAAAATGTAAATATTATCAAGTTTTGAAAATTTTCGACTAATTAGTAAAGATAACTTGAAATATACGTAGCCAACCAAAAAGTTACGAAATAATTATCGTTTACTGCCGCCATAGCAATAATTCTAATATAGAGAATGAGTTGAATATTTCGAAAGCGGCCGTTCGAAAATTGAAGACGTGGAAACTCGACAAAATACTATGGCGCCTCAAAGATAAATGTAATACATAAATCACTCAATGGTCAACACGTGTAATCGTTGTTAGCGATCCCTTATGTTGCGCGCTGCTGGGAATTCACACTTAAGCTTTGGGACAGACATTGAGCTTTACAACCGCTTAGTTCTGGGCTTCAAAGTAAATAAGATTTAAATGACGAAACACCTTATTACCGTAGACTCTCACCAATCCATTGTTCATTTATTAATTCAAAAATAATATAACTATAAATTTTCAAGCTGTACAGTCCGTTGCCCAGAGAAAGTACATGAATTTATGAAATATAATATTTGTCAAACGAATTAGTAATTTTCCTTTCTCTGAAAACATTTGAATTTTTTGTCTCTATAAAATCAAAACGAGTCCTGATGCTTATGTATAATCAAAATAAAAAAATGGATGACCGTGATATTAATTAATTCATGAATATTACGTTCTTTTTAAAAATTTTATAATCAAAATTATGTTTCCCTATTTTTATGATTTTCGTGTTTGAATGAATTTTTTTAAGTACGAAAAAAAAATTTTGGTTATGTTTCGAATTTTTAGATGACCTCCGAAATTATTCAATCAATTACAATGATTATAATTAAAATTAATAAAGATTATTGTAACGAAAAAACATAATTTTAAGACTATTTGATTAAGTTTTCTGCAAGGTATTGAAAAAGGAATGAACAAAAATTTTTTTTTGAAAACAGGGGTGAAAACCATAAGCTTTCTAATTTTTTTGAATTTTTTCTAGTGGTTTTAGAGAAAAATAAAAAATTTTGTTTTTTTTTCTAAGCTAATATCAAGTTTTACGTTGAGTCCTTCTAATTGTACGAATTAATGGTCAAACTTAGTGATGCGCAATCGAAATCGATTAATCGAACAATCGATGTTTTCGTTTCGATTGTCGATTTTTTAAATCGATTGTAGGCCTTTCGATTAATTGAAAAAAATCGATTCTTTTTTTTTGAAAACGATTTTCAATCATCGATTTTTTGTAAAATTAATTAAGAAAAAAAATTTGTTTTTCAAAGTCATTTACTTGAACAGTATAAAAATTGTTTGACTAATACAGGCAAACAAATGATAAACAACTTAAGCGAAATGATTAAAGGTAGATAGATATATATTTATAATCTTATAGATCAAAATTTTACGCTATTTGAAAAATTAAAAAATGATCGATTTTAATAATCTAAATAATAGATTTAAATAATTTAAATAAAAAATTATTAATTCAATACAATACTTAACTTATTGAGAAAATATTTTTTTTTCTGAACTGTTTTTACTGAAAAGTTCAAATAAAAAATTATTAAAAATAAACAAAGTATTTTATTTGATATTATTTTGAATATAAATCACCATATGAAAATTTCATATTTCGAAATACAAACTTATATTTATACGCGGTGATATTTAACTTTAAAATAAAATTTCGAAATCGATTTTCCAAAATAAATTGTTAGATGGTCGACTGTGCAACTTTAAAGTTGTGATCAAATAATCGACCGTCAAATAAAGTAAATATTAATAATTTTGAATTTGTGATTTTGGACCCATATTCGTTTTTTGATTTTGAACAAAAAATTATAAAATCGATTTTACACAATCGATTATTAAGCTATCGATTCTGCAACTATAAAGTTGGGAGAAAAAAAAATCGGTTTTTTCAAAAATCGATTATGTAAATAATCGATTGTTCAGAAACGATTAATTACCATAATCGATTTCTTCAGTCGATTCTATTCGATTGTGAACAATCGAATAGTTGCTTCGATTTCGGCAACACTAGGTCAAACGCGGTTCCAGTAACGCGTCGAACGACTTCATTGTAAAACTATTTCACTGCAGTATCTATGTACATATACATCATGTTTGTATGAAGTTACGGCGCTACTTGGCTTTCAAATGACGTCAATCGCAATTTTATTTTTTAAGTACTTCTAAATGAGCCATTAGAAAAATACTTATGCGTATACGATAACTTTCTGATAAAAAAAATAAGTTTACTGATAATCAGTGCACTTACACTTTTTGTCATACATATCCATAAAACATTTTTTATCTATATGACATTACATCACGACTGTAATTAGCGGTTATATTTTTAAAAAATCTCGAGAACTTCAAAACCATTCAGTTATCTCGACGTTTTTTTTTTTTTTTTTTTGTGTGAATCACGTGTAACTTTAAATGTATGGTAATTATATGAGCAATCGTGAAAACTTAATCCTTTTTTAAAACAGTAGTGATTTCTTTTGTAGAATTTTCAATGTGTCTATAAATTGGTACAGGGGGTTTGCTTTTCAGGAGAGTGATTTCGGAGTGATGTGATTCTTAGTTAAATCCGCATTCGCTCGTCCAGAGCTTTAATAATAAAATAAACTCTCCTTGAAAGTGAATTTCATTCTGAGAGGAAAAAATAAATTTTTAAAAATCATCCACTTCGCATTCACTTTTAATTCACTTCGGATTTAACCCGCGTTCACTTCGTAAATTTATCATAGTGTATCTCCTCGCAACTTAATGGCTTTCATATTCAATGACCTATTCGAGCTAAATCAGAGGACCATTTAAAAAAATACTTGAAAGTTTCCATTTTTTAATTATTATGATGAGATTTTAAAACTAAAGAAAAATGTAAAATTACTGCAACATATTATACTTTTGAGACACTTGCACACTTATGTATATATGGAGCGACTACGTCACTATACTGTAAAAAGAGCGGTGTTAAAAATGGACTCGTTTTAACTCCGCCCGGTGTTAAAATAAAATTACACCGGTGTAGAAGGAGTAATACACCGGTGTTAAAAATACCGGTATTAAATCGGGGTAACCGGAGTAAAAGCGGAGTAATGCTGGTGTAAAAGCGGGGTAAATTGCGTCCGCTTGGAGTATTAACTTTAAAGATTATAAAACACAAAAAATGTCAGTTCTTTATGAAAATTAATAAAAAATATCATTTATCAACAAGTATAGTGATCGAGTAAGTAAAAATATTCACAAAATAAAATATTTTAACACCGGTAAAGAATATCTACACCGGCGACGGCGTTATTTTAACACCGGTCTAAAATATTTACACCGGTGGCGGCGTTATTTTAACACCGGTACAGAATATTTACACCGGCGGCGGCGTTATTTTAACACCGCTTTCGGGGGTAAATTTAACACCGATAATTTTAACACCTACACCGCTTGGACTTACCCCGGTGATTTTTTACAGTGTACTTATATTATTAATATTCATAATTTCGGATAAGTCCGTCAACCATCGATCGTCATCGATCGCCGAATATTTTCCCCCACGCTGATATGATATTCGGTAGCGTCACAGTACACAGCAAACATAGGGTAAACGCACCAATAGATGGACGGTTAAGCAGACTCTCATGTTTTTTAATCGAAATGAAGCTATAAAATATAAATAAGTTATAATAAAATGAATTATACTTAAGCAAAAATGTTTAATCAACTAGAAAAAAATAATTAAAACTTTGTATAACTTAGTGTTTGATTATAAAAAAGGAAAATTTAAGAAAAAGTCAAAATCCCCAGTAGATGGACGAAATCTCTGATAGATGGACGCTTCTTGCAAATGATATTTTCATCTTCTTATATATATAAAAAATTATTAAATTTTTGATAATACCAGCATGTGTTTAATACAATTAATTAAAAAAACAAATGTGAGATAATAATTTTCTAAATATATGTAGTATTTTTATTATCTTAAAAAATTTCTCACTTTTACATATTAGGTAGGGGTGTGCGAATCTTGTTCGAATCGAATCGAGTCGAATAGTTAGATTCGATTCGATATTCGAGTCGAATATTGAATAGTTTGAAAGATTCGAGTCTTCGCACACCCCTAATATTAGATAACGCAAAATATATGATAATATATTACGTAATATTAATTAACAATTTAAAAATTATTAATTATTTTGCTTAGATTTTATTTATATTAAAAAAATAATAAATAAATAAAAATGAGTTTATGTCACAAACAATTTTATTTAAACGTTATGAAAAAAAAAAAAAAAATTGAAAATTTACCCGATAAATCCAATGTCCATCTATTGGGTTAAGGTCAGAAATTTATCTCCAATAGATGGACGGCAAATTTTATTAAATTTTTTAAATTTAATTAGTTAATTATTAAATTAATAAATTTGTTAATGAACTACGAACATAATCACATGATACCTATCTTATTTTTTTATTTATTTATATTAGTTATAACAAATATAGTTTACCGGTTTTCTGCTTAACCGTCCATCTATTGGTGCGTTTGACCTAAATAGAAAAAATTTTCAGTTGCCGTTTAAAAAGAAAATTTAATTTTCGCGGGCAAAATGGGGGACCATCTAGAAATGGTAAAAAAAAAAAATTTCTGGATTTTAAATGAATTTGATTAAATTAAATTGTTTTGTAAGTAATTTACATAACGAAAAATGATATTTTAGATGATTGTTTGATACAAAAACAAAAAACTATTTTAATAAAAACCAAACCCCGTATGACAAAACCATATACTCTGTCGATAATATATAAAAAAATATATGGTAAATAACTGAACATATATGGCGGCAAAATTATTACTATTCATTAATATATGATTTATCATATATAATAATTTATACGTTTAATATTATAATAATCCACATCATTTATAATATATGTGATTATATACATGTGATATTGTATCAAAAATTATACGTCCGCTTTATATATTAATTTATAACGTAAAATATATGTTTCATCTTATAAATTAATTTATAATTTCAATATTATTATCAACCATATAATTTATAATATATGTAATTGTATACACATGATATTACATCTCAAAATATATTCTCGTTTTATATATAAACTTATAATTTCAAAATTATAATAATTTCGATATTATTATTCATAAATAATTTAAAAAATACACTCATACCAAAAATTAAAGGAACAAAAAAATTTTAGAATTTTTTTAGTGATTTTTGCAAGACTGTAACTTCATGAAAAATAATCGGATCGAGATTTAAAAAAAAGCATTTTATAGCTTGAAATCTCTAGTTTTATATTTATGCAAATATATATAAATATATATTTATATGAATATATATTTACATACATTTATACAAATATATGTCAACATATATTTATATAATTATAGATTTACATGTATAAATATTATACTTCAGTCATATAATTAAATCATATATCTTATCATATAACTTAAAGTATAGTATAAAATATTATAAGCAATTTTTATAAGTTAGCATGTAAAAAAAATATATTACCAATATATATGTTGCAAATTATAAAATCATATAATATTTCGGCAAAATTTTGTATATGGCTCTATATGTGACTTCTTATAATTCCATATAATTTATCATATATTTTTAATTATACTGAAGCTCATATATTGCTTTTTCATACGGGACTGTTTACTGCATCAAGCCGTTTAAAAGCGTGGGTGTATTATTGTAATTTCGTACCACTTGAAAGTGATGAAGATCGCGTCGACCCATATACGTTTTTTACAGAGTATATATACAAAGCTATCCGAAAGATTGGAGATTTATTTACGTGGCTATCGATGAGCGCCGAAAAATATCGATCATATTTCAAATTTTATAGCTTTACGCTTTTTCCCTCAGCTGATTATATACCGTATCAAGCTTAGAAACGAAATAAAGTATATTTTTCTAAAGTGTCCTTCACACCTTAGTTCATTAGAATACTTTAGCCCATCAGTCATAAAGTATTTCTTATAAGAATAGAGTAATACTTTAAATGTACGTCTTAAACTCCCTTCACAAAGAGGATTTATTTTAAACGAACAATTGAAAAGTGCGAAGTCTTTGTATATTCATTGAATTTACTGTCTGGACGTTGGCGCCAGATTTTAAATAGTGGGACCCTTAATATCTTCGTATCTATATATACTTTTACTGCCTGTAAATTACTGTACCTCAGAAAATTTTACTTGGGAGCCGACAGAATATTCGAAAGAGAGGGAATGAGTAGACAATTTTTAACACAGACAATAACATACAGAAGGTTGGTATACCTACAGACCACGTTTTCCTATAAATTGGCATACCCAGAGGCATTCGACATCAGTTACCTCAGCGGCTTCCATCAAGTAACTTCGCCATCTACGTTTTAACTTATTACAGTTAATACTTCCGACATACCATGGATTTTGACGATTTCATAAATGACGAACTTACAATCTCTAATTTTGATTTTCAATCGGTGTGGAGTGACTATTTTCCATCATCAGACTTTCAAGATTTCGCATTTTCACCAGAAAGTATACTATCAGAAGAATCAATTTCTTCTCCATCCTCCAGTTCTGATGAAGTCCAGTTTTCTGAACAACCCTCGGGAAAAATTGTGAAAGTGGATGAAGATGGAGTAGAAGCAGAAGGTAATTAAACATTTATAAGTGCAAATTATTTTATAGATTTTTTTTTTAATTTATTTTTTTAATTGCTGAAAATCGCGCTAATTTTTAAATTTATTTTTTCTTGAACTGTGTAAATTAGTCATCAAAATTTAATTTATTGTTCATATCCGTTTATTATATACTAACGTCTCGAAATCCTATTGCGGTGGACTATAGTTTCGATTAATTTGATAGTTCCAGTGTTATTTTTAGAGTATTTTATAAAAAAAAAGTATGAAAAACTTTTTAGAAAATGTTTTAAATATTTTTTATTGTTCTTTCGTTGCAACTTATAACAATAACTTTATAAATATTTACTATTAGTTGAGTGAATAAATATTACAATATTCTTATTTTATTTTATAGCTAGTGAAATCCCAAACAGAAGATTGCGAACTACATTTACCGACGAACAACTTCTTCATCTGGAGGAGTTATTTGAGAAGGACAAATATTTATGTCGCCCGAAAAGAATTTTAACTGCAAAGAAATTAAAACTTAGAGAAAGACAGGTAAGAGAATTTTTATATTTTTGTTTCTGCACAGTAAAAAACGAATCGTCAAAGTGTAAAAAAAACGTGTGTTAAAAATCTGAGTGTTGAATTTTTAACACTTTTGTGTGTCAATTTAACACACGGTATTTATCTTGTTTGAACTGTCGCAATCGATTGATTTTTTAACACACAAAAATGTCATTTTATTCGAAAGTAACACTTTTTATATGTTACTATGAAATCAACACACAAAATATGGAAAAAATAATGTCGAGTATCACAAAAGAATTCTTGGAAAATTTTTAATTTTAACGTATACGTGTGTAACTTTTTTTAACACTCGAAACATGTTAAAGTAACGTATGAATAAGTGTAAAACGTTTGTTTTACACACGGTATGTGTTGATTTTGACGAATCCTTTTTTACTGTGTGCTTATTCGCGAAATCTATATAACATGTGTTAATTCACAAATTATCTATTATCAACAAAAAAAAATTTTTTTTATATTGGAGGTGTGCAAATATATGATACTTAAGTTAGCCGACGTCTAATACATTAAAAAAAAAATATTTAATAAATGGCACTTATAATTTTTATACTCTTCTACACGTGCATATTTTTAGTTGTTTTTTTTTTTTTTTTTTTTAATTGATACATTGAATAGAATTAAAGAATGGGTAATTGTCTGCTAACTTCGGGATCGTTATAAATATTAATAAAATCTCGCACAGAAAATAAATTATTCGTGTTCGAAATGCTATAGTTTTTTAGTAAAGCCGCACCGTGTTGACCACGTGGCGAAAATTAAAATAAACACATGCAAAAATTACTATGGTCATAGTAAAATAGACAGCGATTATATTACAAATTACTGTAATTATTGGAAACCTGACGTCAGCTATAAATTCCATTACCATTTCGTAGAACTGATAATTCTAATAAAATACTTACATAGGTTATATTTTTAAATTCGAGATAAAGAGGTCCAAGTGTATGTATTCGAGTTATGGAGGGTAAAAATGTACAGAAATAGCTTGTAGGGACTCACTAATTATTTCGACTTATAGAGGGTAAAAATTTCGAGCAACGGAGGTTTTGGGTCTTGGAGGGAAGGGGATGAAATATTTCTTCGAGTTTAGGAGGTTTTCGACTTATCGAGGTTCGACTTACAGAGTTTCTACTGTATATGATTTCGGGTCGAACCGTGTTGACCGCGTGGTGAAAATTGAGATAAACAAATGCAAAAATTACTATGGTCACAGTAAAATAGACAGCGATTAAATCACAAATTACTGTAATTATTGGAAATTTTAGTATAGTCGTAGTAATTGTTTCATGTGTATACTTCAATTTTTGTCACATGGCCAACATGGTGCAGCTTTACTATGACACCATATCATTTCAAACGAGAATAATTTCTCTGCGCAATAATCAATTTCAATTTAAAAATATAGAATTTTTGATTTGATTTACAAATAAATGAATAAAAAATTATATACTTCAAAAATTTGTACATAAAAAAATTAAATTTCTTACGTGATTCTTTATGCCAAATATAGAATGTATTTTGACTATTAACCCGCGTAAAAAAATTTTATTCATAATTAATTTATATCTGAATTTCATCCCGAAACTCAGATCGTGACACAAATATGAGTTTCATCATGATTTTGTATCAACAACTTTAATCACGACAAAATTATGACTCAGTCTAATTTTTATCCAAGTGATCCAAAGTTTATTCACTAAATTAATTTCATAATCGAAACTGATTTACGTAAATCAAATACTTTATAGGAGAAATTTATTGGCGATTTTTTAATCGAGGAATTTGACAAAAGGTAAAAATTCAGTCAAGTTTCTACCTAAATCATCCCAAGTCCAATTCGAAGACAGAATAAATTAATGTAGAATTGATTCGGGTTTACTAGACGAAAATTTTGAGTAAATTCATGATGAAAGTCATATTTGTGTCACGATCTGAATTTCGTTATGAAATTCAAATTGAAATTCATTATGAACAAAAAATTTTTTTACACGGGAATTATTATAAAACTTCACATAGATGTGATATTTGAAAGTTTCTAAGTTCATAATTTTTTTACAGGTTAAAGTATGGTTTCAAAATCGTCGGATGAAAGACAAAAAACCATCCAAGAAAGTCGGAGACGGCAGCAAGGGTAAAAACAACTCGTGTTCCGATAATGAGGGCATAAAAAAAATAATAAATCCGTTGATCGCCGAAGAAGATGCACAATATAGAAGAACAAATGGATCAGCTGGGTATGATTCAACTGTATATCATCATCATCATCATCATCATCGTCTGCCACAAAATGCCGAGTTGGAACCCAAAATATACGATAGTTATTATCCTAATGCCGGCAGCTGTCAAACATACATCGGGAGTCAACAAAACGGGAATATGGGCTACACTGAGAACTATGGTTATGGTAACTTTCATACCAACGGATACAATAATAATTATTACCCTTGCCCTATCACCAGAGAAGTCAATAATATCCACAATAATTATGAATATTATTCACAACCTGATGATAAATACGTACAGTACAACGACTATGATAACTACTATACGACGACTGAAGTCACTGAAAGTGACTTGAACTTTTACCAAGCCGATGGGAGTCAGACTTCAGAACAAGATTGGAATTCTTCTACAAAATCTGATCTATCATATGATTTAAGCGACGTTATTACGGAATTTAATTATTAATGCTTTCGCCTGACAATTAACTTATAAAAACTATTTATCAATTATGCACTCCAAGATTAAGTGTGTGGTAAATATTAGCACATTTGCAATATACTGTTTAAATGCTATAAACTATAAAAAACTATAATTTTACTTCTGGTTTCAAAATTCGAACACATTCAACGTATGTTAAACTAATACGTTCGTAACAAACTTGGCTTCAAAGTGTACACGGAAGAAAAAAACTTTAAAAATTAGTGTTTAAAATTATAACCCGGAACCCGGTTGTCAATATGGGGAATTTTAACATTCAAATAGTAAAGTTTATAATACGTGTCGTCTATTTTCTAAGTATCAGTTACGATTTTTAAAGTTCAAATAGTAATTTTTTATACATAGACAATAAATCTTCATACTTATCCTGTAATTATTCACGTTTGAATCATAAACGAAAAAATTACTATTTTAAATGATGGTATTTACTGATCACTTTATCATTATATTACTTGTCATTCTCAATTTATATAGTTCATTTTTTTCCGTGTATTCAAATTTTTCAATTCTTTTAAAAATTAGTTCTAGTCATATGAATTATTATTGGATCTGAAAACTCATATTGTTAGAAAAAAAAATACGAAATATTTGTCATAAATGTTGCAAAAATTCTAATTTATTATGTCGCTATTGTTGTAAATATCGTTCTAAATTATTTTTATTTTTAAATCAATTGTAAGGAGATGTTGAGCATTCCTGATGATTCAACTTATTGATACTGCCATATTAATTTATTATAATCGATTACAAGCTATTGATAAATTACCCTAATTTATTGAATGTTTATAATTATCTAAGCGTTTTTATATAAATTTTTTTTTTTCCCGGCTATATATCGAACCGAATATATGCATTGTAATAATAATATCTAGGCAAAAATTAGTAATAATATTTATTTATTTAAGTTTTATACTTCCTGTTTTTATATAAATAACTGATGTGTTAATAATTTAATTAAAAATTGTGATAACTTTTTAATTATGTGTTTTTTTTATTCAATTATTAATTATTAGTTAATTTTTTTTAGTTTTTAAAGAAAGCAAATTCATATATAAAAATGTATAGGGGAGGGTGGGGCAAAGCGGCCCCCATGAGGCAGAGCGGCCCCCCTGAAATTTTGACCAAAAAAAAATTTTTTTTTTTTTCGACTAATTACTATAAATCCGATATGTTTGCGCATTTTTACCCCTACGCATGACATTTGGGGCAAAATGGACAAGCCCAAAATTTTGAAAAAGTGATTTTTTCATATTTTTATCGTCAAATTAAAAAAAAATTGTTATAATTCCACATTTCTAGCCCTACGCATAACACCTGGGGCAAAATGGACCAGCCGGAACTTCCGAAAAAATTATTTTTTCATATTTTTCGGCCGTTTCTTTATGTAAGAGGCAAATTTGGTCACTAAAAATTTATAAAAATTAATTTTTTTTTTTTAGTTGATAAATTTTTGAAATAAAGTAAAATTATAGAATATATTTTTTTTTTATTAAATAACAATTAGTAATTAAGGTAATCGAGAGTGAACGATTTTTTACGCTTTAAAAAATTTTTTTCGAGTAATATAAAACCAAAAATAGTTGTCAAGAGTAAGAAATACATTCTTAATGATGAAAACAATTTAAAAAAAAAAAAACGAAAAAAAAATTTTTTTTTATCACTTTTTGAAGGGGGGCCGCTCTGCCCCACAAAAAAAAAAAAATATTTTTCAGAATTTCGGCAAAATGTCCATAAATTTGTTCGAAATAGGACAAAAGTAAAGTGATCATATGGTTGAAAGCCACAAAAAATAATCATTGGCTTAGGGGGGCCGCTCTGCCCCACCCTCCCCTACAATTTGAGGGATAAAAATACTTTACAATTGTTCAAGTCAAATTAACAACAAATTGATGTAAAACTTTGCCTGAAAATTGACGAAAAAAATTTTCTAGTCAACTTTTTAAGTGAATTTGCATTTTGATTCGGGTAGTGAATTTTCATCAAATTGGGTAACAAGTTGTACATAAATTGTTGTCAAAAGCGGAAAAGTCCGAAGATGACGGAAATTTGACGAAAAATACGAGGAAACTTTTGTAAGTAAACTTTTGTTAAAGCAAACTGTGTTTACTTAAGGTAGTTTGCGACCAACTTGACGACAAGTTGTCAACAACTCTAGCTTTTGCAACTTAACCTGCTACAAGTTACCGCCAACTTTCTCTCAGTAAGTGACCGTCAACTTATTGGATTTCCAACTTTTGGTTCAAGCGAAACTAGAGCGGTGCTGCTATTGGCACCATCCACGGAAGGAATCCGTGTCTCTAAACGGCAATAGTTAGAAATACGGATAAAATTTCCGTGGATGTAATAGAGATACGGATAAAATTTCCGTGGATGTAATGGAGATACGATTATTTTTTTCTTTTTTGATTATAATTTATCTTTTTTGATTATAATCATAATTAATTCTGTTTTATTGTAAATTTTGTTTTGTTATTAATTCGAAATAATGTTGAATTCAAAAATTTTTGATGAATTATGAAGTATATTGAGTTAATTAATTGATAAGTTCAAATAATCAATTTTTTTCTGTTATTAATTCATTAATTATTTTATTCCTCCTATTCGGCCCACTGTAACTTCGTTTCTGTCGAGTTTAGAATAAAAATGGACATGGACAATTTCGTAGAGAATTAAATTTCCTCTAAGATAGTCGAGAGCAAAATTTAAAAAAAATTTCTTTGTGTAGTTATTTTAAAAATAAAAAATTTTACAGTTATTTAAATGGGAAAGGAGAGCCCCCATTGCGCCAGCTCAATTTTTGAGATATTGAGCTCAAACTTTAGGAGAATTTTTTTTTTTATATTGAAGAAACTTTTAAGATACGTTTAATTGAAAAAAAAATAAAAATTATTTTGACATGGTCTAATATATATATAGGGGAGGGTGGGGCAGAGTGGCCCCCATGGGGCAGAGCGGCCCCCCTGAAATTTTGACCAAAAAAAAAATTTTTTTTTTTTCGACTAATTACTATAAATCCGATATGTTTGCGCATTTTTACCCCTACGCATGACATTTGGGGCAAAAAGGACAGGCCCAAAATTTTGAAAAAGTGATTTTTTCATATTTTTATCGTCAAATTAAAAAAAATTAGTATAATTCCACATTTCTAGCCCTACGCATAACACCTGGGGCAAAATGGACCAGCCGAAACTTCCGAAAAAATTATTTTTTCATATTTTTCGGCCGTTTCTTTATGTAAGAGGCAAATTTGGTCACTAAAAATTTATAAAAATTAAATTTTTTTTTTTAGTTGATAAATTTTTGAAATAAAGTAAAATTATAGAATTGATTTTTTTTTTTATTAAATAACAATTAGTAATTAAGGTAATCGAGAGTGAACGATTTTTTACGCTTTAAAAAATTTTTTTCGAGTAATATAAAACCAAAAATAGTTGTCAAGAGAAAGAAATACATTCTTAATGATGAAAACAATTAAAAAAATCGGTCTGTCAGTTGACCCTGCGGGCCAGCCCCAAAACTTCCCGCTGTTTTCGAGCTCGCTGAGCTCGAAAACATTATTGTGAATATATTTTCGAGCTCTTCGAGCTCGCAAATACTTTTGTATGCCATTGTTTTGTAAAAAACCATTTTTTAGCATTTCTTTCTTCCACGATATCTCGCGAACGAATTAACCGATTTTGATGGTTGAGGTGGCAATCGACGCGTTTTATCAAGTTCTAAAGCTGGTCGAATTTTGAAATTGATTTATTCAGCCGTTTTTGAGAAATTTCAAAAAAACCAAGGAAAAAATTTTTTTTGAATTCTTTCGTCAACGGTTTCTCTTGAACGAATAAACCGATTTTGATGGTTGAGGTGGCATTCGACGCGGCTTATAGAGTTTTAGAGCTGATTAGATTTTGGAATCAATCCATCGAGCAAATTGGAAGTTATCCAAATAAAACATTTTTAAAAAAATTTTATTTTTGAAATATCTCTGAACGCACCCTACCGATTAAGTTCAAATTTCTACGGCCTCAAGACATTAACAAGCCGCGTCGAATGACACCTCAACGATCAAAATCGGTTCATCCGTTCAAGAGTTATGAATATTTACATACATACATACGTACGTACGTACACACATACATACACTCGGACATCATCGTGAAATTAGTCAGGATAGCTTCCTAGGACCTCGAAACGTCGACATCTGATGGAAATTCGATTTTCGTAAATCGGACCGAAACCAATAACTTCCCGAATTTTTGAAAATTTACAATTTTCTTAGCGGGAAGTTAAAAAAAAAAAAAACGAAAAAAAAAATTTTTTTATCACTTTTTGAAGGGGGGCCGCTCTGCCCCACAAAAAAAAAATAAAAAAATTTTTCAGAATTTTGGCAAAATGTCCATAAATTTGTTCGAAATAGGACAAAAGTAAAGTGATCTTATGGTTGAAAGCCACAAAAAATAATAATTGGCTTAGGGGGGCCGCTCTGCCCCACCCTCCCCTATATATATATATTAGGGTGGTCCGTTTGGAACGACTTTTTTTTTTTTTTCGCTCCCACTGAAAAATATTGTTGTAGACATTGAAAAAATAATTCTCTGAAAGTTTTAGCTCTTAATTTTAATTCTAAGTACTTTACATTTGATTTTGAAGTTTTCCCATTTAAAATACATGGGAAAGTTGGGATTTTTTTTTTAATTCTCTATAACTCAGCCACATTTTAAGTTATCGGGTCGCCGTTTGCGGCATTTTTTAGGTAATTTGATACTCTTCAAAAGTCTCCTTTATAGTTTTACTCGGACTCTAATTGTTTTTTCTGTATTGGTTCTGAAAATAATTTTTTTAATAATAATTTGAGTTTTTAGTTGATATTAACTAAATAACGAAATTTACAGAAAAAGTGCAAATGACGATTTTGTAGGAAATTTTATTCGCTACAAAAAAGGTCCTCTTAGTTAAGTAGCTTAAGTTCTCCGTTCACGTGATATAGGGATTTTAGTAATTTTGCAAATAAAATATTTGTCAAAAATTTTTCCGAAGTTCATCAATTTGACCCCTTTTGATTTTAATGACTGGATTAAATTAATGAAAGGAAAATTATTTACCGATTTAAAATTGAAATGAAATAGTATTTGGTGGAATTGTTGGACAAATATTTTATTTACAAAATTACTAAAATCCCTATATCACGTGAACGGAGAACTTAAGCTACTTAACTAAGAGGACCTTTTTTGTAGCGAATAAAATTTCCTACAAAATCGTCATTTGCACTTTTTCTGTAAATTTCGTTATTTAGTTAATATCAACTAAAAACTCAAATTATTATTGAAAAAATTATTTTCAGAACCAATACAGAAAAAACAATTAGAGTCCGAGTAAAACTATAAAGGAGACTTTTGAAGAGTATCAAATTACCTAAAAAATGCCGCAAACGGCGACCCGATAACTTAAAATGTGGCTGAGTTATAGAGAATTAAAAAAAAAATCCCAACTTTCCCATGTATTTTAAATGGGAAAACTTCAAAATCAAATGTAAAGTACTTGGAATTAAAATTAAGAGCTAAAACTTTCAGAGAATTTTTTTTTCAATGTCTACAACAATATTTTTCAGTGGGAGCGAAAAAAAAAAAATAGTCGTTCCAAACGGACCACCCTAATATATATATATATATATATTAGACCGGTTCAAAAAAATCGACTATTTTTTTTTTTCAAAACTCGCAGTGAAATATCTTCCTAGTCATGAAAAAAGAAGCCTGTGAAAACGGTAGCTCTTAATATCAATTTTGAAAGGTCGCTCATCGTATATTTATATTTTACGTTTAAATAACATGGGAAAAAAAAGTTTTTTAGTTTTGAATTTTTCACCTCGGCAATGGCTGATTGTACGAATAAGCCTAGCATATATTTTTGTAGGGAATTTAACGTTCTACAAAAAAAGTCTCTTATCATTTTTTGATAAATCCATCTGTTCAAAAGTTATTGGAGCTCGAAGTCAAGTAAGAGTAAATTTTGATATCTTTTTACTTTTCCGGCAAAACTATCATACTTATTATAAAATGTCATTAAATCATTTTTGTAGACAATTTTATTTTCTACAAATTATCATTGATAAATTTTTTTAAAATTCTGCATTGTTTTCTAGTTATTTCCATTTTGATGCCAAGCTCTTAGCATAGATCAGAACACTATTTTTTTAGGAGCTTGGCATTGAAATGGAAATAACTATAAAACAATGCAGAATTTTAAAAAAATTTATCAATGATAATTTGTAGAAAATAAAATTGTCTACAAAAATGATTTAATGACATTTTATAATAAGTATGATAGTTTTGCCGGAAAAGTAAAAAGATATCAAAATTTACTCTTACTTGACTTCGAGCTCCAATAACTTTTGAACAGATGGATTTATCAAAAAATGATAAGAGACTTTTTTTGTAGAGCGTTAAATTCCCTACAAAAATATATGCTAGGCTTATTCGTACAATCAGCCATTGCCGAGGTGAAAAATTCAAAACTAAAAAACTTTTTTTTCCCATGTTATTTAAACGTAAAATATAAATATACGATGAGCGACCTTTCAAAATTGATATTAAGAGCTGCCGTTTTCACAGGCTTCTTTTTTCATGACTAGGAAGATTTTTCACTGCGAGTTTTTAAAAAAAAAAATAGTCGATTTTTTTGAACCGGTCTAATATATATATTAGACTGTATATATAGGTCTAATATATAGATATATATAAGCGAAATACCACTGACTGACTCATCACGAGATCTCGAAAACTATAGGTCTCGTTGACTCGGAATTTGGCATACATATTCTTTTCTCAACGTAGACGCTCACTAAGAACGGTTTTTATGAAACTCTTATTCAAATATTACTTTTTAGCAATTTACCGAATCCTCTCTTCTCGTTGGGTAACTACCAAACGCGCTTCTCTGATTGGCTAATACCGGATGGCGTAGCAATCGTTACCATAGTAATCGTTGTCATAGCAAAATAAAAATTGCTGACGAACTGAGAAATTCGATGGTGTAATTTTTAACTTCCCGCTAAGAAAATTGAAAATTTTCAAAAATTCGGGAAGTTATTGGTTTCAGACCGATTTTCGAAAATCGAATTTTCATCAGATGTCGACGTTTTGAGGTCCTAGGAAGCTATTCTGACTAATTTCCAGATGATGTCCGAGTGTATGTACACGGAAAAAAATTAATCGTGAATGCAACATGATGCAGTCATGTTGCATTCACATGATGAAATCATGTTGCATTCACATGATTTGTTATGTTGCATTCACATGATAGTCATGTTGCGGTAACATGAGAAAATCATGTGGCATTCACATGATTTGTCATGTTGCATTCACATGATAATCATGTTGCGGTAACATGAGAAAATCATGTGGTATTCACATGATTTGTCATGTTGCATTCACATGATAATCATGTTGCGGTAACATGAGAAAAATCATGTTGCATTCACATGATTTGTCATGTTGCATTCACATGATAATCATGTTGCGGTAACATGAGAAGATCATGTTGCATTCACATGATTATCTCATGTTACCGCAACATGATTATCATGTGAATGCAACATGACAAATCATGTGAATGCAACATGATTTTTCTCATGTTACCGCAACATGATTATCATGTGAATGCAACATGACAAATCATGTGAATGCCACATGATTTTCTCATGTTACCGCAACATGATTATCATGTAGCCGAAACATGACAAATCATGTGAATTCAACATGATTTTCTCATGTTACCGCAACATGACTATCATGTGAATGCAACATGACAAATCATGTGAATGCAACATGATTTCATCATGTGAATGCAACATGACTGCATCATGTTGCATTCACGATTAATTTTTTTCCGTGTATGTGTGTATGTACGTACGTACTTACGTGTGTAAATGTTCTATAACTTTTGAACGGATAAACCGATTTCGATCAATAAGGTGTCATTCGACGCAGTTTTTCAGTCTCTGACGCTGGTTTTTTTTGGAACTGATCAATCGAACGTTTTTGAGTTTATTCGAAAAAAACACTTTTTTGAAAGTTTTTCATTAACGATATCTCGTGAACGAATGAACCGATTTTGATGGTTGAAGTGGCATTCAAAGCGGCTTATGAATTTTACAAGCTGATTAGATTTTTGAATCAATCCATACAGCATATTACAAGTTATCGAAAAAAAACATTTTTGAAAAAATTTTATTTTTGGAATATCTCCGAATGCAATGAACCGATCAAGGTCAATTTTTCACAGCTTGTAGGAACGAATAAGCTGCGTCGAATGCCACCTGAGAGATAAAAATCGGTTTATCCATTCAAAAGTTACAGAATATTTACATACAGACGTACATACGTACGTACACACATACATACACTCGGCCTAGCACCCTAAGACATCGAGATCTGGTCGAAACTACGGATATGAAAAATTTGACATTTGTATCTGTATATATTTCCGTGGATTTTATACCGTATACGGAACTGATCCGTGTATGGTGCCAATAGACACTTCGTTTTGGGTTCTCAAAAATTATAAATAAATTTCTATTGTTAAGTGACGATGTTAAGGTTGTCGATCTTCTAATTTAGGGTCGGATTTAACGTCTCTAGAGTTATCGACGCGTATAGGGCCGTCGCGACTGTCCCACGGACCCAAACATTCAAGAATACGAAAATAATATAGGTTTTTGGGTTCTTAAAAGTCATAAATCAATTTCTATTGTTAAGTAACGATGTTGAGGTGGTCGATCTTTTAATTCAGGGTCAGATTAAACGTCTCTAGAGTTATCGACGCGTATAGGGCCGTCTCGACTGTCCCACGGACCAAAACATCCAAGAATACTGAAATAATATGGGTTTTTGAGTTCTCAACAGTCATAAATGAATTCCTATCGTTAAGTGACGATGTTAAGGTGGTCGATATTTTAATTTAGGGTCCGGATTAACGTCTCTAGAGTTATCGACGCGTATAGGGCCGTCTCGACTGTTCCACGGACCCAAACATCCAAAAATACGAAAATAACTTGGATTTTTGGGTTCTCAAAAGTCATAAGTAAATTTCTATTGTTAAGTGACGATGTTAAGGTGGTCGATCTTTCGAATTAGGGTCCGATTCAACGTCTCTAGAGTTATCGACGCGTATAGGGCCGTCTCGACTGTTCCACGGACCCAAACATCAAAAAATACGGGAATAACTTGGATTTTTGGGTTCTCAAAAGTTAGAAATTAATTTCTATTGTTAAGTGACGATGTTAAGGTTGTCGATATTTTAATTTAGGGTCCGGATTAACGTCTCTAGAGTTATCGACGCGTATAGGGCCGTCTCGACTGTTCCACGGACCCAAACATCCAAGAGTACGAAAATAATATGGGTTTTTGGGTTCTTAAAAGTCATAAATCAATTTCTATTGTTAAGTGACGATGTAGAGGTGGTCGATCTTTTAATTCAGGGTCAGATTTAACGTCTCTAGAGTTATCGACGCGTTTAGGCCCGTCTCGACTGTCCCACGGACTAAAACATCCAAGAATACTGAAATAATATGGGTTTTTGGGTCCTTAAAAGTCATAAATTAATTTCTATTGTTAAGTGACGACGTAGAGGTGGTCGATCTTTCAATTCAGGGTCAGATTCAACGTCTCTAGTGTTATCGACGCGTATAGGGCCGTCTCGACTGTCCCACGGACCAAAACATTCAAAAATTTGGAAATTACTTGGATTTTCGGGTTCTTAAAAGTCATAAATAAATTTCCATTGTTAAGTGACGATGTTAAGGTGGTCGATTTTTGAATTAGGGTCCGATTTATCGTCTCTCGTGTTATCGACGCGTATGGGGCCGTCTCGACTGTTCCACGGACCCAAACATCCAAGAGTACGGAAATAATTTGAATTTTTGGGTTCTCAAGAGTTATAAATAAATTTCTATTCTTAAGTGACGATGTTAAGGTGGTCGATATTTTGAATTAGGGTCCGATTCAACGTCTCTAGAGTTATCGACGCGTATAGGGCCGTCTTTACTGCCCTACGGACCCAAACATTCAAGAATACGGAAATAATTTGAATTTTTGGGTTCTCCAAAGTTATAAATTAATTTGTATCGTTAAGTGACGATGTTAGGGTGGTCGATCTTTTGAATTAGGGTCCTATTCATCGTCTCTAGAGTTATCGACGCGTATAGGGCCGTCTCGACTGTTCCACGGACCCAAACATCCAAAAATACGAAAATAACTTGGATTTTTGGGTTCTCCAAAGTTATAAATTAATTTCTATTGTTAAGTGACGATGTTAAGGTGGTCGATCTTTTGAATTAGCGTCCGATTTAACGTCTCTAGAGTTATCGACGCGTATAGGGCCGTCTCGACTGTCCCACGGTCCCAAACATCAAAGAATACGAATTCAATATGGGTTTTTTGGTTCTCAAAAGTCATAAATAAATTTCTATTGTTGAGTGACGATGTTAAGGTGATCGATATTTTAATTTAGGGTCCTATTAAACGTTTCTAGAGATATCGACGCATATAGGGTTTTCTCGACTGTCTTACGGACCAAAACATCCAAGAATACGAATTCAATATGGGTTTTTGGGTTCTCAAAAATCATAAATAAATTTCTATTGTTAAGTGACGATGTTAAGGTGGTCAATCTTTTAATTTAGGGTCCGATTTAACGTCTCCAGAGTTATCGACGCGTATAGGGCCGTCGCGACTGTCCCACGGACCCAAACATTCAAGAATACGAAAATAATATGGGTTTTTGGGTTCTCAAAAGTCATAAATAAATTTCTATCGTTAAGTGACGATGTTAAGGTGGTCGATCTTTCAATTTAGGGTCCGATTTAACGTCTCCAGAGTTATCGACGCGTATAGGGCCGTCGCGACTGTCCCACGGACCCAAACATTCAAGAAAACGAAAATAATATGGGTTTTTGGGTTCTCAAAAATCATAAATAAATTTCTATTGTTAAGTGACGATGTTAGGGTTGTCGATCTTTTAATTCAGGGTCAAATTAAACGTCTCTAGAGTTATCGACGCGTATAGGGCCGTCTCGACTGTCCCACGGACCAAAACATCCAAGAATACTGAAATAATATGGGTTTTTGAGTTCTCAACAGTCATAAATGAATTCCAATCGTTTAGTGACGATGTTAAGGTGGTCGATTTTTTAATTTAGGGTCCGATTTAACGTCTCTCGAGTTATCGACGCGTATAGGGCCGTCTCGACTGTCCCACGAACCAAAACATCCAAGAATACTGAAATAATATGGGTTTTTGAGTTCTCAACAGTCATAAACGAATTCCAATCGTTTAGTGACGATGTTAAGGTGGTCGATCTTTTGAATTAGGGTCCGATTTAACGTCTCTAGAGTTATCGACGCGTATAGGGCCGTCTCGACTGTTCCACGGACCCAAACATCCAAAAATACGAAAATAACTTGGATTTTTGGGTTTTCAAAAGTTATAAATGAATTCCAATCGTTAAGTGACGATGTTAAAGTGGTCGATTTTTTAATTTAGGGTCCGATTTAACGTCTCTTGAGTTATCGACGCGTATTCGGCCGTCTCGACTGATCCACTGACCCAAACATCCAAAAATTCGAAAATTACTTGGATTTTCGGGTTCTCAAAAGTCATAAATAAATTTCTATCGTTTAGTGACGATGTTAAGGTGGTCGATTTTTTAATTTAGGGTCCGATTTAACGTCTCTCGAGTTATCGACGCGTATAGGGCCGTCTCGACTGTTCCACGGACCAAAACATCCAAGAATACGAAAATAATATGGGTTTTTGAGTTCTCAACAGTCATAAATAAATTTCTATCGTTAAGTGACGATGTTAGGGTGTTCGATCTTTTGAATTAGGGTCCGATTTAACGTCTCTAGAGTTATCGACGCGTATAGGGCCGTCTCGACTGTTCCACGGACCCAAACATCCAAAAATACAAAAATAACTTGGATTTTTGGGTTCTCAAAAGTTATAAATGAATTCCAATCGTTAAGTGACGATGTTAAAGTGGTCGATTTTTTAATTTAGGGTCCGATTTAACGTCTCTTGAGTTATCGACGCGTATAGGGCCGTCTCGACTGTCCCACGGACCCAAACATCCAAAAATACGAAAATAACTTGGATTTTTGGGTTCTCAAAAGTTATAAATGAATTCCAATCGTTAAGTGACGATGTTAAAGTGGTCGATTTTTTAATTTAGGGTCCGATTTAACGTCTCTAGAGTTATCGACGCGTATAGGGCCGTCTCGACTGTTCCACAGACCCAAACATCCAAGAATACGAAAATAATATGGGTTTTTGGGTTCTTAAAAGTCATGAATAAATTTCTATTGTTAAGTGACGATGTTAAAGTGGTCGATTTTTTAATTTAGGGTCCGATTTAACGTCTCTTGAGTTATCGACGCGTATTCGGCCGTCTCGACTGATCCACTGACCCAAACATCCAAAAATTCGAAAATTACTTGGATTTTTGAGTTCTCAACATTCATAAATAAATTTCTATCGTTAAGTGACGATGTTACGGTGGTCAATCTTTTGAATTAGGGTCCGATTCATCGTCTCTAGAGTTATCGACGCGTATAGGGCCGTCTCGACTGTCCCACGGACCCAAACATCAAAAAATACGGGAATAACTTGGATTTTTGGGTTCTCAAAAGTTATAAATTAATTTCTATTGTTAAGTGACGATGTTAAGGTGGTCGATTTTTTAATTTAGGGTCCGATTTAACGTTTCTCGAGTTATCGACGCGTATAGGGCCGTCTCGACTGTTCCACGGACCCAAACATCAAAAAATACGGGAATAACTTGGATTTTTGGGTTCTCAAAAGTTATAAATTAATATCTATTGTTAAGTGACGATGTTAAGGTTGTCGATATTCTAATTTAGGGTCCGGATTAACGTCTTTAGAGTTATCGACGCGTATAGGGCCGTCTCGACTGTTCCACTGACCCAAACATCAAAAAATTTGAAAATTACTTGGATTTTCGGGTTCTTAAAAGTCATAAATAAATTTCTATTGTTAAGTGACGATGTTAACGTGGTCGATCTTTTAATTTACGGTTGGATTTAACGTCTCTAAAGTTATCGACGCGTATAGGGCCGTCTCGACGTTTAATTTTCGAACAAGTTACAGGCTTTTGAAATAGCGATGGACGTTAGATTTTTTTTTCGACAGCCTGTGACATGGTCAAAAATGAACCAAACGGCAATTTCTTTTTTTATTTTCTTTGTTTTTAGGTCTAGTTTCTAAAAAAAGTTACAATAAAATTGTTTGTAAGTGTCTTCAACTTTTTTTTCTTTTTTGAAAAAAATGCAAATTTTTTCGAGGATTACCACTTTCAATAAATTTTTCCGTCTCAATTCTTCAAAGTCGGCCGTTATCTTTAAGTCCTCAAAAATTTCCAGACTGATGTTTTGTAAAATAAGCCCAACTGGGCAAAAATTTTTTTTTCAATTGATAAAAAAAAATAGAAGGAATAGTCGGCCCACTCTAGGATTGGCGGGAAAAATTGCAGAATTAAATGAAGTTTTTTTTGAGAAAAAAAAAAAAAAAATAAAAAATAACGAACTTTAAGAAAATCACGGTTTTTTTCAAAAAAGCCGAAAATTTCATAGAGTTTATCATCATAAAATTTTTTTGTATTTTGTTTGAATAAGTACATTCAATGATAAAAATTTTGAAAAAAAAAACGTCCCGATTAGTCAATTTTTGAAGAAGTTATAGCTATTTGATAAAATAAAAGCCTTATTTTTGGAAAATTCATAACTTTTTTTGGGATAGGTAAAAAAATTTGAAAATTTTCTGAAAAATGATTTTAATGGGGTATATAAGGAAAAAAAATTTTTAGCCAAATCGAAAGGGGTCGGGGTCAAAAGTAGTCGATTTGGCGTGGAATGCCCCATATATATTTTATTTGTTAGTAGATAGAACTAAATATTTATTTAACGTATAAACATTATTAAATCCGACAACTAATCGTATAATATGGACAATTAACAATAAGCAATATAATAAGGGAAAGAGTGAGGGAAACTAGATGACGTCACGTTGGGTCTCGTCGTACGGCCTCTTCTTCCACCTCTTCGCCAGCCTCAATTAGTGCTGCCAGATCGTGCGATATTTTTACTCCTTCCCGTGGTGAAATAGCATGGAGTGTAATGGCAGGAGGGAGTAAAAATATCGCACGTTCTGGCAGCACTGGCCTCAATGTTCATTCAAAGTGGGGGAAACGCCGAGAAGCGCTATAGGGTTACTTCATTAGTATAATTCTTAATAAAAATAAATAAATTCCTGTTGTCCGAAAAGTGAAAAAAAAAAAAAATTTATACAGCTTTCCAGTATAGAAAAGTACAAAATTTTTTATATATATTTTATTTTTACCCAAAATTCGTAGAGTTTAATGATTTTCAAAAACTGCTAACTTTCCCTCCTTCATACTTTTTCAAAATTTAGAAGATTAAAAAAAAAATTTTTGTCATTAATTTTGATATTTTTCAAGAAAAAGAATCCGTTTAAGACCCCCCCCCCCCCCACCCCTATCCCTATTCCACTTAAAAACAAATTCCAGACCGCAAAAAAATTTTGTAAAGACCTTATTTATTTTTAATGACTGCAAACTTATAATTCTAATTTTTTTTCAAGAACAACATATTTGTTCCTGTCGAGAAATTTGAAAATAGATCAAACTCATGAAATAATAATATGAAAATTTTTTTTTTTTTTTTCAAATTTTTATGGGAGTCTGTCGTACCCTGAGTATTTCGTATCGCTGTGATGCTAAATAAATATATCAAACTCGTAGAAATATGATGATGAGAAGAAAATTTTCTTTAGCAAATTTTTAAAGGAGTCCGTTGTGCCCCAGTATCTCTTATATTTTTTTGAGCAACAAATTCGCACAATAAAATCCCTTGTTAAATAAAAGTATTAAAAATGATTTCACATGTTAAACGCCCATAAGAGATAGTATTAAAAAGGATTTGAAGAATTAGAAAGTATTCAAAACGATTAAAAATCAAATCCTTTTTAATACTTTTGAATCCTTTTGTTTAATAAGGGATATCAACACCCATACAATACAACCTTGTGTTAACAAGGTGAGATATATCTGGTAAGACATGAGTTCTATTTGTATAATTATAAATGACTAAACGAATTTTAAATCACTGTTAATGAATATTTAACTACCCAGTAGATATATATATACTATATGACTAGTATATATGAGTTAATGTTTTCGTTTAAATATCAATAAATTTAGTCATGAAAAACACATATCAATTTAACTTAAATATCCTTATAAATTTGAAAATTATAATTTTTTTTTTCCAGTATGTAATAAAATTATCGATCCGTGTACGTGCATGTTTAAAAATATATGGCTTTTACCTTACACATTCTGTATAATACTTCAGAGTTCTAACGTTATCAATGATTCACATTTTTACAAGAAATTTTTGTTTAAACATAAAACGTTTAAAAAATTTCATATTTTTTTCAATCACAGCTCATTGTAGTTCATTAACTAATAAAGTAGTATACGTACTCAAAGATCATTGTCTATGATTGTGCATTGGTTATCAGTACTACAACGACTAACAATAAATCCTTTAATAACAATAGTAACAGACGTAATTTTTTGTAATCGTCAAACGATCGCATACGCAAAAGTATTTTTTTCCTGACTGCATTGCTCATTTTTAAAAGTACTCGAGAAGTAAAATTGCTGTACACCGCGGACAGCGCCATCATAAACCCTAGAACGCCACAGATACACTCTCGATATGTGCTTATGTTTTACTGTAGCAGTGAAGTCATTACATAATTTATGAATAGTGATTACAACCTTAAATGAAATATTATAATTATTGCTTACAATTATCCTCCAAAATAAAATACTTAATTTTCAGTATAAAAGCTTAACTTATTTGCACAAAGTAATTTAAAAAAAAAAGTAATAGCATTAAAAATATCTTAATTAATCGAAGTTCTTACAATCTCAGTAATAATAGTATTTGGTGTCTTCTTACCTAACACTATAAGTTTCCACAAATAAGAATTAATAAATATAAATAGTAAAATAAGTAATTTAAAAGAGCATAAAATTCTATACTGTAAAAAATCACCAGGGTAAGTCCAAGCGGTGTAGGTGTTAAAATTGGCGGTGTTAAATTTCAACACCGAAAGCGGAGTGAAAATAACGCCGCCACCGATGTAAATATTCTGTACCGGTGTAAAAAAAAATTCTCCGGTGTTAAAAAAACACCGCAGCCGGTGTAAATGTTCTAGGCCAGTGTTAAAATATTTTACTTTGTAAATATTTTTACTCGATCACTATACTGGTAAGTAAATGATATTTATTATTAATTTTCATAAAGAACTGACATTTGTTCGTGTTTTATAATCTTTAAAGTTAATACTCCAAGCAAGCGCAGTACCCTGTTTTTACGCCGGTTACCCCGCTTTTACACCGGTTACCCCGATTTAACACCGGTATTTTTAACACCGGTGAATTACTCCTTTTACACCAGTGTAATTTTATTTTAACACCGGAAGGAGTTGAAATGAGTCCATTTTTAACACCGCTCTTTTTACAGTGTATATACTAAATTATCAATAGTATTCTTATAATATTATTAGCAATTCAATTGAATTCCATATTTTACATCTTCACTATTTATTTAATTATAATTTTATCTACTGACTTTTATTCTAATTACCCATGAATTAAATACTTGATCATTATTTACACACTCCCTTCTTAATGACTTAACATTACACAAAAATATTGGCCTTACTTAATAATGACATCTATTAAATCCCATTGTTTACTGAAGTTGATAGAGATTATGGGTAGTGCTTGAATAATTGACACTATCGATATTGTTGTTTAACTCATTCGATGGTGTAATTCCTGGGACAGAGTTAAGGGTTTGCTCTGAATCAGGAATTACTCGGTATGTATAACAGTTACTGTTATTAGCCGGATAGCCAGTGACAGTAGTGTGTTCTTTATAGTTATAATCTATGTAGTCAACAGGGTTTACATAATAACCGGTATAGTTATTATTATTATTATTATAGAACCCATTGACGGGTGAATAATAATTATTAATGTTGTTATTATACATTTGGGCCTCAGAAGATTCAGTATAAATGGTAGCATTTTGCATACTTCCGCTGTATGCCGGTTGGTAGTTGGTACCATTCGTCCAGTAGTTACCGTTGATTTTAAAACCCATATCTTGAATCGGTGGCGAATGATGGTAATGTATAGTTGAACCTAATCCAAGTGGGTTCATTCGTCTACGCTGAACGTATTCAGCGGCAAGTAACTGATTTCTTCCATTCTTCAGAGGATTTAAATTGTTCTTGTCGTTTGTATCGACTTTACTTGAGGTAGTTTTTTTCTTCTTCATTCTACGATTCTGAAACCATACCTTGACCTGTAAAATAATTATAAATTTAATAATTTTAGAAAATAAGATTAAGGAATATTTTTATTACTGTCGATGGTCGCTATTTTATTACTAATTACAAATAACCGAAATTATATTTTGCTTTAGGCTTAAAAAAACAAATTTACTTGTCTTTTTTTTTTTCCAGCTTCAGCCAAAATTTAATTTTTTTCGAAAAAATTTTCCAAAATTTATTTCGAACGTTTGTTTACAAATTTCTCGGCTTAAATTCAAACTACACGGAAAAGAGAGCAGTGGAAAAATTACAGTTATTAGTGCGCAAACCGGGCCTTCGAGTATTATAGTTTGCAATTTTATAATTGAGACTATTCCTTGTAATAAAGTAATTGAAGTTACACTGATATGAGGATTTCTTAGCATTTAAAAAAGATTTTTTAGTATTTAAGAAATCATTTCTTAAACATCATTCTTTTGTATTTAACAAATATTTCTTACTATTTAAGAAATGATCTCATAATCTCATTAAAAAAAAACTTTCTACTATATCTTACAGATATGTCACTAATAAGTAATAAAAAAATATCAAATTTTCTCACCTGTCTTTCGGTGAGTTTCAATTTATTTGCAGTATTAATTCTGGTCCGACGGCATAAGTGATTGTTTGCACTGAAAATTTTTTCGAGCTCATTGAGCTGCTCCGTAGTAAATGCAGTTCGTGCTCGTCTTTGTTGACTCTTTTCTGTAAAATTAAAAAAAAAATAATTATTATATTTGTATATCACTTGTTAGTAAGCAATATCTACGCAGTTAATTTTATAGTTACGGTATAAAAAAAAAATGATCGTAAAAATATGTTCTTACATACTACTGATATTTGTTTAATAAAATATTATGCAATTAGCATTTAAACTATAGTTAATTAATTTTAAAACTATAGCCCGCCGCAATAATCGCTACTGCATGATTACTTGATACAAGTAAACGTGTTAAGACATTGAATCGGATTTTCAAAAATTTCAAAAAAGAAAAAAAAATTTAATTAAGACAATTTTCAGAAATTCAATAAACGAATGTAAAAAAAAATCAAAAAAATAATTTAAATTTATAATCAGACTCTTGACCAATTAATTAATAGTTAATAATAAATACTAAAGCTCTTATCTCCTGAATGAATGAATGAATTACCATACACATGAGGCTTAAATAATTATTAAAGAGTAATACGTAATAATTATTCAAAATAATAAAACCTTACTTTTTGTACTAGTTCGCTCTGCTTTTTGTAAAGGTGATTCATTTTCAAGACACCGATCTTGTTGTTGCTGAAGTTCTTCATTTGGTAATTTGTTAATGTCTCCGTTGATGAATGGCTCTGTTAATTGTTGATGCTGAAATGATTGTTGATTCAAAAACTCGGAATTTGAATTGGCTGCTTCCGAAGTATTGTTCGTATTAACAGCATCAGTAAGAGGTGAATTAACAGCATCGGAAAGAGGTGAATGATTACGACTTGATTGGTGGTTGTAATTCCACTCCTCTGACAGGCTCGTTCTCATGCTTTCAGGTGAAGACGGATACGGTGGCAACTCTAAAGTTGCGAGAAACTCGATGCACTTTTCGGTTGAATCAGTGTAAGACATTTTGAATTTATTTCGTTAATATAATTATTTTGATTTAACAAAAACCGAAAAATTATTTTCAAATTCGTTCACTGAGAGAAAAACGTGGATATTTTCAAGTAAAATTTCTTAATTGAACTATTAGTTTACTTAAATAGTGAAAATAATAAATATTATAGTTTGATGAAGTGAACTTGTTCGAGCTTTTACTATTATAAGTCAAGTGAATATGTTTACTTGAATTTAATTTTCTATTACACTCAGTTTTCGAATGAAGTAAGACACGACACTAACTCTACAACGGTATTGTAAGAACTGAGGTCTCTTTGGTCAAAGGCTACCTGATTCGTACAGAGGTAGGGAGCACACCTGATACAACTACTGGAGAAGGATTTTGGTTTAGAACCCCCTCCATGATTCCACTATAGTTTCTATGTCTAATTGTCAGATTTTTACATTCATAACAAAGACTGGCGCCGCCAACGTCTAGACAGTGTATCAGATAAAGGATTTAAATATTTATTGCGGTTTACTTGAAATTATTTAAAAAAAATTACTCTCCTACTGTACTTGAAACAATAAATAACAAAAATTCATTAATGTTACTCCAACTATCAATAATATACAAATTAATGAAGATTTGAGAATTCAACAATTTTTGATATCCCCACTTAAATGAACGATGCCGTCCTTTTTCAGAACTCTCACAGGTGCAGTTTGATCTGTTTGAATGGGAACAAACCGTTTATAGGTCTCGCTTAAATTTTTTTATAAACTGAAATTTATAATAGATAAATGTATGCATATTGGGGTGTTTCATATTTAGGCGATATTTTTTTTTCTGTCTTACTCAAAACTAATAATTTATAGAAAAAAAAAATTCCGGTATTAATGTAAATTTATTTAATGAAATTTAAATGTTTATACAATTTTTAAAATTTTATCCAATCCAAATTTTGAAAAGTAGATCAAACTCATAACCCGTATGGAAAAACCATATACTGTCGATAATATATAAACAAAAATATGATAAATAACTCAACATATATGGCGGCAAAATTATTAATATTGATTAATATATGATTGATCACATATAATAATTTATACGTTTAATATTATAATAATCCATATTATTAATAATATATGTGATTATATACATGTGATATTGTATCAAAAATTATATATCTGCTTTATATATTAATTTATAACGTAAAATATATATTTCATCTTATAAATTAATTTATAATTTCAATATTATCATAATCCATATAATTTATAATATATGTAATTGTATACATATGATATTACATCTCAAATTGTATTTTCGTTTTATATATAAACTTATAATTTCAATATTTTAAAAATTTCGATATTATTATACATAAATAATTTAAAAAATACACTCATACCAAAAATTAAAGGAAAAAAAAAAATTTTAGAAATTTTTTAGTGATTTTTGCAAGACTGTAACTTCATGAAAAATAATCGTATCGAGATTTAAAAAAAGCATTTTAAAGCTTGAAATCTCTAGTTTCATATTTGTGCAAATATATATAAACATATATCTATATAAATATATATTAACATACATTTATACAAATATATGTCAACATATATTTATATAATTATATATTTACATGTATAAATATTATACTTCAGTCAAAAGCGGCACCGAAGTTAAGTAGTACAGTATAAGCACAAGTCGGGCCACAGCCGCACAATGAAAAGCAGATAAAGAAGGGAAGCAGTTGCGATGTAAAGGCAAAAAGTGTAAAAGGTCGCACATGCGGCTTTACACTGGAACAATTATAAAAAAAAAAAAAAAATATTATACTTCAGTCATATAAATAAATCATATATCTTATCATATAACTTAAAATATAGTATAAAATATTATTAGCAACATTTATAAGTTAGCATATAAAACAAATTTATTATCGATATATATGTTGCAAATTATAAAATCATATATTATTTCGGCAAAATTTAGTATATGGCTCCATATATGACTTCTTATAATTCCATATAATTTATCATATATTTTTAATTATACTGAAGCTCATATATTGCTTTTTCCTACGGGTATATAATGCTTTTTTTTTAAATCTCGATACGATTATTTTCCATGAAGTTACGGTCTTGCAAAAATCACTAAAAAATTTCTAAAATTTTTTTTTTCCTTTAATTTTTGGTATGAGTGTATTTTTTAAATTATTTATGTATAATAATACCGAAATTATTATAATTTTGAAATTATAAGTTTATATATAAAACGAGAATACAATTTGAGATGTAATATCATATGTATACAATTACATATATTATAAATTATATGGATTATGATAATATTGAAATTATAAATTAATTTATAAGATGAAATATATATTTTACGTTATAAATTAATATATAAAGCAGATATATAATTTTTGATACAATATCACATGTATATAATCACATATATTATTAATAATATGGATTATTATAATATTAAACGTATAAATTATTATATGTGATCAATCATATATTAATCAATATTAATAATTTTGCCGCCATATATGTCCAGTTATTTACCATATTTTTTTTTATATATTATCGACAGTATATGGTTTTTTCATACGGGTTATGAGTTTGATCTACTTTTCAAAATTTGGATTGGATAAAATTTGAAAAATTGTATAAACATTTAAATTTCATCAAATAAACTAACATTAATAGGGGAAATTTTTTTTGTCTATAAATTATTAGTTTTGAGTAAGACAGAAAAAAAATATCGCCTAAATATGAAACACCCCAATATGCATACATTCATCTATCATAAATTTCAGTTTATAAAAAAATTTAAGCAAGACCTATGAACGGTTTGTTCCCATTCAAACAGATCAAACTGCACCTGTGAGAGTTTTGAAAAAGGACGGCATCGTTTATTTAAGTGGGGATATCAAAAATTGTTGAATTCTCAAATCTTCATTAATTTGTATATTATTGATAGTTGGAGTAACATTCATGAATTTTTGTTATTTATTGTTTCAAGTACAGTAGGAGAGTAATTTTTTTTAAATAATTTCAAGTAAATCGCAATAAATATTTAAAACCTTTATCTGATAAACTGTCTAGACGTTGGCGGCGCCAGTCTGGGTAATAAGTGTGAAAATCTGACAATTAGACATACAAACTATAGTGGAATCATGGAGGGGGTTCCAAACCAAAATCCTTCTCCAGTAGTTGTATCAGGTGTGCTCCCTACTTCTGTACGAATCAGGTAGCCTTTGACCAAAGAGACCTCAGTTCTTACAATACCGTTGTAGAGTTAGTGTCGTGTCTTACTTCATTCGAACACTGAGTGTAATAGAAAATTAAATTCAAGTAAACATATTCACTTGACTTATAATAGTAAAAGCTCGAACAAGTTCACTTCATCAAACTATAATATTTATTATTTTCACTATTTAAGTAAACTAATAGTTCAATTAAGAAATTTTACTTGAAAATATCCACGTTTTTCTCTCAGTGAACGAATTTGAAAATAATTTTTCGGTTTTTGTTAAATCAAAATAATTATATTAACGAAATAAATTCAAAATGTCTTACACTGATTCAACCGAAAAGTGCATCGAGTTTCTCGCATCTTTAGAGTTGCCACCGTATCCGTCTTCACCTGAAAGCATGAGAACGAGCCTGTCAGAGGAGTGGAATTACAACCACCAATCAAGTCGTAATCATTCACCTCTTTCCGATGCTGTTAATTCACCTCTTACTGATGCTGTTAATACGAACAATACTTTGGAAGCAGCCAATTCAAATTCCGAGTTTTTGAATCAACAATCATTTCAGCATCAACAATTAACAGAGCCATTCATCAACGGAGACATTAACAAAATACCAAATGAAGAACTTCAGCAACAACAAGATCGGTGTCTTGAAAATGAATCACCTTTACAAAAAGCAGAGCGAACTAGTACACAAAGTAAGATTTTATTATTTTGAATAATTATTACGTATTACTCTTTAATAATTATTTAAGCCTCATGTGTATGGTAATTCATTCATTCATTCAGGAGATAAGAGCTTTAGTATTTATTATTAACTATTAATTAATTGGTCAAGACTCTGATTATAAATTTAAATTATTTTTTTGATTTTTTTTTTACATTCGTTTATTGAATTTCTGAAAATTGTCTTAATTGAATTTTTTTTTCTTTTTTGAAATTTTTGAAAATCTGATTTAATGTCTTTACACGTTTACTTGTATCAAGTAATCATGCAGTAGCGATTATTGCGGCGGGCTATAGTTTTAAAATTAATTAACTATAGTTTAAATTTTAATTGCATAATATTTTATTAAAAAGTATCAGTAGTATGTAAGAACATATTTTTACGATCACTTTTTTTTTTTTTTACACACGGTAATTATAAAATTACCTGCGTAGATATTACTCATTAACATGTGATATAACAATCTAATAGTTATTTTTTTTCTTATTTTACAGACAAGAACCAACAAAGACAAGCACGAACTGCATTTACTACGGAGCAGCTCAATGAGCTTGAAAAAATTTTCTGTACAAACAATTACTTATGCCGTACAACTAGAATTCAGACTGCGTCTAAATTGAAACTCACCGAAAGACAGGTGAGAAAATTTGAATTTTTTTTATTACTTATTAGTAACATATCTGTAAGATATGGTAGAAAATTTTTTTTTTCTTGTATCATTTTAAAATTAAATTTCTGTTATTTTAACCCAACGTTCTAATTCGCCATAAAAAAAAAAAAAAAAAAAAAAAATTGGTTTTTAATGGGGATGCATTAATTTCGTTGAAATTCCAATAATCACACGAAAAAAATAAAAATGAAAAAATTAAATATATACCCATGATTTATTACAGTTTCAAACATTAGCAAAGTCTCGCTACTTTGGATCTCTAAAATTTACATTATTTTTGATGTAGCAATTATTTCAGTTTCATATAATAAGACGTTTTTATTAAAATTTTGAATTATTGTGCATTAAAATTTTTCTGGCAATATTTTATTTACGAGTATAATTTTACTTCATGAGTTTAATGTATAAAACTACATAGTTATATATAATTATATCAAACTATTCAAAATTGTGTACGGCCAAAACTCTTATATACTTGTATCTAGATATTAATATATAATATTACATAAGTATATAGACTTTTTCAAGTTTCGTTCAACTAAAGATACATTAGAAACTATAAAATTTGGTATTCATAATTTTAATTACTTTATTACAAGGGGTAATCTCAATTATTAAATTGTAAACTATAGTACTCGAAGGCCCGGTTTTCGCACTAAAAACTGTAATTTTTCCACTGCTCTCTTTTCCGTGTAGTTTGAATTTAAACCACGAAATTTATAAACAAACGTTCGAAATAAATTTTGGAAAATTTTTTTGAAAAAAAATTAAATTTTGGCTGGAGCTGGAGAAAAACAAAGACAAGTAAATTTGTTTTTTTAAGCCAAATGCAAAATATAATTTCGGTTATTTGTAATTAGTAATAAAATAGCGACCATCGACAGTAATATAAATATTCCTTAATCTTATTTTCTAAAATTATTAAATTTATAATTATTTTACAGGTCAAGGTATGGTTTCAGAATCGTAGAATGAAGGAGAAAAAAACTACCTCAAGTAAAGTCGATACAAACGACAAGAACAATTTAAATCCTCCGAAGAATGGAAGAAATCAGTTACTTGCCGCTGAATACGTTCAGCGTAGACAAATGAACCCACCTGGATTAGGTTCAACTATACATTACCATCATTCGCCACCAAACCAAGATATGGGTTTTAAAAACGACGGTAACTACTGGACGAATGGTACCAACTACCAACCGGCATACAGCGGAAGTATGCAAAATGCTACCACTTATACTGAATCTTCTGAGGCCCAAATGTATAATAACAACATTAATAATTATTATTCACCCGTCAATGGGTTCTATAATAATAATAATAATCACTATACCGGTTATTATGTAAACCCTGTTGACTACATAGATTATAACTATAAAGAACACACTACTGTCACTGGCTATCCGGCTAATAACAGTAACTGTTATACATACCGAGTAATTCCTAAATCAGAGCAAACCTTTAGCTCTGTCCCAGGAATTACACCATCGAATGAGTTAAACAACAATATCAATAGTTTCAATTATTCAAGCACTACCCATAATCTCTATCAACTTCAGTAAACAATGGGATTTAATAGATGTCATTATTAAGTAAGGCCGATATTTTTGTGTAATGTTAAGTCATTAAGAAGGGAGTGTGTAAATAATGATCAAGTATTTAATTCATGGGTAATTAGAATAAAAGTCAGTAGATAAAATTATGATTAAATAAATAGTGAAGATGTAAAATATGGAATTCAATTGAATTGCTAATAATATTATATGAATACTATTGATAATTTAGTATATACACTGTAAAAAGAGCGGTGTTAAAAATGGACTCATTTTAACTCCGCCCGGTGTTCAAAAAAATTACACCGGTGTAGAAGGAGTAATTCACCGGTGTTAAAAATACCGGTGTTAAATCGGGGTAACCGGTGTAAAAGCGGAGTAAAATTGGTGTAAAAGCGGGGTAACCGGCGTAAAAACAGGGTAAACTGCGCCCGCTTTGAGTATTAACTTTAAAGATTATAAAACACGAACAAATGTCAGTTCTTTATCAAAATTAATAAAAAATATCATTTACTTACCAGTATAGTGATCGAGTAAGTAAAAATATTTACACAGTAAAATATTTTAACACTGGCCTAGAACATTCACACCGGCTGCGGTGTTTTTTAACACCGGAGAATTTTTTTTAACACCGGTACAGAATATTTACATCGGTGGCGGCGTTATTTTCACTCCGCTTTCGGTGTTGAAATTTAACACCGCCAATTTTAACACCTACACCGCTTGGACTTACCCCGGTGATTTTTTACAGTGTAGAATTTTATACTCTTTTAAATTACTTATTTTACTATTTATATTTATTAATTCTTATTTGTGGAAACTCATAGTGTTAGTTAAGAAGACAACAAATACTGTTATTACTGAGATTGTAAGAACTTCGATTAATTAAGATATTTTTAATGCTATTACTTTTTTTTTTAAATTACTTTGTGCAAATAAGTTAAGCTTTTATACTGAAAATTAAGTATTTTATTTTGGGGGATAATTGTAAGCAATAATTATAATATTTCATTTAAGGTTGTAATCACTATGTCTGTATACTGAAAAACAAAAATTATATAAAAAATATAAATGAATTTTTGTCAAGTAATTTCATTTTTTACTGCAAGCCATTTTACTTTTTATAGATCCCAAATTATTAACTTTAATCCTAACTCATTCCTAATAACCATTTGTTCAAAATTATAATAATAGTCATACTAATAGTAATTATTGATTTAAATTAGAGGTGTGCGAATATTCAAATTAACGAATTATTCGATAGCGAATCGAATCGAACTATTCAAATATTCGATTCGATTCGTGCAATATTCGCACACCCCTACCCGTATGAAAAAAACAATATATAGTTAAAATATATAATATCATATATGTTTGCAACAAAACAATATATGATATATTATATTGTATATTATAAAAAATCACATAGAGATTTTGGCCTCATACTGAAAATTATAAAGGAAAAATTTTTTAAAATCGACCAAATTTAGTTTATACCATTCGATTCAGAATTTCGCGAGATTAATTTATGTTGTATCGAAAAAAAATATTTTTTTTTTTTTAATTGTTGATAAATTCCAATAATTTTTAGAACGCATTTTCTCATAAAAAAAAAATTTTTTTTAACTGTCATTACCCGTAATTGTTTAGGTAATTGTTCAAACAAAATTATCCATTAGGTCATTTTATTTATTTATTATTTTTTCTATTTTTTAACTAACAAAATGTGATTTTTACTTTTTTTAAATTTTAAATTCAAAAAAATTTTTTTTGACGTTACCAATTTTTTTTATGGTCGATATACGATTTACCAAAAGAATAAAAACAAAATTTGTAAAAATATTGATATGCGACCGAGTTACAGCCTTTTGCTTATACGCGCGCGGACAAAATGACGCGCTTTTTCGTTTTTCGCGCTTCAATAATTTTTATCTCAGCAACTATTCGTCGTAGAGACTTCGGTCAGAATTTATTTTGTTCGTTATTAAATCCCAAACATAATGATACTAATTTGTCTCTATAACTTCTCAATAGTTTCTGAGATATTCAATTTTACATCTAATTTTTTTATAAAAAAAAAATTTGCACACATCGAATTTAAATCAACTTTTTGTTTTAAATTTTTTCTAGCATTTTAAGAAAAAAACTTTTTTAAAATCGGTTGATAAAAGCGGATTTTTTGATCTTACACCGTTTTTTCGTCCTCATCGACTGGACTAAAAAGCTCAACTCATACTGAATAAAAACGACTCGGAGGTCGAAAACTGTATCAGCAATAGTTGCAAAGTTACAGTAATTTGTTTGTTGACAAATTGTGTCAGTGCTTGGACTTTGTCGTACTACAAAACCCAGATATTTTTTAAAAAATTGGAAGAATTTTTATTTGCCATATTGTTGCAGGTTGCTGTTTTTGTAATTTTTTTATGTTTTAGAAAAAAATTAAAATACAAAATAACATGTTTATATCAAACTGTTAAACAAACAAATGAATAAATCGTTGACAAAAAAATTTTTTTTTTTTTGCCATTATATTTAGAAATGCAAATTATAATTCAAAAGAAAACGATTCCTTAATGATTTATTTAAATGATCAAAATATGAAAAAAACGATTTTAAACATTAAGATATTGTTTTTAAGAAATTTTTTTTTAAAATCATTATTTCCTTACGCTAACAATATGGTGAAAAAAAATTTTTCAAAAATATTTAATTAATCCATTTGTTTATAAAAAATTTATAAATAAATGGCAAGAAAAAATTTTAAAAGTAATCATATTATGCCTAACAAGAATATGAAATCAGTAATAGCTTAAAATTAAAAAAAAAATTGTTTAACATACATTATTTTAATTTTTAATTTTTTTGGTAGTTCAAAAATTAATAATTAATGAAATAAAAATATTGTATAAACTTTCATACTATCATCTTGTTGAGCATGTTTATAAAAAAGGCTCCAAAAACAAAAAATTTATAGATTAATTATTTAAATTTTTATACCGCCTTTTATGACAACACATACCCGTAAAAAAAATGTTAATTAACAATCGAATAACTTTTTGAAAAATGGTGATACAACTTTTATTATCGCGGAATCATATTCTTTGAAGTGTCTAGATGACACCAGAATATTTTCAAATTTTTTAATTAATATTTAATTGCATAAAAAAATTATTCAAAAACTACGCTCACTAGAGTGACGGCGCGGGCATGCCGAAACTGCCGCGCAAAAGCTCTTTCAGAAACTTTTTTAATATTTGAGCTATCACCTATACTTTTCGAGATTTTGCCAAAAAGCTGGACGGCTAATTTTTTTAACGGTTTTTTGTTCATAACAATTGTAATTTTATTTTTCCAAAAAAAAAATACTAAAAACGGCTTTTTCCAGACGTCATTCCGGATCGTTTTAGCCATCAATCATATTTTTAGGAGACCTGTAACTATTTTTCGCGCAGGAAATCAACTTCTCGACTAGACTAAAATAGATTAAAAAAAGTTTGGTAAATCCAAAAGTGCACGACTCTTAATGCTCATTTGCACGAATAAGAAAAATGTACGATAAAAGTTTCAAGGACAATTGTTTCTTTCCTTTCTATTACACTAGAAATTCAAATTTCGCTCCGAAAAATAGTCAGATGTATTTTTTCGCGCAGGCACGACTGCGGTGTGACGAACTTATTTGTAAAAAACATATATAGATATACAAAATTAGTTAAGTTCTTTTTAATAATTATAATTAACGGGGCCGAATTCGATGGCCAATTTATGACACACTTCTTCTTCGGCCTTAAAATAATCTTTTAAAAAAAAAGTGATCCAAATAATGGCTTTTTACTCGAGTATTTGTGTTTACGGGTTACGGACACATTTGCTACTGCTTGACCGGAAATTTTTTTTTACATTTTGATGTTTTCTTAGTAATTTAATACATCAAATTGGTCTTTATAAATAATAAAATTAATTCTTATTATATTCTCTATCCGATGATGTGTAACTTGGTTAAGCTCTGCGGGCTAACTGATTGATTCGTTTATTTACCATTTGATATGGTATTAATCTTTTTCTTAGACTAGTAAGCCCTTTCTGTGCTTATTTAGACAGTCGATCTGAAGGAGTAAACTCCAATCGTGCGTCAGAGCTGACACACACACTTTTTTTTTATTCAATTGTTTATGGGGGTCTGTCGTACCCTGAGTATTTCGTATCGCTGTGATGCTTAATTAATATATCAAACTCGTAGAAATATGATGATGAGAAGAAAATTTTCTTTAGCAAATTTTTAAAGGGGTCCGTTGTGCCCCAGTATCCCTTATATTTTTTTGATCAACAAATTCGCACAATAAAAGATTCAACACCGATTCAATACAAACTTGTGTTAATGAGGTGAGATATATCTGGTAAGCCATTAGTTCTATTTATATAATTATAAATGACTAAACGAATTTCAAATCACTGTTAATTAATATTTAACTACCCAGTATATATATATATATATATATATATATATATATATACTATATGACTAGTATATATGAGTTAATGTTTTCGTTTAAATATCAATAAATTTAGTCATGAAAAACACATATCAATTTAACTTAAATATCCTTATAAATTTGAAAATTATAATTTTTTTTTTCCAGTATGTAATAAAATTATCGATCCGTGTACGTGCATGTTTAAAAATATATGGCTTTTACCTTACACATTCTGTATAATACTTCAGAGTTCTAACGTTATCAATGATTCACATTTTTAAAAGAAATTTTTTTTTAAACATAAAACGTTTAAAAAATTTCATATTTTTTTCAATCACAGCTCATTGTAGTTCATTAACTAATAAAGTAGTATACGTACTCAAAGATCATTGTCTATGATTGTGCATTGGTTATCATCACTACAACGACTAACAATGAATCCTTTAATAACAATAGTAACAGATGTAATTTTTTGTAATCGTCAAATAATCGCATACGCAAAAGTATATTTTTCCTGACGGCATTGCTCATCTTTAAAAGTACTCGAGAAGTAAAATTGCTGTACACCGCGGACGGCGCCATCATAAACCCAAGTAGCGCCACAGATGCAATCTCGATATGTGCTCATGTTTTACTGTAGCAATGAAGTCATGAGATAATTTATGAAAAGTGAAGCTAACAATTAGCATAGTAAGTAGTTTTAAAAAATTAGTTTTTTCTGAGTCAGAACTCGGACGTCATCTTCAGTTTTTGAAATGTGAACATGAATATTTCTTTTTTTAATGTATTATTGCATTTATGCTTATAATATATATTGTTTATTATTAACTATTAATTTATTTATAAAAATTATTTACATGGGTAGTGTCTATCAGGAACTGAGTGCATCTGGGTTCAAAATTTTGTCGCCAAAATTATAAATGTACGTAAAGGTCTATACAATGAGGCGACGTCTGCAATTGTCTAATTACTGTAGACTGCAGCTTAAGTTTCTTTTAGCTAACGTCTTAAAACTTAAAGTATGTTGTCATAGTTTGAATTAGCAGCGGGGTGCAACACACAGATCAATGACAATGGCACATGTTCACTATCGAGTGATTTATGTTCTTTAATCTTTGAGGCGCTGAAGAAATTCGTTAAGTGTATATGGACTTGATGACGTATGTCCGTTAGAATCCTCTTATTGAATTTCTTTGGCGCCAAAACAGATTTTTCGAAAATAATTTTTTTGCTATTTTCAAATTGTCTATTCTCGGTTGAGTCTACACTAATTTCGTTAAAATATCCATATTTCAATATTCGTTAACAATTTTTATTGTTCATATTTTATGATTCTTTAGAAAATATCTTTGACGAATTTTCAAATTCATTACTCACAGAAAAATATTTCAGAATACGTATATTTGTTACAATGATATTTTAAATTTTTAAATAAAACGATATTGAATAATATACATTTTTTTTCAAAAAAAAATAAATAAATATGGTCACTACATTTAAATGCAAATGCGGATTTTATTTGACATTCAGTTTTAACATTTAAATGAATATATATTCATTTATAATCAACTGTTAAATAGTGTCTTGTCTACATAAGTCTTGATATAAGCCCTGATAGCACGAGTTGCTCGTCAAAAAGTTGGTATTCAGTACTCTAATAGCCACTTTGCATTGAAATTGACAGTAATTTGACATTGAAATTGCCTGAAATTTGCTGCCCGAATGTGCAGATAAGTTAACAGCAAAACTTGGCCTGAAAATTGACGAAAAATTTTTTCTAGTCAACTTTTTAAGTGAATTTGCATTTTAATTCGGGTAGTGAATTTTCATTAAATTGTGTAGCAAGTTGTATATAAATTATTGTCAAAAGCGGAAAAGTCCGACGATGACGGAAATTCGACGAAAAATTCGAGGAAACTTTTGTAAGTAAACTTTTGTTAAAGCAAACTGTGCTATTAAGGTAGTTTGCGACCAACTTGACGACAAGTTGTCAACAACTCTAGCTTTTGCAATTTAACCTGCTACAAGTTACCGCCAACTTTCTCTCAGAAAGTGACCGTCAACTTATTGGATTTCCAACTTTTGGTTCAAGCGAAACTAGAGAGTCAAAGTAATATTTGAATTTTTTTGTTTATTAAATTCTCCTAATAGTTATAAAAATTAAATATTTTAATTTATAATAACATAACGAATTTATAAATTTACAATTATTTCTTATTTAATGAAAAAAAGTAATAAAATGAACACGTTATTTTTGACTCATATACAGTTTTATAAAAAGACGTGGCAGCAGCGCGTTTCAACTTCTCAAACATCGACATTCAAATTAAAGCGGGAAAAATTTATTTCTAACCTCGTCGATGGCCGAGATTATAAAATATAGTATAACTGAAATTATTTAAATAACTACACCGGTAACACTAAATTATTAAAATGTTATCAGATTCCAAAAATAATCAAGTTTTTTATTTATTAAACTTGGGAGATTCATAATAAAAAAAATAGAATAAGTCATGGCGGAAACTTGTCAACCACATAAAAGTCTGTGTATAAGAACTTGGAACATGTCAGTTTTAAAAATTTATTTTCAAAGAAACTAGATAGTGAATCGTTTTCAAACTCTGTTTATATATATACTAAGTTTCAAATCTTTAAATTGGGAAATTTTTTTTTGCAATAGATTCGCCCAATCTTTAATGATCTCATACTCAGAAAGTTTAGTTCCTGTATTAGATATTAAGATTAAGATTTTAAATATAACAACTAATTTCATTTATTTTAATTTTCAAAATGATTTAAATCAATATTTACTATTATTATGACTATCAGTATAATTGTGGACAAATGGTTATTAGGATTAAGTGAGGATCAAAGTTAAGAATTAGGGATCTATATAAAGTATGGTTTGCAGTGAAAAACGGAATTACTTAACAAAAATTTATTTATATTTTTCATATAATTTTTGTTGTTAAGTATACAGACGTAGTGATTACAATCTTAAATAAAATATTATAATTATTGCATACAATTATCTTCTAAAATAACATACACAATTTTTTGTATAAAATCTTAACTTATATGCATCAAGTATTTAAAAAAAGAAAAGCTAGTAATAGCATTAAAAATAACTTAATTTATCAAAGTTACAATTTCAGTAATGGTAAATAGTTGGTGTTTCCTGAACTGAAACATTAAGTTTCCAGAAACAAAAACTAATTAATATAAATAGTAAAATAAGTAATTAAAAAGAGTATAAAATTCTACATACTAAATTATCTATAGTATTTTAATATTAGTTAGCGATTCAATTTCATCCCGCTGTGCACAACGAAGTTGCCGCGGAGAGGGGAAAATTAGCATACACTGGACATACTCCTTGGGCAGTAATACACTACTTATCCACTGAGTGTGTATACGTATTGCTTATGAATTAAACACTGAGATTATGGGTAGTGCTTAAATAATCGAAATTATTGATATTGTTCTTTAACTCATTCGATGGTGAGATTTCTGCGACAGAGTTGAAAGTTTGATCTGAATCCGGAATTACTCCGTATGTATAAAAGCTACTGCTATTAACCGGATAGTCAGTGGTAGGTCCGTATTCTGTATAGTTATAACCCATGTATTTATTTGAGTTTGCATAATAACTATTATAATTATAATTGTACCCATTGAGGAGTGAATAATAATAATTATTTTTGTTATTGTACACTTTACCGTCATAAGTTTTATTGTAAATGGTATCATTTTGCATACTTCCGCTGCATGCAATTGAGTAGTTGATACTATTTGTAATGTAGTTGTCGTTTTTGAAACCCATATCTTGATTTGGTGATGAATGATACACTGAGAGAAAAAAGTGCATATTTTCAAGTAAAAATACTTGATTCAAGTATTTTAGATACTTAAATAGTACCGAGTAAATAATTTCTTAATTCTAGTAAAAATACTTGTGAAATCTATTAATAATGAAAACTTAGGTTTAATAAAAAAATAGTTATGACTGAAAAGCATTCCAAAAATCTACTCACAAGTATTTACCTCAAGAGTACTTGTACTCTTCTACTAGGATATTATCCTGTTGGGAGTAGTTGACAGAGTGACTTTTTCACTCCTTTGAACGGAACTTATTACTTCTATTCTAACTGTCCAACTAGGAAAATGTTGCAGCGCTCTTCTGCGCCTAGCGGTGACTTCTGGTACTAATTTTTTCTTTCGCACTCTGCGTTTGCACACTTTGTTATTTTCACTCGCCTTATTTTTCTCTCAGTGTAGTAATCTATAGTTAAACCTAATCCAGGTGGGTTCATTCGTCGACGCTCAATGTCTTCAGCGGCAATGTACTGATTTCTTTCATTTATCGGAGGATTTAAATTTTTCTTGTCGTTTGTATCGATTTTACTTTGGGTAGTTTTTTTCACCTTCATTCGATAATTTTGAAACCAAACCTTGACCTGTAAAATAATTATAAATTTAACAATTTTAGAAAATAAGATTAATGAATATTTTTATTACTGTCGATGGTCACTATTTTATTACTAATTACAAATAACCGAAATTATATTTTGCATTTGGCTTAAAAAAACAAATTTACTTGTCTTTGTTTTTTTCCAGCTTCAGCCAAAATTTATTTTTTTTCAAAAAAATTTTCCAAAATTTAATTTGAACGTTTGTTTATAAATTTCTCGGCTTAAATTCAAACTACACGGAAAAGAGAGCAGTTGAAAAATTACAGTTTTTAGTGCAAAAACCAGGCCTTCGAGTACTACACGGAAAAAAATTAATCGTGAATGCAACATGATGCAGTCTTGGTAAATAAACATGATGAAATCATGTCACATTCACATGATTTGTCATGTTTCGGCTACATGATAATCATGTTGCGGTAACATGAGAAAAATCATGTTGCATTTACATGATTTGTCATGTTTCGGCTACATGACAATATGTGGCAGCAACATGATTATCATGTAGCCAAAACATGACAAATCATGTGAATGCAACATGATTTTCTCATGTTACCGCAACATGATTATCATGTAGCCAAAACATGACAAATTATGTGAATGCAACATGATTTCATCATGTTTATTTACCAAGACTGCATCATGTTGCATTCACGATTAATTTTTTTCCGTGTATAGCTTGCAATTTTATAATTGAGACTATACTCCTTGTAATGAAGTAAATAAAATTATGAATACCAAATTTTATAGTTTCTAATGTATTTTTAGTTAAAAGGAACTTGAAAATGTCAGTCACTCATTATTTTCCATCTGTTCTGATTTGAAAAATGTATAAGTTATAGAAGAAACGGTCAAAATTATATATAACTATGTAGTTTTATATATTGCAGTCATAGAATAAAATTATACCCATATATAAAATATTGCAAAAAAAAAATTTAGTGTTCAATAATAATGCAAAATTTTGAGAAAGAAGTTTTATTATATAAATTGAAATAATTGCTATGTCAGAAATAATTTATATTTTACAGTTTCGAAGTAGCGAGACTTTGCTAATGTTTGAAACTGAAATAAATCATGGATTTATATTTAATTTATTTTTTTTCCGTGTAATTATTGAAATTTTATCGATATTTAGGCATTCCTAAAAAAAACTAATTTTTTTTCTTACAGTCAATCCGAATGTTGACTTAAAATAACAAAAATTTAATTTTCAAATAATAGAAGAGAAAAAAAAAATTTCTTCTTACCTGTTGTTCTGTGAGACCTAATCTCAATTCTGTCTCAATTCTTGCTTCACGGCATGGGTAATTGTTATCACAGAAAATTTTTTGTAGCTCGGAAAGTTGCTCCTCGGTAAATGTAGTTCTTTGACGTTTTGGTTTTTCCTGTTCTGTGAAATGAAAAAAAAATGACTATTATATTTGTTTATCATTTGTTGGCACGTAATTTCTACGCAATTTATTTTATAATTACAGTGTAAAAAATAAAAATGATCGTAAAAATATGTTCTTACATTCTACTGATACGTGTTTAATAAAATATTATATAATATGAAAATAACATATATGGTTGAAATATATGATAAATATCAGAAAATATATGTGGCCAATTTAACTACACTTATCCAAAAAATTAAAGGAACAAGAAAATTTTATAAATTTTTTAGTGATTTTTGGAAGGCTGTATTTTCGTGAAAAATGATCGTATCGAAAAAATAAAAAAAGCAAATTGAAGCTTGAAATCTCTAGTTTGAAGATCTTTCAGCAAAATATTTTCTTGAGCCACGGTTTTTGCGGAATCAGAAGAAAAAGGTCAAGACAAAATTTTTCTAAATTTTTTGGTTTCATTTTTTAGGTCTACGGGGCCGGGAAAAATTTTTTCAAAAAAACGAATTCATGGCTTGTTTAGGAAATTTATTCAGCTACAATTTACTTTTTTTTGTTTCTCTGTACGACTATTTGCTGCTGAGATATCAGCCTTCAAATAAAAAAGGATCCTTTTGTCTTTGATTATTGATATCTCAGCAAGAAATGGTCACACCGTGATTTAAAGGACAGTTTAATAAACTTGAATAAATCCCCTACAAGCTCCATTTTTAATTTTTTCAAAAAAAAATTTTTTTTCATCCTTGACATCCATTTGAAAAACCTTTAAAAAATAGCCATTTTCTGGTTTTTTAGTCGACTCATCGCTACTCTGCAAATATTGATAGAGAAAATAATGTTGCCAGGTAATTTTACAGCTTAATGTACCCCCAAAAACCCTGGAAATTTTCAGATTGACCCATTGAACCGTTTGTCCGGTCCGATTGCTCAAAGTTTTACAAAACAATTAAAGGAACAAGTTTTGTTCCTTAATCTGTGTAATCGTTATCAAAATGAAAAAATCAATTTTTTTCGGATTTTCTTTCATTTTTGCGTTAGTTATTCAGTAAATGTAAGGTAAAGAAAAAAAAAAAATTTTCCAAAAAACGAGACCAAACAAGAATTTATTCCAATTTTTTTTTTTTATGTTTTATTCGGGGGGTTATTTTTTTTTTTCGTTTTTCGGAAAAAAATTTTTTTTTTTTCTTTACCTTACATTTTTATATAAGGTCTGTATATATTTAGTAGGGTGGCGCAAAAAAAAACCGACCATGTTTTTTTTTCCGATCTCGCATGAAAATTTGTTGGTTTACGATGTTTTAAGAAGCCTCTCCAAAAATCAGCTCGATAAAAAATTTTCAAGAGGTTTCTCACGAATTTTGAAAATATCAAAAATGATGGAAATTCGGATTTTTATTTCTAAATTTTTTTCTTTCTCGTGGCAGCAATAGTTTATATTTGTAAAATCATGTCTATGCTGGAAATTTCAGGCCAAAATTCAAATATTTGAACGGTGCTCAAGAATTTTGAATATTAAGTGATAATATGTAACTAATAGTTTGAATGAGTTTTTATATTTTTTTAAAACTCAATTATTGTCATTTCACTTAAATATGACTTTTGCGTAACCAAAAATATACACGACAGTCTTAAACAATAAAATTTGGTAAGTTTTGAATAAGTGAAAAAACCTACAAATTGAATTAAAAAATAAAAAAGTATGTAAATAACTTGATATTTCTATTTCTTGGGTTACATTTTCAATCATTGTCATGCAAAGTGGTGAAAAAATCGAGAAGTTTTATTATTAATATTTAAGGGTCGTTCAAAAACGTCCAAAAGACAGCACTCGGAAACATTCAAAATTCTTGAGCGAGGTTTAAATATTTAAGTTTTGGGCAGAAATTCTCAGCGTAGTAATGATTTCACAAATATAAACTATTGCTGCGACGAGAAAAAAAAAAATTTAGAAATAAAAATCCGAATTGCGATTATTTTTGATATTTTCAAAATTCGTGAGTGACCTCTTGAAAATTTTTTATCGAGCTGATTTTTGGAGAGGCTTCTCAAAACATCGTAAACCAACAAATTTTCATTCGAGATCGAAAAAAAAAAAATAGTCGGTTTTTTTGCGCCACCCTAATGAATAGCATATATAATATATATATATATATATATATATATATATCATATCCAAAAAATATATTTTTATCATACATCAAAATATATAGGGGAGACCGGGGCACAAAGGCCCCCTTAAGCCGGTTTTTTCTTCTTGTGGCTTTTGACTATCAAATTCGTTTATATTCTATCTCTTTCGGAAGAATCAATCGAAATTTTGCAAAAAATAAAACAAAATTTTTTTTTTTTCTGGGGCACGAAAGCCCTCTCCCCAAAAAATTGTTAACAAAATTTTTTTTTATTCCCCGTCAAGTTATGACCACTACAATGTTTTTATCATACTTTAGGTGAATATGTGATATATGGGGTAAAATGGACCACTCGAAAAAAAGAATTGTAATGATAAAAAGATTTTTTTTTCATTTTCCGTCGAGTTATGACCTTTATAATATATTTATTATATTTTAGGTCAATATGTGATAAGTAGGGAAAAATGGACCACTCAAAAAGAAAAATTATAACGAAAAAATTAACTTGACGGAAAATATTAAAAAAAAAATTTATCGTTACAATTCTTTTTTCGAGTGGTTCATTTTGCCCCACATAATACATATTGACCTTAAATATAATAAAACCATTATAGAGGCTATAATTTGACGGAAAATGAAAAAAAAGAAATTTTTTTATTATAATTTTTTTTATCGAGTGGTATATTTTACCCCTTATATCACATATTGGCCTAAAACATGATTAAAACATTATCGAGTGGTCCGGAGGGATTAAACTAATAAAAAAATTATTCACTGCGCGAATTTTTGACAGTGTATCAAAAAGTTATACGTAATATTTATACAAAATATTAAAATCTTACCTTCTGTAACAGCTTGCTCTATTTCCTGGGAGGGTGACATATTTTGGCAACACTGATTTTGCTGTTGCTGAAGCTCGAAATGAGGTAGATGACCACGATTTATTTGAGGGTTGTAACTTCACTCTCCCGACACACTCATCGTCAAACTCTCAGGTGAAGACGGATACATTGGATACATCTCTACTAACGGGATAGACTTCTCATATCTTGGTGTGAAATTATTGGAATACATTTTTAATTTTTTCACGTTACCAAAAACCGAAAATTAATTTTTAAATCTGTCTAAGTCAACTAACTCTCGAAACGAACTCTATACACTGAGAGAAAAAAGTACACTAGTTACTAATGTTAAATAATAGAAAACTGAAATTTAATATTTAAAATACTTGAAATAAATGATGAAAAAAATTTAATTTAGTAATTAAGATACTCCAATTAAATAATAAAAAGTCACATCTAGTAGTTAAAGTACTCAAGTTCAATAATTAAAAATTAAAGATTAGTATTTAAAATACTCGTGATCAATATTGAAATATTTTAATTTAGCATTTAAAATACTTTAATTTAATAATTATAAGTTTTCATTCACTACTCAAAACACTAAAGTATAATAAGTGAAAATTTTCATTCAGTATTTGAACGACTTAAGTTCAGTAATTAAAAATTTATATTTAGTAATTAAAATACTTAAGTTTAATTTTATGATGATAAACTCTATGAAATTTTCGGCTTTTTTGAAAAAAACCGTGATTTTCTTAAAGTTCGTTATTTTTTATGAGCTTGAAGTTAGCAGACAAACGAAAAATAAAATATTTGACTGCGGATATCTTTTGAACAATTTGAATTATATACAATTAAATGAATGGAATAGAATTCTATTGAAATAAACTAGATATGCTAGCAATTTTTTTTTTTTTTAGCTCACTGTTTTGGATTTATTCAAAAACAAAATTTTTAGCAAGCTAACCTGACATTTCAAATGATCGGAATAACTTCATATTGTATTACTTTCTTGATGACACTATTATCTAAGGGCGCCTTGGTTTTTTTTTTTGAAAATCGAAAAAAAACTTTAGCACGTCATAATTTTTGAACAAATCGTTGAAACGAAAAAAAAAAAAAAACTCACCTCTTCGTTTTTTTATTATCTAGAGGTGCAATTTTTTTATTTTCGAAAATTGCTGTCATATTTTGAAAAATTGATAAAAACAATTTTTTCGAATTTTTTAACTAAGCATATGAGTGAGAAAAATTATTTTAAAGATAGAACTGAACATGCCGTCTTTTTCTCTTCCCAAAAGCTACGTATGCATGATTTCATTTTTTTTCTATTTTAATTTAAATGGTCAATATGCTCAGTCAATCAAAATTTTAAGTTTTTTGAATTTTATACCTCGTTAATGGCGTTTTACCAAAATAAGCCTAAGATACATTTTTGTAGGGAATTTTATGTTCTACAAAAAAGATTCTTATGATTTTTTGATAAATCAATCTGTTCAAAATTTATGGAAGCTTAAAGTCAAATTTATAGTAAATTTCGATGAGTGTGAATGTGGCCGACAATTAACAATTTAAAAATTTTGGAATAAATAAAATGTAAGTACAATAAAAATTAAAAAATATGTGTGTAAATAATCGAAATATTCGTACCCGCATTATTTTTAATTTCATTGTTTTAATTTCTTTATTTATTTACCTAAGAGATCGATTGAAGTCGAGCAAAACGCTATTTTTTTTAAGAGCTTGACAATAAAATGGAAATAAATTAACCGTTATGAAGAATTTAAAAAAAAATTTTAAAGGTTTAATTGTAGAGAATAAACCGTTTACAAAAAATTCCATGGCATTTGATGATAAGTTCGGTAGTTTCGCTGGAAAAGTAAAAAGATCTCGAAATTTACTATAAATTTGACTTTAAGCTTCCATAAATTTTTAACAGATTGATTTATCAAAAAATCATAAGAATCTTTTTTGTAGAACATAAAATTCCCTACAATAATGTATCTTAGGCTTATTTTGGTAAAACGCCATTAACGAGGTATAAAATTCAAAAAACTTAAAATTTTGATTGACTGAGCATATTGACCATTTAAATTAAAATAGAAAAAAAATGAAATCATGCATACGTAGCTTTTGGGAAGAGAAAAAGACGGCATGTTCAGTTCTATCTTTAAAATAATTTTTCTCACTCATATGCTTAGTTAAAAAATTCGAAAAAATTGTTTTTATCAATTTTTCAAAATATGACAGCAATTTTCGAAAATAAAAAAATTGCACCTCTAGATAATAAAAAAACGAAGAGGTGAGTTTTTTTTTTTTTTCGTTTCAACGATTTGTTCAAAAATTATGATGTGCTAAAGTTTTTTTTCGATTTTCAAAAAAAAAAACCAAGGCGCCCTTAGATAATAGTGTCATCAAGAAAGTAATACAATATGAAGTTATTCCGATCATTTGAAATGTCAGGTTAGCTTGCTAAAAATTTTGTTTTTGAATAAATCCAAAACAGTGAGCTAAAAAAAAAAAAAATTGCTAGCATATCTAGTTTATTTCAATAGAATTCTATTCCATTCATTTAATTGTATATAATTCAAATTGTTCAAAAGATATCCGCAGTCAAATATTTTATTTTTCGTTTGTCTGCTAACTTCAGGCTCATTATTTTTTATTTTTTTTTTTATTTTCTCAAAAAAAACTTCATTTAATTCTGCAATTTTTCCCGCCAATCCTAGAGTGGGCCGACTATTCCTTCTATTTTTTTTTATCAATTGAAAAAAAAATTTTTGCCCAGTTGGGCTTATTTTACAAAACATCAGTCTGAAAATTTTTGAGGACTTATAGATGACGGCCGACTTTGAAGAATTGAGACGAAAAAATTTATTGAAAGTGGTAATCCTCGAAAAAATTTGCATTTTTTTCAAAAAAGGAAAAAAAATTGAAGATACTTACAAACAATTTTATTGTAACTTTTTTTAAAAACTAGACCTGAAAACAAAGAAAATGAAAAAAAAATTGCCATTTGTTTTATTTTCGAACAAGTTACAGGCTTTTGAAATAGCGATGGACGTTAGATTTATTTTTCGACAGCCTGTGACATGGTCAAAAATGAACCAAACGGCAATTTCTTTTTTCATTTTCTTTGTTTTCAGGTCTAGTTTTTAAAAAAAGTTACAACAAAATTGTTTGTAAGTGTCTTCAATTTTTTTTTTTTTTTTTGAAAAAAATGCAAATTTTTTCGAGGATTACCACTTTCAATAAATTTTTCCGTCTTAATTCTTCAAAGTCGGCCGTCATCTTTAAGTCCTCAAAAATTTCCAGACTGATGTTTTGTAAAATAGCCCAACTGGGCAAAATTTTTTTTTTCAATTGATAAAAAATAGAAGGAATAGTCGGCCCACTCTAGGATTGGCGGGAAAAATTGCAGAATTAAATGAAGTTTTTTTTGAGAAAATAAAAAAAAAATAAAAAATAACGAACTTTAAGAAAATCACGGTTTTTTTCAAAAAAGCCGAAAATTTCATAGAGTTTATCATCATAAAATTTTTTTGTATTTTGTTTCGAAGAGTACATTCAATGACAAAAATTTTGAAAAAAAAAACGTCCCGATTAGTCAATTTTTGAAGAAGTTATAGCTATTTGATAAAATAAAAGCCTTATTTTTGGAAAATTCATAACTTTTTTTGGGTTGGGTGAAAAAATTTGAAAATTTTCTGAAAAATGATTTTAATGGGGTATAAAATGAAAAAAAATTTTCAGCCAAATCGAAAAAGGTCGGGGTCAAAAGTAGTCGATTTGGCGTGGAATGCCCCATATGTATTTTATTTGTTAGTACATAGAACTAAATATTTATTTAACGTATAAACATTATTAAATCCGACAACTAATCGTATAATATGGACAGTTAATAATAAGTAATATAATAAGGGAAAGAGTGAGGGAAGCTAGATGACGTCATGTTGGGTATCGTCGGACGGCCTCTTCTTCCACCTCTTCGCCAGCCTCAATTAGTGCTGCCAGATCGTGCGATATTTTAACCCCTCCCCGTGGTGAAATAGCATGGAGTGTAATGGCAGGAGGGAGTAAAAATATCGCACGTTCTGGCAGCACTGGCCTCAATGTTCATTCAAAGTGGGGGAAACGCCGAGAAGCGTTATAGGGTTAGTTCATTAATATAATTCTCAAAAAAATAAATAAATTCTTGTTGTCCGAAAAGTGAAAAAAAAAAAAAAATTTATACGGATTTCCAGTATAGAAAAGTACAAAATTTTTAATATATATTTTATTTTTACCCAAAATTCATGGAGTTTAATGATTTTAAAAAACTGCTAACTTTCCCTTCTTCATACTTTTCCAAAATTTTGAAGATTAAAAAAAAAAATTTTTGTCATTAATTTTGATTTTTTTCAAGAAAGAGAATCCGTTTAAGACCCCCCCCCCCCTCCCCTATCCCTATTCCACTTAAAAACAAATTCCAGACCGCAAAAAAATTTTGTAAAGACCTTATTTATTTTTAATGACTGCGTACACAGTAAAAAATATTGTGTATTTGTGTCGAAAACGGTTTGTGTTAAAAATTGTAGTGTGTTAAACTAACACAAAGTTTGTGTCACTTTATTTTTTAACATAAAAAATGTGTTACACACTCTTTATTAACCTATTTTGTGTGTTACTGTGGATTCTTTGCGCCCTCTTGTGGCGATATTTCAACATAATCTTTGTGTTAAAAAGGGGTTACACAAAGTTTGTGTCAAAAATTCAACACAAACTTTGTGTCAACCGTTTTTAACACACAAACTGTGTTGATTTTACACAATATTTTTTACTGTGTACTTATAATTCGAATTTTTTTTCAAGAACAACATATTTGTTTCTGTCGAGAAATTTGAAAATAGATCAAACTCATGAAATGATAATATGAAAATTTTTTTTTTTTTTTTTCAAATTTTTATGGGAGTCTGTCGTACCCTGAGTATTTCGTATCGCTATGATGCTAAATAAATATATCAAACTCGTAGAAATATGATGATGAGAAGAAAATTTTCTTTAGCAAATTTTTAAAGGGGTCCGTTGTGCCCCAGTATCTCTTATATTTTTTTGAGCAACAAATTCGCACAATAAAATCCCTTGTTAAATATAAGTATTAAAAATGATTTCACATGTTAAACGCCCATAAGAGATAGTATTAAAAAGGATTTGAAGAATTAGAAAGTATTCAAAACGATTAAAAATCAAATCCTTTTTAATACTTTTGAATCCTTTTGTTTAATAAGGGATATCAACACCTATACAATACAACCTTGTGTTAACAAGGTAAGATATATCTAGTAAGATATTAGTTCTATTTGTATAATTATAAATGACTAAACGAATTTTAAATCACTGTTAATTAATATTTAACTACCCAGTATATATATATATATATATATATATATATATATATATATATATATATATATATATATATATATATATATACTATATGACTAGTATATATGAGTTTATGTTTTCGTTTAAATATCAATAAATTTAGTCATGAAAAACACATATCAATTTAACTTAAATATCCTTATAAATTTGAAAATTATAATTTTTTTTTCCAGTATGCAATAAAATTATCGATCCGTGTACGTGCATGTTCAAAAATATATGGCTTTTACCTTACACATTCTGTATAATACTTCAGAGTTCTAACGTTATCAATGATTCACATTTTTAAAAGAAATTTTTGTTTAAACATAAAACGTTTAAAAAATTTCATATTTTTTTCAATCACAGCTCATTGTAGTTCATTAACTAATAAAGTAGTATACGTACTCAAAGATCATTGTCTATGATCGTGCATCGGCTATCAGTACTACAACGACTAACAATAAATCCTTTAATAACAATAGTAACAGACGTAATTTTTTGTAATCGTCAAACGATCGCATACGCAAAAGTATTTTTTTCCTGACTGCATTGCCCATTTTTAAAAGTACTCGAGAAGTAAAATTGCTGTACACCGCGGACGGCGCCATCATAAACCCTAGAAGCGCCACAGATACACTCTCGATATGTGCTTATGTTTTACTGTAGCAGTGAAGCCATTACATAATTTATGAAAAGTGAAGCTAACAATTAGTATAGTAAGTAGTTTTAAAAAATTAGTTTTTTCTGAGTCAGAACTCGAACGTCATCTTCAGTTTTTGAAATGTGAGCATAAATGTTATTTTTTTTTTTAAATGTATTATTGCATTTATGCTTATAATATATATTGTTTATTATTAACTATTAATTCATTTATAAAAATTATTGACATGGGTAGTGTCTATCAGGAACTGAGTACATCTGGTTCCAAAATTTTGTCGCCAAAATATCTATACAATGAGGCGACGTCTACAATTGTGTAATTACTGTATGTTGTAAAGCTCGGGGCCTATTGTCTAGCCTTTGAATTAGCAGCGGGATGCAATACACAGATCGGTGACAATAGCACATGCTCACTATCTAGTGATTTGTGTTTTCTTATCTTTGAGAAGCCGAAGGATTTTTTCAAGTGTATATATGGACTTCATGACTCATGACATCATTTTGAATCCTCTTATTGAATTACTCTGGCGACATAACAGATCTTTCGATAATATTTTTTTTTGTTTCTAATTTCAAATTGCCTATTCTCGGTTGAGTCTATACTAATTTCTTTAAAATATTCATATTTCAATATTCGTTAACAATTTTTATTGTAAATATTTTATGATTCTTTAGAAAATATCTTTGACGAATTTTTAAATTCATTACCCACAGAAAAATATTTCAGAATACATATATTTGTTACAATGATATTTTAAATTTTTAAATAAAACAATATTGAATATTATAGATTTCTTTTCAGAAAAAAAATAAATAAATATGGTCACTACATTTAAATGCAGAGGCGGATTTTATTTTACACTCAGTTTTAACATCCCGTATGAAAAAACAATATTTGGTTAAAATATATAAAATCATATATGTTTGCAACAAAAAAATATATGATATATTATATTGTATATTATAAAAAATCATATAGAGATTTTCGCCGATTTAATATAAAATTATATACAGTAGTAAATATATGTATTCCATATATGTAACTGATATATTTTTTATATTAAGCTATACATACATTTACATTTACCTGATAATATATTGTATTGATATATTTCCTTTTATATTAAAAAAAGATATAATTTTTATATGAAATAAAATAAATGGTAGCATATAATTTATATTATATATGGCACGATATATTTTCTTTGTTATATTTAAGCATATATTTCATTCGGTGTATGTATATGTATATGGGTATATTTATTTGCATCAAATTAACTAATTTTGAAAATTTGAACTGCAGATTAGAGAGTATATCAAAATTTAGATCTAGTTTAATTGGAGTTGATCCCGTGTGAAAATAACATATATGGTCAAAATATATGTAAAAATATATGATAAATATCAGAAAATATATGTGGCCAATTTAACTATATTTTCTGACATTTTTTTTTTTATATTAAAAAATATAATACTCATCATATACGAGTCTATATATATTTAGCATGTATAAAAAATATATATGTCAATCATATACAAAAAATATATTTTTATCATATATGAAAATTATATTTTTATCGTACATAAAAATATATATTTCTATCATATACGAAAAATATATTCTGATCATATATAAAAACATATATTTATATTATGTATGGAAAAAAAATGTTTCTTATTCGTATGACCAACTCCAATAAAATTAGATCTAAATTTTAATATACTCTTCAAATCGCAGTTAAAATTTTCAAAATTAGTTCATTTGATGCGAATATATATACCCATATACATATACATACACCGAATAAAATATATGCTTGAATATAACAAAGAAAATATATGGTGCCATATATAAAACACATTATATGCTACCATATATATTTCTTTTCATATAAAAATTATATATTTTTTAAATATAAAAGGAAATATATCAATACAATATATTATAAGATAAATCTAAATGTATATATAGCTTAATATAAAAAACATATAAGTTACATATATGGAATACATATATTTACTACTGTATATAATTTTATATTAAATCGGCCAACATATCTATATGATTTTTTATAATGTACAATATAATATATCATATATTGTTTTGTTGCAAACATATATGATATTATATATTTTAACCATATATTGTTTTTTCATACGGGTAGGGGTGTGCGAATATTGCACGAATCGAATCGAATATTTGAATAGTTCGATTCGATTCGCTATCGAATAATTTGTTAATTTGAATATTCGCACACCTCTAATTTGAATCAATAATTACTATTAGTATGACTATTATTATAATTTTGAACAAATGGTTATTAGGAATAAGTTAGGATTAAAGTTAATAATTTGGGATCTATGAAAAGTAAAATGGCTTGCAGTAAAAAACGAAATTACTTGACAAAAATTCATTTATATTTTTTATATAATTTTTGTTTTTCAGTATACAGACATAGTGATTACAACCTTAAATAAAATGTTATAATTATTGCTTACAATTATCCTCCAAAATAAAATACTTATAATTTTCAGTATAAAAGCTTAACTTATTTGCACAAAGTAATTTAAAAAAAAAGTAATAGCATTAAAAATATCTTAATTAATCGAAGTTCTTACAATCTCAGTAATAATAGTATTTGGTGTCTTCTTAACTAACACTATAAGTTTCCACAAATAAGAATTGATAAATATAAATAGTAAAATAAGTAATTTAAAAGAGTATACAATTCTATACTGTAAAAAATCATCAGGGTAAGTCCAAGCGGTGTAGGTGTTAAAATTGGCGGTGTTAAATTTCAACACCGAAAGCGGTGTGAAAATAACGCCGCCACCGATGTAAATATTCTGTACCGGTGTAAAAAAAAATTCTCCGGTGTTAAAAAAACACCGCAGCCGGTGTAAATGTTCTAGGCCAGTGTTAAAATATTTTACTTTGTAAATATTTTTACTTGATCACTATACTGGTAAGTAAATGATATTTATTATTAATTTTCATAAAGAACTGACATTTGTTCGTGTTTTATAATCTTTAAAGTTAATACTCCAAGCAAGCGCAGTACCCTGTTTTTACGCCGGTTACCCCGCTTTTACACCGGTTACCCCGATTTAACACCGGTATTTTTAACACCGGTAAATTACTCCTTTTACACCAGTGTAATTTTATTTTAACACCGGAAGGAGTTGAAATGAGTCCATTTTTAACACCGCTCTTTTTACAGTGTATATACTAAATTATCAATAGTATTCTTATAATATTATTAGCAATTCAATTGAATTCCATATTTTACATCTTCACTATTTATTTAATTATAATTTTATCTACTGACTTTTATTCTAATTACCCATGAATTAAATACTTGATCATTATTTACACACTCCCTTCTTAATGACTTAACAATACACAAAAATATCGGCCTTACTTAATAATGACATCTATTAAATCCCATTGTTTACTGAAGTTGATAGAGATTATGGGTAGTGCTTGAATAATTGAAACTATTGATATTGTTGTTTAACTCATTCGATGGTGTAATTCCTGGGACAGAGTTAGGGGTTTGCTCTGAATCAGGAATTACTCGGTATGTATAACAGTTACTGTTATTAGCCGGATAGCCAGTGACAGTAGTGTGTTCTTTATAGTTATAATCGATGTTGTCAACAGGGTTTACATAATAACCGGTATAGTTATTATTATTATTATTATAGAACCCATTGACGGGTGAATAATAATTATTAATGTTGTTATTATACATTTGGGCCTCAGAAGATTCAGTATAAATGGTAGCATTTTGCATACTTCCGCTGTATGCCGGTTGGTAGTTGGTACCATTCGTCCAGTAGTTACCGTCGTTTTTAAAACCCATATCTTGGTTTGGTGGCGAATGATGGTAATGTATAGTTGAACCTAATCCAGGTGGGTTCATTTGTCTACGCTGAACGTATTCAGCGGCAAGTAACTGATTTCTTCCATTCTTCAGAGGATTTAAATTGTTCTTGTCGTTTGTATCGACTTTACTTGAGGTAGTTTTTTTCTTTTTCATTCTACGATTCTGAAACCATACCTTGACCTGTAAAATAATTATAAATTTAATAATTTTAAAAAATAAGATTAAGGAATATTTATATTACTGTCGATGGTCGCTATTTTATTACTAATTACAAATAACCGAAATTATATTTTGCTTTTGGCTTAAAAAAACAAATTTACTTGTCTTTGTTTTTTTCCAGCTCCAGCCAAAATTTAATTTTTATCGAAAAAATTTTCCAAAATTTATTTCGAACGTTTGTTTATAAATTTCTCGGCTTAAATTCAAACTACACGGAAAAGAGAGCAGTGGAAAAATTACAGTTCTTAGTGCGCAAACCGGGCCTTCAAGTATTATAGTTTGCAATTTTATAATTGAGACTATTCCTTGCAATAAAGTAATTAAAGTTACACTGATATGAGGATTTCTTAGCATTTTAAAAAGATTTTTTAGTATTTAAGAAATCATTTCTTAAACATCATTCTTTTGTATTTAACAAATATTTCTTACTATTTAAGAAATGATCTCATGATCTCATTAAAAAAAAACTTTTTACTATATCTTACAGATATGTCACTAATAAGTAATAAAAAAATATCAAATTTTCTCACCTGTCTTTCGGTGAGTTTCAATTTATTTGCAGTATTAATTCTGGTCCGACGGCATAAGTGATTGTTTGCACTGAAAATTTTTTCGAGCTCATTGAGCTGCTCCGTAGTAAATGCAGTTCGTGCTCGTCTTTGTTGACTCTTTTCTGTAAAATTAAAAAAAAAAATAATTATTATATTTGTATATCACTTGTTAGTAAGTAATATCTACGCAGTTAATTTTATAGTTACGGTATAAGAAAAAAAATGATCGTAAAAATATGTTCTTACATACTACTGATATTTGTTTAATAAAATATTATGCAATTAGCATTTAAACTATAGTTAATTAATTTCAAAATTATAGCCCGCCGCAATAATCGCTACTGCATAATTACTTGATACAAGTAAACGTGTGAAGACATTAAATGAGATTTTCAAAAATTTCAAAAAAGAAAAAAAAATTCAATGAAGACAATTTTCAGAAATTCAATAAACGAATGTAAAAAAAAAAATCAAAAAAATAATTTAAATTTATAATCAGAGTCTTGACCAATTAATTAATAGTTAATAATAAATACTAAAGCTCTTATCTCCTGAATGAATGAATGAATTACCATACACATGAAGCTTAAATAATTATTAAAGAGTAATACGTAATAATTATTCAAAATAATAAAATCTTACGTTTTGTACTAGTTCGCGCTGCTTTTTGTAAAGGTGATTTATTTTCGAGACACCGATCTTGTTGTTGCTGAAGTTCTTCATTTGGTAATTTGTTAATGTCTCCGTTGATGAATGGCTCTGTAGATTGTTGATGCTGAAATGATTGTTGATTCAAAAACTCGGAATTTGAATTGGCTGCTTCCGAAGTATTGTTCGTATTAACAGCATCAGTAAGAGGTGAATTAACAGCATCGGAAAGGGGTGAATGATTACGACTTGATTGGTGGTTGTAATTCCACTCCTCTGACAGGCTCGTTCTCATGCTTTCAGGTGAAGACGGATACGATGGCAACTCTAAAGATGCGAGAAACTCGATGCACTTTTCGGTTGAATCAGTGTAAGACATTTTGAATTTATTTCGTTAATATAATTATTTTGATTTAACAAAAACCGAAAAATTATTTTCAAATTCGTTCACTGAGAGAAAAACGTGGATATTTTCAAGTAAAATTTCTTAATTGAACTATTAGTTTACTTAAATAGTGAAAATAATAAATATTATAGTTTGATGAAGTGAACTTGTTCGAGCTTTTACTATTATAAGTCAAGTGAATATGTTTACTTGAATTTAATTTTCTATTACACTCAGTGTTCGAATGAAGTAAGACACGACACTAACTCTACAACGGTATTGTAAGAACTGAGGTCTCTTTGGTCAAAGGCTACCTGATTCGTACAGAGGTAGGGAGCACACCTGATACAACTACTGGAGAAGGATTTTGGTTTAGAACCCCCTCCATGATTCCACTATAGTTTGTATGTCTAATTGTCAGATTTTTACATTCATAACAAAGACTGGCGCCGCCAACGTCTAGACAGTGTATCAGATAAAGGATTTAAATATTTATTGCGGTTTACTTGAAATTATTTAAAAAAAATTATTCTCCTACTGTACTCGAAACAATAAATAAGAAAAATTCATGAATGTTACTCCAACTATCAATAATATACAAATTAATGAAGATTTGAGAATTCAACAATTTTTTTATATCCCCACTTAAATGAACGATGCCGTCCTTTTTCAAAACTCTCACAGGTGCAGTTTGATCTGTTTGAATGGGAACAAACCGTTCATAGGTCTTGCTTAAATTTTTTTATAAACTGAAATTTATAATAGATAAATGTATGCATATTGGGGTGTTTCATATTTAGGCGATATTTTTTTTTCTGTCTTACTCAAAACTAATAATTTATAGAAAAAAAAAAATTCCGGTATTAATGTTGATTTATTTAATGAAATTTAAATGTTTATACAATTTTTTAAATTTTATCCAATCCAAATTTTGAAAAGTAGATCAAATTCATAACCTGTATGAAAAAACCATATACTGTCGATAATATATAAAAAAAAATATGGTAAATAACTGGACATATATGGCGGCAAAATTATTAATATTGATTAATATATGATTGATCACATATAATTATTTATACATTTAATATTATAATGATTAATATTATTAATATTATATGTGATTATATACATGTGATATTGTATCAAAAATTATATATCTGCTTTATATATTAATTTATAACGTAAAATATATATTTCATCTTATAAATTAATTTATAATTTCAATATTATTATAATCCATATAATTTATAATATATGTAATTGTATACATATGATATTACATCTCAAATTGTATTCTCGTTTTATATATAAACTTATAATTTCAATATTTTAAAAATTTCGATATTATTATACATAAATAATAAAAAAATACACTCATACCAAAAATTGAAGGAAAAAAAAAATTTTAGAAATTTTTTAGTGATTTTTGCAAGACCGTAACTTCATGAAAAATAATCGTATCGAGATTTAAAAAAAAAGCATTTTATAGCATGAAATCTTTAGTTTTATATTTGTAAATATATCTATAAACATATTTCTATATAAATATATATTAACGTACATTTATACAAATATATGTCAACATATATTTATATAATTATATATTTACATGTATAAATATTATACTTCAGTCAAAAGCGGCTGAGGCAGCCGTTCGGCACACGCGTAGCTCGGGCGATCACCGAAGTTAAGTAGTACAGTATAAGCACAAGTCGGGCCACAGCCGCACAATGAAAAGCAGATAAAGAAAGGAAGCAGTTGCGATGTAAAGGCAAAAAGTGTAAAAGGTCGCACATGCGGCTATACACTGGAACAATTATAAAAAAAAAAAAAAATATTATACTTTAGTCATATAAATAAATCATATATCTTATCATATAGGGGAGGGTGGGGCAGAGCGGCCCCCCTAAGCCAATTATTATTTTTTGTGGCTTTCAACCATATGATCACTTTACTTTTGTCCTATTTCGAACAAATTTATGGACATTTTGCCAAAATTCTGAAAAAAAATTTTTTTTTTTGTGGGGCAGAGCGGCCCCCCTTCAAAAAGTGATAAAAAAAATTTTTTTTTCGTTTTTTTTTTTTTTTAAATTGTTTTCATCATTAAGAATGTATTTCTTTCTCTTGACAACTATTTTTGGTTTTATATTACTCGAAAAAAATTTTTTAAAGCGTAAAAAATCGTTCACTCTCGATTACCTTAATTACTAATTGTTATTTAATAAAAAAAAAATCAATTCTATAATTTTACTTTATTTCAAAAATTTATCAACTAAAAAAAAAAATTTAATTTTTATAAATTTTTAGTGACCAAATTTGCCTCTTACATAAAGAAACGGCCGAAAAATATGAAAAAATAATTTTTTCGGAAGTTTCGGCTGGTCCATTTTGCCCCAGGTGTTATGCGTAGAGCTAAAAATGTGGAATTATAATAATTTTTTTTTAATTTGACGATAAAAATATGAAAAAATCACTTTTTCAAAATTTTGGGCTTGTCCATTTTGCCCCAAATGTCATGCGTAGGGGTAAAAATGCGCAAACATATCGGATTTATAGCCCAGGTAGAAAATTGTCTTAGTCGGACAAGTTTGAAACTTCAAAATAGCTTTATTTTAGCTTAACATCTAAGTCTTGTTTTGTAAGCTTTATTCTAGGTTGTTATTAGAATGAATTCTATGACAAGTCTTTAGAGTGTAACTAACCTTCAAATATACCTTGCTGTTAGCTCTTTTTCCACGCGTATGATAAGATTAGTTCTAAGCTTGGATTCTAAACTTAAAACTACCTTGTCTGCTAACATTACTCTAAGCGTACATTGAAAACTGAAGTTTGAGGTTAATTAGGAGTTTGTGTTATTGTTTATAAGTGATAAATAAGTTCAATTTTATTTGCAATATATATAAAGAAAAATATTTACTAAGCAAGTAAGTTTTGATTTTTTTTTAATTTATTGAATCACAAGTTTTTAATGCTCATAATAAAAAAATTTGAATTTTTTAGAACGTCCTGGCTCTCTTAAGTTAAATCAGTAAAAATGTTACTTATTTTTTCAGTAGTTACAAAATTTACTGAAAGATCAGTAGCTTTGAATAAATTTACTGACTAATCAGTGAATTTAGTTTCACGGCAGTAAAGAGTGCCATCTACTTGGAAGCTTGTTTGTTAGACAGAGGTTGATTTCAAGTTATAATCAAAGTTTATTATTTATATTGCACTGTTATTAGGGTAAGTTTAAAATATTTCAACAAACAAAAGTTAATTTATAATTTATATACTAATAAAACTTATATATTTTTCTCTATTGAATGTGACTAGAATAATTCTGAAATGTATTTGTAGTTGATTTACATCTAAGGTCATGCATAACCTCAAATCGTCTTATTAATTATTTTATGTTTTTAAATAAATATAATTATTATTTTCAGATAAATGTTTATAACTATTTTCAATGGAAAATTACTACAATTTAAGAGACAATTACTTGATGATATTGAAATGGAAGACTTATTAAATGAATTTTACTTTCAGTATGTGATTCAGTAAATGAATCAGTAATATTTTACTGATTTGCAATGATATATTTGGGACTATTTACATCAGTAAATATTCACTGATTCAGATTTAGAGAGTACATTACAAGCATAAAACTCATTACGTTATAGATTATATTGTTAAAACGATGAATGAAAACCATAAAAGAACATTTACTGTTTTATATTTCTAAAATATATATAACACTATACATTTAATGCCCAATATCTGATGTTTGTGTACAAAAAAAAAAAATAATAAAAAATTTTTCTCTGTAAACATGTTTTCAAACTTAAATTACCAAATCTATTCTAGCTAAGAATAAGATATATTTTTAACCTTATAGTAAGCTAAATTGTCACTGTTTATGCAAGCTAAAACTGCAAGCTTTATGTTAGCGATCCAAAGCGTTACCAACTAACCTTGTGTTAACCATAGTTTGTTAGCTAATTTTAGGCTAAAACTGATAAAATTAGCTTAATACAAGCTAATTCCATTGATTACTTTCTACCTGGGAGTAATTAGTCGAAAAAAAAAAAATTTTTTTTTTGGTCAAAATTTCAGGGGGGCCGCTCTGCCCCATGGGGGCCGCTCTGCCCCATGGGGGCCGCTCTGCCCCACCCTCCCCTAACTTAAAATATAGTATAAAATATTATAAGCAATATTTATAAGTTAGCATATAAAAAAAATATATTATCGAGATATATGTTGCAAATTATAAAATCATATATTATTTCGGCAAAATTTAGTATATGGCTCCATATATGACTTCTTATAATTCCATATAATTTATCATATAATTTTAATTATACTGAAGCTCATATATTGCTTTTTCCTACGGGTATAAAATGCTTTTTTTTTAAATCTCGATACGATTATTTTTCATGAAGTTACGGTCTTGCAAAAATCACTAAAAAATTTCTAAAATTTTTTTTTTCCTTTAATTTTTGGTATGAGTGTATTTTTTAAATTATTTATGTATAATAATACCGAAATTATTATAATTTTGAAATTATAAGTTTATATATAAAACGAGAATACAATTTGAGATGTAATATCATATGTATACAATTACATATATTATAAATTATATGGATTATGATAATATTGAAATTATAAATTAATTTATAAGATGAAATATATATTTTACGTTATAAATTAATATATAAAGCAGATATATAATTTTTGATACAATATCACATGTATATAATCACATATATTATTAATAATATGGATTATCATAATATTAAACGTATAAATTATTATATGTGATCAATCATATATTAATCAATATTAATAATTTTGCCGCCATATATGTCCAGTTATTTACCATATTTTTTTTTATATATTATCGACAGTAGATGGTTTTTTCATACGGGTTATGAGTTTGATCTACTTTTCAAAATTTGGATTGGATAAAATTTGAAAAATTGTATAAACATTTAAATTTCATTAAATAAATTAACATTAATACCGGAATTTTTTTTTTCTATAAATTATTAGTTTTGAGTAAGACAGAAAAAAAATATCGCCTAAATATGAAACACCCCAATATGCATACATTTATCTATCATAAATTTCAGTTTATAAAAAAATTTAAGCAAGACCTATGAACGGTTTGTTCCCATTCAAACAGATCAAACTGCACCTGTGAGAGTTTTGAAAAAGGACGGCATCGTTTATTTAAGTGGGGATATCAAAAATTGTTGAATTCTCAAATCTTCATTAATTTGTATATTATTGATAGTTGGAGTAACATTCATGAATTTTTGTTATTTATTGTTTCAAGTACAGTAGGAGAGTAATTTTTTTTAAATAATTTCAAGTAAATCGCAATAAATATTTAAAACCTTTATCTGATAAACTGTCTAGACGTTGGCGGCGCCAGTCTGGGTAATAAGTGTGAAAATCTGACAATTAGACATACAAACTATAGTGGAATCATGGAGGGGGTTCCAAACCAAAATCCTTCTCCAGTAGTTGTATCAGGTGTGCTCCCTACTTCTGTACGAATCAGGTAGCCTTTGACCAAAGAGACCTCAGTTCTTACAATACCGTTGTAGAGTTAGTGTCGTGTCTTACTTCATTCGAACACTGAGTGTAATAGAAAATTAAATTCAAGTAAACATATTCACTTGACTTATAATAGTAAAAGCTCGAACAAGTTCACTTCATCAAACTATAATATTTATTATTTTCACTATTTAAGTAAACTAATAGTTCAATTAAGAAATTTTACTTGAAAATATCCACGTTTTTCTCTCAGTGAACGAATTTGAAAATAATTTTTCGGTTTTTGTTAAATCAAAATAATTATATTAACGAAATAAATTCAAAATGTCTTACACTGATTCAACCGAAAAGTGCATCGAGTTTCTCGCATCTTTAGAGTTGCCACCGTATCCGTCTTCACCTGAAAGCATGAGAACGAGCCTGTCAGAGGAGTGGAATTACAACCACCAATCAAGTCGTAATCATTCACCTCTTTCCGATGCTGTTAATTCACCTCTTACTGATGCTGTTAATACGAACAATACTTCGGAAGCAGCCAATTCAAATTCCGAGTTTTTGAATCAACAATCATTTCAGCATCAACAATTAACAGAGCCATTCATCAACGGAGACATTAACAAAATACCAAATGAAGAACTTCAGCAACAACAAGATCGGTGTCTTGAAAATGAATCACCTTTACAAAAAGCAGAGCGAACTAGTACAAAAAGTAAGATTTTATTATTTTGAATAATTATTACGTATTACTCTTTAATAATTATTTAAGCTTCATGTGTATGGTAATTCATTCATTCATTCAGGAGATAAGAGCTTTAGTATTTATTATTAACTATTAATTAATTGGTCAAGACTCTGATTATAAATTTAAATTATTTTTTTGATTTTTTTTTTACATTCGTTTATTGAATTTCTGAAAATTGTCTAAATTGAATTTTTTTTCTTTTTTGAAATTTTTGAAAATCTCATTTAATGTCTTCACACGTTTACTTGTATCAAGTAATCATGCAGTAGCGATTATTGCGGCGGGCTATAGTTTTAAAATTAATTAACTATAGTTTAAATGCTAATTGCATAATATTTTATTAAAAAAGTATCAGTAGTATGTAAGAACATATTTTTACGATCACTTTTTTTTTTTTTACACACGGTAATTATAAAATTACCTGCGTAGATATTACTCATTAACATGTGATATAACAATCTAATAGTTATTTTTTTTCTTATTTTACAGACAAGAACCAACAAAGACAAGCACGAACTGCATTTACTACGGAGCAGCTCAATGAGCTTGAAAAAATTTTCTGTACAAACAATTACTTATGCCGTACAACTAGAATTCAGACTGCGTCTAAATTGAAACTCACCGAAAGACAAGTGAGAAAATTTGAATTTTTTTTATTACTTATTAGTAACATATCTGTAAGATATGGTAGAAAATTTTTTTTTTCTTGTATCATTTTAAAATTAAATTTCTGTTATTTTAACCCAACGTTCTAATTCGCCATAAAAAAAAAAAAAAAAAAAAAAATTGGTTTTTAATGGGGATGCATTAATTTCGTTAAACTTCCAATAATCACACGAAAAAAATAAAAATGAAAAAATTAAATAGATACCCATGATTTATTACAGTTTCAAACATTAGCAAAGTCTCGCTACTTTGGATCTCTAAAATTTACATTATTTTTGATGTAGCAATTATTTCAGTTTCATATAATAAGACGTTTTTATTGAAATTTTGAATTATTGTGCATTAAAATTTTTCTGGCAATATTTTATTTACGAGTATAATTTTACTTTATGAGTGTAATGTATAAAACTACATAGTTATATATAATTATATCAAACTATTCAAAATTGTGTACGGCCAAAACTCTTATATACTTGTATCTAGATATTAATATATAATATTACATAAGTATATAGACTTTTTCAAGTTTCGTTCAACTAAAGATACATTAGAAACTATAAAATTTGGTATTCATAATTTTAATTACTTTATTACAAGGGGTAATCTCAATTATTAAATTGTAAACTATAGTACTCGAAGGCCCGGTTTTCGCACTAAAAACTGTAATTTTTCCACTGCTCTCTTTTCCGTGTAGTTTGAATTTAAACCACGAAATTTATAAACAAACGTTCGAAATAAATTTTGGAAAATTTTTTTGAAAAAAAATTAAATTTTGGCTGGAGCTGGAGAAAAACAAAGACAAGTAAATTTGTTTTTTTAAGCCAAATGCAAAATATAATTTCGGTTATTTGTAATTAGTAATAAAATAGCGACCATCGACAGTAATATAAATATTCCTTAATCTTATTTTCTAAAATTATTAAATTTATAATTATTTTACAGGTCAAGGTATGGTTTCAGAATCGTAGAATGAAGGAGAAAAAAACTACCTCAAGTAAAGTCGATACAAACGACAAGAACAATTTAAATCCTCCGAAGAATGGAAGAAATCAGTTACTTGCCGCTGAATACGTTCAGCGTAGACAAATGAACCCACCTGGATTAGGTTCAACTATACATTACCATCATTCGCCACCAAACCAAGATATGGGTTTTAAAAACGACGGTAACTACTGGACGAATGGTACCAACTACCAACCGGCATACAGCGGAAGTATGCAAAATGCTACCACTTATACTGAATCTTCTGAGGCCCAAATGTATAATAACAACATTAATAATTATTATTCACCCGTCAATGGGTTCTATAATAATAATAATAATCACTATACCGGTTATTATGTAAACCCTGTTGACTACATAGATTATAACTATAAAGAACACACTACTGTCACTGGCTATCCGGCTAATAACAGTAACTGTTATACATACCGAGTAATTCCTAAATCAGAGCAAACCTTTAGCTCTGTCCCAGGAATTACACCATCGAATGAGTTAAACAACAATATCAATAGTTTCAATTATTCAAGCACTACCCATAATCACTATCAACTTCAGTAAACAATGGGATTTAATAGATGTCATTATTAAGTAAGGCCGATATTTTTGTGTAATGTTAAGTCATTAAGAAGGGAGTGTGTAAATAATGATCAAGTATTTAATTCATGGGTAATTAGAATAAAAGTCAGTAGATAAAATTATGATTAAATAAATAGTGAAGATGTAAAATATGGAATTCAATTGAATTGCTAATAATATTATATGAATACTATTGATAATTTAGTATATACACTGTAAAAAGAGCGGTGTTAAAAATGGACTCATTTTAACTCCGCCCGGTGTTCAAAAAAATTACACCGGTGTAGAAGGAGTAATTCACCGGTGTTAAAAATACCGGTGTTAAATCGGGGTAACCGGTGTAAAAGCGGAGTAAAATTGGTGTAAAAGCGGGGTAACCGGCGTAAAAACAGGGTAAACTGCGCCCGCTTTGAGTATTAACTTTAAAGATTATAAAACACGAACAAATGTCAGTTCTTTATCAAAATTAATAAAAAATATCATTTACTTACCAGTATAGTGATCGAGTAAGTAAAAATATTTACACAGTAAAATATTTTAACACTGGCCTAGAACATTCACACCGGCTGCGGTGTTTTTTAACACCGGAGAATTTTTTTTAACACCGGTACAGAATATTTACATCGGTGGTGGCGTTATTTTCACTCCGCTTTCGGTGTTGAAATTTAACACCGCCAATTTTAACACCTACACCGCTTGGACTTACCCCGGTGATTTTTTACAGTGTAGAATTTTATACTCTTTTAAATTACTTATTTTACTATTTATATTTATTAATTCTTATTTGTGGAAACTCATAGTGTTAGTTAAGAAGACAACAAATACTGTTATTACTGAGATTGTAAGAACTTCGATTAATTAAGATATTTTTAATGCTATTACTTTTTTTTTTAAATTACTTTGTGCAAATAAGTTAAGCTTTTATACTGAAAATTAAGTATTTTATTTTGGGGGATAATTGTAAGCAATAATTATAATATTTCATTTAAGGTTGTAATCACTATGTCTGTATACTGAAAAACAAAAATTATATAAAAAATATAAATGAATTTTTGTCAAGTAATTTCATTTTTTACTGCAAGCCATTTTACTTTTTATAGATCCCAAATTATTAACTTTAATCCTAACTCATTCCTAATAACCATTTGTTCAAAATTATAATAATAGTCATACTAATAGTAATTATTGATTTAAATTAGAGGTGTGCGAATATTCAAATTAACGAATTATTCGATAGCGAATCGAATCGAACTATTCAAATATTCGATTCGATTCGTGCAATATTCGCACACCCCTACCCGTATGAAAAAAACAATATATGGTTAAAATATATAATATCATATATGTTTGCAACAAAACAATATATGATATATTATATTGTATATTATAAAAAATCACATAGAGATTTTGGCCTCATACTGAAAATTATAAAGGAAAAATTTTTTAAAATCGACCAAATTTAGTTTATACCATTCGATTCAGAATTTCGCGAGATTAATTTATGTTGTATCGAAAAAAAATATTTTTTTTTTTTTAATTGTTGATAAATTTCAATAATTTTTAGAACGCATTTTCTCATAAAAAAAAAATTTTTTTTAACTGTCATTACCCGTAATTGTTTAGGTAATTGTTCAAACAAAATTATCCATTAGGTCATTTTATTTATTTATTATTTTTTCTATTTTTTAACTAACAAAATGTGATTTTTACTTTTTTTAAATTTTAAATTCAAAAAAATTTTTTTTGACGTTACCAATTTTTTTTATGGTTGATATACGATTTACCAAAAGAATAAAAACAAAATTTGTAAAAATATTGATATGCGACCGAGTTACAGCCTTTTGCTTATACGCGCGCGGACAAAATGACGCGCTTTTTCGTTTTTCGCGCTTCAATAATTTTTATCTCAGCAACTATTCGTCGTAGAGACTTCGGTCAGAATTTATTTTGTTCGTTATTAAATCCCAAACATAATGATACTAATTTGTCTCGATAACTTCTCAATAGTTTCTGAGATATTCAATTTTACATCTAATTTTTTTATAAAAAAAAAATTTGCACACATCGAATTTAAATCAACTTTTTGTTTTAAATTTTTTCTAGCATTTTAAGAAAAAAACTTTTTTAAAATCGGTTGATAAAAGCGGATTTTTTGATCTTACACCGTTTTTTCGTCCTCATCGACTGGACTAGAAAGCTCAACTCATACTGAATAAAAATGACTCGAAGGTCGAAAACTGTATCAGCAATAGTTGCAAAGTTACAGTAATTTGTTTGTTGACAAATTGTGTCAGTGCTTGGACTTTGTCGTACTACAAAACCCAGATATTTTTTAAAAAATTGGAAGAATTTTTATTTGCCATATTGTTGCAGGTTGCTGTTTTTGTAATTTTTTTATGTTTTAGAAAAAAATTAAAATACAAAATAACATGTTTATATCAAACTGTTAAACAAACAAATGAATAAATCGTTGACAAAAAAATTTTTTTTTTTTTGCCATTATATTTAGAAATGCAAATTATAATTCAAAAGAAAACGATTCCTTAATGATTTATTTAAATGATCAAAATATGAAAAAAACGATTTTAAACATTAAGATATTGTTTTTAAGAAATTTTTTTTTAAAATCATTATTTCCTTACGCTAACAATATGGTGAAAAAAAATTTTTCAAAAATATTTAATTAATCCATTTGTTTATAAAAAATTTATAAATAAATGGCAAGAAAAAATTTTAAAAGTAATCATATTATGCCTAACAAGAATATGAAATCAGTAATAGCTTAAAATTAAAAAAAAAATTATTTAACATACATTATTTTAATTTTTAATTTTTTTGGTAGTTCAAAAATTAATAATTAATGAAATAAAAATATTGTATAAACTTTCATACTATCATCTTGTTGAGCATGTTTATAAAAAAGGCTCCAAAAACAAAAAATTTATAGATTAATTATTTAAATTTTTATACCGCCTTTTATGACAACACATACCCGTAAAAAAAATGTTAATTAACAATCGAATAACTTTTTGAAAAATGGTGATACAACTTTTATTATCGCGGAATCATATTCTTTGAAGTGTCTAGATGACACCAGAATATTTTCAAATTTTTTAATTAATATTTAATTGCATAAAAAAATTATTCAAAAACTACGCTCACTAGAGAGTGACGGCGCGGGCATGCCGAAACTGCCGCGCAAAAGCTCTTTCAGAAACTTTTTTAATATTTGAGCTATCACCTATACTTTTCGAGATTTTGCCAAAAAGCTGGACGGCTAATTTTTTTAACGGTTTTTTGTTCATAACAATTGTAATTTTATTTTTCCAAAAAAAAAATACTAAAAACGGCTTTTTCCAGACGTCATTCCGGATCGTTTTAGCCATCAATCATATTTTTAGGAGACCTGTAACTGTTTTTCACGCAGGAAATCAACTTCTCGACTAGACTAAAATAGATTAAAAAAAGTCTGGTAAATCCAAAAGTGCACGACTCTTAATGCTCATTTGCACGAATAAGAAAAATGTACGATAAAAGTTTCAAGGACAATTGTTTCTTTCCTTTCTATTACACTAGAAATTCAAATTTCGCTCCGAAAAATAGTCAGATGTATTTTTTCGCGCAGGCACGACTGCGGTGTGACGAACTTATTTGTAAAAAACATATATAGATATACAAAATTAGTTAAGTTCTTTTTAATAATTATAATTAACGGGGCCGAATTCGATGGCCAATTTATGACACACTTCTTCTTCGGCCTTAAAATAATCTTTTAAAAAAAAAGTGATCCAAATAATGGCTTTTTTCTCGAGTATTTGTATTTACGGGTTACGGACACATTTGCTACTGCTTGACCGGAAATTTTTTTTTACATTTTGATGTTTTCTTAGTAATTTAATACATCAAATTGGTCTTTATAAATAATAAAATTAATTCTTATTATATTTTCTATCCGATGATGTGTAACTTGGTTAAGCTCTGCGGGCTAACTGATTGATTCGTTTATTTACCATTTGATATGGTATTAATCTTTTTCTTAGACTAGTAAGCCCTTTCTGTGCTTATTCAGACAGTCGATCTGAAGGAGTAAACTCCAATCGTGCGTCGGAGCTGACACTCATACTTTTTTTTTATTCAATTGTTTATGGGGGTCTGTCGTACCCTGAGTATTTCGTATCGCTGTGATGCTAAATTAATATATCAAACTCGTAGAAATATGATGATGAGAAGAAAATTTTCTTTAGCGAATTTTCAAAGGGGTCCGTTGTGCCCCAGTATCTCTTATATTTTTTTGAGCAACAAATTCGCACAATAAAATATCAACACCTATTCAATACAAACTTGTGTTAACGAGGTGAGATATATCTGGTAAGCCATTAGTTCTATTTATATAATTATAAATCATTAAACGATTTTTAAATCACTGTTAATTAATATTTAACTACCCGGTATATGTATATATACTATATGACTAGTATATATGAGTTAATGTTTTCGTTTAAATATCAATAAATTTAGTCATGAAAAACACGGATCAATTTAACTTGAATATCCTAATAATTATGAAAATTATAATTTTTTTTTTCCAGTATGTAATAAAATTATCAATCCGTGTACTTGCATGTTTAAAAATGTATGGTTTTCACCTTAAAAATTCTGTATAATACTTCAGAGTTCTAACGTTATCAATGATTCACATTTTTAAAAGAAATTTTTTTTTAAACATAAAACGTTTAAAAAATTTCATATTTTTTTCAATCACAGCTCATTGTAGTTCATTAACTAATAAAGTAGTATACGTACTCAAAGATCATTGTCTATGATTGTGCATTGGTTATCATCACTACAACGACTAACAATAAATCCTTTAATAACAATAGTAACAGATGTAATTTTTTGTAATCGTCAAATAATCGCATACGCAAAATTATATTTTTCCTGACGGCATTGCTCATCTTTAAAAGTACTCGAGAAGTAAAATTGCTGTACACCGCGGACGGCGCCATCATAAACCCAAGTAGCGCCACAGATGCAATCTCGATATGTGCTCATGTTTTACTGTAGCAATGAAGTCATGAGATAATTTATGAAAAGTGAAGCTAACAATTAGCATAGTAAGTAGTTTTAAAAAATTAGTTTTTTCTGAGTCAGAACTCGGACGTCATCTTCAGTTTTTGAAATGTGAACATGAATATTTCTTTTTTTAATGTATTATTGCATTTATGCTTATAATATATATTGTTTATTATTAACTATTAATTTATTTATAAAAATTATTTACATGGGTAGTGTCTATCAGGAACTGAGTGCATCTGGGTTCAAAATTTTGTCGCCAAAATTATAAATGTACGTAAAGGTCTATACAATGAGGCGACGTCTGCAATTGTCTAATTACTGTAGACTGCAGCTTAAGTTTCTTTTAGCTAACGTCTTAAAACTTAAAGTATGTTGTCATAGTTTGAATTAGCAGCGGGGTGCAACACACAGATCAATGACAATGGCACATGTTCACTATCGAGTGATTTATGTTCTTTAATCTTTGAGGCGCTGAAGAAATTCGTTAAGTGTATATGGACTTGATGACGTATGTCCTTTAGAATCCTCTTATTGAATTACTTTGGCGCCAAAACAGATTTTTCGAAAATAATTTTTTTGCTATTTTCAAATTGTCTATTCTCGGTTGAGTCTACACTAATTTCGTTAAAATATCCATATTTCAATATTCGTTAACAATTTTTATTGTTCATATTTTATGATTCTTTAGAAAATATCTTTGACGAATTTTCAAATTCATTACTCACAGAAAAATATTTCAGAATACGTATATTTGTTACAATGATATTTTAAATTTTTAAATAAAACGATATTGAATAATATACATTTTTTTTCAAAAAAAAATAAATAAATATGGTCACTACATTTAAATGCAAATGCGGATTTTATTTGACATTCAGTTTTAACATTTAAATGAATATATATTCATTTATAATCAACTGTTAAATAGTGTCTTGTCTACATAAGTCTTGATATAAGCCCTGATAGCACGAGTTGCTCGTCAAAAAGTTGGTATTCAGTACTCTAATAGCCACTTTGCATTGAAATTGACAGTAATTTGACATTGAAATTGCCTGAAATTTGCTGCCCGAATGTGCAGATAAGTTAACAGCAAAACTTGGCCTGAAAATTGACGAAAAATTTTTTCTAGTCAACTTTTTAAGTGAATTTGCATTTTAATTCGGGTAGTGAATTTTCATCAAATTGTGTAGCAAGTTGTATATAAATTATTGTCAAAAGCGGAAAAGTCCGAAGTTGACGGAAATTCGACGAAAAATTCGAGAAAACTTTTGTAAGTAAACTTTTGTTAAAGCAAACTGTGCTATTAAGGTAGTTTGCGACCAACTTGACGACAAGTTGTCAACAACTCTAGCTTTTGCAACTTAACCTGCTAGAAGTTACCGCCAACTTTCTCGCAGAAAGTGACCGTCGACTTATTGGATTTCCAACTTTTGGTTCAAGCGAAACTAGAGAGTCAAAGTAATATTTGAATTTTTTCGTTTATTAAATTCTCCTAATAGTTATAAAAATTAAATATTTTAATTTATAATAACATAACGAATTTATAAATTTACAATTATTTCTTATTTAATGAAAAAAAGTAATAAAATGAACACGTTATTTTTGACTCATATACAGTTTTATAAAAAGACGTGGCAGCAGCGCGTTTCAACTTCTCAAACATCGACATTCAAATTAAAGCGGGAAAAATTTATTTCTAACCTCGTCGATGGCCGAGATTATAAAATATAGTTTAACTTAAATTATTTAAATAACTACACCGGTAACACTAAATTATTAAAATGTTATCAGATTCCAAAAATAATCAAGTTTTTTATTTATTAAACTTGGGAGATTCATAATAAAAAAAATAGAATAAGTCATGGCGGAAACTTGTCAACCACATAAAAGTCTGTGTATAAGAACTTGGAACATGTCAGTTTTAAAAATTTATTTTCAAAGAAACTAGATAGTGAATCGTTTTCAAACTCTGTTTATATATATACTAAGTTTCAAATCTTTAAATTGGAAAATTTTTTTTTGCAATAGATTCGCCCAATCTTTAATGATCTCATACTCAGAGAGTTTAGTTCCTGTATTAGATATTAAGATTAAGATTTTAAATATAACAACTTATTTTATTTATTTTAATTTTCAACATGATTTAAATCAATATTTACTATGATTATAACTATCAGTATAATTGTGGACAAATGGTTGTTAGGAGTAAGTGAGGATCAAAGTCAAGAATTAGGGATCTATATAAAGTATGGTTTGCAGTGAAAAACGGAATTACTTAACAAAAATTTATTTATATTTTTCATATAATTTTTGTTGTTAAGTATACAGACGTAGTGATTACAATCTTAAATAAAATATTATAATTATTGCATACAATTATCTTCTAAAATAACATACACAATTTTTTGTATAAAATCTTAACTTATATGCATCAAGTATTTAAAAAAAGAAAAGCTAGTAATAGCATTAAAAATAACTTAATTTATCAAAGTTACAATTTCAGTAATGATAAATAGTTGGTGTTTCCTGAACTGAAACATTAAGTTTCCAGAAACAAAAACTAATTAATATAAATAGTAAACTAAGTAATTAAAAAGAGTATAAAATTCTACATACTAAATTATCTATAGTATTTTAATATTAGTTAGCGATTCAATTGAGATCCATATCTCACATCCTCACTACTTACTTAATTATAATTTTCTTCCCTTCGGGCTGAAAGCGACAACTTTCATCCCGCTGTGCACAACGAAGTTGCCGCGGAGTGGAGAAAATTAGCATACACTGGACATACTCCTTGGGCAGTAATACACTACTTATCCACTAAGTATTTATACGTATTGCCCATGAATTAAACACTGGATCATTATTTGCCTGATCTCTCCTTAATGACTTAACATTACACAAAAATATCAACCTTACGTAAGAATTACGTCTATCAAATCCCATTATTTACAGAAGTTAAATGGATTCCATATAATCGTTGTACCAATTGCACTCATAAATATCGGTGTTGGAATCAATCGGTCTGTTTTTTGAGTAAAAGTCTGAAAGTTGATCTAGATGAATTTTTTTGACGAGTTTCTGCGAGAGATCGCGATCATCGTCACTGTCATTAACCGCATCGATAGTATTGTGTTCTCGACGGTCATGATGTGCGGCTTCATCAAAGTTTCCATAATAATCATTATTATCATTATTATCATTATCATTATTATCATCATTATTATTATTATTGTTATTATTATTATTATTATTATTATTATTATTATTATTATTATTATTATTATTATTATTATTATTATTATCATTATTATTATTATTATTATAGAACCCATTGAAGGGTGAATAATAATTATTAATGTTGTTATTATACGTTTGGGCGTCAGAAGATTCAGTATAAATGGTAGCATTTTGCATACTTCCGCTGTATGCCGGTTGGTAGTTGGTACCATTTGTCCAGTAGTTACCGTCGTTTTTAAAACCCATATCTTGATTCGGTGGTGAATGATGGTAATGTATAGTTGAACCTAATCCAAGTGGGTTCATTCGCCTACGATCAACGTCTTCAGCGGCAAGTAACTGATTTCTTCCATTCTTCGGAGGATTTAAATTTTTCTTGTCGATTTTATCGACTTTACTTCCGGTAGTTTTTTTCACCTTCATTCGATAATTTTGAAACCAAACCTTGACCTGTAAAATAATTATAAATTTAATAATTTTAGAAAATAAGATTAATGAATATTTTTATTACTATCGATGGTCACTATTTTATTACTAATTACAAATAACCGAAATTATATTTTGCATTTGGCTTAAAAGAACAAATTTACTTGTCGTTGTTTTTTTCCAGCTCCAGCCAAAATTTAATTTTTTTCGAAAAAATTTTCCAAAATTTATTTCGAACGTTTGTTTATAAATTTCTCGGCTTAAATTCAAACTACACGGAAAAGAGAGCAGTGGAAAAATTAAAGTTCTTAGTGCGCAAACCGGGCCTTCGAGTACTATAGTTTACAATTTAATAATTGAGACTACTCCTTGTAATAAAGTAATTAAAATTATGAATACCAAATTTTATAGTTTCTAATGTATCTTTAGCTAAAAAGCAACTTGAAAATGTCAGTCACTCATTATCTTCATCTGTTCTTATTTGAAAAATGTATAAGTTATAGAAGAAACGGTAAAAATGATATATAACGATGTAGTTTTATATATTGCAGTCATAGAATAAAATTATACCCATATATAAAATATTGCAAAAAAAAAATTTAATGTTCAATAATAATGCAATATTTTGAGAAAGAAGTTTCATTATATAAATTGAAATAGTTGCTATGTCGGAAATAATTTATATTTTACAGTTTCGAAGTAGCGAGACTTTGCAAATGTTTGAAACTGAAATAAATCATGGATTTATATTTAATTTTTTTTTTTTTTCCGTGTAATTATTGAAATTTTATCGATATTTAGGCATTCCTAATAAAAACTAATTTTTTTTTCTTACAGTCAATCCGAATGTTGACTTAAAATAACAAAAATTTAATTTTCAAATAATAGAAGAGAAAAAAAAAATTTCTCCTTACCTGTTGTTCTGTGAGACCTAATCTAAATCCTGTCTCAATTCTTGCTTCACGGCATGGGTAATTGTTCTCACAGAAAATTCTTTGTAGCTCGGAAAGTTGCTCCTCGGTATATGTTGTTCGGTTACGTTTTGAATTCTTCTGTTCTGTAAAATAAAAAAAAATTACTATCATATTTGTTTATTATTTGTTTGCACGTAATTTTTACGCAATTTATTTTATAATTACAGTGTAAAAAAAAAAAATGATTGTAAAAATATGTTCTTACATACTACTGATACTTGTTTAATAAAATATTATATAATATGAAAATAACATATATGGTTGAAATACATGATAAATATCAGAAAATATATGTGGCCAATTTAACTATATTTTCTGATATATTTTTTTTCATGTTAAAAAGTATAATATTCACCATATACGGGCCCGTATATGTTTAGTAGGGTGGCGCAAAAAAACCGATTATTTTTTTTTTTTCGATCTCGCATGAAAATTTGTTGGTTTACGATGTTTTAAGAAGCCTCTCCAAAAATCAGCTCGATGAAAAATTTTCAAGAGGTTTCTCACGAATTTTGAAAATATCAAAAACGACGGAAATTCGGATTTTTAATTCTAAATTTTTTTCTTTCTCGTGGCAGCAATAGTTTATATTTGTAAAATCATGTCTATGCTGAAAATTTCAGCCCTAAATTTAAATATTTGAACGGCGCTCAAGAATTTTGAATATTAACTGATAATATGTAACTAATAGTTTGAATAAGTTTTTATATTTTTTTAAAACTCAATTATTGTCATTTCACTTAAATATGACTTTTGCGTGACCAAAAATATACAGGACAGTCTTAAACAATAAAATTTGGTAAGTTTTGAATAAGCGAAAAAACCTACAAATTGAATTAAAAAATAGAAAAGTATGTAAATAACTTGATATTTGTATTTCTCGAGTTATATTTTCATTCATTGTCATGCAAAGTGGTGAAAAAATCGAGAAGCTTCATTGTTAATATTTAAGGGTCGCTCAAAAACGTCCAAAAGACAGCACTCGGAAACATTCAAAATTCTTGAGCGAGGTTTAAATATTTAAGTTTTGGGCTGAAATTCTCAGCGTAGTCATGATTTCACAATTATAAACTATTGCTGCGACGAGAAAGAAAAAAATTTAGAAATAAAAATCCGAATTTCGATTATTTTTGATATTTTCAAAATTCGTGAGTGACCTCTTGAAAATTTTTTATCGAGCTGATTTTTGGAGAGGCTTCTCAAAACATCGTAAACCAACGAATTTTCATGCGAGATCGAAAAAAAAAAAAATAGTCGGTATATATATACGAAAAATATATTTTTATCATACATCAAAATATATAGGGGAGACCGGGGCACAAAGGCCCCCTTAAGCCGGTTTTTTCTTCTTATGGCTTTTGACCATCAAATTCGTTTATATTCTATCTCTTTCGGAAGAATCAATCGAAATTTTGCAAAAAATAAAAAAAATTTTTTTTTTTTTCTGGGGCACGAAGGCCCTCTCCCCAAAAAATTGTTAACAAATTTTTTTTTTATTCCCCGTCAAGTTATGACCACTACAATGTTTTTATCATACTTTAGGTGGATATGTGATATATGGGGAAAAATGGACCACTCAAAAAGAAAAATTGTAACGAAAAAATTAACTTGACGGAAAATATTTAAAAAAAATAATAAAATAAAAAATAATAATAATAATAATAATAAAAAATTATTCACTCCGCGAAAACTCCCCTGCGGAGTGAATTTTACTCCGAGGGGAGTGAATAATTAAAAAATCATTCACTCCGCGAATTTTCGACAGTGTATTAAAAAGTTATACGTAATATTTATACAAAATATTAAGATCTTACCTTCTGTAACAGCTTGCTTTATTTCCTGGGAGGGTGACATATTTCGGCAACACTGATTTTGCTGTTGCTGAAGCTCGAAACGAGGTAGATGACCACGATTTATTTGAGGGTTGTATCTTGGTGTGAAATTACCAAAATACATTTTTAATTTTTTCCCGATACCAAAAACCGCAAATTAATTTTAAAATCTGTCCAAGTAAACTAACTCTCGAAACGAACTCTACAAGATCACTACAAGAACTGTGTTCTCTGCTCGCAAAGTCAGTCTATTTAAGCAGAATGAACACTTACAAGGTGAGAACATCGGAAACGGTTATTATTGGTCAATATTGGTTAGAGAACGCCTCCATATATCATTTGAGTATTCTTTGAATGGCTAGTTATAAGATTTTAACACTTAGAACAAAATACTATTGGCGCCTGATTCTAGATAGTGTCAGGTATAAGATTTAAGTACCTGTCGCAAGTGTACTTAAAATAATATTAAGAAAACTATTCTCCTACTGAACTAGAAACAGTAAATTATAAAAACTCTTGTAGGTTACTCCAACTATCGATAATATACAAATGAATGAAGATTTTAGAATTCAAAAATTTTTGATATTTCCATTTAAATAAACAGTGCCGAAATTTTTCAAAACTTTCACGAATGCAGTTTCATCTGTTTGAATGAGGATGAATCGTTAATAGGTTTTACTGAAATATTTTCATAAACCTGAATTTGTAAAAGATAAATGTATGCATATATTAGGGTACGCGGGAAAACAGTTGTTTTTTCGACTTACCTACACTATATAGTAGGGTGGCGCAAAAAAACCGACTATTTTTTTTTTTTTGATCTCACATGAAAATTTTTTGGTTTACGATGTTTTGAGAAGCCTCTCCAAAAATCGGCTCGATAAAAAATTTTCAAGAGGTCGCTCACGAATTTTGAAAATATCAAAAATAATCGAAATTCGGATTTTTATTTCTAAATTTTTTTCTTTCTCGTGGCAGCAATAGTTTATATTTGTGAAATCATGACTACGCTGAGAATTTCAGCCCAAAATTTGAATATTTAAACCTCGCTCAAGAATTTTGAATGTTTCCGAGTGCTGTCTTTTGGACGTTTTTGAGCGACCCTTAAATATTAATAATAAAGCTTCTCGATTTTTTCACCATCAATTTGCATGACAATGAATGAAAATATAACCCGAGAAATATAAATATCAAGTTATTTACATACTTTTTTATTTTTTAATTCAATTTGTAGGTTTTTTCGCTTATTCAAAACTTACAAAATTTTATTGTTTAAGACTGTCCTGTATATTTTTGGTTATGCAAAAGTTATATTTAAGTGAAGTGACAATAATTGAGTTATAAAAAAATATAAAAACTCATTCAAACTATTAGTTACATATTATCAGTTAATATTCAAAATTCTTGAGTGCCGTTCAAATATTTAAATTTCGGGCTGAAATTTTCAGCATAGTCATGATTTTACAAATATAAACTATTGCTGCCACGAGAAAGAAAAAAATTTAGAAATAAAAATCCGAATTTCGATTATTTTTGATATTTTCAAAATTCGTGAGTGACCTCTTGAAAATTTTTTATCGAGCTGATTTTTGGAGAGGCATCTCAAAAAATCGTAAACCAAAAAATTTTCATGCGAGATCGAAAACAAAAAAATAGTCGGTTTTTTTGCGCCACCCTACTATATAGGATACGTTAAAAAAAAATTATGTTGTAAGATTAGGGCTTAGCCATTGCATATTTTAGTTGTTCATTAATTTAATTATAGCAAAATTTTTTTTGCTGTTTCTGAATTTTATAGCTCGTCAACTGATAAATACACAATGATGGTCAATATATATTTTTTATTAAAAATAGAGAGCTCGAGAAAAAAAACGTCTTATGTAAGAAAGGCAATTATATATATTTTATTTGTTAGTAGATCGAACCACATATTTATTTAACGTATAAACATTATTAAATCCGACAACTAATCGTATAATATGGACAGTTAATAATAAGTAATATAATAAGGGAAAGAGTGGGAGAAGCTAGATGATGTCACGTTGGGTCCCGTCGGAAGGCCTCTTCTTCCACGTCTTCGCCAGCCTCAATCAGTGCTGCCAGATCGTGCGATATTTTTACCCCTTCCCGTGGTGAAATAGCATGGAGTGTAAAGGCAGGAGGGTGTAAAAATTCCGCACCATCTGGCAGCACTGGCCCCAATGTTCATTCAAAGTGGGGGAAACGCCGAGAAGCGTTATAGGGTTACTTCATTAATATGATTCTCAATAAAAATAAATAAATTCCTGTTGTCCGAAAAGTGAAAAAAAAAAAAAATTTATACAGCTTTCCAGTATAGAAAAGTATAAAATTTTCAATATATATTTTATTTTTACCAAAATTCGTGGAGTTTAATGAATTCAATAAACTGCTAACTTTCCCTTCTTTATACTTTTTCAAAATTTATAAGATTTAAAAAAAAAATTTTTGTCATTAATTTTGATATTTTTCAAGAAAGAGAATCCGTTTAAGACCCCCCCCCCCCTATCCCTATTCCATTTAAAAACAAAGTCCAGACCGCAAAAAAAATTTGTAAAGACCTTATTTATTTTTAATGACTGCATACTTATAATTCTATTTTTTTTTCAAGAACAACATATTTGTTTCTGTCGAGAAATTTGAAAATAGATCAAACTCATGAAATAATAATATGAAAATTTTATTTTTTTTTTTCAAATTTTTATGGGAGTCTGTCGTACCCTGAGTATTTCGTATCGCTGTGATGCTAAATAAATATATCAAACTCGTAGAAATATGATGATGAGAAGAAAATTTTCTTTAGCAAATTTTTAAAGGGGTCCGTTGTGCCCCAGTATCTCTTATATTTTTTTGAGCAACAAATTCGCACAATAAAATCCCTTGTTAAATAAAAGTATTAAAAATGATTTCACATGTTAAACGCCCATAAGAGATAGTATTAAAAAGGATTTGAAGAATTAGAAAGTATTCAAAACGATTAAAAATCAAATCCTTTTTAATACTTTTGAATCCTTTTGTTTAATAAGGAATATCAACACCTATACAATACAACCTTGTGTTAACAAGATGAGATATATCTGGTAAGATATTAGTTCTATATGTATAATTATAAATGACTAAACGAATTTTAAATCACTGTTAATTAATATTTAACTACCCAGTAGATATATATATACTATATGACTAGTATATATGAGTTAATGTTTTCGTTTAAATATCAATAAATTTAGTCATGAAAAACACATATCAATTTAACTTAAATATCCTTATAAATTTGAAAATTATAATTTTTTTTTTCCAGTATGTAATAAAATTATCGATCCGTGTACGTGCATGTTTAAAAATATATGGCTTTTACCTTACACATTCTGTATAATACTTCAGAGTTCTAACGTTATCAATGATTCACATTTTTAAAAGAAATTTTTGTTTAAACATAAAACGTTTAAAAAATTTCATATTTTTTTCAATCACAGCTCATTGTAGTTCATTAACTAATAAAGTAGTATACGTACTCAAAGATCATTGTCTATGATTGTGCATTGGTTATCAGTACTACAACGACTAACAATAAATCCTTTAATAACAATAGTAACAGACGTAATTTTTTGTAATCGTCAAACGATCGCATACGCAAAAGTATTTTTTTCCTGACTGCATTGCTCATTTTTAAAAGTACTCGAGAAGTAAAATTGCTGTACACCGCGGACAGCGCCATCATAAACCCTAGAACGCCACAGATACACTCTCGATATGTGCTTATGTTTAACTGTAGCAGTGAAGTCATTGCATAATTTATGAAAAGTGAAGCTAACAATTAGTATAGTAAGTAGTTTTAAAAAATTAGTTTTTTCTGAGTCAGAACTCGAACGTCATCTTCAGTTTTTGAAATGTGAGCATAAATGTTATTTTTTTTTTTAAATGTATTATTGCATTTATGCTTATAATATATATTGTTTATTATTAACTATTAATTCATTTATAAAAATTATTGAGATGGGTAGTGTCTATCAGGAACTGAGTACATCTGGTTCCAAAATTTTGTCGCCAAAATATCTATACAATGAGGCGACGTCTACAATTGTCTAATTACTGTATGTTGTAAAGCTCGGGGCCTATTGTCTAGCCTGTGAATTAGCAGCGGGATGCAATACACAGATCGGTGACAATAGCACATGCTCACTATCTAGTGATTTGTGTTTTCTTATCTTTGAGAAGCCGAAGGATTTTGCCAAGTGTATATATGGACTTCATGACTTATGACATCATTTAGAATCCTCTTATTGAATTACTCTGGCGACATAACAGATCTTTCGATAATATTTTTTTTTGTTTCTAATTTAAAATTGCCTATTCTCGGTTGAGTCTATACTAATTTCTTTAAAATATTCATATTTCAATATTCGTTAACAATTTTTATTGTAAATTTTTTATGATTCTTTAGAGAATATCTTTGACGAATTTTTAAATTCATTACTCACAGAAAAATATTTGAGAAGACATATATTTGTTACAATGATATTTTAAATTTTTAAATAAAACAATATTGAATATTATAGATTTCTTTTCAAAAAAAAATAAATAAATATGGTCACTACATTTAAATGCAGAGGCGGATTTTATTTTACACTCAGTTTTAACATCCCGTATGAAAAAACAATATTTGGTTAAAACATATAAAATCATATATGTTTGCAACAAAAAAATATATGATATATTATATTGTATATTATAAAAAATCATATAGAGATTTTCGCCGATTTAATATAAAATTATATACAGTAGTAAATATATGTATTCCATATATGTAACTGATATATTTTTTATATTAAGCTATACATACATTTACATTTACCTGATAATATATTGTATTGATATATTTCCTTTTATATTCAAAAAAGATATAATTTTTATATGAAATAAAATAAATGGTAGCATATAATTTATATTATATATGGCACGATATATTTTCTTTGTTATATTTAAGCATATATTTCATTCGGTGTATGTATATGTATATGGGTATATTTATTTGCATCAAATTAACTAATTTTGAAAATTTGAACTGCAGATTAGAGAGTATATCAAAATTTAGATCTAGTTTAATTGGAGTTGATCTCGTGTGAAAATAACATATATGGTCAAAATATATGTAAAAATATATGATAAATATCAGAAAATATATGTGGCCAATTTAACTATATTTTCTGACATTTTTTTTTTTATATTAAAAAATATAATACTCATCATATACGAGTCTATATATATTTAGCATGTATAAAAAATATATATGTCAATCATATACAAAAAATATATTTTTATCATATATGAAAATTATATTTTTATCGTACATAAAAATATATATTTCTATCATATACGAAAAATATATTCTGATCATATATAAAAACATATATTTATATTATGTATGGAAAAAAAATGTTTCTTATTCGTATGACCAACTCCAATAAAATTAGATCTAAATTTTAATATACTCTTCAAATCGCAGTTAAAATTTTCAAAATTAGTTCATTTGATGCGAATATATATACCCATATACATATACATACACCGAATAAAATATATGCTTGAATATAACAAAGAAAATATATGGTGCCATATATAAAACACATTATATGCTACCATATATATTTCTTTTCATATAAAAATTATATATTTTTTAAATATAAAAGGAAATATATCAATACAATATATTATAAGATAAATCTAAATGTATATATAGCTTAATATAAAAAACATATAAGTTACATATATGGAATACATATATTTACTACTGTATATAATTTTATATTAAATCGGCCAAAATATCTATATGATTTTTTATAATGTACAATATAATATATCATATATTGTTTTGTTGCAAACATATATGATATTATATATTTTAACCATATATTGTTTTTTCATACGGGTAGGGGTGTGCGAATATTGCACGAATCGAATCGAATATTTGAATAGTTCGATTCGATTCGCTATCGAATAATTTGTTAATTTGAATATTCGCACACCTCTAATTTGAATCAATAATTACTATTAGTATGACTATTATTATAATTTTGAACAAATGGTTATTAGGAATAAGTTAGGATTAAAGTTAATAATTTGGGATCTATGAAAAGTAAAATGGCTTGCAGTAAAAAACGAAATTACTTGACAAAAATTCATTTATATTTTTTATATAATTTTTGTTTTTCAGTATACAGAAATAGTGATTACAACCTTAAATAAAATATTATAATTATTGCTTACAATTATCCTCCAAAATAAAATACTTAATTTTCAGTATAAAAGCTTAACTTATTTGCACAAAGTAATTTAAAAAAAAAAAGTAATAGCATTAAAAATATCTTAATTAATCGAAGTTCTTACAATCTCAGTAATAATAGTATTTGGTGTCTTCTTAACTAACACTATAAGTTTCCACAAATAAGAATTGATAAATATAAATAGTAAAATAAGTAATTTAAAAGAGTATACAATTCTATACTGTAAAAAATCATCAGGGTAAGTCCAAGCGGTGTAGGTGTTAAAATTGGCGGTGTTAAATTTCAACACCGAAAGCGGTGTGAAAATAACGCCGCCACCGATGTAAATATTCTGTACCGGTGTAAAAAAAAATTCTCCGGTGTTAAAAAAACACCGCAGCCGGTGTAAATGTTCTAGGCGAGTGTTAAAATATTTTACTTTGTAAATATTTTTACTTGATCACTATACTGGTAAGTAAATGATATTTATTATTAATTTTCATAAAGAACTGACATTTGTTCGTGTTTTATAATCTTTAAAGTTAATACTCCAAGCAAGCGCAGTACCCTGTTTTTACGCCGGTTACCCCGCTTTTACACCGGTTACCCCGATTTAACACCGGTATTTTTAACACCGGTAAATTACTCCTTTTACACCAGTGTAATTTTATTTTAACACCGGAAGGAGTTGAAATGAGTCCATTTTTAACACCGCTCTTTTTACAGTGTATATACTAAATTATCAATAGTATTCTTATAATATTATTAGCAATTCAATTGAATTCCATATTTTACATCTTCACTATTTATTTAATTATAATTTTATCTACTGACTTTTATTCTAATTACCCATGAATTAAATACTTGATCATTATTTACACACTCCCTTCTTAATGACTTAACAATACACAAAAATATCGGCCTTACTTAATAATGACATCTATTAAATCCCATTGTTTACTGAAGTTGATAGAGATTATGGGTAGTGCTTGAATAATTGAAACTATTGATATTGTTGTTTAACTCATTCGATGGTGTAATTCCTGGGACAGAGTTAGGGGTTTGCTCTGAATCAGGAATTACTCGGTATGTATAACAGTTACTGTTATTAGCCGGATAGCCAGTGACAGTAGTGTGTTCTTTATAGTTATAATCGATGTTGTCAACAGGGTTTACATAATAACCGGTATAGTTATTATTATTATTATTATAGAACCCATTGACGGGTGAATAATAATTATTAATGTTGTTATTATACATTTGGGCCTCAGAAGATTCAGTATAAATGGTAGCATTTTGCATACTTCCGCTGTATGCCGGTTGGTAGTTGGTACCATTCGTCCAGTAGTTACCGTCGTTTTTAAAACCCATATCTTGGTTTGGTGGCGAATGATGGTAATGTATAGTTGAACCTAATCCAGGTGGGTTCATTTGTCTACGCTGAACGTATTCAGCGGCAAGTAACTGATTTCTTCCATTCTTCAGAGGATTTAAATTGTTCTTGTCGTTTGTATCGACTTTACTTGAGGTAGTTTTTTTCTTCTTCATTCTACGATTCTGAAACCATACTTTGACCTGTAAAATAATTATAAATTTAATAATTTTAAAAAATAAGATTAAGGAATATTTATATTACTGTCGATGGTCGCTATTTTATTACTAATTACAAATAACCGAAATTATATTTTGCTTTTGGCTTGAAAAAACAAATTTACTTGTCTTTGTTTTTTTCCAGCTCCAGCCAAAATTTAATTTTTATCGAAAAAATTTTCCAAAATTTATTTCGAACGTTTGTTTATAAATTTCTCGGCTTAAATTCAAACTACACGGAAAAGAGAGCAGTGGAAAAATTACAGTTCTTAGTGCGCAAACCGGGCCTTCAAGTATTATAGTTTGCAATTTTATAATTGAGACTATTCCTTGCAATAAAGTAATTAAAGTTACACTGATATGAGGATTTCTTAGCATTTAAAAAAGATTTTTTAGTATTTAAGAAATCATTTCTTAAACATCATTCTTTTGTATTTAACAAATATTTCTTACTATTTAAGAAATGATCTCATGATCTCATTAAAAAAAAACTTTTTACTATATCTTACAGATATGTCACTAATAAGTAATAAAAAAATATCAAATTTTCTCACCTGTCTTTCGGTGAGTTTCAATTTATTTGCAGTATTAATTCTGGTCCGACGGCATAAGTGATTGTTTGCACTGAAAATTTTTTCGAGCTCATTGAGCTGCTCCGTAGTAAATGCAGTTCGTGCTCGTCTTTGTTGACTCTTTTCTGTAAAATTAAAAAAAAAAATAATTATTATATTTGTATATCACTTGTTAGTAAGTAATATCTACGCAGTTAATTTTATAGTTACGGTATAAGAAAAAAAATGATCGTAAAAATATGTTCTTACATACTACTGATATTTGTTTAATAAAATATTATGCAATTAGCATTTAAACTATAGTTAATTAATTTCAAAACTATAGCCCGCCGCAATAATCGCTGCTGCATGATTACTTGATACAAGTAAACGTGTGAAGACATTAAATGAGATTTTCAAAAATTTCAAAAAAGAAAAAAAAATTCAATGAAGACAATTTTCAGAAATTCAATAAACGAATGTAAAAAAAAAAATCAAAAAAATAATTTAAATTTATAATCAGACTCTTGACCAATTAATTAATAGTTAATAATAAATACTAACGCTCTTATCTCCTGAATGAATGAATGAAATTCATACACATGAGGCTTAAATAATTATTAAAGAGTAATACGTAATAATTATTCAAAATAATAAAATCTTACTTTTTGTACTAGTTCGCTCTGCTTTTTGTAAAGGTGATTCATTTTCAAGACACCGATCTTGTTGTTGCTGAAGTTCTTCATTTGGTAATTTGTTAATGTCTTCGTTGATAAATGGCTCTGTTAATTGTTGATGCTGAAATGATTGTTGATTCAAAAACTCAGAATTTGAATTGGCTGCTTCCGAAATATTGTTCGTATTAACAGCATCAGTAAGAGGTGAATTAACAGCATCGGAAAGAGGTGAATGATTACGACTTGATTGGTGGTTGTAATTCCACTCCTCTGACAGGCTCGTTCTCATGCTTTCAGGTGAAGACGGATACGACGGCAACTCTAAAGATGCGAAAAACATCATGCACGTTTCGTTTAAATCAGGAAAAGACATTTTGAATTTATTTCGTTAATATAATTATTTTGATTTAAATAAACCGAAAAATTATTTTCAAATTCGTTCACTGAGAGAAAAACGTGGATATTTTCAAGTAAAACTTCTTAATTGAACTATTAGTTTACTTAAATAGTGAAAATAATAAATATTTTAGTTTGATGAAGTGAACTTGTTCGAGCTTTTACTATTATAAGTCAAGTGAATATGTTTACTTGAATTTAATTTTCTATTACACTCAGTTTTCGAATGAAGTAAGACACGACACTAACTCTACAACGGTATTGTAAGAACTGAGGTCTCTTTGGTCAAAGGCTACCTGATTCGTACAGAGGTAGGGAGCACACCTGATACAACTACTGGAGAAGGATTTTGGTTTAGAACCCCCTCCATGATTCCACTATAGTTTCTATGTCTAATTGTCAGATTTTTACATTCATAACAAAGACTGGCGCCGCCAACGTCTAGACAGTGTATCAGATAAAGGATTTAAATATTTATTGCGGTTTACTTGAAATTATTTGAAAAAAATTACTCTCCTACTGTACTTGAAACAATAAATAACAAAAATTCATTAATGTTACTCCAACTATCAATAATATACAAATTAATGAAGATTTGAGAATTCAGCAATTTTTGATATCCCCACTTAAATGAACGATGCCGTCCTTTTTCAGAACTCTCACAGGTGCAGTTTGATCTGTTTGAATGGGAACAAACCGTTTATAGGTCTCGCTTAAATTTTTTTATAAACTGAAATTTATAATAGATAAATGTATGCATATTGGGGTGTTTCATATTTAGGCGATATTTTTTTTTCTGTCTTACTCAAAACTAATAATTTATAGAAAAAAAAAATTCCGGTATTAATGTAAATTTATTTAATGAAATTTAAATGTTTATACAATTTTTAAAATTTTATCCAATCCAAATTTTGAAAAGTAGATCAAACTCATAACCCGTATGGAAAAACCATATACTGTCGATAATATATAAACAAAAATATGATAAATAACTCAACATATATGGCGGCAAAATTATTAATATTGATTAATATATGATTGATCACATATAATAATTTATACGTTTAATATTATAATAATCCATATTATTAATAATATATGTGATTATATACATGTGATATTGTATCAAAAATTATATATCTGCTTTATATATTAATTTATAACGTAAAATATATATTTCATCTTATAAATTAATTTATAATTTCAATATTATCATAATCCATATAATTTATAATATATGTAATTGTATACATATGATATTACATCTCAAATTGTATTTTCGTTTTATATATAAACTTATAATTTCAATATTTTAAAAATTTCGATATTATTATACATAAATAATTTAAAAAATACACTCATACCAAAAATTAAAGGAAAAAAAAAAATTTTAGAAATTTTTTAGTGATTTTTGCAAGACTGTAACTTCATGAAAAATAATCGTATCGAGATTTAAAAAAAGCATTTTATAGCTTGAAATCTCTAGTTTCATATTTGTGCAAATATATATAAACATATATCTATATAAATATATATTAACATACATTTATACAAATATATGTCAACATATATTTATATAATTATATATTTACATGTATAAATATTATACTTCAGTCAAAAGCGGCACCGAAGTTAAGTAGTACAGTATAAGCACAAGTCGGGCCACAGCCGCACAATGAAAAGCAGATAAAGAAAGGAAGCAGTTGCGATGTAAAGGCAAAAAGTGTAAAAGGTCGTACATGCGGCTATGCACTGGAACAATTATAAAAAAAAAAAAAAATATTATACTTCAGTCATATAATTAAATCATATATCTTATCATATAACTTAACAGGTAATTGTTGACAATAGCGACTCCACACATTTCCTAAAGTTCCAAGTGCTCACACATCAAAGATCTATAATTAAACTTTTTCCACGTGTTCTGCTACACGGCGGAAAGAATTTTCTGTATGTATTTATGTCTTTATCACAAGATATCTATCCGAACCTTGTAACTAAAGTGTGCAAAATTGATAAAAAATGACATAAATTATGCTAATTTTCCAAAATAAATTTAATAAATTTCTAATAAATACAAATAATTAATTTTATTAATACCGTAAGATGGACGGTGGCGATAGAAAGGTCTAACTAAGAGTTATAAATATTTTTGAGCTCTTGTATGGTGAAAATTGGCATATTTCTGTTATTTCAATACACTAACGGTGTACAACAGCTCACCTAGCACTTTGTTGCAAGTAGTTTGGACGGTATCCGCCTTCCTTTGCTAGTATAGTGTCTGACTGAAGCCCGCAACACAGTTTTACGCCGGTCCGTACTAGTAAGAGGTGTAGTCTAAGGCAAGAGTGCGTTAACATAGCCTTACTGACGAGTCCGTTAACGTACTTGGGACGAAATTACAGAAATTATGGCAAATAGGCATATAGCTTAAGTTTTGGTGGTTGACTTAAGAGTCAATACATAGAATAAAAAGAGAAATATGTCAAATAGTGCAGTGTAGCACGGAACAGAAAAATTTCAAACAAAAACTGGAAATCAAGCTAATTTTATACCTTTGGTATACACGTACAATTTAGTAATGCTTAAATAACACCTAAATAAGCAAGTACATCTTTAATCCGCCGACAAATACCAGAGAATGAAACAAGTCTCTTGGCAATTTAAATATTTTTGGATTTTTGCTTGATATAAACAGGTGGAGCCGCGATTCTAAACAGTTACCAACTTAAAATATAGTATAAAATATTATTAGCAACATTTATAAGTTAGCATATAAAACAAATTTATTATCGATATATATGTTGCAAATTATAAAATCATATATTATTTCGGCAAAATTTAGTATATGGCTCCATATATGACTTCTTATAATTCCATATAATTTATCATATATTTTTAATTATACTGAAGCTCATATATTGCTTTTTCCTACGGGTATAAAATGCTTTTTTTTTAAATCTCGATACGATTATTTTTCATGAAGTTACGGTCTTGCAAAAATCACTAAAAAATTTCTAAAATTTTTTTTTTCCTTTAATTTTTGGTATGAGTGTATTTTTTAAATTATTTATGTATAATAATACCGAAATTATTATACTTTTGAAATTATAAGTTTATATATAAAACGAGAATACAATTTGAGATGTAATATCATATGTATACAATTACATATATTATAAATTATATGGATTATGATAATATTGAAATTATAAATTAATTTATAAGATGAAATATATATTTTACGTTATAAATTAATATATAAAGCAGATATATAATTTTTGATACAATATCACATGTATATAATCACATATATTATTAATAATATGGATTATTATAATATTAAACGTATAAATTATTATATGTGATCAATCATATATTAATCAATATTAATAATTTGGCCGCCATATATGTCCAGTTATTTACCATATTTTTTTCTATATATTATCGACAGTATATGGTTTTTTCATACGGGTTATGAGTTTGATCTACTTTTCAAAATTTGGATTGGATAAAATTTTAAAAATTGTATAAACATTTAAATTTCATTAAATAAATTTACATTAATACCGGAATTTTTTTTTGTCTATAAATTATTAGTTTTGAGTAAGACAGAAAAAAAATATCGCCTAAATATGAAACACCCCAATATGCATACATTCATCTATCATAAATTTCAGTTTATAAAAAAATTTAAGCAAGACCTATGAACGGTTTGTTCCCATTCAAACAGATCAAACTGCACCTGTGAGAGTTTTGAAAAAGGACGGCATCGTTTATTTAAGTGGGGATATCAAAAATTGTTGAATTCTCAAATCTTCATTAATTTGTATATTATTGATAGTTGGAGTAACATTCATGAATTATTGTTATTTATTGTTTCAAGTACAGTAGGAGAGTAATTTTTTTTAAATAATTTCAAGTAAATCGCAATAAATATTTAAAACCTTTATCTGATAAACTGTCTAGACGTTGGCGGCGCCAGTCTGGGTAATAAGTGTGAAAATCTGACAATTAGACATACAAACTATAGTGGAATCATGGAGGGGGTTCCAAACCAAAATCCTTCTCCAGTAGTTGTATCAGGTGTGCTCCCTACTTCTGTACGAATCAGGTAGCCTTTGACCAAAGAGACCTCAGTTCTTACAATACCGTTGTAGAGTTAGTGTCGTGTCTTACTTCATTCGAACACTGAGTGTAATAGAAAATTAAATTCAAGTAAACATATTCACTTGACTTATAATAGTAAAAGCTCGAACAAGTTCACTTCATCAAACTATAATATTTATTATTTTCACTATTTAAGTAAACTAATAGTTCAATTAAGAAATTTTACTTGAAAATATCCACGTTTTTCTCTCAGTGAACGAATTTGAAAATAATTTTTCGGTTTTTGTTAAATCAAAATAATTATATTAACGAAATAAATTCAAAATGTCTTACACTGATTCAACCGAAAAGTGCATCGAGTTTCTCGCATCTTTAGAGTTGCCACCGTATCCGTCTTCACCTGAAAGCATGAGAACGAGCCTGTCAGAGGAGTGGAATTACAACCACCAATCAAGTCGTAATCATTCACCTCTTTCCGATGCTGTTAATTCACCTCTTACTGATGCTGTTAATACGAACAATACTTTGGAAGCAGCCAATTCAAATTCCGAGTTTTTGAATCAACAATCATTTCAGCATCAACAATTAACAGAGCCATTCATCAACGGAGACATTAACAAAATACCAAATGAAGAACTTCAGCAACAACAAGATCGGTGTCTTGAAAATGAATCACCTTTACAAAAAGCAGAGCGAACTAGTACACAAAGTAAGATTTTATTATTTTGAATAATTATTACGTATTACTCTTTAATAATTATTTAAGCTTCATGTGTATGGTAATTCATTCATTCATTCAGGAGATAAGAGCTTTAGTATTTATTATTAACTATTAATTAATTGGTCAAGACTCTGATTATAAATTTAAATTATTTTTTTGATTTTTTTTTTACATTCGTTTATTGAATTTCTGAAAGTTGTCTAAATTGAATTTTTTTTCTTTTTTGAAATTTTTGAAAATCTCATTTAATGTCTTCACACGTTTACTTGTATCAAGTAATCATGCAGTAGCGATTATTGCGGCGGGCTATAGTTTTAAAATTAATTAACTATAGTTTAAATGCTAATTGCATAATATTTTATTAAAAAAGTATCAGTAGTATGTAAGAACATAATTTTACGATCACTTTTTTTTTTTTTTACACACGGTAATTATAAAATTACCTGCGTAGATATTACTCATTAACATGTGATATAACAATCTAATAGTTATTTTTTTTCTTATTTTACAGACAAGAACCAACAAAGACAAGCACGAACTGCATTTACTACGGAGCAGCTCAATGAGCTTGAAAAAATTTTCTGTACAAACAATTACTTATGCCGTACAACTAGAATTCAGACTGCGTCTAAATTGAAACTCACCGAAAGACAGGTGAGAAAATTTGAATTTTTTTTATTACTTATTAGTAACATATCTGTAAGATATGGTAGAAAATTTTTTTTTTCTTGTATCATTTTAAAATTAAATTTCTGTTATTTTAACCCAACGTTCTAATTCGCCATAAAAAAAAAAAAAAAAAAAAAAATTGGTTTTTAATGGGGATGCATTAATTTCGTTAAAATTCCAATAATCACACGAAAAAAATAAAAATGAAAAAATTAAATATATACCCATGATTTATTACAGTTTCAAACATTAGCAAAGTCTCGCTACTTTGGATCTCTAAAATTTACATTATTTTTGATGTAGCAATTATTTCAGTTTCATATAATAAGACGTTTTTATTAAAATTTTGAATTATTGTGCATTAAAATTTTTCTGGCAATATTTTATTTACGAGTATAATTTTACTTTATGAGTGTAATGTATAAAACTACATAGTTATATATAATTATATCAAACTATTCAATATTGTGTACGGCCAAAACTCTTATATACTTGTATCTAGATATTAATATATAATATTACATAAGTATATAGACTTTTTCAAGTTTCGTTCAACTAAAGATACATTAGAAACTATAAAATTTGGTATTCATAATTTTAATTACTTTATTACAAGGGGTAATCTCAATTATTAAATTGTAAACTATAGTACTCGAAGGCCCGGTTTTCGCACTAAAAACTGTAATTTTTCCACTGCTCTCTTTTCCGTGTAGTTTGAATTTAAACCACGAAATTTATAAACAAACGTTCGAAATAAATTTTGGAAAATTTTTTTGAAAAAAAATTAAATTTTGGCTGGAGCTGGAGAAAAACAAAGACAAGTAAATTTGTTTTTTTAAGCCAAATGCAAAATATAATTTCGGTTATTTGTAATTAGTAATAAAATAGCGACCATCGACAGTAATATAAATATTCCTTAATCTTATTTTCTAAAATTATTAAATTTATAATTATTTTACAGGTCAAGGTATGGTTTCAGAATCGTAGAATGAAGGAGAAAAAAACTACCTCAAGTAAAGTCGATACAAACGACAAGAACAATTTAAATCCTCCGAAGAATGGAAGAAATCAGTTACTTGCCGCTGAATACGTTCAGCGTAGACAAATGAACCCACCTGGATTAGGTTCAACTATACATTACCATCATTCGCCACCAAACCAAGATATGGGTTTTAAAAACGACGGTAACTACTGGACGAATGGTACCAACTACCAACCGGCATACAGCGGAAGTATGCAAAATGCTACCACTTATACTGAATCTTCTGAGGCCCAAATGTATAATAACAACATTAATAATTATTATTCACCCGTCAATGGGTTCTATAATAATAATAATAATCACTATACCGGTTATTATGTAAACCCTGTTGACTACATAGATTATAACTATAAAGAACACACTACTGTCACTGGCTATCCGGCTAATAACAGTAACTGTTATACATACCGAGTAATTCCTAAATCAGAGCAAACCTTAAGCTCTGTCCCAGGAATTACACCATCGAATGAGTTAAACAACAATATCAATAGTTGCAATTATTCAAGCACTACCCATAATCACTATTAACTTCAGTAAACAATGGGATTTAATAGATGTCATTATTAAGTAAGGCCGATATTTTTGTGTAATGTTAAGTCATTAAGAAGGGAGTGTGTAAATAATGATCAAGTATTTAATTCATGGGTAATTAGAATAAAAGTCAGTAGATAAAATTATGATTAAATAAATAGTGAAGATGTAAAATATGGAATTCAATTGAATTGCTAATAATATTATATGAATACTATTGATAATTTAGTATATACACTGTAAAAAGAGCGGTGTTAAAAATGGACTCATTTTAACTCCGCCCGGTGTTCAAAAAAATTACACCGGTGTAGAAGGAGTAATTCACCGGTGTTAAAAATACCGGTGTTAAATCGGGGTAACCGGTGTAAAAGCGGAGTAAAATTGGTGTAAAAGCGGGGTAACCGGCGTAAAAACAGGGTAAACTGCGCCCGCTTTGAGTATTAACTTTAAAGATTATAAAACACGAACAAATGTCAGTTCTTTATCAAAATTAATAAAAAATTTCATTTACTTACCAGTATAGTGATCGAGTAAGTAAAAATATTTACACAGTAAAATATTTTAACACTGGCCTAGAACATTCACACCGGCTGCGGTGTTTTTTAACACCGGAGAATTTTTTTTAACACCGGTACAGAATATTTACATCGGTGGCGGCGTTATTTTCACTCCGCTTTCGGTGTTGAAATTTAACACCGCCAATTTTAACACCTACACCGCTTGGACTTACCCCGGTGATTTTTTACAGTGTAGAATTTTATACTCTTTTAAATTACTTATTTTACTATTTATATTTATTAATTCTTGTTTGTGGAAACTCATAGTGTTAGTTAAGAAGACAACAAATACTGTTATTACTGAGATTGTAAGAACTTCGATTAATTAAGATATTTTTAATGCTATTACTTTTTTTTTTAAATTACTTTGTGCAAATAAGTTAAGCTTTTATACTGAAAATTAAGTATTTTATTTTGGGGGATAATTGTAAGCAATAAATCCCAAACATAATGATACTAATTTGTCTCGATAACTTCTCCATAGTTTCTGAGATATTCAATTTTACATCTAATTTTTTTATAGAAAAAAAATTTGCACACATCGAATTTAAATCAACTTTTTGTTTTAAATTTTTTCTAGCATTTTGAAAAAAAACTTTTTTAAAATCGGTTGATAAAAGCGGATTTTTTGATCTTACACCGTTTTTTCGTCCTCATCGACTGGACTAGAAAGCTCAACTCATACTGAATAAAAATGACTCGAAGGTCGAAAACTGTATCAGCAATAGTTGCAAAGTTACAGTAATTTGTTTGTTGACAAATTGTGTCAGTGCTTGGACTTTGTCGTACTACAAAACCCAGATATTTTTTAAAAAATTGGAAGAATTTTTATTTGCCATATTGTTGCAGGTTGCTGTTTTTGTAATTTTTTTATGTTTTAGAAAAAAATTAAAATACAAAATAACATGTTTATATCAAACTGTTAAACAAACAAATGAATAAATCGTTGACAAAAAAATTTTTTTTTTTTTGCCATTATATTTAGAAATGCAAATTATAATTCAAAAGAAAACGATTCCTTAATGATTTATTTAAATGATCAAAATATGAAAAAAACGATTTTAAACATTAAGATATTGTTTTTAAGAAATTTTTTTTTAAAATCATTATTTCCTTACGCTAACAATATGGTGAAAAAAAATTTTTCAAAAATATTTAATTAATCCATTTGTTTATAAAAAATTTATAAATAAATGGCAAGAAAAAATTTTAAAAGTAATCATATTATGCCTAACAAGAATATGAAATCAGTAATAGCTTAAAATTAAAAAAAAAATTATTTAACATACATTATTTTAATTTTTAATTTTTTTGGTAGTTCAAAAATTAATAATTAATGAAATAAAAATATTGTATAAACTTTCATACTATCATCTTGTTGAGCATGTTTATAAAAAAGGCTCCAAAAACAAAAAATTTATAGATTAATTATTTAAATTTTTATACCGCCTTTTATGACAACACATACCCGTAAAAAAAATGTTAATTAACAATCGAATAACTTTTTGAAAAATGGTGATACAACTTTTATTATCGCGGAATCATATTCTTTGAAGTGTCTAGATGACACCAGAATATTTTCAAATTTTTTAATTAATATTTAATTGCATAAAAAAATTATTCAAAAACTACGCTCACTAGAGTGACGGCGCGGGCATGCCGAAACTGCCGCGCAAAAGCTCTTTCAGAAACTTTTTTAATATTTGAGCTATCACCTATACTTTTCGAGATTTTGCCAAAAAGCTGGACGGCTAATTTTTTTAACGGTTTTTTGTTCATAACAATTGTAATTTTATTTTTCCAAAAAAAAAATACTAAAAACGGCTTTTTCCAGACGTCATTCCGGATCGTTTTAGCCATCAATCATATTTTTAGGAGACCTGTAACTATTTTTCGCGCAGGAAATCAACTTCTCGACTAGACTAAAATAGATTAAAAAAAGTTTGGTAAATCCAAAAGTGCACGACTCTTAATGCTCATTTGCACGAATAAGAAAAATGTACGATAAAAGTTTCAAGGACAATTGTTTCTTTCCTTTCTATTACACTAGAAATTCAAATTTCGCTCCGAAAAATAGTCAGATGTATTTTTTCGCGCAGGCACGACTGCGGTGTGACGAACTTATTTGTAAAAAACATATATAGATATACAAAATTAGTTAAGTTCTTTTTAATAATTATAATTAACGGGGCCGAATTCGATGGCCAATTTATGACACACTTCTTCTTCGGCCTTAAAATAATCTTTTAAAAAAAAAGTAATCCAAATAATGGCTTTTTACTCGAGTATTTGTGTTTACGGGTTACGGACACATTTGCTACTGCTTGACCGGAAATTTTTTTTTTACATTTTGATGTTTTCTTAGTAATTTAATACATCAAATTGGTCTTTATAAATAATAAAATTAATTCTTATTATATTCTCTATCCGATGATGTGTAACTTGGTTAAGCTCTGCGGGCTAACTGATTGATTCGTTTATTTACCATTTGATATGGTATTAATCTTTTTCTTAGACTAGTAAGCCCTTTCTGTGCTTATTTAGACAGTCGATCTGAAGGAGTAAACTCCAATCGTGCGTCAGAGCTGACACACACACTTTTTTTTTATTCAATTGTTTATGGGGGTCTGTCGTACCCTGAGTATTTCGTATCGCTGTGATGCTTAATTAATATATCAAACTCGTAGAAATATGATGATGAGAAGAAAATTTTCTTTAGCAAATTTTTAAAGGGGTCCGTTGTGCCCCAGTATCCCTTATATTTTTTTGATCAACAAATTCGCACAATAAAAGATTCAACACCGATTCAATACAAACTTGTGTTAATGAGGTGAGATATATCTGGTAAGCCATTAGTTCTATTTATATAATTATAAATGACTAAACGAATTTTAAATCACTGCCCTAGTAGAAATGTTCAATTTTTTACTCGATTAAGTCTAGTATCTGGCTAGTGTTCATATCTAGTAACTGGCCAGCAATCTTATCCAGTAACTGGCTAGTGAAACTAGGTAAAAACTGGAAGTTGCGCCACCTATAACTGAATCGTTAACATTGGTCACACTGATGTTCTACTTATACTAGTGTATGTGTATGTTTATTTTTTCACTTTAACCTGTAAGTTGAATAATATTTAGTAAACATCAAGAAACAATACAAATAATTAACAAAAAATGAAAATTGTGTCTTTCAAAACAAAAATAATCGGTAATATATTTTAAAAAATGGATGAAGTTAAAAAAATCGACACAATAAACGAATTACGGTTGTGGGCAATCAAAACAAATACTCCAGATTGTCATCTAGACGAATTATTAAAAATTTTACGAGGAGTTATCCCAGATTTGCCAATGTGTGCAAAAACATTTCATGTTATTATATTAATATTTATATTATTAATATAAAAACAATCAATTTTATTAATGTTTCTCGTTTTATATTTAAAAATATAATATAATAAATTAATAAATAAATTTTATAACTTTTCCGTGTATTATTATTATTATTACTATTATTATTATTATTATTATTATTATTGTTGTTGTTGTTGTTATTATTATAATTTTTAATTGTAATAAAATCAATATTTAATACTCAATAACCTCAAGATCAACAAGAGTCGCCATGTTTTATTTGCTATCTAGTAAAACTGGCCAGTTACTAGACAGTTACTGGATATTATACTAGCCAGTTCCTAGCTTAAGTCTAGTTAAACTAGCCAGTTACTGGCCAGATACTTGATTACGTTTCTACTAGGGTGTTAATTAATATTTAACTACCCGGTATATATATATATATTATATGCCTAGTATATATGAGTTAATGTTTTCGTTTAAATATCAATAAATTTAGTCATGAAAAACACGGATCAATTTAACTTAAATATCCTTATAAATTTGAAAATTATAATTTTTTTTTTCCAGTATGTAATAAAATTATCGATCCGTGTACGTGCATGTTAAAAAATATATGGCTTTTACCTTTCACATTCTGTATAATACTTCAGAGTTCTAACGTTATCAATGATTCACATTTTTAAAAGAAATTTTTTTTTAAACATAAAACGTTTAAAAAATTTCATATTTTTTTCAATCACAGCTCATTGTAGTTCATTAACTAATAAAGTAGTATACGTACTCAAAAATCATTGTCTATGATTGTGCATTGGCTATCAGTACTACAACGACTAACAATAAATCCTTTAATAACAATAGTAACAGACGTAATTTTTTGTAATCGTCAAACGATCGCATACGCAAAAGTATTTTTTACCTGACTGCATTGCTCATTTTTAAAAGTACTCGAGAAGTAAAATTGCTGGTACACCGCGGACGGCGCCATCATAAACCCAAGTAGCGCCACAGATGCAATCTCGATATGTGCTCATGTTTTACTGTAGCAATGAAGTCATGAGATAATTTATGAAAAGTGAAGCTAACAATTAGTATAGTAAGTAGTTTTAAAAAATTAGTTTTTTCTGAGTCAGAACTCGGACGTCATCTTCAGTTTTTGAAATGTGACCATGAATATTTCTTTTTTTAATGTATTATTGCATTTATGCTTATAATATATATTGTTTATTATTAACTATCAATTTATTTATAAAAATTATTTACATGGGTAGTGTCTATCAGGAACTGAGTGCATCTGGGTTCAAAATTTTGTCGCCAAAATTATAAATGTACGTAAAGGTCTATACAATGAGGCGACGTCTGCAATTGTCTAATTACTGTAGACTGCAGCTTAAGTTTCTTTTAGCTGACGTCTTAAAACTTAAAGTATGTTGTAATACTCGGCGCTGATTGTCGAGTCTAAATGTGAATTAGCAGCGGGTTGCAACACACAGATCAATGACAATGGCACATGTTCACTATCGAGTGATTTATGTTCTTTAATCTTATGTCCTTTAGAATCCTCTTATTGAATTACTCTGGCGCCAAAACAGATTTTTCGATAATAATTTTTTTGCTATTTTCAAATTGTCTATTCTCGGTTTAGTCTATACTAATTTCGTTAAAATATCCATATTTCAATATTCGTCAACAATTTTTATTGTTAATATTTTATGATTCTTTAGAAAATATCTTTGACGAATTTTCAAATTCATTACTCACAGAAAAATATTTCAGAATACGTATATTTGTTACAATGATATTTTAAATTTTTAAATAAAACAATATTGAATAATATACATTTTTTTTCAAAAAAAAATAAATAAATATGGTCACTACATTTAAATGCAAATGCGGATTTTATTTGACATTCAGTTTTAACATTTAAATGAATATATATTCTTTTATAATCAACTGTTAAATAGTGTCTTGTCTACATAAGTCTTGATATAAGCCCTGATAGCACGAGTTGCTCGTCAAAAAGTTGGTATTCATTACCCTAATAGCCACTTTGCATTGAAATTGACAGTAATTTGACATTGAAATTGCCTGAAATTTGCTGCCCGAATGTGCAGACAATTTAACAGCAAAACTTGGCCTGAAAATTGACGAAAAATTTTTTCTAGTCAACTTTTTAAGTGAATTTGCATTTTAATTCGGGTAGTGAATTTTCATTAAATTGTGTAGCAAGTTGTATATAAATTATTGTCAAAAGCGGAAAAGTCCGACGATGACGGAAATTCGACGAAAAATTCGAGGAAACTTTTGTAAGTAAACTTTTGTTAAAGCAAACTGTGCTATTAAGGTAGTTTGCGACCAACTTGACGACAAGTTGTCAACAACTCTAGCTTTTGCAATTTAACCTGCTACAAGTTACCGCCAACTTTCTCTCAGAAAGTGACCGTCAACTTATTGGATTTCCAACTTTTGGTTCAAGCGAAACTAGAGAGTCAAAGTAATATTTGAATTTTTTTGTTTATTAAATTCTCCTAATAGTTATAAAAATTAAATATTTTAATTTATAATAACATAACGAATTTATAAATTTACAATTATTTCTTATTTAATGAAAAAAAGTAATAAAATGAACACGTTATTTTTGACTCATATACAGTTTTATAAAAAGACGTGGCAGCAGCGCGTTTCAACTTCTCAAACATCGACATTCAAATTAAAGCGGGAAAAATTTATTTCTAACCTCGTCGATGGCCGAGATTATAAAATATAGTATAACTGAAATTATTTAAATAACTACACCGGTAACACTAAATTATTAAAATGTTATCAGATTCCAAAAATAATCAAGTTTTTTATTTATTAAACTTGGGAGATTCATAATAAAAAAAATAGAATAAGTCATGGCGGAAACTTGTCAACCACATAAAAGTCTGTGTATAAGAACTTGGAACATGTCAGTTTTAAAAATTTATTTTCAAAGAAACTAGATAGTGAATCGTTTTCAAACTCTGTTTATATATATACTAAGTTTCAAATCTTTAAATTGGGAAATTTTTTTTTGCAATAGATTCGCCCAATCTTTAATGATCTCATACTCAGAAAGTTTAGTTCCTGTATTAGATATTAAGATTAAGATTTTAAATATAACAACTAATTTCATTTATTTTAATTTTCAAAATGATTTAAATCAATATTTACTATTATTATGACTATCAGTATAATTGTGGACAAATGGTTATTAGGATTAAGTGAGGATCAAAGTTAAGAATTAGGGATCTATATAAAGTATGGTTTGCAGTGAAAAACGGAATTACTTAACAAAAATTTATTTATATTTTTCATATAATTTTTGTTGTTAAGTATACAGACGTAGTGATTACAATCTTAAATAAAATATTATAATTATTGCATACAATTATCTTCTAAAATAACATACACAATTTTTTGTATAAAATCTTAACTTATATGCATCAAGTATTTAAAAAAAGAAAAGCTAGTAATAGCATTAAAAATAACTTAATTTATCAAAGTTACAATTTCAGTAATGGTAAATAGTTGGTGTTTCCTGAACTGAAACATTAAGTTTCCAGAAACAAAAACTAATTAATATAAATAGTAAAATAAGTAATTAAAAAGAGTATAAAATTCTACATACTAAATTATCTATAGTATTTTAATATTAGTTAGCGATTCAATTTCATCCCGCTGTGCACAACGAAGTTGCCGCGGAGAGGGGAAAATTAGCATACACTGGACATACTCCTTGGGCAGTAATACACTACTTATCCACTGAGTGTGTATACGTATTGCTTATGAATTAAACACTGAGATTATGGGTAGTGCTTAAATAATCGAAATTATTGATATTGTTCTTTAACTCATTCGATGGTGAGATTTCTGCGACAGAGTTGAAAGTTTGATCTGAATCCGGAATTACTCCGTATGTATAAAAGCTACTGCTATTAACCGGATAGTCAGTGGTAGGTCCGTATTCTGTATAGTTATAACCCATGTATTTATTTGAGTTTGCATAATAACTATTATAATTATAATTGTACCCATTGAGGAGTGAATAATAATAATTATTTTTGTTATTGTACACTTTACCGTCATAAGTTTTATTGTAAATGGTATCATTTTGCATACTTCCGCTGCATGCAATTGAGTAGTTGATACTATTTGTAATGTAGTTGTCGTTTTTGAAACCCATATCTTGATTTGGTGATGAATGATACACTGAGAGAAAAAAGTGCATATTTTCAAGTAAAAATACTTGATTCAAGTATTTTAGATACTTAAATAGTACCGAGTAAATAATTTCTTAATTCTAGTAAAAATACTTGTGAAATCTATTAATAATGAAAACTTAGGTTTAATAAAAAAATAGTTATGACTGAAAAGCATTCCAAAAATCTACTCACAAGTATTTACCTCAAGAGTACTTGTACTCTTCTACTAGGATATTATCCTGTTGGGAGTAGTTGACAGAGTGACTTTTTCACTCCTTTGAACGGAACTTATTACTTCTATTCTAACTGTCCAACTAGGAAAATGTTGCAGCGCTCTTCTGCGCCTAGCGGTGACTTCTGGTACTAATTTTTTCTTTCGCACTCTGCGTTTGCACACTTTGTTATTTTCACTCGCCTTATTTTTCTCTCAGTGTAGTAATCTATAGTTAAACCTAATCCAGGTGGGTTCATTCGTCGACGCTCAATGTCTTCAGCGGCAATGTACTGATTTCTTTCATTTATCGGAGGATTTAAATTTTTCTTGTCGTTTGTATCGATTTTACTTTGGGTAGTTTTTTTCACCTTCATTCGATAATTTTGAAACCAAACCTTGACCTGTAAAATAATTATAAATTTAACAATTTTAGAAAATAAGATTAATGAATATTTTTATTACTGTCGATGGTCACTATTTTATTACTAATTACAAATAACCGAAATTATATTTTGCATTTGGCTTAAAAAAACAAATTTACTTGTCTTTGTTTTTTTCCAGCTTCAGCCAAAATTTATTTTTTTTCAAAAAAATTTTCCAAAATTTAATTTGAACGTTTGTTTATAAATTTCTCGGCTTAAATTCAAACTACACGGAAAAGAGAGCAGTTGAAAAATTACAGTTTTTAGTGCAAAAACCAGGCCTTCGAGTACTACACGGAAAAAAATTAATCGTGAATGCAACATGATGCAGTCTTGGTAAATAAACATGATGAAATCATGTCACATTCACATGATTTGTCATGTTTCGGCTACATGATAATCATGTTGCGGTAACATGAGAAAAATCATGTTGCATTTACATGATTTGTCATGTTTCGGCTACATGACAATATGTGGCAGCAACATGATTATCATGTAGCCAAAACATGACAAATCATGTGAATGCAACATGATTTTCTCATGTTACCGCAACATGATTATCATGTAGCCAAAACATGACAAATTATGTGAATGCAACATGATTTCATCATGTTTATTTACCAAGACTGCATCATGTTGCATTCACGATTAATTTTTTTCCGTGTATAGCTTGCAATTTTATAATTGAGACTATACTCCTTGTAATGAAGTAAATAAAATTATGAATACCAAATTTTATAGTTTCTAATGTATTTTTAGTTAAAAGGAACTTGAAAATGTCAGTCACTCATTATTTTCCATCTGTTCTGATTTGAAAAATGTATAAGTTATAGAAGAAACGGTCAAAATTATATATAACTATGTAGTTTTATATATTGCAGTCATAGAATAAAATTATACCCATATATAAAATATTGCAAAAAAAAAATTTAGTGTTCAATAATAATGCAAAATTTTGAGAAAGAAGTTTTATTATATAAATTGAAATAATTGCTATGTCAGAAATAATTTATATTTTACAGTTTCGAAGTAGCGAGACTTTGCTAATGTTTGAAACTGAAATAAATCATGGATTTATATTTAATTTATTTTTTTTCCGTGTAATTATTGAAATTTTATCGATATTTAGGCATTCCTAAAAAAAACTAATTTTTTTTCTTACAGTCAATCCGAATGTTGACTTAAAATAACAAAAATTTAATTTTCAAATAATAGAAGAGAAAAAAAAAATTTCTTCTTACCTGTTGTTCTGTGAGACCTAATCTCAATTCTGTCTCAATTCTTGCTTCACGGCATGGGTAATTGTTATCACAGAAAATTTTTTGTAGCTCGGAAAGTTGCTCCTCGGTAAATGTAGTTCTTTGACGTTTTGGTTTTTCCTGTTCTGTGAAATGAAAAAAAAATGACTATTATATTTGTTTATCATTTGTTGGCACGTAATTTCTACGCAATTTATTTTATAATTACAGTGTAAAAAATAAAAATGATCGTAAAAATATGTTCTTACATTCTACTGATACGTGTTTAATAAAATATTATATAATATGAAAATAACATATATGGTTGAAATATATGATAAATATCAGAAAATATATGTGGCCAATTTAACTACACTTATCCAAAAAATTAAAGGAACAAGAAAATTTTATAAATTTTTTAGTGATTTTTGGAAGGCTGTATTTTCGTGAAAAATGATCGTATCGAAAAAATAAAAAAAGCAAATTGAAGCTTGAAATCTCTAGTTTGAAGATCTTTCAGCAAAATATTTTCTTGAGCCACGGTTTTTGCGGAATCAGAAGAAAAAGGTCAAGACAAAATTTTTCTAAATTTTTTGGTTTCATTTTTTAGGTCTACGGGGCCGGGAAAAATTTTTTCAAAAAAACGAATTCATGGCTTGTTTAGGAAATTTATTCAGCTACAATTTACTTTTTTTTGTTTCTCTGTACGACTATTTGCTGCTGAGATATCAGCCTTCAAATAAAAAAGGATCCTTTTGTCTTTGATTATTGATATCTCAGCAAGAAATGGTCACACCGTGATTTAAAGGACAGTTTAATAAACTTGAATAAATCCCCTACAAGCTCCATTTTTAATTTTTTCAAAAAAAAATTTTTTTTCATCCTTGACATCCATTTGAAAAACCTTTAAAAAATAGCCATTTTCTGGTTTTTTAGTCGACTCATCGCTACTCTGCAAATATTGATAGAGAAAATAATGTTGCCAGGTAATTTTACAGCTTAATGTACCCCCAAAAACCCTGGAAATTTTCAGATTGACCCATTGAACCGTTTGTCCGGTCCGATTGCTCAAAGTTTTACAAAACAATTAAAGGAACAAGTTTTGTTCCTTAATCTGTGTAATCGTTATCAAAATGAAAAAATCAATTTTTTTCGGATTTTCTTTCATTTTTGCGTTAGTTATTCAGTAAATGTAAGGTAAAGAAAAAAAAAAAATTTTCCAAAAAACGAGACCAAACAAGAATTTATTCCAATTTTTTTTTTTTATGTTTTATTCGGGGGGTTATTTTTTTTTTTCGTTTTTCGGAAAAAAATTTTTTTTTTTTCTTTACCTTACATTTTTATATAAGGTCTGTATATATTTAGTAGGGTGGCGCAAAAAAAAACCGACCATGTTTTTTTTTCCGATCTCGCATGAAAATTTGTTGGTTTACGATGTTTTAAGAAGCCTCTCCAAAAATCAGCTCGATAAAAAATTTTCAAGAGGTTTCTCACGAATTTTGAAAATATCAAAAATGATGGAAATTCGGATTTTTATTTCTAAATTTTTTTCTTTCTCGTGGCAGCAATAGTTTATATTTGTAAAATCATGTCTATGCTGGAAATTTCAGGCCAAAATTCAAATATTTGAACGGTGCTCAAGAATTTTGAATATTAAGTGATAATATGTAACTAATAGTTTGAATGAGTTTTTATATTTTTTTAAAACTCAATTATTGTCATTTCACTTAAATATGACTTTTGCGTAACCAAAAATATACACGACAGTCTTAAACAATAAAATTTGGTAAGTTTTGAATAAGTGAAAAAACCTACAAATTGAATTAAAAAATAAAAAAGTATGTAAATAACTTGATATTTCTATTTCTTGGGTTACATTTTCAATCATTGTCATGCAAAGTGGTGAAAAAATCGAGAAGTTTTATTATTAATATTTAAGGGTCGTTCAAAAACGTCCAAAAGACAGCACTCGGAAACATTCAAAATTCTTGAGCGAGGTTTAAATATTTAAGTTTTGGGCAGAAATTCTCAGCGTAGTAATGATTTCACAAATATAAACTATTGCTGCGACGAGAAAGAAAAAAATTTAGAAATAAAAATCCGAATTGCGATTATTTTTGATATTTTCAAAATTCGTGAGTGACCTCTTGAAAATTTTTTATCGAGCTGATTTTTGGAGAGGCTTCTCAAAACATCGTAAACCAACAAATTTTCATTCGAGATCGAAAAAAAAAAAATAGTCGGTTTTTTTGCGCCACCCTAATGAATAGCATATATAATATATATATATATATATATATATATATATATCATATCCAAAAAATATATTTTTATCATACATCAAAATATATAGGGGAGACCGGGGCACAAAGGCCCCCTTAAGCCGGTTTTTTCTTCTTGTGGCTTTTGACTATCAAATTCGTTTATATTCTATCTCTTTCGGAAGAATCAATCGAAATTTTGCAAAAAATAAAACAAAATTTTTTTTTTTTCTGGGGCACGAAAGCCCTCTCCCCAAAAAATTGTTAACAAAATTTTTTTTTATTCCCCGTCAAGTTATGACCACTACAATGTTTTTATCATACTTTAGGTGAATATGTGATATATGGGGTAAAATGGACCACTCGAAAAAAAGAATTGTAATGATAAAAAGATTTTTTTTTCATTTTCCGTCGAGTTATGACCTTTATAATATATTTATTATATTTTAGGTCAATATGTGATAAGTAGGGAAAAATGGACCACTCAAAAAGAAAAATTATAACGAAAAAATTAACTTGACGGAAAATATTAAAAAAAAAATTTATCGTTACAATTCTTTTTTCGAGTGGTTCATTTTGCCCCACATAATACATATTGACCTTAAATATAATAAAACCATTATAGAGGCTATAATTTGACGGAAAATGAAAAAAAAGAAATTTTTTTATTATAATTTTTTTTATCGAGTGGTATATTTTACCCCTTATATCACATATTGGCCTAAAACATGATTAAAACATTATCGAGTGGTCCGGAGGGATTAAACTAATAAAAAAATTATTCACTGCGCGAATTTTTGACAGTGTATCAAAAAGTTATACGTAATATTTATACAAAATATTAAAATCTTACCTTCTGTAACAGCTTGCTCTATTTCCTGGGAGGGTGACATATTTTGGCAACACTGATTTTGCTGTTGCTGAAGCTCGAAATGAGGTAGATGACCACGATTTATTTGAGGGTTGTAACTTCACTCTCCCGACACACTCATCGTCAAACTCTCAGGTGAAGACGGATACATTGGATACATCTCTACTAACGGGATAGACTTCTCATATCTTGGTGTGAAATTATTGGAATACATTTTTAATTTTTTCACGTTACCAAAAACCGAAAATTAATTTTTAAATCTGTCTAAGTCAACTAACTCTCGAAAGGAACTCTATACACTGAGAGAAAAAAGTACACTAGTTACTAATGTTAAATAATAGAAAACTGAAATTTAATATTTAAAATACTTGAAATAAATGATGAAAAAAATTTAATTTAGTAATTAAGATACTCCAATTAAATAATAAAAAGTCACATCTAGTAGTTAAAGTACTCAAGTTCAATAATTAAAAATTAAAGATTAGTATTTAAAATACTCGTGATCAATATTGAAATATTTTAATTTAGCATTTAAAATACTTTAATTTAATAATTATAAGTTTTCATTCACTACTCAAAACACTAAAGTATAATAAGTGAAAATTTTCATTCAGTATTTGAACGACTTAAGTTCAGTAATTAAAAATTTATATTTAGTAATTAAAATACTTAAGTTTAATTTTATGATGATAAACTCTATGAAATTTTCGGCTTTTTTGAAAAAAACCGTGATTTTCTTAAAGTTCGTTATTTTTTATGAGCTTGAAGTTAGCAGACAAACGAAAAATAAAATATTTGACTGCGGATATCTTTTGAACAATTTGAATTATATACAATTAAATGAATGGAATAGAATTCTATTGAAATAAACTAGATATGCTAGCAATTTTTTTTTTTTTAGCTCACTGTTTTGGATTTATTCAAAAACAAAATTTTTAGCAAGCTAACCTGACATTTCAAATGATCGGAATAACTTCATATTGTATTACTTTCTTGATGACACTATTATCTAAGGGCGCCTTGGTTTTTTTTTTTGAAAATCGAAAAAAAACTTTAGCACGTCATAATTTTTGAACAAATCGTTGAAACGAAAAAAAAAAAAAAACTCACCTCTTCGTTTTTTTATTATCTAGAGGTGCAATTTTTTTATTTTCGAAAATTGCTGTCATATTTTGAAAAATTGATAAAAACAATTTTTTCGAATTTTTTAACTAAGCATATGAGTGAGAAAAATTATTTTAAAGATAGAACTGAACATGCCGTCTTTTTCTCTTCCCAAAAGCTACGTATGCATGATTTCATTTTTTTTCTATTTTAATTTAAATGGTCAATATGCTCAGTCAATCAAAATTTTAAGTTTTTTGAATTTTATACCTCGTTAATGGCGTTTTACCAAAATAAGCCTAAGATACATTTTTGTAGGGAATTTTATGTTCTACAAAAAAGATTCTTATGATTTTTTGATAAATCAATCTGTTCAAAATTTATGGAAGCTTAAAGTCAAATTTATAGTAAATTTCGATGAGTGTGAATGTGGCCGACAATTAACAATTTAAAAATTTTGGAATAAATAAAATGTAAGTACAATAAAAATTAAAAAATATGTGTGTAAATAATCGAAATATTCGTACCCGCATTATTTTTAATTTCATTGTTTTAATTTCTTTATTTATTTACCTAAGAGATCGATTGAAGTCGAGCAAAACGCTATTTTTTTTAAGAGCTTGACAATAAAATGGAAATAAATTAACCGTTATGAAGAATTTAAAAAAAAATTTTAAAGGTTTAATTGTAGAGAATAAACCGTTTACAAAAAATTCCATGGCATTTGATGATAAGTTCGGTAGTTTCGCTGGAAAAGTAAAAAGATCTCGAAATTTACTATAAATTTGACTTTAAGCTTCCATAAATTTTTAACAGATTGATTTATCAAAAAATCATAAGAATCTTTTTTGTAGAACATAAAATTCCCTACAATAATGTATCTTAGGCTTATTTTGGTAAAACGCCATTAACGAGGTATAAAATTCAAAAAACTTAAAATTTTGATTGACTGAGCATATTGACCATTTAAATTAAAATAGAAAAAAAATGAAATCATGCATACGTAGCTTTTGGGAAGAGAAAAAGACGGCATGTTCAGTTCTATCTTTAAAATAATTTTTCTCACTCATATGCTTAGTTAAAAAATTGTTTTTATCAATTTTTCAAAATATGACAGCAATTTTCGAAAATAAAAAAATTGCACCTCTAGATAATAAAAAAACGAAGAGGTGAGTTTTTTTTTTTTTTCGTTTCAACGATTTGTTCAAAAATTATGACGTGCTAAAGTTTTTTTTCGATTTTCAAAAAAAAAAACCAAGGCGCCCTTAGATAATAGTGTCATCAAGAAAGTAATACAATATGAAGTTATTCCGATCATTTGAAATGTCAGGTTAGCTTGCTAAAAATTTTGTTTTTGAATAAATCCAAAACAGTGAGCTAAAAAAAAAAATTGCTAGCATATCTAGTTTATTTCAATAGAATTCTATTCCATTCATTTAATTGTATATAATTCAAATTGTTCAAAAGATATTCCTTCTATTTTTTTTTATCAATTGAAAAAAAAATTTTTGCCCAGTTGGGCTTATTTTACAAAACATCAGTCTGGAAATTTTTGAGGACTTATAGATGACGGCCGACTTTGAAGAATTGAGACGAAAAAATTTATTGAAAGTGGTAATCCTCGAAAAAATTTGCATTTTTTTCAAAAAAGAAAAAAAAATTGAAGATACTTACAAACAATTTTATTGTAACTTTTTTTAAAAACTAGACCTGAAAACAAAGAAAATGAAAAAAAAATTGCCATTTGTTTTATTTTCGAACAAGTTACAGGCTTTTGAAATAGCGACGGACGTTAGATTTATTTTTCGACAGCCTGTGACATGGTCAAAAATGAACCAAACGGCAATTTCTTTTTTCATTTTCTTTGTTTTCAGGTCTAGTTTTTAAAAAAAGTTACAACAAAATTGTTTGTAAGTGTCTTCAATTTTTTTTTCTTTTTTGAAAAAAATGCAAATTTTTTCGAGGATTACCACTTCCAATAAATTTTTCCGTCTTAATTCTTCAAAGTCGGCCGTCATCTTTAAGTCCTCAAAAATTTCCAGACTGATGTTTTGTAAAATAAGCCCAACTGGGCAAAATTTTTTTTTTCAATTGATAAAAAAAATAGAAGGAATAGTCGGTCCACTCTAGGATTGGCGGGAAAAATTGCAGAATTAAATGAAGTTTTTTTTGAGAAAATAAAAAAAAAAATAAAAAATAACGAACTTTAAGAAAATCACGGTTTTTTTCAAAAAAGCCGAGAATTTCATAGAGTTTATCATCATAAAATTTTTTTGTATTTTGTAAAAGTACATTCAATGACAAAAATTTTGAAAAAAAAAACGTCCCGATTAGTCAATTTTTGAAGAAGTTATAGCTATTTGCTAAAATAAAAGCCTTATTTTTGGAAAATTCATAACTTTTTTTGGGTTGGGTGAAAAAATTTGAAAATTTTCTGAAAAATGATTTTAATGGGGTATAAAAGGAAAAAAAATTTTCAGCCAAATCGAAAAAGGTCGGGGTCAAAAGTAGTCGATTTGGCGTGGAATGCCCCATATATATTTTATTTGTTAGTACATAGAACTAAATATTTATTTAACGTATAAACATTATTAAATCCGACAACTAATCGTATAATATGGACAGTTAATAATAAGTAATATAATAAGGGAAAGAGTGAGGGAAGCTAGATGACGTCATGTTGGGTATCGTCGGACGGCCTCTTCTTCCACCTCTTCGCCAGCCTCAATTAGTGCTGCCAGATCGTGCGATATTTTAACCCCTCCCCGTGGTGAAATAGCATGGAGTGTGATGGCAGGAGGGAGTAAAAATATCGCACGTTCTGGCAGCACTGGCCTCAATGTTCATTCAAAGTGGGGGAAACGCCGAGAAGCGTTATAGGGTTAGTTCATTAATATAATTCTCAAAAAAATAAATAAATTCTTGTTGTCCGAAAAGTGAAAAAAAAAAAAAAATTTATACGGATTTCCAGTATAGAAAAGTACAAAATTTTTAATATATATTTTATTTTTACCCAAAATTCATGGAGTTTAATGATTTTAAAAAACTGCTAACTTTCCCTTCTTCATACTTTTCCAAAATTTTGAAGATTAAAAAAAAAAATTTTTGTCATTAATTTTGATTTTTTTCAAGAAAGAGAATCCGTTTAAGACCCCCCCCCCCTCCCCTATCCCTATTCCACTTAAAAACAAATTCCAGACCGCAAAAAAATTTTGTAAAGACCTTATTTATTTTTAATGACTGCGTACTTATAATTCGAATTTTTTTTCAAGAACAACATATTTGTTCCTGTCGAGAAATTTGAAAATAGATCAAACTCATGAAATGATAATATGAAAATTTTTTTTTTTTTTTTTTCAAATTTTTATGGGAGTCTGTCGTACCCTGAGTATTTCGTATCGCTGTGATGCTAAATAAATATATCAAACTCGTAGAAATATGATGATAGAGAAGAAAATTTTCTTTAGCAAATTTTTAAAGGGGTCCGTTGTGCCCCAGTATCTCTTATATTTTTTTGAGCAACAAATTCGCACAATAAAATCCCTTGTTAAATAAAAGTATTAAAAATGATTTCACATGTTAAACGCCCATAAGAGATAGTATTAAAAAGGATTTGAAGAATTAGAAAGTATTCAAAACGATTAAAAATCAAATCCTTTTTAATACTTTTGAATCCTTTTGTTTAATAAGGAATATCAACACCTATACAATACAACCTTGTGTTAACAAGATGAGATATATCTGGTAAGACATTAGTTCTATATGTATAATTATAAATGACTAAACGAATTTTAAATCACTGTTAATTAATATTTAACTACCCAGTATATATATATATATATATATATATATATATATATATATATATATATATATATATATATATATATATATATATATATATATATATATACTATATGACTAGTGTATATGAGTTAATGTTTTCGTTTAAATGTCAATAAATTTAGTCATGAAAAACACATATCAATTTAACTTAAATATCCTTATGAATTTGAAAATTATAATTTTTTTTTCCAGTATGTAATAAAATTATCGATCCGTGTACGTGCATGTTTAAAAATATATGGCTTTTACCTTACACATTCGGTATAATACTTCAGAGTTCTAACGTTATCAATGATTCACATTTTTAAAAGAAATTTTTGTTTAAACATAAAACGTTTAGAAAATTTCATATTTTTTTCAATCACAGCTCATTGTAGTTCATTAACTAATAAAGTAGTATACGTACTGAAAGATCATTGTCTATGATTGTGCATTGGTTATCAGTACTACAACGACTAACAATAAATCCTTTAATAACAATAGTAACAGACGTAATTTTTTGTAATCGTCAAACGATCGCATGCGCAAAAGTATTTTTTTCATGACTAAATTGCTCATTTTTAAAAGTACTCGAGAAGTAAAATTGCTGTACACCGCGGACGGCGCCATCATAAACCCTAGAAGCGCCACAGATACACTCTCGATATGTGCTTATGTTTTACTGTAGCAGTGAAGTCATTACATAATTTATGAAAAGTGAAGCTAACAATTAGTATAGTAAGTAGTTTTAAAAAATTAGTTTTTTCTGAGTCAGAACTCGAACGTCATCTTCAGTTTTTGAAATGTGAGCATAAATGATATTTTTTTTTTCAAATGTATTATTGCGTTTATGCTTATAATATATATTGATTATTATTAACTATTAATTCATTTATAAAAATTATTGACATGGGTAGTGTCTATCAGGAACTGAGTACATCTGGTTCCAAAATTTTGTCGCCAAAATATCTATACAATGAGGCGACGTCTACAATTGTGTAATTACTGTGTGTTGTAAAGCTCGGGGCCTATTGTCTAGCCTGTGGATTAGCAGCGGGATGCAATACACAGATCGGTGACAATAGCACATGCTCACTATCTAGTGATTTGTGTTTTCTTATCTTTGAGAAGCCGAAGGATTTTTTCAAGTGTATATATGGACTCATGACATCATTTTGAATCCTCTTATTGAATTACTCTGGCGACATAACAGATCTTTCGATAATATTTTTTTTTGTTTATAATTTCAAATTGCCTATTCTCGGTTGAGTCTATACTAATTTCTTTAAAATATTCATATTTCAATATTCGTTAACAATTTTTATTGTAAATATTTTATGATTCTTTAGAAAATATCTTTGACGAATTTTTAAATTCATTACTCACAGAAAAATATTTGAGAAGACATATATTTGTTACAATGATATTTTAAATTTTTAAATAAAACAATATTAAATATTATAGATTTCTTTTCAAAAAAAAAATAAATAAATATGGTCACTACATTTAAATGCGGAGGCGGATTTTATTTTACACTCAGTTTTAACATCCCGTATGAAAAAACAATATTTGGTTAAAATATATAAAATCATATATGTTTGCAACAAAAAAATATATGATATATTATATTGTATATTATAAAAAATCATATAGAGATTTTCGCCGATTTAATATAAAATTATATACAGTAGTAAATATATGTATTCTATATATGTAACTGATATATTTTTTATATTAAGCTATACATACATTTACATTTACCTGATAATATATTGTATTGATATATTTCCTTTTATATTCAAAAAAGATATAATTTTTATATGAAATAAAATAAATGGTAGCATATAATTTATATTATATATGGCACCATATATTTTCTTTGTTATATTTAAGCATATATTTTATTCGGTTCATGTATATGTATATGGGTATATTTATTTGCATCAAATTAACTAATTTTGAAAATTTTAACTGCAAATTAGAGAGTATATCAAAATTTAGATCTAGTTTAATTGGAGTTGGTCCCGTGTGAAAATAACATATATGGTCAAAATATATGTAAAAATATATGATAAATATCAGAAAATATATGTGGCCAATTTAACTATATTTTCTGACATTTTTTTTTTTTATATTAAAAAATATAATACTCATCATATACGAGTCTATATATATTTAGCATGTATAAAAAATATATATGTCAATCATATACAAAAAATATATTTTTATCATATATGAAAATTATATTTTTATCGTACATAAAAATATATATTTCTATCATATACGAAAAATATATTCTGATCATATATAAAAACATATAATTATATTATGTATGGAAAAAAAATGTTTCTTATTCGTATGACCAACTCCAATAAAATTAGATCTAAATTTTAATATACTCTTCAAATCGCAGTTAAAATTTTCAAAATTAGTTCATTTGGTGCGAATATATATACCCATATACATATACATACACCGAATAAAATATATGCTTGAATGTAACAAAGAAAATATCTGGTGCCATATATAATACACATTATATGCTACCATATATTTCTTTTCATATAAAAATTATATATTTTTTAAATATAAAAGGAAATGTATCAATACAATATATTATAAGATAAATCTAAATGTATATATAGCTTAATATAAAAAACATATAAGTTACATATATGGAATACATATATTTACTACTGTATATAATTATATATTAAATCGGCCAAAATATCTATATGATTTTTTATAATATACAATATAATATATCATATGATGTTTTGTTGCAAACATATATGATATTATATATTTTAACCATATATTGTTTTTTCAAACGGGTAGGGGTGTGCGAATATTGCACGAATCGAATCGAATATTTGAATAGTTCGATTCGATTCGCTATCGAATAATTCGTTAATTTGAATATTCGCACACCTCTAATTTAAATCAATAATTACTATTAGTATGACTATTATTATAATTTTGAACAAATGGTTATTAGGAATGAGTTAGGATTATAGTTAATAATTTGGAATCTATAAAAAGTAAAATGGCTTGCAGTAAAAAATGAAATTACTTGACAAAAATTCATTTATATTTTTTATATAATTTTCGTTTTTCAGTATACAGACATAGTGATTACAACCTTTAATAAAATATTATAATTATTGCTTACAATTATCCTCCAAAATAAAATACTTAATTTTCAGTATAAAAGCTTAACTTATTTGCACAAAGTAATTTAAAAAAAAAAGTAATAGCATTAAAAATATCTTAATTAATCGAAGTTCTTACAATCTCAGTAATAACAGTATTTGGTGTCTTCTTAACTAAAACTATAAGTTTCCACAAATAAGAATTAATAAATATAGATAATAAAAGAAGTAATTTAAAAGAGTATAATATTCTATACTGTAAAAAATCACCAGGGTAAGTCCAAGCGGTGTAGGTGTTAAAATTGGCGGTGTTAAATTTCAACACCGAAAGCGGAGTGAAAATAACGCCGCCACCGATGTAAATATTCTGTACCGGTGTTAAAAAAAATTCTCCGGTGTTAAAAAAAACACCGCTGCCGGTGTAAATGTTCTAGGCCAGTGTTAAAAGATTTTACTTTGTAAATATTTTTACTTACTCGATCACTATACTATTAAGTAAATGATATTTTTTATTAATTTTCATAAAGAACTGACATTTTTTGTGTTTTATAATCATTAAAGTTAATACTCAAAGCGGGCGCAGTTTACCCTGTTTTTACGCCGGTTACCGCTTTTACACCGATTTTACTCTGCTTTTACACCGGTTACCCCGATTTAACACCGGTATTTTTAACACCGGTGAATTACTCCTTTTACACCAGTGTAATTTTATTTTAACACCGGAAGGAGTTGAAATGAGTCCATTTTTAACACCGCTCTTTTTACAGTGTATATACTAAATTATCAATAGTATTCTTATAATATTATTAGCAATTCAATTGAATTCCATATTTTACATCTTCACTATTTATTTAATCATAATTTTATCTACTGACTTTTATTCTAATTACCCATGAATTAAATACTTGATCATTATTTACACACTCCCTTCTTAATGACTTAACATTACACAAAAATATCGGCCTTACTTATTAATGACATTTATTAAATCCCATTGTTTACTGAAGTTGATAGAGATTATGGGTAGTGCTTGAATAATTAAAACTATTGATATTGTTGTTTAACTCATTCGATGGTGTAATTCCTGGGACAGAGTGAAAGGTTTGCTCTGAATCAGGAATTACTCGGTATATGTATAACAGTTACTGTTATTAGCCGGATAGCCAGTGACAGTAGTGTGTTCTTTATAGTTATAATCTATGTAGTCAACAGGGTTTACATAATAACCGGTATAGTTATTATTATTATTATTATAGGACCCACTGACGGGTGAATAATAATTATTAATGTTGTTATTATACACTTGGGCGTCAGAAGATTCAGTATAAATGGTAGCATTTTGCATACTTCCGCTGTATGCCGGTTGGTAGTTGGTACCATTCGTCCAGTAGTTACCGTCGTTTTTAAAACCCATATCTTGAATCGGTGGCGAATGATGGTAATGTATAGTTGAACCTAATCCAAGTGGGTTCATTCGCCTACGATTAACTTCAGCGGCAAGTAACTGATTGTTTCCATTCTTCGGAGGATTTAAATTTTTCTTCTCGATTTTATCGACTTTACTTTCGGTGGTTTTTTTCAGCTTCATTCTACGATTCTGAAACCATACTTTGACCTGTAAAATAATTATAAATTTAATAATTTTAGAAAATAAGATTAATGAATATTTTTATTACTATCGATGGTCACTATTTTATTACTAATTACAAATAACCGAAATTATATTTTGCATTTGGCTTAAAAAAACAACTTTACTTGTCTTTGTTTTTTTCCAGCTCCAGCCAAAATTTAATTTTTTTCGAAAAAATTTTCCAAAATTTACTTCGAACGTTTGTTTATAAATTTCTCGGCTTAAATTCAAACTACACGAAAAAGAGAGCAGTGGAAAAATTACAGTTTTTAGTGCGCAAACCGGGCTTTCAAGTATTATAGTTTGCAATTTTATAATTGAGACTATTCCTTGCAATAAAGTAATTAAAGTTACACTGATATGAGGATTTCTTAGCATTTAAAAAAGATTTTTTAGTATTTAAGAAATCATTTCTTAAACATCATTCTTTTGTATTTAACAAATATTTCTTACTATTTAAGAAATGATCTCATGATCTCATTAAAAAAAAACTTTCTACTATATCTTACAGATATGTCACTAATAAGTAATAAAAAAATATCAAATTTTCTCACCTGTCTTTCGGTCAAATTCAATTTAGACGCAGTCTGAATTCTAGTTGTACAGCATAAGTAATTGTTTGTACAGAAAATTTTTTCAAGCTCATTGAGCTGCTCCGTAGTAAATGCAGTTCGTGCTTGTCTTTGTTGGTTCTTGTCTGTAAAATAAGAAAAAAAATAACTATTAGATTGTTATATCACATGTTAATGAGTAATATCTACGCAGGTAATTTTATAGTTACGGTATAAGAAAAAAAATGATCGTAAAAATATGTTCTTACATACTACTGATACTTTTTAATAAAATATTATGCAATTAGCATTTAAACTATAGTTAATTAATTTCAAAACTGTAGCCCGCCGCAATAATCGCTACTGCATGATTACTTGATACAAGTAAACGTGTAAAGACATTAAATGAGATTTTCAAAAATTTCAAAAAAGAAAAAAAAATTCAATGAAGACAATTTTCAGAAATTCAATAAACGAATGTAAAAAAAAAATCAAAAAAATAATTTAAATTTATAATCAGAGTCTTGACCAATTAATTAATAGTTAATAATAAATACTAAAGCTCTTATCTCCTGAATGAATGAATGAATTACCATACGCATGAAGCTTAAATAATTATTAAAGAGTAATACGTAATAATTATTCAAAATAATAAAATCTTACTTTTTGTACTAGTTCGCTCTGCTTTTTGTAAAGGTGATTCATTTTCAAGACACCGATCTTGTTGTTGCTGAAGTTCTTCATTTGGTAATTTGTTAATGTCTTCGTTGATAAATGGCTCTGTTAATTGTTGATGCTGAAATGATTGTTGATTCAAAAACTCGGAATTTGAATTGGCTGCTTCCGAAGTATTGTTCGTATTAACAGCATCAGTAAGAGGTGAATTAACAGCATCGGAAAGAGGTGAATGATTACGACTTGATTGGAGGTTGTAATTCAACTCCTCTGACAGGCTCGTTCTCATGCTTTCAGGTGAAGACGGATACGACAGCAACTCTAAAGATGCGAAAAACTTCATGCACGTTTCGTTTAAATCAGGAAGAGACATTTTGAATTTATTTCGTTAATATAATTATTTTGACTTAACAAAAACCGAAAAATTATTTTCAAATTCGTTCACTGAGAGAAAAACGTGGATATTTTCAAGTAAAATTTCTTAATTGAACTATTAGTTTACTTAAATAGTGAAAATAAGAAATATTATAGTTTGATGAAGTGAACTTGTTCGAGCTTTTACTATTATAAGTCAAGTGAATATGTTTACTTGAATTTAATTTTCTATTACACTCAGTTTTCGAATGAAGTAAGACACGACACTAACTCTACAACGGTATTGTAAGAACTGAGGTCTCTTTGGTCAAAGGCTACCTGATACAACTACTGGAGAAGGATTTTGGTTTGGAACCCCCTCCATGATTCCACTATAGTTTCTATGTCTAATTGTCAGATTTTTACATTCATAACAAAGACTGGCGCCGCCAACGTCTAGACAGTGTATCAGATAAAGGTTTTAAATATTTATTGCGATTTACTTGAAATTATTTAAAAAAAATTACTCTCCTACTGTACTTGAAACAATAAATAACAAAAATTCATGAATGTTACTCCAACTATCAATAATATACAAATTAATGAAGATTTGAGAATTCAACAATTTTTGATATCCCCACTTAAATAAACGATGCCGTCCTTTTTCAGAACTCTCACAGGTGCAGTTTGATCTGTTTGAATGGGAACAAATCGTTTCTAGGTCTCGCTTAAATTTTTTTATAAACTGAAATTTATAATAGATAAATGTATGCATATTGGGGTGTTTCATATTTAGGCGATATTTTTTTTTCTGTCTTACTCAAAACTAATAATTTATAGAAAAAAAAAATTCCGGTATTAATGTAAATTTATTTGATGAAATTTAAATGTTTATACAATTTTTAAAATTTTATCCAATCCAAATTTTGAAAAGTAGATCAAACTCATAACCCGTATGAAAAAACCATATACTGTCGATAATATATACACAAAAATATGGTAAATAACTGAACATATATGGCGGCAAAATTATTAATATTGATTAATATATGATTGATCACATATAATAATTTATACGTTTAATATTATAATAATCCATATTATTTATAATATATGTGATGATATACATGTGATATTGTATCAAAAATTATATATCTACTTTATATATTAATTTATAACGTAAAATATATATTTCATCTTATAAATTAATTTATAATTTCAATATTATTATAATCCATATAATTTATAATATATGTAATTGTATACATATGATATTACATCTCAAATTGTATTTTCGTTTTATATATAAACTTATAATTTCAAAATTATAATAATATCGATATTATTATTCATAAATAATTTAAAAAATACACTCATACCAAAAATTAAAGAAAAAAAAAAATTTTAGAAATTTTTTAGTGATTTTTGCAAGACCGTAACTTCATGAAAAATAATCGTATCGAGATTTAAAAAAAAAGCATTTTATAGCATGAAATCTTTAGTTTTATATTTGTAAAAATATCTATAAACATATATCTATATAAATATATATTAACATACATTTATACAAATATATGTCATCATATATTTATATAATTATATATTTACATGTATAAATATTATACTTCAGTCAAAAGCGGCTGAGGCAGCCGTTCGGCACACGCGTAGCTCGGGCGATCACCGAAGTTAAGTAGTACAGTATAAGCACAAGTCGGGCCACAGCCGCACAATGAAAAGCAGATAAAGAAGGGAAGCAGTTGCGATGTAAAGGCAAAAAGTGTAAAAGGTCGCACATGCGGCTTTACACTGGAACAATTATAAAAAAAAAAAAAAAAATATTATACTTCAGTCATATAAATAAATCATATATCTTATCATATAACTTAAAATATAGTATAAAATATTATAAGCAATATTTATAAGTTAGCATATAAAAAAAATATATGATCGATATGTATGTTGCAAATTATAAAATCATATATTATTTCGGCAAAATTTAGTATATGGCTCCATATATGACTTCTTATAATTCCATATAATTTATCATATATTTTTAATTATACTGAAGCTCATTTATTGCTTTTTCCTACGGGTATAAAATGCTTTTTTTTTAAATCTCGATACGATTATTTTTCATGAAGTTACGGTCTTGCAAAAATCACTAAAAAATTTCTAAAATTTTTTTTTTCCTTTAATTTTTGGTATGAGTGTATTTTTTAAATTGTTTATGAATAATAATACCGAAATTATTATAATTTTGAAATTATAAGTTTATATATAAAACGAGAATACAATTTGAGATGTAATATCATATGTATACAATTACATATATTATAAATTATATGGATTATGATAATATTGAAATTATAAATTAATTTATAAGATGAAATATATATTTTACGTTATAAATTAATATATAAAGCAGATATATAATTTTTGATACAATATTACATGTATATCATCACATATATTATAAATAATATGGATTATTATAATATTAAACGTATAAATTATTATATGTTATCAATCATATATTAATCAATATTAATAATTTTGCCGCCATATATGTTCAGTTATTTACCATATTTTTTTTTATATATTATCGACAGTATATGGTTTTTTTATACGAGTTATGAGTTTGATCTACTTTTCAAAATTTGGGTTGGATAAAATTTTAAAAATTGTATAAACATTTAAATTTCATTAAATAAATTAACATTAATACCGGAATTTTTTTTTTCTATAAATTATTAGTTTTGAGTAAGACAGAAAAAAAATATCGCCTAAATATAAAACACCCCAATATGCATACATTTATCTATCATAAATTTCAGTTTATAAAAAAATTTAAGCAAGACCTATGAACGGTTTGTTCCCATTCAAACAGATCAAACTGCACCTGTGAGAGTTTTGAAAAAGGACGGCATCGTTTATTTAAGTGGGGATATCAAAAATTGTTGAATTCTCAAATCTTCATTAATTTGTATATTATTGATAGTTGGAGTAACATTCATGAATTTTTGTTATTTATTGTTTCAAGTACAGTAGGAGAGTAATTTTTTTTAAATAATTTCAAGTAAATCGCAATAAATATTTAAAACCTTTATCTGATAAACTGTCTAGACGTGTCTAGACGTTGGCGGCGCCAGTCTGGGTAATAAGTGCGAAAATCTGACAATTAGACATACAAACTATAGTGGAATCATGGAGGGGGTTCCAAACCAAAATCCTTCTCCAGTAGTTGTATCAGGTGTGCCCCCTACCTTTGTACGAATCAGGTAGCCTTTGACCAAAGAGACCTCAGTTCTTACAATACCGTTGTAGAGTTAGTGTCGTGTCTTACTTCATTCGAACACTGAGTGTAATAGAAAATTAAATTCAAGTAAACATATTCACTTGACTTATAATAGTAAAAGCTCGAACAAGTTCACTTCATCAAACTATAATATTTATTATTTTCACTATTTAAGTAAACTAATAGTTCAATTAAGAAATTTTACTTGAAAATATCCACGTTTTTCTCTCAGTGAACGAATTTGAAAATAATTTTTCGGTTTTTGTTAAATCAAAATAATTATATTAACGAAATAAATTAAAAATGTCTTACGATGATTCAACCGAAAAGTGCAAGGAGTTTCTCGCATCTTTAGAGTTGCCACCGTATCCGTCTTCACCTGAAAGCATGAGAACGAGCCTGTCAGAGGAGTGGACTTACAACCACCAATCAAGTCGTAATCATTCACCTCTTTCCGATGCTGTTAATTCACCTCTTACTGATGCTGTTAATACGAACAATACTTCGGAAGCAGCCAATTCAAATTCCGAGTTTTTAAATCAACAATCATTTCAGCATCAACAATTAACAGAGCCATTCATCAACGAAGACATTAACAAATTACCAAATGAAGAACTTCAGCAACAACAAGATCGGTGTCTTGAAAATGAATCACCTTTACAAAAAGCAGAGCGAACTAGTACAAAAAGTAAGATTTTATTATTTTGAATAATTATTACGTATTACTCTTTAATAATTATTTAAGCTTCATGTGTATGGTAATTCATTCATTCATTCAGGAGATAAGATCTTTAGTATTTATTATTAACTATTAATTCATTGGTCAAGACTCTGATTATAAATTTAAATTATTTTTTTGATTTTTTTTTACATTCGTTTATTGAATTTCTGAAAATTGTCTAAATTGAATTTTTTTTCTTTTTTGAAATTTTTGAAAATCTGATTTAATGTCTTTACACGTTTACTTGTATCAAGTAATCATGCAGTAGCGATTATTGCGGCGGGCTATAGTTTTAAAATTAATTAACTATAGTTTAAATGCTAATTGCATAATATTTTATTGAACAAATATCAGTAGTATGTAAGAACATATTTTTACGATCATTTTTTTTTTTTTTACACACGGTAATTATAAAATTACCTGCGTAGATATTACTCATTAACATGTGATATAACAATCTAATAGTTATTTTTTTTCTTATTTTACAGACAAGAACCAACAAAGACAAGCACGAACTGCATTTACTACGGAGCAGCTCAATGAGCTTGAAAAAATTTTCTGTACAAACAATTACTTATGCCGTACAACTAGAATTCAGACTGCGTCTAAATTGAAACTCACCGAAAGACAGGTGAGAAAATTTGAATTTTTTTTATTACTTATTAGTAACATATCTGTAAGATATGGTAGAAAATTTTTTTTTTCTTGTATCATTTTAAAATTAAATTTCTGTTATTTTAACCCAACGTTCTAATTCGCCATAAAAAAAAAAAAAAAAAAAAAAAAATTGGTTTTTAATGGGGATGCATTAATTTCGTTAAAATTCCAATAATCACACGAAAAAAATGAAAATGAAAATATTAAATATATACCCATGATTTATTACAGTTTCAAACATTAGCAAAGTCTCGCTACTTTGGATCTCTAAAATTTACATTATTTTTGATGTAGCAATTATTTCAGTTTCATATAATAAGACGTTTTTATTAAAATTTTGAATTATTGTGCATTAAAATTTTTCTGGCAATATTTTATTTACGAGCATAATTTTACTTTATGAGTGTAATGTATAAAACTACATAGTTATATATAATTATATCAAACTATTCAATATTGTGTACGGCCAAAACTCTTATATACTTGTATCTAGATGTTAATATATAATATTACATAAGTATATAGACTTTTTCAAGTTTCGTTCAACTAAAGATACATTAGAAACTATAAAATTTGGTATTCATAATTTTAATTACTTTATTACAAGGGGTAATCTCAATTATTAAATTGTAAACTATAGTACTCGAAGGCCCGGTTTGCGCACTAAGAACTGTAATTTTTCCACTGCTCTCTTTTCCGTGTAGTTTGAATTTAAACCACGAAATTTATAAACAAACGTTCGAAATAAATTTTGGAAAATTTTTTTGAAAAAAAATTAAATTTTGGCTGGAGCTGGAGAAAAACAAAGACAAGTAAATTTGTTTTTTTAAGCCAAATGCAAAATATAATTTCGGTTATTTGTAATTAGTAATAAAATAGTGACCATCGATAGTAATAAAAATATTCATTAATCCTATTTTCTAAAATTATTAAATTTATAATTATTTTACAGGTCAAAGTATGGTTTCAGAATCGTAGAATGAAGCTGAAAAAGACCACCGAAAGTAAAGTCGATAAAATCGAGAAGAAAAATTTAAATCCTCCGAAGAATGGATACAATCAGTTACTTGCCGCTGAAGTTAATCGTAGGCGAATGAACCCACTTGGATTAGGTTCAACTATACATTACCATCATTCGCCACCGATTCAAGATATGGGTTTTAAAAACGACGGTAACTACTGGACGAATGGTACCAACTACCAACCGACATACAGCGGAAGTATGCAAAATGCTACCATTTATACTGAATCTTCTGACGCCCAAGTGTATAATAACAACATTAATAATTATTATTCACCCGTCAATGGGTTCTATAATAATAATAATAATAACTATACCGGTTATTATGGAAACCCTGTTGACTACATCGATTATAACTATAAAGAACACACTACTGTCACTGGCTATCCGGCTAATAACAGTAACTGTTATACATACCGAGTAATTCCTGATCCAGTGCAAACCTTGAGCTCTGTCCCAGGAATTACACCATCGAATGAGTTAAACAACAATATCAATAGTTTCAATTATTCAAGCACTACCCATAATCTCTATCAACTTCAGTAAACAATGGGATTTAATAGATGTCATTATTAAGTAAGGCCGATATTTTTGTGTAATGTTAAGTCATTAAGAAGGGAGTGTGTAAATAATGATCAAGTATTTAATTCATGGGTAATTAGAATAAAAGTCAGTAGATAAAATTATGATTAAATAAATAGTGAAGATGTAAAATATGGAATTCAATTGAATTGCTAATAATATTATATGAATACTATTGATAATTTAGTATATACACTGTAAAAAGAGCGGTGTTAAAAATGGACTCATTTTAACTCCGCCCGGTGTTCAAATAAAATTACACCGGTGTAGAAGGAGTAATTCACCGGTGTTAAAAATACCGGTGTTAAATCGGGGTAACCGGTGTAAAAGCGGAGTAAAATTGGTGTAAAAGCGGGGTAACCGGCGTAAAAACAGGGTAAACTGCGCCCGCTTTGAGTATTAACTTTAAAGATTATAAAACACGAACAAATGTCAGTTCTTTATCAAAATTAATAAAAAATATCATTTACTTAATAGTATAGTGATCGAGTAAGTAAAAATATTTACAAAGTAAAATATTTTAACACTGGCCTAGAACATTTACACCGGCAGCGGTGTTTTTTTTAACACCGGAGAATTTTTTTTAACACCGGTACAGAATATTTACATCGGTGGCGGCGTTATTTTCACTCCGCTTTCGGTGTTGAAATTTAACCCCGCCAATTTTAACACCTACACCGCTTGGACTTACCCCGGTGATTTTTTACAGTGTAGAATTTTATACTCTTTTAAATTACTTATTTTACTATTTATATTTATTAATTCTTATTCGTGGAAACTTATAGTTTTAGTTAAGAAGACACCAAATACTATTATTTCTGAGATTGTAAGAACTTCGATTAATTAAGATATTTTTAATGCTATAATTTTTTTTTTTAAATTACTTTGTGCAAATAAGTTAAGTTTTTATACTGAAAATTAAGTATTTTATTTTGGGGGATAATTGTAAGCAATAATTATAATATTTTATTTAAGGTTGTAATCACTATGTCTGTATACTGAAAAACAAAAATTATATAAAAAATATAAATGAATTTTTGTCAAGTAATTTCATTTTTTACTGCAAGCCATTTTACTTTTTATAGATTCCAAATTATTAACTTTAATCCTAACTCATTCCTAATAACCATTTGTTCAAAATTATAATAATAGTCATACTAATAGTAATTATTGATTTAAATTAGAGGTGTGCGAATATTCAAATTAACGAATTATTCGATAGCGAATCGAATCGAACTATTCAAATATTCGATTCGATTCGTGCAATATTCGCACACCCCTACCCGTATGAAAAAACAATATATGGTTAAAATATATAATATCATATATGTTTGCAACAAAACAATATATGATATATTATATTGTATATTATAAAAAATCACATAGAGATTTTGGCCTCATACTGAAAATTATAAAGGAAAAATTTTTTAAAATCGACCAAATTTAGTTTATACCATTCGATTCAGAATTTCGCGAGATTAATTTATGTTGTATCGAAAAAAAATATTTTTTTTTTTTTAATTGTTGATAAATTTCAATAATTTTTAGAACGCATTTTCTCATAAAAAAAAAATTTTTTTTAACTGTCATTACCCGTAATTGTTTAGGTAATTGTTCAAACAAAATTATCCATTAGGTCATTTTATTTATTTATTATTTTTTCTATTTTTTAACTAACAAAATGTGATTTTTACTTTTTTTAAATTTTAAATTCGAAAAAATTTTTTTTGACGTTACCAATTTTTTTTATGGTTGATATACGATTTACCAAAAGAATAAAAACAAAATTTGTAAAAATATTGATATGCGACCGAGTTACAGCCTTTTGTTTATACGCGCGCGGACAAAATGACGCGCTTTTTCGTTTTTCGCGCTTCAATAATTTTTATCTCAGCAACTATTCGTCGTAGAGACTTCGGTCAGAATTTATTTTGTTCGTTATTAAATCCCAAACATAATGATACTAATTTGTCTCGATAACTTCTCAATAGTTTCTGAGATATTCAATTTTACATCTAATTTTTTTATAAAACAAAAATTTGCACACATCGAATTTAAATCAACTTTTTGTTTTAAATTTTTTCTAGCATTTTAAGAAAAAAACTTTTTTAAAATCGGTTGATAAAAGCGGATTTTTTGATCTTACACCGTTTTTTCGTCCTCATCGACTGGACTAGAAAGCTCAACTCATACTGAATAAAAATGACTCGAAGGTCGAAAACTGTATCTGCAATAGTTGCAAAGTTACAGTAATTTGTTTGTTGACAAATTGTGTCAGTGCTTGGACTTTGTCGTACTACAAAACCCAGATATTTTTTAAAAAATTGGAAGAATTTTTATTTGCCATATTGTTGCAGGTTGCTGTTTTTGTAATTTTTTTATGTTCTAGAAAAAAATTAAAATACAAAATAACATGTTTATATCAAACTGTTAAACAAACAAATGAATAAATCGTTGACAAAAAAATTTTTTTTTTTTTGCCATTATATTTAGAAATGCAAATTATAATTCAAAAGAAAACGATTCCTTAATGATTTATTTAAATGATCAAAATATGAAAAAAACGATTTTAAACATTAAGATATTGTTTTTAAGAAATTTTTTTTTAAAATCATTATTTCCTTACGCTAACAATATGGTGAAAAAAAATTTTTCAAAAATATTTAATTAATCCATTTGTTCATAAAAAATTTATAAATAAATGGCAAGAAAAAATTATAAAAGTAATCATATTATGCCTAACAAGAATATGAAATCAGTAATAGCTTAAAATTAAAAAAAAAATTATTTAACATACATTATTTTAATTTTTAATTTTTTTGGTAGTTCAAAAATTAATAATTAATGAAATAAAAATATTGTATAAACTTTCATACTATCATCTTGTTGAGCATGTTTATAAAAAAGGCTCCAAAAAACAAAAAATTTATAGATTAATTATTTAAATTTTTATACCGCCTTTTATGACAACACATACCCGTAAAAAAATTGTTAATTAACAATCGAATAACTTTTTGAAAAATGGTGATACAACTTTTATTATCGCGGAATCATATTCTATGAAGTGTCTAGATGACACCAGAATATTTTCAAATTTTTTAATTAATATTTAATTGCATAAAAAAATTATTCAAAAACGACGCTCACTAGAGTGACGGCGCGGGCATGCCGAAACTGCCGCGCAAAAGCTCTTTCAGAAACTTTTTTAATATTTGAGCTATCACCTATACTTTTCGAGATTTTGCCAAAAAGCTGGACGGATAATTTTTTTAACTGTTTTTTGTTCATAACAATTGTAATTTTATTTTTCCAAAAAAAAAATCCGAAAAACGGCTTTTTTTAGACGTCATTCCGGATCGTTTTAGCCATCAATCATATTTTTAGGAGACCTGTAACTATTTTTCGCGCAGGAAGTCAACTTCTCGACTACCCTAGTAGAAATGTTCAATTTTTTACTCGATTAAGTCTAGTATCTGGCTAGCGTTCATATCTAGTAACTGGCCAGCAATCTTATCCAGTAACTGGCTAGTGAAACTAGGTAAAAACTGGAAGTTGCGCCACCTATAACTGAATCGTAAACATTGGTCACACTGATGTTCTACTTATACTAGTGTATGTGTATGTTTATTTTTTCACTTTAACCTGTAAGTTGAATAATATTTAGTAAACATCAAGAAACAATACAAATAATTAACAAAAAATAAAAATTGTGTCTTTCAAAATAAAAATAATCGGTAATATATTTTAAAAAATGGATGAAGTTAAAAAAATCGACACAATAAACGAATTACGGTTGTGGGCAATCAAAACAAATACTCCAGATTGTCATCTGGACGAATTATTAAAAATTTTACGAGGAGTTATCCCAGATTTGCCAATGTGTGCAAAAACATTTCTAAATAAATGCAGTGTATCATTTGAAAAAAATAAATATCATTTTTATTGTTTTATGTTATGAATGTTTCTCGTTTTATATTTAAAAATATAATATAATAAATTAATAAATAAATTTTATAACTTTTCCGTATATTATTATTATTATTATTATTATTATTTTTGTTGTTGTTGTTATTATTATAATTTTTAATTGTAATAAAATCAATATTTAAACTCAATAACCTCAAGATCAACAAGAGTCGCCATGTTTTATTTGCTATCTAGTAAAACTGGCCAGTTACTAGACAGTTACTGGATATTATACTAGCCAGTTCCTAGCTTAAGTCTAGTTAAACTAGCCAGTTACTGGCCAGATACTTGATTACGTTTCTACTAGGGTAGACTAAAATAGATTAAAAAAAGTTTGGTAAATCCAAAAGTGCACGACTCTTAATGCTCATTTGCACGAATAAGAAAAGTGTACGATAAAAGTTTCAAAGACAATTGTTTCTTTCCTTTCTATTACACTAGAAATTCAAATTTCGCTCCGAAAAATAGTCAGATGTATTTTTTCGCGCAGGCACGACTGCGGTGTGACGAACTTATTTGTAAAAAACATATATAGATATACAAAATTAGTTAAGTTCTTTTTAATAATTATAATTAACGGGGCCGAATTCGATGGCCAATTTATGACACACTTCTTCTTCGGCCTTAAAATAATCTTTTAAAAAAAAAGTAATCCAAATAATGGCTTTTTACTCGAGTATTTGTGTTTACGGGTTACGGACACATTTGCTACTGCTTGACCGGAAATTTTTTTTTTACATTTTGATGTTTTCTTAGTAATTTAATACATCAAATTGGTCTTTATAAATAATAAAATTAATTCTTATTATATTCTCTATCCGATGATGTGTAACTTGGTTAAGCTCTGCGGGCTAACTGATTGATTCGTTTATTTACCATTTGATATGGTATGAATCTTTTTCTTAGACTAGTAAGCCCTTTCTGTGCTTATTTAGACAGTCGATCTGAAGGAGTAAACTCCAATCGTGCGTCGGAGCTGACACACACACTTTTTTTTTATTCAATTGTTTATGGGGGTCTGTCGTACCCTGAGTATTTCGTATCGCTGTGATGCTAAATTAATATATCAAACTCGTAGAAATATGATGATGAGAAGAAAATTTTCTTTAGCAAATTTTTAAAGGGGTCCGTTGTGCCCCAGTATCCTTTATATTTTTTTGATCAACAAATTCGCACAATAAAAGATTCAACACCTATTCAATACAACCTTGTGTTAACAAGGTGAGATATATCTGGTAAGACATTAGTTCTATTTGTATAATTATAAATGACTAAACGAATTTTAAATCACTATTAATTAATATTTAACTACCCAGTATATATATATATATATATATACTACATGACTAGTATATATGAGTTAATGTTTTCGTTCAAATATCAATAAATTTAGTCATGAAAAACACAAATAATTTAACTTAAATATCCTTATAAAATTGAAAATTATAATTTTTTTTTCCAGTATGTAATAAAATTATCGATCCGTGTACGTGCATGTTTAAAATATATGGCTTTTACCTTACACATTCTGTATAATACTTCAGAGTTCTAACGTTATCAATGATTCACATTTTTAAAAGAAATTTTTTTTTAAACATAAAACGTTGAAAAAATTTCATATTTTTTTCAATCACAGCTCATTGTAGTTCATTAACTAATAAAGTAGTATACGTACTCAAAGATCATTGTCTATGATTGTACATTGGTTATCAGTACTACAACGACTAACAATAAATCCTTTAATAACAATAGTAACAGACGTAATTTTTTGTAATCGTCAAACGATCGCATACGCAAAAGTATTTTTTACCTGACTGCATTGCTCATTTTTAAAAGTACTCGAGAAGTAAAATTGCTGGTACACCGCGGACGGCGCCATCATAAACCCAAGTAGCGCCACAGATGCAATCTCGATATGTGCTCATGTTTTACTGTAGCAATGAAGTCATGAGATAATTTATGAAAAGTGAAGCTAACAATTAGTATAGTAAGTAGTTTTAAAAAATTAGTTTTTTCTGAGTCAGAACTCGGACGTCATCTTCAGTTTTTGAAATGTGAACATGAATATTTCTTTTTTTAATGTATTATTGCATTTATGCTTATAATATATATTGTTTATTATTAACTATTAATTTATTTATAAAAATTATTTACATGGGTAGTGTCTATCAGGAACTGAGTGCATCTGGGTTCAAAATTTTGTCGCCAAAATTATAAATGTACGTAAAGGTCTATACAATGAGGCGACGTCTGCAATTGTCTAATTACTGTAGACTGCAGCTTAAGTTTCTTTTAGCTGACGTCTTAAAACTTAAAGTATGTTGTAATACTCGGCGCCGATTGTCGAGTCTAAATGTGAATTAGCAGCGGGTTGCAACACACAGATCAATGACAATGGCACATGTTCACTATCGAGTGATTTATGTTCTTTAATCTTATGTCCTTTAGAATCCTCTTATTGAATTACTCTGGCGCCAAAACAGATTTTTCGATAGTAATTTTTTTGCTATTTTCAAATTGTCTATTCTCGGTTTAGTCTATACTAATTTCGTTAAAATATCCATATTTCAATATTCGTCAACAATTTTTATTGTTAATATTTTATGATTCTTTAGAAAATATCTTTGACGAATTTTCAAATTCATTACTCACAGAAAAATATTTCAGAATACGTATATTTGTTACAATGATATTTTAAATTTTTAAATAAAACAATATTGAATAATATACATTTTTTTAAAAAAAAAAATAAATAAATATGGTCACTACATTTAAATGCAAATGCGGATTTTATTTGACATTCAGTTTTAACATTTAAATGAATATATATTCTTTTATAATCAACTGTTAAATAGTGTCTTGTCTACATAAGTCTTGATATAAGCCCTGATAGCACGAGTTGCTCGTCAAAAAGTTGGTATTCAGTACCCTAATAGCCACTTTGCATTGAAATTGACAGTAATTTGACATTGAAATTGCCTGAAATTTGCTGCCCGGATGTGCAGACAATTTAACAGCAAAACTTGGCCTGAAAATTGACGAAAAATTTTTTCTAGTCAACTTTTTAAGTGAATTTGCATTTTAATTCGGGTAGTGAATTTTCATCAAATTGTGTAGCAAGTTGTATATAAATTATTGTCAAAAGCGGAAAAGTCCGAAGTTGACGGAAATTCGACGAAAAATTCGAGAAAACTTTTGTAAGTAAACTTTTGTTAAAGCAAACTGTGCTATTAAGGTAGTTTGCGACCAACTTGACGACAAGTTGTCAACAACTCTAGCTTTTGCAACTTAACCTGCTAGAAGTTACCGCCAACTTTCTCGCAGAAAGTGACCGTCGACTTATTGGATTTCCAACTTTTGGTTCAAGCGAAACTAGAGAGTCAAAGTAATATTTGAATTTTTTCGTTTATTAAATTCTCCTAATAGTTATAAAAATTAAATATTTTAATTTATAATAACATAACGAATTTATAAATTTACAATTATTTCTTATTTAATGAAAAAAAGTAATAAAATGAACACGTTATTTTTGACTCATATACAGTTTTATAAAAAGACGTGGCAGCAGCGCGTTTCAACTTCTCAAACATCGACATTCAAATTAAAGCGGGAAAAATTTATTTCTAACCTCGTCGATGGCCGAGATTATAAAATATAGTTTAACTTAAATTATTTAAATAACTACACCGGTAACACTAAATTATTAAAATGTTATCAGATTCCAAAAATAATCAAGTTTTTTATTTATTAAACTTGGGAGATTCATAATAAAAAAAATAGAATAAGTCATGGCGGAAACTTGTCAGCCACATAAAAGTCTGTGTATAAGAACTTGGAACATGTCAGTTTTAAAAATTTATTTTCAAAGAAACTAGATAGTGAATCGTTTTCAAACTCTGTTTATATATATACTAAGTTTCAAATCTTTAAATTGGGAAATTTTTTTTGCAATAGATTCGCCCAATCTTTAATGATCTCATACTCAGAGAGTTTAGTTCCTGTATTAGATATTAAGATTAAGATTTTAAATATAACAACTTATTTTATTTATTTTAATTTTCAACATGATTTAAATCAATATTTACTATGATTATAACTATCAGTATAATTGTGGACAAATGGTTGTTAGGAGTAAGTGAGGATCAAAGTTAAGAATTAGGGATCTATATAAAGTATGGTTTGCAGTGAAAAACGGAATTACTTAACAAAAATTTATTTATATTTTTCATATAATTTTTGTTGTTAAGTATACAGACGTAGTGATTACAATCTTAAATAAAATATTATAATTATTGCATACAATTATCTTCTCAAATAACATACACAATTTTTTGTATAAAATCTTAACTTATATGCATCAAGTAATTAAAAAAAGAAAAGCTAGTCATAGCATTAAAAATAACTTAATTTATCAAAGTTACAATTCCAGTAATGATAAATAGTTGGTGTTTCCTGAACTGAAACATTAAGTTTCCAGAAACAAAAACTAATTAATATAAATAGTAAACTAAGTAATTTAAAAGAGTATAAAATTCTACATACTAAATTATCTATAGTATTTTAATATTAGTTAGCGATTCAATTGAGATCCATATCTCACATCCTCACTACTTACTTAATTATAATTTTCTTCCCTTCGGGTTGAAAGCGACAACTTTCATCCCGCTGTGCACAACGAAGTTGCCGCGGAGTGGAGAAAATTAGCATACACTGGACATACTCCTTGGGCAGTAATGCACTACTTATCCACTAAGTATTTATACGTATTGCCCATGAATTAAACACTGGATCATTATTTGCCTGATCTCTTCTTAATGACTTAACATTACACAAAAATATCAACCTTACGTAAGAATTACGTCTATCAAATCCCATTATTTACAGAAGTTAAATGGATTCCATATAATCGTTGTACCAATTGCACTCATAGATATCGGTGTTGGAATCAATCGGTCTGTTTTTTGAGTAAAAGTCTGAAAGTTGATCTAGACGAATTTTTTTGACGAGTTTCTGCGAGAGATCGCGATCATCGTCACTGTCATTAACCGCATCGATAGTATTGTGTTCTCGACGGTCATGATGTGCGGCTTCATCAAAGTTTCCATAATAATCATTATTATCATTATTATCATTATCATTATTATCATCATTATTATCATTATTATCATTATCATTATTATCATCATTATTATTATTATTGTTATTATTATTATTATTATTATTATTATTATTATTATTATTATTATTATTATTATTATTATTATCATTATTATTATTATTATTATTATAGAACCCATTGACGGATGAATAATAATTATTAATGTTGTTATTATACATTTGGGCGTCAGAAGATTCAGTATAAATGGTAGCATTTTGCATACTTCCGCTGTATGCTGATTGGTAGTTGGTACCATTTGTCCAGTAGTTACCGTCGTTTTTAAAACCCATATCTTGATTCGGTGGTGAATGATGGTAATGTACAGTTGAACCTAATCCAAGAGGGTTCATTCGCCTACGATCAACGTCTTCAGCGGCAAGTAACTGATTTCTTCCATTCTTCGGAGGATTTAAATTTTTCTTCTCGATTTTATCGACTTTACTTTCGGTAGTTTTTTTCACCTTCATTCGATAATTTTGAAACCAAACCTTGACCTGTAAAATAATTATAAATTTAATAATTTTAAAAAATAAGATTAATGAATATTTTTATTACTATCGATGGTCACTATTTTATTACTAATTACAAATAACCGAAATTATATTTTGCATTTGGCTTAAAAGAACAAATTTACTTGTCTTTGTTTTTTCCCAGCTCCAGCCAAAACTTAATTTTTTTCGAAAAAATTTTCCAAAATTTATTTCGAACGTTTGTTTATAAATTTCTCGGCTTAAATTCAAACTACACGGAAAAGAGAGCAGTGGAAAAATTAAAGTTCTTAGTGCGCAAACCGGGCCTTCGAGTACTATAGTTTACAATTTAATAATTGAGACTACTCCTTGTAATAAAGTAATTAAAATTATGAATACCAAATTTTATAGTTTCTAATGTATCTTTAGCTAAAAAGCAACTTGAAAATGTCAGTCACTCATTATCTTCATCTGTTCTTATTTGAAAAATGTATAAGTTATAGAAGAAACGGTAAAAATGATATATAACGATGTAGTTTTATATATTGCAGTCATAGAATAAAATTATACCCATATATAAAATATTGCAAAAAAAAAATTTAATGTTCAATAATAATGCAATATTTTGAGAAAGAAGTTTCATTATATAAATTGAAATAGTTGCTATGTCGGAAATAATTTATATTTTACAGTTTCGAAGTAGCGAGACTTTGCAAATGTTTGAAACTGAAATAAATCATGGATTTATATTTAATTTTTTTTTTTTTTCCGTGTAATTATTGAAATTTTATCGATATTTAGGCATTCCTAATAAAAACTAATTTTTTTTTCTTACAGTCAATCCGAATGTTGACTTAAAATAACAAAAATTTAATTTTCAAATAATAGAAGAGAAAAAAAAAATTTCTCCTTACCTGTTGTTCTGTGAGACCTAATCTAAATCCTGTCTCAATTCTTGCTTCACGGCATGGGTAATTGTTCTCACAGAAAATTCTTTGTAGCTCGGAAAGTTGCTCCTCGGTATATGTTGTTCGGTTACGTTTTGAATTCTTCTGTTCTGTAAAATAAAAAAAAATTACTATCATATTTGTTTATCATTTGTTTGCACGTAATTTTTACGCAATTTATTTTATAATTACAGTGTAAAAAAAAAAAAAATGATTGTAAAAATATGTTCTTACATACTACTGATACTTGTTTAATAAAATATTATATAATATAAAAATAACATATATGGTTGAAATACATGATAAATATCAGAAAATATATGTGGCCAATGTAACTATATTTTCTGATATATTTTTTTTCATGTTAAAAAGTATAATATTCACCATATACGGGCCCGTATATGTTTAGTAGGGTGGCGCAAAAAAACCGATTATTTTTTTTTTTTCGATCTCGCATGAAAATTTGTTGGTTTACGATGTTTTGAGAAGCCTCTCCAAAAATCAGCTCGATGAAAAATTTTCAAGAGGTTTCTCACGAATTTTGAAAATATCAAAAACGACGGAAATTCGGATTTTTAATTCTAAATTTTTTTCTTTCTCGTGGCAGCAATAGTTTATATTTGTAAAATCATGTCTATGCTGAAAATTTCAGGCCAAAATTTAAATATTTAAACGCCGCTCAAGAATTTTGAATATTAACTGATAATATGTAACTAATAGTTTGAATTAGTTTTTATATTTTTTTAAAACTCAATTATTGTCATTTCACTTAAATATGACTTTTGCGTAACCAAAAATATACAGGACAGTCTTAAACAATAAAATTTGGTAAGTTTTGAATAAGCGAAAAAACCTACAAATTGAATTAAAAAATAGAAAAGTATGTAAATAACTTGATATTTGTATTTCTCGAGTTATATTTTCATTCATTGTCATGCAAAGTGGTGAAAAAATCGAGAAGCTTCATTATTAATATTTAAGGGTCGCTCAAAAACGTCCAAAAGACAGCACTCGGAAACATTCAAAATTCTTGAGCGAGGTTTAAATATTTAAGTTTTGGGCTGAAATTCTCAGCGTAGTCATGATTTCACAATTATAAACTATTGCTGCGACGAGAAAGAAAAAAATTTAGAAATAAAAATCCGAATTTCGATTATTTTTGATATTTTCAAAATTCGTGAGTGACCTCTTGAAAATTTTTTATCGAGCTGATTTTTGGAGAGGCTTCTCAAAACATCGTAAACCAACGAATTTTCATGCGAGATCGAAAAAAAAAAAAATAGTCGGTATATATATACGAAAAATATATTTTTATCATACATCAAAATATATAAGGGAGACCGGGGCACAAAGGCCCCCTTAAGCCGGTTTTTTCTTCTTATGGCTTTTGACCATCAAATTCGTTTATATTCTATCTCGTTCGGAAGAATCAATCGAAATTTTGCAAAAAATAAAAAAAATTTTTTTTTTTTTCTGGGGCACGAAGGCCCTCTCCCCAAAAAATTGTTAACAAATTTTTTTTTTATTCCCCGTCAAGTTATGACCACTACAATGTTTTTATCATACTTTAGGTGGATATGTGATATATGGGGAAAAATGGACCACTCAAAAAGAAAAATTGTAACGAAAAAATTAACTTGACGGAAAATATTTAAAAAAAATAATAAAATAAAAAATAATAATAAAAAATAATAATAATAATAATAATAAAAAATTATTCACTCCGCGAAAACTCCCCTGCGGAGTGAATTTTACTCCGAGGGGAGTGAATAATTAAAAAATCATTCACTCCGCGAATTTTCGACAGTGTATTAAAAAGTTATACGTAATATTTATACAAAATATTAAGATCTTACCTTCTGTAACAGCTTGCTTTATTTCCTGGGAGGGTGACATATTTCGGCAACACTGATTTTGCTGTTGCTGAAGCTCGAAACGAGGTAGATGACCACGATTTATTTGAGGGTTGTATCTTGGTGTGAAATTATTAAAATACATTTTTAATTTTTTCCCGATACCAAAAACCGCAAATTAATTTTAAAATCTGTCCAAGTAAACTAACTCTCGAAACGAACTCTACAAGATCACTACAAGAACTGTGTTCTCTGCTCGCAAAGTCAGTCTATTTAAGCAGAATGAACACTTACAAGGTGAGAACATCGGAAACGGTTATTATTGGTCAATATTGGTTAGAGAACGCCTCCATATATCATTTGAGTATTCTTTGAATGGCTAGTTATAAGATTTTAACACTTAGAACAAAATACTATTGGCGCCTGATTCTAGACAGTGTCAGGTATAAGATTTAAGTACCTGTCGCAAGTGTACTTAAAATAATATTAAGAAAACTATTCTCCTACTGAACTAGAAACAGTAAATTATAAAAACTCTTGTAGGTTACTCCAACTATCGATAATATACAAATGAATGAAGATTTTAGAATTCAAAAATTTTTGATATTTCCATTTAAATAAACAGTGCCGAAATTTTTCAAAACTTTCACGAATGCAGTTTCATCTGTTTGAATGAGGATAAATCGTTAATAGGTTTTACTGAAATATTTTCATAAACCTGAATTTGTAAAAGATAAATGTATGCATATATTAGGGTACGCGGGAAAACAGTTGTTTTTTCGACTTACCTACACTATATAGTAGGGTGGCGCAAAAAAACCGACTATTTTTTTTTTTTTGATTTCACATGAAAATTTTTTGGTTTACGATGTTTTGAGAAGCCTCTCCAAAAATCGGCTCGATAAAAAATTTTCAAGAGGTCGCTCACGAATTTTGAAAATATCAAAAATAATCGAAATTCGGATTTTTATTTCTAAATTTTTTTCTTTCTCGTGGCAGCAATAGTTTATATTTGTGAAATCATGACTACGCTGAGAATTTCAGCCCAAAATTTGAATATTTAAACCTCGCTCAAGAATTTTGAATGTTTCCGAGTGCTGTCTTTTGGACGTTTTTGAGCGACCCTTAAATATTAATAATAAAGCTTCTCGATTTTTTCACCATCAATTTGCATGACAATGAATGAAAATATAACCCGAGAAATATAAATATCAAGTTATTTACATACTTTTTTATTTTTTAATTCAATTTGTAGGTTTTTTCGCTTATTCAAAACTTACAAAATTTTATTGTTTAAGACTGTCCTGTATATTTTTGGTTATGCAAAAGTTATATTTAAGTGAAGTGACAATAATTGAGTTATAAAAAAATATAAAAACTCATTCAAACTATTAGTTACATATTATCAGTTAATATTCAAAATTCTTGAGTGCCGTTCAAATATTTAAATTTTGGGCTGAAATTTTCAGCATAGTCATGATTTTACAAATATAAACTATTGCTGCCACGAGAAAGAAAAAAATTTAGAAATAAAAATCCGAATTTCGATTATTTTTGATATTTTCAAAATTCGTGAGTGACCTCTTGAAAATTTTTTATCGAGCTGATTTTTGGAGAGGCATCTCAAAAAATCGTAAACCAAAAAATTTTCACGCGAGATCGAAAACAAAAAAATAGTCGGTTTTTTTGCGCCACCCTACTATATAGGATACGTTAAAAAAAAATTATGTTGTAAGATGAGGGCTTAGCCATTGCATATTTTAGTTGTTCATTAATTTAATTATAGCAAAATTTTTTTTGCTGTTTCTGAATTTTATAGCTCGTCAACTGATAAATACACAATGATGGTCAATATATATTTTTTATTAAAAATAGAGAGCTCGAGAAAAAAAACGTCTTATGTAAGAAAGGCAATTATATATATTTTATTTGTTAGTAGATCGAACCAAATATTTATTTAACGTATAAACATTATTAAATCCGACAACTAATCGTATAATATGGACAGTTAATAATAAGTAATATAATAAGGGAAAGAGTGGGAGAAGCTAGATGATGTCACGTTGGGTCCCGTCGGAAGGCCTCTTCTTCCACGTCTTCGCCAGCCTCAATCAGTGCTGCCAGATCGTGCGATATTTTTACCCCTTTCCGTGGTGAAATAGCATGGAGTGTAAAGGCAGGAGGGTGTAAAAATTCCGCACCATCTGGCAGCACTGGCCCCAATGTTCATTCAAAGTGGGGGAAACGCCGAGAAGCGTTATAGGGTTACTTCATTAATATGATTCTCAATAAAAATAAATAAATTCCTGTTGTCCGAAAAGTGAAAAAAAAAAAAAATTTATACAGCTTTCCAGTATAGAAAAGTATAAAATTTTCAATATATATTTTATTTTTACCAAAATTCGTGGAGTTTAATGAATTCAATAAACTGCTAACTTTCCCTTCTTTATACTTTTTCAAAATTTATAAGATTTAAAAAAAAAATTTTTGTCATTAATTTTGATATTTTTCAAGAAAGAGAATCCGTTTAAGACCCCCCCCCCCCCCTATCCCTATTCCATTTAAAAACAAAGTCCAGACCGCAAAAAAAATTTGTAAAGACCTTATTTATTTTTAATGACTGCATACTTATAATTCTATTTTTTTTTCAAGAACAACATATTTGTTTCTGTCGAGAAATTTGAAAATAGATCAAACTCATGAAATAATAATATGAAAATTTTTTTTTTTTTTTTCAAATTTTTATGGGAGTCTGTCGTACCCTGAGTATTTCGTATCGCTGTGATGCTAAATAAATATATCAAACTCGTAGAAATATGATGATGAGAAGAAAATTTTCTTTAGCAAATTTTTAAAGGGGTCCGTTGTGCCCCAGTATCTCTTATATTTTTTTGAGCAACAAATTCGCACAATAAAATCCCTTGTTAAATAAAAGTATTAAAAATGATTTCACATGTTAAACGCCCATAAGAGATAGTATTAAAAAGGATTTGAAGAATTAGAAAGTATTCAAAACGATTAAAAATCAAATCCTTTTTAATACTTTTGAATCCTTTTGTTTAATAAGGAATATCAACACCTATACAATACAACCTTGTGTTAACAAGATGAGATATATCTGGTAAGACATGAGTTCTATTTGTATAATTATAAATGACTAAACGAATTTTAAATCACTGTTAATTAATATTTAACTACCCAGTAGATATATATATACTATATGACTAGTATATATGAGTTAATGTTTTCGTTTAAATATCAATAAATTTAGTCATGAAAAACACATATCAATTTAACTTAAATATCCTTATAAATTTGAAAATTATAATTTTTTTTTTCCAGTATGTAATAAAATTATCGATCCGTGTACGTGCATGTTTAAAAATATATGGCTTTTACCTTACACATTCTGTATAATACTTCAGAGTTCTAACGTTATCAATGATTCACATTTTTAAAAGAAATTTTTGTTTAAACATAAAACGTTTAAAAAATTTCATATTTTTTTCAATCACAGCTCATTGTAGTTCATTAACTAATAAAGTAGTATACGTACTCAAAAATCATTGTCTATGATCGTGCATTGGTCATCAGTACTACAACGACTAACAATAAATCCTTTAATAACAATAGTAACAGACGTAATTTTTTCTAATCGTCAAACGATCGCATACGCAAAAGTATTTTTTTCCTGACTGCATTGCTCATTTTTAAAAGTACTCGAGAAGTAAAATTGCTGGTACACTGCGGACGGCGCATTCATAAACTCTAGAAGCGCCACAGATACACTCTCGATATGTGCTTATGTTTTACTGTAGCAATCAAGTCATTACATAATTTATGAAAAGTGAAGCTAACAATTAGTATAGTAAGTAGTTTTAAAAAATTAGTTTTTTCTGAGTCAGAACTCGAATGTCATCTTCAGTTTTTGAAATGTGAGCATAAATGTTATTTTTTTTTTTAAATGTATTATTGCATTTATGCTTATAATATATATTGTTTATTATTAACTATTAATTCATTTATAAAAATTATTGAGATGGGTAGTGTCTATCAGGAACTGAGTACATCTGGTTCCAAAATTTTGTCGCCAAAATATCTATACAATGAGGCGACGTCTACAATTGTCTAATTACTGTATGTTGTAAAGCTCGGGGCCTATTGTCTAGCCTGTGAATTAGCAGCGGGATGCAATACACAGATCGGTGACAATAGCACATGCTCACTATCTAGTGATTTGTGTTTTCTTATCTTTGAGAAGCCGAAGGATTTTGCCAAGTGTATATATGGACTTCATGACTTATGACATCATTTAGAATCCTCTTATTGAATTACTCTGGCGACATAACAGATCTTTCGATAATATTTTTTTTTGTTTCTAATTTAAAATTGCCTATTCTCGGTTGAGTCTATACTAATTTCTTTAAAATATTCATATTTCAATATTTGTTAACAATTTTTATTGTAAATTTTTTATGATTCTTTAGAAAATATCTTTGACGAATTTTTAAATTCATTACTCACAGAAAAATATTTGAGAAGACATATATTTGTTACAATGATATTTTAAATTTTTAAATAAAACAATATTGAATATTATAGATTTCTTTTCAAAAAAAAATAAATAAATATGGTCACTACATTTAAATGCAGAGGCGGATTTTATTTTACACTCAGTTTTAACATCCCGTATGAAAAAACAATATTTGGTTAAAATATATAGAATCATATATGTTTGCAACAAAAAAATATATGATATATTATATTGTATATTATAAAAAATCATATAGAGATTTTCGCCGATTTAATATAAAATTATATACAGTAGTAAATATATGTATTCCATATATGTAACTTATATGTTTTTTATATTAAGCTATACATACATTGACATTTACCTGATAATATATTGTATTGATATATTTCCTTTTATATTCAAAAAAGATATAATTTTTATATGAAATAAAATAAATGGTAGCATATAATTTATATTATATATGGCACCATATATTTTCTTTGTTATATTTAAGCATATATATTATTCGGTTCATGTATATGTATATGGGTATATTTATTTGCATCAAATTAACTAATTTTGAAAATTTTAACTGCAGATTAGAGAGTTTATCAAAATTTAGATCTAATTTAATTGGAGTTGGTCCCGTGTGAAAATAACATATATGGTTAAAATATATGTAAAAATATATGATAAATATCAGAAAATATATGTGGCCAATTTAACTATATTTTCTGACATTTTTTTTTTTTTATTAAAAAATATAATACTCATCATATACGAGTCTATATATATTTAGCATGTATAAAAAATATATATGTCAATCATATACAAAAAATATATTTTTATCGTACATAAAAATATATATTTCTTTCATATACGAAAAATATATCCTGATCATATATAAAAACATATATTTATATTATGTATGGAAAAAAAATGTTTCTTATTCGTATGACCAACTCCAATAAAATTAGATCTAAATTTTAATATACTCTTCAAATCGCAGTTAAAATTTTCAAAATTAGTTCATTTGATGCGAATATATATACCCATATACATATACATACACCGAATAAAATATATGCTTGAATATAACAAAGAAAATATCTGGTGCCATATATAATACACATTATATGCTACCATATATTTCTTTTCATATAAAAATTATATATTTTTTAAATATAAAAGGAAATATATCAATACAATATATTATAAGATAAATCTAAATGTATATATAGCTTAATATAAAAAACATATAAGTTACATATATGGAATACATATATTTACTACTGTATATAATTTTATATTAAATCGGCCAAAATCTCTATATGATTTTTTATAATATACAATATAATGTATCATATATTTTTTTGTTGCAAACATATATGATATTATATATTTTAACCATATATTGTTTATTCATACGGGTAGGGGTGTGCGAATATTGCACGAATCGAATCGAATATTTGAATAGTTCGATTCGATTCGCTATCGAATAATTCGTTAATTTGAATATTCACACACCTCTTATTTAAATCAATAATTACTATTAGTATGACTATTATTATAATTTTGAACAAATGGTTATTAGGAATAAGTTAGGATTAAAGTTAATAATTTGGGATCTATAAAAAGTAAAATGGCTTGCAGTAAAAAATGAAATTACTTGACAAAAATTCATTTATATTTTTTATATAATTTTTGTTTTTCAGTATACAGAAATAGTGATTACAACCTTAAATAAAATATTATAATTATTGCTTACAATTATCCTCCAAAATAAAATACTTAATTTTCAGTATAAAAGCTTAACTTATTTGCACAAAGTAATTTAAAAAAAAAAGTAATAGCATTAAAAATATCTTAATTAATCGAAGTTCTTACAATCTCAGTAATAATAGTATTTGGTGTCTTCTTACCTAACACTATAAGTTTCCACAAATAAGAATTAATAAATATAAATAGTAAAATAAGTAATTTAAAAGAGTATAAAATTCTATACTGTAAGAAATCACCGAGGTAAGTCCAAGCGGTGTAGGTGTTAAAATTGGCGGTGTTAAATTTCAACACCGAAAGCGGTGTGAAAATAACGCCGCCACCGATGTAAATATTCTGTACCGGTGTAAAAAAAAATTCTCCGGTGTTAAAAAAACACCGCAGCCGGTGTAAATGTTCTAGGCCAGTGTTAAAATATTTTACTTTGTAAATATTTTTACTTGATCACTATACTGGTAAGTAAATGATATTTATTAATAATTTTCATAAAGAACTGACATTTGTTCGTGTTTTATAATCTTTAAAGTTAATACTCCAAGCAAGCGCAGTACCCTGTTTTTACGCCGGTTACCCCGATTTAACACCGGTATTTTTAACACCGGTGAATTACTCCTTTTACACCAGTGTAATTTTATTTTAACACCGGAAGGAGTTGAAATGAGTCCATTTTTAACACCGCTCTTTTTACAGTGTATATACTAAATTATCAATAGTATTCTTATAATATTATTAGCAATTCAATTGAATTCCATATTTTACATCTTCACTATTTATTTAATTATAATTTTATCTACTGACTTTTATTCTAATTACCCATGAATTAAATACTTGATCATTATTTACACACTCCCTTCTTAATGACTTAACATTACACAAAAATATCGGCCTTACTTAATAATGACATCTATTAAATCCCATTGTTTACTGAAGTTGATAGAGATTATGGGTAGTGCTTGAATAATTGACACTATCGATATTGTTGTTTAACTCATTCGATGGTGTAATTCCTGGGACAGAGTTAGGGGTTTGCTCTGAATCAGGAATTACTCGGTATGTATAACAGTTACTGTTATTAGCCGGATAGCCAGTGACAGTAGTGTGTTCTTTATAGTTATAATCGATGTTGTCAACAGGGTTTACATAATAACCGGTATAGTTATTATTATTATTATTATAGAACCCATTGACGGGTGAATAATAATTATTAATGTTGTTATTATACATTTGGGCCTCAGAAGATTCAGTATAAATGGTAGCATTTTGCATACTTCCGCTGTATGCTGATTGGTAGTTGGTACCATTCGTCCAGTAGTTACCGTTGATTTTAAAACCCATATCTTGAATCGGTGGCGAATGATGGTAATGTATAGTTGAACCTAATCCAAGTGGGTTCATTCGTCTACGCTGAACGTATTCAGCGGCAAGTAACTGATTTCTTCCATTCTTCGGAGGATTTAAATTGTTCTTGTCGTTTGTATCGACTTTACTTGAGGTAGTTTTTTTCTCCTTCATTCTACGATTCTGAAACCATACTTTGACCTGTAAAATAATTATAAATATAATAATTTTAGAAAATAAGATTAAGGAATATTTATATTACTGTCGATGGTCGCTATTTTATTACTAATTACAAATAACCGAAATTATATTTTGCATTTGGCTTAAAAAAAACAAATTTACTTGTCTTTGTTTTTCTCCAGCTCCAGCCAAAATTTAATTTTTTTTCAAAAAAATTTTCCAAAATTTATTTCGAACGTTTGTTTATAAATTTCGTGGTTTAAATTCAAACTACACGGAAAAGAGAGCAGTGGAAAAATTACAGTTTTTAGTGCGAAAACCGGGCCTTCGAGTACTATAGTTTACAATTTAATAATTGAGATTACCCCTTGTAATAAAGTAATTAAAATTATGAATACCAAATTTTATAGTTTCTAATGTATCTTTAGTTGAACGAAACTTGAAAAAGTCTATATACTTATGTAATATTATATATTAATATCTAGATACAAGTATATAAGAGTTTTGGCCGTACACAATATTGAATAGTTTGATATAATTATATATAACTATGTAGTTTTATACATTACACTCATAAAGTAAAATTATGCTCGTAAATAAAATATTGCCAGAAAAATTTTAATGCACAATAATTCAAAATTTTAATAAAAACGTCTTATTATATGAAACTGAAATAATTGCTACATCAAAAATAATGTAAATTTTAGAGATCCAAAGTAGCGAGACTTTGCTAATGTTTGAAACTGTAATAAATCATGGGTATATAATTAATTTTTTCATTTTTATTTTTTCCGTGTGATTATTGGAATTTTAACGAAATTAATGCATCCCCATTAAAAACCAATTTTTTTTTTTTTTTTTTTTTTATGTCGAATTAGAACGTTGGGTTAAAATAACAGAAATTAAATTTTAAAATGATACAAGAAAAAAAAATTTTCTACCATATCTTACAGATATGTCACTAATAAGTAATAAAAAAATTTCAAATTTTCTCACCTGTCTTTCGGTCAAATTCAATTTAGACGCAGTCTGAATTCTAGTTGTACAGCATAAGTAATTGTTTGTACAGAAAATTTTTTCAAGCTCATTGAGCTGCTCCGTAGTAAATGCAGTTCGTGCTTGTCTTTGTTGGTTCTTGTCTGTAAAATAAGAAAAAAAATAACTATTAGATTGTTATATCACATGTTAATGAGTAATATCTACGCAGGTAATTTTATAATTACCGTATGTAAAAAAAAAAAAAAAAAATTGATCGTAAAAATATGTTCTTACATACTACTGATACTTTTTAATAAAATATTATGCAATTAGCATTTAAACTATAGTTATTTAATTTTAAAACTATAGCCCGCCGCAATAATCGCTACTGCATGATTACTTGATACAAGTAAACGTGTAAAGACATTAAATCAGATTTTCAAAAATTTCAAAAAAGAAAAAAAAATTCAATTAAGACAATTTTCAGAAATTCAATAAACGAATGTAAAAAAAAAATCAAAAAAATAATTTAAATTTATAATCAGAGTCTTGACCAATTAATTAATAGTTAATAATAAATACTAAAGCTCTTATCTCCTGAATGAATGAATGAATTACCATACACATGAGGCTTAAATAATTATTAAAGAGTAATACGTAATAATTATTCAAAATAATAAAATCTTACTTTGTGTACTAGTTCGCTCTGCTTTTTGTAAAGGTGATTCATTTTCAAGAGACCGATCTTGTTGTTGCTGAAGTTCTTCATTTGGTAATTTGTTAATGTCTCCGTTGATGAATGGCTCTGTTAATTGTTGATGCTGAAATGATTGTTGATTCAAAAACTCAGAATTTGAATTGGCTGCTTCCGAAGTATTGTTCGTATTAACAGCATCAGTAAGAGGTGAATTAACAGCATCGGAAAGAGGTGAATGATTACGACTTGATTGGTGGTTGTAATTCCACTCCTCTGACAGGCTCGTTCTCATGCTTTCAGGTGAAGACGGATACGACGGCAACTCTAAAGATGCGAAAAACTTCATGCACGTTTCGTTTAAATCAGGAAGAGACATTTTGAATTTATTTCGTTAATATAATTATTTTGACTTAACAAAAACCGAAAAATTATTTTCAAATTCGTTCACTGAGAGAAAAACGTGGATATTTTCAAGTAAAATTTCTTAATTGAACTATTAGTTTACTTAAATAGTGAAAATAATAAATATTATAGTTTGATGAAGTGAACTTGTTCGAGCTTTTACTATTATAAGTCAAGTGAATATGTTTACTTGAATTTAATTTTCTATTACACTCAGTTTTCGAATGAAGTAAGACACGACACTAACTCTACAACGGTATTGTAAGAACTGAGGTCTCTTTGATCAAAGGCTACCTGATTCGTACAGAGGTAGGGAGCACACCTGATACAACTATTGGAGAAGGATTTTGGTTTGGAACCCCCTCCATGATTCCACTATAGTTTGTATGTCTAATTGTCAGATTTTCACACTTATTACCCAGACTGGCGTCGCCAACGTCTAGACAGTTTATCAGATAAAGGTTTTAAATATTTATTGCGATTTACTTGAAATTATTTAAAAAAAATTACTCTCCTACTGTACTTGAAACAATAAATAACAAAAATCCATGAATGTTACTCCAACTATCAATAATATACAAATTAATGAAGATTTGAGAATTCAGCAATTTTTGATATCCCCACTTAAATGAACGATGCCGTCCTTTTTCAAAACTCTCACAGGTGCAGTTTGATCTGTTTGAATGGGAACAAACCGTTCATAGGTCTTGCTTAAATTTTTTTATAAACCGAAATTTATAATAGATAAATGTATGCATATTGGGGTGTTTCATATTTAGGCGATATTTTTTTTCTGTCTTACTCAAAACTAATAATTTATAGACAAAAAAAATTTCCCCTATTAATGTTAATTTATTTGATGAAATTTAAATGTTTATACAATTTTTAAAATTTTATCCAATCCAAATTTTGAAAAGTAGATCAAACTCATAACTCGTATGAAAAAACCATTTACTGTCGATAATATATAATAAAAAATATGGTAAATAACTGAACATATATGGCGGCAAGATTATTAATATTGATTAATATATGATTGATCACATATAATAATTTATACGTTTAATATTATAATAATCCATATTATTTATTATATATGTGATTATATACATGTGATATTGTATCAAAAATTATATATCTGCTTCATATATTAATTTATAACGTAAAATATATATTTCATCTTATAAATTAATTTATAATTTCAATATTATTATAATCCATAAAATTTATAATATATGTAATTGTATACATATGATATTACATCTCAAATTGTATTCTCGTTTTATATATAAACTTATAATTTCAATATTTTCAAAATTTCGATATTCTTATACATAAATAATTTAAAAAATACACTCATACCAAAAATTAAAGGAAAAAAAAAATTTTAGAAATTTTTTAGTGATTTTTGCAAGACCGTAACTTCATGAAAAATAATCGTATCGAGATTTAAAAAAAAAGCATTTTATAGCATGAAATCGTTAGTTTTATATTTGTAAAAATATATATAAACATATTTCTATATAAATATATATTAACATACATTTATACAAATATATGTCAACATATATTTATATAATTATATATTTACATGTATAAATATTATACTTCAGTCAAAAGCGGCTGAGGCAGCCGTTCGGCACACGCGTGGCTCGGGCGATCACCGAAGTTAAGTAGTACAGTATAAGCACAAGTCGGGCCACAGCCGCAAAATGAAAAGCAGATAAAGAAAGGAAGCAGTTGCGATGTAAAGGCAAAAAGTGTAAAAGGTCGTACATGCGGCTATGCACTGGAACAATTATAAAAAAAAAAAAAAATATTATACTTCAGTCATATAATTAAATCATATATCTTATCATATAACTTAAACTATAGTATAAAATATTATAAGCAATATTCATAAGTTAGCATATAAAAAAAATATATTATCGATATATATGTTGCAAATTATAAAATCATATATTATTTCGGCAAAATTTTGTATATGGCTCCATATACGACTTCTTATAATTCCATATAATTATTATATATTTTTAATTATACTGAAGCTCATATATTGCTTTTCCCTACGGGTATAAAATGCTTTTTTTTAAAATCTCGATACGATTATTTTTCATGAAGTTACGGTCTTGCAAAAATCACTAAAAAATTTCTAAAATTTTTTTTTTCCTTTAATTTTTGGTATGAGTGTATTTTTTAAATTATTTATGTATAATAATATCGGAATTTTTTAAATATTGAAATTATAAGTTTATATATAAAACGAGAATACAATTTGAGATGTAATATCATATGTATACAATTACATATATTATAAATTATATGGATTATAATAATATTGAAATTATAAATTAATTTATAAAATGAAATATATATTTTACGTTATAAATTAATATATAAAGCAGATATATAATTTTTGATACAATATTACATGTATATCATCACATATATTATAAATAATATGGATTATTGTAATATTAAACGTATAAATTATTATATGTGATCAATCATATATTAATCAATATTAATAATTTTGCCGCCATATATGTTCAGTTATTTACCATATTTTTTTTTATATATTATCGACAGTATATGGTTTTTTCATACAGGTTATGAATTTGATCTACTTTTCAAAATTTGGGTTGGATAAAATTTAAAAAATTGTATAAACATTTAAATTTCATTAAATAAATTAACATTAATAGGGGAATTTTTTTTTGTCTATAAATTATTAGTTTTGAGTAAGACAGAAAAAAAATATCGCCTAAATATGAAACACCCCAATATGCATACATTTATCTATTATAAATTTCGGTTTATAAAAAAATTTAAGCAAGACCTATGAACGGTTTGTTCCCATTCAAACAGATCAAACTGCACCTGTGAGAGTTTTGAAAAAGGACGGCATCGTTTATTTAAGTGGGGATATCAAAAATTGTTGAATTCTCAAATCTTCATTAATTTGTATATTATTGATAGTTGGAGTAACATTCATGAATTTTTGTTATTTATTGTTTCAAGTACAGTAGGAGAGTAATTTTTTTTAAATAATTTCAAGTAAATCGCAATAAATATTTAAAACCTTTATCTGATAAACTGTCTAGACGTTGGCGGCGCCAGTCTGGGTAATAAGTGTGAAAATCTGACAATTAGACATACAAACTATAGTGGAATCATGGAGGGGGTTCCAAACCAAAATCCTTCTCCAATAGTTGTATCAGGTGTGCTCCCTACCTCTGTACGAATCAGGTAGCCTTTGATCAAAGAGACCTCAGTTCTTACAATACCGTTGTAGAGTTAGTGTCGTGTCTTACTTCATTCGAAAACTGAGTGTAATAGAAAATTAAATTCAAGTAAACATATTCACTTGACTTATAATAGTAAAAGCTCGAACAAGTTCACTTCATCAAACTAAAATATTTCTTATTTTCACTATTTAAGTAAACTAATAGTTCAATTAAGAAGTTTTACTTGAAAATATCCACGTTTTTCTCTCAGTGAACGAATTTGAAAATAATTTTTCGGTTTTTGTTAAGTCAAAATAATTATATTAACGAAATAAATTCAAAATGTCTCTTCCTGATTTAAACGAAACGTGCATGAAGTTTTTCGCATCTTTAGAGTTGCCGTCGTATCCGTCTTCACCTGAAAGCATGAGAACGAGCCTGTCAGAGGAGTGGAATTACAACCACCAATCAAGTCTTAATCATTCACCTCTTTCCGATGCTGTTAATTCACCTCTTACTGATGCTGTTAATACGAACAATATTTCGGAAGCAGCCAATTCAAATTCTGAGTTTTTGAATCAACAATCATTTCAGCATCAACAATTAACAGAGCCATTCATCAACGGAGACATTAACAAATTACCAAATGAAGAACTTCAGCAACAACAAGATCGGTGTCTTGAAAATGAATCACCTTTACAAAAAGCAGAGCGAACTAGTACACAAAGTAAGATTTTATTATTTTCAATAATTATTACGTATTACTCTTTAATAATTATTTAAGCCTCATGTGTATGGTAATTCATTCATTCATTCAGGAGATAAGAGCTTTAGTATTCATTATTAACTATTAATTAATTGGTCAAGACTCTGATTATAAATTTAAATTATTTTTTTGATTTTTTTTTTACATTCGTTTATTGAATTTCTGAAAATTGTCTTAATTGAATTTTTTTTTCTTTTTTGAAATTTTTGAAAATCTGATTTAATGTCTTTACACGTTTACTTGTATCAAGTAATCATGCAGTAGCGATTATTGCGGCGGGCTATAGTTTTAAAATTAATTAACTATAGTTTAAATGCTAATTGCATAATATTTTATTAAAAAAGTATCAGTAGTATGTAAGAACATATTTTTACGATCAAATTTTTTTTTTTTTTTTTGTACATACGGTAATTATAAAATTACCTGCGTAGATATTACTCATTAACATGTGATATAACAATCTAATAGTTATTTTTTTTCTTATTTTACAGGCAAGAACCAACAAAGACAAGCACGAACTGCATTTACTACGGAGCAGCTCAATGAGCTTGAAAAAATTTTCTGTACAAACAATTACTTATGCTGTACAACTAGAATTCAGACTGCGTCTAAATTGAATTTGACCGAAAGACAGGTGAGAAAATTTGAAATTTTTTTATTACTTATTAGTGACATATCTGTAAGATATGGTAGAAAATTTTTTTTTCTTGTATCATTTTAAAATTTAATTTCTGTTATTTTAACCCAACGTTCTAATTCGCCATAAAAAAAAAAAAAAAAAAAAAAAATTGGTTTTTAATGGGGATGCATTAATTTCGTTAAAATTCCAATAATCACACGGAAAAAATAAAAATGAAAAAATTAATTATATACCCATGATTTATTACAGTTTCAAACATTAGCAAAGTCTCGCTACTTTGGATCTCTAAAATTTACATTATTTTTGATGTAGCAATTATTTCAGTTTCATATAATAAGACGTTTTTATTAAAATTTTGAATTATTGTGCATTAAAATTTTTCTGGCAATATTTTATTTACGAGCATAATTTTACTTTATGAGTGTAATGTATAAAACTACATAGTTATATATAATTATATCAAACTATTCAATATTGTGTACGGCCAAAACTCTTATATACTTGTATCTAGATATTAATATATAATATTACATAAGTATATAGACTTTTTCAAGTTTCGTTCAACTAAAGATACATTAGAAACTATAAAATTTGGTATTCATAATTTTAATTACTTTATTACAAGGGGTAATCTCAATTATTAAATTGTAAACTATAGTACTCGAAGGCCCGGTTTTCGCACTAAAAACTGTAATTTTTCCACTGCTCTCTTTTCCGTGTAGTTTGAATTTAAACCACGAAATTTATAAACAAACGTTCGAAATAAATTTTGGAAAATTTTTTTGAAAAAAAATTGAATTTTGGCTGGAGCTGGAGAAAAACAAAGACAAGTAAATTTGTTTTTTTTAAGCCAAATGCAAAATATAATTTCGGTTATTTGTAATTAGTAATAAAATAGCGACCATCGACAGTAATATAAATATTACTTAATCTTATTTTCTAAAATTATTATATTTATAATTATTTTACAGGTCAAAGTATGGTTTCAGAATCGTAGAATGAAGGAGAAAAAAACTACCTCAAGTAAAGTCGATACAAACGACAAGAACAATTTAAATCCTCTGAAGAATGGAAGAAATCAGTTACTTGCCGCTGAATACGTTCAGCGTAGACGAATGAACCCACTTGGATTAGGTTCAACTATACATTACCATCATTCGCCACCGATTCAAGATATGGGTTTTAAAATCAACGGTAACTACTGGACGAATGGTACCAACTACCAACCGGCATACAGCGGAAGTATGCAAAATGCTACCATTTATACTGAATCTTCTGAGGCCCAAATGTATAATAACAACATTAATAATTATTATTCACCCGTCAATGGGTTCTATAATAATAATAATAATAACTATACCGGTTATTATGTAAACCCTGTTGACAACATCGATTATAACTATAAAGAACACACTACTGTCACTGGCTATCCGGCTAATAACAGTAACTGTTATACATACCGAGTAATTCCTGATTCAGAGCAAACCCCTAACTCTGTCCCAGGAATTACACCATCGAATGAGTTAAACAACAATATCAATAGTTTCAATTATTCAAGCACTACCCATAATCTCTATCAACTTCAGTAAACAATGGGATTTAATAGATGTCATTATTAAGTAAGGCCGATATTTTTGTGTAATGTTAAGTCATTAAGAAGGGAGTGTGTAAATAATGATCAAGTATTTAATTCATGGGTAATTAGAATAAAAGTCAGTAGATAAAATTATAATTAAATAAATAGTGAAGATGTAAAATATGGAATTCAATTGAATTGCTAATAATATTATAAGAATACTATTGATAATTTAGTATATACACTGTAAAAAGAGCGGTGTTAAAAATGGACTCATTTCAACTCCTTCCGGTGTTAAAATAAAATTACACTGGTGTAAAAGGAGTAATTCACCGGTGTTAAAAATACCGGTGTTAAATCGGGGTAACCGGTGTAAGAGCGGGGTAACCGGCGTAAAAACAGGGTACTGCGCTTGCTTGGAGTATTAACTTTAAAGATTATAAAACACGAACAAATGTCAGTTCTTTATGAAAATTATTAATAAATATCATTTACTTACCAGTATAGTGATCAAGTAAAAATATTTACAAAGTAAAATATTTTAACACTGGCCTAGAACATTTACACCGGCTGCGGTGTTTTTTTAACACCGGAGAATTTTTTTTTACACCGGTACAGAATATTTACATCGGTGGCGGCGTTATTTTCACACCGCTTTCGGTGTTGAAATTTAACACCGCCAATTTTAACACCTACGCCGCTTGGACTTACCCCGGTGATTTTTTACAGTATAGAATTTTATACTCTTTTAAATTACTTATTTTACTATTTATATTTATTAATTCTTATTTGTGGAAACTTATAGTGTTAGGTAAGAAGACACCAAATACTATTATTACTGAGATTGTAAGAACTTCGATTAATTAAGATATTTTTAATGCTATTACTTTTTTTTTTAAATTACTTTGTGCAAATAAGTTAAGCTTTTATACTGAAAATTAAGTATTTTATTTTGGAGGATAATTGTAAGCAATAATTATAATATTTTATTTAAGGTTGTAATCACTATGTCTGTATACTGAAAAACGAAAATTATATAAAAAATATAAATGAATTTTTGTCAAGTAATTCCATTTTTTACTGCAAGCCATTTTACTTTTTATAGATCCCAAATTATTAACTTTAATCCTAACTTATTTCTAATAACCATTTGTTCAAAATTATAATAATAGTCATACTAATAGTAATTATTGATTTAAATTAGAGGTGTGCGAATATTCAAATTAACGAATTATTCGATAGCGAATCGAATCGAACTATTCAAATATTCGATTCGATTCGTGCAATATTCGCACATCCTTACCCGTATGAAAAAACAATATATGGTTAAAATATATAATATCATATATATGTTTGCAACAAAACAATATATGATATATTATATTGTATATTATAAAAAATCATATAGAGATTTTGGCCGATTTAATATATAATTATATACAGTAGTAAATATATGTATTCCATATATGTAACTTATATGTTTTTTATATAAAGCTATATATATACACATTTAGATTTATCTTATAATATATTGTATTGATATATTTCCTTTTATATTTAAAAAATATATAATTTTTATATGAAAAGAAATATATGGTAGCATATAATTTATATTATATATGGCACCATATATTTTCTTTGTTATATTCAAGCATACATTTTATTCGGTGTATGTATATGTATATGGGTATATATATTCGCATCAAATTACTTGAACCAAAAATTTAAAGTTTTTAAAATAATAATACGACATTTTTAGTTGAAGACAAGTGGTCTTGCTTAAAGGATTCGATAGTATCGATTGAAGATAATATAGTTTCGGGTCAAGACACAAGAGTTATCCATCGAAGATACAAAATCTATAGAGCCAAGAAAATCTAAATCAAGACAAGAATTTCTTGAAGCAAGACAATTGATTTTCTTCAGAAATAAATTCTTGGCTCAAGAAAATATTTCTTGAGTCAATATAAATTTACTATCAGTGTATGCTAAACATATACGGACTGGTATATAATGAATATTATATTTTTTAATATAAAAAAAATGTATCAGAAAATATAGTTAAATTCGCCACATATATTTTCTGATATTTATCATATATTTTTACATATATTTTGACCATATATGTTATTTTCACACGGGACCAACTCCAATTAAATTAGATCTAAATTTTGATATACTCTCTAATCTGCAGTTAAAATTTTCAAAATTAGTTAATTTGATGCAAATAAATATACCCATATACATATACATGAACCGAATAAAATATATGCTTAAATATAACAAAGAAAATATATGGTGCCATATATAATATAAATTATATGCTACCATTTATTTTATTTCATATAAAAATTATATCTTTTTTGAATATAAAAGGAAATATATCAATACAATATATTATCAGGTAAATGTAAATGTATGTATAGCTTAATATAAAAAATATATCAGTTACATATATGGAATACATATATTTACTACTGTATATAATTTTATATTAAATCGGCGAAAATCTCTATATGATTTTTTATAATATACAATATAATATATCATATATTTTTTTGTTGCAAACATATATGATTTTATATATTTTAACCAAATATTGTTTTTTCATACGGGATGTTAAAACTGAGTGTAAAATAAAATCCGCCTCTGCATTTAAATGTAGTGACCATATTTATTTATTTTTTTTTGAAAAGAAATCTATAATATTCAATATTGTTTTATTTAAAAATTTAAAATATCATTGTAACAAATATATGTCTTCTCAAATATTTTTCTGTGAGTAATGAATTTAAAAATTCCTCAAAGATATTTTCTAAAGAATCATAAAATATTTACAATAAAAATTGTTAACGAATATTGAAATATGAATATTTTAAAGAAATTAGTATAGACTCAACCGAGAATAGGCAATTTGAAATTAGAAACAAAAAAAAATATTATCGAAAGATCTGTTATGTCGCCAGAGTAATTCAATAAGAGGATTCAAAATGATGTCATGAGTCATGAAGTCCATATATACACTTGAAAAAATCCTTCGGCTTCTCAAAGATAAGAAAACACAAATCACTAGATAGTGAGCATGTGCTATTGTCACCGATCTGTGTATTGCACCCCGCTGCTAATTCACACTTAGGCTACACTGATCGAAAGGTTATCTTGGTTCAAAGAGAATTATCTTGAGTCAAGAGAATATTTAGGAAAATGGAATAAATCTTGGTTGAAGAAAATTTTCTCTTAATTTTGATTATTTTGATTCAAAAAGTTATGTTTTCGACCCAAATGGGTTAAAGTTTTAAGTTAAAAATATATGATTTTAGTTCAAAAAGAAAAAATATTTAAAGAAAGTAAATTGTTTTTTGAATTAATATTTTGAATTTCTTCATTCATGTATATTGAATATTTTATTCTATGAAATTTAACTTCTCTACGTAAGGAGTCAGATTTCTTAAACCAACTAGTGGCTATTGCTTGAAACAAAAATAAAAAAAATTCAAGTCAAGAAAATCAAGCTCTTGGTTTTTTTCCATAGCAGCATTCGGATAACAGGAGCACTCGAGTCTATGCAGCTTCTCTACTTCGGACACTACTTTGTGTATGCACGTAGACGCCCGAAGATCCCAAAAAAATGAAACGAGTCTGTTCAGCGCTGGCGCCGCATATGTGCAATTATATGTATATTACACACCAATATTCTAATAGTATTAGTTTATTAATTATACAATTAACTAATTCATATACATAAATTGTTTTGAATTGAAGTGTTCGGTAAAAATGTAAGTTATTGTAGTTATTAGTCATTATATCTGGTGTTTTTCCTGATTCACGTTAAGTTAAATGGTGTCGTTTCAATCACAAAAAAGTAAGTTAATTATTATTTATGCTGTTTTTAATCATATCAGATACTCAAGTTTGTTATCATTTCTGATCCTAAATTTATATAAAATTGTTTCCTTTTTAGTGTGGTATATATCATGCAGTTGATGCTGTCGATGGAGCCAGAATAAATAACCTAACCTTTCATTTATTTTTGTAACAAAAAAAAAATTTTTTATTGTAATAAAGAATCAAAATATATTTTGATGATTAATTGTATATACTCTGAAAATTGAATTTTTAATAAAAACAATTAATTTAAAATTGAACTGAATTATTGTATTTTAAAATAAAAGTATTTTTTATTTTACGTTAATGTATAATTTAGTTTTAAAATGAGTTTTTTATTTTTTTAATCTAAAATTAATTGTTTTCAGATAAAGTCTACATTTATTTTGAACTAAATGTTATCAAATCTTTAAATAAATTAATTTTTACTTGGAGTAAGTTAAATGTGCCTCCGTTTAAAAACTCGATGTATCGAAATGAATCGATATCGACTACATTCGAGAGAACGATGTTTTTAGAATGAGTTGGTATCTTCTAAAACCAAGAGCTAAATTTTCTTGAGCCAACCAAGTTGTTTTCTTGTTCGGAGAAACTAAAAACATTTAAAGCAAAAATTTATATTTTTAAATCAAAATTGAATTTCTTTATTGAAGAGCTTTATATACTCTAATTAAAAAAAAAAAAATTTTTTACCAAGAGAAAATTTTTTCAAACAAGAAAAGAGGATATTTTAATTTAAGAATTTATTTTTGGAAACGATTTTCTTCTTGACCCAAGAATTCCTTTTTTTGTGTGTAGACAATAGGCAACGAGCTTTACAATATACAGTAATTAAACAATTGTAGACGTCGCCTCATTGTATAGACATTTTGGCGACAAAATTTTGAAACCAGATGCACTCAGTTCCTGATAGACACTACCCATGTAAATAATTTTTATAAATGAATTAATAGTTAATAATAATCAATATATATTATATGCATAAATGCAATAATACATTTAAAAAAAAAAATAACATTTATGCTCACATTTCAAAAACTGAAGATGACGTTCGAGTTCTGACTCAGAAAAAACGTATTATACAGAATGTGTAAGGTAAAAGCCATATATTTTTAAACACGCACGTACACGGATCGATAATTTTATTACATACTGGAACAAAAAAATTATAATTTTCAAATTTATAAGGATATTTAAGTTAAATTGATATGTGTTTTTCATGACTAAATTTATTGATATTTAAACGAAAACATTAACTCATATATACTAGTCATATAGTATATATATATATACTGGGTAGTTAAATATTCATTAACAGTGATTTAAAATTCGTTTAGTCATTTATAATTATACAAATAGAACTAATGTCTTACCAGATATATCTCACCTTGTTAACACAAAGTTGTATTGTATAAGTGTTGATATTTTATTGTGCGAATTTGTTGCTCAAAAAAATATAAGAGATACTGGGGCACAACGGACCCCTTTGAAAATTTGCTAAAGAAAATTTTCTTCTCCACTTTTGACCCCGACCCCTTTCGATTTGGCTGAAAATTTTTTTTCCTTTTATACCCCATTAAAATCATTTTTCAGAAAATTTTCAAATTTTTTTACCCATCCCAAAAAAAGTTATGAATTTTCCAAAAATAAGGCTTTTATTTTATCAAATAGCTATAACTTCTTCAAAAATTGACTAATCGGGACGTTTTTTTTTTTCAAAATTTTTGTCATTGAATGTACTTTTCGAAACAAAATACAAAAAAATTTTATGATGATAAACTCTATGAAATTTTCGGCTTTTTTTGAAAAAAACCGTGATTTTTTTAAAGTTCGTTATTTTTTATTTTCTCAAAAAAAACTTCATTTAATTCTGCAATTTTTCCCGCCAATCCTAGAGTGGGCCGACTATTCCTTCTATTTTTTTTTATCAATTGAAAAAAAAATTTTTGCCCAGTTGGGCTTATTTTACAAAACATCAGTCTGGAAATTTTTGAGGACTTAAAGATGACGGCCGACTTTGAAGAATTGAGACGGAAAAATTTATTGAAAGTGGTAATCCTCGAAAAAATTTGCATTTTTTTCAAAAAAGAAAAAAAATTGAAGACACTTATAAACAATTTTATTGTAACTTTTTTTAAAAACTAGACCTGAAAACAAAGAAAATGAAAAAAGAAATTGCCGTTTGGTTCATTTTTAACCATGTCACAGGCTGTCGAAAAAAAAATCTAACGTCCATCGCTATTTCAAAAGCCTGTAACTTGTTCGAAAATAAAACAAATGGCAATTTTTTTTTCATTTTCTTTGTTTTCAGGTCTAGTTTTTAAAAAAAGTTACAATAAAATTGTTTGTAAGTATCTTCAATTTTTTTTTTCTTTTTTGAAAAAAATGATAATTTTTTCGAGGATTACCACTTTCAATAAATTTTTCCGTTTCAATTCTTCAAAGTCGGCCGTCATCTACACAGTAAAAAATATTGTGTATTTGTGTCGAAAACGGTTTGTGTTAAACTAACACAAAGTTTGTGTCACTCATTGTAACATAAAAAATGTGTTATACACTCTTTATTAACACATTTTGTGTGTTACTGTGGAATTTTTGCGCCCTCTTGTGGCGATATTTCAACATAATCTTTGTGTTAAAAAGGGGTTACACAAAGTTTGTGTCGAAATTTCAACACAAATTTTGTGTCAACCGTTTTTAACACACAAACTGTGTTGATTTTACACAATATTTTTTACTGTGTATAAGTCCTTAAAAATTTCCAGACTGATGTTTTGTAAAATAAGCCCAACTGGGCAAAAATTTTTTTTTCAATTGATAAAAAAAAATAGAAGGAATAGTCAGCTCACTCTAGGATTGGCGGGAAAAATTGCAGAATTAAATGAATTTTTTTTTGAGAAAATAAAAAAAAAAATAAATAATGACGAACTTTAAAAAAATCACGGTTTTTTTCAAAAAAGCCGAAAATTTCATAGAGTTTATCATCATAAAATTTTTTTGTATTTTGTTTCGAAAAGTACATTCAATGACAAAAATTTTGAAAAAAAAAACGTCCCGATTAGTCAATTTTTGAAGAAGTTATAGCTATTTGACAAAATAAAAGCCTTATTTTTGAAAAATTCATAACTTTTTTTGGGTTGGGTAAAAAATTTGAAAATAAATAAATTTAAATGAATAAAGAGATAGAGAAAAAATAAGGCGAGTGAAAATAACAAAGTTTGCAAACGCAGAGTGTGAAAGAAAAAATTAGTACCAGGAGTCACCGCTAGGCGCAGAAGAGCGCTGCAACATTTTCCTAGTTGGACAGTTAGAATAGAAGTAATAAGTTCCGTTCAAAGGAGTGAAAATGTCACTCTGTCAACTACTCGCAACAGGACAATATCCTAGTAGAAGAGTACAAGTACCCTCGCGGTAAATACTTGTGAGTAGATTATTGGAATGCTTTTCAGTCATAACTATAACAGCGCAGGGGAATCCGAAGAAGCATCCATACGGATTGAATTTAAATACTAAATATAAATATTTAATTATTGATCGATCATTTCATATACTAAATAAGAAGATTTAATTATTAAACTTAAGTATTTTAATTACTAAATATAAATTTTTAATTACTGAACTTAAGTCGTTCAAATGCTGAATGAAAATTTTCAATTATTATACTTTAGTGTTTTAAGTAGTAAATGAAAACTTATAATTATTAAATTAAAGTATTTTAAATGCTAAATTAAAATATTTCAATATTGATCACGAGTATTTTAAATACTAATCTTTAATTTTTAATTATTGAACTTGAGTATTTTAACTACTAGATGTGACTTTTTATTATTTAATTGGAGTATCTTAATTACTAAATTAAATTTTTTTCATCATTTATTTCAAGTATTTTAAATATTAAATTTTAGTTTTCTATTATTTAACATTAGTATTTTTTTATTAAACCTAAGTTTTTAGTATTAATAGATTTCACAAGTATTTTTACTAGAATTAAGAAATCATTTACTTGGTACTATTTAAGTATCTAAAATACTTGAATCAAGTATTTTTACTTGAAAATATGCACTTTTTTCTCTCAGTGCACTATACTTTACAAACTATATATGTATACACAGACATATATAGTATGGAGATATATCATACTGAATATTATGTTAGGAAACAATCAATCAAAAAAATACCATTTAACTCGTATAAATTATATTTTTTACAACATAGTATCTACAAAATGTTCACTACTAAATACAATGCGATTTCTTAAAATTTAAATTACAATCGATTTTTAAAAATAATTTAAAAGCACTCATAACATAAATAACGACAAACTATTACATATCGTATATAATAATTAAGCTAATGATATATTATATTGACATACAATATTAAGAAAAACAATTTACATATATTTATATATACATAGAAGAGATCAAAGTCGTTTTTTTATATATATGTATTAATTTCTACTTCATCTAATTTGATAATCAAATATTTTTTTTATTTAAACAGTGTAAGTAAAAACACATTGGAATGTTTTTTTTTCTACAATACATGAATAAAAAAAAATAATTTTATAAATTATCAATATAAATATTTGATACTTAAAATAATCCGATCTCCTCTATAAATTAATAATTAGTAAAGCATAAATTAAATAGGCGCGTTAAATTTTTAAAAAGATAAAGTTTACTAACTATACAACTATAAAATATGAGAACAAATAAATACTTATTTGATATAACCATCACACTCACGAACGCCGCGATATTATTTTAACTAATTTAATAACATTATATTATTTTTCCGTACTTAATCATATTTATATTTATTTTTATAAAGTATATAAAACAAATAACAGTTATGATTATACGTCGTTCAAAACTGAACCCGAACTATCTAGAATAGAAAATAAAAATAAGCTATACGTTCCCTTTGGTACATTGACCTTATTAACTAATTCGCGAGTATATCTAATTATTGATTCATTTTTTTCATTTTTTGAAGGCTTAATAATTTATTAATATACGTATATTATTTAGTAGATCAATCCAAAGTTTCCTTGCCAGTTCGCGGTAATAAGATTGAAAGCAAACCACACACTGAAATAAAATAAAAATATATTATTAACACTATTGTAACGTTTTATAAAATATACTAAAGCATTAATCATATATGCGATACATTTTTTTTAATGCCACAATAAAGTATTTTTACAGATTCGAAATTGAAGCTCTGTTTATACACTGTAAAAAGAGCGGTGTTAAAAATGGACTCATTTTAACTCCGCCCGGTGTTAAAATAAAATTACACCGGTGTAGGAGGAGTAATTCACCGGTGTTAAAAATATCGGTGTTAAATCGGGGTAACCGGTGTAAAAGCGGAGTAAAATCGGTGTAAAAGCGGGGTAAACTGCATCCGCGTGGAGTATTAACTTTAAAGATTATAAAACACAAAAAATGTCAGTTCTTTATGAAAATTAACAAAAAATATCATTTATGAACAAGTAAAGTGATCGAGTATGTAAAAATATTTACAAAGTAAAATATTTCAACACCGGTAAAGAATATCTACACCGGCGGCGGCGTTATTTTAACACCGGTCTAGAATATTAACACCAGCAGCGGTGTTATTTTAACACCGGAGAATTTTTTTTAACACCGGTACAGAATATTTACACCGGCGGCGGCGTTATTTTCACACCGCTTTCGGTGTTGAAATTTAACACCGCTAATTTTAACACCTACACCGCTTGGACTTACCCCGGTGATTTTTTACAGTGTAGATACTTGTTCAGTATGTATACAATAGACTGATTCAAAAAATCAACTATTTTTTTTTTTTTTTTTTTTTCAAAAATATATGAAAAATATTGTTCGTGTTCAGTCAAGAGCCTAATAATTTGAACTCGCTTCGGGTATTTTCGCTCACTTTACAGTTCGATATGACGAAAAAAAAATACTGTTAAAGTTTGAGCTCTTAATATTAAAATTAACAACTGCCGCATCGTAATTTTCTATTTCCCAACTTTGTAGAAAATAAGTTATCTCAAAAGTTTGTAGAAAATAAGTTGTAGGAAATGATATGATCTACAAAAAAGGTCCAATAACATTTTAAGATAAGTTTGATAGTTTCGCCAAAAAAGTCAAATAATACTAAAATTTACTATGAATCCAACTTAGACCTCGAATAACTTTTGAAAAATCAAATTTATCAAAAAGTGATAAAAGACCTTTTTTGCAGAGCTCTCGATACACTGATTCCCTGGTGAGTGATAAATTTCAAACTTTAAAAAAAATTTTTCCCACGTTATTCAAATGGAAAATCAAAAATGGCGATGAGGTGGTTGTTAATATTTTTATTTTCCGTATAATTTTGAAAAAAGAAAAATTTCACATGATTCATCTCAATAGATGATACCTAAGTACCTAGTACCCGATCACTCCATGTATTGCATGCCTTAAGCGCGAGCGTAGGTATGCTCTACTCTCGCCTAAAAATAAATAAACTGGAGTCCGTCAGAGTTTTATTTAAATAAATAATAATATAGTGGTTAAAGTAGATCGGCCTTTATACCCCAATAAAAGAAAACATCAATGGTCATTTTTCTAAACAATAAACAGCTAGTCCAACCCACAATTTGGATAAAAAATGAATTTTTCAGAAAAAATCCTGTAAAATACATGTAACACTCCTCTTGTAATCTCCATAACTTTCGAAAAACAAAACTAATTCTTTTAAATTTTATTTCAATATATCCGTAAATTCGTTCTAACAAACTGATTAAAAAACCACAATTCTATTATTGTTCGTTTGATTATAAAATAATAAAATGTGTACTGTCGAAGCTAAAAAATTTACATCTCAGGCTGCCATATATAAAAAAAATATATAAGCAGAGTTAGTGAAGACCTGCTTCTTCTACCGGAGCGTGCTAGATGGCGTTAGCAAAAATTTCCATTCTATCCGCGGGAATTTTTTAATATTTTCTATAATAATTTTCTATTATAGTTTAATAGTTTCTTAAATGTAAGCAAAAAAAAAGAAAAAAATAGGAGTCTTTATGAAAAAATTAACAAATCGTAACGTAACTATTTAATCTAAATAATTCGTGTATGACACGACCGCTTAAGGCATGCTCATTTGGATTTTCCAAACTTTTTTGTATATCTATTTTTAGTAGATTCAGTAAATCAGGAGACACGGTAGTATCTCGCGCCAAGTACACGTTAAAGAGATACAAATACATGAGTGATCGGGTACTAGTTCCCTGATTGGGTACTGGGTTTCTAACCTTAGATTTATTTTTTTATACTTATAAGGAAAAAAAAATCAACTTACCGAATAAAAAGGCCGCAAACAGTGCAACAGGTACTATACAAGCCAGATCAATGAGGTATCCGAATACTAAATTACCAACAAGCGCACCCAATCTACCCATGGTAAGAGATAATGCTGCTGCCATTACCCTGATGACATAAGTAAAATATTAACCCTGATAGCCAAGTTGGCCGCAACTTGTCAACAACCTACTGCCGCAACTTGTCAACAGCCTACTGCCGCAACATGTCGCCAGGTCGGCCGCAAAAGTTGGCATTTCCATAAGTTGTCGGTAACTTTCCGAGGAACTTATCAACAACTTTCAGCTCGTGTAACTGTTGCCGACAACTTATCTACAAGTTGCTCAGAAACTTGGTGACAAGTTGCGGCAGTAGATTGTCGCCAAGTTTCTGAGCAACTTGTAGTCAACAGTTACACGAGCTGAAAGTTGTCGACAACTTGTCGTCAAGTTGGTCGCAACTCAGGTACATTAACTTTCTGATCAGAAACTCTGGCTATCAGGGAAATTAATTATCCCTGATAGACAGACTCTGATCAGAAAGTTGGTGTACATTAGTTGCGACCAACTTGACGACAACTTTCAGCTTTTGTACCCAAATAGCCAGTTGAGCTCAACCAGCAGTAAAATTAAAGCAGATATTTCACGTCTATATGAGATCAAAAATTGACTTCGATGAGAACACTCTAGACGATCAACATTTTAACTCAAAAATTGACATGAAACATTTGACATCTCGATGAGCTCTGATACATATAAAAAATTTAATTTCTATTTTTTGCTCTCTCTTACACGTAAAATTACATAAAAACTTGATGTAAAATAGCAGCTTTTATTTTACGTCAAATTTATATGTTATTCTGCTTAGATTTTTTATATATACTGTACGTCATCGAGATGTCAAAAGTTTAATTTCAATTTCTGAGCTAAAATTCTGGTTTCCTGAGCTGAAGGCAACTTGCCGTCAACTAATGCAATGCCAACTTTTGCCACCAACTCTCAGAAAATTGCTGTCAACTTATGGAAATGCAAATTTTTGCGGCCAACTTAGCGACAGGTTGCAGCCAACTTGGCTACCAGAGTATTTTTTCATCTTAAAAAAAAGACTATTTACCTTAAATTAGTTGGAAACATATCTACTATAACACAGTAGACAAGGGAAATTCCTAGGGAAGTGAGTGCTTCAAATACACACGACAGTATTAAATTTTGATCAGAATTCACAACGTAGTAAAATCCAATGGTAATAGCACCAGAAATTATCAATGAAACAACTGAAAAATTATGGATATGTTGTATAGATATCGCATTACAATTCATTAATTATTAATTTAAAAAAAAATAATTAATTGCATACTCACTGATGAAAAGTTTGGCACCGACTTTATGAATGAAAATGGGAAGTATTATAGAGCCTGGCAAACAAGCAAGACCGATATAAACAGTATGAAGATACACATCAGGTGTAATCACTGTTCCACATCCATAAGAATCAAATTTATCAGTAGCATTATGTGAAATAGATGAAACTATGCATACTGAAGTTGTTTCGCCGGGATGCTCAGATTCAAACTCTTCAAATCTATAAAATAATTTCGATGTTTATTTGGAAAAACTCTATAGAATATATGTTTTAATTTATATTGATTTTTATGACCTTTGAGTCATATTGTGAAAAATTTTTGTTTCAATTTTTTTATTTTGTAGTGTCAACCCGTGTAAAAAAAATTGTTGAAAAAAGGTTAAAAAAGTGTTGACTATTCTAAACTTCAAAACTTGACACAATGACGAACTTTTTTAAAACGATTTTCAAACTTCTAAAAATGCACAGAAGAAAACAATTGACTTAATACTACAAATTAACATTTTTTAGTGCAAAATACGTTCAGAAAAAACGGATTACGAACTATTTCTGGCCATTTTTCGTTTTAGCATATTTTAATAATATTAAGACATTTATTGATTTCACTCTTGAATTTTCAAAAGTTTAAAAAATGTTCAAAAAAAGTTCGTCGTTGTGTCACGTTTTGAAGTTTAGAATAGTCAACACTTTTTTAACCTTTTTTCAACAATTTTTTTTACACGGGAATTACAAATGTTAGTTAAGTTTTTATACTCTATTATTTTAATTAGAACAATAATTAAAAATCAGTTAAACTGTTGAAGATAATGAGTTCTAATACCAAGAACCCGGATCGAAAAATTTGATTTGTTTTAAATCAAAATAAAATTATAAGTTATTTCTACTCAATTTTACTTTTTATTTGTATTTAATTAACATGTAATTTTTCGTCTGGTTTTGGTCGCTTCTACATTGAAATCAGACTTTTTTCTTATAATCTATTGCCCTGGTTAAAAATATTGATTGAAAATAATTGAGAAGCGGTCATTCCATGCAAACTGTATATTTATATATACAAACAAAAAAATTGAAATCAATTGAAATTATTGAAAAAAATTCGAATTTCATCACTTTTAATTCTTTTCAATCAATATTTTTAAACAGAGTGCCTTCTTTGGGTTTTATCCAGACCACAATTCGATTTTTGCTGCCCATTATTTTTATTAGTCTGTTTTTTATCGTCTTTGGATCAAAAACAGCTCAAAATTTTTATAAAAATTTAAAGACAGACCAATTAGTCCAAATACAATCTTCTTAGACTAAAACCAGATCAAATTTTTCGACCCGGGAATGATCCCTATCTAAAAATTCTCATAGAATCCATTCAAATTTGACAAAAACTGCATAGAAACTAATACAGTCTATAGGATTCTATGCGGTTTTAGTCGCATTTGAGTGAATTCTATGGGAATTTTTGTACAGGGTTACTATAAAAGAAGAAACATTGAAACATCCATAAGTACCGAAAAAAATAATCGCTAGCTGCTAGCGATTTTTTTCTTTAGCAGGTAGCGATTAAAAATCGTTAGCTGCAAGCGATTATTTCGCTAGCTGCTAACGATTTTTCCTTTAGCAGGGAGCAATTAAAAATCGCTTGCTGGAAGCGACTTTTTCGCTAACACTTACTTATTGGTTCTTTGTATAAAAAAAATTTAAGCATCGGTATAACTCGAAAATAAAACAAATACTATTATACAAGGAACAAATAAGTAAGTGTTAGCGAAAAAATCGATTCCAGCAAGCGATTTTTAATTGCTCCCTGCTAAAGGAAAAATCGCTAGCAGCTAGCGAAATAATCGCTTGCACACTGGGAAAAAAAATACTTTTATCAAGAACATTTACTTGAGACAAAAACATATATTCTTGATAATTTTCAAGAATATATAATTTTGTCTCAAGAATTCGTAGAATTAAAGGAAATAATTTTTATTTAATTCAAATAAAGCTATTTTTTTGTTTACTCATAATATAATATCAAATTCATACAATAACAAAAATAAATTTGATGCTCTTTTCTCAAGAAATTGATAATTAATAATAATAAAATGAATATTTTTAACGGATTTCTTGAACCAAGAAATTCTTGTTTGGAAAATAGTATTTTTTTTTCTCAGTGCAGCTAACGATTTTTAATTGCTACCTGCTAAAGAAAAAATCGCTTCCAGCAAGCGATTTTTAATCGCTACCTGCTAAAGTAAAAAATCGCTAGCAGCTTGCGATTATTTTTTCAGTGAGTAATCATTGAACTTAAAAAATTATTTAACTGAATATTGTTATTTTTTACCTCGTAAATAACTCAGGAAACCACACCATAAGTGTGTAGTAACTGCTCGTAAGCCCAAATTGTATTGCGCAAGCAAGAGCAGTATTACGAAGATAAGGAGGTTTACATAATGCTTTTGTGAGTTCCCAAACTTCTGAACAAAGAACTTTTAATTCTTTATGTTTATGTAACCTCAGAGACCTTGTACTAATATCTTTTGGATTTGACTTTTCTTGTAATGATTTCACCTTAAAAAAAAAACATATGTTTATATCATAAAATATAGATCAGACAAGTGTGCGCTGTGGGTAAGTGTGCGCACACTTGCCCCACATTACGCGTATTGTACCATAAAATAAATTATTTGGAAATGAGTAATTTCTTACAGGATATGATTCCATTTCTTGTCCAGTGTTTTGGGAATAGATCCATCTAAAAACTTCTAATGCTTTATCAGTTTCGCCGCACTCGAGAAGAAATTTCGGGCTCTCGGGAAAGGCAAACAGCCAGAGCGATAGTGTGAGTGAAGGAAGTGCACATAGAGCAACAAAGAGATTCCATGATTTAAAATAAAAAGAATCGGATGAATAAGTAAAGTCTAGCGGTACTATCAACCAAGCAATCAACGGCAAGGCAATAACACCAATAGTCCAAAACATTTCCATCCAGCATAGTATTTTCTCACGATATTTCGTAGGTTGAAATTCGCCCAAGTATGGGAAGCATATTCCCATTGCTCCAGTTATCCTTAATATATGAATAAATTATTTAAATTATTACTTTGATAAATAGTTTAAAAATTGTTTGGTTAATAATTTATTACAAATTATTGAAGAAGTAATTTTCATTGCCTTAACCCGAGTCAAAAAACAAATTCGGATTTAAGTCTCAAAGTTCTCAATGAGGTTTTTGAGGATCAATTTTTAATTTGAAGATTGACAACAGTATAGAAAGTTATCCTAGTTTAGTCCTCAAAATAGTAGTTACGACCCTTTTTACCACTTTGAGGACTACACTGGAGTAACATAATCTGGATTAGAGCCTCAAAATACTCAAAACATACAGGAATAATTTTATCCGCATTTGAACCTCAAAAGTTTTATTTATGATCTCAGACGAGATGTACATATCAGACCGTATCGTAAAGACCTGAGCTGGTTATCAGTCAAATACCGTAGAATGTACTTCATCACCTGTCTTTTGTATAAGTCGTTGAGTGTTGGCAAGCCAGACTATCTGCGGAACTTGTTTGTTGAAGAAGTAGACGTCAGACGTTCGGATAGGCTAGCAGTGAAGAAACACACTTCTTTCAAATTACCGCGCTTTACGACGACTTATTTGGAACGCTCATTTTTGGTGACTGTGATAAGAGTATGGGAAGAATTACCTAGTGATATAGTAAACTCAAATAGTCTCGAAGTATTTAAGAACAAAATTTATGATTATTTTTTAGAGCTGGAGTTTTAGACTGATTTAAAGATGTATAATCATTTCAGTGAAGTGGAGTGAATTGTTGAATATTTTCTGAATATTGTTTCTCTTTTTATTTTTTGTACTTATAGATGCTGCCTTGTGCAGATCCCTAGCAGACCTGATTTACCGTAAATTTACGGTAATTTTACCGTAAATCTACCGTAGAATACCGTAAAATTCGAGTAGATTTACCGTAAATTACGATAAAACCACCGTAAATTACGGTAAATCCACCGTAATTTACGGTAAATCGGTACTTTACGGTGGATTACCGTTAATTACGGCGGGTATACCGTAAATTTACCGCCGAATACGATAAATCTGCCGTAAAAAATTCGGGTGGATTACCGAATTACCGTAATTTACGGTGGATTACCGTATTTCCGTATTTTACGGTAAATTCGCCGTAATTTACGGTGAATCCACCGTAATTTACGGTAAATCGGCATTTTACGGTGGATTACCGTAATTTACGGTGGATTTACTGTAATTTACCGTAATTTGGGTCCGTGAGGGATTGCTTTGTATTATGTATAATTATTAATGTTTGTAAAGTTGCCATTTGGCCTGTGCCTTGGCATTAATAAACCTAAATCTAAAAGTCTCATTCGACGTATTCTCTCCCGTCCCTTTTTCTATCTAAAATTCTTCAAAGTCCGAACTTATAACTTTTCATTCGTTGAGGATTTTGAGGCCTTAGTTATAATTTAAAATCGATAAATTATTCGCATTTAGACCTCATAGTTCTCATTAAGATTTTTAGTACTAAAGTAGAGTTACTTTCTGGGCGGTAAATAAAACATCAAAGAAATTGAAGCTTTTGAGGACTAAACTATAGCTTGTTTTTTGACTCGGGAAGTTTATTATCATCGTAAAATTAAAGTGTTAAAATAGCTTACGCAAATCCGTTGAAGAATCTGAAGATCAAAAAAGCCCAGAAATGTTGAACAAAAGAAGACATAACTCCTACTATTCCATCCATCATTAAAGTTGCGATAAGAACCACTTTACGACCTTTCGTATCAGCCAGGCATCCCCAAAAATATGACCCTATTACCATTCCTGTATACAAAAATTTTATAAATAAATAAAAAATAAAAATAAATTATCCTTTAAAAGTAATTAATCATTAGGTCATTATTCATAACACAACATTAAAAATCTTGAAGAAGCCTCTGAACTTTAAATTTAATGTGGCTTCCACAATCAATAATTTATTTTCTGGGTCGAGTTTATAGACAAGAATTATTTAAAAGGCATTGAATTAATAATAAACCTATTATTCGATAGATAAATATTGTATAACAATTATTAAGGTGTTTATTGTAACAATTGTAAAATTTCCAGTGATGTAATATAAAATTACCGAACATGGGTGATGCCGTGAGCCATCCTTTGGATGTTGAATCCATTTGAAGGTCGCATTGTGCTGCAGGTAGAACGAATGATATTATTGTTACTCCTATCGCTGTATCCATGTAAATTAGGCCGCAAATAGTCAGCAGCATGTAGTGGAATTTCCCAAAACCTGTAAATTATTTATTTAAATATTTTTTTTTATTACTAATAGATTCCCATTGGAAGTCGAGGTAAAAATCTACATGGGAATCCATACTGAATTTCCATATGGCTTTGGTATAGTGTGGATTTCCTTAGGAACCCATATGAGAATCTGTAGCGGGATCTATACTGGATTCCTATATGGTTTCCTACGGGAATATTAATCTGTTCTCTTATTCATATTCACGTATTTATAGACGATAGACATAGAAATCCAGATATCCGGGTACCTACAGTTTCATACATGGATTCTTATATTAATCCATACTTTTCTATATGGATTCCTATGGGTTCCCATGCAATCTCACATGGATTTTTTTGATAGGGTATTTTATTATTTTCATTTAGAATAAATCTCTTTTATATAGAGAAGGAGGGGGCAAAGTAGGCCCCTTAAAATTTTCAGAACTTCAAAAAATATGGGGGCAAAGTGGGCCCCTCAAAATTTTCTATACGCCAATAAATTCGGACGGATAATAAACTTATCGAAATTTCTTATATAATGAGGGCTAAATAGACCACCAAAACTGTTCATTAAATATAATTTATTAAGAAAGCTAGAGATAAAAAAATTACGTTTAAAAGTTATATCGCAGCAGACTATTAAAATTACTTTTATATTATTAAAATACAACTGTTTTATAGTTATTCGCAAATATCACACGTGTAAAGGATAAAAAATATCAAATCCGAAATTTTTTGGAGGGCCCACTTTGCCCCTAATTTTCGATTTTTCAATTTTAATGGATGCAGCATAATGAAGTGAAAATAAGTATCAAGGGTCTAAAAAATAAACGCGTAAAAAAAATTAATGATATTATAATTATTTTCCTTAAGGGGCCCACTCTGCCCCCCTCTCCCCCAGATAGCAAAATGACGTCTTGATGAGTTCTGAATGAGTTCCTATTTATGATTTTGACGTCTTAAAAACATGTTAAAGAAGTCTTTAAGAAGTTCTCAAGATGTCGAATGCGCCACCTAGCGAACTCAGTAAGACGTCTTTAAAAAGAGTTCTCAAAGAGTTATTTTTTCTGACTCCGCAAATAAGACTTCAGAATGAACTTACTATGACGTCTTAAGAAGTTCCTAATTTTGACTTCATTTTGACTTCAAAAAAGTTAAAAAAAGAATACATTAAGACGTCACAAAACTGACGTCTTATTTATGGAGTCTCCAAGAACTCTTAATTAAGAGTTTTTAAAAATGACACCTTTAAGAAGTCATTATAAGACTTCTTGAAGACTCCTTCAAAAATGTGTCGTAAAGCAGTCATTCGGACTTGAATGCTGTCTGTGCCCCTATTGTTTATTTTTAATATTTTTTTTTTTTGCTTTTTTTAGTAATTCATTCCATTTTTGATACTTTTAATAACACCTTTTTTTGTTGATAAGCAACTGTTTTTAAATGGTACTAATGAATGATCAAGGCTAATTTTTACTTATCACATAAAACAAATATTTTAATTCATAATTCCAGAATAAGCGACAATATTTATGAAGATAATATTTAAAACGTTTGAGTAACAATTCCTTTATTAGTATACCAAAGGGGTTTTACACACTCGAGTTTATAAATAATTTTATTAAAAATTGTTTACTTATAAACGTGAGAATTTCTTATCACATTACAATATTATTTAAAAAATAACTCAATTGATTCTTAATAATTAATTAATTATTTGCAAATAAATTCTTATCAATTAACTTCACTCGTCATATATTTTAATTTTTAACGAAAGTATTATCAGTATTTATATCTACATATTCTCGGCGGCGACTATATTTACGTATTCTCAAAAACATCGTAAATAATATCATTAAGGTCTTAGAAGAAATAAAATATTTTGTTTAAAAAAAAATACTTCTTGCCGCTGTATTACGTTACAAATTACAATGTTATATGCAATTGAAAATCACGTAAGTAAATAAAGTGTCAGAGATTTAATTATGGCGCCGATAAGACAACTTTTTCAAACGTATGTTTAGTTAATGGCGACATCTGACACGTGATGACAATAAAACACGAGTTGATTCTTAATTACATTATTTGACATATGAATTATTTACAAAATTTTTTTTTTTAATCACGAGGTTCTGTTAACTGTATGCCTCATTATTTAAATAATAATCTATTATTAAGCATAATAATTTTTTTTTTTTATACCATTATTTGTCTGTATAAATTTTATGAACAGAAAAAATAATATCGTTTTTTTTTTATTATTTTAATCGATAAAAATTTTTCATATATCGATGACAGGAATAATAACCGATAAAAGTAATTAATTCGATAATTTGATTGAATAAAAAATTTAATCTATATCTTACCTGTGACGGTGATGGCATGTTCGAAGTCGGCACCTCCGTCGGCCAGGAAGTCGAGCCCTATTAATAACAATTAAAAAAAAAAATATTAATTAAGATTAAAAATTTTTATTTTGTATCAATTGATTATTAATTTGATACATTTATTATTTTTCATAGATACAAGCACTAAGTCAACGGTCTTTCTGAGCTTGGGTTCGAAACCAACTCACAGCTGACTATAAAACCGTGTCAAATTTAATTATAAATTTTAAAATCTGTCAAATAATAATTTTTTTTTTTAAATTTAATAATTGATACGAGCAATATCACTATTAAATTTAAAAAATACGCAGAAAAAAAGGATTTCTTGCCGCAAAAAATTTTAATTTGCACCAAGAAATTTTATGCATTATCAATAAAATACAAAAATTGTCTTGGGGCGAGAAAAAATTTTTTTGGTCAAGAAATAATTCCTTGCACCGAGTAATTTTTTTTAGTTCTAAATAAATTTTTGTTTTCAATTCACAATGCAAAAAATTTATTGGGGTAAGTAAAAATTTTCTTTAGGCGAGTAAAGATTTTTTGTGTCAATGAATCCTTTTTTTTTCTATGCACACTTTTTTGGCTTTGAGAAGCTTCCTAAGACCAAAAGGGAGTAGAAAAATCTGTCATTTTGGAATAAGTAACGCGATATAAATAATATAGCTATATATTCAGTGACATTCAGTCATATTTAGTGACAGAATAATTAAAGTATTAATTTATTTAAAGAAAATAAATACGATCGTCTTTTTTCCCGCGTAATTTAAATGTAATTCGAATGATATAGATAAATCTATTTATCTCAATACTTGGCAATTAAAAAGAGTTTAAAGTATGAAAAGGCACAAATTCAAGTCAAGACCTATCTAATGACACTAATTTCAATAATATTAACTAATTCTATCACATAGATATGGCGGGAACAAAATTTTCTTTATTCTCTTAATAATATATATAAGCACTAAGCTCTTCACGTATAATTGAATAATTAAATTTTAATAATTTTAGCCTAATAGTTTAAAATTTAAATTAATATCAAAATTCTAAAATAACTCAATAATTAACTACACAGAAAAAAATAATTTCTTGGCGCAAGAAATATTTTGTATTATCAATTGAAGACAAAAATTTTTCTTGGCTGAAGAATTTTTTTCTCGCCTAAAAAATTTTTTTCTTGTTTCGAGAAAATTTTTTCTTACCCAAAGAAAAGTTTTGTTTTCACTTTATAATACAAAAAATTTCTTGGGTCAAGTAAAAATTTTCTTAGAACAAGAAAAAATTTTTTGCGCCAAAAAATCCTTTTTTTCTGTGTACGTTTTAATTAAAATTAGAAAAAATTTATGTATGATTTACTTAGTGTCAATAAAGTTTAATAACATTTTATAAAAAATTAAATAAGTCTTTGTTAGAGTTTTTAAAAATGTTCTGTTTTTAATATCTTAATAACTGATAAAAAAACCTACGACTTTTGTATAACATGTCAAAAACAAATAGAATAAAATAATTACTAACCCATGGCTATATCCGGCGATTCCGTAGTGCTCCGTGATAAATAATGCGTTTGAAATTGGGGTGCAAGGTGGGAGTAATATGATCCTTCTGGTTGATGTAAAACAATGTCTGATTCTTGATCGTGTTCCACGGTTTTGTCTTTGCCAACCACTCCCCTCACTCATTGGTGAGCAACTGATATCTGATTGTGGATTTTATCTCACAGCGAAATTACTCTCTCCGTTTAATTTAATAAACAATTATTTTCAGTAGATATTCACAATGTAATTTATATTTGAATTTAACTGTGAACGCTAGACGATAGTGATGACGACTATTCTTCACGTCTTACTTTACAACTTTAAACAAATGAAAAATTTAAAATCTTAATATCGTGTAAGAATAACTTTTATACCTGACAACTCAGTCACGTGATGAGTTCAAAAAGGGCCATTTCGAGTTTTGTTGACACTCACTAATCTTTAATAATGATAAGAATGTTTGGGTTCTTCTATTATAATATTAGATTACTTTTAAACATAGAAAATTCTCAGAAAATATATACTACACTTCAAAATTTATTTAATAATAAAACTGTTGTGATAATTTTTAGTAAGGGCTCTGATAAATTTTACTGACAAAATTTATATCATCTAGTTTGTTAGCTTTACAATCTTTATAAATAATTTGATGATACTTTGTATATATATAAATATATTAGACTGGGCCAAAAAAATCGACTATTTTTTTTTTTTTGACGATACTGTGAAAATATTATTTGGGATGACAAAAAAAAAATTATTGTGAAAATTTGAGCCCTTAATATTGAAATTAAGAGATGTATCATCGCAATTTTTGATTTTTTTTTAATGAGCGGGTTTTTGTCTCATAACTCTCAAACCATCGAGATAAACGAAATCGACTTAGATACATTTTTTGAAGGAAATTTGATGCACTACAAAAAAGGTTTGATTGAAATTTTTCGTCAGATAAACCGTTTCCTTATAATCGTGCTTTGATCATTGGTATGATTTTAAAATTTGAGATTTAAAATTTAAGATTATTGAAGTCGTTTTACATAACTTCAACCCTGAATAACTTTTGAAGGAGTGAATTTAGCGAAAATTGTTAAGAGACCTTTTATGTAGAACATTCAATTTCCTTTCAGAATATCGATTAGTTTTCTCCGGAAACTTATTTTTACATATATTACAAAATTCAAAAGTTGAACAATCAAATTTTAAAATCATACCAATGTTCAAAGCATGATTATAAGGAAACGGTTCATCTGATGAAAAATTTCAATCAATCCTTTTTTGTAGTGCATCAAATTTCCTTCAAAAAATGGACCCAAGTCGATTTCGATTATCTCAATGGTTTGAGAGTTATGAGACAAAAACCCGCACATTAAAAAAAAATCAAAAATTGCGATGATACACCTCTTAATTTCAATATTAAGGGCTCAAATTTTCACAATAATTTTTTTTTTGTCATCCCAGATAATATTTTCACAGTATCGTTAAAAAAAAAAAATAGTCGATTTTTTTGGCTCAGTCTAATATATATTATAAACTATTTTGAATAAACAAAAAATAATACGTATATAACTATTGTACAGTACAATACTTACGTATTAATAAAACTGATGATAAAATTACTTAAATCATAGGTTTTGACTTTTACCATAGATAATTATTTTCACTAGATTATAAATGTCCTATTAAATAAAATATCTTAATTGACATTATCATTTAAAAGTATAGAAATTATTTATAATAGAGAGTATTTAAAATTAATAATATTAAGAAATCATTACTATCACAAATTTTTTGTTTCTTTTTGCCTAAGGGTATAATTTTAAATATAATTTGAATTAGGTGACAAATAAAACGACCTTAATAATTAAATATTTTACTTAGTTTAGTTGAAAACGTTACAATTAACAAATACTATGTAAAATAAACTTAAAATCGTAAACATTAAAAGTGTTAATCATAAAATGTATGACGAAATAATATGTGTAAATATAAGTTGCTGCAAATCTTGAGATACAACGAGAACAATGATACTGATTGTTTAAATACCAACATAAAAATTATGTACTTTATATTTTATTTATTATTATTATTATTATTATTATTATTATTATTATTATTATTATTATTATTATTATTATTATTATTATTATTATTATTATTATTATTATTATTATTATTATTATTATTATTATTATTATTATTATTATTATTATTATTATTATTATTATTATTATTATTATTATTATTATTATTATTATTATTATTATTATTATTATTATTATTATTATTATTATTATTATTATTATTATTATTATTATTATTATTATTATTATTATTATTATTATTATTATTATTATTATTATTATTATTATTATTATTATTATTATTATTATTATTATTATTATTATTATTATTATTATTATTATTATTATTATTATTATTATTATTATTATTATTATTATTATTATTATTATTATTATTATTATTATTATTATTATTATTATTATTATTATTATTATTATTATTATTATTATTATTATTATTATTATTATTATTATTATTATTATTATTATTATTATTATTATTATTATTATTATTATTATTATTATTATTATTATTATTATTATTATTATTATTATTATTATTATTATTATTATTATTATTATTATTATTATTATTATTATTATTATTATTATTATTATTATTATTATTATTATTATTATTATTATTATTATTATTATTATTATTATTATTATTATTATTATTATTATTATTATTATTATTATTATTATTATTATTATTATTATTATTATTATTATTATTATTATTATTATTATTATTATTATTATTATTATTATTATTATTATTATTATTATTATTATTATTATTATTATTATTATTATTATTATTATTATTATTATTATTATTATTATTATTATTATTATTATTATTATTATTATTATTATTATTATTATTATTATTATTATTATTATTATTATTATTATTATTATTATTATTATTATTATTATTATTATTATTATTATTATTATTATTATTATTATTATTATTATTATTATTATTATTATTATTATTATTATTATTATTATTATTATTATTATTATTATTATTATTATTATTATTATTATTATTATTATTATTATTATTATTATTATTATTATTATTATTATTATTATTATTATTATTATTATTATTATTATTATTATTATTATTATTATTATTATTATTATTATTATTATTATTATTATTATTATTATTTTTATTAATATTAATATTATTATTATTATTATTATTATTATTATTATTATTATTATTAGTTTTATTTTTATTTATTGAAACATTTATAATTTCATTACCAAGAATTCTTGTCAATAAAAAAAAAAATCAACCAGGGAATTATTATCTACTGGTTGTCGATAATCATCAGTGGTACTTAGTCGAAAAAAAATTATGAATAGCCTTGTCTTTTAATAAATTTTTCGATTTACTTTGATGTTAATCGATCTGACTAAATATAACTCATTGATAATTCTTAAACACTTATACAGATAGAGGTTATTGATCGATGATTTATTAAATATCATAAATCAGTCAATGATTTCAGCTTAGATTATTAAATTTATAAATTAATAATTTATTTAAGAATCATAATAAATAAAACTGCGTAAGAAGAAAAACGATCTTTGAACGCACGATTTAAACCTGATAATTATACATTTGTTATGAATCATAATAAACAATGAAAAACGAAATCGGCATAAGAAAAAAGTAGTTCTGATTCTTATGCTAGCATGGTAACCATTACTATGTTACATAGTAACGAATTTTATGAAAATCCTGTGTGAATTCGCTGGAAAAATCTGAAGAATTGGGATAAAAATATGAATGATAGCTTATTTGATGCGGAATCAAATTTTGAGCGAGATGTGTTTTTTATTTTTTTTATTTATCAAAATTTCGATTTTTTATTAACAAAAAACATAAACAAAATAAAGAATTTTAGATTTTTGTTAATAACTCAATAACTGAAAGAGATATCGAAAATCTAAAAAAAGATCTTTTAAAAAGAGGAAATTTTTGAAAAAAGTCTTTACTCCCGGAACTCTAGCTCTATAAACAATAATTTTTATTTGATGTTGAAAATCGGATTCCGCGCGGCTGCTGTCACATTAAATTTTTAATTCTATTTGATTCAGATAAATTCTGTTAATTCGGTACCTAACTTAAAAATGAATTCTGTCTAATTCGGCAGGAAAACCAAAATTTGTCCAAATTAAAACGAATTTAAATAATTCTATTCGGCTTAATTCTGATTAATTCGAAAATAATTCTCCAATTTCTGGTTCTGAATCCGAATTAAACTGAATTAAAACGAATTTGAAATTTTTAAATTGGTTTTATTCTGTTTAATTCAAATTCAAATTTTCAATTCAGTTGAATTCTGTTTTGTAGAATTCGACAGAATATCACAGAATTAAAATTTTTAATTCGGTCGAATTCAGTTTAATTCTGATTAATTCGAAAATAATTCTCCAATTTCTGGTTTTGAATCCGAATTAAACTGAATTAAAACGAATTTGAAATTTTTTAATCGGTTTTATTCTGTTTAATTCAAATTCAAATTTTCAATTCAGTTGAATTCTGTTTTGCGGAATTCGACAGAATATAACAGAATTAAAATTTTTAATTCGGTCGAATTCAGTTTAATTCTGATTAATTCGAAAATAATTCTCCAATTTCTGGTTTTGAATCCGAATTAAACTGAATTAAAACGAATTTGAAATTTTTAAATCGGTTTTATTCTGTTTAATTCAAATTCAAATTTTCAATTCAGTTGAATTCTGTTTTGCGGAATTCGACAGAATATCACAGAATTAAAATTTTTAATTCGGTCGAATTCAGTTTAATTCTGATTAATTCGAAAATAATTCTCCAATTTCTGGTTTTGAATCCGAATTAAACTGAATTAAAACGAATTTTAAATTTTTAAATCGGTTTTATTCTTTTTAATTCAAATTCAAATTTTCAATTCAGTTGAATTCTGTTTTGCGGAATTCGACAGAATATAACAGAATTAAAATTTTTAATTCGGTCGAATTCAGTTGTTTAATCAGTGATGTAACATAGCAATGGTCACCATGCTAACATAGGAATCATAACTATTTTTTTCTCTCCGTGCAGATCATTTGACACAACTTAAAATTATATAACTATAAAAATATATTTCTGTATAAAAATTATGATAAAAAAATTAAAAGAAAAAAAAAAGAAGATAAGTACGTGTTCACTAAATAGATTATTATCAACGTAATAATCAATATTTAAAATCAAGTGTTTGTATCTGAATTTTTTTATCTGATTTTTAATCATTACTTTAAAATATATTCAAGACAATTTTTTTTAGAAATAACGTTTTATAATCACTATCATTTGTCTCATATAAGCTACATATTGCATTAAATAATTATCAACTAAATTATCATGTCGAATATCTTTGATATACAATACACAATACACGATTTCCTTATTGCATATGACGTACTTGAACTTGAAATATTTTTCAGCGCGTTAAGCTTAAACAGTAAATCCCCTTTTAAAATGTCTTTATTTAAATACGTATGCAAATAAATAAATTACCTTTAAGTAATTACGTGAATCACTTAATTAGTCACTCACATCATATTTATAAATTATATTTATTAAAATTAACCAAAACAAACGCATTTAAAATTTTTTATTTTATTATTAACACGCAATATTTATTTTGCAAACAAATTAATCATTTATTTATTTATTAGTCAATTAATTATAATAAATAATTATGAGTTGATTCATAATCACACTTAACACTGGGTATTATAAATATTAAAAATATCATAAATAATTTAATTATATTATTAATTAATTAATTAATTAATTAATTAATTTAGTAGTTTATTTATTATATAAGATGGTTTATTTTCTGTACCAAACACTCGGTGGTTGTTATATAAACATTTAATAAATAATAGTCTACAAAAAAATAAATAAATAAATATCTACATATATATTTATATAATTCGTGTAATTATTCGTTAGTGTAATAAACTATTTAAAAAATTACCTTTAGTTTTGAGTTAAAATTTTTTTTTTACAGATTAAATAATAACTATTATTTATTTTGTTATTTAATGATGAATATAGGGAAGGAAATAGTGGCGAGGGAGCTCAGAGACAGCGCGACTTTAATTAGAACTCAAGCCAAGGGTAAGAACAACTGTTATTGCCAAGAGGGAAAGAGTAAACGACATGTTAAAAGTACGTCAGCAAGTTTCGAGACGGGTAATTCTAATTTTGGCCACTTTGTCCGAATTTATATTATACATCTTACCAATCAGTGCAAGTAAGTACCTGCGAGACCTATTTTATACAACTTACTTATATATCTATAATTTAACAAACTAATAAATATTTTTTAGTATCTACAACATAATGCAACTCGTATGTCAATTTATATTTGACATGTGCCGGTTTATTTTCATAAACACGTGACTTTAATTTGTATAGATCATTGATTTCTCAACAAATCAACGATGATTAATGTTGAAAATAAAAATAATTTTTTTCGACGTTAAAAACAATTTTAAAATAAGATAACATTTAATTAATAATTATGAGTGCAATTAAAAATTAGTCAACACATTTAAACCTACCGAGCGTTTTTTCATGTCATGGATAAAAATCTTAGTGGCTAAGAATAAAAAACCTTGCATTGTGTGTGAAGATCAACTGTGCATACTTTTACGTCTTCTGATATATTTTATTGTTTTTCATTAAGCAATGATGCCAGAATTATACCAACGGAAATAATAATTTATTACAATAGTTTTTACTGTTGTTTTATGTACTTAGTAACTTATTTAATTGATTAATGTTATTATTTTATATAATAGGTTAAATGAATAGTAAATATTTATAAAACTGAGTTGACAAGTGAAAAAAGTAATTAATATTATATACAGTACTAAATGTTAAATACAGTACACGGAAAGAATTTTTTGATAAAAATTACTCTGTAATTTCGAGTAATCCTGGGCCGTTGCAAAAAATTGGTATTTTTCGTTTTAAATGTAATATTTTTTGTTCAAATATTAACGTTGCTTGACTATATTTTACTCTACTACTGAGTAATTTTTTAAAAGTCTTATATATAATCGATTATTGTGAATATCTCATCTTAATCTATTAATTTTTACTCCCCAATATACCATTCTTTTAAACCCATTAACTGTTTGATGAAAAACTGTTTATAACTCGAATAAATTTTCTCATCTATGGAAGTAATTTTTACTCTAAACTGTGGGGTAATATTTCAGTAGTCTCCGTTAATCTTCGGTTAATATCGGCTTCAATTAAATGTCTTTTATTTTGCTCGCGACAACTTACATGTTACGCACACAAACGTAGGCTTGGAAAAAAAGACGATCTCTGTATCTCTCTGTAACTTAATATTTGTTTTGAAATTTAAAAAAATTTGTATCTTTTCTTTTTCAACACAATACGACTAATTTTTTTTTTATTCTTTTTCAAAATATTTATTTTAAGTCAAATTTTAAGGCAATTAGATGATTTTTAGTTTTTTTATGGAAATTTCAGACTGTTAATTGTAATTTTTATTGTAATTCAATATAAATTTTATAAATTGAATCATCAACTTTTTATCATAACCTACGAGTAAAAATTGAATTAGAGAGAATTTATTTAGACAGCCGCTAGGTGTAATTTTTACTCGCAATTGTGAGTAAAAATTAATCTGATTGATTTTTACTCACTGAAAGAGTCAAATTTCGTTATTCGAAAGTAAAAAGTCGTAATGGCCCAAGATTACTCGATTTAGAGTAATTTTTAGAATAAATAACATGGCAATATTCATACGAAAATTCTTTCCGTGTATTAACAATTTAAGTTTAAAAATAAGTGCAATAATTGTGAGCTAATAAATGGTTGTTTTGAAAAAAGGCCATTCGACAGCCGAAATGGAAGTAGATTTCTTATTATTTAATCATAAATTATAAATATTAAATTTTTTTTTTCATACTAGGAATGGCAAGGTCGTTTTTAGAATCGACTTTGAGTTTTTGAAGACGATCAAGAATCGATTCTCAACATTCGACTTCTAGATAAATTAGTCCAAGAGCTGGTGACTCTTTAATGAAGTTTTTGATGCACTTCGAAATTTTGTACGGTACTTTCTTAAATTTGAAACAGTGAAAATAGTGACTATTCACTGTTTACTAGTGAAAAATATGTCACTAATTCAAACAGTGGTATACTTTTAACTAGCAATAAGTGACTATTCACTGCCAAATAGTGATTGTCACGTGATTTTCACTAATTCGTTTTTAGAGAGTAATACTTTCAGAAAAATGTATATCAGAAAAACTGTTTGATTTACGATCAGCGTAAAATTAAATGAAATTTAAGTAAATTTTGAAATTTTTTTAAATCAATAATTGGGTCGACGACCTCAGTGATTATGCATGGAATGCTCCATATGCAACTATAATTTCGATTTTACAGCATAATAATTTTTACTCAAAAATCGGTTAAAATCGACTTTCTGTGTCGATTAATCGATTTCAAGAATCGAAATGAACAGAGTCAAAGAGAAATAACTTTAGAATTGTTAGATTTCCAAGGTTAAATAAGACAATGTTTTTATCAGATTTTATTTTGTACCAAACATAGACTCACTGAAACTCGGTCTCCCGGAGACAGAAAGTATGTAAATAAGTATTACTTAACTTCACTATACGTAAGTTACGTATGTTAAAAACATATGAAAGAATGAACGATTTTGAATAACTCGTCATTTAATTACTGAGCTTATCAAAAATAAATACAAATCATTTAATTAATTATTTTTAGTCGTAATCGCTGATTTTCGTGTAGTTTTATTTATTTTTACTATTAAAAAAAATATTTTAAAATTTTTCTGACCTGAACCGGAAGTTTCCAGTTTTATTATATTATTTCGTAAATTATTTTATGAGCTCTACTTTAAAAATTCAAATAACAAGAATAATTATTATTATTACTAATATTATTATTATGAAATATTTGTCAAATAAGGCTTGTTTTTATTTTTAGTCGTTCATTTGAGCCTTGTATTTATCCACAATTTGTGTTACCATAAAATTTATTTGAAATCTTATTAAATTTATAGAAATAAAGTTATGAATACTTATTTCCCGATTTTTAAGAATTTATCAAGTATTCTTTCTTATACCAACAACAATATTTGATTAATAATGAGTAATTGATTATTTTCATATATTGTGACTTATTTAATCGTTAAATAATATGAACAGTCATTAGTGTTTTTGTGAAAAAAAAGTTGTAAACAAAAATAACTTTTTATCGTGATAAAACCATTTTTAATGGTTACAATGCTAATCAATTCTGCTAAAAATAATACAATGATTAATTTTCAAACTGTCGTATAGATAAGTCTGTTGATCGATAATTTATCAATTATTTTATAAGCTTGTTATTTGTTGACGTCTAAAAGCAATAAAGTTATAAATTATAATGGAGGTAATAATTTATAGCTAATTATTGGAATGGAACTAAAAAAAATGAACATCTGTGACCTCACACCATTGACTTTCTTTTTCATAATTAGCTATTAATCTATTCTAAAATAACCCCAAATAAACTGTAAACATATAGTTGGATTAGCGAGAGTTTGCGCTTCGGTTTTTTACCCCCACCGTCAAGACGCAATATCTTAGGTATTAAATTTAGATGGTGGGGGTCAAAACCGAAAATATCCGAAACGCAAACTTTCGCTAATCCAACTATAATAGTTATTTTCGATACGTATGCGGAACGGTAGGGATTCTGACGGCTTGAAGTGAAGTCACGAGTTTGAGGCTATGGTCGCTTTCTTATCAAGACCGGATATAGTACGAGGTCTTGATGAGAACGTATCCATAACCTCAAACGCGTGCCTGCACTTCAAGTCTGTCAGGGTTCCTACCTTTGAGCATAAAGTATCGAACAAAATTTTTTGTCATATCAACGGCGGAAGTTGAATTTGAGAGAGAACCAGTAAAAAATGTTTTAAGTCGTGTAGGAATGTAGAGATAAATAGAGAGAGAGAAGTTACTTTTCGATACAAACTCGAGGAAAGTTAACCAAACTATAGATTGCCAGAAATCGTATAGTTCGCGCCCTCTGCATGTTGCTTGAAAATTCAACTTTCGCGTTTGATCTGACAAAAAAATAATTTTTTGTAATACCAACCGCGGAAGTTAGATTTTCGAGCTATACTTTGCCGGGGTAAAGTATGTGATTCCCGACCAACTATAGTTTAGTCACTTTTTCTCGCACACGTTTAGATAACTAACTCCTCGCTCTCTATGTATCTCTACATTCGCACACGTCCATTTAAAAATGCTACAGTTCATAAGAATTTCTTTTACTTTCACAATCGATCGCTAGCCCTGTTTAGAAAACCTCATAGAATCCAATAGATTCTCATAAGTTCCCATAGAAATTTTATAAGAATGAATGAGTTCTATGAAAAGTGTTATAGCTAAGGGCCTTATACTTACAGCTATAGTCATCCCAACCAAAGCTTGGGATTTTTTTCACACTACGGTTTCTTCCCCCACCCTTTAAATGCTAGTTTCAGTGGTTTGCACATGCGCACATTCGAAGGCGCATGCGCTTATTCTAATATCATGGTGGTAGGGGAAAGAACTGGTGGTGAAAAAATCCCAAGCTTTTATCGGGACGACTATAGAAGGTTCTATTTGTAATTTTACTCAGGAAAATAAGACACTTAATTCATGCAATCAATTTTTATTATTTTTACACATCCAATAATTCATGCAAATGAGTATAAAGTTTTATGAAAAATTTGTTAAAAATGTATACTTGATTGACTTTAAATAAAAACATTTAAAATAAATAAAAATAGTAAATTCTTTATTGTCAAATAGTTTTTTATGATTTGAAATCATTTAAAAATATGATAACGCCTTAATTATAAATAAAATCACAAATCTGTCAACAATCTTCAACCTATCAAATATTTTCTTGATGTCGTGAATAATAAATCTTAATGACAAATAAAAAAACTTGTATTATGTTTGAGGATCAACTTCGCATACTTTTTTGTTTGACGTATCTGGTTTCTGATTAGGTAAAAAAAACGCCAGAATACCACCGACTGAAATTATAATTATATAGTTTTACATGTTATTTTCACTGTAAGTATATGACATTTTACCTAATTAATTATATTATTTCTCTTTATATATATAAGTTATTGACTTACCTATGAGTTGACAAGTAAGGAAAATAATTAATATCATACAGTAGTTATCTATAAGATAACTGAATGTTGTGTTACCAATAATGGCACCACCTCGTGCACAAAGTGAGCCAAGTGCAGCTGCTGTTGCTCTATGAAAAATTTTAATTACTAGATTAATTTATTAACTTTTCGTACTGATTTAATGTCTATTAAATTGGAATTATTTTTAAAATACTAATGAGGTATTGATAGTGCAGGTCAAATATTTAATCGTAAGGAAGAAATATTAACAAATGGCTTCTGTGATTTATTAAACTATTACAGAAGAAAAATTTCATTAATTTATTGGGTGCTCTGAAATATTTAACATGAAAAATTTTCATCTATGAACTTTTTTGAAATTCTAATAAGAACATTAATAAAAAAAAACGATGTTGACAAATGATATGAACAGTTTATGAAGTAAATAAATGAATACATTATTAGGGGAGAGAAAGGCAAGACGACTCCCGTAAGGATTTTATTAGTTTATCATAAAACTAGCCGGCAACTTTTATCACGATCGACCAGAAATAAATTATCATAATTTATTTAATAACTCTCGACAGTTTAAAAAAAGAGGGTTAGGGGCATGTCGGCCTTAAGGCCTTAAGAATTCTTAAGACAATAAAAAAAAATTTTTCTGATTTTTGTCGGACTTTCTCCGAAAATAAATATAAGTAGTAAAATATATTGGAGCTAAATACCGCACACATATACATGTGTTTTGAACGTGTACTTGGCGCGAGACACTACCATGTCTCCTGATTTTTTATTTTCCTATTTTTCGAGTTCCCGATTTTCAAAATATATACGATAAAGCATTCGGCGCGATACCGAATTGGTCTGGGTTCGATTCCCAGATCGGGCTATCTATATTTTTCTCAATTTATCTATAAATTGTCTTATTGAGAAGGTTTGCATGTTTAGGTTTCCACTATATTTAAATGGTAAAGGAAATGTAATACAACTGCTAGGCTAATAAGCAAAAATTAATTATACGATTTTTGTCAGGGGTTCATATTGTCCCAGTCAGTGGACTTATTTTGGTAAACGATTCACCCTCTACTAAAAATGAAAGGGATTTTTTAAAAATAATATTTTATAATAGCCCTCTTCTCATAGAACTCATTCATTTTTATAAAATCTCTATGGGAATTTATGAGAATCTATTGGATTCTATGAGATTTTCTAAACAGGGAGGGTTACCATATAATAAGGTGTCGTCTTGTCCTTCTTCCCTATCCAAAAATTCCCATAGAATCCACTCAACTGCGACAAAAACCGCATAGAAACCAATACAGTCTATAGGATTCTATGCGGTTTTTGTCGCAGTTGAGTGGATTCTAAGGGAATTTTTGGATAGGGTTAGTAAAGAAGATATCTTTACTGAAATACATATAATTTAATTACCTTAGTTTAGTAGGAAATATTTCAACAACAACACAACAAATAACAGTGGAGCATATAGAAATAAGTGCTTGAAAAATGGAAGATAGTATAAGATTTTCTGTCGATGAACGTACGAAAAATAAACCAATCGTTGAACCGGCACAAATACCCATTCCGACCACTAAAACAAAGTGCATTATTAAAACAAAAATATCATAATTACTCAGTTAAATAAAAAAACGAATAATTACTTAATGAAATCTTGAATCCGATTCGATTAACGAAAATTGGAAAAAGCACAGCGATTGGAATAGAGGCAGCGCCTAATGTTAAAGAGTGTATATAAACTTGAGTATTTATTTCTGTACGACAATCTGGCATTTCTGCACTTTCATTCTGAAATAATAAGCTGCTGAAATTATATAGAATAGGTGAATAATGTTTGACAATTGCAATATTAAAACACTCACTAAAGTTGTGTTTTTGAATGTACTGTCGGAAACACGACATACACTTGCGTGCTCATTAGGATAAACCAATTCAAAGGCAGCAAATCTGTCAAATAACTCTGGGAACCACATCATTAATGTAAACATTGATGAAAAGATAGAAAACATTATTGTACAAACGAGCAATGTACGTCCAAGAAACGGCGGCCTTAAAAGAGCTCCAGTTTGTTGAAAAAGCATTTTTCTTATTTGAGAAAGTTTACTTTCATTTTGCTGTTCTTCAGCTTTTGGATTTATTAATTGAGAGATCGATGATATTCCATTACCATTGAGCTCAGTCTACATAATAATAATTTGTGAATTAATTTTGTACGGCGACCGTCTTTTTCTTCTCATGCAATAATTTCTTGCGACAAAATTTCTCAGCAATAATTTCTCAAGGCATATTTTCTCACCATAAATATGGTGAAATTATATATAAATTTTTTATAGCGCACAGTAAAAAATATTGTGTTAAAATCAACACAATCTGTGTGTTAGAAACGGTCCACACAATTTTTGTGTTATTTTTCAACACAGACTATTTGTGTTGAATTTCAACACAAAATTTGTGTTAAAATTTCAACACTTTTTTTGTGTTGATGTTAAAGTAACACTTAATAAATGTTGATAATATCGATTTTCATACTAAGTAACACTTTTAAAGTGTTGAAGAGTAAATCGATTAAAAATTTTAAAGTAACACAGAGAATTGTGTTGATTTGACGCAAAAAAATCAACACAAAAATTTTAACACGGACCGTTTTTAACACAAATACACAATATTTTTTACTGTGCGAGAAATTTTTGTGTCGGATCAATTTTTGTTTGAGTAATTAATGCTGAGAAATATTTGCATGAGAAATTATTCCGGATTTATAAAGGCAGGGAGCCATTTTGTACTTATTGTAAAAGTAATCACTTTGAAAATCCTTTTAAATATTTAAAAACATTTATTTTCTATTCGATCATCGATAAACAATTTTTAGAAGAAGTAGAACAATTTTCGAAAATAAGATTATTTTTCTTTAATTTGCGATGGAATGACTCGAAAATTTTTTAAGTTAATTTAGGGTAAATTAAAAAGCTAACTTATAATTTTTTAAATTTTAAAAAATAACTTGTATTAAGGGTGTAGTCTAGTTGGCTTTTTTTGAAAAATCCTTTTTGTTTTTTTTACATTTTTTTAATGTATATGTATCCAAGCATATTGCGCCATATTTTTATGGAGATCCGAGCAGTGTAAGTGTATTTTTCTGAATCTAAAGGTCAACAAACACGATTTTACGCGTATCGAATATGTGAACCGCCACACCCTGATTCAGAAATCTAATTTGGAATAATTCAATCCATGCTAAAGTTTATATCTATATATAGCCAATTTTGCCAACTTTGAATTGTTTCGGATCGTGTTTGAATTATTTCAAATTAGATTTCTGAATCAGGGCAGCTTGGACACATCAAGAGAGAGAGCAGAACGGAAGAAAGAAGGCCAAATTCTTCTACTTTGTACGGTGCAGGCATCGCAGATTTAATTTTGGTAAGATTTTTTTTTTTTATTTAAAACAACTTTAAACGCGTTTATCTTGAAACTACGTTTTTGCCGACGCTAATCACGATTTCTCCGGAACCCGTGGGCTGATCTTTCGGAAATTTTAACCACATATTCTACACATAAGTACTTTCTGAAGTGGCAAAATGAACTCAAAACCACTTAAATGAATTTTTTATTGTCACTTCTACCCCTTCAAATATTGTACTTACAAGATATTCCTCTGAAGATTTTCCGGTATTTTCTCGATACATTCTAGAAAGTACAAAAAATAATTCTTCATCTTTTCCAAACTCTGATAAATACTTTGGTGTTTCGGGTAAAAATAATAGCCATATAGCAGTAATCAAAGATGGAATTGAGCAAATCACATTAAAAAGATTCCATGAATGAAAGAAAAACCCACCGAAATCAGCACTTATATTCAAAGGAATAATCATCCATGCAAAAACTGTTGTGAAAGAAAAAGAAAAATCATACTTTAAATATAAAATAATTCAATTTAAGCAAATATTTGTTTTTAATTAATTTGTAAATTACGTGAAGCAACGAAAATGCCTGAAATAGTAGGTATTTCCATTGTTGATAATACTTTTTTTCTATATATCGCTGGTTGAAATTCACCCACGTATGTATAGAGAGTTGCCATTTCCCCACCCAATCTGGAATATTGATAATAAACTAAAAGATTGCTACTATCCCGTATGAAAAAACAATATATGGTTAAAATATATAAAATCATATATGATTGCAACAAAAAAATATATCATATATTATATTGTATATTATAAAAAATCATATAGAGATTTTGGCCTATTTAATATAAAATTATATACAGTAGTAAATATATGTATTCCATATATGTAACTTATATGTTTTTTATATTAAGCTATATATACATTTACATTTATCTTATAATATATTGTATTGATATATTTCCTTTTATATTCAAAAAATATATAATTTTTATATGAAATGAAATATATGGTAGCATATAATTTATATTATATATGGCACCATATATTTTCTTTGTTATATTTAAGCATATATTTTATTCGGTGTATGTATATGTATATGGGTATATATATTCGCATCAAATTAACTAATTTTGGACATTTTAACTGCAATTTAAAGAGTATATAAAAATTTATATCTAATTTAATTGGAGTTGGTCATACGAATAAGAAACTTTTTTTTTCCATACACAATATAAATATATGTTTTTATATATGATCAGAATATATTTTTCGTATATGATAAAAATATATATTTTTATGTATGATAAAAATATCGTTTTCGTATATGACAAGAATATATATTTTCATATATGATAAAAATATATTTTTTGTATATGATTGACATATATATTTTATATATGCTAAACATATACGGACTCGTATATGATGAATACTATATTTTTTAATATAAAAAAAAATATATCAGAAAATATAGTTAAATTGGCCAAATATATTTTCTGATATTTATCATATATTTTGACCATATATGTTATTTTCATACGGGATACTTTAAATAGTTATTTAAAGTTTCATATTAAATTTCGTTTTCACGAAATAAAAAAAAAAAAAAAATCAATTGTAAATATAATGAAACTCACGCAAATCCAATGATAGTTTTTGAGACGAATACACCCCAGTAATTGGGTATCAGTGAAACAAGACACTCAAAGCCTGCTTGAAGAAATAAGCATCTTAATAAAGTATGTCTCCGACCCATTGTATCAGCAAGACAACCCCAAAAATAAGCACCGCATAGCATACCTAAAAATTCATTTCTTTTTATCAACAAAACAGTTATAGCTGTTATTTTGTTATCAAACTTATAAATATGTTTTTTGCAAGTTTGTTGACATAAAAAAGAATTAATATAGAATTTGCATTTTAAAAAATAAATTATTATTTTAACTATTCATAGATAACAAGCTAGTAAAATAATTACGTAAGATATTTTTTTCATCATTACAATAAGTCGTAGAATGAAAGAAATAAATTTGTAATTAAAACATTATTCATAATGATTCATTAGATTATTATGATTATCATTAAAATTATTGTGTTTTTCCACTTTTTCTTACAACCAAACGAAAAATAAAAAAAAAAACCTGCAAACCGCCTGAGCCTGTGGGCTAGCCTCAAAAATTTTCGGCTATTTTCAAGCTCTTGAGCTCGAAAATACTATTGTTAATACATTTTTGAGCTTTTCAATCTCGAAAATAGTGATGTCACATCTTCTCTTGCGGAAATTCAAGCAATGAATATTAACAAAAAAAAAACAATGAAGTAAATCGATGTTTTTTTAACTTCCCGATAAGAAAACCGAAGAATTTCTAAAAATTCGGGAAATTTTTTTTTTTTAAACAGATTTTCAAAAATCGAGTTTTCATGAGATTTCGACGTTTTGAGGTCCTATTGGGATGCTATTCTTTCAGAATGATGGTTGTGTGTGTGTGTGTGTGTGTGTGTATGTGTGTGTGTGTGTGTGTGTGTGTGTGTGTGTGTGTGTGTGTGTGTGTGTGTGTGTGTGGGTGCGTGTGAACCTTTTATAACTTTTGAACTAATTAACCGATTCAAATCGTTTTTGCGGCAATCGGAAGAGTTTGTTGGCCGTCAACTTTCCTTAAACTTTCGATCATTTTATCGAGTAGACACGATGATCTGAGTTGAAACTCATTTCAATCACTTACGTTATCTTCTACCTAAATACATTGATTTCATTGAACGCAATCGTGAATAAAAATTTTAAGAAAACTTGTTTATTAATTATTTTCGATGTTTTGAATTTTCCAAGTTTAATAAAAAACATTTCTGTTTTTTAACTTGAAAAAGGCATTTGACGCAGATTTTTGACCTCTAACACTAAAAAAAATTTGAAATATTTGATAAATAATACTAATAATATCTTTTGAAATAACGAACCAACTACGATGTTTAAGATGACATTCGACGCAGTTTTTTAACCACTAACGTTAGAAAAAAACTGTCATCAGTTAGTTCGACAATTTGGATTTTATTAGAAAAAAACATTATTTTTAAATTCTTTTGACGATTTCTTTCGAACAAATGAACCGCTTTTGATGGCTGGGTTGGCATTCGGCACAGCTTATAAAGTTCTAGAGCTGATTAGGTTTTTGAATCAATCCATCGAGTACATTACAAGCTATCCGGAAAAAACATTTTTGAAAAAATTTGATTTTGTGAATAGATTCATATTTTTGGGTCTTGTATGAAAAAACTGAGAATTTTTATTCTTGTCTCTGAACTGCTAGGTAGTCTGTAAGAGTCAAATAAGCCCGAGAAAGCAACTGTCAGTAAAGTTTTTTCCTACAAGGCTCCAAAATACTTTTTTAAAGATGCTGATAATTTTTATTCTTGTCTCTGAGCTGCTAGGTGGTCTGTTTTTTTCTACAAGGCTCTTATTTACGTTTTCGTACGTCATCTACGTCTTTAATACGTTTTTACGGCCATTTACGTCTTCAAAGGTTGAATTTACGTTTTCAACGTCTACTACGTTAAATCTACGATTTAAATTTCGACTCGGGTATCTCTGAATATAACGTACCAATTATGCTAAATTTCTTACAAATTGTTGGAATTAATGGTCCGTAGGTCAGAATAGTTTCGTAGGACCTCAAAACATCGAGATCTGTTGAAAACTCGGTTCTCGAAAATCGGACCGCAATCAATAACTTCCCTTTTTTTGTAAATTTGAAATTTTCTTAGCGGGAAGTTCAAAAAAAAGAAAATAATTCCAATTAAAAAATTACCAAATAGAAAGCCAGTATTGAGTTGACCTTTGTCGACAGTAGACATTTTAAAATCACATGCTGCCGATGGTAGAATGAATCCTAATGCAGTTATTCCAATCGCAGTATTCATACTTGTTAATCCGCTTACTATTATTATTTTGTAGTTGAACTTGCCGAAGCCTGGACGTTAGATAAACAAAAAAAAATTATATCACATTAACACTTCACATGTAAATTGTGACCATTTATCCAATTTCATAAAATAAATCCACAATTATTATTTATCTTTATCTTCATCATCGTTGTCTCAGTCAAATATTCACCTGCAACATTAACCGCCTGCTGCGTATTAATTTCTGCCGGCGATTGTTCATCAGGATCTGGAAAAAAAATAGTTATTTTTCTATTTGAATAAAAAAAAAATTTTTTTAATTTTCCGATTTTATTAATAATATTTGAATATAAAAATCACATAAATTTAATGTACCTGATTTTTCAGCAAAATTGATGGAATTTTTGTCATTATTAACAACATCTGATTGACAATTATTCTCTACATCTTTGTTTCCCATATTTAAATACGTCTCGATTGTTTTGTTGATTCTAAGACAACTGATCGCGCATCGTCTTCCGAGTGAGAGGCATCTTGATCACGAGTAGTGATAATCGCCGACTGGTCCATCAATTATCTTGTTACTTATGCCTTGCGTAGCCAATAAACTTATATTCCCACAAATTAATTATCCTATTACCGACTTTTACGTCATACCATTGATAAAATTTATCGTTTGCATTAAACCACATTTTTTAATCTTTTTAATTTTCTTAAAAATTAATAATACTTTTAATTATTTAGTATACTAATTAAATAAACTAAAAAGTTATTTTAAAAATATATTTTTTACTATACATTAGGAAAAGTTATATTTTTCAGTTATATTGTTCTTATATTTTTTTCAGTAAAAAGTGCTGAATTCCGATGACACGTGGACTTGAAATACAAAAGTTACTCGAGTTGGCAGAGTTAATTGTCTGGCTTTGAAATACAATAACTATTTTTATCTTTAAAATATGCCAAGTGCATGTTTCTATCAGTACTTCGTCTTTAAGTATTATTATTATTATTATTATTATTATTATTATTATTATTATTATTATTGTTATTATTCTTTTGTTTGAAAGGAATACGGCTTTACTGATCTGCTTAATCTAATAATTAATTAACTGGTCGTAAATTAGATTCACTAAAATAAAATTATTATTATTATTATTATTATTATTATTATTATTATTATTATTATTATTATTTATTTATTTATTTATTTAATTGACGATAAAGTCGAAACTTCTTGCAGCCATCCACAATAATGTAGTGATTACAAAGTATAGTACACAAATTTAAAATATAATGTAATTAACTTAACGATTTTTTACATACTAACAATATGACACTCAATCGTTAATACAGTACTTACAATATAAACATTAAATTTATCCTAAGATGCATTTAAACTAAAAAAAATCGGTCTATCGGTTGACCCTGCGGGCCAGCCCTAAAACTTCCCGCTATTTTCGAGCTCCGTGAGCTCGAACACATTGTTGTGAATACATTGTCGAGCTTTTGACCGATTGAGACGGTTGAGGTGGAAATCGATGTATTTTATTGAGTTCTAAAGCTGATCAGATTTTTGAATCGATTTATCTAGTCATTTTTGAGAAATTTCAAAAATACTAAAAAAAATTGTTTTTTAATTCTTTCGACAACGGTTTCTCTAGAACGAATGAACCGATTTTGATGATTGAGGTGGCATTCGACGCGGCTTATAAAGTTTTAGAGCCCAGTTGATTTTGGAATTAATCCATCGAGCACATTACAAGTTATCCAAAAAAAACATTTTAAAAAAAATTTTATTTTTGGAATATCTCTGAACGAGCTCTACCAATCAAGCTCAATTTTTCTCAGCTTTTAGATATTGACAAGCCGCGTCGAATGCCACCTTGAGGATCAAAATCGGTTTATCCGTTTAAAAGTTATAGATATTTTACATACGTACGTACATACATACATACATACACTCGGACATCATCTTGAAATTAGTCAGAATAGCTTCCTAGAATCTCAAAACGTCAAGATCTCTTAGAAATTCGATTTTCGAAAATCGGACCGAAACCAATAACTTTCCGAATTTTTGAAAATTTACAATTTTCTTAGCGGGAAGTTAAAAATATTCATAAAAAATTATTGATTAAAGATAAATTTCTTGCACTACAAAAATATTTATTAATATTTAATAAATTATTAATTTGACGCAATTTGACGTATTTAAAGATATAACCTAATAAAGTAGTTTTTGTACGTTATATAAAATATGGCCGTGCGGCAACACTTACTACTATCTCTGTTAGTCTCTCGCTAATATATACAACTGTACATATGATTATATGCATCCATCTATCGATAATATTCGCCACAGAAATATTTATCAACTATCAATAAATATTATTAGGTGGGAACAAATATTTATTCAAGTCAAAGAAGGCTTTGTTAATATTACTAACATTTATTGAGATAAAATAACAATTGACTTAATTGTAATAAATATTTATTTGTCTCAAAGAAGCTTCTAACGTTTTAATAAATTTGGTTTATTACTATCAAATAAATCCTTCTATTTTTGTCATAAAAATTACAAAAAATTTTAATTTAGCTAATATAATTTTTTCATATGAAATTTTCATTTTTTTCCGTCCGGAAAACTGCAATTCTTATAAAAATGTTAGTAATGTTCGATAGTAAATAATTATTTTCCGACAATACTTTATTGTTAACGTAATATTATTTTTTTTCCAATCTATTATCTTCTGATTGTTATTTTATTTCCTTTTTTTTCATTTTATTTCTTATGGAAGATTTTATCTCTACTCACTACTGTAGTAAAACGACAATAGAACTGTAAACTCTATTGGTTTTCTTCCTTCCCACTGAAAATAAAGTTGATAGGACGATTTCCGCACTTCCTCTATTTTTCTTCCCAGGTCATTTATAATTTTCTATCAGTTTTCTCTACAACTAAATAAATTTCATCAAGCATTAGATAAATATTGAATTTATTCAAAAATTAATTCACCATTAGTACATTTTAAATTACTTTGTTCTGAAAAAAAAAAAGTAAATAAATAAAAATGTATCAATTTATACGTAATTTAATGCATTTAAACTTCATGAATAGATATGAGTTCAACATGGGACTTTCCCCTTCGTAATGACTATTGGAAAAATTTTATAAGGGGTGTAAATTGAGAGTAAGTTGACTCGATATCTTCCAATAAGAATTAGCCTTGAGCCAATATTGCACAAAGATTGATAGTATTGAGTTAAGGTTTCATCTCGTTAAAAAAAGTAAGTCATGCTTATAATCATTATATATACAAACATGTACGATGTACATGCATATATATTAGGGTGATCCAAAAAATAACAAATTTTTTTTTTTCTCGGAAACAGGTTCAAAAGTTTCAATTGGATAAAAAAAGACGCCTGTGAAAATTAGAGCTCTTAATATTAACATTAAGAAGTTCCTCATCGCACTTTTCTATTTTCCGTAAGAATAACATGGAAAAAATTTTTTTTACGTCTTCTGATTTTTATAAGTAGCTAACGATGCGTCAAAGGAATAATTGGTAGGTATATTTTTGTAGGTAATTGAATGCTCTACAAAAAAAGTTTCTTATCATTTTTTGATAAATCTATTTGTTCAAAAGTTATTTGAGGTTGAAGTCAAATTCATATTAAATTTTGAAATCTTTTTACTTTTCCGGCGAAACTATCAGACCTATTACAAAATATCATGGGACCTTTTTTGTAGACAATTTTATTCCCTAGAAGTTATTTTCAATAAAGTTTTTCCGAATTCCGCATTTTTTTCTAGTTATTTTTATTTTAATGTCAAGCTTTTAAAATCGATCAGAAGACTATTTTTTTTATGAGCATGACATTAAAATGAAAATAACTAGAAAACAATGCGGAATTCAAAAAAACTTTATTTGATATAACTTCTAGGGAATAAAATTGTCTACAAAAAAGGTCTCATGATATTTTGTAATAGGTCTGATGGTTTCGCCGGAAAAGTAAAAAAATCTCAAAATTTAAAATGAATTTGACTTCAACCTCAAATAACTTTTGAACAAATAGATTTATCAAAAAATGATAAGAAACTTTTTTTGTAGAGCATTCAATTCCCTACAAAAATATACCTAATAATTATTCCTATAACGCATCTTTAGCTACTTATAAAAATCAGAAGGCGTAAAAAAAATTTTTTCCATGTTATTCTTATGGAAAATAGAAAAGTGCGATGAGGAACCTCTTAATTTTAATATTAAGAGCTCTAATTTTCACAGGCGTCTTCTTTTATCTAAATGAAACTTTTGAACCTGTTTCCAAGAAAAAAAAAATTTGTTATTTTTTGGATCACCCCAATATATATAAAATATAACAAATAAAAAAAATTTACATCAGTAATTCCAAAAATCAGTTTTATACCTCGATCTATTATTTGTTATGCAATAAAAAATTTTTGTAAAAAAAAACATGTAAACAAACAAATTTCAAGTAATAAAACAATTTATTAACTGATCTATTTTTTCTGTTGCATTTATTACTAATTTAAAAATAAAATGGTTTTAATAAAAAGGGCAGGTTAAGAGCCATACAATTATTTTATTAATATTTACATTTCTTTGCTTATAATTTAAATTATTTTGTTCAAACATAAAAAAAAAAAAAAACTATTAGAGACATGAATAATTATTGTTATTGTAAATTTAATTTATCTGGCATTTAACTTTATTTTTCTTAGACTTCAATTGATGATTAATTCAATTTTTCCTCATCATGTAATTACGTTATCTTTTAAATTGAATAATTATTATTTGTTTTTAAAAAAATATAGTATTATCCTCATGTTCAAATATATATGACGTTCATCTATCTCAAGTTGTATAGATTGACAAGAAATATATTATACACTGATGCAATTTGCGGAAGGCAACTAACGTAATCAGCTCTTAAGGTCAGATTGATATTGCTTCATTGGAGACGATATTTTACTAGCACACTTTATTTACCGACAATAAAATTAGTTATCAGTGAGTATGACAATACGTATACTAATTTAGACATTTTATCACTTTTTTTTTTTTTTTTCATATAAATATTTTTTAATTTCCACTGTCACGATTATTCGTATTTTTATTTTTTTTATATTTTATTGTCAGACGTAGACTCTTGCATTTTTATGAAGGTCGTCTTTGTACGATTTCTTTACGTCCGCTTGCATTTATTTATCGATTTTAGAAAAATCGTTTTCTCTCACTGTGTTTTTTATTTAAGTAAAATTACACTCAAAAGTATCGATTTAGATTTTTTTTAAAAATTTTATTGCGAAAACCATTTGGTACTTTCTCGAAGTGAATGTCGAGAAATTTCACCAGTAAATTGCATCGTAAAATAACTATTAAGGTACGTGGAAAAAAAAATTACGAATTCGCTATTTAAGAAAAAAAAATTATAACTTTACGGTTAATAAAGCAATTTTTTTTCGTTTTGCCGCCATTTTTTAATTTTTGGGTGTACATTAAAAATCCTAGTTCAGCCGGTTGATAGTGATATAGTGAATCTAAAAATTCAAAAATTTTCTGCTTTAGATTGTTCATTTCTGAAATTTTAACACCAAGCGCAGACTTAACTACTATTCGAGGCGTTGTATTCGAATGATGTTTTTGTACGTTAAAAGTGTATAAAATTTATAATAAAATTTTTTTAACGTATTTCAATAGTGTATTTATTAAGCCTGACTATGTTATAACACTACATATATATCTTTATTCATAATCTCATTAAAAATTCATAAAAAATAGATTTTTTTCACACCCTCAAAGTAGAATTCCTTGAGGGAGACCACTAGTGTGAAATTTTGGAAAAATTCATTTTTTTTTGCACATTTCGATAGTCTATACCTTTAAAAATAACACTAAAATTTCAAGCGCATTTCTCAAATAGTTTTGTTGAGTTACAGCCATCTGAAGAGCAGCCGCTTATCGGTTCTTGAAAATACGGTTCCGTAACAAAATGCCCTCAGACAAAATAACCCAGAACGAAATACCTTCGTAACAAAATAACCTGAAAAAAATAACTTTGTTATAAAATAACCTGAACAACAAAAACCTTCAAGTACGAATTTTATCGTTATAGATTTATGTGAATTTTTCAGGTTATTGTTGTTCAGGTTATTTTATAACAAAGTTATTTTTTTTCAGGTTATGTTGTTACGAGGTTATTTTGTTCTAGGTTATTTCGTCCGAGGGTAACTGGTCGCGGCACCGAAAATACATTTTTCGAAATTGCCGCAGATATAATTCGAAGACAAATCATCCGATCGATTTGATTCAAATTGCAGCTTCTTTTATACATGTTCCTACATACCACGAACCTCCAGTTTTCCGATCGAATCAAAAATGTAATTTTGGCAGGCCAAAAATCGTCAAATTTTCGCGCGAAATTTGAAATTTCTTCTTAAAAACTCCGCCATTTTGTTAAATTTAAATTTTTTTCTAGCCCGAGGGTCACGATACAGAAAATATCTTCTAGTTCAATAAACTTTTTGGTTTTTTTCTATTTCATGCACTGTGACGGTCGCTATCACTGCATCGGGGGACTTTTTTTTTTTGGAGCGTTGGGAGGTTGTGAATAACTCGCTGAATTTTCAATTTTTTGGTCCAAAAATTTTATCTAGTATTCATAATATATCCACAAATATATCCTTAAAATATTAAAAAATTCCATGCAATAGTTTTCTTTTAAAAAATTCCTAAAAATCATCTTTTTTTTTGGGCGATAAAACTAGTGGTCCCCCTTAAATACTCCGAATAAACGAAATAAAACATTTTATGAGTCATGTTTTCTTAAATATCAACAATAAATAGTGTAGAGAATAAAAAAACATTTTAATTTACAGATGAAAAAAATATGCTAATCATAAAAAATATAGATAATTTATTGCAACAATATTTCATGTGATAAGAAATTAACAATTGAATTAGCAATAAATTTAAATATTTTTACCATAAAAACTTAACTAAAAAATTATTTTTTAATATTATTCACCAAGAATTGATATTGACTATCGATGAATATTTATCGACATAATTTTAATTTTTTCCTCATATATTTGCATCAACATATTTTAATATCTTTTAAAATGTTTTTTCAATTAAGCCGGATATTAATCACTGTGAAAAAAACGATATATCTGTCAATAAAGTCTTTAATTATTTTTATCAATATAGTGACAGTATACAACCACATCACTCCTATTCTATTTTATATTAAAGAAAATACATTATGAACATAACATACACCCCTATTCGCGTCATGATATTGCGCTCATTTGACGTTTCTACGTTTTCATCCCCTAGCAAGGGAGTTGCAACTATCAGTTGAACGCTGGACGTTCTCAGAGTAGCATAATAATTCCCTTTAGAAAATTACATATAATATAAGTATAATACAAATATATATCTATATTTTTTAAAATATTTTAAATTAATAAATTTGAGTTATAATTTAAATAAAATTTAAAATTCAGAAAAAATTTAAGTGAAAACTCGATTGAAAAGTATTTTTTTGACGTAAAAAGTTCTGTAGAAACTTTACAGATTTTATTATCGAATAAAGTTTTTTTGTCATAATTGCAATTGAAAAAATTTACAATTTAATGCCAATGTGAATTCTCTTGAGAAGTTAACTAACATTCAATTATCTCTCTAACTTTGTTTTGTTTCGACTAATTCGGCTTAGATAAATGACAAAGGCTGTCACGTGTAACTTTCAATAATTAGCTTTTCAGATAATAATTATAATAAAAAGAAAAATTTTTTAAACATTTAAAATAATAAATCAAATGTTAAAGATTAACATAATGGATAATTTAAATCGAGTATATATTTTTTGTAACTATTAAAAATAAAAATAATAAATTGATTGAATAGTGAAAGAGGAAATTGGAGAAATAATTAAGGAAAGATATTTTATTTAAAAAAAAATTATGGTGGATAAATTGCATGATTATCAAGGCTTTGCCGGGCGTCTTCATGGTTTTCGTGATAAAGTAAGTGAAAAGTGGTCGGGTTGGAAAGAATGGAAAAATGAAATACCAACAAATCAAGGCTTCGCGGCTGTTGTAAATCATTTTCGTAGTCCGCCTAAATTAGAGCGAACTTTAGACGATTACTCACATGTTTACAGGTATTTTAATATTATACATACTTAGTATACACAGAAAAAAAGGATTTCTTGGCTCAAAAAGTTTTTACTTGGCCCAAGAAATTTTTCGCATTGTAAATTGACAACAAAAGTTTTCTTGGGGTGATAAAAAAATCATTGCGTCGAGGATTTTTTTCTAGTCCAAAGGAAATTTTCGTCTTCAATTCATAATGCAAAATATTTCTTACGCCAATTCACTCTAAAACCAAGTGTGTAGTCAAAATTAACACACTCGCAAAATAACATTGAAACGCCATAAGCAATCTATAGATTTTTAACACACCGTGAAATGTGTTTTTAAGTGATTACAAAAAACTATAGTTTTGTTTATGGCCATTAAACATAGAACACATTTAATGTGTGTTAAAAAAATACACTTGTAACTAGTGATTCGAGTGGACAAATGTCCGGTTATTAACCGGTAAGTTATTTGGCTATTGAACCGGTAAAATATTAATTTCAATGATAAATATCTACTTGCGTCGAATGTGTATATAGTTTAGTATACTAAGTTTTAAAAGCAATATGGCGTACTGATTTTTTTTTTATTGAAAAAATTATTACAAAAAAATAAAAAATCAATTTTATTTTTAAAAAACTTGATAAACTTTAAGTGCAATTTTAAAAAAAATGTTTTTTGTTCTAATTTAATTATTGAAAGCAAATTTTAAAAAATTCAAAACGTCGGCTAACTTCAGCAAAATAAAAAAAATAATAAATTGCATGCCGCAGATTCGAACCTGGGTCGATGAATCTCAATTCTTCTGTTCAACCAACTTTGTTATAACAGAACTCTACAGAAGGTCGTATTACAATACTAAAGGTGCATTTGACAAGATCCGCGAATAGCCTTGATCAACGTTTCATTTTTATCATTTTTAACTATTTATTTATCAACTCAATAATATTGAAAGATAATAGATAATTGCTAATAATTTTTAGTGTACATTGTACACATCTTCAATTGCACATCAACGCCATCCACGGAACAAAATTAACTACTTTGGTTATTTATTCGGTAAATAACCTGCTGAAAATTGGTAAAATGAGTAAAATATTTATTTTACCGGTAAATTCTCTTCCCTACTTGTAACACACTTGGTTTTAGAGTAAAGGAATCCTTCTTCTGTGTATTAAAAAATTTATGAATTACCATATTAAATTGTATTAATTATAAGACAAAAAACACGTGGTGAATTGGTGAGAGTATCAGCTGCAGTAATGGGAATAGAATTTTCTTACGCTGCTGAAACAGCATTTGTATCACCAACATTATTAAAAATTGGTGTCGACCATCAACATATGACATTAGTTTGGGCATTAAGTCCACTAGTAGGATTTTTTGTGACACCCGTTTTAGGAAGTGTCAGTGATCGTTGTAGATCTACATATGGACGAAGACGACCATTTATTATTATATTGGCTATCGGAGTTTTTTTGGGTAAAAATATTATTAATTAATAATTCCCGTTATATTAAGCATTATGTTTTTATTATTTAAAAAAATTTTTTAGGGCTTCTTTTAGTACCTAACGGCGAGAAAATGGGGTATGCATTTGGAGACCCTTTACCTTTACCTAATCACACTGCACCACTAGGTCATCGATTAACAGCTAAAACGATTAATGAAACTTCTGCAACAGTTCCGACGTCTTCACACTCGTGGGGAATATTTTTTACTATTTTAGGGACTGTTTTACTTGATTTTGATGCCGATGCTTGTCAAAGTCCTGCTCGAGCTTATCTTCTAGATGTCACTATTCCAGGTTCAAATTATTATATATATTTTTTAAATTTAAACAATAGAAAATAGTACATCCTGTTTAGAAAATCTAAAAAAATCCCATAAATTCTCATAGAAATTTTATAAGAACGAATGAGTTCTACGAGAGAGATTTTTTGAAGCTAATTAATTCCTTATTATTATAGGAATTTTCCTGATTAAAAACTTCGATTAAATCCGATCAAGTTTCAATCGGAGATTTTAATTAGGGTTATATTTATTTTCAAACAGTTGTGTTACTTTTTTATGAGTCCCTATTTGCCCACCGACTCTACAAATTAATTGCGTACGAAGCTCATTAATATTGCATTTACGTAATTTGTATAAAAAAAAAAATTTAATTGTACTCACAGTTCGAACGTTATATAAAATAGATTTTACCAAGGCCGCAAATGTGATGCGTACATAAAGTACGAAAGTTAAATAAAAATAATAGTTAAGTACGATTAACTTTTATGTGTAATTACTTTTTAGAGGATCATGCTCGGGGTTTAAGTACTTTTACAATAATGGCTGGACTTGGAGGATTTATGGGATACGGCCTAGGTGGTATAAACTGGGATGCAACAAGTATTGGAATAGCTCTTGGTGGTCATCTTCATGCTACATTTACTTTGATAACAATAATCTTTATTATTTGTGTTAGTTATACTATTACTAGTTTCAAAGAAATTCCTCTTTATTTACTTGAGCGAGATGAATATAAAGCTATGCAAGCTCAATTGGTTTGTATTCATTTTATAATTATTCACGATAAGATATATAGAAGTTATTATTATTAATAAGTGGTAAATTTATTCAAATTCAATAAATCTATTTAAGATGGACGACAATCGAAGGAAAAGTGAACATGACAAAATAGCCGATGATGAATGTGCTTCGTACGGAACTCTTAATGCTGATTCGGAAGCCACAGAAGTAATTAATGGAAAATTTTTAATACATTAAATACCCGGGTCAAAAATGAAACTTGATTCAGGCTCGCTTCACCTTATTTTGTTTTGAAGTTATCCATTTGCCTTGATTTCAACTTTTTCGTCTTAAATCGTAACTAATGGCCGATTTCTTCATGAGAGAGATAAACCGGAGTTTGTTATTCGGCAGATAAACTTATTCCGGGGTTAAAATTTCGATGGTTGTCTTCAACAGACCGACGGGTTAGCTATCCTATGGTCATGTATGTGTGACTGTGAGCTATAGTACCTACTCTAGGGGTCCTCCATACTCAAATTTAATGTATGTACTTAAAAAATCTTTACTAACTACTTCTCCGTTCTAATAAAAGTTTGTTACTCATTATTTGTTTACGCTAAATTATTTAAAGAAAATGGAACTATTCTAATGATATTATTAATTGCATTTGAGATGAAAGTGTCGAATTTTGAATAATTAATTACAAATATTTCTCGAATGAATGAATAACTAAAAAAAAAATACTTTTAATAATAATTTTCACAAATGGGAAGGAAATATTATTCATTTTATATTTGACATTCGAAGAATCGTTGTATAAGTATGTACAGTGCCTTGTAAACTCTACACTGTAGAGTTTTTACGCACACTGACATCAGTAAGTTAACTGCCAGGTATAAAGTCAGCCCAATATTTATCCTTAGGACAAAAATATTCGGGGGTTATCCCTGATTAAAAAAGTGAATTGAAAAGTATTGAAAATTATTTCAATTCTTTTTAATCCCTCGGCGGTTTTGGAAAGTATTGAATGGAATTGAAATTTCGATCGTTTGAATACTTTTCAATTCCAAAGTGGAATTCGAAAGTATTGAAAAGAATTCAATCTTTCATCATTTCATCATCGGATTATTTAGGCATTGAGAAGGATTCGGAAAGATTCAAAAATTTCAATTCATTTCAATCTTTTTCAATCCCACACATGACCCGAAATGTGATATTATTTAGGTATTGAGAAGGATTCAGAAAGATTAAAAATATCAATTCATTTGAATCTTTTTCAATTCCTCGGAAGTTCAGAAATTCTTTTATTATTTTGGGATTAAAAAGTATTCATTTTATGTCAAAATGAAAACCTTGGGGTATAGAAAGTATTCGAAAAGATTCATTTCTCATCTTTTTCAATACTTTTCAATTCACTTTTTTAATGAGGGTTAAACTAGTGTGAAGAAAACGAAATCTCCAGTTAACTCACGTTAACTAACGGATAACTTCGATCGTAGGATAACTACGAGTGAAGAAGTCGGCCATAAGTAAGCCAGTTAAGTCTAAACCAAGGCGAAAACTCAATGTATTTTATATCTTCGTAAAAAAAAGTCGAGTTCGTCTTGTAAAAAACGGCTTCAAATTTCGACTTGGTAAACCAAGTCTAAATCAAGTTTTATTTTTGACCCGGGTAACTAGTTTATTTGGCCAAGTCCCTCTATCATCTAAATGTAATTATAATTATAATCATTAATATTATTTTTTTTTTTTCAGGAATTTAATTTAAAGCCTTTGGCAGTTGATCGACCGAAACCAAAACGACAAGGATCAGTACCAATGATACCAGAAATAACTCCAGAAATTTATGCTAATGAAGAAGATCAAAATGCCGATCCTAAAGCAACATTAAGAGAATATTTAATGTCAATACTTTACATGCCGCATAGTATGAAAATGGTTTGTTTAACGAATTTATTTTGTTGGATGGCGCACGTATGTTACTCACTTTATTTCACCGACTTCGTTGGTGAGGCAGTTTACGGTGGGAATCCTAAAGCTCCAGAAGGCTCAAAAGAGCGCGAATTATATGAATCTGGAGTTAGATTTGGATGTTGGGGTATGTCAATGTATTCATTGTCATGTGCCTGTTATTCTTTGGTTATTGAAAAATTAATTCAACGATACAAGTACGTAATTAATAAGAAAAAAAACATTAATTACAAAAGATTTCTGCAGTTACTAAAAATAAAATAATTGATTACTTTTTAGGGCACGTAAAGTTTACATTTGCGGTCTATTATTTTATAGTATGGGAATGATGATGATGGCTTTATTAAAACACCCAGTCGGTGTAATATTATTTTCTTGGACTGCAGGCGTCATGTATTCAACGTTATTTACAATGCCATATTTATTAATCGCACATTATCATGCTTCATCCACGGTATTAAATGATAACTATTATGCATTATAATGACTACCGTCATCAAATTAAAAGAAAAAATATTATTTTATTAATCCTGATAAAAGACTTATTTTTTTACATAAAATATGAAAAACGATAAAGGTGTTTTGTATTATAATATCATCATTATTATTGTGGTCCCAGTAAGAGAATAGGCTCGGAAACTGTCCCCACTACCGAACATTTATAAACTGCGCATAGCGATGCGCAATAGAAATCGATTAATCGAACAATCGATGTTTTCATTTCGATTGTCGATTTTTTTTAACCGATTGTAGGCTTTTTGATTAATCGAAAAAAATCGGTTCTTATTTTTTAATACGATTTTTAAACATCGATTTTTTGTAAAATTAACTAAAGAAAAAATTTGTTTTTCAAAGTCATTAACTCAGTCATTATAAAAATTGTTTGACTAATGCAGCTAAACTAATTTTACGTTATTTGAAAAATTAAGAAATAATCGATTTTTATTAAAACGATTTTACAACTTTACAATTGCGATAAAATAATCGACTGTCATATAAAGTAAGTATTAATATATTTTTTTTTTATAGCAGACATGAATTTTGAATTTGTAATTTTGGACCCATATTCTTTTTTTTTTTTTTATTTTGAACAAAAAATTATAAAATCGATTTTACACAATCGATTGTTAAGCTATCGATTCTGCAACTATAAAGTTGGGAGAGAAAAAATCATTTTTTCTTTTTTGAAAAAATCGATTATTTCAAAAATCGATTGTTTAGAAACGATTAATCGCCATAATCGATTGTCTTCAGTCGATTCTTCGATTTCGGCAACACTACTGCGCATGCATACAGAAAAGTGGGAGAACATTTAACACGCAAAACATCCAGAGTGGGAGTAAAAACCGACGACACCCGAAGTCTAATCTCTTGTTGGGATGACAATATTTCGCACGCCTCGGACGCGAAGCGGAGGTTGTGCTTTATGATCGACTTGTCAAGGTCACGCGATTTTCTTACATTAAACTGCATATATTATTTTTATATCATACTTATACCTGATGAAAAGCACATCAATATAAAGAGGGAACACTAATGAATAAGCCTGATACTTTTTTTAAGTTGTCCGATACGTATTAATATAAAAAAAAGTTGAATAAAAAAAATTTATCGGGGACGTGCATTAGTCTGTGGTTCAAAAAAGGCCGTGGTACTTATCTCGAGAACGACTTGACGAAACGACTTAATTTTTTTTTCACAATCTTCAGAATTATGCAGAGACGGTTCCTTTTGAAAATCACTGCTGTAGTCCTTCGCATTTTTTTTATAATAAATCATTACTGTTAAAACCGCCAAATTTTACACGTAAACAAACACACACTGCGGCCATTTTTGTTAGGAATCTTTTCCTTATCTTACTTTTTTCGTTGACTTTTATTACCGTATATTTACCATAGAAATTTCTATGAATAAAAGCGCGGGTGATTCAAATTTTTGAAATTTAATTTTTTAAAATATAACATCAGCGTTCGAGGCGTGCACTTTTTGATTTTCAAAATCTTTTTTTTTTTTAATTACGAAGTGTTTCTTGATGTCAGTTAAATTGACTACAGAAAAAATTAATAGCATATTTAGAAATGAATAAAAATTTAATTTTAAATTTAAAAATAAATGATCATTTAAAATTTTTCTATCATAAGGAAATTAATAAATAAATCGCGATTGATTTATTCAAAGTGAAAATTAAAATATTATATTTTAAAATAATTTTTAAATTTAGTTTTCAGTTACAGCGGATGGTGAAGCAGTACACAATGATAAAGTACGAGGATTAGGTACCGATGTAGCAATTGTATCATCTATGGTATTCCTCGCACAATTTCTATTATCATGTTGTCTTGGTACAATCGTTAGTATCTCGGGAACTACGACTGCAGTCGTTGGTGTTGCCAGTACTCTCGCAGCATGTGGAGCTCTATCAGCAACCCAAATTATGTATTTAGATCTTTAAAAATTCATCGTTTTATTTTAAGTATTGTGTGAAATTATTTCTATCATTCACAACTTTCAAATTATAATACAGTATATTAAATTTAAAAAAAACAAATGTGCTTATGAAAATATATATAATTTTTAAATACTGTGCGAAATATGAAATAAAATTATTTTAATAGTATTTATGACAATTAACAATATATATATTAGGGTGGGCCAAAAAAAAAAAAAATAGTATTTTATTCTTTAGTTACCGTGAAAATATCGATCAAGATGATGAAAAAAAATTCTGATAAAATTTGAGCTCTTAATATTAATACTCGGAGGTCACTCATCGCAATTTTCTATTTCCCATTTAAATAACATGGGAAAAAAAAGTTTTAAGTTTGGAATTTTCTAACTCGGCAATGGCTCATTGTACAGATAATTTCAGGATGTAAATTTGTAGGAAATTAAACGCTCTACAAAAAGAGTCTCTTATCATTTTTTGATAAATTTATCTGTTCAAAAGTTATTGGAGCTTAATATCAAATTTATAGTAAATTTCGAGATCTTTTTACTTTTCCAGCGAAACTATCAGAGTTATCACAAAATGTCATAAGATCTTTTTTGTAGAAAATTTTATTCCCTACAAATTATTTCTATAGAGTTTTTTCAAGTTGCGCATAATTTACTAGTTATTTTCATTTTAATGTTAAGCTTTTAAAAAAAGTAGTGTTTTGATCGATTTTAAGAGCTTGGCATTGAAATTAAAATAACTAGAAAACAATGAGGAATTTTAAAAAACTTTATTGAAGATAATTTGTAAGGAATAAAATTGTCTACAAAAAAGATTGTATGAAATTTTGTGATAACTCTGATAGCTTCGCCGGAAAAGTACAAAGATCTCCATATTTACTATAAATTTGACTTCAAGCTCCGATAACTTTTGAACAGCCATTGCCTAATTATAAAATTCCAAACTTAAAACTTTTTTTTCCCATGTTATTTAAATGGGAAATAGAAAATTGCGATGAGCGACCTCTAAATCAGGAGACACGGTAGTGTCTCGCGCCAAGTACACGTTCAAATCAAAGACATGTATACACAGAAAAAACAGATATCTTCAGTCAAGAAAATATTTTTGAAGACAAACGTTTTCGGGAACCGAGTCAAGATTTTCTTGAGCCAAGAGAATTCGTCTTGGTTGGAGAAGATTTCTACTTTATCTGAGAAAATTTAGGTCTCCAAAAAAATTTTCTTTAATCAAGAATATTTACCTTCAGTCGAGAATTTTTTTTTTGTGTGTATGTGTGAAGTATCATGGCGCGAGCCTACCGTGTCTCTATACCGTAGACCGAACGGTATATTAATATTAAGAGCTCAAATTTTACCAGAATTTTTTTTTCATCATCTTGATCGATATTTTCACGGTAACTAAAGAATAAAATACTATTTGTTTTTTTTTGGCTCACCCTAATATATATATTAATAATCAATAAGCAAAGAAAATAAAATTTGAAAGAAAGAAAATAAATTAATATTTAAAAAATCTGTAAAAATTGCGTTGAAATTGCAGATTTCATTTGAATATTTAAAATTAATTAATATATATTATTAAAGTATAATTATAAAGATATTAAGAAATAATTATTTTTTTAATCATTTTCCTCTAGCGGAAGAAGTTAAAAAATTATCTTAATAATTATTTTTAAAATGATTAGTATTATTTTTTGTAGAGTTCAAAGCGACTACAAGTGATAAAATAATTATTGACAGTATTAGCTAGATCACGTGTTAAAAGATAATTTAAATAAAAAATAAATTAACGCATGTTAGTTATGTTAATGCACAAAATTATCATTTATTTAATTATTAATTATAATTATCTTTATGTGTCAATTGTAAATATTATCAATTATGATTAATCCATTATTGTATATTACAATGTGTTATAATATAAAGAAATACTACTAAACAGTATATGTTCATTGTAAAATTGAAAAGAAATGTTTGAAGTAATTTATCTATAGATTAAACTTTTCATCAACAACATTTACAAAATTGATTGAAAGAAATCAATAATTTCCATTAACTCAAAACAGTATTTTTTTCAAATTCATAGTTGTTTTTATCACATACATAGGGCGTGTTCGGCCGAACTAAGTCCTGAGCAAATTTACAAAGGCCTTAGTAAGATTTGGTATTGGCAGGGTGCGCGACGAAAACGACATCTGTCGACCGCATTAAATCATCCTCAAAAAGCACAGAGAGAATACGGAAAGTTTTTATAAACAAATAATTAAAATTTTTAAAGATTGCGAAATATATGTGTGATACCACATTTGAAAGGTGGAAAAATAGAGAGTAGATTGTACTGAAAAAAATAAGTATAAAAAATTTTAATAAATCCAAAATAAATATTATTTTGAACGACATAAGGTTCGCTTGTAATAATAATAATAACAACAATAATAGTCATAATAACAAATGAGTTAAAATAATTATAATTATAATTTTTTCAAAGTTAAAATTATTAATTAGCATTAAGTAAAGAAATTAAAGTGATTTTAATTATTCATAATTTTAAATTTTTAAACTCAATGATTAAAAATACTTTGTGTTAAAAATTTGTAATTTAAAAAATTCCCCGTAATAATTTTTAGCCAAAGATGAACATCATGGATGGAAATGTATAAAACTTGTAATTACTATTTCTGTCAGTATTTTTGCAATTAACAACACAACAACTTGTTCTTTTTTTTTAACACTGCTTTCATTTAACTATTCACAAGACAAGTGCGACTTAACGCGTATTTCGTCCACTGCAGGCGCTACAATAGATTCGATTGTCCCCACCCTATACTCCGCACCTTGCCAATAGTCAATAAGCTTTTACTGTTCAAAATCTTACTAAGTTTACTAATCACTTAGTTCGGCTGAATACGCCCATAGACGACTAAAGCTCCATCTCTTTTTTTTTACTGTAATCTCACGTTTCATTTCATCAAATACATCGTTTTTGACAGAAATATTTCTATAGTAAGCCTAAAACCGTAGTCTTTTTTTCAAACCTCCCTGTGAACTTGTTTCAATTTCCATGTTTTTGAATCAATTGAAATTCAGTTGACTTAAGTGCGTATAGGCCAAGTACGCAGCGTATTTATGAAGAAAACACGATTTTTATCAGTGTATTTATTTGAATCTAGTGTATTTTTAATTGTCGGTTAATTTCAGGATCATCATTTTGGAAGGCCTAGACTATCGAAATATGCAAAAAACTTGTTTTTTTTTTTAATTTCACACTAGTGCTCTCCCTTAATTGAAAAAAAAAAAAATTCTCAAAATTAAATTTTCAAATGAAATAATGAAAGAATAACGAATGGTTAAAATTTTATCATTTATTATCCATAAATAATTACAATCCTTATAAAAACTTGTATCTCAAGTACGAATATGATTAATTGATTTTTCTAAAATTTCTTTACGAATTTTAGGAAAATCATTATTTTGTTTTAAAACTTCATTGCATGCTTGAATAGCGTCAGCGTATTTTTTACTTTTAAGACAACAATACGCTAATTTGTATCCACTAGAGAGTTTTGTTTTACCACCGAATTTCCAAGCTTGAGCATAACGTATCGCAGCTTCTTTATAGTTTTGTTCTTTTTCAGCAATAGTACCCGACAATTCATGCGCGCGCACACACGTGGCATTGTGTTGAAGTACTTTTCTCAATAATTCATTAGCAAGGTCATATTTATTTGATTGTACATAAATTTCAGCCAATAAAATCCAACATCTCTCTAGATATTCGGCGTCTTCAAATGTCCAAACATTTTTCGAAACACGTTTAAGATGATTACGTGCACGTGGAGTTTGTTTCAATAAAATATGAGCTGTAGCGAGACCTAATGCCGGCCCCACATGATCCCGAAGTGTTTCTTGACTTGCTAATACTGTGCAGTCTTGTAATGCTTGCTCTATTTTTGATTTTATTTTTGTTGCAAGTAAAAAAAAATTACTTAATAATCGATGTGTTAAAATTTCATGAGGACTTCCTTTGGGATTCAATTCCTACAGTATAAAAATAATTAAAATTATAGATTTAATTAGGGGAGAGTGGGGGTAATTGAACCAGTAAGCTTAAAAAATCGAAAAAAATCGAAAATTGAGTCGTTCTCTTGGAATTATATTTTAATACACTAAACCTTAGTCTGACTAAAATTTGGAACCAGTATGATAATTTAATTTAAAAAAATTCAAGTTTTTGTGTTTTTAGGCATCTGAACTTTTTTTTCAGCTCTTGACAAATTGTTTAATAAGTTTTTAATTTTCAAATGTAATCTTAAAATTTTTTTTGTAATACCTTCTTTCATATATTAGTCATAAATTTCTAACTTTACATCTAGTAAAATAGTTCTTGAATATTTTTTTTTAAACTAATTATTTCAATAAAATTATATGGGGTCAATTGAACCAGTACTCTCGGAGACGGTTGAACCACACGAACCACACTGTGAGCATCAGACATGCGCGCGCATCTTGACCGAATGTGAAAAAAAGTTAAGCTAACCAAGAAAAAAAATAATTATATTGACAGAAGTTGTAAAAGTGATTGTTATAACATATAATGTTATATAAAATAATCAATATTATTAGAAGTATTGTAATTTCAGTTTTAAGCTGTAATGAATAGTAAATTACTCATTAAAGTCATTCGTTTGTGGTTCTAATACTCTTGGTTCAATTGTCCCCGCAAAGGGGACGATTGAACCATTTGATGCAGTTTTACAATTTCGTATTTATTAAAAATTTTCATAATTTGTTAAGTTATGTGCTTATGAGAAATGATAGTCTATATAATAAAGTATAATTTCGTATAAAAAAAAATAATCATTTTGCTTTTATTCATCTAAAAAAAAAATGTTAAAGTATTTTTGGTTCAATTGACCCCACTCTTCCGTAAGTGAATTTTTTTTTTTAAGTCTCACCTGTAAAAGTCGTTCAGCAGTTTTTAAAGCCATAGTTCTTGAGTCTTGATATTCTGCATCTTCTTCATTAAAAGCTTCACTAGATAATGCCGAATCATCATCAGGATCCAAACAAATTTCAATCATATTATAAATAGCCTGTTGACCCCATTCTGGATCGCGACGTGCAGCATTGAAACTCCGTAATGCTGAATTTAATTTACCAGTTCTCCAGTCTAACAATCCAGCGCAATAATAAAATCCAGCTTCGTGATTAGAACCTTCTGTAGCGGCTTCTGCTCTTGCTATCCATTCATTTAAGTCTTCAATACTACCTGTTACAAATTATTCAATTATTTATTTCTGCTTTAATAAAATTAAGTAGACAAAAAAATGTGATCTGACAGCAAGAATGGAAGGCAGAAAATTACGAACACATGGCAGAAGACTAAAAAAAGTAAAAGGGATAAAAGAAAATCAAATATTCAAACTTTTGGGGGAGGGGGGGATTTTGCCCTAAATTTCAAGATTTTTAATTTTCAACAGACGCGGTATATTGAGACCAAAATATATGATAAGGGACTAGAAAGAAGTAAAACAAGTGAGAACCACTGAGGATATAAACCCTATTGTCTTAAGGGGCCGATTTGCCCTCCCCCTCCCCCTATTTTTTATAGAACCCAACTAGATTGTTCGATTAGAAATTTCTAAGAGAAATTACACTAAAAAAAAAAATTTGCTATAACCCTTCAGGACATGGGCTATGAGATTTTTTCTCATGGTCAACTTCAATCTCAAATATTTTTTAAATTTCAAATGGAAAGGCTACTTAAAAATTTTTGTATCTTCCTATACTTTAGTTTTCTTGACACACATTCAATAAAAACTTTTCTTTCTAATTAAAAATAATGAAAAAAAAATTTTTTTCGTAGGACATGAGATTTTTTCTCATGGCCAGAGTATTAAAAGGTGGAAAATTTTAGCCTTCGTTTCTTTTTCGGCCGAGTTCGGGTCATTTCGTAGTACGCGTCCGCCATATTTGTTTACATGATACATATATTTACAAAATAATAGTGCAATATTGTGCTGTGTTTATCTGCATAAATATGTAAAGTTTATAATTAAATAGTTCATATTATTTAAATATAATTCTTTTATGGTTTAAAAACATTAAAGTAAAAAATAAATGATGATTTCGTAAGAAAACTGTATTTGAAGTATTTGATGCGCATGCGCAGAAGCCATGAGATTTTTTCTCATGGCCAGAGTAAATAACGGCAGTCAAAACTCCCATGTCCTAAAGGAATAATAACAAAAGTCAGGATTACTTCTACAGTCGACTGTCTAAAGGTTCTACGTCGAGACAGGACCATTGCCTAAAGGTTTCCTCCCCACCATCAGCACTTCCCCTCGAACGCCGAGGCGCACGCTAAAACGAACACATTGTGCAGTAAACATAACCTCAAAAAAACGTGCATTTAAAGTTAGCGCTCAAAAACTGAATTGTGATTCGTCACTCGAGAAAGTGGGTGGGGAAATATCCGGGAACCTTTTAAGCAATGTATCCTGGAACCTATAGACAGCGGGAACCTTTAGGCAGAGAACCTTTAGACAGAGTCGACTGTACTCTACATAAATTTTTGAACTAATGGTATTTTTGAAATCTACTCGACTAACTAAAATATATTCCGGTAAAATTTTATGCCAATCGCACCCTGAACAAATACAAGTTATTATTTTTAATTAAAAATCTAAAACTTACCAGTACGTCTAGAAACTTCAATCAATCTCGCTAATGCCGTCCAGTAAGTCGGTTTCCTGAGTAATAACTGTCTAAAATGAAAGGCAGCTGTTTCGAAATCAACTTTTCTAAAAGCGAGATCAGCCATCATAACAGACGCCGCTTCATTATTTGGATCAGCATTCAACAATGCACTACAACTTAGTGCGCATTTATCAAGATCATTTACTTGCATATATAATTTAGCCAGTGACAATAACGCTTTGATATCTTTCGGTCGATGTTGTAGTGCATCTTTATAATACCCAATAGCTTCATCAAAATCCCGTATCGCAGTAGAATGCTCAGCAAGTGTTAGACAAATTTCCACAAGTACTTGTTTTTGATCAGTAGCACTCGGAACAATTGAAGCTCGCTGCATGCATCTCACCTGATTTTCTCTAGCTTCCTTCAATGTCGAAATAGCCAACTTAATATCACCCGCACGCTCTCGTACCTTAGCAAGCATCAGTAATTGTTTGCCACGAACTTCCAGGCTCGTTAAATCCGTAGCCATCCTACCGTCCTGTAGTTCTTGGATAAGTACAGCTTCAGCTTTATCAAAATGTTTCATTCGCATAAACAATTCAGCCATATCTAGTTTCAAATCTCCACATGACTTATTTTTGACAACTTCTTTGTAATAATTTATAGCTTTGCCATACTGATGAGTTTTAACTAAAGCTTTTCCCATTTTGCTAGCAAGTAGTTTATCCCCTGGATTATTTTTCAACGACTCTTCGTATGCTTCGATTGCGCGATCTGGCTCCTGGATTGCCATGTAAGCATCTCCGAGCATACTAAATGTCCGTGGTCCAGGACAATGATCAACCAGTTCACGAAAACATTTAGCGAATGAATGACGATCTTTTCGTTGGTTCAGATAAATATTAGCGAGCATCGTATGGGCCTGAAGATAATACGGCTGGCCTGCTTGTATATCATTCAAATAATTTATTGCCTTATCAACATCTCCAGTCATCAAACAAAGCTCAGCATTACCGATAATCACGCGACCTTCTTCTACAGTATTAACGAATTGCATTTTAGCTTCGCTCGTTAATGCCGCGGCTTCGTCAAACTTTTTAAGCTCACTGTAAGCTGATATCAATTCTAGATAAAGTGTAGCTTTGTCCGAAGATGATAAAGTCACCGTATCTCTAGATGATGAATCAATTAATGTCATTGCCATGCGCAAACTGGTGATCGATGATTCTAAATTTCCGTTGTTACGTTCAACGATTCCAGTAATAAGATGATAAAGTGGATCATCGCGGACTTTGAAATTGTAACTCAGTCCAACTTCAAGACTTGCTGACGCTGATTGATAGTCAGCTTGACGAGTGAATATTTGAGCCATCAACAAGTGAGCTGATGCATTAGCTGGATCTACTGAGTCAATAAGTTTTTTTAATGCAGCCAATGCTTCCTCAAAGTCACCACTTTGCATTGATGCTTTAGCCAGTAACAGAAGAGCTGCTCCGAAACCGGGACAAGCGTCGGCAACTTTATTTAATAGTACGACAGTTAAATTTTCATTGTCATCACGTGGTCCAGTGTTATTATAAATCGTTGGTGTATGAGTTAAATGCTGGTTAACAATTTCTAAACAAAAATCTGGATTCAATTCATGTAAATATTTGTAACCAAACGGAACGTTTTCAATATTTTTTAAAATTAATTTAACAGACATGTTGAGGTAATTGAGTGCCTTCGTTGTGTCATTGCGGCACAATTGTGCAGACATAAAATGAAGACGTGGATCTAACGAATTAGATTGAACTTCCATTAAAAAATCAATTTGTTGACGGGCTAGGTCTATTGAACCTGGTGATGAATCTAAAACTTGACAGTGAGCTAGACCCATTAAAGCAGAAAATGAAGACTCATCAATTCTTATTGCACTGCGATACCAATGCTCAGCTTCTTTTATTTTATTTAACATTAGAAAAATATTTCCCAGCTCTATCATTGGTTCGCTTAAATTTGAATTCTGTTGAATTAATTTTTCCATAACTTTTATTAGTTCTCGGAGGATTAATTCATCACGATTAATTATACATGTAAATAATTTTATATTATTTATTATAATTTCAATATTTTTTTGTTCAGCTAACATCAGATTACGAAAAAATAATTGAATATCTTTGGACCCTGTTGTATAATCACCGTCGCGAATAAAAATAACAACTGTTTTAGCTTTTATACCATCTAAATTATTGGTATCTATTGACAAAATTCTATTGGCAGTTTCGATAACTTGATCCCAATCTTTTAACGCTAATTGATTATACATTTTTTCAATTAATGGTAAACAAATTTTCGGATACCTTACAATTAACGCATTGAGAATTAAGATAGCTTGATCATGTGATTCATTTAATTTGTATTGTTTTGCTGTACCAAGAAGAACAATAAGTTTTCTGCTGTGTTCCTTAGAAATGGCATTGAAATAATTTGTGTTTTTACCTATGCTAAATTTTAAGTCAATCAGACCATTTATTAGCAATACTTCGAAATCATTTGATCGTAATTTGTAAGCTTTCTCGGCATAATCTTTAGCTTTATCGAATTTTTTTAGCAGTAGTAAAACTAATGCAGCTCTTGTAAGACCAACAGCAGTAGCTTTACGTCGCTCTTCACGAATTTTTCCGTCTATTTGAGACACTAAGCTTTTGTCTTTATTATTATTCGATCGGTAAACATAGCTTTGGATCAACAAAGCTGGTAATGTCGTATCATCATGACCAATTAAGTCTGTTACCAATTGCAAAGCTTCTTCGGTATGACTTGTTAGTAAATAAGACACTGCTAGTAGTATTTTTATATTTTCGTTATTAGGATAATCGTGGGATGCTTGCTTTGCTTGCTGATACATTCCATGGTAATAATATTCTTGACAATACCATATTATTATCGCTTGGTGATCATATTCATCAAGATTATCCATTTTTTATTTATTTTTCTGCTTCAGTTAATTTTTAAATTTTGAAATAGTATTTTACGTCAGACTTCGGGAGCTTTTAGAAAATTTGATGGACCAATTACTCGTTCTTCAAGCTCGGGGGTTTTTATTTTTTCATATGTACGCTGCATATACTTGCACGTTAAAATTAAGTAGTAGTTATTTACAATGGCATAAGTAAATGCAGCCTAAAAAATTGTTAAATTAATAATTTGGTTAATTTTAAATTAAATATTTTAAATTAATAACCGGGAAAAATAGTTGAGATCAACATGAGTATAATTTTTTCCATTTTTTTAACAACGTTGATTTAATTAGATTTACATGGAAAAAAAACAGTGGAAAAATTAAAAATTTTAGTGCAAAAACAGGGCCATCGTATAAGAAACTTTACGAGAGTCTATACAAATTCTAGTTTAGTCCTCAAAAGCCTCAATTCCTTTGATGTTTTATTTGCCGTCCAGAAAGTAACTCTACTTTAGTACTAAAAATCCTTCAGATAGTTGTCCTGCTACAATATTGTCAAAAAGTTATGAGCCATATACGCGGTAAGAGTAGGTTAGGTGGTAGTTAAAACGAGACATTGCTTTTGTTTGATACTGTACCCGTGAAAAGTTTACCTACACACTACTCATATATATGTATACACAAATACTATTGAACATTTTCTTAAATCAAAATTTGACAACGTCGCATATGCTCTGCCAGTTGCTGTATAGTGTACTGAGTATATGTTTAAATTTACCGCTCAAATAATACTATGTATACTCGCGTACAGCGTTGTCAGATTGTTTTTTTCCAATTCACCGACATGTATATTTTTTCATTTATTGTTGAACTTTGCGTTGCTATATCTCAACAATGAGATGGTGAATACTTTATTTTTTTTTTTAAATAAATTCAGGACAAATTCCTTAATTTTCTGTTAGTTTTTCAAAAGTTTCTGACTGTTAGTTTTTTTATTAGAATCACGAACGCGACTTGAAACGCATACTCCTCATTGCTCGCAATGTTAATGATCCGAACTTTGATTATAAATATTTCAAATTAGAGATGGTCAATCGACTTGAAATTTTAATGGTAATTGTATCTTAATACCCTTAATAAGTACAAAAAATTTTATAACTTTCTGACACCATGCCCATCACCCGACAACTACCTTAATGAGAACTATAAAGTCTAAATGCTAATAATTTATCGATTTTAAATTATAACTAAGACCTCATAATCCTCAAGAATGAAAAGTCATACTTCGGACTTTGAAGAATTTAGAAAAATTGTAACTGAGTTATATCTCAGATAGTACTGAGTATAATCTGGAATGGTACTGAGTATAATCTAGATTATACTGGGTGCTATCTAAAATTTTTTTTTACCTCTGATGTAACTGAGTATAATCTGAGATGGTAGCCAGTATCATCTGTTATTTCCGTGTACTTCTCAAACCCTACAAAATACTTCAAAATTAGAGAGAGCTCACCCTGGTGGAAATTTTTCGGAATTTTCTATGAAAAACTCAGTTCTGAAGTTCCAAAGACTTTTTCATAGTTCTAAAGACTTTTTCAGAGTTTTTCAGAGAATAGTCCGAAAAATTTCCACCAGGGCAGGAACAGGTGCGCCTGGGGTCAATTGACACCCGAACGCCACCAACCTGGTAATTTTTCGTAAAACTGGATTTTTCAGAATGTAACAAATGTGTGAAATTTTTAAAGGCGAATAAGATTATAATTTCTTGGGAACTATTTTAGTTGAATTTGTGATGTAAATTATTTTGTAAAGATATTCTTTTTACAAAAAACTGATGCTATCTTTTTATGACAGAACATACATTTTATACATTTTTTGTTTTCGAGAATTAAATAAATCTCATAATAAACAAATGAGTTTATGTACATAAATTTACATCCATATTTTTAGATCTACATTAATCTCGAAAATAGAAAAAATTATTTAAAGTAGATGTCAAATATTTTTTACGGCTAACTAGTGAAAATAAAATAAAATTAATTACCTCTGTTAATAATCTTGCGATACCTCTATTTTCAAATTTTTCTGGTACATTTATAGACTTCATATCCAAAATATTATCATTTTTTTTGTACAATAAAGTTGCTCTTTCTAATAATATAACGATTGTAAATTATTACTAGTAATATTTAAATATTTTATGTTTATTATAAAAATAAATTTTTTAGTGATTAAATTTTATATGTTGATACCATAATTATTTAATTTTATATAAAATATTTGACGCTTTGGATTATGATGAACGCCGAACATAAATTTTTTTTGTATTATTATTAGTTTTGAAAAATTTAAAACAAACAAATTTGACTTATTCATATGAATTAAATATTAGTTACGTTGATAATGAAAAAATATTTAAATCACGTAATCATTTCTTAGATAATAATAATCAAATGGTGTTTTGTGATTATTTTGACGTGTAGTTTTTGTAAACTTGACAGGTTACTTTAGAGTTGTCCTTTTGGTTGCTAGGAAGCCGTGAGAACAAAGTTTTTGATCGAGACATTAGATGACGTTTGAAATAGTTATCAACTGTCAGTTAAAAAGGGAGAGAATTAACCCCGATAGCAAGAGCTTATGGTCAGAAAATTGGTGTCAATTAGTTGCAGTCAAGTTGACGATAACTTGTCGACAACTTTTGTAACTGTTGACTACAAGTTGTTGCCAACTTTAACAGGAAGTTGACGACAATTTACTGCCGCAACCTGTCACCAACTTTCTGAGAAAATTGAAGACAACTTTCCGTCAACTAATGGATGTCAACTTTTGTCACCAACTTTCTCAGAAAAGTAGTGACTAGTTGCCGTCAACTTATGGAAATTCCAATTTTTCTAGCCAATCTAGTGACAAATTGCTGCAGTAGGTTGTCAACTTGCTGTCAACTTGGCCATCCGAGCAGGGTACGTTTTTTGACAATAACGTAAAGGAAACTTTATTACTGGTAGTCCATTAATCAGAAACTTTATTACTGGTAGTCCACTATCAAGCTGACGGCAAGCTAGCAACAACCTACTGCTGCAACTTGTCGCCTTTTAACGCGAAAATTGGCATTTCTATAAGTTGATGACAACTGGATGCCAACTTTCTGAGACAATTGGTGGCAAAAGTTGATATTCCATTAGTTGCCTTAAATTTTCCAGAAATTTGATGACAGGTTGCGGCAGTTGGCTGTGGCCAACTGTTTGGGAAAGCTGGCAACAACTTGTAGTCAACAGTTACAAATGCTGAAGTTGTCGTCAATTTGATAGGAATTAATCAATCAAGTTGTTGGAAATATACAACCGAAATAAGTTCTCAAGTTGACTACAAAATCTTGATGGTGCAAACAAATGATGGTAACTTGTAGTTAATTTGGAAGTCAAGTTTTTTTCCTCAAATTGAAGGCAACTTTCTGATTCAGCTTGCATTCCTTTTACGGCTGTAAATTTATGTTAACTTGTAGTTCGTGCTGTACTCATATTACAGTAAAAACTTGGAACTACAGGACTTGACATCAGTTTGACGTTAACCTGACCGACAACAGTGAACAGCAAGTTTTTGAAGAGAAAGGGCTGTCAGAGCAAGTTAACTTTTTAATCTTTGATTCAGTCATTGAGAATTTTGAACGATAAGAATTTATCGGGTATATAAATACTAAATAGGGGCCAGAGCCATTGTCCAAAAAAAATTAGTTCGAACCCTGTTTAGAAAATCTCACAGAATCCAATAGATTCTCATGAATTCCCATTCATGGAGATTTTATAAGAATCTATCGAATTTCTTAAGCAGGGAAGTATACTTCCCTTTACCCTCTTACGTAAGAGGTGTATCAAAATTTAAATCTACCCTGCTTAAAAAACGATAGATTCTCATAACTGTATTTATTAGGCTCTTATATATAGAACCTATTCATCCCCATAGAATCTCTATGAGAATTTATGAAAATCTATCAGATTTTATGAGATTTTCTAATCAGATTTAATTAAAGTGTTGCACGCATCTAACTTTTGATAGAATTAATTTTACATATACTTAAAGAGATATATGCATGTCACATTTACATATATATCTTCATTTATAAAGTTTTGATTTATGTAAATTTAAGTAAATTCAAATAGATATAATTGCCCTGATAGTTGAATCTACTCATATATAAATGATTTAAACGTCAAATTTGATTTTTTGAGGATTATGCATGTATAGAAGACTATTTTTTGTTTTTTAGACGTATTTATTTATATACTATATATATTTACTTAACTATCATATTGTATGAATAAAAGATAAGTATATTGTTAAAAATTTTTAACTAATTAGAATATAAAATTTATTTATCTACTGACAGTATAATACGCTTATTATGAAATTCTTAAGAAAAAAAAAATCGCTATACATAAATATTCTTAAAAAAAATATTTATTTTTTATGGATAATTTTCTTACGAAAATAAACTAAAATTTATTCGGCGATTCTTTGAGAAAAATATTAAAATTATCATCGATCATAATCTTGTAACTACCGTATTATTGCGGAATATTTGTGACTCGATTATTTTTCCGTGGGTTTTATATACATCCTCCTAACGACTCAAAGCATTAGCAGTTTATGTTTTTTTTTATGTATGTTCGCAAACTTTTTTGGCAGTACTGTAGGAATTAAGGTTAATATCATTTTTGGAGTGAAAGTAATATAATATGTTATTTGAAACAATCGGGTGCTATACTTTCATCCTAAAACTATTTCTGGACATGTACTGGATCTATTATACGACAACTTTAACAAAATGCTTGATCTTAATCGCGGAAATTTAAAAAAGGACTTAAGCAATCCCGATGAAAAAAGATTTTATACAATTGTATAAAATTATATACAAAAAATGGCCCGATCCAATTGTATACAACTGTAGAAAAATCAATACAATGTATTCAAGTCTATATAATTATATACAATTTTATACAAATTGTATAAAATTCTATATAATTATGTACAATTCTATATAATTGCAATATATAGAATTGTATACAATTTCTATACAGATTGCATACAATTGGATCGGGCCATTTTTTCTATCCAATTTATCTATGGTCTATGTATAATTATATATAGCCTATATATAATTATATATAGTCTATATATAATTGTATAAAATCTTTTTTCATCGGGATGGATCTACCAAAATTAACAAAATTAGAATCAATAATTGTAAACGTACCAAAATCAATAGCGGCGAAGATATGAAACGGCTCTAATAGAAATATTACCGAAATGTTTTCCGGCGAAACCTTCAAGAGTACAGTTTTAACAACGGCGATTCTGAACATATTACCAAATTAATCAACAGACCCATTCAGCAATTGTCCGGTCTGTTGATTATTGTTTGCAATTATTGATTCTAATTTTGTTAATTTTGGTAGATCCATTATTTAAGTCCTTTCTTAAATCTCCGCCTCTCTTCTTAGATCAAGCATTTTGTTAAAGTTGTCGTATAATAGATCCAGTACATGTCCAGAAATGTTTTTAGGATGAAAGTATGACACTCTGATAGTCAAAATTTCTTTTTAAAATCAAAATTAACATAAGAAAAGTTTATTATACAATAAAATGTTTTACAAGAATAATACAATTAAAGAGTAATTAATTCTTACATTACATTTATATAAATAAAATATATAAATATGATTAATAAATTTTTTTTTTCTATTAAATTGTTTTGTTTTTTTTTTTTTGCTAAAAAAAAATATTTTAAAATTTATGACTGGATAAAAAATATTATATTGTACAAGTTGGAATCTATCCAGCAAATGGAGTGATACTACTACTGTCCATTGCAGTTGTTTGACGTTCAGAAGACATAAGTGACGATGGTCGTTGTTTAAGATGATTGTTTAACCAGCCTTCTATTACAGGAAGATTGCTTTTACTCCATTTCAATTCTTCTTCTAAATCTCCCATAACTTTTTTAATTATTGCTTCAGCCGGATCGGCTTCTCTTTGACGATCTTTATACAATTGTGATACCATATCATAGCCTTCTTGAGTACTAAATGACGAGGTGGCTGAATTAATTATTCCATTCCATAAATGCTCTTTAGTTTCAAATCTTTGTTTCATTAAATTCCAGTGATCTACTAGAAAATCAAACAATGCAAAGTAACCAGTAGCGCTTCCTGTTAGAGTACTGTAAATTAATTGAATATCTGAATCCGTGAAATTTGAATTTTCATTTAAAATTGTAACATTTAATAATCTGAAAAATTAATTATTAATTTATTTTATTAAATCAAAAATATCAATTATTATTTTTGAAAAAGTTATTAAATTTTACAATGAGATTTATATTTTAATTATACCTTTCAATTTTCTTTTTATCAACGGGACAACCGGCTAGAGTTTTCAATAAATATGTTCTTTCACTTTGTTTTCTTTCTATTGTTTTCTGAGGGAAATTAATTACTCTTTGAAGACCGAATTCCCATTCTTCCATTGTACCCCATCGGAAGACTGGACAAATAAATTCATTGGCGACTCTAAAAAAAAAGATTTTTTCTTTGAAAAAAATTAACAAAAAAAAAGATGAATTATTAATAATTCAATAAATTATTTAGTGAAAGAATCAAAGGTAATCAATAAGTAATTAACTACTATATAAAAATCAGGCTATTTATCGGTAATTGTAAAGAATTTTTTTTTTATAAGCTTAAAATCATTATAATTAATTAATAATTTATATTAATAAGATCAGTTGAACAGTACTCAAATATTGTGAATTAAATTAATTTTCTTTTTAACTTCCCGCTAAGAAAATTGTAAATTTTCTAAAATTCGGGAAGTTATTGGTTTCGGTCCGATTTACGAAAATCGAATTTCCATCAGATGTCGACGTTTCGAGGTCCTAGGAAGCTATCCTGACTAATTTCACGATGATGTCCGAGTGTATGTATGTGTGTACGTACGTACGTATGTATGTATGTAAATATTCATAACTCTTGAACGGATGAACCGATTTTGATCGTTGAGGTGTCATTCGACGCGGCTTGTTAATGTCTTGAAGCCGTAAAAATTTGAACTTAATCGGTAGGGTGCGTTCAGAGATATTTCAAAAATAAAATTTTTTCGAAAATGTTTTAGTTGGATAACTTTTAATTTGCTCGATGGATTTATTCCAAAATCTAATCAGCTCTAAAACTCTATAAGCCGCGTCGAATGCCACCTCAACCATCAAAATCGGTTCATTCGTTCAAGAGAAACCGTTGACGAAAGAATTCAAAAAAAATTTTTTCCTTGGTTTTTTCGAAATTTCTCAAAAACGACTCGATAAATCGATTTCAAAATTTGATCAGCTTTAGAACTTGATAAAACACGTCGAGCTCAACGAGCTCGAAAACAGCGGGAAGTTTTGGGGCTGGCCCGCAGGGTCAACTGACAGACCGATTTTTTTTTTACCGTAGCTACAAAACATTTTTAATTGAAAAAAATAATATATTGCGTGGCACGAAATGAAACAATATGATTTAGATGGGGTCTAGTTTACTGCCCGAACCGAAGGTGAGTGCAGTAAAGCTGACATTACTTACACTGTAAAAAATCACCGGGGTAAGTCCAAGCGGTGTAGGTGTTAAAATTATCGGTGTTAAATTTACCCCCGAAAGCGGTGTGAAAATAACGCCGCCACCGGTGTAAATATTCTGTACCGGTGTTAAAATAACGCCGCCACCGGTGTAAATATTCTAGACCGGTGTTAAAATAACGCCGTTACCGGTGTAAATATTCTTTACCGGTGTTAAAATATTTTACTTTGTGAATATTTTTACTTACTCGATCACTATAGTTGTTAATAAATGATATTTTTTATTAATTTTCATAAAGAACTGACATTTTTTTGTGTTTTATAATCGTTAAAGTTAATACTCCAAGCGGACGCAATTTACTCCGCTTTTACACCATTTCGAGGGTTAGTTTTAGTGGAGAGGATCGGAGAAACAGTCGCGAGTAAATGAAGCCGCAATGTTGCAACGGGTAGAAAGCGCGAAAATACAAAACGGCTAAATTCATATGATAACATATCGGGAATAATATTAGGGGATAAATAATTATATATGTTTCATTAATAGTTATCAAGAAAATGTAATGATTTATTTACCATAGATTTATGTATCATAGTATGAGCGTATTTGAATAGGGAATACAGTAGTATTAGTAGTACAGTCCAGTCAAAAAAATATAAACTATAACGTTAGCTCCGCAGGTACACGATACATGGGTAGTGATCCCAAACTTTTTGACTGGACTGTAGGGAAAGAACTACCTTAAGAAACTCATATTACTTTTTTATTAATTTTCTAGATATTTATTAGTTTGGTTGGTTATTAGAATCCCAGGCGGATCCGAGTTACGGCCATCGGAAAAATTACGGTCGAATGCGGTAATTAAAGGTATTTCGTGGTAATTTACGGCTAAAGTATATTTGCCGCAAATTTGCGATAATCCTGCGGTATTTTAGGTAAAACTGCGGTATTTTTCAGTAAGAGTGCGGCAATTTACCGCAAATTTACGGTATTTTTACCATAAAGTGAAGTATCCCTAGCGGATCCAAATTACGGTAAATACAGTGATTTACTGTAATTTTCGGTGCCTAGCAGAATTACCGTAAATTACGGTAATTTACGGCAAATTACGGCGAATTGCTGTAATTTACCGTAATTTTACGGCGCCTAGCAGAATTACCGTAAATTACGGCAATTTACCGTAATTTGCCGTAGATTGCCGTAATTTGCCGTAGATTACCGTAATTTACGGTAAATTACGATAAATCAATGTATTTACCGTAATTCGGATCCGCTAGGGATTTCACTTATTACGATAAAAATGCCGTAAATTTGCAGTAAAATACGGTAGTTTACCGTAATTCGGATCCGCAAGGGATGACATTAATTATTATTTCACCATGGAGGGTAAGAGCACCAGTACCCAGCCCCAAACCATTAGCCAGCGACTTTATGTTAAATTATATCTATATATAATATATGTCTCGAGCCAATGTTAATGTATATGATCGGCTGACTACCGATTAGAGGCTGCGTACTGGTGCTCTTACCCTACCTGTATCGTAAGTTTAAATTTATCCTCTATTTAGCGGGAAGAAAATCGTACTTTTCTTTGTTGAGAAAAAAAAATAATAAAAATTAGCGCAAGCGCCATTCTGTCGTCAAACAGAGACATAAATATAAACTTTTGGGTACAGATTTGGTGAAAAACAGTATGCTACTTTTCTTCCATGGTGTGTAATGTATTAATCATCACACCTACGCGAAAAGTTTAACTTCGTACCCTGTTTAGCGGGAAAGAAGTCGTAATTTTCTCTTGTGAGAAAACAAATGATAAGAATTAATGCGATTACAACAGGGATGAAACAAAGTCAGAAACTAATTTAGCGGGCAAAAACTAATGATATTTTTTCTCTAGGGAAGAAACTTATTATTTTCTGTCTACTAAATCGCATTGGTCTGAAATTGGTTTATTTTGATTGGCAACACAGGCACTGAAACTTGCAGTTCCTACACAGAAAAAAATAATTTCTTGGCGCAAGAAATATTTTGTATTATGAATTGAAGAAAAAAATTTTTCTTGGCTCAAGAATTTTTTTCTCGCCTAAAAAATTTTTTTCTTGTTCCAAGAAAATTTTATCTTACCCCAAGAAAAGTTTTGTTTTCACTTTATAATACAAAAAAATCCTTGGGTCAAGTAAAAATTTTCTTAGAACAAGAAAAAATTTTTTGCGCCAAGAAATCCTTTTTTTCTGTGTAGGCAGCTGATGTGAAAATTAAATTTTAACAACAATTTTTTATCGCACTACACGGAAAGAAAATTATGGGAAGTTTTCCTATGCATTATGGGAATGGTTTCCATAATGGTATGGGAATAGTACCTATACTACTATAGGAATTGTTCCCATATATTATGGAAACCATCCCCATAATAGTATGAGAATAGTTCCCATACCATTATGGGAACCATTCCCATACTATTATGGGAATGGTTCCCATATTAGTATAGGAACTATTCCTATAATATTATGGGAACTATTCCCATAATGTTATGAGAACCATCCCTATAATATCATAAGATTTTTTTTTTGCACAATAGTGTAGAAATTTCCCAAAATTTAAATTTTCTTGAATGTTTTGTGCTGACAAAAAATTCTTATTAAAAATTTTAATGTTTTTTTGCCAAGTACGATTTTTTTTTCAATGTTTGAATTTTTGTTTTTATGTTTAATAATATTTCTGTGTATTGTAGAAGTCATTACCACACTTCTTTAAATTTATTTTTTCATGATAATATGGGAACCATTCCCATAATATTATAGGAATGGTTCCTATAATAGTATGGGAACTATTCCCATAATGTTATGGGAATGATTCCCATAATGGTATAGGAACCATTCCAATTGCATTATGGGAATCATTCCCATAATATTATGGAAATAGTTCCCATACTATTATAGGAACCATTCCCATAATATTATGGGAATGGTTCCTATAATTTATGGGAATGGTTCCTATAAATTATGGGAACCATTCCAATAAATTATAGGAATGATTCCCATAATATTATAGAAAGTATTCCTATAAATTATAGGAACCATTCCTATAATTATAGGAACCATTCCTATAGTGTGATGGGTGTCATTCCCATAATTATAGGAACTATTCCTATAATTATGGGAATCATTCCTATAATTATAGGAACCGCTCCCATAATTTATGTCCGTAATTCCTATGATGGTATAGGAAAAAATTTCACAAAATTATGGGAACCGCTGCCATAATTTTCTTTCCGTGTATTTAATTTTTTAATATTATCAATAAATATTCAGTTTATATTATATTCAAAGAAACTATGATGTCATTATGCATAAAAAAAAAATACAAATAACTTACGGGTTTCCTTCATCAGGTTCGTCATCTTTCATCCATTTTTTGTATTGTTCTTTAGCCTCTTCAACACAAGGACGATAACCAGCACGACACAAGAAATTCTTAGCTAGTCCTCTCATATGAGTTTTCCATGATGGCTCATTAGGATTTGGCGTCTCACCAAGTTGATTCTTGTATAATGGCTCAAGGAGACTAAAGATGTACGCCTGATATAATCGATTATATAATTAAAATAATTGTAAATTCATTAACAGTTATTTGCATACTTATTATGCTTATCTACTATTAAAAAAAATTTATTTTATAACTATAATTGTTTTTACTTCGAAATTAGTTGCAACATTTTCTGATTCTTGAATTTTTCTTCCAACGTGATCAATCATAGTGAAAAATGGTTCCCACACTACATGACTAGTTTCGTTTTTTAAAAATAGGGTCATATTAAGCGCCACTTCAAAGCATATGTTACCAGCATACGCCATATTCCAGGCATCATGTAATAGTTTTGCACGAGTTAATACTGGAATTGTTTCACGCATTGGTCCTTGAAGAAATTCACCCAACATATACCAATTGCACGGATCATAATTAACCGGGAACATTCCTGTTAAATAATCGGTTAAATAATTCAATTATTTTCACATAAACCCGGGTCGGAAAATTTGATCTGATTTTAGTCAAACTGGACTGCATTTGGACTAATTGGTTTGTATTCGAACGCTGTTTTCAATCTTGGTTTAAAAATTAATTGCGTTACGGGCAGACAAAACTAGATTAACTCTTGAACTTTGAAAAATTTTAGTTGTCTTGACTGAATATTTATAAAATTGAATAAAAGTAATAAAATTACTCTTAAAATGTTAAGTAATTTTTCTGATTTACTGGACAAAATCGTAAAATATTTTGGCATTAGAAACCATCAAAATTCTTGTGACATCTTATTACGAAAGCGCATTGGCATGTTTCAAATATCAAGAAAATTCAAAGGAAATTATAAATCTAGATTATTATTATTTATAGTTGTAAAAAATTCTGTTTTTGATCTAAAAGCGACTTAAATTATACTTTTACGGAGAAAAGAACAGGTTTTTTTCCTATGTTGGCATAGTAACTATTACTATGTGGACATAGGGATTTTTCATATGTCAACATAGGGAAATTTTTTAAACTATGTATAGGAACTTTTCCTGAAAACATAGGAAAAGTTCCTATGTTAATATAGGGGGATCCTGTCAGCATAGAAATTGTTTCTATCTTAGCACAGTAATTTTTCCTATATATCATAGGAATTTTTTCTATGCTAACATGGGGAAATTCCCTATGGAAATATAAAAAACAATACTATGTATAGGAACTTTTCCTATAATACATAGGAAAAGTTCCTATGTTAATGTAAGGAAAATTTCTTCGTCAGCATAGGAATTTTTTCTATGTTAACATGGGGAAATTCCCTATGGAAATATAGAAAACAATATTATGTATAGGAACTTTTCCTATAATACATAGGAAAAGTTCCTATGTTAATATAGGGAAAATTTCTTCGTCAGCATAGAAATTGTTTCTATCTTAGCACAGCAATTTTTCCTATATATCATAGGAATTTTTTCTATGCTAACATGGGGAAATTCCCTATGGAAATATAAAAAACAATACTATGTATAGGAACTTTTCCTATAGTACATAGGAAAAATTCCTATGTTAATATAGGGAAAGTTTCTTCGTCAGCATAGGAATTGTTTCTATCTTAGCTCACTAATTTTTCCTATATATCATAGGAATTTTTTCTATGTTAGCATGGGGAAATTCCCTATGGAAATATAGAAAACAATACTATGTATAGGAACTTTTCCTATAATACATAGGAAAAATTCCTATGTATTATAGGAAAAATTCCTATGTTAATATAGGGAAAATTTCTTCGTCAGCATAGGAATTGTTTCTATCTTAGCTCAGTAATTTTTCCTATATATCATAGGAATTTTTTCTATGTTAACATGGGGAAATTCCCTATGGAAGTATAGAAAACAATACTATGTATAGGAACTTTTCCTATAATACATAGGAAAAGTTTCTATGTTAATATAGGGAAAATTTCTCCGTCAGCATAGGAATTTTTTCTATGTTAACATGGGGAAATTCCCTATGGAAGTATAGAAAACAATACTATGTATAGGAACTTTTCCTATAATACATAGGAAAAATTCCTATGTTAATATAGGGAAAATTTCTTCGTCAGCATAGGAATTGTTTCTATCTTAGCTCAGTAATTTTTCCTATATTACATAGGAATTTTCCTATGTTAACATAGTAAATTTCCCTATGCTACATAATAAATTTTTCTATGTTAGCATAGTAAAAATTCCTATGCAGACGAACGAAATATTACTATGTAACATAGGAAAATTACCTGTTTTTTTTCTCCGTGTAGACTGAAAATTATAGTATAAAAAAGTCTCTTTTTGTCCTAAAAACCTATAAACACATTCTAATAATTATAACAAAAAAGTCTGTTTCTAACCTAAAAGCGATTAAAACCAGACTAATTATAATACGCAAACAAGTCTGACATTGGCCCGCATAGGGAATGGTACGGACGAAAACCGATTAAATTCCTATGTAAAATAAATACCATCTAAAAGCCTTTATTGAATAAAAACTATTTGAATTTATCATTTATTTTGAAACAGATCAAATTTTTGACCGGTGAATATTTTTATAAAATATAAATTTCATAAATATTATATCACCTATTTCTTCTGGATTAACGATAACAAAATTTTCTTTAGAAGCTATATCCGTCATAGTGATTGAGTTATCACTTTTAGTCAGCCAATAATTTGGTTGAAGCTTTGCAAAGCTAATATTTTCTTGTGATACCATAATAATTGGTATGTCCCATAAATAAGACATTTTTTCATTTGATGCCGGCGGTGTTTCACGAAGAAAAACATTCTTTGATAAAAAAAAATTAATAAATAAATAATTAAAAATGAATTAATTATTAAATTGTTAAATTGATGTTTTAAGTTGTTAAATAACAATAGAGTGAAGAAAATTGTCGTGGTTGCCTTGAAAACTATAGTGTATCATAACGATACTTACTTGTGTGAAGGTGATGTTTCCGGTTTCATAATCGCGAATTACCGTTACCACTGGCACACGGTCTCTGGTTATCCAAGGTGCTGCGATACTACTGATTGTCAGGTCATTAGGTAGGGTTAAATTATTTTTGACCCTCACTTTATCCAATTGAGTGAATATGTCATGAGCATAAAAACTACGGCTATTTTATTTATAAAAAAAAAAAATAGTTTTTTTAATAGTCAATATTCTTGTTAAATATCAAACGGTAATTTATTGTGATTAATATCTTAATTTAAAATCATGTCCAGATCAGCTAAATAAAATGATAAATTGATAGGGAGTCGGACAGTAATTAAAAAAAAAATTTTCGATCGTAAAATACACTCTGATCCCTGATTAAACAACTGAATTCGATCGAATTCAACAGAATTGAATTTTTAATTCTATTTAATTCAGATAAATTCTGTTAATTCGGTATCTAACCTAAAAATGAATTCTGTCTAATTCGGCAGGAAAACCAGAATTTGTCCAAATTAAAACGAATTTAAATAATTCTATTCGGTTTAATTCTGATTAATTCGAAAATAATTCTCCAATTTCTGGTTCTGAGTCCGAATTAAACTGAATTAAAACGAATTTGAAATTTTTTAATCGGTTTTATTCAGTTTAATTCAAATTCAAATTTTCAATTCAGTTGAATTCTGTTTTGCAGAATTCGACAGAATATTATAGAATTAAAATTTTTAATTCGGTCGAATTCAGTTGTTTAATCAGGGTTACGATCGAAAAATTCAGTTTGCCTCTTTTTCGCTATTGTTTTTACTGTTTTATTCTTGTTAGTCCACGGAGCTTAACCAAGTTACACATCATCGGATAGAGAATTTAAAAAGGATTAATTTTATTACTTATAAAGACCAATTTGATGCATTAAATAACTAAAAAAACATCAAAATGTAAAAAAAAATTTTCCCGTCAAGCAGTAGAAAATGTGTCCGTAACCCGTAAACACAAAAACTCGAGAAAAAATCCATTATTTGAATCACTTTTTTTTTAAAAAGATTATTTTAGGGCCGAAGAAGAAGTGTGTCATAAATTGGCCATCAAATTCGGCCCCGTTTAATTATAATTAATAAAAAGAACTTAACTAATTTTGTATATCTATATATGTTCTTTACATATACTTTCGGCACACCAGTCGCGCCTGCGCGAAAAAATACATCTGACTATTTTTCGGAGCGAAATTTGAATTTCTAGTGTAATAGAGAGGAAAAAAAAAATTGTCCTTGAAACTTTTATCGTACATTTTTCTTTTTTTTGCAAATGAACATTAAGAGTCGTGCACTTTTGGATTTACCAAACTTTTTTTTGAATTACTGTCTACTTCCTATAAATTAATCATTTCATTGTGATTAATATAAAAAAAAAAAACTGATTACTTTTTGGCTGGTTCATGAACAAACTTTTGAACTCCTTGACGAAAAATTTCTTCTCCAAGTGTATAATTAAACATACGGAATACCAGCTCAACTGTAAATAATAATTAATAAATAAGAAAGTTATGAAATGCAAGATAAATCACGAACTTTAAATCATGAGTTGTTATTTTACGCATTAACTTGGTTTATGTATGCATAAAAATGATCGGTGAGGTGTACGTATATGTAGACAATAAAGATGTAGATAAAATTCATTAAATATATAACCTTCGCTTACAATTCTAATCATATGACTTACTGGTCAAGACCTTGACAATATCGTTAACTTTTAATGTTTATTTTTTATTATTATTATTATTATTATTGCTATTGTTATTGTTTTTTTGTATCTTACTTTTAGAAGAAGTTGCTTCGTGTCTTATGCCAGCTACACGAGAAAACGGCAATGTTTTACCGAATTCATAATAAAGAGAATATAAAAGTGTCATTGGCCATTTTCCTTCCATTTCATGAGGATCAATCTATTTAATTAAATTTATTAAATTTATTTATTAATTTTTTTTTTCTTATTTCCCGTATGAAAATAACATATATGGTCAAAATATATGATAAATATCAGAAAATATATGTGGTCAATTTAACTATATTTTCTGATATATTTTTTTTATATTAAAAACTATAATATTCATCATATACGAGTCCGTATATGTTTAGCATATATAAAATATATATGTCAATCATATACAAAAAATATATTTTTATCATATATGAAAATATATATTCTTGTCATATACGAAAACTATATTTTTATCATACATAAAAATATATATTTCTATCATATACGAAAAATATATTCTGATCATATATAAAAACATATATTTATATTGTGTATGGAAAAAAAAAGTTTCTTATTCGTATGATCAATTCCAATTAAATTAGATCTAAATTTTAATATACTCTTTAAATTGCAGTTAAAATTTTCAAAATTAGTTAATTTGATGCGAATATATATACCCATATACATATACATACACCGAATAAAATATATGCTTAAATATAACAAAGAAAATATATGGTGCCATATATAATATAAATTATATGCTACCATATATTTCATTTCATATAAAAATTATATATTTTTTGAATATAAAAGGAAATATATCAATACAATATATTATAAGGTAAATGTAAATGTATATATAGCTTAATATAAAAAACATATAAGTTACATATATGGAATACATATATTTACTACTGTATATAATTTTATATTAAATCGGCCAAAATCTCTACATGATTTTTTATAATATACAGTATAATATATCATATATTTTTTTGTTGCAAACATATATGATTTTATATATTTAAACCATATATTGTTTTTTCATACGGGTTACTATCTTAAAAATTCTATTTACATCAACTGTTGTTTTAGATGCTAAAAATGAATTCAATGCTTTGTTAACTTGTGCGTCAGTCCAGCGGAAAGGAGTAATTCGTTGTCCAATCCATTGATAAATTAACTCATATGCAGTATTCCAAACTAATGGGCTACTTAATTCACTTTCTCTGCGAAAAAGAAAATTATCAGCTCATTTTTTAACAGAGACTCAACAGAAACAGTCAAGATTTATTTATAGTTATTTAAAAAATTTTTATTGAAGAATGTTTTGTTTTATTTTTTTTTAAATTTATATCTACTGATAAATGAAAAAATAGTTTACGTGCTCACTTGAAAAACATCAGGCCCCAACTGTCGGAGGCTTTGGAAGCCGTGTACATTGGCATAGCAACGAGATCCAATTTCGAGAGACCAATGGAAATATTAAAGTAATTTTGTAAATAATTTATTATTGTAACTATTTTATTTGGTACTTTTGATAAAGTCGATAAATATTCTTTTCTGCCCCAAACTTTTATTTCTAATGGACCGCGACCTTCAATTGGATTAACAGATCTGCTTGGTGACATACTTTCGAAGTCAGAAATCATAAATGCTAATTGATATGTTGACATTTCTGGAGTTTTTTCAAAGTTATCTCGCATAAAATTCGGTTCGTCTGGTCTAAAAAAAATTATTTTATTGATTTATATATACATTAAGGCGTTTAAAAAAAAACAAAATTTTTTTTTTCTCGGAACCAGGCTCAAAAGTTTCGTTTAGATGCCAAAATTGGCCTCTAAATATGAGCCCTTAATGTTAATATTAAGGTTGTCCGCATCGCACTTTTCAATTTCCCATAAGAATAACACAGGAAAAAAATTTTTTTTTCTCCTGTTTTTTGAAACTAATGAACCATAAATTGCACTGTAATGCCCATCAATAAGTTTTGTAGAGAATTGAACGCTCTACAAAAAAAGTTACTTATCATTTTTTAATAAATCCATCTGTTCGAAAGTTTTTGGAGCTGGAAGTCAAATCTACAGTAAATTTTGAGATCTTTTTACTTTTCCAGCAAAACTATCAGACTTATCAAAAAATATCATAGGACCTTTTTTGGAGATAATTTCATTCCCTACAAATTATTTTCAATAAAGTTTATTCAAATTCCGCATTGTTTTCTAGTTATTTTCATTTTAATGTCATGCTCATAAAAATAATAGTCTTCTAATCGATTTTGAGAACTTAACGTTAAAATGAAAATAACTAGAAAACAATGCGGAATTTGAACAAACTTATCTAGAAATAATTTGTAGGGAATAAAATTTTCTACAAAAAAGGTCCTTTGACATTTTTTGATATGTCTGATAGTTTCGCCGGAAAAGTAAAAAGATCTCCAACTTTACTTCGAGCTCCAATAACTTTTGAACAGATGGATTTATCAAAAAATGATAAGAGACTTTTTTTGTAGAGCGTTTAATTTTCTGAGAAGTCACATCCAGAGCTTATCTGTACAATGAGCCACTGCTGAGGTATAAAATTCTAAACTTAAATTTTTTCCCATGTTATTTGAATGGGAAATAAAAAATTGCGATGAGCGACCTCTAAATATAAATATTAAGAGCTCTTTTTTTAACAGGCATATGATTTCGCCGCCCTGCAACTATTTAATACAGGGTTTTGAGAAAAAAAATAGTCGAGTGTTTTGAATCAGTCTGATACAAATATTAAAATTTATAATAAAATAATATGCTTACATTTCTGTACTAGCAATGAGCGGCGTATTTGAACGGCATTGTAGATTTTTTGGACGAACCACAGAGAGTAAAAATGTTGCCTTATATTCTGGCTCGTCGATGCAAGGAAATAGTTGTTTTGCATGATTTAGCCTCAAATGAGTTGCGAGAAATGTGCTGACAACAGTACGTCGTTTGAATAAAAAATTGCATTGATAGCAGTATTTCTTAAAATTAAATCTAATCTACCATTCACAAATAGTTATTTTAATCTCGGTTCAGTTTTTTGAAAACAAAGTCATAAATAAGTTAAATAATTCCAAACGAAATGAGATATATATCATTTTATTGACTTAATAATTCAACATAAAAAATTTAAATTTTTTATCAATAAATTTCTTTTTTTATAAAAAAAAAAAACTCAACAATTTTTATTGTTTATTTCAGAAAAATATGTTGAAAAAAAAAATAAATAATAATGACAAAATAAAGTCGTAACAAAATTATTTATTTCTGTATGTTAGACAATGAAATGAAATATCAATCATGATATATGTAGAACATTACTGTCAAAAAAAAAATTACTAGTAAATCATGATCCTGAAGTTAGAAGACAATTTAAAATTTTTGGATTCTTTTTTTAAAAATAAATAAATTACAAAATAAAAAAACTAAAATTATGCACATGTAGAAAAATTTAAAAAACTATACACGGAAAGAAAATTATGGGAAGTTTTGCTATGCTTTATGGGAATGGTTCCCATAATGGTATGGGAATAGAACCTATACTACTATAGGGATGGTTCCCATATATTATGGGAACCATTCCCATAATAGTATGAGAATAGTTCCCATACCATTATGGGAATCATTCCCATACTATTATGGGAATGGTTCCCATATTGGTATAGGAACTATTCCTATAATATTATGGGAACTATTCCCATAATGTTATGGGAACCATCCCTATAATATCATAAAATTTTTTTTTTGCACAATAGTGTAGAAATTTCCCAAAATTTAAATTTTCTTGAATGTTTTGTGCTGACAAAAAATTCTTGTTAAAAATTTTAATGTTTTTTTGCCAAATACGATTTTTTTTTTCAATGTTTGAATTTTTGTTTTTATGTTTAATAATATTTCTGTGGATTGTAGAAGTGATTACCACACTTCTTTAAAATAATTTTTTCATGATAATATGGGAACCATTCCCATAATGTTATAGGAATGGTTCCTATAATAGTATGGGAACTATTCCCATAATATTATGGGAATGATTCCCATAAATGGTATAGGAACCATTCCAATTCCATTATGGGAATCATTCCCATAATATTATAGGAATAGTTCCCATAAATTATAGGAACCATTCCCATAAATTATAGGAATGATTCCCATAATATTATAGAAAGTATTCCTATAAATTATAGGAACCATTCCTATAATTATAGGAATCATTCCTATAGTGTTATGGGTATCATTCCCATAATTATAGGAACTATTCCTATAATTATGGGAAACATTCCTATAATTATAGGAACCGCTTCCATAATTTATGGTCGTAATTCCTATGATGGTATAGGAAAAAATTTCACAAAATTATGGGAACCGCTGCTATAATTTTCTTTCCGTGTAGGTGCAATTTTTTTAAATATTTTTTTTTTATAATTTATCGTTTTTAAAAAAATCCGAAAATTGTCGGACGTCGGCTAACTTCAGTATCATAATAAATCAAATTTTTTTTAATTTCTTATTTATAAGAAAATTTAATGTCGAATTACATAAGTACATATTTAAATATTTTTCATATGGATGATGATTTATATAATTGTCAGCAAAGTTAAGTAAATTTCCTATCAGCTAATATCCTACGCGCTTGAAATAAAAATAAAAAGCGTCAACGGACTTACTGTGCTTGAGCAAGAGTATCCAAGTATGAATTCATGAAAAATCCATAGGTTTCAGAAATTGAAATATTTCCAGTATAATTGATATTAATTTCACATTTTCGTCCGGTAGTAAACCATTGTTGCAAGTCGATATTAAATTCCGCTTTTTTTATATTGTGTTCCTGTTCAGCAATGTCAGCCTTTTCAAACGCTTCCCTTCATGACAACAAATCAATAATAAAAATAAAAATATATATATTAATCATTATTAATTAAGAAACCCAGGTCGAAATATCTAGCCTCGATCTAGCCTCACTGAGTAAAAAATGTATTTTGAGCCTCAAATGATGTTCATAAAGCCTCAATGATCCTCAAGAAGCCTCGACTAGTATTATTTGAGGCTCATCGAGACTCTTTGAGCATTCCCGCGTCAAAAAACAGATTCGGATTTCTCAAAGTCTCAAAGTTCTCAATGAGGTTTTTGAGGATTGATTTAGAATTTTAAGATTAACAACAGTATAGAAAGTTATCCTAGTTTAGTTCTCAGAGTAGTAGGTACGACCAATTTTACCACTTTGAGGACTAAACTGGAATAATATAATCTGGATTAGTGCCTCAAAATACTCAAAATATACAGGAATAATTTTATCCGCATTTGAACCTCAAAAGTCTCATTCGACGTCTTCTCTCCCTCCCTTTTTCTATCTAAAATTTTTCAAAGTCCAAACTATAACTTTTCATTCGTTGATGATTTTGAGATCTCAGTTATAATTTAAAATCAATAAATTATTCGCTTTTAGACCTCATAGTTCCCATTGAAGATTTTGAGTACTAGAGTTACTTTCTGGGCGGCAAATAAAACATCAAAGGAATTGAGGCTTTTGAGGACTAAACTAGAATTTCTTTTTTGACTCAGGTTATTTGAGGCTCGATGAGGCTTTTTGAACATCATTTGAGGCTCAAAATGCTTTTTTTATTCAGTAAAGTTGGATTGAGGCTTACTTGGGTTCAATGAGGCTAGATATTTCAACCCGGGAATATACTTAAAACCTTTTACGCCCATTGATTTATTTACAAACAATAAAACTTTTTTCCCACGTCCTTAATAATAATTTTTTATTGTTTAACTTCAAAATTTTTTTTTTAAATAAGTATATGGTATTCCATTTTTTTTGAAAAGTTTTATGCTAAATATTATTAATTTAATATTCTTTATATTATTTAAATATTCAAAAATTACAAAATAATAATTCTGATAAATACTCCAAAATTTTATTACATATTTTATAAATCTGTTTTTATTCTTCTTCTTTATTTACAAGTGGTGACTTTGTTTGCTAATTATAGATTTAGACAATGGGAAAATTTTTAAACAAAATTTATTAACACTTCGAATGACACTCGATTTTTGAAAAAATTTTAACAAAAAAAATTCAAAATAATGCTCAATTACATTTACAAAAGTGATTTTGGAATCTTTAAAAAACAACAACAAAAAATTCCTCATTCCTTGTATATTTAAATTAATAAATTAAAATGTCGATTGATTTTGCAAAATTTCGTAAAATTTCAAAGAATAACAAATTGACTAACAGTAAAAATTATTTACAGATAATTAAAATTAAAAAAGATCTAACACATAAGCTAATAATTAAATTAAATAGACAGTGTTAAGTCACTCACGTGCTATTTGGACTGAGACATTTAATTGAAATGTTAGTGATATATAAACCACGATCTACATCAAGTTTAATTCGTGATCCTTCACTAATCCAGCTGCCAAATATCTTGACTTTACCTAGGAAAGTAGCATTAATTGTAAACGGTTTTATCTCCAATTCATAATTCGTCGGCTTAAAACTTCGAGGCATTCTGTAGGCAGGTAATTTGAATACATCATTGAAATCAATACTTCTTCGTGATCTAGTTCTTTCCTGTATCCAACAATGCGTACACTATCACATCGGTTAACTATTTATTACTAATTATTTTTTTTTAATTACACTTACATTTGACTCAGCTGATATAGTACTAGATATTAGTAATAGAGAAACCAGAGAGATAATCAACTTCATGTTGATATCACTCTCTAGAACTCTTTGATATAAATAAAAATAATAAACTCGAAACTCTGAAATAATTTTAAATTTATTTTCTTTTTTTTTTTTGTTCAAATTATTTTTTTGACTAATTTTTTATTTTATTTTTTGATTAACAATTACAATTAACTCTATCGTTACATCATTTATTGTATTGATTTACCCTGATTAAAAACTCCGATTGAAACCGCTGATTTCCGATTGAATCCGATTGACTCCGATTGAATCCGATTGGTTCCGATTGAAATCCGATAAACTTTCAATCGGAATTAATTGGTTTCAATCGGAGTTTTTAATCAGGGTTATAATTTTGATATCAAGTTTAAAAACTTTGCTAATTATTTTAAAAAATTTTAAATTAACGTAACTAAAATAAATTGAAATTTTTAAAATTAAAAAAATGATAATTTTTAATTACTAATTATCATATAGTAAATAATTTTTTAAAAAATTATTAAATGCGAGCAGTAATTAATATTTTATAGTTTTCGAATTTTAAAAATTTTTTAAATTAATTTGAATTATTTTAAGGTAGAGAATAATTTTTTTTTTTTTTTAATACGATAAGTAAATTGTAATTGTAAATTTCGATAAAATAAAAAAAAAATTTGTTATTTTATCTGTTAAAAAGCTAGCAGGTGACCTCACCTACAAGCTTCAGTGACAGATGTCAAAATAGTTGAACTGCAACTGAAGATAGACCTCAACAAACTGGCACTCTGCCCTCGTCCCTAGATTATCAATTATCGTTCTCTCTTTTTTGCTGCAATACATCGCACTCACTTACACTATGCCCTCGGAGCATAAAAAAAATGATTTAAAAAAAAAATAGAGGTGCGCGTGACGAGATGGTGATTGAGTAAAATAAGTCCAGGCACGGATTTGCTCTTAACCACATGATCGTAATGCTAGTAATAGTATATACAATGTACGTACTATGGGTCGTCGGTCCATCAGTCTTATTATCCAATTGACAAGTTCGCGCGTCACAAGAGGAAAACGTTCTGTAATCAGGCTCCTCAATAGACCAATGGAGTAGCCGTTGGGTTACGTTCAATGGGGACTTGACACTTTCAGTTCATTTTGTTATACCATTTTAAACTGCGTTTGGTAAAGTCCCTATTAGTATGCAGGAAGTGATAGTTACCTGACATTGGTAATGACTATAGATCAAGACATTTAAGTTTGTTAACATCTACTCAACAATAACTCATTTCATTTCATCAATCTAAATTCAACCTTCATCAAATTAAACTCCACTTTGCATTTCGGGGGTTATTTTAAGTATTTTGTTTACATTCTTATTTAGATACATTTTTTAATTCAATTTGTATTTAACTAGAATCTTCTTAGTGATGTAGACACTGAGACAAAATATAACTTTTGTAAAAACAATACTTTCTTCAAGGGGTATTCTGGTGTAGAAATACAAAAAAATCGATTTTTTTTTATTTTCAAAGCATAACTATTTAGTGGTGGAGGGGGCAAAGTGGGCCCCTGGGGGCAAAGTAGGCCCCTTAAAATTTTCAAAACTTCAAAAAATATGGGGGCAAAGTAGGCCCCTCAAAATTTTCTATACGCCAATAAATTCGGACGGATAATAAGTTTATCGAAATTTCTTATATAATGAGGGCTAAAATAGACCACCAAAACTGTTCATTAAATGGACGGATTTTTGCAATAACGTCTTAACTAACCTTATAAGTTAAGACGTTATTGCAAAAATCCGTCCAAATATAATTTATTAAGAAAGTTAAAGATAATAAAATTACGTTTTAAAGTTATATCGCAGCAGACTATTAAAATGATTTTTATATTATTAAACTACAATTGTTTTATAGTTATTTGCAAATACCACACGTGTAAAGAATAAAAAATATCAAATCCGAAATTTTTTGGAGGGCCCACTTTGCCCCTAATTTTCGATTTTTCAATTTTAATGGACGCAGCATAATAAAGTGAAAACATCAAGGGTCTAAAAAGAAGTAAACGCGAAAAAAAAATTAATAATATTATAATTATTTTCCTTAAGGGGCCTACTCTGCCCCCCCCCCCCCCAAATTCAAATTATTTTTGGAGACATAGGTATTTTTTTGACGCGGCATTCAAACTGGCTCGGCCAGAACTAATCGAACAAAAGACATTAGAGATTCTCCGTCTACCTGAATCCATATTTCGCGAAACTTTAAACGCGATTTTCTCGAAACTGTCTTTTTCAAAACGATACCCACGATTTCTCAAGTTCTACTGGACCGATTAACCTCAAATGTTTTGAGAGTCTTCTTTATAGACTTCTCTATATCTAGAACTATCCTCACCCCCAAATTTCAATTTTTACTATTTTTAAAAAATTCGAAAAAGTCAAAAAAAGTGGTACAAAAATTCTTTTTTTTTTCAGGCATTCTCCATTTTGTGAAACATTTTTTTTTCAACTTTTCCGTAGTTCCAGACATTGCGACATTACTCTAGATTAATAATCTTTTTTTTTTTTTGTTTTTGATTACTAGGAGGGTTAGAATCGTGGGTATGATCACGTGCCAATTTTTTGAGACCCCCACTTCATTTTTAAAAAATTTTTTTTTGTATTCTTGAAATGTTAATAAATAATTTATGAAAAAATGTATAGTAAAAATATTAATTGCCTTTTTTTTACGGCACTTCAAAAATAACCTGAAATTCATGCCTCTACACCAGAATACCCCCTTAATAATATAGATTATTATTATTATTTTTTTTATTACAGATCATATGTTCAGACAATAGAGACGTTGTCTGCATCTGTAGGTGATAAGTTCAGTTGTCGGTTATAAATATTTTTAGAATCTTAACAAAACTAAAATGCGTAAAAATATTATCAATAATAAAAAAAATTTATACTTCAGTTAGATCCATAAAAATATATTTTACTTATCATTTAAATAATATTATATTTTATATAACTGAATAATAAAAATAATTAATGTGATTTATTTTTTACATAATAAAAAATCGTGTTAATTTTTTTTTTTTACAAGAGACTGACATTCTTCCGTCTTCACTAAGTAAACAAATTTAATTCGCATATTTAAAATACATGACAACTGTGTCAATAATTTTCATTAAATTGCCATCGTACAAGACAATTTTAATTTTTAAAAGTAATAAAAAAATTTTTATCGAATATTTTAACTTGATAATAAATTTTAATTTTTTTACATTGAAAAATTTTAATTATTTATTAATTTTTATTTCGACGACATATTAATTAATGAATTAACCGTCTTAAATTATTATTAAAACTCGTTAATCACTTAGCTGTTGATCGGTAACTGGAATAATTATTGATGCAAGCATCGATCGAACTGCGATGAAAAATCTCATGTAAAAAACTTATAAATAAATGAATAAAAGATAATCAGTTAGTCGGTAAGTTTGTTAGCTAGATAATTAGTTTAGTCATACATATACCGTTTTTTAAATAAAAATCAAGCGTCACATGTAATATTATATACAAGTTTAAGTAAGTATGAAATAAATACTGGTGGGGAGTTACCGATCGACTAGCGAATCACATCCGCGTATTCCAATCGCAGGTGGAATACACAGACTAATTGCACTTTACCTGTTCGGAATTGCGTTAAGAAGTCTTATAACATATTGTTTTCTCTTTAAATCTTTTTTACTGTGTTACTACAACAATAACAATAACCAGAACAATATTAATAATCGTAATAATAAAAAGTTAAACTAAAAAATAATAAAATTGTTTTTAATTGTTATTATTAATATAAACTTTGTTTCGTTAAACTAATATTTATTTTTTATTTTTATTTAAACAATGAGACGTGGGTCAGTAAATACGTGGGAGTCTTTTGGTAGACGTAATTGTGAGTATTTTACTTCGTAAACTAAAACTCTTAAATTATTACTAAACTGTGAAAATAAAAATTCGGCTGGTTTTTTTTTTTTTTTTTTACTTCACTAAAACTTTTAATGAGGATCGAGATTAAAACAAGACGAAGTAAAAAATGATAAAAAAATTGTGTAGTTAAATTTGGATTTATTAAAATCGATTGATCATGTATTGATACATATATATTTATATATATGAATCGACTTTGCATTTGTTCTTTCTTATTATATTGACTATGACGAAATTTATCGGAATTGTGGGTGACTAGGTACGGGACGACGATTATACACGACAATTATAATTGCAAGGGTTATAAACATACAAACAGTCTCGGATAACCCAGTTTAATATAACAACTGTGAACTCGATAGAACAGAGTTCGATTGTGTGATTGTATAGTTCTCTAGTTATCAAAGAAAAACAAAACTATTAATTATTTTATTTGCGCCTGTCTTTTTAATTAAATTTTTTTATTGTACAATTAATTCTGAAGTTTTTTTTTTAAATAGTTTTCGTAATTATTATGTGTGACGGAAAATTGTTAATTAGTTGGAAAAATGATGCCTTCTTTACCCTCGATGGATTATCATAAAATTTTTCGAAAATGTGAGGCATTAAATTTTTAAACTTTTATTTTGTCATCGAATCATTTTTTATTCAAGTTTTTTTATAGTAATGAAAAAAATCAAATTGTGTTTACTCTGCATATTTTAAATGATTTATTTCGACTAATTGAATTTTTCTTTAAAGTATTTTCATTGATTTTTGAAATTTTAATCGTATTTTTAAAAAATTTTGTTTTTTAAATTTAATATTTATATGTGGAACCGGGTGGGGAAAGTTGATCATGACGGATAATGCGGCTAGAGTTATTAATAAATAAAAATTAAATTCTCAAATTATTTGTCACTGTTTTAAATTGTAGAGAAAAAATAAAATAAAACTCTAGGTAAAAATCGGTCTATCGTTTGACCCTGCGGGCCAGCCCTAAAACTTCTCGCTATTTTCGAGCTCCGTGAGCTCGAAAACATTATTGTGAATACATTGTTGAGCTCTTCGAGCTCGAAAATACTTTTGTATGCCGTTGTTTTCGAAAAAAACGTTTTTTACCATTTTTTCTTCAACGATATTTCTCAAACGAATTGACCGATTGAGACGGTTGAGGTGGAAATCGACGTGTTTTATTGAGTTCTAAAGCTGATCAGATTTTAGAATCGATTTATCTAGTCGTTTTTGAGAAATTTCAAAAATACTAAGAAAAAAATTTTTTTTTAATTCTTTCGACAACGGTTTCTCTTGAACGAATGAACCGATTTTGATGATTGAGGTGGCATTTGACGGGGCTTATAAAGTTTTAGAGCCCAGTTCATTTTGGAATTAATCCATCGAGCACATTACAAGTTATCCAAAAAAAACATTTTTGAAAAAATTTTATTTTTGGAATATCTCTGAACGAGCTCTACCGATCAAGCTTAATTTTTCTCAGCTTTTAGATATTGACAAGCCGCGTCGAATGCCACCTTGACGTTCGAAATCGGTTCATCCGTTCAAAAGTTATAGATATTTACATACGTACGTACATACATACATACATACATACACTCGGACATCATCTTGAAATTAGTCAGAATAGCTCCTTAGAACCGTAAAACGTCACGATCTCTTAGAAATTCGATTTTCGAAAATCGAACCGAAACCAATAACCCCGAATTTTTGAAAATTTCCATTTTTTTTAGCAGGAAGTTAAAAAGTGTCATTGCCATAAAATAAAACAAAATTTTGCTTGCTTTAAATTATAACCTTTTTTCTAAAACAATTAAAGTCTACTTCGATACTTAAATTAACGAATAAATGAAGATTTATATAAATCGAGTGTATTTGGATAATTATTATTATATACATAAATATCTAGAAGTTCATTTTCACTAAAAGTAAGAGTATTAAATTATTGTTAAGAATTATAAATTAAGCAAAGAAATATAATTAAGATAAGAATCTAATTTTAAATACTTAAAAGACGAAAATTATAAACGTAATTAAGATTATATCATCTACACTAGCGCTTTTGCAATCTATTCACGGATAATGATCTGCAAATTGTATCCCGTTGTCCTCAGAGCTAAATTTTTTTTTCTTCAGTGGTTTATTTTCCTCCATAGTTTCGTTTCTTTTTGTTTAATTTTAATTAAAATAAAATATCTTAAATATTAAAGACTGGATTTTTTTTTAGATATTTAATATCAGTTGCATAGCTTTGTAGTGATAAATTTGTGCTATTCTCTTTTAGATCCGGTAAATAATCTCAAAAAGTAATTTTTCCGCGACGATATCTTTGGAACTACTCGACCGAATTGCACGTGTTTCGCGGAAATCAAAATTACTTTTAAAAACTTAGCTTTGATCGCAATTCGAGGCGAATCGATCAAGCGGCTTACTAGTTATGCAACAAGAACCTACACTGAAAATAAGATTTATTTGAGCCGACTAAGATTTATTTGAATCAAAGATATCGTATATTTGAATATGGCCAAATAAATATTTAATTGTGAGAAATATATAGTATGTTTGAGCAACTTAATTGCGCGAAATAAATGATTTATTTGTGATAAAGAAATGATCCAATTGCTGCACATAAGTGTTAGGTAGGCCATGTGCTTCAAATATATGTTAAGTATCGCCAAATTTGTCGTTATTCGTTACAAATTTAATATTACCACAAATATATCATTTACTTACCACAAATAGGGGTGGAGGGGGTAAAGTGGGCCCCTGGGGGTAGAGTAGGCCCCGTAAAATTTTCAAAACTTCAAAAAAAAGGGGCAAAGTGGGCCTCTCAAAATTTTCTATGCGCCACCCGATGAAAAAAGATTTTATACAATTGTATAAAATTATATACAAAAAATGGCCCGATCCAATTGTATACAACTGTATAAAAATTGTGTACAATTCTATACAAATTGTATACAAGTCTATATAATTATATACAATTTTATACAAATTATATACAATTCTATATAGTTATATACAATTCTATATAATTACAATATATAGAATTGTATATAATTATATTGAATTGTATACAATTTCTATACAAATTGTGTACAATTGGATCGGGCCATTTTTTCTATCCAATTATATATGGTCGGTATATAATTATATACAGTCTATATATAATTATATATAGTCTATATATAATTGTATAAAATCTTTTTTCATCGGGTATTTGCAAATATCACACGTGTAAAGAATAAAAAATATCAAATCCGAAATTTTTTGGAGGACCCACTTTGCCCCTAATTTTCAATTTTTAATTTTTAATGGACGCAACATAATGAAGTAAAAATAAGTATCAAGGGTCTAAAAAGAAGTAAACGCGACAAAAAATTAATGATATTATAATTATTTTTCTTAAGGGGCCCACTCTCCCCCCTTTCCCCTAAATGATATTTTTCAGTCAAATTATACAATTATTTGAACCAACTGTCATATTTAGTTACACCGAATATATTTATTTGTCATTAAGATAAATGAAAAAAGCCACCAAAAAAGAAAAATTTTTGATCGTCGGTTCGTTTCAAAAATTGGTTTGTTCGTTTCAAAAATATCGTGCAATAAATAAATTTAGACACACACATACACACGTCCATCTTTAAATACTTAAGATACCTTCCCGATGAAAAAAGATTTTGTACAATTGTATAAAATTATATATGTATTATATATGAATTATATATAAATTGGATAGAAAAAATGGCCCGATCCAATTGTATACAATCTGTATAGAAATTGTATACAATTTCATATAATTATATACGATTCTATATAATTATATACAATTCAATATAATTACAATTATATAGAATCGTATATAATTATATAGAATTGTATATAATTTGTATAAAATTGTATACAATTTCTATACAGATTGTATACAATTGGATCGGGCCATTTTTTCTATCAAATTTGTATATAATTTTATACAATTGTATAAAAACTTTTTTCATCCGGTTCTTACAAGACTTTAAAACGTCGAAATCTGTTGAAAAATCGGTTAACAAAAATTGAACCAAAACCAAAAACTTCCTTTTTTTGAAAATTTTCAATTTTCTTCGCGGGAAGTTAAAAGAAAAATTATTTCTCCATGATGATGTATCATTTGGCCTCGGATTACCTATGAATCGTTTTTTCTCTAACAACTCAAATTAAATAAATTTTAAAATTCAGTTTTTCAAAAAAATGGATCATAATTATTTTGAATATTAACATAAATTAAAATAAATAATTAGGAATAATAAAATAAATATTTATTTTACTGAAAGCAAATTACTATTAGCCTATTCATAAGTCTACTATTTGATAATAATTGATGGCCAATTAAACCACGTGGCCTATAATTACTTTATAGTCTGCATTTTTGTAATATTATCCAACACAAAGACAATGCAAATTCTCACGCAAGACTCGGTCACGGTTGCTATACTTTTAGTGTGACTTTAGACGTTGAGATATTTTATTGTGAAACGTGATTAACTGACCCTCAGTATATCTCGCGAATATATTTGGGTTAATTCTTATAAACATTCAAATAAAAAAAAAAAAAAAAAAAAAAAAAAACAACTTAATTTACTAAAAAATTTTCACAAAAAAAGTTTAAGAAGTAAAATAAAATAAAAATAAATCTGGTAATTAAAAAAATATTTTTTCTGGTTTCACTTTTATAATTTTACTAATTATTTTAGCTGATAATATGGCGCAATTTTCAAGTAATCGTCATGAATTTATGACAAGTGAGCCAGGAATGAATGGCATTGAGTATCAACGAGAAGGAGGATTTTTTTTATCACACAGAAAACTTGCTATTGTTATCACATCTATCTTCCTTTTGCTCGTGGCTGTTGGATTTGTTGGAGCTTATGCAGGAGCATTTCCACGTAAAAAGGTGTTTTTTTAATTTAAAAAAAAAAATAATAATAAATTTATGAATGTTGGAAAATCCAAAAGTGCACACCTCAATCGCTCAATTTATTTTTAATCATTACTTTTATTATTATATAATATTAATATATTTTTTTTTATTATGAACTTTTATTCAACTTACAAATTATCAATTTGATTTTTTTATTTTTATTTCTTATTTTCAGTTTAATATTTTTTTACTAACATTTTTTTCTAAATATCCCGCCTTGTTTTGTCTTAAATGTCGCATTTTTTTTCAAACATATTGATACGCTAGTGCTGCCACCAGTAGTTGATAGAGAGAAACAATGAAAAAAATAATAACAACAGTAAAAATAGCAGCTAAATTTTTAACGAAGAATCAGTTTTCACGTTTTTTATTAATTACACCAAAACAAAAAGGATTCAGATAGTAATTTTTGAAAGGGTTCTTGTGATCAGAAATACACAGATAATAAAAAAAAAACTAAGTCGATAAGTCTTGTTTTTCGAAAGTTATCGTGTTTAGACGAGTCCGAACACCACAATTGACGCACTGAGGGCTTCGGACTAAATCATTTTTTTTTAATTAATCACATCATTAATCAAATAAGGATTGCATTGAAAAATGTTCCTTAATAAATTTCCTTTAAAATGGCATATATCATTAACAACTTTGGTGTACTATAAAGAAACTAGAGAGGATTTAAAGTCAGTGAAAGGGCCGAGAGTGAGAGAGTGACAGTAAAGCACACCTAACGCTTTCGCGATTGAGGTGTGCAAAAGAAAAAATTTTTTTTCATTAAAAAATAATTATTTGACTGATATTATTATTTAATTAACTTTTTTATTAATTAAAAAAAATTATTAAATATGTATGCATTGATACACATTTTTTGTATATTATTATTATTTATTTATTTTCAAGATATTTGATACAACGGCATTGATATCTGAAGATGAAGGTTCAGAGCCACCGGATGCTGAAAAGTATTCTCTCTCGACATCCGTATTTCCCTCGAGGTATCTCGTAAAATTGACGCCGATTGTTGAAGATAATGAAGTTTCCCGAGTTCAGGGCCAAGTCATTATAGAGTTTCGGTACAATGGAACTATGGATCTGAAGCACATTGTCTTGAATGCAAAACACATGAACATTACTAAGATAAGGATGTGGTCTCTTGATAAAAATAAAGAAAGAGTGGAATCAGAACGAACAATAAATCCAAATGAATCTACGAACTCTACAAGTTCAACAGTTTCAACTACGGATATAAATCAAACAGTTTTGAACGCTACTAATACTACAGGTTCATCTTCTCTTAGAACTTTAGAATATATAAATGCCTTCACAAGTATTTCAACCGCCATATACTTTCTTAAATTCGAAATAGTGAAAGTAGTGACTATTCACTGATTACTAGTGAAAAGTATGTCACTGATTCAAATAGTGGTGTAATTTTCACTGGCCATAAGTAACTATTCACTGCCAATTAGTGATTGTCACGTGATTTTCACTAATTCGTTTTTAGAGAGTATGGATTCTTACATAAATCCATACTTCCCTGATTAAAAGAAACTATTCAAAATGATTTACTTTTAATACTATATAGATTAGGGTGGCTCAAAAAAACCAACTATTTTTTTTTTTCGAGTCTCGTATGAAAATTTGTTGGTTTAAGATGTTTTAAGAGGCCACTCCGAAAATCAGATCTATAAAAAATTTTCAAGAGGTCGCTCACGAATTTTGAAAATATTAAAAATGATTGGAATTCGGATTTTTTGTTTCTAAATTTTTTCTTCCTCGTGGCAACAATATTTTATATCTATAAAATGATGACTATGCTGAAAATTTCAGCCCAATATTTAAATATTTAAACGGCGCTCAAGAATTTTGAATATTAAGTGATAATATGTAACTAATACTTTGAATTAGTTTTTGTATTTTTTTATAACTCAATTATTGTCATTTCACTCAAATATAACTTTTGCATAACCGGAAATATACAGGACAGTCTTAAATAATAAAATTGGGTAAGTTTTGAATAAGCAAAAAAACCTAAAAATTGAATTAAAAAATAAAAAAGTATGTAAATAACTTATTATTTATATTTCTCGGGTGTATTTTCATTCAGTATGATACAAATTGATGATAAAAAAATTGAGAAACTTTATAATTAACATTCAAGGGTCGCTCGAAAACATCCAAGAGACAATACTCGGAAACATTAAAAATTCTTGAGCGACGTTTGAATATTTTAATTTTGGGCTGAAATTTTTAGCGTAGTCATGATTTCATAAATATAAACTATAGCTGACACGAGAAAAAAGAAATTTAGAACAAAAAAAATCCAAATTTTGATCATTTTTGATATTTTCGAAATTCGTGAGCGACCTCTTGAAAATTTTTTACCGAGCTGATATTTGGAGAGGCTTCTTAAAACATCTTGAACTAACAAATTTTCATAAGAGACTCAAGAAAAAAAAATAGTCGGTTTTTTTGGGCCACCCTAATATAGATATACATTCATCATTGAGTGGATCGTTTTGTTTAATCAGGGTTTTCTGTATGGATTCTTATGGGTTTCCATGCAATCCCACATAGATTTTTTTGATAGGGCATATACATATAAAATTAATATCAGTATCAGTGATATGTATTTAGTATAAATTTACTTAGAACTTTTTTTCGTGTAAATTTATCTTTCGGGCGGGAAATTTCCAGTAGAATATTTAGTCTCGACTTGATCTATTACGAGAAATTATTCTAATTGTCGCAAAACTCAATACCCGGGTCAAAAATAAAACTTGATTTAGACTTGGTTTACCAAGTTGAAATTTGAAGCCGTTTTTTACAAGACATACTCGACTTTTTTTTACGCAGATATAAAATACATTGAGTTTTCGCATTGGTTTAGACTTAACTGGCTTACTTAGTCACGATTTAAAACGAAAAAGTTTAAATCAAGTCGAAATTAACTCGATTTAGACTTATTCGACTTAAATTACAAGGCGAAAAAGTCAAAACTAAGGTGAATGACTATCGTGCTCGAAGTAAAGACGAATAAGTTCAAACTAAGACCAAAAAATACAAATAAGTTGAAATAAGTTCAAACTAAGATGAAAAAAGTTCAAAAAGTTTAAAAAAATTTAATTTAAATCGAAAAAGTCGAGATCTTATCGGAAAATCGTCGGCAAATAGATAACTTCAAAAGAAAATAAGGTGAAGCGAGCCTGAATCAAGTTTTATTTTTGACCCGGGTAGATTTATTTAGTACAAAATATAATAAATTTAAAATGATTATTCTTTTAAAAGATCCTTTCATAAATCATCTTAGCAAATTGATATTTTGTTACAAAAAATTCATGTTAAAATAAATTATGATCAGTTATTTGCTATTTTCAACGTATGATTACGAATCAAATTTTTAAATAAGAATAGTGTGTCTTCAGTCATTTAATTTAGATAAAATCAGTCTGTCTATTTATCCAAGCGACTTTACATACACGGAACTAAATGTTAATTTATTCTAAAATATTAATAATGACGATTTTTTTAATCTTCAGTGGATTCCATTCAGACTGCTGGGTTAATCCAACCTGATCAAAAACCCTCTTTGAACTCTGTACGAAACGTACGATCTCTTGATAATGAATCTAATTCTCAAAGTAATTTTTCGAGCATATCAAATAGCTCATTTACATCAGAAGCACCTGAAAGTTTATTTACTAATACAACTTCAATCCTAAATGCTTCAAACGATTCTAAACTGGCTATTGAAGAGATCAATATCTCTAAAAGTGACGTTGATGAAGAGCACGATATCCTCACTATTATCCCAACCTCGGCCATCAAGTCCGGAAACTATTCCCTGGAAATTATCTATGAAGCCCGCACTGACAATCGGACAGTACTTGTCGCTAATTTCAGTGATGAAATTAATGATCGGTAATCATTTAGTTTATTGTTTCATTTGATAGACTTAATTTAAATGATTAATTATTGTTTTAATAATTATTTTATTTTTATGTTAAGATGGCTAATGGCTAGTAGATTGAAGCCTATTAATGCTCGTCGGCTTTTTCCACTCTTTGATGACGTAAGACTAAAAGCACGATTCACTCTCTCAGTTGCTCATCCAATTGGAATGACTTTACTTTCTAATACTCCAGTTAAATTTAATGCCAGCATGTAAGAAAACAAATAATAAGTGAAAAAAAATTGGTGATGTTTAAAGTCATCGAAGGCAGGGTAAAATTGAGACTTACAGAAAATAAGGCGATTCAAAAAGAATGAATAATTTTCTCCAAGTTTAATTTAAGGGAAAATTACTCATATTTATTTGATTTTTTTCTCAATTTTATTGATGAATTTAAGATTAATGATATTCAAATTTATTTTAGACGTCATATTTATTAGTCGAAATGTATAATTTTGAAAAATTAACTTTCAATTAATAAAATAGGGGAGGGTGGGGCAGAGCGGCCCCCCTAAGCCAATTATTATTTTTTGTGGCTTTCAACCATAAGATCACTTTACTTTTGTCCTATTTCGAACAAATTTATGGACATTTTGCCAAAATTCTGAAAAATTTTTTTTTTTTGTGGGGCAGAGCGGCCCCCCTTCAAAAAGTGATAAAAAAAAATTTTTTATTCGTTTTTTTTTTTTTTTAATTGTTTTCATCATTAAGAATGTATTTCTTTCTCTTGACAACTATTTTTGGTTTTATATTACTCGAAAAAAATTTTTTAAAGCGTAAAAAATCGTTCACTCTCGATTACCTTAATTACTAATTGTTATTTAATAAAAAAAAAAATCAATTCTATAATTTTACTTTATTTCAAAAATTTATCAACTAAAAAAAAAATTTAATTTTTATAAATTTTTAGTGACCAAAATTGCCTCTTACGTAGAGAAACGGCCGAAAAATATGAAAAATTAATTTTTTCGGAAGTTTCGGCTGGTCCATTTTGCCCCAGGTGTTATGCGTAGGGCTAGAAATGTGGAATTATAATAATTTTTTTTTAATTTGACGATAAAAATATGAAAAAATCACTTTTTCAAAATTTTGGGCTTGTCCATTTTGTCCCAAATGTCATGCGTAGGGGTAAACATGCGCAAACATATCGGATTTATAGTAATTAGTCGAAAAAAAAAAAACTTTTTTTTTTGGTCAAAATTTCAGGGGGGCCGCTCTGCCCACCCTCCCCTATATATATTTGATCAATCGAATTTTTATTGACAAATATTTAATCAATTGAATTTTTTTACGGATAATTTGTCTACAGATTTTTTGTCCGCGTATATTTTGTCTGATGGATATTTTGTCGCGGATCTTTTGTTCACGGATATCTAAGCGTGTCACCGTAAAACGTATATCTAGTAAATTACATTTTTTTATCAACTATTAATTTCATGTCGCTAACTTTCAGGTTTAAATCAACTTTGTCTTAAAAAAATTATATTTCTAAGAAAATAAGTTAATTATCTCTTTCAAAATTTGACATACGTAAGAATTATTCTTATGTTAGCATAGTAAAATTACCTGTTTTTTTTTCGTGTATAAATTAGTACAGTTTCCAAGTATTCAAAATATTGTTAGTAAAAAAAAAATACCTAATGATCAAAACAGTTAATTTTAAGTCGAAAGATAAATAAAATGAGGAAAATTTATAATGAAATTTTATCATATATAGTTTTAAAAAAATTCGAAATTCGCTTTTGATACTAATAATTTATGTTCTCTATTTTACCTCAGCTTCATTTATACACACATGTATAGAAGTATATTTTAATGAGAACTTTATTTTTAGACCAGATAATTGGGTCATTGATACATTTGAAGAGACTCCACTTCTTTCTCCTCATAGTGTGGCATTAATCCAAGGTCATTTATTATCAGCCGGAAATGTCAATGTTAGTGAACCACCAATTCCAGTTAACTTCTGGACTGAACTAGGAGTGAATTTAAAACCAACTTATTTACAAAAAATGATTAGTCATGTAGTGAAAAATTTTGAAGAATTATTTTCCATGAAGTTTCCTATGGCGAAGTTAGATATTGTTAGTGTTCCATTTGCTGACAATTCAGGAACTCCTGGATTAATTTCTATCACGTAAAACAAAAAATGATTCAATTGTTTTGCATGTTCAAAAATTTTGATTGACAGTAAAATATTTAATTAATAATTATAGGCAAAATCTCTTTAATGTGAGTGATACATCGCCTGGAGTGACTAGATATGAGACACTGAAAACGCTGATTCGATTGATAGGTCGACAATGGCTCGGGGGATTAGTCAATTCTCAAAACTGGACTGACGTTTGGATTTTGGAGAGTTCATTGATTGATCTTCAACATTATTTGGTTACAAAGGTAATTTATATATATATATATATATATATATATATATATATATATATATATATATATATATATATATATATATATATATATATATATATATATATATATATATATATATATATATATATATATATATTTTCTACTATTAGTAATAAATTTTCTTGTATTTTACAAAATTACCATCATTTTATTCAAATAAAAATTCTACGCTGAGAAAAAAAGTAAGTTTCTAGAACTACGAAAATTTATTAAAATAGCGTCTTAACGGGGGGGGGGGTCGGGTCAAATCGTGAAAAAAACGCTGTTTTTATGAATTTTTTTTAGGCGTATGGATTGAGCTAATTTATCAAAACTTTTTGAACATTATTAAGTATATATTCAACAACATTAGGTAATTTTTTTATGGAAAAGTATCCGCAAACAAGCCGGTGACGGAGCTTTTCCCAAAACGTCTTTAAAAAAAGATGATTTGCGGTGAGCAGTGTATCTCAGCTGGAAATTATCTGAAATAAAAAACCGTTGAAATTTAGTTAAAGCATTATTAAAACCTCCCCCCAACGTTCCCTAATTATTTTTTTTCATTTTTTAATGGTCATGTAAAGTAAAAACTGCTATTTTTTACAAAAATTTGCGCCGTTTTGCAGCTGGAAAACCTTCTTGATGTAAAAAAAAATTCTAAAACAACGTTGGGGGAGGGGGGGGGGGTATTTTATACGTAGAACGTGTGTACCAAGTTTGAAATAAATCGGTAATGTAATTTTTAAATAGCCCATGTAAAAAAAATTCGTTCAAAAAAGATTCCAAAAAAGTTCCGCATGTGGAACTTCTAAACATGAGACAGATTAGAACTTTTTTGGAACGTTAGTAATTTTGATGGTAAAAAAAAAGTTTTTATGAGCGAATTTAGAGTCAAAAAAGGACGTTCTTGAAAGTTTTTGGAATTTTATGGACGTTTTTTTTAGTTCTATAAAAAATTCAAAAGTAGTGATTTTTGAACTATTTTGGAATGTTTTTAGAACGTCTTTAGTCTACAAAAGATGCAAAATTAGTGATTTTGGAATGCCTTTTTTAGTCCATAAAAAAGTCAAAAGTGGTGATTCTGGAACTTTTTTGGAATGTTTTTGGAATGTCTATTTTAGTTCTATAACAGGTTGTAAAGTAACGATTTTTGGACTATTTTTGAATGTTTTTGGAACGTCTTTTTTAGCTTCCGAAAAATGTCAAAAGTGGTGATTATGGAACTTTTTTAAAATGTCCATATAAAATTCCAAAAACTTTCCAAGAACGTCCTTATTTGACTCTAAATTCGCTCATAAAAACTTTTTTTTTACCATCAAAATTACTAACGTTCCAAAAAAGTTCTAATCTGTCTTATGTTTAGAAGTTCCACATGCGGAACTCTTTTGGAATCTTTTTGGAACGAATTTTTTTTACACGGGAGCAGTGCTCACTCGATTTTCAAAAATTCATAGCTCAAAAACTATCGAGTTTAGTGAAATTTCATAAGAAAAACTTTCGTTTGGAAATCGGTCAAAATAATTAAATAAAAATATCTGACCCCTGAAAAAAGATTTTTTAAACAATTGCCTTTGAACAATTGAATCCTGGGTTTTCAAAAAAAATCATGTGATACTCGGGTTTTACGGGTTAGAATACAGAAAAGTAAAACAGGCCTAGACTGATTTTTTTTTCAGTGTAGTTAAAAATATGTCTCCCTTATTTGATCCATCGAAAACTAAATAAATAAAATAAATATGATAATTTTTTAGATAGACCCAGCTTTTAATCACACGACATTTTTATTAGACGTTCAATTGGAAGCTTTTGAAGCAGACGGTTACAGTGTATCACAATCATTAAAATCCAAAGTAAATCCAGCTTATTTAGAAGCTTTTCATCCAGAGCAATTATATCATCGAGGTAAAAATAAAATAATTATTATAATTGTAAATTACAATAATTTAATAACTAAAAATATCCTAGCCATATTTTAACTGCTTGCTCGTAGGTGCATGTCTCTTACATATGTTGCATGGCGTGTTGAGGCAAAATGACTCTAGGACTGGCTACAGGAAGTTCGTTTCACGGTGGTGGGTACTCTTAAAAAAAGAAAATTAAAATAATAATGAATGAAGAAAAAAAAAATAAAACATTATTATACATCCTGTTTATATAGTCAATTTAAATTCCTCTGATAACTTATTTCCTCTCGTTATTTCAAGGACAGTAATTTAAAATAAAATATGTGTCAATGTTATTAGGTCCAATGGAAATGCTGACGTGAGTTCATTCCTCGAAGCAATGACAAATGAATCAAATCATCATCCACAACAAGTCAATCTTGTCGATTTCATGGAATCATGGATAAATAGTCATGGATATCCAGTGGTATCAATTAAACGTGATTATAAAACAGCGACTGCTAAAATTACTCAAGTATAAAATAAATTTCATTTCATTACAAATAATGATGGAAATTTTTGTAAATTAAGGGGGACCACTAGTGTGAAATTTTGAAAAAATCAATTTTTTGCATATCTCGATAGTTTATACCATTAAATATAATATAGGGAAGGAGGGGGCAAAGTGGGCCCCTGGGGGCAGAGTAGGCCCCTTAAAATTTTCAAAACTTCAAAAAATATCGCAGCAGTCTATTAAAATGACTTTTATATTATTAAAACACAATTGTTTTATAGTTATCGCGTGCCAAATGCCAAAAGGGCGTATTACAGCAGTTAGATAGGGTTCCATGCCAAAAGGGCGTATAAAAAAATTTTTTTTTGCCATTCTTTTTAGAATCGCTCGAAACGTAAAGATCTGCAAAAAAAAATTTTTTGACGTACTAACGCCAAAAGGGCGTATCTTAAGATATAGGAAATTTTCGGTCTAAAGCCAAAAGGGCGTATAAAAAAAAAATCAAAATTTTTCGAAATTTCGAATAGAAATTCCGTATTATCAAGTGAACAAATAAATTTTTTAAAAATTATAATTAAATATAAGTTGTTTCTCTTCTCTTTTAATTTTGAAAAATTTTAATTATTATCTTTATAAAATGTTAAATTAAATATAATTTGTTTCTAGTTTTACTAGTTTAATAATAAAATATTTTAAATTTGAAATAATCAATCTTATTTTTAAACTTTAAATACAATTAAAAGTCGACTACTACCAAAAAAAATTATACGCCTTTTTGGCTTTAGATCACTAAATTTTCAATTCCCTAAAGCCAAGCTTGAGACATACGCCCTTTTGGCTTTGGAAATTTTTTTTTTTCATTTTTAGGCTTAGAACATGTTTTCAAAACGATTGGCACAAAAAAAAAAATATAACCCCTTTTGGCTTTGCAAAGCCAAAAGGGCGTATAAAAGTTATACGCCCTTTTGGCATTTGGAACGCGTTATTTGCAAATATCACACGTGTAAAGAATAAAAAATATCAAATCCGAAATTTTTTGGAGGGCCCACTTTGCCCCTAATTTTCGATTTTTCAATTTTAATGGACGCAGCATAATGAAATAAAAATAAGTATCAAGGGTCTAAAAAGAAGTAAACGCGTAAAAAAAATTAATGATATTATAATTATTTTCCTTGAGGGGCCCACTCTGCCCCCCTCTCCCCTACTAAAATTTCCAGTGCATATCTCGAATAGTTTTTTTTGAGTTACAGCCATTTGAAGAGCAGCCTCTTATCGGTTCTCGAAAATACTTTTTTCAAAATTGCTTCAGTTATAACTCGAAGACAAATTATCCGATCGATTTGATTCAAATTCCCGCTTCTTTTATATATATTTCCACGTACCCTGCACCTCCATTCTTCCGATCAAATCAAAAATGTAATTTTCGCAGGCCAAAAATCGTCGAATTTTCGCTCAAAATTTGAAATTTTGTTTAAAAACTTCACCATTTTGTTAAATTTAAATTTTTTTCTTAGCCCGAGGGTCATGGTACGAAAAATACCTTCTAGTTTGATAGACTTTTTAGTTTTTTTTAATTCATGCACTGTGAAGGTCGCTATCACTGCAGTGGGGGAACTTTTTTTTTTTTTTTGGAGCGTTGGGAGGTTGTGAATAACTCGCTAAATTTTGAATTTTTTGGTCTAAAAATTTTATCTTATATTCATTATATATCTACAAATATACCCTTGATATATTAAAAAATTCCATACAGTAGTTTTCTTTTAAAAAATTTCCAAAAATTATCTGTTATTCAGGCGATTACACTAGTGCCCCTTAAAAAAAATAAAATAAAATACGAGAAATAAAAAATAAATAATTTTGTTTAGAGTCGTTTTAGGTTTGATAATCGTACATTAGATGATCAAAAACCTTGGCATATACCATTGACATGGATAACAATTGATAAAAATTGGACATCTCCATCATTCACTTGGATGAAACCCGATGAAAAAGAAATGACATTGAATAATGTAGGAGTAGAAGGAGATGAAGAATCGTGGGTAATTTTTAATGTTAATTCTTTAGGTAATCTTACATTTTATATATATGCATATATATTTATATTATGAAAACTAAAAAGTTTATAAAAAAATAATAGCTCGACTTATAAATTTGCAGGATACTTTAGAGTAAACTACGATAGTAAGAATTGGGAATTGATAGCAAATGCTTTAGAAAACAATCCCTCGATATTTCCTTCCTCGGTAAAAGCTTCTTTGGTCGACGATGTTTTAAGTTTAGCTTTTGTGGGATCTACGTCTTATTCTACTGCCTTTAACGTTATCAATTATTTGAAGAATGAAAGCCAACCGGAGCCATGGACCGCACTCATGCGTCACGCGATTAAACTAGATCTTGTTTTATATGATACTCCAGTTTATCCCCACTATCAAGTAAGGATATATTTGTTTAGTTTTTTTTCTTCTTAATTTATTCATAAAAAAATATCGTAATCAATGAAATGATAAAAAATATATCAGCTCAAATAACAGAGTATTCTTAAACTCGTCAAATCTGGTCACCCCTTTTAATTGTTGAATTAATGAGGGCGCCACTGGAAGATAAACTCGGCATTCAAGAACCGGAGATGTTTATTTTTTTGAAATCAGGGTCGTTGAACTTTACAAGAGTATCAGAGGTGGATTTACACTAGGGGCAGTCGGGGCAAGTGCCCAGGGCGGCAAATTTTTTAGGGCGGCAAAATTTTGAAAAATTAAATATATGAATTATTAGTTTAAGTAAAATTCCAGTATTGGGGCGGATTTTTTCCGGTGCCCAGGGGCGGCATTAAGTTTAAACCCGGCCCTGAAGAGTATATATGCCCGGGTCGAGAAATTTGATCTGATTTTAGTCTAATTGGACTATTTGATCTGTTTTTGATCTTTTATAAAAATTTTAAGCTGTTTTTGATCTGTTGTTTTAAAAAACAATTTCGTTACGGGACAGACAAAACTAGATTAATTCTTGAACTTTCAAAAATTTTGGTTCTGAAAATTTGAAAGGACTAAACTAGATTAAATCGTGGACGTAATATTTTTATTTATGGGCAATATTTATGAAAATATATTAAGTTACAGAATTGATTATGTTTTGTTTACTATTTATTTAGTGTCTTTTGTTCAAAAATGTCGCCAGTTAATGAAAGTTTGACAGCTTTATGTTTTAGTTGTCTTGACTGAATATTTATAGTATTGAATGAAAGTAATAAAATAACTCTTAAAATGTCAAGAAATTTTCCTTATTTACTGGATAAAATCGAAAATATTTTGGCATTAGAAACCATCAAAATTCTTGTGACATCTTATTACGGAAGCGCATTAGCATGTTTCAAATATCAAGAAAATTAAAACAAATTTATGAACCTATATTATTATTATTATTATTATTATTTATATTTGTAAAAAGTCCTGTTTTTGATCTAAAAGCGATTAAAAACAGACTAAAAATTATAGCAAATAAAGTCTGTTTTTGTCCTTAAAAACGATTGAACCCAGACCATGAATTATAATCAAAAATCCTGTTTTTAGTCTGAACGCGATTCCCTGATTAAACAACTGAATTCGATCAAATTTAACAGAATTGAATTTTTAATTCTATTTAATTCAGATAAATTCTGTTAATTCGGTACCTAACCTAAAAATGAATTTTGTCTAATTCGGCAGGAAAATCAGAATTTGTCCAAATTAAAACGAATTTGAATAATTCTATTCGGTTTAATTCTGATTAATTCGAAAGTAATTCTCCAATTTCTGGTTCTGAATCCGAATTAAACTGAATTAAAACGAATTTAAAATTTTTAAATCGGTTTTATTCTATTTAATTCAAATTCAAATTTTCAATTCAGTTGAATTCTGTTTTGCAGAATTTGACCGAATATAACAGAATTAAAATTTTTAATTCGGTCGAATTTAGTTGTCTAATCATGGTTTAAAACAGACTAAATATCATACGAGAATAAGTCTGATATTGGCCTGGATAAGGAATAGTACGGGCAAAAACAGATTAAATTCTTATATAAAATATATACGATTTATAAACTTAAATTCAAGAAAAAATATTTGAATTTATCATTTATTTTAAAACAGATCTAATTTTTTGACCCGGGCGATTTTTCCGTGTAGATTCCTATATAGATTCTTCCGTGGATTTTTCATACAGAAGACCAAGTACCCATACTTTCCTATATGAATTTCTACGGATTACCATCCCCTTCTATTTTTTTATGGTATATTTTTGTTTATAGCACAATATCGATGCTTATAATAAGACCTTTTGTTACAACTGCCAGAAATGTTAATATCTTATTTGTTAATCATAATTAATTTGTAATATCATATAAAAGCTTATAAATTAAATTATAGAAATTTATGAGGAAATTAACGTCAAATTTATTTGATGGAGTGGGCTCACAAGTTACTAAGGGAAGTAGAATGACTTTGATTGCACATCAACTAGGTTCAACATTTGAGAACCCTGCTCATGTTGAATGGGCAAAGAATAGTTATCAGCATTTCAAAGACTCAAATTCTTTAGAATTAAAATATGAGTAAGATTTAAGTAATTACTTATACTAAAGAATATTTACAATAGATGGGGACAAATATTAATTTTGTTATTAAAACTTCCAGAGTGCCTTCATATCTGCGTGAGACACTTCTCTGTACTTTTGCTAAGCTTGAAGATCAGCTGGGTTGGGAATGGTGGCGTGAGAAATTAGGTAACATCACAAAACGTGATACTGACAGAAATTCATTCTTGTCGTCTTTGGCTTGCTTCCAAGTACCTTGGATCTTACAAGCGTAAGTTAAAAGTTTGTTTCTGTTTTAAGTTAAACAAGTTCATTAATTCACTGTTACATAATCAGCTTACAAGATTGGCTACAACCAGAATAGCCTAAAATTATAGCTGTAGTATACTTGTGAAAATCCATTTTAATTATATACATATTTAAGTATAAAATAATTTTTTTTAGAGTTTTAAATGAAATTGTTAGAGGAGACTTAATCGAAGCACAGGATGCTATAATTATTCTTCGTGCATTTGATGATCATCCAGTATCTGCTCAGGTGGCATTTAATTTTGTACAAAAAAATTGGGCAGAAATATTGAAAAAATTCCGAAGGTCGTATCCGGTACTCAGAGCATTTGTTAGTTCAGTAGGTAGCGGGTTTACTAACAATAAGGATCTTATTGATGTGAGTTTAAAAGTTACATTTTTATTAATCACTGCACAAAAAAATAGTAGTTTATCTATCGAGTGCGAGTGTGAAGATTGGTGCCTGAGCCGAAAGCGAGGGATTGAGAAAGTTGACCTTTACGCCATCTGCTGAGAAAAATTACAAACAAATTGATGGTTAACAGTATTAGTTTAGCATTATCAGTGTCTTTAGTTACTTTTTTTTTAAATAAAATAAATTTTCGAGATATCTTTATCAAAAGTATCGCGTTGTGTTTGCGACTGTTCAAATATGCCGTATAAAAATAATATACAGGTGAAATTTTATCGTTTCCCCTAAAGTTCACTGAAGACCGTGTGGATAACCTTCAAATCAAACGTCAAAAATACTTACGATGATTGTAATATTGGAAACACTGGTTTAGGCGACAATTGCAGGTTATAACTGATTGCTAATTTAAATCTTCGGTTTCTATTATATTTAGAATATGACCAGATTCAAATAATGTTGATCCTTTTTTATCGTTTTGACCTCTAACCCGATTATTTTTAATCGGTAAAAACCTAATTTTTTGTTTTTATAAAAAACTAATACTGTTTACTACAATGCGTACATCGCCATACTTTTTTTATTTAACACTAGGGCGCTCTAATTTCGACGAAAGTGCTGCCTCTACAGTTCTTGCACGATCGCAATACACGAGCGTCTTAGGCTCGATTGTACTAGATAAATACATTAGTTTTTGTGACAGATATTTGAAATGTACTAAATGGCAGGTTATAAGCCCGCGTTTATTAATTTGATAAAATTTTTTTGAGTATTTGTTGAAAATTAGAGAGATGTCGATAAGTGTACGAATTAAAATGATGATAAATTTTGTCACAAGATGGCTCGTTGAGTTACTTCGATATTTTTTGGTCGTTTGCTATCGCACATGTAACCAAAAAATATTTTTTGATCCGATGATGACGTCACTATGAGAACGATTAGGTATCTTTTTTACCAGCTGTAACTTATCTAATATTTTTAGCTGCCAGCTATAGGCGCTAAATGTCGTACATTTCAAGTGTCTGTCACAAAAAAGAATAACTCGACTTAAAAATTATTTCCTTCGCCCAATAATATTTTTTTGAACTAAGAAACTTTTTTTTTAACTTCCCGCTAAGAAAATTGGAAATTTTTTAAAATTCGGGAAGTTATTGGTTTCGGTTCGATTTTCGAAAATCTAATTTCTAAGAGATTATTTTTTATGATTGTATGCATTAGAAAAAAAATATCTAAATATTTGAAAAGTACGAGCTGGGCATCAAATTCTTCTGCACTATCAATAAATTGATAAATTTTTTTAACTTTAAAGTGATTTATTATTTATATTTTTTATAGTTTCAAAATTTCCGAGATGGTAATTACGAAAGTCTCAAACCTGTTGGCTACATCACAGCATTCGTAGAAGCCAAAGGTACATCATGGATATCATTTTTGAATCATTCACTTTCTGATTTTGAAAACACTATCAATAGGTTAAAAGATTGATCATAAGAAAAATTTTATAAAAATGATTATAACGTACTTAGTCGGTACTTACTCGATTTAATGAACAATGAAAATATTCTTCATTAAAATATTGTAAGATTTACGAAAAAAGTTAATTGCCACAAGTAATAAATATTTGAATTATTGTTGATTTAGATTTCGAAATAGAGTAAGAAAACTTAGTCATGTATCAATAGATTCAATTTTAACGAGATTTTTAAATTTATGATTTGAATTTTTTTATGAATTTTATCTTTAAGAATTGTCGCACAAGTTCATATTTTGAAAATCTTTAAATTAATTGTCATGCTTGTGGAAAAAAATGTGAAGCTTGAGGAAAATTTATAGAAATTAAAAGTATTTCAAATTTTTTGAAATTGTGTAGATACTTCAAATCATAGGGTATGATAAAAGCCTCAATTATTGACGTTACTTTAAGTACATTAGAGATTATAGTTTATTTATTATATTTAATATTAAAAATAGGTACAATTTTTGAACGCTTTGTCTTATTTGATGCTTCTACTGATTAAATCGATCGTTTTTACTGTTAATGAATAAAATTTTTAAATAAGTATATAGAGCATTTTCAATATCATCACTCAAATAGTAAGGCCTAAAAGCGGGACTTTGTATATTTTTACTCAAACGAGATGATTTTCATCAATCCGCCGTTAAACTATAAATAGTTTGCGCGGGATTATTAATGGAATTTCCGGAGAGGAAAGTACGACGGGCCCACGCTTGGCCCAAGTATGTAGAATCGGGCCAAGGTTGTAAGCCAACCTTGACCCAGCCTTGGTAGAAGTCTGGAATGATAACACAGGGCCAGTCCTGGTTGCTTGACCTGACCCATGCTTGGTTGCCAAACCTGACCCATGCTTGGTCGCCAAACCTGGTCCATGCTTGGTTGCCAAACCTGGCCCATGCTTGGTTGCCAAACCTGACCCATGCTTCATTGCCAGTCTTGGCCCAAGCCCGGGTAATCATTGTAACGGCCAGGAGTGAGTATCAAATCTTGAGCCAAGCATGGGCCAATATAGGTGTGCCAAAGCTAGGTTCCCCAGTGCTGGGCCACCCTAGCGGATCCAAATTACGGTAATTTACTGTAGTTTGCGGGATTTTACCGTAATTTGTCGTGATTTATCTAAATTACGGCATTTTACCGCAAAAATCTTTTCTCTATTAAATTATATTTTTAATGATAGATGATATCGCCTTTTTTATTTATCAGGTTCAATGTTACATATTTAACAAATTTTAAGATATACATATTAATTGCAGATTCTAACGATAATTATAATAATAATAGTAATAATAATATACTCATTGTTCAAAATATAAAATAATTATTTAATTTATCCGTTATAAATGATAAAATATCTCGGTTGATAATTGATACTGTTACAACAATATTGTAAATGTCAATAATAATTATTTGTAATAGGTAACAAGAATAAAACAAATAATAATAATAATATCTCTAAGTTTTAGCTGTAATACATATGGATGTGTTTTTTTTTTTTTACAAAATTGTTTCCATAATTTGTCGTAATTTTATTAATTTTCACAAGTGAAACAATTTTAATATTAATATTTAATAACTACTTATATTATAAGCATGTTATAATTAATCGTCCTCTAGCGGATCCGAATTGCGGTAAATTATGGTAAGTACCGTAATTTACGGTAATTTTCCGTAATTTACGGCATTCGGAAAATTTACGGGATTTTACGACAAAATAGGTACTTTGCGTAATTTCACGCCAAAAATATAATGTTTTACCGTAAATTTACGGTAACGGAACGGCAATTTACCGAAAAATTAGGGCGAGCCTGCGGTACTTTACAGTATAGTATTGCACACCCTGGCAGATCCGAATTACGGTAAATTGCGGTAATTACTGTAATTTACGGTATCCAGTAGATTTACCGCAATTTACGGCACAGTGCGGTGATTTACCATAATTACGTTATTTTACCGCAATTTACGGAAAATCGCGGTAAAATAACAGAAACTGCGGTAGCTGAGGTAAATTGCCGTAATTTACCTAAATTGCGGCAATTCCGCTAGATATCGCAATTTACGGTAATTACCGTAATTTATCGTATTTCGGATCCACTAGGGCGGTAAAAATAAAAAAGCATACGGTGCTTACGGCAAAAGTGCCGTAAACTACCGTATAAAATTGCAAATGACCGTAAATTGCCGTAAAAACCCGCATTTTATGGTAAATTACAGCACAATGCAGTAAATTACAGTAATTTAGCGTAATTCGGATCCGCCAGGGCCTAATTCTTTTATTTCAGACATTAAATTTCTATTATTTTAAATTTGTATTTTTTCTACTAGATTCGTTTGACTATTTTCATATCGTATATATTTACGCTAGTTGGTTTTGTTGGGAATTTTTTTCATTGTAATAATGTAATGAATCAAATAGTCACAATGCACGGGATATTGGCAATATTTTTTTTTCTTTTTTTTTTTTTTTTTACAAAAATTATTTTTGAATAAGAATTTCTATTAAAATGTTTTCTGTCAAGTTAACGTTGTTTTATTACATTTTTATTATTTTTTTTACTCAAACCCCGTGCGATCGTGAATAAGTGAATCCCCCTAATAATTATACTTACGGTTTTATTTTATTTTTGTTCAATATTTACAATCTTTTGTATATACACATAAACGTTTTATTTCTAACAGCTTTAACTCGCTATTAAGTGCGTATAATTTTATAACTTTACACAATTAAATTTATTTATTTAGTTTAATTATTTATTATTATTATTTTTTTTTTTTTCAATTTAATGTTCATATTGATTTCACTTGTTTTAAAGTCATACAAATATTTTATTATTTTATTTTCTAATCATTCGAGAGTGCGTAAATAATCGCTACAATATAAAATGTGTGCGTATTTTTTTATTTTCACTTATTTTAAATATCAATGAATTTATTTTCGTTATTTTTTTGTTTTATGTTTTTTTGAAATTCATTCTCTATTTATAGTGCAACATTCGAATAAATTCATTAAACTCGCGAGCAGCAAAAAGGCACGCCCATTTTTTTTTTTTTTTTTTTTTTACTTTTTTTAACATTATTTTATTTTTCCTATTTCAGTGTTAGTTTTTTTTAGAGTTTCATTTATGTAGTATTTTCTTCGTAACATCTCGTTGACGTTAAATAAAACATTACTTGCATTGTAATGTACTGGATAAAAAACTAAATTTAAATTCTGCGTCCGATAACTTTTTTTTTTATATCAACCCTTCATGTCCGGGATATATTTTTAATAATTGTAATAAAAGAACTGACATATAATCAACTATGATAAGCAGAGGTGACAGTTTTTTTTTGCATTACTGAATTAAATTTTTGAATACTGAAAAATAAAAAATATCTTCTATAATTAACAACTTTGCTATTATTATAGTTTCATAATTTACTATTGTCTATGTTATTATCGATAGTTTTACGAGACAACTAATAAAACAATAGTATATTGGGTGGCAAGAGATGAAGGAAGACGATTTCAGACACAGGTGAAGTTGAATGCCAAACCCGAAGGCGAGGGCTGACATCTAAAGCCTAAAATCTTTGTCTATCATTCCGGGCACTATATTTTTGACATTGCCGGCATTGATATACACGGAGTCTTTCTAACTTTGACTGAAATTAGTCAAAAATTCCAGGAATTAAAATTGTAAAAGTACCCCTTCTTTTTACTAGGAGGCGTGGCTTAAAAAAAGTGTGAGTCAGTCGTAACGACCCGCGAGTTTTAAAATTTTAAAGGTTAGGTTTATCTAAAATTAATATGTCAATTTTATTGTTGTTAAACTTCTTAAATAGAAAATCAATTTTTCCAGTGAAACTCATTTTCCATCAATTATTAAGTTTTTTTTTTTTTTAATTGATTTTCGCAATATGAAAGCCTATTTAACAAATGTTTATTCACGTACACGAATTTAAGGTTATAAAACTCAGTTTACGCGCAACGCCTATACGCAGATCCACGCTTTACCTTTGCGCATCCCGGGAAAAAATGATTTTACCTAATTATATATAATTATATATAAGACCTTATATATAATTAGATCTAAAAATTGGCCAGGTCTAATTATATATAATCATATATAAGTTATATATACTCATATATAATTAGATATGATTATGTATAATACATATATTTTTTCCCGGTATAATTAGGTCTAATTATATATAAGGCTATATATACTTATATATAGGTCTATATATAACCATATATAATTATATATAATACCATATATAATTATATATATTCTATATATAATCATATATAATTAGGCAAAATCATATTTTCCCGGTATAATTAGGTCTAATTATTTGTAAGACTATATATACTTATATATAGATCTATATATAACCATATATAATCATATATAATTAGGCAAAATCATTTTTTTCCCGGTATAATTAGGTCTAATTATATATAAGACTATATATACTTATATATAGGTTTATATATAACCATATATAATTATATATATTCTATATATAATTAGGCAAAATCATTTTTTTCCCGGTATAATTAGGTCTAATTATATATAAGACTATATATACTTATATATAGGTCTATATATAACCATATATAATTATATATATTCCATATATAATTATATATAATTAGGCAAAATCATTTTTTCCCGGGATGTACAGTTGAGTGACATAGTGGGAGAACACTTCCCCTGCTGTCGGAGGAGAAATGAAGGGAAGTCAAAGTTACAGAACGAAAAAGTTATAGAGACTCTACTTTATTTATGAAGATTTCGGATGATTTTTCTTGTACTCATTTATTAAAGCTAAATATTTATCGATAATCAAATAATCGATTGAAAAGCTATAGGACATAAAGGATCAATTTACAAAATGCGGTGAAAGCTGATTAAATAATGAAAAGCAAATAACATATCTTTATATTATGAATTAATTTTTTTCGATCATTATATATATAAATAAGATGTCCCAAAAGTTTCGCACGCTTTTTTCACGGACAGATAAACGACGCGATTATGTGACGAAAAGTTCTTAATATTTTTTTACCTGACACAGAAAGTTGCCAATCTAGCAGTTACTCCTACTCTATTTTTTTCGTAAATTATTTGAGTGTCACGCGCAAAAATAGTAAATGATAAGAATACTTCGTCTCAAAATTACGCCCTCTATCTAGCTTTTAATTAATGCGCGTGACTTTTAAAACATCCTCTAAAGTTATAATTTATAATAAATAGATCTTAACATTAATGAATTTTATTGGCAGTAACTGATGGAAATTATTTCCAGTTAAATTCTACAGTCATATTTTTAAATATTTTAATATTACATCGTGACCTAGTTTTTATATTTACACGACTACAAGACAAGGTAACAATTATATAATACATAAATTCCTTTGATCTTTTTGTATTAATAGATCTCAAAGGAAGGACTTGAATTTATTATTTAATTTATGAGAACTCAATATAACAATTCACAGTACACTTCTCTAAAGGATCATTTCAGCGTTAGTTATATTATCATTTTTTTTTCTTATTAACTATAACTATTTAGTCCATTAGTAATGTATGTATCAGAGTGGTTTATTTGGAACGACTATTTTTTTTTCACTTCCACTTAAAAATATTATTGTAAAGGTTGAAAAAAATAACCCTGCAAGTTTCAGCGCTTAATCATAATTTTAAGTATCCATCATTTGATTTGAACTTTTCAAATTAAATTCAAATTAAATTTCAATTTAAATTCTCTATAACTCAGCCGCATTCAAAGTTATCGGATCGCCGTTTGCGGCATTTTTTCATAGGTAATTCAATACTCTTCAAAAGTATCCTTAGTAATTTTACTGATACGCTAATATTTTTTTCTGCATTGGTTCTGAAAATCATTTTTTTGAATGACAATTTGGGTTTTTAGTTGATATTGACTAAATAACGAAATTTACAGTAAAAATGCAGATAACGATTTTTTATGGAAATTTAATTCTCTACAAAAAAGGTCCTCTTAGTTAATTAGCTCATGTTCTTCGTTCACGTGATAGAGGGATTTTATTAAGTGCACGCCTCGAACGCGAAGCGGCGAGGTTGTGCTTTATAACGGACCTGTCAAGGTCACTTGACTTTTCCTCATTGAACTGTATATATTATTTTTATGTCACACTCACACGTTATAAAAAGCACATTAACCTAAAGAGGAAACACTAATTAATAAGACTGATACTTTCATTAAGTTGTCCGATACGTATTATAATAAAAAAAAGTTCAATAAAAAATATGTATCGTGGACGTCAGTTAGTCTGTAGTCCAAAGAAAGTCTGTGGTACGGATATTTCGTGAACGGCGTGACAAAATGACTTTATTTTTTTTTCACTGTCTTCAGAATTATGCAAAGAAGGTTCTTTTCGAAAATCACTACTGTAGACCCTCTCGTTTTTTTTTAAATAAATCATTTCTGTTAAAACCGGCACTATTTCATGTAAACAAATACACACCGCAGCCATTTTTTTTTTTTTTTATTTCATCGGGAATTTTTTTTTTTATTATTGAACTTTGCTGATATCATAAGGTTCTACTTTACCATCAAATAATTTTTTTTTATTACCAACTGTCATAGAATTAACTAAATTAAAAAAAAAAACGACGAATTTCTTTCTAGATATTTATTAAAAAATTTTGTAGTTAGAAATAAAAATTAATAATTTATATATTTCATTGTAACATGAGCGTTCGAGGTGTGCACTTTTGGATTTTCCAAATTTTTTTTTGTAAATATAGTATATTACACACCTAGGGAAGATAAGTAAGAAATCTCTCAGATCACATGTAATTGTTGGCCGAGGCGAAGCCGAAAAATAGTCGTTCCATATGAACCACCCTAATATATATACATTTATATATAATATGGTATAATTTATGTTACAACTTGCGAGGTACACATCTATCTAAAAAAATAATTAACGTAGACGAGTCACAAAATGACATCGACTACGAACTACAGCATATTGAACAACGGTCTCGGTTGTCCACAGCTCGCTACAACTATCAGCTTTAGAATTCGTATGCTTTACTTCTTCTTATAATACTAAATGCTTAAAAGTTAATCGCAGCAATGCATCGACGAAAATTTTTAATTCAATTATTATTATTCTTGTTGTTTATTTATTTTTAAATTATTATATATTACATTAAATTTTAGTTTTTCCATTACCATACATCATTAATTTTTTCTTTTAATTTGTATTTGTTTACAAAATACCTAGTAATTGTTGGTTTCAGGCGGATTAATTTATTGGCTACAAGTGTTCCTTTAAAATTGTCGCTGCTTTATTTACATATTTATTAATATTATATATTTGTTGTTATTTGAATTACATATTATTATATTGGTTATTATTGTTTATCAATAATTCTTAATATTTGAGTTTTTTTTTTTTTTTTCTAAATAATTAGTGGTTAAAAAAAAACTTATCAACAAATACAATTTTTTAAAATATTTTTTTTTTTATTTATATTTTGTGCATTTTGATAACAATAAAATATTTCAGAATTATACAATTTTTACCTGATTAAACAACTGAATTCGATCGAATTAAACAGAATTAATTTTTTAATTCTATTTAATTCAGATAAAAACTGTTAATTCAGTACCTAATTTAAAAATGAATTCTGTCTAATTTGGCAGGAAAACCAGAATTTGTCCGAATTAAAATGAATTTAAATAATTCTATTCGGTTTAATTATGATTAATTCGAAAATAATTCTCCAATTTCTGGTTCTGAATCCGAATTAAACTGAATTAAAACGAATTTGAAATTTTTAAATCGGTTTTATTCTGTTTAATTCAAATTCAAATTTTCAATTCAGTTGAATTCTGTTTTGCAGAATTCGACAGAATATAACAGAATTAAAATTTTTAATTCGGTCGAATTCAGTTGTTTAATCCGGGAAATCTTATTGTTTCAAAAGTTACTCATTAAAATGACAAATTATTTGTAGGGATGTGCGAATTTTTCAATAATTCGATGAAATTCCGAATATTCGGTTCGAATCATAAACAAAATTTTTATCTAGTTTGTGCCCTGGCGGATCTGAATCACCGGAAATTACAGTAATTACCGTAATTTGACGTAATTTTTATTCGGAAGAATTACGGTGTTTTACGGCAAAAGTACGGCATTTTCATGGTAAATTTTCAGTAAAAAAGTGGTAATTTACTGTAAAATTCCGACAAGCCTTCGATATTTTACCGTAAAGAGAAGTATTGCACTGTAACAACTGTAAAAATAAAACAACACACGGTGCTTACGGTAAAAATGCCGCAAATTACGGTAAATAGCCTATATAACGATAAATTACCGTACACGGAGAAAAAAAATCGGTCTGTCAGTTGACCCTGCGGGCCAGCCCCAAAACTTCCCGCTGTTTTCGAGCTCGTTGAGCTCGAAAACATTAATGTGAATACATTTTCGAGCTCTTCGAGCTCGCAAATACTTTTGTATGCCATTGTTTTGTAAAAAACCATTTTTTAGCATTTCTTTCTCCCACGATATCTCGGGAACGAATTAACCGATTTTGATGGTTGAGGCGGCAATCGACGTGTTTTATCAAGTTCTAAAGCTGATCAAATTTTGAAATCGATTTATCGAGTCGTTTTTGAGAAATTTCGAAAAAACCAAAAAAAAATTTTTTTTTGAATTCTTTCGTCAACGGTTTCTCTTGAACGAATGACCCGATTTTGATGGTTGAGGTGGCATTCGACGCGGCTTATAGAGTTTTAGAGCTGATTAGATTTTGGAATCAATCCATCGAGCAAATTAAAAGTTATCCAAATAAAACATTTTTGAAAAAATTTTATTTTCGAAATATCTCTGAACGCACCCTACCGATTAAGTTCAAATTTTCACGGCCTCAAGACATTAACAAGCCGCGTCGAATGACACCTCAACGATCAAAATCGGTTCATCCGTTCAAGAGTTATGAATATTTACATACATACATACGTACGTACGTACGTACGTACGTACGTACGTACGTACGTACACACATACATACACTCGGACATCATCGTGAAATTAGTCAGGATAGCTTCCTAGGACCTCGAAACGTCGACATCTGATGGAAATTCGATTTTCGTAAATCGGACCGAAACCAATAACTTCCCGAATTTTTGAAAATTTACAATTTTCTTAGCGGGAAGTTAAAATATTGCGCTCACCACTCAACGATATCGTGATATTCACTCTCCTCGGTTGCGTATCCGTTGTATACGGAAAGTGTTGGTCTATCGGATCGTGATTATCACGATCCAGTCGGATCCCGAAATCATAAGATCGTTTCGCTATAGTAACGATCCGTTTTGTTATTAAAACTAATTTGAGGTTAAAATAGATAAATTTACAACTTTAACTTCATTACAATTTTATTTTTAGCTGGCATTAATAATCACATATTAATAATTCTAATAGGTGCAATAAAAAATTATTATTTAATATCAATAAATGTTAAGTAATAGAATATACGTAATTAATTGATGTAAATTTTACAGTCTTTTTTTTGTTTCAAAGATAAATTAAAAAATTAATCGATAAAAAACAGCAATTCTTGCATTAGATATATAATTAGTATTTTTTCATTGTCGTTGTGCACTTTAAATAATTAATAATTTTATAAATAAACACTGTATAATTTGCAAGATATGCATTATAAAGTTTAATAATTTGGTTATGAGTGGTGGCGCTTGAGAAGTAGATCGCGATAATCACGATCCGTTTTGGTACGATATGGATACGTTAACTGACGATCACTATACATTTAAGTATATGCACAATCCGTAGGATCATTATTATAAGTATCTAGTGTTTCATTCATATCGATATATATATTGTGGTAGTAGCAATACAATTTAGAACTAATCACGATACACTTGTCGCTCTCCGTTGGTGAGCGATAAACACAATATTTTTTTTTCCGTGTAAATTGTGGCAAAATGCGGTAAATTAGCGTAATTGGGATCCGCCAGAGTGATAAATTTTACCTAATATACGAAAAATTGTTATTGTGATAAAAATTAATTTCAAGAATTCACAAATAATTCAGATTTTATGATACTTCAAAAATATGTGAATACTTCGAAAATTAACGAATAGTTCGAATGTTTTGAATTTTTTTGAAAATTCAAATTCTGAATTGAATATTATTATTTAATTTGACCCGAATAATTCGTTAGTTCAGATTATTCGCACACCCCTAATTATTATTTGCACTAAAAAAAATTTTTATTAGGGTGGTTACACTATGGAGTGCATAGTTATAAATAACCAATTTTTATGGTTTTTAAAAACACGATAATTTTAAATTAATAATACTGTGCTGAGTTATTACCAATTTTCTCTTAAATTTATCGTTAATGGTTTGTTGAAATAAATTAATATTTACATCATGATGGCGTTAATAATGAATAACAGTTTAAGTTGATTCGGATTAAAACTGTCTGTGAAAATTATTATGATTAGTTTAATCCGCAACTGAATCGTATGTACACTTCACGGATTTATTTTTTATCAAAAATTTTGATGGTATTAAAAAAGTATAAAAATTAAATCCGAATAGTGTAAACATAGCTATCGATTTCATAGTGTATTATGTTTTTTATTTTTTAACATTCAAGGACTGTGAATACGTTTGTCGATTAAAGCCGTCAGATAAAATGTATTTTCCATAGAAATTAATATTCGTTTTAGTATTTATATGAAAACTCATAATTAGTGAATAGCTAAATTATAAGTTCATCAAAGATGTTTATTAAATTATTAAGTGACTACGTGATTTTGTGACACCGTTTATTTTCGTCTTGAAAAATTTTATTTTTTTTTTATGTATTTTTTTTTTTTTGACTCACTGGATTGATAAAAAAAAAATATTTCAATTTTCTGGCCAATGACAAAGATTCAAAAACTGATAAGCGGTACATGTTTAGAATCATGGCTCACCCATTGATACACGGAAATAAATTTTCTTTAAAAATTACCGTTAAATTCACTGTAATCGTGGGACGAATGGCACGACCTTATCATTTGTCGGTAAGTGAGATAATTTTTAACTTTTTTCCAACAAATTTTACCGTAGTCTACTGTAAATTTCATTCGGTTTTCGGTAAATTTTATGAAGTCTAACCTCAAAATAAATAAATTTTTAATTTGAAAATGGTAATAAATAAAAGCGCTGCATTATGTCCCACGATTACAGTGAATTTAACGCCAATTTTTAACGAAAATTTCTTTCCGTGTAGTAAAAAAAAATTCTATTTATATATGTCGCTTCGAAAAAAGTTTTATCGTCTTCGACAAACTTTTGAAAATTTTTTGTAAAATAAAGAGGTTTTTTTTATTCAGTTATTATTGATAGGGCAAGTATAAGTACACGAATCAAAATATTTTTTTTGGCAGTAAATAATGGTTACAATTTATATACACATAGGTAGATGCCTTATAATTTTCGGTCTCATGATATCGTCAGCCATCTTTTGGAAGAGAATAGTAATGAGCCTGTCAATGAAAATGTTTTGAAAACAGAAGACCACATTTCTTTAAAGTCCGATTATTGTTTTTTTTGGTAACCATTACCATAATATTATAGTAATGATAACTATAATACATATGGATGCCGTTCCCATAATCAAAATTTCAAAAAAACCGGTTACCATGCATTTTTCATGTTTTTTATTGTTTTTCTGTTGCGCTTGCTAGGCCCTTATATATAGTGAAACAAAATAAGAAATTTCAATAAAAATTAGTAGAAATTTCAGTAAAAATAAATTTACGAAGTTCACGAAATACGCCCAGCATCTTTCGTTAATATTAATATCAAGGAAAAACATTTTACTTGAATTTTTTAATTTCCCGCTATGAAAATTGAAATTTTTCTATCATAGTCCTGGCGGATCCGAATCACGATAATTTACCGCATTTTGCCGTAAGTTACCGTAAAATACAGCAATTTTGCCGCGATTTACGGTAATTTAGGCATGTTACGGAAATTTTCAGTAATATACGGTAATTCACGGCGAATTACCGTAGAATACGGCAATTCATCGTAATTAGCGGTATTTTTACCATATACTTTTTGTTTTTGCTCGTTTTTACAGTGCAATCCCTAGCGGATCCGAATTACGGTAAATAAAGTGATTTACCGTAATTTACGGTGCCTAGCCGAATTACCGTAAATTACGGTAATTTACCGTAAACTACGGTAATCTACGGTAAGTTACGGTAATCTACGGCAAATTACCATAATTTGCCGTAGATTACCTAATTTACCGTAGATTGCCGTAATTTACGTTAAATTGCCGTATATTGCCGTAATTTACGTTTAATTGCCGTAATTTACGGTAATTCTGCTAGGCACCGTAAATTACGGTAAATCACTGTATTTACCGTAATTCGGATCCGCTAGGGATAATTCACTGTAGGTAAATTATCGCAGGCTCGCTGCAATTTTACAGTAAATTACCATTTTTTACTGCAAATTTTCGGTAAAAAAACTGTACTATTGCCGTTAAATTCCGTACGTTTACGACATTTTACCCTAGAATGCCGTATTTTACCGTACTGTGACTCTTCCGAATACCGTAAATTAGGTCATTATCGGAATTTACTGTTATTCAGATCCGCCAGGGAGGGAAGATGTATTTCTTTTAACCGAATTTCACAGCCTGGAAGATAACATAACGTAATATTATATATATATATATGTACTTTTTTTTAATTTTTTCAATCTGATGTTTCCAATTAATTAAATTTTTTTCACTTTCCCTACACTTTTCACAGCTGCTAGTAAATCCATTTATCAGCTGTTACAAATTCAATATTCAATAAAGTCAGAATTGAATAACAACAGTAGACTATTGTTCACATTGGCAACCGAAATACCCTATATATTATTATACAAGTTAAAATATTAGTTAATTTGAATTATTTACTTGAACCTACTATGGATTATAATAAATTATTTTATTATTACTATTGTTAATAATTAATAATATTATTATTACTATTATTTTTATAATAATTATTTTTTATTATTGTTATCGTTATTTTTATTATACTAATACAACGACGACGTTGATGACAAGGACGACGACGATGTAAAATCACGAGCAAGGACTATTGAGGAGGACACCTGACAACTGTGTCTTTGGCATATTCGCTGAATTTCTTATCAATCGGAACTCTATCGTCATACAAAGTTGGTGCTTGTAAAATAATTCCAGCTGTTCCAACTAATACAGCTAAAGTGAAGATCCACAGAAATAATCTGTCCAATACCATCGCAACATATTTCCAGTCTTCTTTCACCTAAATATTAAGAAAATACGAAAAAAATATAACATTGAGTGATATGCGCACACAACTCAGTCAGGTTCTGCACAGTAATCAGTGTGGTACTGCACCACAATCGAGCGTTTTCTTCCACTGAGTCGGGTGCAGAACAGTAACCAGTCGGGTTCCAATCTTTCCGTGTAGAATTATTCTCAGTCTGGTGCAGCACAAGGATGCCAATACCGTAATCAGTTGAGTGTCGAGGATACCGATTCGTCTGCGCACACGAAGTGTTCCAACATTTTTGTGTTAAGAAAGGAGAGGATTGTGAAAGGTAATTAAGGGAGCTTTTCAATGAGCAATTTATAGATAAATTGAGAAAAATAATCGGATAGTCCGAACTGGGAATCGAACCCAGACCATGTCGGTTACGCGCCGAGTGCTCTACTAGTTGAGCTATCCAAGACAAAGTCATACTGCGTTGAATTTATATGTATCCATCGTACGCCCTTGGGAAAAAAAACTAATGAATACTTATGAACATTAAAAACTCGGTGTCACGCTTAAATAACTGCAGACAAAATAACCGCGTCAAAATAACCGAATGACAAAACACACAAAAACCATGATAAAAGGGCGGTTATTTTGTCATACGGTTATTTTGTCGTCGGTTATTTTGTCGCGGTTATTTTGTCTTCGGTTGAACTGTTACGCAACCGAAAATTCATTTGTGTTAATAAGTGTTTTCTTAGTGACCATTAGCTCTGACTAGTGAATCTTACAACACTATTGGAAGTGATTAGTGTTAATAGTGTTGCATTAGTGTTTATTGCTATTCTAGCTAATCAATCTTGCAACACTGCTAGAAGTGATTAGAATTGTTTATGTGATCATTAGTACTCCAAATACTGATTTGGGCAGCACTATTGGAAGTGATTAGTGTTGAACAGCGTTTTATTAATGATCGATAGTACTCTGATTAGTGAATCTTACAATATGACTGGAAATGATAAGTGCTAACCAGGTTTCAATAGTGTTTATTAGTAGTCCGAGTAGTCGGTACTGCTCTGCTGTGGAATTCAAATTATTGACACTAATGACACTGAACCATTAGTACGCGAAAAAACTAAAGCATTAGTATTTATCATTAGAGCTGAATAGCTGTTTTTCCGTAAAGATTCCCTGGTCAAAAATAAAACTTGGTTTAGACTTGGTCGTCTTAAATCGTGACTAAGTAAGACCAGTTAAGTCGAAACCAAGGCGAGTTGCGTGAGTTCGCCTTGGTTTCGACTTAACTGGTCTTACTTAGTCACGATTTAAGACGACCAAGTCTAAACCAAGTTTTATTTTTGACCCGGGTTGTTAGTAATCATTAGTAGTCTGATTAGTGAATCTTACAATATGACTGGAAATGATAAGTGCTGACCAGATTCCAATATTGTTCATTAGTAATTCGAATAGTCGGTACTACTCTGCTGTGAAATTCAAATTCATGACACTAAACTTACTAATGACACTAATGAAACTGAATCATTAGTACGCGATAAAACTAAAGCATTAGTGTTTCTAATTAGTTCCGATTAGTTTTTTTCCGTAAGGGCGGTAAAATTTTTGAAATTACATTAAATAATGGTGTAAAACAGGAAGATATGTATGTGTTCATGTACACACACATACGGGAATATATACCAGTGTTGTAATACACAGGTTAGTCTTGGGCAAAACATTATTCATTTGTCGCTGGAATTCTTGTGCTGCACTAGACTGAGTACGATTCTAAATACGAGCTGTTACTATAGTCGTGTTAAAATTTACCGAGTAAAGACAGGGTATGCTCACTTTAATTTTTAAATGAAAAGAAATGTTATTATTATTACCTTAGTTGAGTCTTCAAGCATTTTTGTATGTTCAGCGATAAAACGCACACAGATGCAGGATCTGTGTATTTCAGGTGGACAACTTGAATGTGAAAAAGTTGAGGCATTTCGTAGAACTGGACTTTTTACTTCCTCAATTCCAGCTACACCCGCTAAATCTTCACACTCTGCGTTCAAAGGAAGCGGGGGTACTGGACCGTGGATCAGGCAACTCCCTCCAAATCTTGCTTGCTCTGCCAAACTATTGAAACAATATTTTCTTATATATCTATGCATAGTAAATTCACAAACAACAATTGAAGATTTATTTTCATAAAAAATAAAATATACGTGGGATAAACGTTCCATCAGTTAGATTCTGTTATCTTTTAAATTAATTTTCAGTTGAGCTAATAAAAAGATTGATAATTGATTATTATATTGAGCAAACAAATAATAAATATAATTCAATTTTAATTGTTTTAATATTTCTATAGAACTGAATATTTAATTAAGCGACTTAATCGAGATATAATTATTTCATTAGTAAATAGCAATAAAATCTGAACTGGTTTTGTTTTCACTATTTTTCATATGATAATTTGTGACGTCAATGTATAAATAATAAAATATTTATGAAAATGCAAAGAATTTAATGATGTGTACGTATCATTTTTCGATGTCTGAATGCATAATTTAATTTGCTGTATTTTTAACGATAATCGTTAACGAAATAATATTCGATAATAAATCATAATTTACTAAAAAATGATTTTGATAGTTATATATATATTAGGGTGGTCGTTAAAAATTTAATTTTCTCAGACGTCCTGTAAAAAGCTTCTTTTTAGTGAAAAAATACGTGGGGAATTTGGTTTTTTCTTTTTAAGTAAAAAAAACAGGTGCCGCAGGACGATTAAAGTTCATATTTTGAATCAATCGCGGTTTTTTTTAAATATTTCATGAAATATGCAGATTAAAGGAAAATGTCATAGGAACAATTTTGTAGGAAATTAAATTCTTGACAAAAAAGGTCATGTTCATTTTTTTTATAAAATGTGTATTTATGAAGATATTTTAAAAAAACTTTTTTTAGGTTAATGAATTGAGCGTTTTAAGGATTACGAATGTTAAAAATAACGTTTTTTCTTAAATATAGACAACTTCGTAACTCGTAACATATCAATCATTAATGTTTGTTGTAGTTTCTATATACTTAGAAAAATGTTATTTTTTAAATTTGTAGGTGTAAATTGACGCTTTGAAATTTTCTTGGTTTGAAATATCAACCGGTGTACTTTTAAAACGTAATGAGTGTATTCTTCCACACCGTTCGGTGTGATAACCTCAAATATTGTCCGATGATGTAATATGTACCCTACCAGATCCGAATTACGGTAAAGTACTGTAATTCATGATATCCGGACGAATTACGGTATTTTACGGTCAACATACGGCAAACGCGCGGTATTTTTGCCTTAAATTTGCGGTAATTTCCCGTAAAATTTGATAAGTCTGCGGTATTTTACCGCAAAGTAAAATATTGTACAGTGAAAACTGAAAAAATAAAAAAGCATACGGTGCTTACGGTAAAAATGCCGCAGATTATGGTAAATTGCCGTATTTTTACCGCAACTCCTCGTAAAATGTCATAAATTACCTATAATACTAGAAATCACCGTAAAATGCCATAAGATGCAGCAAATTTGCCGTAAGAATATTGTATTTGACGGTCAATTACGACAAAATGCGGTAAATTATGGTAATTTACCAGAATTCGGATCCGCCAGGATAGTTATAATTTATTATATAATATATTGGATGCAGCACTAGTATATCATTATTAATGTAGACTATTTAAAAAAAAAAAATTAATTACCAAGCGTCAAAGTAATTGAGAGTATTTAATAAATAACATACATTTACATCATCGGTGATGTGTTCTAATTCAAACGGTCCAAAATTTTGGACGGTGATCGGTGATAAAAATTTTAACATCAAATTATTTACACCACAGACTCAAAATTTTTTACTGAGCATATTTTACATTTGACTTAAAAATGTTTACTTCATTTGACGAAATGTTTATTAAGTAAATGCGTTTACTTAAGTCGGAAATTTTCTTTTTTCCAGCGTCGAGAATATTAATTTTTTTTACGTGTGTTTAAATGAAAAATACAAATTAAGGAGTGAAATAAAATTTACCTAGACGGTGAGAGGTCTTCTTTAGAAACATGTCGACTAGAAAACCTCTTGGGTGTTAAATGTTCCTCACTGTCTTCTTGACTCGAGGGATGATAAGGATAATAGCTCGTTTTTTCTTTTCCTCTTACTGTTCTCATGAGAACTCGACCAGAAGAAAATCTTAAACATTTATATAAAAAACGTTTGCAATAATAAATAAGTTGGTCTATTGACTTTAAGCTTCAAATAAAAATACATTGGGAGCTTGAAGGGCTTATCGATTTGAACATATTATGTTCACCAGAAAAAAATACACTCCATTGAGCTGGGCGATTTTATTCTACCTTTTGTATTGCAATAATGTCAATAATAAAATAAAAAAACACTAAAGTGTTGATAAGAAAAATTGTCGTAAAGCGCAACAACTTTGCAATCGTAGAAAGTACTGGATTTTTTTTTTTTTCTACTGAATGAAACCACAAATGATCTGGGTCTACATCAGCACGCTATTATTCTCTCAAGTTTCGGCTTTTTACTATGATATTTGTATAAATAGATGTTCATTATTATTATTATTTTTTTTTTTTTGGTTCGTATATTTTTTATGTATAAAGATAAAATACTAACCGACTTGGCTCGAACTTATATTGCGGCCTCCGCATCACTAGTAATCGTGGTAAAATGTGGATAAATACTCGTTTTACCCACGGTGCCATTTTATGAGTTTGTGGTGAACGAAAATGAACATTTAAGACTACCACAGTCACACATATACTGAAACAAATAAAATATAATTATATCGTTAGCAATTAAATGAGTTTATATCACTTAAATATTATATATATATTAGGGTGGGTTGAAAAAAAACTTTTTTTTTGTTTTTCTTGGCATGGGGGTAGAATTTGTACCTTATAAAAAAAAAAAAATTTTTCAAGAAAAAAAAAATTTTTTTACTCAACATTTTGAGGTGGCCCACTCGTTTTTTAAATAAATAATTGATTAAAACGGGGTAGTTCCAACGAAACAAATTTTTTTTTGTCCAACATCGTGGTAAACATCTAATAATTGTCGAATGTGATTTTTTTTACTTCACTTTCAATTTAGGGGAGGGTGGGGCAGAGCGGCCCCCCTAAGCCAATTATTATTTTTTGTGGCTTTCAACCATAAGATCACTTTACTTTTGTCCTATTTCGAACGAATTTATGGACATTTTGCCAAAATTCTGAAAAATTTTTTTTTTTTTGTGAGGCAGAGCGGCCCCCCTTCAAAAAGTGATAAAAAAAATTTTTTTTTTCGTTTTTTTTTTTTTAAATTGTTTTTATCATTAAGAATATATTTCTTACTCTTGACAACTATTTTTGGTTTTATATTACTCGAAAAAAATTTTTTAAAGCGTAAAAAATCGTTCACTCTCGATTACCTTAATTACTAATTGTTATTTAATAAAAAAAAAATCAATTCTATAATTTTACTTTATTTCAAAAATTTATCAACTAAAAAAAAAATTTAATTTTTATAAATTTTTAGTGACCAAATTTGCCTCTTACATAGAGAAACGGCCGAAAAATATGAAAAAATAATTTTTTCGGAAGTTTCGGCTGGTCCATTTTGCCCCAGGTGTTATGCGTAGGGCTAGAAATGTGGAATTATAATAATTTTTTTTTAATTTGACGATAAAAATATGAAAAAATCACTTTTTCAAAATTTTGGGCTTGTCCATTTTGCCCCAAATGTCATGCGTAGGGGTAAAAATGCGCAAATATATCGGATTTATAGTAATTAGTCGGAAAAAAAAAATTTTTTTTTTGGTCAAAATTTCAGGGGGGCCGCTCTGCCCCACCCTCCCCTAATTCAAAAGAAAACGCTTTTCATTTTTTGGATTTTTTACTTAAATTACAAAAATAATAGGAAAAAAATTTTTTCAACTCCTGACTTTCAATTAGCTTTCAAGGGGACACCCTACAGATTCTAGAACACCATGTAATTTTTTTCGTTGGGACTACCCCGTTTGATCAATTATTTATTTAAAAAACGATTGGGCCACCTCAAAATGTTGAGTAAAAAAATTTTTTTTTTCTTAAAAATTTTTTTTTTTTATAAGGTATAAATTCTACCCCCATGCTAAGAAAAAGAAAAAATAAGTTTTTTTTCAACCCACCCTAATATATATATTTAGTTGCACTCATTTATCTTTTACGCATATAATATTTTTAAAAAAATTAAATAAACAAATTATTCACGTCTGATAAAATCTGCAGTACGCTAATTAATTAAATTACTAAATCGATTATTAAAGTGAAATATTTAAATTAATTTAATGTTTAAAATGAGATAAAACGTTTTAAATGTGGCCATTAACATTAAATCTATTTTACTTTACTTTTATAAGTTTTAATTATTCATGAAACAATTTACAATTAATTAAAGGGTCTCAGGAGCGATGCTTATTAAAAGTAACACATAAAAAGTTAAGGTTATATTTTGACTTATAATGGAAACATACTCGTTCTCTTAAAATTTCTAGCAAGAGAGTCTACTTCGGGTATTTTTGGTATTTACTTCCACTCTGGGTGTTCTACATTGCTCACAAAAATCAAGGGATATCAAGAAATTCCAAATTTTGAAGTAATTTTCGACATTAAACAAACTGCGTTTTATGTTAAAGCTAAAAAATTTAAGATTCGGAAAAATTGAAAATTAAAAAAAAAAAAAGGGAAGTTATTGGTTTCGGTTCGATTTTCGAAAACTGAGCTTCTAACAGATCTCGACGTTTCGACGTTCTAGGATGTTATTCTGACTAATTTCAAGATGATGTCCGAGTGTATTTTTATGTGTTTCCATAATTTTCTTTCCATGTTGTGTTTTTTTTTCACGATTTCGTAAAATTTTCACACTCCACTTTTTTTAAACAACTACTCTCTAAATCTGAAACAGCGAATATTAGGGTGTTTCAGAAAAAAAAAATTTTTTTTTGGTATTCAAAAATTGAAAGTATACCTGAAAATAAAAATTTTGGTGCCAATCCGAGCTCTTAATAATAATATTAAGGTTTGCCTCAATCCATTTTTCTATTTTCCATTTAAATAATATAGGAAAAAAATTTTTTTTTTTTTTAGAATTTTCTTGCTTACAGACCACTCAACGGATTTTTATGTGCAATGAAATTTTGTGTAGGAAATTGAACGCTCTACAAAAAAAGTCTCTTATCATTTTTTGATAAATCCCACTTTTCAAAAGTTATTTAAGTTTCAAGTCAAATTTATCGTAAATTTTGAGATCTTTTCACTTTTTCGGCGAAACTATCGGTCTTATTACAAAATGTCATAGAAACTTTTTTGTAGGTAATTTGATTCCTTAAAAATTATTACAAATACAATTTTTTGAAATTCCGCATTGTTTTCAATTTATTTTCATTTCAATGTCAAGCTCTTAAAATTAATCAGAAATCTTATTTTTTTCAAAGCTTGACATTGAAATGGATATAACTTGAAAACAACGCAGAATTTCGAAAAACTTTATTTATAATAATTTGTAAGGAATAAAATTATCTACAAAAAAGTTCCTATAATATTTTTTGATAAGACTGATAGTTTCGCCGGAAAAGTGAAAAGATCTCAAAAGATACCTTTTGAAACATACATACAGACAATCGGATATCATTCTAAAAATCATCGGAACTTTCTTAGCTCTTGAAATTCTAGCAAATGTTATATTTCAACCACTTTAAACTAAGAGAGAAATTCTTATACATGCTAATAAATTATACTGATAATTAAAAAAAGTTGGCGAAAATGAAATTATAAGTTATGTCATCACTAATTGAATTGGTAGATGGTATAAATGTATGATATTTTCTTGTATCATTTGTAACCTCTATTATATTCGTGACAGTGTTACAGTGTCAGTATTCAAGTCGATCCAAATTACAACCACTTTTTCATCTACGTAAGTATCTTCAGCATTGATCAACGTCGAGTGAAAAGTACGACGCAATTTATTCGTGACTCTTGAGATGAAAGCTGCGGTTATATTAAGGAAAAAAAAATAACGAAAGAAAAATCTATTTTTTTTTTTTTAATAGTGGTGAATATAACACAGTTAAAAAAAAAATTTTTTCTTCACATTTCATGAATATATAGTTCACAAAGAAAAAATTCATCTTCCTTCAGTATAAATTCAAGTAATTTTTTTATTTCCATTTACATTGAAATAAATTATTACGTCATTGTTAAAAATTTTAACGATTTCCGGATAAAAATTATGGAATGTAATGTTTAGAAAAAAGAAAAGAAATGCTGAAGGCAAGTAAAGATACATTTTGTTTATTTATTTATTAATAATTTTTATGTCAAGGCACAGCCCAAATGGACATTTTATACATTAATATAGTTTCTTACTAGAGTAATTTTATTATCTAGTCACAATTTGTGAAAGAATATTAATAGACGATTCAACTCTAACTGAATAATCTAAATTCTAAGCTGATTAATAATTTCCCCCATGAAAAAAATTTATAAAAAAAATATTCTAAAAATACATAAAAAATATATAAATATATATAAAATATGTGTAAAAAGTATATTTTAAATAGCTAACTTTTGGCCGATTTTCGTATATATTTTAAATACATTAAAAATACATCTTAGAATATATAAAAAATATATTTTTTATATTTCATTTTCTAGGTTGGTGATTAACTTAAAAATATATTACATATATTTTTTTTTTATATTACCATACCTATATTTTTTTTATATTTTAAATATAAAAAAAATATATTTTTTGTATATTTTTATACATGTATTTTCTATACATTCTAAGAAAGATTTTCAATATATTTAAAATATCTAAAATATATACGAAAATCGGCCAAAAGTTAGCTATTTAAAATATATATTTTTTATGTATTTTTAATATATTTTTTTTATAAATTTTTTTCATGGGGGTTTCTATTTTACAAAAATTGTTGTTTACTTTCATTTAAAGTCTACACTTAATAGTTAGTCATACATTTTATTTTTGAAAACCTCAAGACTACTCGATTTTAATATCTCAGGAGGCAGATCTTTTCAGACTGACAGATACAGATAGATACATAGAGTAATGTATACGCTAAAAAACTTGATATATATATATATATATATATATATATATATATATATATATATATATATATATATATATATATATATATATATATATATATATATATATATACAGCAACACAAACAGTAAAAGAAAATTGAAATAAATGATATTACTTTAATACTATGCACGTTGTGGTTATAAGAAAATAATAGAAAAACTTTTTAAATTTTTTACTCTCGATAGTTAATATTCGGTATGGATTTTTGCCAAAGTGATGTTCCATATTTTTTGAACACTATTATATACTTTGTATCGCTATGATATTTTTAATCTGTACAATAAGAACTTGACATAAAATAAATTTTGTTAAAATAATTAATGAAATTAATTTATAAAGATTCGTTAATGTAAGATTTTCGCCCAGAATTAAATGGCTCGGAGCTTGACTACATTATGTTAAGTTCGTAAAATTTTGGACGGGAAAAGGTTACCTTAGGTCTTAAAAGCTATGCATAAGAATGAGCTTTCATATATATGTATATTTATGGTTGCCTTTTTTTAAATCGAGATTTTTTTTTCAACTGTACAAGCAACATTTTAATAGTTTTTCAGGTTGTATTACATGCTTCCCCAAATTTTGGGTGCAGTAAGATTAAAAAAATTTTTTTCAATTATGTAAATCTAGTTCTTAATTGTTGATATCGCTTACTTAATAAAAATAGAACATTGAACATTGTGTAGAGGATAGAATTTCTGACAAGGAGGAGTAGTAACAGAAGATGACCGCATAGGGTGTATTCCTATCTGCTATCAGTACAAGTGAGGAGCACTGTACTCCCCGCATGAAAAAGCTATATATTGTTAAAAGTATATAAAAAAATATATGGTGAATATGTGATAAATATATAGCGGCAAAAATATCTATATTGAAAAATATATGTTTTTTACATATATTGGATTATATATTTATCATAATATATTTACTTGTATATAATGTTTTGTATTTTTCTATATATATTATCTCATATAATGCTCAATATATTCTTATCATATATGGATAGTATATATATAATTTATAAGTATAATATGATAAACTTGATATATATATCCATATAATTTGACTCATATAATTAGAGGTATATGGTCTCTATATAATTGATTATATATGAAAAAATTTATATGATTAAATATATGGTTTGCGGTCTATTGGAATTATATTTTTCCAGTATATTAAAACTTATATTTTTCGCAATATATTGAAAATTTTATTTTTTCAATATACTTTTTCAATTTCTACACAATTCCACTAAAAAAAAAGTCAAATTTATTCTTTTTTCTCCTTCTTTTCATTGACCTTATATTTACTGGCAATAACCTAAGAAAAGTAAAAAAAGTGCCATATATATTACAATATATTGGAAACCATATATTTCGCAATATATTGGAAAACATATATAAAAAATATAAAAAATACTATATATTAATTAATATACTACTTCCAATATAATATGTCAATATAAAATAGATATATTAAAATATATATGTAAAACATACATAAAAAGTCATATATTGATAAATATATTGATAATATATTCTAGCAATATATTTTTTTCCAATATATTATCATATATTAATACAGCAAAAATATAAATATTATTTTATATATATTAATTTTTTATAAATCGTGTCCAGATCAATTTGATACAATAATGGTAAACTCATAGGGAGGTGGACAATAATAATAAAGTCAATAAAACTGATCAGTCAAATTTAGTGTATAAAATACAGTGTGAATGTGGAGAAAACTACGTAGGACAAACAAAGCAAAAATTTATAAAAAGAATTAATCAACATAAAAACGATTGTAAACCAGCTAGTATATTGAAAGATAATAAAACAGCTTTGACAGAACACCATTTCGAGACTGGCCATAATTTTAAATTTGAAGACGCAACTATTTTAGATTTCGAAGATAACTGGTACAAAAGAAATACTAGTGAAATGCTTCATATAAAAAATAACAACACAATAAATTTGAGATCAGATACACAAAATTTAAATTGTATCTATAATGAAGTTCTCAAATTTAACTTGAACAGATAACCAAGAAAACTACAATTTATAATTATCAACATTAATATATTATACCTAGATTATTATACACTAGTTGAGAGTATATGTATTGAGTGTCACATGAATTGGAGTTTGTCTTTATCTCATTGCTTTGTTATTTATTTATTGTAAATAAAATATTAAATAATGCTAATTATTTTTAAATTGTTAATAATGACGTATGTCTCAATAACATCTAGTCGACAATAGAATTTATATGATCAAGGTATGATGCGATCATGTTTGTGATTTGGTTATGTTGTACCATGTGATTTTAAAATTAATTGTTTATGCATTTATAGTTTTTGTAAATCTTTATAATGACTTGTTTTAGTTGCTGAAGAAGTCCCAATAAAGGGACGAAACGTCCAATATATGGTCAAAATTAAATTCTAATTTTGTATTATTGTCCACCTCCCTATGAGTTTACCATTATTATTTTATATATTGTACAATATATCACATTATAATATTCATATATTTTATCATATATGTTTTCACATATAAAGTTTTTTCATGCGGGTCATGAGGGTATTCATATGAAATTCACTCCAAGCCGGTTAATTATATACCTCCCGCTTATTGGAGATTCTCTTCTTTACATACTTTGCCGTCTGTGAAGCCCACTGAGAGAGATTTATTTAGAGGAACAATAAATTATACGAAAACGATTATAAGGAACTCTATTATCGCCAGAAGAAGAAAGCCGTGATTAATTTGGCTTAAATTATTTCAACCCAATTTATATAGCACATACACGGTGAAAAAAAATTATTAATAAATAAATAAAAAAATAAAATATAAAGATTATTTTGTTTAAATATATTGAATGTTGAATGAGAGACTAACAAGAATAAGCGATACCGTATAAAAGAATATTGAGGATAAAAAAAACTTTGTAAAACTAAATTGAAACCTTGTTTAAGGTTCCAATGCAGCCCTATCAATTGCTTGAAGAAAGTTTTTTGCCACGGGCTTTTCAGTCGTCTCAACGGATTCGTCATCCAGAATTTCGCTTCTTTTTTAGTATGCCAGTTTTTTTTTGTTTTTTATTTTATTTGCGACTAAAGCTTTCATCCTTTTTTTTCAACTATTCCTGTATTTTCCCGTTTCTCAGTTGTCAATATATCTATACATATTCTCGAGGGATTTCACCGAACGGAAACGTCACCACGTCATAAGATGAAAAGCGAACTGGAGACGATGAGTTTTCTTTCAAAGTTTAACTTACTACGCGGTTATGACAGAAGGGTTCAATTGCAATAGAAAAAGTAGTCTTAGCTAAGAAATCTCTCAAAAATATTGCAATACTTGGTAGAGAAAAAAAAATATTTATAGTGAAGCATAATATAGCATAATCATATTTACGTTTATAAAGAATTATTAATGGAGAATTAATTCCAAATTAAGTTTTTTTTTATGTTGAAAATTTCTATAATGTCGCCATAAAGGAGTTGTAGGAGAGAGTCGGACTAAACATTTCAGAGGTAAGTTATTCCGATCATTTTATTTTCAAAACGAAAAAAAATTCGTATATGTTTAGCATATATAAAGTATATATGTCAATTATATACAAAAAATACATTTTTATCGTACATAAAAATATATATTTCTATCATATACGAAAAATATATTCTGATCATATGTAAAAACATATATTTAAATTGTGTATGGAAAAAAAAACTTTCTTATTCGTATGGCCAAGTCTAATTAAATTAGATCTAAATTTTAATATACTCTTTCAACCCGTATGAAAATAACATATATGGTCAAAATATATGATAAGTATCAGAAAATATATGTGGCCAATTTAACTAAATTTTCTGATATATTTTTTTTTATATTAAAAAATATACTATTCATCATATACGAGTCCGTATATGTATAGCATATATAAAATATATATGTCAATCATATACAAAAAATATATTTTTATCATATATGAAAATATATATTCGTGTCATATACGAAAACTATATTTTTACCATACATAAAAATATATATTTCCATCATATACGAAAAATATATTCTGATCATATATAAAAACATATATTTATATTGTATATGGAAAAAAAAACTTTCTTATTTGTATGACCAACTCCAATTAAATTAGATCTAAATTTTAATATACTCTTTAAATTGCAGTTAAAATTTTCAAAATTAGTTAATTTGATGTGAACATATATACCCCTATACATATACATACACCGAATAAAATATATGCTTAAATATAACAAAGAAAATGTATGGTGCCATATATAATATAAATTATATGCTACCATATATTTCATTTCATATAAAAATTATATATTTTTTGAATATAAAAGGAAATATATCAATACAATATATTATAAGGTAAATGTAAATGTATATATAGCTTAATATAAAAAACATATAAGTTACATATATGAAATACATATATTTACTGCTATATATAATTTTATATTAAATCGGCCAAAATTTCTATATAATTTTTTATAATATACAATATAATATCTCATATATTTTTTTGTTGCAAACATATATGATTTTATATATTTTAACCATATATTTTTTTTTCACACGGATAATTATCGTTCTATTAAATATTTTTTTATTTTCCATCAATATTTGACATTTTTTAAAATCCAAACTTTTAGCCCCGGTCTCTTCTACAATTTATCATTAGCATTGATTGATACTTATTCAGTATGATGAAAATCTGCCAAGCGTTTGAAAGTTTTAATACACTAGAGTGCATCATCTTCCTCTATACATATAAAATGTCATTTAATTTGAACGGTTTACCGAGTTTACGAATGAAGTTTACTTATCGTAATAACATCAGTGTCTATCTCGATTTACTCGTTTCCAGAAACTAAATGCACTTAATCTTATTTGTTTTATTTATTTTACATTAAAAATATAAATGTCAGTTATTTTGTTTGATAGAGTAGAAAAGAGATACTACAAATATGTACGTAAAACATAGAGCTAGTCTCTTTGCCTTTTGAAATTTAAATTTTTTGTTAACTCAGGTAAAATATTTGTTAAGCCAAAGTCTGTAGTTTGAACTACACTAAACCTATATTTTATTGATTGCCGAGTTTGTTGTCTCAAGAGATTTAAAAATCTCATCAGAAATTCCTTCGGTACTTTTATCCTGTTTTCACTTACTCATGCTTTTACAATAAGAATAATGTTTTCGATATAAGTTCTTATACCCTAAAGGGACAAAGGATCTGTATAGGACAAAATTCACCAAGAGATAAGTAATAAGAATAAATACAGTCTATGTTTTTTTGCGAGTTTATGTCGAAGTTATCTTGAGTCTTTTGTCATGACTAAAAAGGAAATAGTTTATAAAAGCTTATATATCGTTGAAAACAATGAAAAGAAACTCTTACATTTCCATGAATTTATTTTTGATTTTTTGTAATACGTTTCATTTACTTGTTTCTTTTTAATACAACTTCATAAATGTACAAAGTAAAAACAACAATCGTACATTTGCTTTCAACCACAATCGGAAATAAATCTCATTGGTGCTTAGCTATAAGTCCCTGGTCGGGTGATCGAACTCTCGCGGGAATATTACATTTTTTACGTTTTTTTCTTTAGTACGAAACTGCTCTCTAAAAGTGAAGTAAAATTCATTAGCAAATAGTGAATATTCACTAATTGTCGGTAATTCAGTTTCAGATACTGCACGGTAAGAAATATTTTGCGGATATCACTATGCCAGTATGGGCCTGAATGCCATAATGTATGGAATTGTATGCATAGATGATTCAAACATTGCGGGAATAGTAACATTGGCAATAGTTGTCGCGGACGCCGCAATGTCAGTATGGCCGTCGAGCCTTTACTACATTGCCGTATCCAGATTGCTTCTGGCCGATAAGTCTAGTCTAACGACATCTATCTAGTTTTGATGGTAATACGATAGTATACACATTGGCAATAGTTTTCGCGAACGCCGCAATGTCAGTATGGCCGTCGAGCCCATACTGCGTTGCCGTATCCACATTTCTTCTGACCGATAAACCTAGTCTAACGACATCTTTATAGTTTTGGCGGTAATACGATAGTATACGCATTAGCAATAGTTGTAGCGAATGCCGCAATGTCAGTATGGCCGTCGAGCCCATACTGCGTTGCCGTATCCACAATGCTTTTAGCCGATAAACCTAGTCTAACGATATCTTTACAGTTTTGGCGGTAATACGATAGTATACGCATTGGCAATAGTTGTAGCGAACGCCGCAATGTCAGTATGGCCGTCGAGCCCATACTGCGTTGCCGTATCCACAATGCTTTTGGCTGATAAACCTAGTCTAAAGACATCTATATAGTTTTGGTGGTAATACGATAGTTTACATTGATTGACACGCCAGAAATTATGGCGGGAAAAACTAGAAGTATTGTGCCCTCGGCATTGTAGTATGGGTCTCAGGGCCATGCTGTTTCACCGTGCCTGCTATGCATACGTGTGAGCAATACAATAGCTCCAGTACTATACAGTATAGTAAATAATGCCATACTTCTGGGACTTGGTATAATATTGTCTTGGAATATTTCACATACTATTTAAGTATCTGTCTTGAGACCGTACCAGCATGGTGTTGAACGCAATGCATTTCTTACCGTTGCGATTTTGATGAAAATTAAAGAAGAATTAATCGAAATACCCATACAAAGTTTGGAAATTGGCCCATTACTGGGCCAAGAATGTCGATTCATTGCTCAGCAATGGCAATTTTTATTGGCGAAAAGTCGGAAATCTTTAGACGCGTTGTGAAATTTCATTATAACCCTCACTTTCCGTAACGCCGGTGAAAGACGAGAAAATCTACTTTGATTTTACTCAACTTCTTTGCATGTATGTTATTTCGTATCAATTAATAGAGATATGTAAGGTTATAAAATTCAGCTGACGTTGCTTTAATCTACACATGCGTATGCTGAATAATTAACTGGGCTTGTGCAGTCTAGAAATTTTGGTCATGTTAATAACGCAGCTAAATTCAAAGTGATGTCATAAGAGATAAAGGTGACAGATTAGTTATTGACTTGAATTATTGAGTAAGGATATACTGCGCCCATTTCACTCAAATTTAGTGGTTTGATATGAAAATGAGTGTTTCAATATATATAATCATTTATAGTGATGGTATTATACATTATAATTTAACGATCTGCAGTGAGGAAACTTTGCATAACTTTCATGACCATACAGTCAGTCATCGAGAAAGATGACTATATTAAAACAACGATACGTAGTCATTCTGATAAAAATTTTCACTCCGTATAAGTTATTATATAATAAACAGTATTGTATTTCTCTCTACTCATTGTTTTGTTGAAAAAATATTCTGCCAAAACAAATTAATTTTTAATTTAAAAACATTAAAAAAAAAAAAAAAACATATTATGATTTTTTTTGTAGCATGAAAATGTAAATGGTAAAATTAATTTTATTATTCAAAATTAATGGCATTCTGTCATAACCAGATAACAAATAAAAACCAAGCAGTTATGACTCTTCGGCCGGTATAAATGATTTTACACACCTGCAAAATTAACTGGTTTTATGTGCGTTGTTCCGCTGAAGCGTAATTCAGTTTGTTATCAACCACAATTAATTTAAAAAAAATAAACGTCAAAATAAAAAAAAGTAAAAATGAAAAGCTCATTAAATATTTAAAGGATTATCCGAGAAAAAAAATCATTTAAAATAGAGGTACCGTTTTTGATCACTTTAGTGCAAGTTTTGATAACTATATTTTATAATAGTGCAACTATTAATAAATCTTTTTTGCGACAGACACTTGAAATGTACGACATTTAGTGCCTATAGCCGGCAGCTAAAAATATTAGATAAGATACAGCTGGTAAAAAAAAAAAAAACCTAATCGTTCTAATAGTGACGTCATCAACGGATCAAAAAATATTTTTTGGTTACATGTGCGATAGCAAACGACCAAATAATATCGAAGTAACTCAACGAGCCATCTTGTGACAAAATTTATCATCATATTAATTAATACCCTTACCGACTTCTCTCTCATTTTCAACAAATACTGAAAACAATCTTCCCAAATAAATAAACGCGGGTTTATAACCTGCATTCATCTAGTACAGACGTGAGCATTAATGCCTGGGTTTGGAATTTTTAACTCTCATCCACTCTATGAAAGTGTCAAGTCTAGGGCAAAATAATGTAATGGCAACACTGAGACCGGAGTAAAGTGTGAACTTAGTCATGGCAAAGATGTATATATTTATGATGGTTAGCAGTGTAATGTTGTGACAGCTTGTAAACATTGGAATAGGTTATGTATTTAATTAAGACTTTTGAATTAAAACAAGTTTCAAAAAGCTCCCTTTAAAAAAAAATACGTCACTGATAAAAATCTCGAAGAAAAAATTTTTCCTGATTCAAAAAGTTATAGAAAATGTTATTGACAATTCACGATTTTCTACATGTTTTCAGGATTTACTCCAAAACCAGTGGTGATAAAAAAAAACTTTGAAATAAAACAAGTTTCAAAAATCCTACTTTAAAAGAAAATACTATTCAAATTTTTAAAAATCCCAAAGGAAAAATTTTTCCCCTTTAAAACTGTTATTGAAAATTTTATTAAGAATTATTTCTTGCATGTTTGCAGTTTTTTTTTATCACCACTGGTTTTGGAGTAAATTCTGAAAACATGTCAAAAATCAAGAATTTTCAATAACGTTTTATATAACTTTTTTAATTAGGAAAAATTTTTTCTTCGAGATTTTTATCAATCTGACTGGTAGTATTTTTTAAAGGGAGCTTTTTGAAACTTCTTTTAATTTAAAAGTCTTAATTAAATACATAACCTATTCCAATGTTTACAAGCTGTCACAACATTACACTACTAACCATCATAAATATATTCATCTTTGCCATGACTAAGTTCACACTTTACTCCTGTCTCAGTATTGCCATTACATTATTTTGCCCTAGACTTGATACTTTCATAGAATGGATGAGAGTAAAAAATTCCAAACCCAGGCATTAATGCTCACGTCTGTACAATCGAGTCTAAGACGCTCGTGTGTTGGTCGCCTTCGGCTCGGGAACCATTCTTCACACCTCACGTCTTAAACACAATCGCACTCGATAGATAAACTACTAATTTGGCGTAAATAAATACTCGAATCAGTGTAGGTCTTAACTGTATTATGCAGGATTTAGATCACCACGAGTCTACCTCGGTCCATTTAGATCTGCATTATTACTCTCGGGTATAGAGATTATTTTCATTTTTGTTGTTATGTATTATTAGTAAGTGTATATACTAATTTTTTATTCAAAGCCATAAAGAGTAGTTGCCATTATTATTTTATACTCTATATATAATACAGTAGGTACTAGACATGTTAGTAATATAAATAGATATATGAGGCTGTATTTCCTTCACATACGTAATGTTGAATAGAAAGCTCGGAGTTGAGCGTTTGGAAAACTTTAACGAAAAAACAAGTGGATTAGTGTAGTATATATAAACTAAATCAGCGGGTAGTATTTAATATTTATGTTTAAGAGTATATACGTTACATAAAAAGTGTATATTAGAGTATAAGCGAAAGCAAGAAACCAAAGAGAAGTAACGAGTGAAAGAGACAGCTAGGAATTCATTAAGATTTAAACTTCCAGGAGGGATCACTTCAATTTCATGACGACGGGGAAATTTTGTTGGTACAGCGATCGACCTGGAATGAAGGAGAGAGAGATAGCAAAAGAGATTAAAGAAAGAGAAGATACTACTGAATGATGTTAAAAGCTGACATATCGCTAATGATTTACCTGACTCGAGTAATCTAGACTATACTTAACGTCTTCACTGAAAGTCACGTCTCGATTCATTGACTGTACAAACGGCTATCTTTTGCAATCTGAATTAGTATTTTTTCTATTTAAAAAGGCTCAAAGCATTTCACTGTATACACGGAAAGAAAATTATGGCAGCGGTTCCCATAATTTTGTGAAATTTTTTCCTATACCATCATAGGAATTACGACTATAAATTATAGGAGCGGTTCCTATAATTATAGGAATGTTTCCCATAATTATAGGAATAGTTCCTATAATTATGGGAATGATACCCATAACACTATAGGAATGGTTCCTATAATTATAGGAATACTTTCTATAATATTATAGGAACCATTCCCATAATATTATGGGAATGGTTCCTATAATAGTATGGGAACTATTCCCATAATGCAATTGGAATGGTTCGTATACCATTATGGGAATCATTCCCATAATATTATGGGAATAGTTTCCATACTATTATAGGAACCATTCCTATAATATTATGGGAATGGTTCCCATATTATCATGAAAAAATTATTTTGAAGAAGTGTGGTAATCACTTCTACAATACACAGAAATATTATTAAACATAAAAACAAAAATTCAAACATTGAAAAAAAAAATCGTATTTGGCAAAAAAAACATTAAAATTTTTAACAAGAATTTTTTGTCAGCACAAAACATTCAAGAAAATTCAAATTTTGGAAAATTTCTACACTATTGTGCAAAAAAAAAATTTTATGATATTATAGGGATGGTTCCCATAACATTATGGGAATAGTTCCCATAATATTATAGGAATAGTTCCTATGCCAATATGGGGACCATTCCCATAATAGTATGGGAATGATTCCCATACCATTATGGGAATGGTTCCCATAATGATATGGGAATGGTTCCCATAATATTATGGGAGCCATTCCCATAATGGTATGGGAACTATTCTCATACTATTATGGGAATGGTACCCATAATATATGGGAACCATTCCTATAGTAGTATAGGTACTATTCCCATACCATTATGGGAATCATTCCCATAATATTATGGGAATAGTTTCCATACTATTATAGGAACCATTCCTATAATATTATGGGAATGGTTCCCATATTATCATGAAAAAATTATTTTGAAGAAGTGTGGTAATCACTTCTACAATACACAGAAATATTATTAAACATAAAAACAAAAATTCAAACATTGAAAAAAAAAATCGTATTTGGCAAAAAAAACATTAAAATTTTTAACAAGAATTTTTTGTCAGCACAAAACATTCAAGAAAATTCAAATTTTGGGAAATTTCTACACTATTGTGCAAAAAAAAAATTTTATGATATTATAGGGATGGTTCCCATAACATTATGGGAATAGTTCCCATAATATTATAGGAATAGTTCCTATGCCAATATGGGGACCATTCCCATAATAGTATGGGAATGATTCCCATACCATTATGGGAATGGTTCCCATAATGATATGGGAATGGTTCCCATAATATTATGGGAGCCATTCCCATAATGGTATGGGAACTATTCTCATACTATTATGGGAATGGTACCCATAATATATGGGAACCATTCCTATAGTAGTATAGGTACTATTCCCATACCATTATAGGAACCATTCCCATAATGCATAGCAAAACTCCCCATAATTTTCTTTCCGTGTAGCTGGATATTCAACGATAAGTGGAAAATAACGGAGAAAAATCAAGTTGCTTAATTTCTTATTCATTTAAAATGAGTTCTTTGCATGAAATTTCAATAATAAAATTAAAAATTGTTTCAATAAACTTTTCAATAAAAATTGAATTTTAATAAAATGACTAGTTTAAAAAAAAAAAAAAGAAATATTATCATAATTCTGTGCAATATATCCGGTGAGTTTCATCACCGGAAGATTTTAAACGAAACGAATTATAACGTTGGAGTTTTGTTATGTAGATACGCGGCCTGAAATGATCTATAATTTGTTCGTAAAACCGCGTTCAACTTCCGGCGAGTTGAATTGATAATGCGATATCCAACCACCGGTTCTGAGCTTTCCTCTACAATCTTCAAGGTAAATCGACTTTAATTTAAGACGAAGAACTTCGGCATTATGAGAGAAGGAAAAATTATAGATTTTAAAATGTGGTAGTTTATTCCTTCTTATTATTAAAAAAAGTTTTAATTAAACAATTTTAATAATTAGTCATCACCGTAAATTTAATTATTGACAAATAAATAAGAAGTTTTTAGTGGATTTCTTCAGAAATCAAACTATTGTAATGAGTCTTATGGTGGAATTATCAAAAAATTTTGACACCATTTGTCTTATTTTACCATAGTAGAGTCCAAAAATACCATCCACTCAAAAATTTATGGACATATATATATATATATATATATATATATATATATATATATATATACTGGTCAAAAAAATTAAGGGATAGAAAAAAAATCCGAAATTTTTGGGTGATTTTCAACATGCTGTAACTCGGTGAAAAATGGTCGTATAAGAAAATTAAAAAAAGCAAATTGTAGCCTCAAGTTTCTAGTTTTCAGATCTGGACCTCAAAATTTTTTATCATGTTCGGTTCCGGAGTAATCATAAGAAAACCACCGAAAAAAAAATTTTCAAAATTTTTGCTGGTCTTTCAATACCTCTATGGGCGTCAATAAATTTTTTTTAATAATCCGAGTGTATGACTTTTCTAGGAAATTTTATGCCCTTTAATTTGGCGGCCTGAAAAAGTCTCTACGACGATTCGGCGCCGAGTTATCATCGATCAAAGCAAAAAAGTCCATTTTGGCTTTGATAATCAATAACTCCGGATGTATTGGTCGTACAGAGAATGAAAGCAGGGTTTTGATAACTGGAAAACATTCTCTATAAGGCAAAATTGGTGGCGTTTGATAGAAAAAATTTTTTTAAAGCGATATTGTTTAGTAAAAAATAGGTCAAAATTCACAAATTTAAGGATATTCGGAAATCTTGCTATAACTTTGGATATAACGGATGAACAAAGGATATCTTCGTCTTTTTTTCAACCTCAGTGTCCTGAAAAAACCCTGAAAATTTCAAATCGCTGCGATTTTTCTTTCTTAGTGCTCCGAAGCTTTAAATTTAAAGTGATAAATTGATTCTGTAAAACGTATTTTAAAGTTCGTACAATTAGCTTTAATTTCCACTGTTCAATTTATTTTTTCAAAAATCTCTAATAATTTGATGATCTCGAAAATTTTACAAAACATTGAAAAAGCATATTCTTGCAGCTTCCCTAGTAGAAATAATCAAGTTTTCACTCGATATAAACCAGTAACTGGCCAGTGATATCGAGTAAAAACTCGAAATCGCGCCAACTACAACTAAATCATAAACATTGGTCACACCGACACTGTACCTTTACTAGTGTGTGTGTCTGTTTATTTTTTTTCTGTTAACCTGTACGCGTCGTTGTTTTAAAAAATATTAAAAAACAGTGTGAATTAATTAAAATTTGTGTATGTTAACGTGGAAATATTTTACAAAATATATTACAAAATGGATGCGGTAAAAAAAGTTGACACAATAAATGAATTGCGACTGTGGGCGATAAAATCAAATATTGCAGATTGTTATTTAGACGAGTTGTTAAAAATTTTGCAATCTTGGAAGTCCTGCCGAAATAATACAAGCTGTCGGAGTAATTTTAAGTAATTCAAAAGACTGGGAAGGCAGTAGAAAACCTAAATAAATATTTTTTTAATTTTCTTCAATTAAAAATAATTACTTTATTGTCAGATTTATTGTTGTTATTCTATTAATCTAATGATGTTATTTATTTCATAATATAAATAAATATAAATTAAACGTTTATGTCATTTCGTTTATTTAACATTATTTTTATTTTATTTGACAATTTTTTATAGTTTAATTTTTTACAGTTACTTGACAGAAACTTGACATTACACTGGCCAGTTACTGGTTTAAGTCTAGTTAAACTGGCTAGTTACTGGCTAAAAACTCGATATCATTTCTACTAGGGTTAGTCCTCTAATGACTGCTAAATGATAAGGCATAGCTCGATTTCCTAAAATTCATGTTGTAGCATACAAAATAAGTATTAATTGTACTATTGTAGCCTTATCGTATTTAAATAAGAAAGCTACCTTTCCATTCCGAGAAAGACCAAATGGCTCTTTTTTTATAATAAGATGAATAATTAACTAATTAAGAAAAGCGATAAAAAAATAAATGAAATAATTATAATTGTTTTATAAATAATTGTTATTAAATAGAAATACTTTGAATAATAGAATCACGTCGACTGTATTATGTCACGTTTAAATTGGATTTTATTTTGAGGGGAGTGTAAAGCATTCGAAATAACTTCCTATGCTATTATTCTTCGTCCCTGACGTCTCTCTGTCTCAATATGCCAGCTTGGAATTTCCAATTCTACTGTCAACCGTCTCCAGACTATATTTGAATCGTTTTTTGCATTAAATTCATTGCTTAATATCTATATGTTACTATTCAATGGATTTTTTTGTTATAAATAAATTTATGAAAATTATATTGAATTGAACCAATTTATATATTTTTTAAAATTGAAATAAAATTTTAAGGATATATAAATAAATATAATTTAGAATAGTAGTGGGTATAAATTGTATAGATAATAAAAAATTTATATAGAGGTACAATAGATATGTGTCGATGTTGAAGTAAATGCAGCAACCGTACGACGGTAAAACAAGACATTAGCTTTACGGAGCGGAAGAAAAGGGAGTTTGCCTCGTTTTCTTTTTACTTCTTCAACGCATTTCTGGCTACTTTCCAAAGTATTTTTCCTTATACTTTCGTCGTGAAAAAACCAAGACTGTAAAACCACTAAAGAAATGCCGTAAACTATGAATAGGTTTTTTTTCTTACGCTAGTTATGTGATCATGAGTTATTAACGATTGTTATAAATTTTTTCCTTTACGATGGATGAATTTATATTTTTTTCGGTTTAACTAAATCAGTAGTGATTTATTATATTTTAATTGTTTCCATACACGTGAAAAAAAGTTGATTTAGTTTAACGGCAAGTGGAGATTTCTTGACAGGGGTTATCAGATATTTCCGGCTGAGATTTTTCGGAAACAAAATCTCTACTCTCTAAACATGAATTAGTGGAAATTTCATTAATTACGTCAGTAAAGCTATATTCACTCCATAATCAGTGTATTTAAATAACAAATTAGTGAATTCTCACTAATAAATTTAGTACTATAATTTTCACTAGCAAATTAGTGATTTTCACTACTGAACTAGCGATATTTTCATAATTTCTACAAGTGAAACTGTTATTCACTTCTTAATTCATGAATTTCACAATTTCACTAGTAACTTTAACTAGCAAATAATTAAATATTTTACTAGATATAAATATAATTAATAATTATGGTGCTATTTTTAAAAATTTTAATAAAAAACTTTCAAAATAAAAAAAAATAGAAGTACAGAACAATAATATATTTATATGAAGAGTACGTCAATCATAACATCACGGATTTTTTATTTCTTCATCAGTTATTGTTTGGTATCATAACGAATATACTATTGACACTCACGCGATCACATGCGTAGGTCAGCGCAGTGGATAGCATCAAAGACTTTGAATCGGAAGGATGCAGGTTCGAGCCCAGCAGTCACCGGTATTTTTTCATCAATCAAAATCATGTATACTTCCTCTAAGTAATGATTCTAATACATTAATCACATTTCGAATCTAATTACAAGTGTCTTATATTTTTTTTCGCAATATAATATTTTTTTTCACCGATGAAATCAGTGGATTCCCATATTCACTTTTCAATTTAGTGGATTCTCATATTCACTTATCAAATCAGTGAATTCTAATATTCACATATTCATTTAGTGAATATTCACTAATTCTGCGTGGTACGATTGTAGCATTGACAATTAGTGAATATTCACTTGAAATTAGTGAAAAATCACTAATTCATATTTAGAGAGTAAATACAAACTACAGACTTCAAATTGATGCATTACTGTCTAATCTAGCGAAGTGCACTTAAATTTTTTGATAAAATTCGTTTGTTTAAGACAAAAACTCGGCCAGAGCACCTGATAAGTGTATTATTGCAAAAAAGATAATCGTTCGCCCGCAAAATCTGTTTGATAATTAATTTTTCTTTTGGAATTCAAATTTAGTTACTTTTGTTAGTTCGTGTAGATATCATCCGTATTATTAATAATTTATAAATGTACGCAGACAAAAGTTGACTGTTTAATCATGCGTCGACACGTTCATTCACCAAACAACTACCAACTACTCTTGGGAAATTAACGACGAGAGAAATGCATCGAGGGTTTTTTATTGAAATAAATACCATCAACTGAGTAAAATATGAAAGCTGTTGAATGAGGATTTTCATATTCAAATAAAAACGAAAACTCTTACTAGATGAATATTTTATTGATCTTTTCAATTTTATACGCTTTTAAAAATTAAATTTATAACTTTTTTTCGTTTAACAACTTTTATTTCTAAAACACAATTTATAGGGTAAAAGTTCCATTTGTGGCAACTGCATCATTTTTGAATATTTTATACTTTATTTGAATTAATGAAAAAGAAAAAGAAAATTTCTGTTGTAATAGTGTTATAAAAGAATCTTTACGCATATTTTCAGAAATTGATTATCGCATTGTGTCTTTTACAAATTATTTTATTTTAATTTCCAGTGTCCAAATCTGGCCCTCAAATGATCAAAACGGTACTTCTACCCTACTCTCTTAATTTGAATCAGTGGAATTCCACTGGTTCGCCAGTGAAACCTCACTGGTTTACTAGTAAAACTTACTGATTCGACCAGTGGTCTTGGCGGCCATTTAATCCCACTGGTTACTCAGTGAACTTCACTGGTAAACCAGTGAATTTTAATGGCGGACGTAATAGTCACTGATTTATCAGTGAAAATTTTCACTGATTCACCAGTGAGTTTCACTGATTCAACAGTGAACTGATATAACTTTCGTCATAACCCAACTTATACATATAGGGCATGATTACTTACGTAAAATAAATGAATTAAAAACATATTTACGCAAATTTACTATATCCAACTTTCATTACATTAACTGTATTAAAATTATTCAAAGCAATGTAGAAGAAAGAAACTGCACTTGGAACTTTCTTCGAAATTTTACAAATATAATGGTCGATTAAATTATAAAAATTATCAAGGTTTGGAAGATAGCTTAAATTAAAAACATAATATAATTTATGTAAAATAGAAAATGCAATAATAGGGTCATAATTTGGCTTGAAATTTATTAATTAATTCAATTGACATTAATAAACAAACATCAGGTTATGTATAACTTTCTATAACCGGTATAACTAATCATAGGTCGCTGTTGACAACGGACACTCGAGGTACTTAAATTTCGCACTGGTTTGAATCAGTGAACCCAATACTCAATGGTTCACCAGTGAGCAACTTTGAATCTCACTGATTCACCAGTTACTTTTTTACTCACTGAATGAACCAGTGGATTTCTCACTGATTCAAATTAAGAGAGTAGGGGAGACCGGGGCGAGACGGCCGATCTGGGGCAAGAAGGCCCACCTCAAAAATTAACCAAAAATTTTTTTTTCTTGTTTTCTTTTGATTATCACAAATTTAGATTATTTACTCATTTTTAGCCCGATACGTGACACTTGGAGCAAAATGAACCAGTCAAAAATTCTAAAAGAAAATGTATTTCACAGTATTATAACCTAGTCATGATTAATTTAATAGAAATATCATTTTTTGGTTAATTATATGGATTTGGATTAAAATAGAGCATTTGAAAATGTTAAAAAAACCAATAATCAGTTTTCTACAGAAGTGAAAAAATGACTCGTATTATATCAAAAAAGGTTATTTCGAGTAATATTAAAGTCAATACAGTTGTTAAAGAGAAAAATATAAACATTTGTTACGCGGGAAATTTTTTTACAATTAAAAAAAAAAAATTTTTTTTTTCATTTTTTTTCGGAGGGGGCCGTCTTGCCCCAAACAAAAAAAATTTTTTTTCAGGAGCTTCACCAAAATTTTGGTGAATTGAGTCCAAGTTGGACAAGAGTAAATCGACTTGATGGTTAAAAGCCACAAATAATAATAACCGGCTTAGGTGGGCCGTCTTGCCCCGGTCTCCCCTATATTATATCCAATAGATTTTTTTCTTTTTGTTCATCACTATGGTAATTAATTAATTTTAATTATTGTGTATTACTTTGCTCCCGTCTCTCTGAATTTTGTTTTATTTTTAAAACATAAAAAAAAATTTTCATGTAAATTCTAAGCTTCCGATTATTAGCTATTGTAAGAATGTATATTTTTAAAATTAAAAAACTAAAAAATATGTTTTTTATGGAGTAAGTTTAATCTAGATATCTTGATGGCCGTAACAATGAATTTTCAATTTTTTGTTAACGGCTTTTTTTATATTTCGTAATATACACACCATTTTCATGAGACATAGTAAAACAGTAAAATCCCTGAGGGAAATGATTCGTATACACAGAAAGACATTCACCAAGCAAGCTTTTACTATCCGATTTGCCGGAGGGACGAGAATGAGACCAGCAAAACAGATGAGTACGAAAATTTCCACTTGGCTTACGAAGAACATGTAAAAGCTCACCTATCTTTGCTCTATACTATCACGCCAAGGGTAAATCCTCACGGAAAGGAAAGAAATATAAGAAAGTTTAACAACAAAAAAGGAAAAGTCAAATTTTTTGCTGGTATTTCTCAAAAAAAAAAAAGTATTTCCTTCGAGATGATAAAATAAAATATCATTCTTTGACGTCTAAAAGCACATGGAAAAAATATAACCCCAAAACTTACGCATAGTTTAAATTAGTTGATATGTCTTTCGAATCCGAACGTGGAAAAATTGCCGTAGAAAAATGCATGGTAATCATTCCGATGTTGTCGGGTAATTAGACCCATACTACAGCAAAGAAAATTTTTTATAAATGCAGCGGTGGATTTACACTAGGGGCGGTCGGGGCAAGTGCCCAGGGCGGCAAAATTATGAAAAATTAAATATATGAACTATAAGTAAAATTCCAGTATTGGGGCGGATTTTTTTCCGGTGCCCAGGGGCGGCATTACGTTCCCGAATGAAAAAGCAATATATGAGCTTCAGTATAATTCAAAATATATGATAAATTTTATGGAATTATAAGATGCCATATATGGAGCCATATACAAAATTTTGCCGAAATATTATATGATTTTATAATTTGCAACATATATATCGGTAATATATTTTTTTTATATGCTAACTTATAAATATTGCTTATAATATTTTATACTATATTTTAAGTTATATGATAAGATATATGATTTAATTATATGACTGACATATAATATTTATACATGTAAATATATAATTATATAAATATATGTTCACATATATTTGTATAAATATATGTAAATATATATTTATATAGATATATGTTTATATATATTTGCACAAATATAAAACTAGAGATTTCAAGCTATAAAATGCTTTTTCCCCCCTCCGGGCGAAAAGCGTCAACTTTTCTCCCGCTGTGCGAAACGAAGTTTCCGCTTTCCGCCTCCGTCGAGGCGAAAAATAGTATTTACACCTTGGGCAGTAAATAAGAAAGCCTCAGATCACATGTTTGTTGACCTCGGCTTCGCCTCGGCCAACAATTACATGAGATCTGAGACATTTCTTACTTTACTGCCCGAGGTGTAAAATATACTATTTTTAAATCTCGATACGATTATTTTTCATGAAGTTACAGTCTTGCAAAAATCACTAAAAATTTCTAAAATTTTTTTGTTCCTTTAATTTTTGGTATGAGTGTATTTTTTAAATTATTTATATATAATAATATCGAAATTATTATAATATTGAAATTATAAGTTTATATATAAAACGAAAATATAATTTGAGATATAATATCATATGTATATAATTACATGTATTATAAATTATATGGATTATAATGATATTGAAATTATAAATTAATTTATAAGATGAAACATATATTTCACGTTAGAAATTAATATATAAAGCGGACATATAATTTTTGATACAATATCACATGTATATAATCACATATATTATAAACGATATGGATTATTATAATATTGGACCTACAAATTATTATATATGATGAATCATATATTAACCAATATTAATAATTTTGCCGACATATATGTTCAGTTATTTACCATATATTTTTTTATATATTATGGACAGCAAAAAAAAAAAAATAGAAGCAATAATTTGTCACACATAAATATGACCTAAATAGCACAGGATTCATTCTCTTGCAGTACAGTACCAAGTACCAGACCCACGAGCTTTCAAACAAACAAAGTAATGATTACCATAAAAAAATGAAAAACTATTCGGTACTTATAGTTCTCTTTTCAATAGCTTGTATACACTCCCAAATAAATTTAACCTTCTAAGCTATGCTTAGAGTTGGGATACTTATTTTTCCATACTGCATCCTATACTGTAATTACTGAAATTAGTGAAGTAAAAAAGAATAGTATATTAACAGGTGTTCGCACTTTTCTCTCGATTACACTCAAGTCCACGAACGGTACTATCTTTGTTGCACTTGTACAGTAAATGGAAACTTTGTCCACGTTTTTCTCTTAAACAAAGAAACATTTTTGAGAAATGAAAACGTAGATTGCTAGATTATAATAGAGTAATGTATCGAGCCTCGTTCTCAATTTCGCGTTTATAGGTTTTGTTTGAGAGTAAAGTTTAGACAAAAATTACTATAGACCCTCCTTAAAAAAATTTATAATAAACAAAAAAAGCAGAGTTGGACAGTTCTATTCCTGAATTTACATCATCTGGATTTTGTGGTCTGAGAGACGAAATCACAACACCTGCAGATAATCTCAAGCAGAAAGGAGAAAGAAAAGATTATTTTCGACCGTAGTTTTATTTTAGTAACCATAGTAAGGAATTGAAACAAGAAAAGGGATAAAAAAATGTAGTACAGAACAAGAGAAAATACAAGAGAGATAAAGAAATAGATGGTAGTTCTGTAATGATGGCGTTGCCCTATTCTACAAATGGCGCGAGTTTAACTCGATGCAATTCCTATTTCAGGCTCGTCCTACCCACAACACAATTCGTGAAGCTCGAAACCACGCCAATCTCTGTTCCACTCTCAACTACCCTATTTTGAGCTTTCGAACGATTTTCTCATTTGCATCTGTATCCAATATACGCCAAATGTTGTATTCTTTTTTATATAACCGACTACATCTGTCACTTCTGATTAATTATACGATTTAATATTATTTTCTGCGTACATTTTTTATTTGTTTATAATAGACACTACCCGTATGAAAAACAATATATGGTTAAGATATATAGTCATATATGGTTGCAACAAAAAAATATATGATGTATTATATTGTATATTATAAAAAATCATATAGAGATTTTGGCCGATTTGATATAAATTTATACAGTAGTAAATATATGTATTCCATATATGTAACTTATATGTTTTTTATATTAAGCTATATATACATTTACATTTACCTTATAATATATTGTATTGATATATTTCCTTTTATATTCAAAATATATATAATTTTTATATGAAATGAAATATATGGTAGCATATAATTTATATTATATATGGCACCATATATTTTCTTTGTTATATTTAAGCATATATTTTATTCGGTGTAAGTATATGTATATGGGTATATACATTCGCATCAAATTAGCTAACTTTGAAAATTTTAACTGCAATTCCCGTATGAAAAAACAATATATGGTTAAAATATATAAAATCATATATGTTCGCAACAAAAAAATATATGATATATTATATTGTATATTAAAAAAATCATACAGAGATTTTGGCCGATTTAATATAAAATTATATACAGTAGTAAATGTATGTATTCCATATATGTAACTTATATTTTTTTTATATTAAGCTATATATACATTTACATTTACCTTATAATATATTGTATTGATATATTTCCTTTTATATTTAAAAAATATATAATTTTTATATGAAATGAAATATATGGTAGCATATAATTTATATTATATATAGCACCATATATTTTCTTTGTTATATTTAAGCATATATTTTATTCGGTGTATGTATATGTATATGGGTATATATATTCGCATCAAATTAACTAATTTTGAAAATTTTAACTGCAATTTAAAGAGTATATTAAAATTTAGATCTAATTTAATTGGAGTTGGTCATACGAATAAGAAACTTTTTTTTTCCATACACAATATAGATATATGTTTTTATATATGATCAGAATATATTTTTCGTATATGATAGAAATATATATTTTTATGTATGATCAAAATATAGTTTTCGTTTATGACAAGAATATATATTTTCATATATGATAAAAATATATTTTTTGTATATGATTGACATATATATTTTATGTATGCTAAACATATACGGACTCGCATATGATGAATATTATATTTTTTAATATAAAAAAAAATGTATCAGAAAATATAGTTAAATTGGCCACATATATTTTCTGATATTTATCATATATTTTTACATATACTTGACCATATATGTTATGTTCATACGTAGAATTAGTAATTATGTTGTTTGCATTAGCAAGTGGCTGCTCAGATATTTTAGACATTTCTATCTCTAACGCTCTCAATATTTTTTAAAACAATACGAGACTTTTCAACTTAATTGAAATCTTCAGAGTCTACCTCTCAATTCTAAAGACACTTGACTCAATGATAAAGCAAAGTCTACTGTTAAAATAAGACTCTTGTCTCTTGTGAGTCGTGAGAAATGGAAGATTGTTTGAAAACTTTTATATTCATATAATTTAATAAATTTATATCACTTAGAAAACTTTTATTTTTATTTATTTCATAGCTTCAGAGTCCCTTTTATATTTATTTTGACTTAAAGCAAAATTTAGTGGACTTACCTAATAGAGACAAGTATCATAGCAAATATCAGGTACTTCCCGAGTAGTGGTACCACCAGAGAAGTTGGCGGTATAATCTCGACAACCAGTAAAAAGAACACGTGAAGACTGATGAGAATTGATATTGATAACGTTACCTGAAACAATACATTGTTATTTATAGATATATTTTTCTTTATTTCTTTTAATAAATTAACTTATATGTTTTCTGTTGGCAAAAAACAGTAAAATATTTATATACTGGGAGACAAATTTAGCACAAGTTAATCAGATTTATTATCAGTTTTAATTTATGTAATTAATTAAATTTAAAACATAGTATGGTGTATATATATAATTAAGTTCCGAATATTGGCGGTAAACATACGCTTATTAAATACAGTCAAATTCCACAAATTCGGACCGTTAGTTTACGGAGAAGAATTTCGACTTATCGAATGCCCCTTCTCTTCTAAAGAGTAAACTACACACATGCGCTCTTACGTTTACATGAATGATGCAATTATAATTATATACAGACATAGTCAATTTTAGAGCATCCGGTGGGAGACAGTGCAGCCCGTAATGGGGGGTCAAGATTGAAGGGAAGTTCTGAAATAATGGAAACCAACTTAATCAAATTCGACCATATTTGTTTAAGTAATTTTCAATAAAATAATAGTATATTACACACCAAGAAAGGAAAATCCCGATGAAAGAAGATTTTATATAACAGTATACAGTTATATATGAATTATATACAATTGGATAGAGGTAATGCATAATTGTATAAAAATTTTATATAATTATATACAATTATATACAATCGTATATAATTCTATATAAAAATGCAAAAAAGAATAATAAAATTATATACAAATGTATATATTTCCATACAATTATACAGAATTGTATATAATTATATATAATCTATACGAATACAGTATGTAATTATATACAAATGTATATATTTGCATACAATTATATAGAATTATATATAATTATATATAATCTATACGAATACAGTATGTAATTATATACAAATGTATATATTTGTATACAATTATATAGAATTGTATATAATTATATACAAATGTATATATTTGCATACAATTATATAGAATTATATATAATTATATATAATCTATACGAATACAGTATGCAATTATATACAAATGTATATATTCGTATACAATTATATAGAATTGTAAATAATTATATACAAATGTATATATTTGAATACAATTATATATAGTTATATAATTGTATATAATTATATACAATTTATATGAAAACATCATATGATTATATAAAAATGTATATATTTGTATACAATTGTATATGATTGTATACAATTAGATATAATTATGTAGGATTTTTGTACACAATTGGATCGGGCCATTTTTTCTATCCAATTTATATATAATTTTATACAACTGTATAAAATCTTTTTTCATCGGGATAGTATACACGCTACGGGGGAAAGTTGGACATCCTAATTTGCGTGTTTGTCACCCTTGCATTCAGCTCGGATAGGCAATTATACACACGAGTTACAATGTCCTACTTTCCGCCCTTGGTGTGTAATATACACTTCCACCAGATCTTTACCCGAAAGTTTAAATTCCTACCTTATTTAGAGGGAAGAAAATCGTTCTTTTCTTTTATGAGAAAAAAATGATCAAAATTAGCGCATGCCTCATTCTTCCCATAAACAGAAGCAAAATTTAAACTTTCAGGTGTAGGTATGGTCAAAAATTTTTAACGGTATGGCATACTAAAAAAATATGAATTCATAATTATAAGAAGACACTATATCATATGCAAAATATATGAGAATATAAATTGAAAGAATATTAAAAGTTAGATTGTTTTTGATATCCGAAAATGAATGATTGAAAATTGTCGAAAGATTTATGTGATAAAAAAATCTAAGGATCCAGATTGAAGTTAGACGCCATTAAGAGTTAGAAGAAAATTTGAATTTATTGCTCGAGGGATGAAGCAGTGTAAGACGAGACGAATGATAACCAGGTAAAAGTAAATTGAAGAGAGGGACAGACATGTAAAGATATAATGAAGATATAAATAAAATAAAAAAAGTGGATTTATTAGATATGAAAAAAATAAAATTATGTTAAAAAAAAAAAAGTATCATTATGTGAGTAAAGGCATTTTGGTAAAAATCCACGTTATGTAAGATAAAGAATAGACATAAATATCTCTGCAGGATGGTAAATCCATTTATTTTGATAAATGAGACAAATGGTTTGTGGGACAGTAAATCCGTGTCGAAAGAATCCGAAGAAGAAAAGCACGGATTCTCGTTCTCTGCAATCATGGAAAGCAAATATATAAATAAAAAAAAATCGATGTAATTTATTTTCGTCCGATTTTTTTTTTTTTTTTTTTTCAACGAAACTCGAATACTTTTTTCTACGTATTTATACGATGAATTAAAAAATTGAAATTATTAATGTCATTTTCAATTTACAAAAAAAAGTTGAAATATTTAATTATATTTTTAAAGTAAATAAAAAATAACACTTGCATTAAAATGTTATTTTAGTCGAAATATATACATAATAACAGAGATGGATTTTGATTGTAATATTTCTACCTTCTCATATTTATTTTGTTTTTCATGATACCAACATCGAAACTTGTCGTTTCAGTGTCTCTACAGGCCGTCGAAATAAGCTAATTTCAAGCCGATGCTGCAAACAACTGCTAGCGAAATCGTAATTCAAAAATACCTTCACACAGCGGGCAGAAACAAAAGATTAAAGTGGTAGAGTTTGAAGTAGAAATAAAGTTTGCGCGCCTACTTTCGGAAAAAATTTAAAGTTTAAGTAAGGATCTATCAGTAAAGTGAAAGAGACTTAGTTTGTAAAATAGGAAAAACAAATTATAAGAGAGGCGAGATAAAATACCCGTGTAAAAAAATTCGTTCAAAAAAGATTCCAAAAAAGTTCCGCATGTGGAACTTCTAAACATGAGACAGATTAGAACTTCGAATGGAACTTTTTTGGAACGTTAGTAATTTTAATGGAAAAAAAAAAGTTTTTATGAGCAAATTTAGAGTCAAAAAAGGACGTTCTTGAAAGTTTTTGGAATTTTATGGACGTTTTTTTTAGTTCTATAAAAAATTCAAAAGTAGTGATTTTTGAACTATTTTGGAATGTTTTTAGAACGTCTTTAGTCTACAAAAGATGCAAAATTAGTGATTTTGGAATGCCTTTTTTAGTCCATAAAAAAGTCAAAAGTGGTGATTCTGGAACTTTTTTGGAATGTTTTTGGAATGTCTATTTTAGTTCTATAACAGGTTGTAAAGTAACGATTTTTGGACTATTTTTGAATGTTTTTGGAACGTCTTTTTTAGCTTCCGAAAAATGTCAAAAGTGGTAATTATGGAACTTTTTTAAAATGTCCATATAAAATTCCAAAAACTTTCCAAGAACGTCCTTATTTGACTCTAAATTCGCTCATAAAAACTTTTTTTTTACCATCAAAATTACAAACGTTCCAAAAAAGTTCTAATCTGTCTCATGTTTAGAAGTTCCACATGCGGAACTCTTTTGGAATCTTTTTGGAACGAATTTTTTTTACACGGGTATGTAACGCAGGAGAATTTGAATGTAGAGTCTTGTAAAACACAATAGTGATGCAAGTAAATTAAAATTATTATAAAACGTAGTTATTATTATTGGTTAAACTTGTTCGTAAAGAACAGTTGGTGTTACTATTTTGTTTTAGTTTGTGAGAACTCTACCGTGTTGTACCAGTGACTACGAAAATTAGTTGAGAAAACTACTTTTTCATATTTGAAACGTTGTAGTTCGGGTTACTACGCATTTTTCTCTCAGTTTGAATGCCATAAGATTCTTCAAAATATTGAATAGTTCTTTTGACGATATCACGAATATTCGAGAAATTTCTTGTTAGTTGATTACGAATTCTTGAATAGTTTATCTTTACAAAAAATAGAGAAATCATACTTCCGAACATAATTAACGAACTCACAGTTCGGAAAAAATTTTCCGTTTGTTTTTTTACTTTTTCGAATTGATGTCGCGTTGTACCCCGTTTTTTTGTAACTTTATCATAATTCATTACATTATACCATTTCTAGTAAAAGCAATCATGATAAAATATAGTATTTTATCAGTACATATTTAGTTAAGTGCTAAAAAAAAGTTAATTAAGTTTAGTAGATATTTCAATCACACCAGACGCTTAACGTTTATGCCCGACAAAAGAAATATAAAAAAAGATTTTCGATATGCAGTCTCTTGGAAACAAAAACAAAAAACTACTGGAAAGTTTAGGTTAATTGCATAAAATGAAAAAAAAAAAATATCCGATGCCATGAGAAAAAATTACAAAGTCTTTTATCGAAATTTTATACTCAATTATTCGTATTTGACAAACGGAAGCTTTTATCTTCAAAGTTTTTTATATGATGGAAATAAATTATTTTGTTGAAAACAGGAGTATGTGGAACAGAGAACATGGGATATTTAAGATTTTAGTTTCTTACTGTACTGCTCACACGTATGCATAGTAGGCACGGCGTAACAGCATGGTCCTGAGACCCATACTGAAATTCCGAGGGCACAATGGTACTAGTTTTTCCCACCATTTTTTCTAGCGTGTCAATCAATGTATGCTATCGTATTACCACCAAAACTATATAGATGTCGTTAGACTAGGTTTTTTGGTCAGAAGCAATGTGGATACGGCAACGCAGTGTGGGCTCGACGGCCATACTGACATTGCGGCATTCGCGACAACTATTGCCAATGTGTATACTATCGTATTACCACCAAAACTATATAGATGTCGTTAGACTAGGTTTTTTGGCCAGAAGCAATGTGGATACGGCAACGCAGTATGGGCTCGACGGCCATACTGACATTGCGGCATTCGCGACAACTATTGCCAATGTGTATACTATCATATTACCACCAAAACTAGATAGATGTCGTTAGACTAGGTTTATCGGCCAGAAGCAATGTGGATACGGCAACGCAGTATGGGCTCGACGGCCATACTGACATTGCGGCATTCGCGACAACTATTGCCAATGTGTATACTATCGTATTACCGCCAAAACTGTTAAGATGTCGTTAGACTAGGTTTTTTGGCCAGAAGCAATGTGGATACGGCAACGCAGTATGGGCTCGACGGCCATATTGACATCGTGGCGTCCGCGCCAACTATTGCCAATGTTACTATTCCCGCAATGGTTGAATCATCTATGCATACAATTTTATAACCTATCAACATCTTCGATACTATACAGTATGGCGTTCACCCCCATACTGGCATAGTGATATCCGCAAATTACAGTAGAACCTCTATAACTCGAACTTCAAGGGAGAGGAAAAAAATTCGAGTTATAGAGTTTTCGAGTTATAGAGGATTTCGAGTTAGGCAGCAGGTGCTGTCGAAATTGATGTGTATTGCAGTGAATCCTAACTAAGTCTAAAGGTATGATAATTTTACAATCGCTAACAGAAAACCTGACGTCAGCTATAAATTCCATTACCTTTTCGTAGAACTGGTAATCCTAATAGGATACTTGCATACGGTAATAATTTTAAATTCGAGATAAAGAGGTCCAAGTGTATGTATTCGAGTTATGGAGGGTAAAAATGTACAGAAATAGCTTGCAGGGACTCACAAATTATTTCGACTTATAGAGGGTAAAAATTTCGAGCAACGGAGGTTTTGGGGCTTGGAGGGAAGGGAATGAAACATTTTTTCGAGTTTAGGAGGTTTTCGACTTATCGAGGTTCGACTTACAGAGTTTATACTGTATTTCTCACCGTGTGAGGGCTACATATTCTACCCGATATTAAAATGAATGATTTGTTTAGGGCTTCACTCAAGATCAAGATTGTATTGGTCTTGTCTTGACCTCGTCTCGATTTGTCAAGACTCGACCAAGACGATATTATAGATCGCAATTCAAGACCAAGACCAATATCATTAAAAACATCTCGCTAAGTCTTGACAAGACATAAAAAAATAAGTATAAGTATATGAGAATTACTCGTAATAAGTACTTGAAGTGATCAAGTATATTTATATAAGATTTAAAAAATAATAAGTTTTTCCTTTATTGAAAAAAAAAATACTCAACTGTGTGTTGTATTATGACTGATATTAAGAAAATTTCAGGTTATTCAAGTCCAAGACGAGATCTTGACAAGACAATATTATTAATAACTTATTTTTCGAGATCGATGCAAGACTTACATTTTGAAGTCAAGATCAACACGAGATCAAAGCTTTCGAGATCAAGACAAGACTTTCCCAATCTTGTCTTGTCTCGGCTCGAGTGAAGCCCTAGATTTGTTATGATACTATCATGGATAATTCATTTGCAATTCAGGTAAAGGTGGTATTGAGAAAATAATAAAAAGAATCTCTTCCAACGTTTGAAAAAAGAAAATAAGAACATGTAAATAGTCTTGAGGTATGATCGGACTGCCGGTGTGAACGGAAGGATTCATGTAAAATCGATAATCTGACGTTTACTATAGAAAAGGATGACTCGCGAATATCCGGTAGTTGTCTGTAGTTTCCTCTGTTTCTAACAGCGATTAGTCACGCCTAGGTGTCTCCCGTGGGAAAGTTTAGCGTGAGACCATTAAACGGTGCAGTTCATTGTCGAATGGACACACACGAGCTTGCAACTGTCGTCTGTACAACTTCCTCTTCACTACCACCGCACACCCTCTGCCTGCTCTTTCTCGCTGTGCCGTTGAATTCTCGTCTCTCTGTGGACTTGCTGTTAATGCTATAAATTCTGTAGCAGCCAACTGGGCCTCTGCTCTATATCTACTGTCAATGAATTGCAAAATGCTGTTTCGATTTTTCGGAAAGGAATTGAAAAAAAAAATAATTACAATAATAACAATAAAGTATCGTACTGCCAAAAGATATTCAGTTCTTGATAGTGGAGCGTTTATTTTACTGTTAATTTAAAATTATTAACAAATTTAATTCAGAGAAACCAATTAAAAGGATTGCTAATTAAGTAACAGTAATAAATAGTAACAAGGTAGTCACCCACAAAATACGTATACTAAGTTTCAAGGCGATCGGTTTAAAATCGTGGCTATAATCAAAGTGAAAACCTGCATAAAATTAGTTTTTATAATATTTTGTAAATGTTCAAAATGATTTATCTATTAGAAAAAATGGTCAGATCAATGAGCTGTATAGTCAAAAAATTTGGAAAATCCAAAAGTGCACGCCTCGAACGCTCATGTTATGTTTTTTTTTAAAAGTTAAATTTCGAATAAAATTGAATATCCCGCTCTTTTTCCATAGAAATTTCCATGGTAAATATACGGTTATAAAAGTAAAAAAAAAATAAATAAGGAGAACATTCCTAATGAAAAATGGCGGCAGTGTGTGTTTGTTTACATGTAAGATTGCCGGTTTTCACCGTAATGATTTATTTTTAAAAAAACGAGAAGGCCTACAGTAGTGATTTTCGAAAGGAACCTTCTTTGCTTATTTCTGAAAATTTTGAAAAAAAAATAAAGTAGTTTCGTCAAGTCGTTCTCGAGATATCCGTACCACGCCGTTTTTTTGAACCACAGACTAATGGACGTCCACGATAAATTTTTTTTAATGAACTGTTTTTTATATTAATACATATTAGACAAATTAAAAAAGGATCAGGATTATTTATTAGTGTTTCAACTTTATATTGATGTGCTTTTCATAATGTGTAAGAGTAATAGAAAAAAAATATATGCACTTTTATGAGTGGAAATCGTGTGACCTTGACAGGTCGGTTATAAAGCACAACCTCTCCGCTTCGCTTCCGAGGCGTGCAATTGTAGACGATCGAATGAGCTTTCACATAGAACAAATAAAAATAAGCTATCTCTTTCCGTTTGAAAGTGACATCCAGGTTAATAAGTAAAACAAATTTTTTTGGAAATTTTACAAAATTTCAATTAACCATAACTTTTAAACTTATTGGCCGAATTTGCTCATCTTCGAACTCATCCAAGGTAATCGTCCATAGAATAAGTGTACTAAGTTTCGTTAAGATCGGTGTAGAATTGCGGACGCTATCATTGGAGAACGGTATATATATATATATATATATATATATATATATATATATATATATATATATATATATATATATATATATATATATATATATATATATAAACTTTTGAACCAAATGTATTTCCTGACTCAGCTCGTCGAGCTGAGTTTAGAGGTAGCAAAATTTTTCGAAAATTCCATCATGAGGACCAATACAATAGTTAGATTTTTATTAAATCTACAAATAAGTTAATGAGTTTCATAAATTATTACAGCAATTATTTTTTATTTTTGACTTGAAGAATATTTTTTTCAACTTCCCGCTAAAAAAATTGTAAATTTTCACAAATTTAGGAAGTCATTATTTACAACCCGATTTTCGGAAATCAATTTTTCGTGAAACCTGAATGTGTGTGTGTGTGTGTGTGTGTGTGTGTATGTTTGTAAACTTGCATAAATTTTGAACTAATTAACGGATCGAAATGATTTTTGTGGCAATCGTAAGAGCTTGTTGGCCGTCAACTTTCCTGGAAATTTTAGATCGATCGATTAATTAGACCCTAAGATATAAAAAAAAAAATGAAAACATTTTTGGATTTGCGCATGCGCAGAATATCTTTTTCAGGATATTATAGTAGAGGAAGAACGAATAATGGCAGAAAAAAATCCCAAGCTTTCTCCGGAACAACTGCGTTAAGACAGTGGTCATAGAAATGAAGCACGCACTACTTATGACCCTGTAATAAAATAAAGAGACGAATACAAAGATGGTGGTTACATTCCTAAAAGTTAACGATTGACATTAGTAAAGTAACTATTACTGTTATCTCTGTGATGTGCTCAACACTACTTACCGCAGTTCGAAACAGTACTTATTGCTGTGAAAACAGTAGCTACTGTTGTTGTCAGAGAAATCCTTACGGCTCTACAAGATATTTGGTTATTTTGTATATTCTATTGACTGAATTACTGTTTTGCGCAGCAGTCGTTACTGTTTTTTTTCTCCGTGTAGGAACAATTTTAATATTAAGTTAAGTTATTATAATCGATATTTAAAAAATAGTGTTTCCATATGATATGGGACCCATTCCTACGAAATTATTTCTAAAATCTATTATTCATTTATTTAAATATAATTCATACATATAAATGATACGTTGAATTTTTTCAGACTCGACTGCGATATTTACATAATATTAGAAGTCGACGTACATTGTTTTTGGTTCTCAAGCCACTGGCATCGTCAGTATTCGGTAGAGAAAATATTAAGTAAAAAAATGTCAGCTGCTAACATTGTATTGGATTAAAGTTTTTTGGCGAAGCCGTTCAAGGGATCCACCTTAACCTTTAAACGGTAACCCTCAAAATTTTCACGTTACGGGTAATATCCGTCTGTGTCTGACAGACCGCTATTAAAAGTACACTCGGTTTTTTTAATTTCGAGACGGGGACTTAATCTATTTACATGAATAAAACTACATAATGAAAAATACATGATTTAATGATAAGGTAAAAGCCCCTATACCCGCTCAGTACCATTAGTCGCTCACTTTAACTGTTTAAGGCGTTTTTTTATAATTTTTATAAAAAAAAATTACAACTAAAAATATTATTATTGATGAATAATTATTTGTGAATCTAAATATATTAAAATATCATGTATCAAATTATTTTATAATAGATTATAAATTTAAATTAAATGACTGTTTTCAAAATCGCGCAAAGCCGGGCATTTTTTACTTTAACGTTCATTCGTTAGATTAAATTTAGGTTACGTCAAATTTTTTAAGAATTATTACAACTTGTTATGCCTCCGTACATTATTTTTACGGTCACTTCCAAAAGTGCTGACAGTGATGTTCTTACGCTCGCTATCGGCCGCATGACTACTTATTGTTTAACTTTTCTCAGAGCGTAATAATATCAGTTTTAGAATCACCTGCAATCGCTGACTGCCGGTAGTCAGCCAGAAAGAAAGACCGAAAGAATTAAGATTAATTACAGAATTATTAATTAAGAATAGCTTTGATTTAAATAGAATATAAGTATCATTCCTTAGTTTTATAATTAGAAATATTATTATCATAATTGTAAGACATTCAAATCAATTTACTATCATTATATTTGTAATACATTTAAAGTGAAGTTTTATGTGTTATTTCTCAATAAATAAGTGAAACTTTATTAAAATTAAAATTCAAGTGAAGTTATTATCCAAGAAGATACCAAAAAATTCCCAAGGCATAACAAACTATATCTTATTAAATACATTTTTAAAATTCATGAAAATTTATGTTATGAAAGAACAAAGTAGTGCACTGTAAAAAATCCGGAGTGAATTCGGAGTGAAATTAAATCCGAATTCACTCCGCATTCACTCCGCCACTCGGAGTTCCGGAGTTTTGAAAAAAATCACTCCGCATGCGGAGTGAATTGGGAGTTTTTTTTTTAGCGGAGTGATCTCGGAGTGACGCGGATTTTATCTCACTCCCAATTCACTCCGGTCCGGAGTTTTAATACTTAAATTAATTTATACTAATTTATATTAAACTGCTAAACAATGTGTGTGTGTGTGTGTGTGCAAATTTGTGCGTGTGTGCAAATGTGCGAGTGTGTGCAAATGTGTACGTTTTTGCAAATTTGTGCGTGTGTGCAAATGTGTGCGTGTGTGCAAATGTGTGCGTGTGTGTACAGATGTGTGCGTGTGTGTATTTGATTGTGTGCTTGTGTGCAAATGTGTGCGTGTGTGTACAAATGTGTGCGTGTGTGTATTTGATTGTGTGCTTGTGTGCAAATGTGTGCGTGCGTGTGTGTGCGAGTGCGCGTGTGTGTCTAAATATGTATGTGTGTATGTGTGTGCATATCAGCTGATCAATAATGTAATACGCGAATTTTTACTTCGATTTTATTGAGTGGAGTTACATTTTATTAATAATATTTTCAAAACTTCGCTCCGGAGTGAATTTCACTCCGAGGGAAGTGAATAATTAAAAATTCATTTACTCCGCATTCACTCCGGATTTAATCCGCATTCACTCCGAGAATTTTTTACAGTGTATGATTAATATTTTAACATAAACACATTAAAAAAGGTTTTATTGATTTAAATTTTGATTAGCAGTTTGTCAGACTGGGGTTACCATTTAAAGGTTAATCTGATTAGTCCTTGTTTAAAAATAAATAACTAACTGATATTAAAAAAAATTAATTAATTATAAATGAAAATATAAATAAATAGTTTTAATTAAATTAAAAATTTAATCACTATAGTTGAGATAAAAAAGTAATCATTGAAGGACACAGATGAAGCTTTGCTACTTTTCACGTTTGACGTTGGCAGTACGTGAGGTTTCTTTATTACATTATAACGCGCAAGGATCGTAGAGAAAGATAAACAAGAAAAAAAATAAAAAGAGAAGAATTTTTCTTCTCTATTGTATGAGAAGTAAAACTGCGACGATACAAGATAGGAAATAAGTCGAGAAAAAAAAATAAAAAGTGAAACAGAAATGCCATTGGGTTCGCACAAGCTTTTATTATTTTCCGAGTGGTATAGAAAGCTGTCGCTGCAGGTCGCACGTTTCGCGGTTATTAATCTCAAGTATCGGGTCCACACCCCCACAGAGTCACAGAGGTGAGTGTACGTCTTATTGCTCGTACACACCTACCACTTGCAAGCTTCAGGCTTTAACAAAGACAGTACAATTTTTCTTCTCTATTTCCGTATACATTGGAGGCAGCAATAAGGGAGAAAGGTAGAAAAGCGAAGAAGATAAATATATAGCACAAAAAGTATAGATAGTTAATTCAAACTTTGTATTGATATATAATAACATAAGAAGATTACACTATAATTGTGTTAAATTTACTCGCTGTTTATTGAATCTGTTATTTATTATTTCTGTAAATAAAAATTTATTTTTAAAATAAAAAAAAAAATGTAAGTAAAAAATTAACTTTTCTTGCTTTCTTTTTTACTTACGACCCGGGTTGTAACTTCAAATTCAATAAATTGTTCTTTTTTTTTTATTGATTCGTCCAATTGAAAAAAAAGTCTTTGTGATATGACTTAAAAAAAAATGTTCTAAAGAAACTAAAAAAAAACTGAAGCGCCATAAAACAGACATGAAAAAAAAGTTGTATTTATCTATAGGCTAATTAATTTGTTTAAATTATAACAAACAATTGGTCTCAGACGGTAAGAAATGCATGGCATTCAACACCATGCTGATATGGTCTCAAGACAGATACTAAAATAGTATGTGAAATATTCTAAGACAGTATTGTAACGAGTCCCAGAAGTATGGTGTTACTTACTATACTGTATAGTTCTGGAGCTATTGTATTGCTCACACGTATGCATAGCAGGCACGGCGAAACAGCATGGCCTGAGAGCCATACTACAATGCCGAGGGCACAATGCTACTAGTTTTTCCTGCCATAATTTCTGGCGTGTCAATCAATGTATACTATCGTATTACCGCCAAAACTATATAGATGGGGTTAGACTAGGTTTATCTGCCAGAAGCAATGTGGATACGACAACGCAGTATGGGCTCGACGGCCATACTGACATTGCGGCGTCCGTGACAACTATTGCCAATGTTACTATTCCCGCAATGGTTGAATCATCTATGCATACAATTTTATAACCTATAAAAATCTTCGATACCATACAGTATGGCGTTCGAGCCCATACTGGCATAGTGATATCCGCAAAATATTTCTTACCGAGCACTAAAGTTTCAAAAGTAACTGTTTGTTTTCAGGTCTCTCGATCTAGTACACTGCAAATCATGCGTCACATTTGAGGTTATCCTAGCGAACATCACTGTAGCCTAGGTCTCTAGCCTTGTCATAAGTTCAGATTAGCAGCTGCGATAATGTTTGCGAAAATCACTTATCTCCTTTGGTTATTTTATAGAAAATGTTTCTTTAACAGAGAGACTAAATTCTTACTTATAAATTGTCAGTAAATAATTAATTGATTTAATTCAAATAGAAGGGGGCAGAGGTATCCGATTGGTCCTTATATGGCAGAGCGGCCACCAAAGTTAAGCAGCACCGAGCACGGTTGCTGCTTGGCTGGGTGACCGCTTAGCCATGCATTGAGCTTTATCGGAGATCTCTGTGCGCTAGGCGCGGACTGAAGATCCAGTGATCGGTAAAATAGGAATTCTATCGATCACTGAAACTTCACTCGCTCCGAAAAATGACAGCTGTACTGGCCAAAGGTTCTCTGTGGTTTCCCCTTGCCGCTATACTCCCACGGCAAAAAGGTGGGATATAGGACATCACATAATAATGAAGTACAGAAGCACAAGTCGGTCCACAGTCGCATGAAAAAGAGGAGGGAATAGAAAAAGTAGCAATTGCGATTAAAAGCAAAGAGTGTAAAAGGCTGACAAGGCTATACACTGTAAATAATAAGAAAAAAAAATTTGGAAAATCCAAAAGTGCACGCCTCGAACGCTCATGTTATGTTTTTTTTTAAAAGTTAAATTTCGAATAAAATTGAACATCCCGCTCTTTTCCCATAGAAATTTCCATGGTAAATATACGGTAATAAAAGTAAAAAAAAAAAATAAATAAGGAGAACATTCCTAATGAAAAATGGCGGCAGTGTGTGTTTGTTTACATGTAAGATTGCCGGTTTTAACCGTAATGATTTATTTTTAAAAAAACGAGAAGGCCTACAGTAGTGATTTTCGAAAGGAACCTTCTTTGCTTATTTCTGAAAATTTTGAAAAAAAAATTAAGTAGTTTCGTCAAGTCGTTCTCGAGATATCCGTACCACGCCGTTTTTTTGAACCACAGACTTATGGACGTCCACGATAAATTTTTTTTAATGAACTTTTTTTTATATTAATACATATTAGACAAATTAAAAAAAGTATCAGGATTATTTATTAGTGTTTCAGCTTTATATTGATGTGCTTTTCATAATGTGTAAGAGTAATAGAAAAAAAATATATGCACTTTAATGAGTGGAAATCGTGTGACCTTGACAGGTCGGTTATAAAGCACAACCTCTCCGCTTCGCTTCCGAGGCGTGCAAAAAATAAAAATAAAAAAATATTCAATTAAAATAATTCCAGAACGTCACACTACAAAAAAAATAATAAATAAATACGAATGGTTACTATTTTGTTGTGATCTTTTTGTGAAACAATAAGGGTTTATTTAGGCGTTTACAATTGAAATTTACGGATGAATCGAAGTTAGCATAAAATTAACCATTTATTTTATTTTCTCACATACACGTTCCGTAAGCTTAATATATATAAATTTCTTTTATTTTTGAAGTTCAATTGTTATTTATTCAACTTTTTTTTTTACAAATAATTTGTTTTCCGAAACAAACGCAATTACTTTTTCTTTAATTTATTGATCTGTAATTTTTTTTTTATGTTCAAAGAAAATTTATTGCTATAATAATAGTTTGTAATAAATGTTTAAAAAACACCTCTACCCGTATGTATTGACAGACACCAAAATAATTATATTTATAAAACACAAGTGATCATATAAAAGTGCGAATAATTAAAGATCGTATGAAAATTACGTTACGTAACGTTACAGGCTCAAATAAAATTGACAAAAGAGGAAGAGTCAACCATAAATATTTAAATAACAGGTTAACAATTTCCTGTTTAACAAGAAGAAAAACGGTACTTGACTAAGGACACAAAGCTTAAGTCTATACACGGAAAAAAAAATTAGGCGCTGCAACAGAACGCAGTCCTATGGAAGCAACAGGACAAAATCCTGTTGCAGCGCCTAATTTTTTTTTTCTGTGCACCAGTAAAAATTAATTAATAAATATAAATAGCCTAAATATATAAATTAATAAACGTAATTTATAACTCCTTTAAGGAAATAAGATAAATAACTTTTACTTATTTTTTTTTTTTTTTTAATTAGAGTTTCAAATTGAAAACTACTAACACAAGCAATTGATTTCAAAACCTAATCAACTCAAAGCCTCGAGAAACCTTTCGAATACCGCAGAGAACATACAAAATATCCGATTTTCACAGCAAGAAGTTAATATTGTTTTTATAAAAGTAATAGTAAAGATGATGATGAAAATAACGTGAAATGAAAAATGTGCATAAAAGGAAAAATAAACGTTTTACTTGACTGTAGAGATTCAGTGGTTCATTGGAAAAACTCAGAGACACTCGACCTCTCTTTAATGTCAAGCTTGGAAACACTCGCTTGTACCATGTTGTTTCACGGTAAAAGAGGCTTGTCTGAGTAGTGAAGTTGAGTTGAAAAAAAATGCAAATAATGTCGGTTGTAAATGGTTTTTAACAATAAAAAAAAAATGCTTACAGCAATTTTCCTCCATTTTCATTAATGAAAATAATGCATATTAATAAAAAATAAAAGAATATGATTTCAATTTTATTCGAAATTATTTCAATCCACGAACTGACAGTAGTTTTTTTATAACAACAAATATGTTCATTTTTTACGAGGTTTGAAGATTGGCGGTCGAGCCGAAGGCGAGCGTATTACACTCGATTGTACTAGATAAATACATTAGTTTTTGTGACAGATATTTGAAATGTACTACATTTAGTACAAGGTAAGTTATAACCCGCATTTATTTATTTGGTAAGATCAGGGTTGCCAGAAAAATATTTGGTAAGTAGCCCCACCTAGGTTAAAAAAAGCCTAATGTGCTACTAAACTGTATCTTTGCTTTAACAAATCATATCTCGGGCGCGTAAAATTCAAAGTATATTATGGTTTCATTGCTATTAGTGTAACTTACCAAATTTTTTTATTAACTTACGATAAATTTAAATAATAAAAATAAAATCATTTATATTTATAATAAAAATAATTTTATTATTGACTATTTAGAACAACTTTGTCAGCTCAATATAACTAAAATTTGAGTTTTTTTTAGAACGAAGGCTTAATTAACAATATCACATTTAAGTTATAAACGACTTATCATACATCAATAAACATTTTTCTTTGGCTTTGGTCGGTCATTTAAAGCTTTACAATAAAAAAATCAATTGCACTTAAAAAGTTGAAACTCATAGATCGACTTACTTTACATAAACATCTAAATCTTTGACAATATGAACAATAATACTACGTATGTTGACACATAAATTATGATTTATCACAAATATGTGAAATGTGGCTTAATTTGCGATAAGTAGCACAATCTGGCAACCCTGAGTAAGATTGTTTTGAGTGTTTGTTGAAAATTAGAGAGAAGCCGGTAAGTGTGTTAATTAATATGATGATAAATTTTGTCACAAGATGGCTCGTTGAGTTACTTCGATATTTTTTGGTCGTTTGCTATCGCACGTGTAACCAAAAAATATTTTTTGATCCGTTGATGACGTCACTAGTAGAACGATTAGGTATCTTTTTTATCAGCTGTAGGGGAGGGAGGGGTAAAAGGGGGTACTTAAGGAAATACTACGTTTTCGAGGACTCAAATACGCTAAATATTTTTTTTTTTAATGATATTCAAAGTAAATAGAAGAAATTTTTAGTTACCATTGAAAAAAAAATTTTTCATTTCTGCGGGCAAAGTTGGGTACCCCCTAAAAAAGGTAAAAAAAAAATTTCTGGATTTTCAACGAATTTGAATAAGTTAAATTTTTTTGTAAGTAATTTACATGAAGAAAAATTATATTTTACATGTTTATTGGATACAAAAGAAGAAAAAAAATTTTTGGTAATTTTTATCATAAAACAAACGTCATTAATATTTTTCAACTGACAATTGATTTTTGAAAAAGTTTACCAAAAAAAATTCAAAGTAACGCTGAAATATATTTACAGAAGTGATTTTGGAATGTTTAAAAACCATTTAAAATATAAAATTTTTTTTATCAAATTTTGGGGGTACCCCCTTTTGCCCCCCTTCCTCTATCTTATCTAATATTTTAGGCTGCCGGCTATAGGCGCTAAATGTCGTACATTTCAAGTGTCTGTCACAAAAATTCCTTTTTTTTCATGTACAAGATAAAAATATTAATTTCATTTAAAATAATCAAAGGATAAAATGATTATTTTGTGTATTCATAAACTGTTTTTGATGTATAGAATTACTAAAAATATCAATGTCAACTTTAAAAACACATTGAAAACATGCATTTGATATCCATATTTATAGAAAAGTAATACCGATGGGTGAGAGAACATGATATTGGTGTGTCAAATAGAGGAATATTTTTCTTTTGAATACGAATGATGTCATGAAACTCGTGAAATGTAGCAGTAGGCAATGGGTAACATCGGGATTTTGTTTTACAGGATAGGATATGCATAATGGCCAACTCCAATATTACTTATCGATTCTATACTGATTTGACTGACGCATCGTAACTGTTATAGATTTTCTCTTCTATATTTAAATAAACCACCATAAATATGATACTCGTGATTATTTAATTATTTATATTTTAATTTAGTTTTAACTAGAATCAAAGCTACTCATATTTGTTTCTAAATCGTTAGTTATTAATTGTTCTATGAAGTGAAAAATAATTCATTTGTATTTATAAGGTAACAAATATAAACACAGTGAAATTTGCATGTATTAGTATGCGACTTGTAACAAACTCACGTATGCCTTGTCACTAGAATTGATTTTATAACTAAACGTACAGCGAGATCAAAGCCATACACTGCGTCTGACTATAAACGGAACTATTCCCTAGCGTGCGGTTTAGTATCTGCAAATTGTGAAACTCGAATTCAATTGAATTTCTCGACAATTCAACAATTAAATCCTTTTTTTTTATTGATTTATATTAACATTGTTATTTATATACCTGTAAATAAATAACTCAGACGAATAATTCATTTTTGTGTTCATAAATGAATATTTATAAACAGACATATATAGTGGAATGTAAAATAAAAATGATTTTTTTTAATACCATTCGAAAAATTTGTAATAAATGGAATATAAATTTGTTATCATCAAAGATAAAACTCTGATGTATGATTGTGATAACAAATTTTTTAAAAATTCTTCATAATATTAATAGACGAAATGTTATGTTATTTGACTTTTCTAATTTTGTAGAACTGAAACTGACAAAATTACGCATCTTATTCTGCACATCTCAAAAATTTAAAAAAAGTTCTACTCGTACTTCTAATCCTTTAAGAAGAAATTGTTTTTACATAATCAGGCTAAAAACAGGCCTGTTTATTGAGAATTATAAAATTTCGGCCCGTTTGCAGTTAACTTTCGCCCTCTTCTAATAAAATTTTATAAATTTAGCGTGATTTTGACTTAACATAGCTTTTTTTGTCAAAAATTTTTACCCAGGATAAGTTTTTATAATTAATTTATTGAAAAATACTTGTTTTTTAATTTTGCGATTTTAAAATAAAAGGATAAATATTTTTACCCTTGCGAAAAAGAAATAACCAGCACTAATGAGAAACACTGATGCTTTAGTTTTTTCGTGCTCTAATGTGAGTTTAGAATATAAGCTTAGTGTCATTAATTTATATTTCACAGTAGATTAATACCGTCTATTCGGATTACTAATAAACACTATTGAAACCTGGTCAGCACATCACTTCCAGTAATATTGTAAGATTCAATAATCAGACTACTAATGATCACCAAAAAAACGCTGTTCGATACTAATCACTTCCAATAGTGCTGCTAGGCTCAGTATTTGAAGTACTAATGATAAATACAACAATAATCACTTGCAATAATCTTGCAAGATTTACTATCCAGAGTACTAATGAACACTAATAGAATATTATTCAAAATAAACTACTTCCAATAGTGTTGCAAGATCCATTAGTACTCCGACTAATGAATACTAATACAAAACTATTAACATTAATCACTTTCAATAGGGTTGTAGGATTAGTCGTAGGATTAGTCGAAGTACTAATGAACACTATTACAACACTATCCAACACTAATCACTTGCTACAATCTTGCAAGATTTACTAGCCAGAGTACTAATGAACACTAATAGAACATTATTCAAAACTAACCACTTCCAATAGTGTTGCAAGATCCATTAGTACTCCGACTAATGAATGCTGATACAAAACTATCCAACACTAATCACTTTCAACAATCTTGCAAGATTTACTAGCCAGAGTACTAATGAACACTAATAGAACATTATTCAAAATAAACTACTTCCAATAGTGTTGCAAGATCCATTAGTATTCCAACTAATGAATACTAATACAAAATTATTAACATTAATCACTTTCAATAGGGTTGTAGGATTAGTCGTAGGATTAGTCGAGGTACTAATGAACACTATTACAACACTATCCAACACTAATCACTTGCTACAATCTTGCAAGATTTACTAGCCAGAGTACTAATGAACACTAATAGAACATTATTCAAAACTAACCACTTCCAATAGTGTTGCAAGATCCATTAGTCGAAGTACTAATGAATACTATTACAACACTATCTAACACTAATCACATCCCATAGTCTGGTAAGAATCACTAGTCAGAGTACTAATGGTTACTAATGATTACTTATAAAACACTTATCAACACTAAGGAATTTTCAAAAGTGTACATAAGTATTCATTAGTTTTTTTCCGTAAAGGTAAGTATATTTTAATACGACACATCGATTTACTCATGTGCAATGATTGTTCCTCCTTTATTATGAGATCAATAACTTGTTAGTTGCTGAAAATTTAAATCTATCAATATTTATAAACTGTAACCATAAATTTCCATTTGTTATTCAAAGATGCAATTAAAGAGTTAAGAATTCATTTGGGAAGCTTGTGAATAGAGAGGAATTTCTCTTTATAGTTGAAGAATGCGAGGTCATAAAAGCAAATGACGATAATAAGCGTGATGGAGTCGCAAAGACGCGGTTTTTATTTCTTATATTCCAGGTTAACCTAGCAACAAGATTAACTTATCTTCTTCTCAAACATTAATTTTAACTTATATTTAAGAAAGAGCTACACTTGTTTACTCTCAGCATTAATATTTTACTTATATTTACTCTTACGAAAGTTTACCTTCTACTAAATTTATTTTATTTAAAATAAAATAACGCGAAATAACTAGAAATTTTTTTAATAGGGCTTCACTCAAGATCGAGATTGTATTGGTCTTGTCTTGACCTCGCCTTGATTTGTCAAGACAAGACCAAAACGATATTATAAATCGCAATTCAAGACCAAGACCAATATCATTAAAAACATCTCGCTAAGTCTTGACAAGACATAAAAATACAATAAGTATACACCCTAGTAGAAACGTAATCAAATATCTGGCCAGTAACTGGCTAGTTTAACTAGACTTAAGCTAGGAACTGGCTAGTATAATATCCAGTAACTGTCTAGTAACTGGCCAGTTTTACTAGATAGCAAATAAAACATGGCGACTCTTGTTGATCTTGAGGTTATTGAGTATTAAATATTGATTTTATTACAATTAAAAATTATAATAATAACAACAACAATAATAATAATAATAATAATAATAATAATACACGGAAAAGTTATAAAATTTATTTATTAATTTATTTAATAATTTTTAATAATTCGTCTAGATGACAATCTGGAGTATTTTTTTTGATTGCCCACAACCGTAATTCGTTTATTGTGTCGATTTTTTTAACTTCATCCATGTTTTAAAATATATTACCGATTATTTTTATTTTGAAAGACACAATTTTTATTTTTTGTTAATTATTTGTATTGTTTCTTGATGTTTACTAAATATTATTCAACTTACAGGTTAAAGTGAAAAAATAAACATACACATACACTAGTATAAGTAGAACATCAGTGTGACCAATGTTTACGATTCAGTTATAGGTGGCGCAACTTCCAGTTTTTACCTAGTTTCACTAGCCAATTACTGGATAAGATTGCTGGCCAGTTACTAGATATGAACGCTAGCCAGATACTAGACTTAATCGAGTAAAAAATTGAACATTTCTACTAGGGAACATTTCAATGTACATTGAAAAAAAAAATACTGTTTTCAAGTATCTGCGTGTTTGAATCCTCCCGAGTCAATATTTGTTTAATGATAGTAAAAATATACTCCAACCAAGAATAGATTTAAGAAAGATTATTAATTAATTATAATAATATTTATTAGGTTAAAAAATTTAAAACATTTTAAAAATACTGAAAGCGATCAAGTATATTTATATAAGATTTAAAAAATAATAAATTTTTCTTTTATTGAAAAAAAATACTCAACTGTGTGTTGTATTATGCCTGATATTAAGAAAATTTCAGGTTATTCAAGACCAAGACGAGATCTTGACAAGACAATACAAGACAATATTATTAATAACTTATTTCTCGAGATCGATGCAAGACTTACATTTTGAAGTCAAGATCAAGACAAGATCCAAGCTTTCAAGATCAAGACAAGACTTTCCCAATCTTGTCTTGTCTCGGCTCGAGTGAAGCCCTAGTTTTTAAAAAATAGTTATAATTACTCACTTTTTCGCCACTATCGCTTGGTAAGTAGAATGTGAGAACAGTGAGAAATGAAATTCCCATACATGGTATAATTATGTTGACAGTGTAGAAGAGAGTTTTTCTTCGAAGTGTAATATTAAACGTTATATCAAGATATGGTTCATCGCAGCACGTGTAGAATTTCTCATTTCTGGAATAAAAAGATATTTTTCATTATTAAATTTTTTCATACTTTATATATTTACAATATTATCTTTTAATGGTATTACTCATTATTAGACTGGGCCAAAAAAATCGACTATTTTTTTTTTTTCCGATAGTGTGAAAATATTATTCCTGATGACCAAAAAAATTATTGTGCAAGTTTGAGCCTTTGATATTGATATTAAGAGGTGTATCGTTACGACTATTAGTTTTTTGACAGAAATTTCATATTTTACCCAAAACTTGTAGATTGTCTATCTGAAAAATTTGAGCAATGTATATTCTTAAAGGAAATTGAATTCCCTACAAAAAATCTCTCTTAGTGAATCGACGTAAAACGAGCCGTTTCTTTGTAACCGTGCCTTAAACATTGATTTGTTTTTTAAATTCTTTGTTTCTATTTTGGATTTTTGTAACTACTAGAAATATTAAAATTTTTCTTAGTCAAGATACATATTCTCGAAGGAAATTTAATGCTCTACAAAAAAGGTCTCTTAACATTTTTCGCTAAATTCACTCCTTCGAAAGTTATTCAGGTTATTGAAGTCGTTTTGACTAAACTTCAACCTTGAATAACTTTCGAAGGAGTGAAGTTAGCAAAAAATGTCAAGAGACCTTTTTTGTAGAGCATTAAATTTCCTTCGAAAATATGTATCATGACTAAAAAAAAATTCAATATTTCTAGTAGTTACAAAAATCCAAAATAGAAACAAAGAATTTAAAAAACAAATCAATGTTCAAGTCACGGTTACAAAGAAACGGCTCGTTTTACGTCAATCTACTAAGAGAGATTTTTTGTAGGGAATTCAATTTCCTTTAAGAATATACATTGCTCAAATTTTTCAGATAGACGATTTACGAGTTTTGGGTAAAAAATGAAATTTCTGTCAAAAAACTAATAGTCGTAACGATACACCTCTAAATATCAATATTAAGGGCTCAAACTTGCACAATAATTTTTTTTGGTCATCAGGAATAATATTTTCTCAGTATCAAAAAAAAAAAAATAGTCGATTTTTTTGGCCCTATCTACTCACTATAGTATAATAATTTATCACAAATTCATAAGTTCATATTGCATACCTCATTCAGATAAATGTTCAAATATATAACCTAAACATCGACGTTATTCGTTCAAAAGAGTAAAATTAGTCTCATTAAAAATTTAATCCCATACATTTCAGTGATATTTTTAAAGTAAAATTTTTTTTATTATCGATTTATTTTTTTGGTACCGTTATCCGACGATATTATTTTTAAACTCGCTGATAATTGAAATTCTTTCTTGTCGTTTGTTACAAAAAAAAAAAAAAAAAAGAAAAAAGAATGAACGGTAAAATTCCTTATCGATAAAAGATAATGATCCAAGTGTCAATAGGATTGTTTAATTTAAAATGAAGAATTGCAGAAATGAAATTGAAGAAAAAAAGTATTATTTTTTTTTTCTCTTACCTGACAGCAGGCACTTCGAGAATGTCCCATTCAACTGACATATAGAATTCAGATAAATCAACGCCAACATCGACGACATTACTGCCAGTTTGCTCGTCCATGTGCCTCAAATCAACCTGCATTATAAATGATATAAGCATTATTAATATTAATGACCTTTTTTATTTATCAGTTTAAATAAATATAAGTAAATAAATGAACGATCGACTCGTCGCAACGATATAACAGCTTGATGCGTACGATGCTGAAGATCTGCGTCTTCGTTGCGAGTGCGATGTCATAATGCCAGCTATTGAAATACAGTTTACTAATAACACACTTTTTTGTTAAATATTTCAACCCTTATGTTAATATTTATCATTTTTTTAAATTTCTTCGTTTAGTTTAATGTTTGATTTTTTTTTATCAATTAGTACTGAGAAAAATTAAAATTACACAGCTGGAAAATTTTTGTTGAATTTAACAAATTATTTCTCAAATATTAAGAAGTCTTTTTAAATGCAAAAAAATTCTTCTATCAGCATAGTTACGCATAGTTACGCGGTATTGCAATCTCACACGGAAAAAAAATATTAGTAAATATTACTGAGATTCTCGTCAACAGCGCGCCTAGACCGAATCTCAGTAAATATTACTGAGTAGAACGTAAGAAATTAATAACAGATGCATTTTTTTGACAAGTGTCTTGTAGTTTTTTAAGGTTTAAGTAGTAATTTTAAATAGTCAAGCAGTATAATTCAACGATTAACTGTTAATTATAGCAGTTTAAACATTAAAATCATAATTTTATTGATTTTACTGAAACGACATTAATTATTGAACATAACATAAATATTTAGAAGTTGAAATACAATTATTGACAATCATTTTTTTTGTGCACTAACGAAATATTTCATTAAGGAGGTTCGATACCAATTACTTACTTAGCTTCACGACACATATGACCCTGAGTGGAAATATTAGACGTAAAATGAACGTTCTCAAAGTTTTAAACGTAAATTGAACGTTTTAAACATAAATTGAACGTTTTGAATGTAAATTGAACGTTTTAAACGTAAATTGAACGTTTTAAACGTAAATTGAACGTTTTGAATGTAAATTGAACGTTTTAAACGTAAATTGAACGTTTTAAACGTAAATTGAACGTTTTGAATGTAAGTTGAACGTTTTTAACGTTTTGAACGTAAATTAAACGTTTTGGACATTAAAAACTCAATTTGACTACTTTCAACTTATTCAAAACGTAGATTGGAGTATCATAAATCGAAAACGTAACTAAAACCTATTTATACTTACAATAAGAAAACATAAGTATACCGAAAAATTTTTTTGATCGATTTTGTACTCCTGGATTATAATCACGTCAATTCCCTAAAATTTTGTCGTCCGCCTTTCTTTCACTTAAATAAAAAATTCGTATTTGAAAAAAAAAAATTTTTCAGTTCATACTTCTATCTAAAACTATTATATCTTTTTATATATTATGATATCAAGGTTATAAAAATTGTAATTACAAATATTGAAATAAATTAATCAATGTGATCATTAAACTAAAATCATAACTTATGAAATTACCAATTTTTTACGAACCAAAATACAAAAAAATCGTTCAATTTACTTTCAAATTTACATTTAAAACGTTAAGAACGTTCAATTTACGTTAAAAACGTTCAGAACCATCAACATACGTCTGATATTTCGACTCGAGACGCCATTAACTAAAATTCGCATCTTATTTCATTAATAATTTAATAACAAACCCATGATTAAACTTAAAAAAAAAAATTCATGAGTTCAAAAATGTTTAATTATTTAATACTGAATAATTTATAGTGATGGCATTATTGTAGCAAAACTATGGCACTTTGAAAAATGACTCCCATTTACGCCCGTGTATAGAAACGAATTTGAAAATTTATTTCTCGAAAACAGTGTAATGAATGGATTTGGAATTTTAACAGAGATCCTTTTTTTATAACTCTTTTGATAAAAAAAATTTCAGAATTTTGATATTATTTCGAAAATTGGTATCGAACCTCCTTAAATACTTCGGTGACTTCCCCCCCTCTCGAATTCTCAGGACCAATTCTTAACAAATAAAATAATATTAGGTAAAAAAATTGAATCTATATCTGATACTTGCTATCACACTCGTATATCCTTGAAAATATAGACACCTATACGAATCATTTTTGAAAATGATATTTTTGAAAATAATTATATAATAAATATTTCAAAATAAATTTGTAATAAAACAAAAAAAAACATTGAAGTAGTAGGGATTGAAGAGCTATAAGTGTGAAATTTTATTTTTTTCATAAGTTTTTTCCGGAAATGTAAAATTTTATGAACCTAAAACCTTTTTGAGCTGAAGAAGTGTTTTTTTGTCCCTTATAATCCTCTAGTTCTAATCTTTTTAGTTCATTTTTATTAATTTAAAATTAAATTAATCATTATTCATAAATTTTATCAAGAGTATATTTTCCCAGCACTATTGATAATATCAACAATTGATTAATGTATGTATATATATATATATACATTTATAATCCCATAAGGGTTGATACATTTGCATTCAAATATAAAAAAACTATACGATGCTCTAGCGTTATTTCTACGCATATATAATAAATAATTATCAACATATTTAAATTTAAATTCAAATAATCCGATTTCAATGATCCACAAACATAAACAGGCTCAACGACACAGATGTCCATCACACAGCTGTCCAGGCAACGGTTGTTAAACGGTAGAAAACGATGTAAAAGCGCGCTAAAAAATGATAATTAAGTAAACTTATATGTAATTTAACGGCATCTATATAACCTAAACATGACTGTTGAATAAAAAAATATACATATAAAGAGGCTATTTACTATCATGATTAAGTCACACACGGAGGATGAGTGATACGAGTGAACAGGTAAAGGAACTCGTAGTCTATCACGAGTGTATATAGACACGACAGGGTCAATCTATCAATACTCTTCATGTCTTATCAAAAGCAAATGTCTATATGTCGCTAGTAGTAGTGTCGGGAATTTGAATAATTGCGGTCAGGTCATCGATCGTTTTCGACCAATAATCAACAGTGACATACATGCCGATTAATATCATGTAAAATATATATTTAATGCTACTAAAACTATAACTTTTTCTTATTCTTATTTTTGTTCAAATTGCAAGTGATTAATAAATTATTTCATTTCCATGCTTCAAATACAAAATTTTGTTTTAATTTTTCCTTTTGTTGGCTAGACAAAGCTCAGGACAGATCAGGGAAAATCAGGCCTCAGGTCAAGCAATCATAAAAAATGTGGATACACGGAAACAAATTTATCATCGATATCACTACGGAAGTCAGGGCGTGAAACCTATTTATAATTAAGAAATTTTGAAAAACGATTACTAAAGAAGACGAAATATTCGATAAAACCGTCTTGACTTCCGGTACTCTACCTCGAGTATTTATAATTTTAATTCAACGCTGAAAATAGGATTCTGCGCGGCCATTGCGACAGGAGCGCAGTGCCTCCAAAAACCCCATTTTCAGCGTTAAATTGAAATTATAAATAACAGAGGTAGAGTTCCGGAAATTGCGAGTTTTTTATCAAAAATTTCGTCTTCATTAAAAATGTCTTAATTATTTATAGTTTCTGAATTATTTACCAATAACTAAATCTATTTTTTTTTTATCTTAATTTGTTAACTTCTGCAATTTTTTATGTGTTAGAAAACTATTTTTATACATTTTTCAAGACGTCATTCCGAATCCAATGAGCTATCGCTCATATATTTATGAGCTTTATCTCGAATTAAAACTAATTTGAACTTATGATCAAAACTATTATGGGCTTCAAGCCCATACTTGCGTAGTGATATCCCCAATAAATTTCTCTCCGTGTATATTAAGGCGTAGGCGCCTCCTAAAAAAATGATTTTTTTTAATTATATTCAAGAAAATTTTTTCAATTAATAAAATTTCTTTTTCTGGAGTAGAATGTAACTAGATAACATTTAATTGGAACTTTTTTTTAAAACTTGTTCACAGAAAATAGAAAATAAAATTTTTTTATGTGATCAGTTGGTAGAAAAAAAAGTTTTTGTTTTTTCATTTTTGTGTTGACTCGGAAACCGATGGAGGTAAAGGTTTAAAAGTTTCAGGATTTTAATATTCGAAAAGTCAATACATGTTCTAAAAGTGTAAATAAAACGCATCTAGGTATTATAATTTACACGGGTTGTCAATTTTTCCCGAATTTCCCGACGTAATGAATCTAATTTTAACGTTGACGTTTTGTTAGTAAGAATGAGGATAAGGGTGAAATTTAGGTAGCTGTGGTTACCACCCAATTATTGGACTTTGAGTAGTTATTCAAAGCGCCCAGATAGTTAGAACATTCTTGTGATGTCACATAATCATAAAAAAATAAGAACAAGATTATAGACTTTTTTTTGTATCTGGTTCATAGGTCTAAGGCTAATACACGGAAAAAAAATTATGGAAACGGTTCCTATAATTCTATAAAAATTGTTCCTATACCAACATAGGAATTATGGCCATAAATTATAGGAATGTTTCCCATAATTATAGGAACAGTTCCCATAATTATGGGAATGCTTCCCATAATATTATAGGAATGGTTCCTATATTTATAGGAATGGTTCCTATATTTATAGGAATGGTTTCTATATTTATAGGAATGGTTCCTATAATTTATAGGAATTGTTCCTATAATATTATGGGAATCATTCCCATAAATTATAGGAACCATTCCCATAACATTATAGGAATGGTTCCTATATTTATAGGAATGGTTCCTATATTTATAGGAATGGTTCCTATAATTATATGAATGGTTCCTACAATTATAGGAATGGTTCCTATAATTATAGGAATGGTTCCCATAATTATAGGAATGGTTCCTATAATTTATAGGAATTGTTCCTATAATATTATGGAAATCATTCCCATAAATTATAGGAACCATTCCCATAATATTATAGGAATGGTTCCTAGAATAGTATGGGAACTATTCCCATAATATTATAGGGATTGTTCCCAGACCACTATGGGAATAGTTCCCATAATAGTATGGGAATGGTTCCCATATTGGTATAGAATCTGTTCCCATACCATTATAGGAATTATTCCCATATATTATGAGAACCATCCCTATAATAGTATGGGTACAATTCCTATACCATTATAGGAACTATTCCCATAATGCACAGCAAAAGTTCCCATAACTTTCTTTCCGCGTAGTTCTGTTATTGTTTATTCTTTCCTTCTTTTAAATATTAAATTATCAATTTTATATATTGTTATCACCCCGATATTAATAATGTAGCAATTATTCATTCTATAACCGATTGACTATCAACTTTATTATTCTCATTAATAATTATTTGTTCATCCCAATTAATCATAACGTGTAATATTGTTCACATAAAATGATAAAAAAGTTTTTTTTAATCCTTACATAGTATCTTTAACGTTTGCTTTGTGTTTCATTTTTCACCCTTACGTACTTTTTCGAGTCCCGGTCTACCGTAATTCGTAAACTAATATTTTAAAAATAAATAATAAATAGTTATGAATAAGAAAAACCTGTTTTTAAACGATCGATATGATCATTCAAGAATAGTTGGTGATATAATATTTAAAACATAAAATAAATAAAATGCACAGTTTGTGAATAATTTATTTTTATCTCGAATAAAGGAATTTTTTCAAAAATATCTCTGAGCAAGGTCTCGTGTCATGTTTCAGAGTTTCCAATGTCGTTCAACGTGACAGCAAAATGGCGTTTCGTTCTAGATATTCTATATTTCTCGTAATCTCATCTTTATGTCTGTCGTTTTCGAGATGTTTAAAATCATGCCTTTTCACGTCACTATCTTATAAAGAAGCATATTTAAAAGCTTTTGACTGAAGTGAACAATATTATTTGGCTACATATGGATTATTTATATATAAATGCTATAAAAATTTTATGAAATTCTCTCAGAACATTTTAAACTTTCAAAAAATGCAAAAACAATGACTATGATGATTATTTTCGAAAATATCATAGCTTATAAAACTATCTTTGGTTCCTTAATTTGTATAGTGTTTGTACGCTTCTCGATCGCTATTAGCACAGGACATAATATTAGCCTAACTGGATCGATTAATTAATACTGTGCACATACGTACGACAAATATTTAACGGATCGTATCGTCTCCTATGAACAAATAAACGATAGTTCCTTATACGGGATGTAAAAACTATTGTAAGCTAACTAAGATATTCATTCGGAAAAAACTTAGCTTTAACACTCCCCGATGAAAAAAGATTTTATACAATTGCATAAAATTATATACAAAAAATGGCCCGATCCAATTGTATATAACTGTATAGAAATTGTATACGATTCTACACAAATTGTATACAAGTCTATATAATTATATACAAATTATATACAATTCTATATAATTATATTCATTTCTATATAATTGCAATATATAGAATTGTATAGAATTGTATATAATTATATAGAATTGTATACAATTTGTATAGAATTATATATAATTTGTATAAATTATATACAATTCTATATAATTATATTCATTTCTATATAATTGCAATATATAGAATTGTATATAATTATATAGAATTGTATATGATTTGTATAGAATTATATACAATTTTATACAAATTATATACAATTCTATATAATTATATACATTTCTATATAATTGCAATATATAGAATTGTATATAATTATATAGAATTGTATATAATTTGTATAGAATTGTATACAATTTTCTATACAAATTGTATACAATTGGATCGGGCCATTTTTTCCATCCAATTATATATAGTCTATATATAATTATATATAGTCCATATATAATTGATGTATAATTCTATACAATTGTATAAAATCTTTTTTCATCGGGTCATTTTGGCGTCTATAGCTTGCAGCACTATTAGTACACACTCGTTGCCGAAATTAGTAACTTTATCACAGATGGATTCAACTGTTCTATTTATGTTCGATTCATTACTTGATTGACAGTTATCAAATAAAAAACTTCAATAACTAATAAAGACGGTAGTATGCCAATCATCTGATGTTTCATTCCGTGTATTATTTTTTCTATACTATACTATCGAGTATTTTAATACGAAAGAGCAGCTAATGGAATCAGCTAAAAAAATAGAACAATGAACAGCGATTATCGATAATGCTGAGAATTTTTAACGGATTCACTGTCTTTTTATCTTTTTACTGGCTATTATTGGAGAACAATGAAGATAACGATCACTTGACTATAAAGAGCTAAAATAACATTTTTTTCAATGTTAACATATTTTCGACGATTAAAAAGTCGCTTCTTTTATTTTATGTTCTATTAAAAATTTAATCACTACTTTTTTATACATAAAATTATGAATTGGATACTTTATTGTGTCTAACAAATTAAAATATTTTTCTTTAAAAGTTCCCCTGATTAAACAACTGAATTCGATCGAATTAAACAGAATTAAATTTTTAATTCTATTTAAATCAGATAAATTCTGTTAATTCGGTAGCTAACTTAAAAATTAATTCTGTCTAATTCGGCAGGAAAACCAGAATTTGTCAAAATTAAAACGAATTTAAATAATTATATTTGGTTTAATTCTGATTAATTCAAAAATAATTCTCCAATTTCTGGTTCTGAATCCGAATTAAACTGAATTAAAACGAATTTGAAATTTTTAAATCGGTTTTATTCTGTTTAATTCAAATTCAAATTTTCAATTCAGTTGAATTCTGTTTTGCAAAATTCGACAGAATATAACAGAATTGAAATTTTTAATTCGGTCGAATTCAGTTGTTTAATCAGGGTCGTAAATATTTATTGATCTTTATCCTGCGCATTTTCAAAATTACCTGCATTGAAACTTAACGTTTAAATATCTCGAGTCAGTCTAAGCGAGACAGTTTTAGATCAATACTGCACGTGTATATTCAAATGTCAACTAGTTTAGTTAAAATGACACATGATTATTCAAGTTTACAGTGCAATGCGTTTCTGAAAGGGAGACAATGAAGTTAGAAATTAATTTAGTGGTTAGGAACAAGACGATTTCTACTTGAGATAAGGAACCAATGAAAATCAACCCACGAAATCGTAATGATCTGACAAGGGCTTGTTTTGGTTGGCTCGACAGGCTTGAAAAACTCGTGTTTTTAACGCAGGTGAAATGAAATATTTCTTATCTCGAAATAGATTTTAAGAAAATTGATCAAAACAAGGTATTTTAAAAATATCCGCAAGCCCTTGATGTGAATGTCATTCAAGTGTCAAATCTTGTCTCGTTTTAAAAGTGTCAGATACTCTTGTCACTTTGAAAATTTGAAAACACTTTTAAAATATTTCACTGCAAGTAAATGACTTTGTCAATAGATTCGATTAAATGTAATTAAAAATGTTCTTATCAAAATTAAATTTATTATAATTTAAATAGAGCCTGAGTTTAAAACTCGCATTATTTAAATAAACAATTGTGTTTTTTTTAATCTTTTTTTTCATATCACTTGCGAATCATTCAAAAAATTTATATGCCCATGTATGATCATATATGCCTTATATATTTTGCCGTATATGTCCAATAGATAGTCCGTTCTCTGATTAAACAACTGAATTCGACCGAATTAAAAATTTTAATTCTGTTATATTCTGTCGAATTCCGCAAAACAGAATTCAACTGAATTGAAAATTTGAATTTGAATTAAACAGAATAAAACCGATTTAAAAATTTCAAATTCGTTTTAATTCAGTTTAATTCGGATTCAGAACCAGAAATTGGAGAATTATTTTCGAATTAATCAGAATTAAACCGAATAGAATTATTTAAATTCGTTTTAATTTGGACAAATTCTGGTTTTCCTGCCGAATTAGACAGAATTCATTTTTAAGTTAGGTACCGAATTAACAGAATTTATCTGAATTAAATAGAATTAAAAATTTAATTCTGTTTAATTCGATCGAATTCAGTTGTTTAATCAGGATTCTTATCGTGTTATTATATCCATCGTCAAGCAATATAGGGGAAGAGGGGGCAAAGTGGGCCCCTCAAAATTTTCTATACGCCAATAAATTCGGACGGATAATATATCGATAATAAGCTTATCGAAATTACTTATATAATGAGAGCTTTAAAATGACTTTATATATTATTAAAATACAATTGTTTTATAGTTATTTGCAAATATCACACGTGTAAAGAATAAAAAATATCAAATCCAAAATTTTTTAGAGGGCCCTAGTTTTCGATTTTTCAATTTTAATGGACGCAGCATAATGAAGTGAAAATAAGTATCAAGGGTCTAAAGAAGTAAACGCGTAAAAAAAATTAATGATATTATAATCATTTTTCTTAAGGGGCCCACTCTGCCCCCCTCGCTCCTACTATTCTTTGAACTTTTCAAATTTACCACGACAATTTACAGCATCTTGCAATGTGTTTTATTTTTGTCGATCATACAATTTTGAACAAGACAAAAAACTAATAAAGTTTATAAAAGTTGACTAGAAATAATATCGGGATTAAGAACGTTATATTTCTTTTTTTATAAAATCATTAAAAATATAAAACGTGATTAAACCAAGTTTATAAGCTTTATAACAAAATTAATAGGGTACATATTACATTGCGCCCAGATTATTTGATACTACGGTTATTTAAGATTGGTCATAATATAATATCGGATTTACCAAGTTCATAATAGCTTATTTTCTTCCGTTATTGCTTTATACTAATGTACATAAAAGCTGAAAATATTACTTGTTGTAAAACGTTAGTTTGTTTTAAGTAAACATTAAAGGGATTTTCTGTAATCTATTCGTATACAGACCCAGTAAAAAGATATATACTATTATTTAGTTGATAACAAGAAATTTAAAGTCTAGAATATAATCACGGTAATAAAAATCTTCAAATTTGACCTGTTATCTATCGAAATTTTCTAGATCTAAGATAAAAAAGTAAAAACGTGAAATTTAGAGATATCTATGGTCGTGAAAGTATCGATTCTAGAATCATTGGTAGATGCGAAAATTGGATGTCGCTAGCAGAGGGATGCAGCAAAGGATTGAGCTCGACAGTAGATGAGGGAAGAAATAAAGCAAGAACGCGTTTGTAATTCAGAATGAAATATAAATCCACAGAAGCATCTTACTTATTCTGATATTCAAGTCTTGAATAATGATCGTGACAAAAAGCAGACAGACAAGAAAATATTTCAATTTCATTTTTTTTTTTTTTTTCATAAATTTAAGTGTCAATTGATAATATTATCTCCTGATAAACTTAATTAACATTTTATGAATTATTATCTATTACGGCTTAGAGAGAAATAAGATTTAAAATACTGTGTGTGATTTTAATAAATTTTACTATTTCCTTTTTACATAGAGGATTACTAATGAACACTATTGAAACCTAGTCAGCACTTATCACTTCCAGTAATATTATAAGATTCACTAATCAGACTACCAATGATCACCAACAAAACGCTATTCAATACTAATCACTTCCAATAGTGCTGCTACTCTTACGGGAAAAAAACAAATGAACACTTATGAACACTATTGAAAGTTCGTTAGTGTTGATAAGCGTTTTATTCGTGATCATTAGTAACCATTAGTACTCTGACGAGTGAATCTTACAACACTTTTGGAAGTGGTAAGTTTTGAATAATGTTCTATTAGTGTTGATTAGTACTCTGGCTAATGAATCTTACAGCATTATTAGAAGTGATTAGTATTGAATAGCGTTTTATTAGTGATCATTGGTAATCTGATTAGTAAATCTTACAACACTATTGGAAGTGGTTAGTTTTGAATAATTTTCTATTAGTGTTTATTAGTACTCTGGCTAATGAATCTTACAACATTGTTAGAAGTGATTAGTATTGAATAGCGTTTTATTAGTGATCATTGGTAATCTGATTAGTAAATCTTACAACACTATTGGAAGTGGTTAGTTTTGAATAATTTTCTATTAGTGTTTATTAGTACTCTGGCTAATGAATCTTACAACATTATTAGAAGTGATTAGTATTGAATAGCGTTTTATTAGTGATCATTGGTAATCTGATTAGTAAATCTTACAACACTATTGGAAGTGGTTAGTTTTAAATAATTTTCTATTAGTGTTCATTAGTACTCTGGCTAATAAATCTTACAACATTGTTAGAAGTGATTAGTATTGAATAGCGTTTTGTTAGTGATCATTGGTAGTCTGATTAGTGAATCTTACAATATTACTGGAAGTGATAAGTATTGTTAAGGTTTCAATAGTGTTGATTAGTTGTACAAATAGTCAATACTACTCTACTGTGAGATTTAAATTAATGACACTAAACATACTAATGACTCTAAACGCACTAATGACACTAAACGCGCCAATAGCCCTAAACAATCTAATGACATTAAACCATTAGTGCGCGAAAAAACTAAAAAAATAGTGTTTCATATTAGTGCTGATTAGTTTTTTTCCGTAAGGGCAGGCTTAGTATTTGGAGCACTAATGATCACAAGTATAACATTAATCACTTCCAACAATGTTGCAAGATTCATTAGCCAGAGTACTAATCAACACTAAAACAACATTATCCAACACTAATTACATCCCATAGTGTTGTAAGATTCACTAATCAGAATACTCATAGGTACTTATGATCATTAATAAAACACTTATCAACAATGATAAATTTTCAATAATGTTCATAGGTGTTCATTAGTTTTTTTTTATAAGAGATGAAGCCTTCTGTAAATCACAAACAAAATACATTACGTTCAATTATTAATACCTGAATCAATTATTGGTTAAAATCACTATTATTCTCATAAAAAAGGTTTTTTTATTGAATACAAATTTATTTAAGTATTCAAACTCCGGACCAGAGTGAATGCGGATTAAAACGAAATCTTCGTCACTCCGAAAACACTTCGCTAAAAAAAATTCTAATGCCCTCTGCATGCGAAATGATTTATTGTTAAAACTTCAGAACTATGATTGACGGAGTGAATTTGGATTGAAATAAAATCCGTATTTGCTTCGGATTCACTCTTAAATTTTTACATTGTACAGTGTACTTTCCTATTAAATCTTATGACGGATTTCTATTGATCTATTAATGAAATTTAAGACAATGGACTTTTTATTTAATAAAAAATGAAAAAGCAGGAAAACTTCATTGTTTAAGCAAAAGGTTTTTAGTGACAGAAAAAATATAATAAACAAAAAAATAAACAGTAGGAATGGGTTCTGATAGTAGTATATTTTTTTTGCTATTTGACACCTTTTTAGGTTTGTCACAAGCAATGAATTCACATATAGAACCTGAAACCAGATAGATCGGGGAGAACGATACTGGCGACCGATCCTAGAACGAGGTGTTTCCATTGAGGAGAAAATGCATTTGGTTTTATAGAACAAAGAAGTATTTTATTTTTTTTTTATATTTTAAATAAAAATAAAAAAAAACAGGCAATTTCAGTTACTATGGAATGTTGCTATAGATTTGTCTTATGGGCTATCTCTTTCTCATTTGTTTGAATAAAAACTTTCAAGAGTTAAATAAATATTGGAAAATTTAAAATTTATTCGGTTTACCGTTCAGCTATTCCGAGTAACCAAAGAGAGTTTTTTTTTATATTGAATTCATCGTTTAGTATTTATCGTCAATGATAAAATATAAATTGAAATATTTTTTCAATAGAATAAAAAAAGTCACTTTTTTTTAAGCGTAAAAAAAAAAATTACATTAACCAACGGTCTAAAAGTATCATTTTTTGTCAAATTTCGATTAATTTATTGTATAGTCATATATTGTATAAATTTAGTATTTTACTTTAATAAATTTTTTTGTACTTGTTGTCGAACAAGTTTTTCAGAAAATTTTCATTCAATCTAAAAGAAAAAAGTAATAAAAAGGAAGCAATAAAACTAACAACGAGAATGAAAGCTCGACATTGAGAGTTTTCGTACAAGTATACTCACTTCCTTTATTTCTGTGGTGAAATAGCAAAGTTACGATAACCGTCACTCACATTTTTTGTTACTATGAGACAAATAAAGTGGTTCTTAAATTTAAAAGAAATAATAATACTTGTGAATGATGAAACTAAACTTTTTTCTTTTATACGATAGCATGAACTTTTATAGAATATCAATATTATTGAAATTTATATTGGATGAACATTTGGACCATTAGGCCAATTGAAAGTACTAATAAACTTTTTAAATATTGATGAGTTTTTCCTTTCAGTTTTCCAATTTACTTCTTTATTTCGCTATTATTCGAAATGTCTAAACAAATATATCACTGGAATGACTAAAATAACGAGGGCAATCTAGATCTTTACGATAAAATGAATTAATGAACTTTATGCAAAAAATAGAATCGACCAATGCGAATATTGTATGTATGTATACATATATTGACGCGACCTACTTTTATTTGTTCTCATTTTATTTCCTAAAATGATGTATCTTCACAGTAATATAATGACCTTCGGCTTTAAATATAGAAATGAAGAAAAAAGTATTAAGTTTATTTTTATAACGGAAATTAACGCTTTATGCTATGAAAATAATAATGTACTGAAACATAAATTAATAAAAAAAAAAAATGTTAGTTTTTTTAATGGATAAAAAGAGTTAGCTCATAAATTGAAAAAAATGTATACTTTGTTAATTAAAAAATTACGCGGGCAGATTTTTAGGTGAAATTGATTATTTGTAGAACATGTTAAATTATATTTTTTAAAGGTATGAAGCGGGCTAAGCTGATGATTATAAACTTGCTGGTTTTAGGGCAAGGGGGGGGGGGGGGCGGCGAAACGGGATACTTAACGAAAAATTTAGTTTTTAGGGACATAAATATCGTAAATTGACTTCATTTTGATTCTATTTGAAATAAATATAACGAATTTTAGACTGCCATCAGAAAAAAAATTTTTATTTTCTGCGGGCAAAATGGGATACCCCAAAAAAAAGCAAATTTTTTTTTTTTTTTTTCAAGTGAATAAAATTGATGTAATAATATCTTTCTAAATTGATGTAAGTAATAAAATTTACTCTCAACATATTTTTAAAGAAGTTTTTCCTTGTTATTTCTTTTCAAAATTTGAAATTGGCGCCAATATTATACTTTTCGCAAAAAATATAAAAATGTTTTTTTTAGCTTTTAATAGTGTAAAATGATACTAGATGTCATTTTTGACCAGTTCCGAAAGTTTTTCGAGAAAAAAAAATTTTGACGAAATTTCGAGGGTATCCCATTTTGCCGGCCTATCCCGTTTTGCCCCCCCCCCCCCCTTTCCCCTATATATTATATAGATTTTTTGTACACTGTTAAAAATCAGAATCGAGTACGGATTTGATTTCAACCCAAATTCACTCCGTCACAGAGTTTCGAAGTTTTAACAATAAATCACTTCGCATGAAGAGGGCATTAGGATTTTTTTTATCGGAGTTGTTCCGGAGTGACACCGATTTTGTTTCTATTCGCATTCACTCTGGTCCGGAGTTTTAACACTTAAATAAATTGGTATTGATTTTGAATGTTATTGATTTCTTTTTTTTATTTATTTGTTGATTTTTAATATATATAATTGCGTGTATTTGTATTTATATATCTTTTGATTGGTGTATAGTATTTATTTCATTAATTATTGAACGGCAAACTAATCCATTTTCATTCATATTTATTTGTGATATTTCATTAGCCCCTCCGTGCTAACATCTTCAGACCAACTGTTAAGTTAATTTTTACATATTTTTATTGATTTCGATTAGATTTTTGTAATTAAGTTTTCATCAGATTTCGACGTTCTGATATCCTAGGAAGCTATTCTATTTTTCGAATGATGCCCGCGCGCGAGCGCACGCGCGTTTATGTGTGTGCGTATTTGCGGTGTGTGTGTGTGTGTGGATGTACACTTTTTTGGTCTTACGATAGCTTTGGAATGAATCAACCGATTTGCACGGACAGGCGGCAATCGAAAGGACTTAGAACTGATAAGATTTTGAAGTCAATCGGTCGAGTAGTTGACAAGTTACACAAAAAATAAAAATAAGAAACAAATTGTTTTGAAGGTTTTTATTGCATAACTCGTGAATCACTCGACCGATTTATTTCTAAGTTCGATCAAATCTAAGTCTCAACAATCGGTCGATTTGTTCCAAAGATGTCGTCTGACAAAGATTACTTTTTTTCAGCGAACTATATATTTTTTTTCAGTCCAACTGTTTTTTTAGCTCGAAAAGCTCAAAAGTTTACCCATAGTCACGTTTTCAGTTTCTTCGAGCTCGGAATCAGCGCGAAGTTTTGGAAGTGGTCTGCACGGTCAACCGTTTTTCAGATTTTTTTCTAATTTTCAGCTTTAGAATGAGTCTACAATATGACTAGCAGTGAAAGAGAAGTTATATGTCCCTTGGTTTTTAAACTTAGTGACTAAAGCCAAAAGGGCGTATAAAAATATAAGTTCTTTTGGAATAAGTAGCGCGATTAGATGCCTACCTAGCCAATAAGTGAATAAAAACTTTGTTGAATTATAGGTACGACTTAAATTGAGTCAAAAATAATTTTACATTACATTAATAATCATTTTGGCTAAAAGAAGTATGCACTCATCTGATGACATTGTACTAATAAACTGTGATTGATATCTTTTTAAATGTGTAATAAATCAATAAACAAAAAATACTACTCTGAATGGTAGTAGCAAATAGAATAGATCACATTGCAAAAAATATGAATATTTTTCAATGTTTATTCAGAATGAATGAATGGCTTTTTCATATATATTTAAATATATTAGAGTGATAATGATTAATGCCCTCATTTTTCAAACTATATTCGAATAGGTAAACGTCAAAAATTTTAATGAAATCAAACAATTTTCAGAGGTCGCTCAAAATTTTTGAATTTCAAATATTAACAAAACATTATTTCTATTTCATTACTACTTTTATGAATAAATTAAACTTCTCGCATGAAAATAATGTATAGTTCTAAAGTATACTACAAAGTATAGCCACGTGTATACTTTCTATAAATACGGCAAAATATCTCATAAATGAATTACAACATATGATACTTAGTTATTATAAATTTAAGATATAATTAATTGTTTAGTATTACATATATGTAAAACTATACCTTAATGTATACTTTTTAATATATCCGAAATTTATAAATTAAACTATAGTTGATCGAAGATATTTATGATAGAAGTAGAAAGTATAATAATCGATATAGGGGAGGGTGGGGCAGAGCGGCCCCCCTGAAATTTTGACCAAAAAAAATTTTTTTTTTTTTGACTAATTACTATAAATCCGATATGTTTGCGCATTTTTTCCCCTACGCATGACATTTGGGGCAAAATGGACAAGCCCAAAATTTTTAAAAAGTGATTTTTTCATATTTTTATCGTCAAATTAAAAAAAAAAATAGTATAATTACACATTTCTAGCCCTACGCATAACACCTGGGGCAAAATGGACCAGCCGAAACTTCCGAAAAAATTATTTTTTCATATTTTTCGGCCGTTTCTCTATGTAAGAGGCAAATTTGGTCACTAAAAATTTATAAAAATTAAATTTTTTTTTTTTTAGTTGATAAATTTTTGAAATAAAGTAAAATTATAGAATTGATTTTTTTTTTTATTAAATAACAATTAGTAATTAAGGTAATCGAGAGTGAACGATTTTTTACGCTTTAAAAAATTTGTTTCGAGTAATATAAAACCAAAAATAGTTGTCAAGAGAAAGAAATACATTCTCAATGATGAAAACAATTTAAAAAAAAAGAAAACAAAAAAAAAATTTTTTTATCACTTTTTGAAGGGGGGCCGCTCTGCCCCACAAAAAAAAAAAAAAATTTTCAGAATTTTGGCAAAATGTCCATAAATTTGTTCGAAATAGGACAAAAGTGAAGTGATCTTATGGTTGAAAGCCACAAAAAATAATAATTGGCTTAGGGGGGCCGCTCTGCCCCACCCTCCCCTACATTGCAAACCTGTCAGCGAGTATATCTCAAATATATAAAAGAAGTATTAAAAAAATTATACAAATTAGTATAGCTTAGAAAAACGAAAATTATATCGGTCGAAAAAAAAATTATCTTCAGAAAATTCATCTCTCAAGATGATTTCTTCTCACTCCAAAACAACTTAGGTCTTCCTGAGAATTTTCTTCTAAGAATTCCAATATAATTTTATATATACAGTTATAATTTGAGATATAATTTTCACCTATACACTTTTTTCATGCGGGTTTGTTGAATAATCATTAATATAGACTTATCTTATAAAAATGAGATAAAAATATTGATATTACAAGGCCACATTAAATTTTAAAAGATCGAACATAAAAATATCTTCTCTCTTCTTGATCATTCGTTGAATATTTGTACTGTGGCAAATAACTATTTTTTACCATACCTGCACTGACAGTTTAGATTTCTGTCCTGAGTAGATGGAAAAATCTGAAGTTGTTTAAACGGACTCTAATTTTCTACGTTGGTCATTTCGAGAATCATGAAAATATTTTCAAGTGAGATTGGTAAATTATAAAATAGAGGAAAATAATTGTCACTCTCATGTATAATAAGCGTACACATAGTAACACGAATTAAGTTGTTTTAATTAGAGTCTTGTGACAAGACCTGACAGACTGTCATATGAAATATTAATCACAATAGATTTTTAATTATTATTAATTAGTCGATTGACAATTCATTCGAATACTATTATAAATAGATAACTAATTAAAAACGTTTGACCCAAACGATTTTTCTCACTCTCATTTTGTTTGTTCTATTTCACGGTACTTATTTATTTATTTATTTTTGATTTAAATAATAACAAGCAATTTGCGATCACTACGGGACGGTCCGAGTATAATACTACCGGATTTATCAAATTGTACGCGACGTACTTATACCCGATAACTCATATTTGTGTATCTATATTTACTAACTGAAAATATACAAATACATAAAACGATCTGGTACTACACGGAAAGAAAATTATGGGAAGTTTTGCTATGCATTATGGGAATGGTTCCCATAATGGTATGGGAATAGAACCTATAATACTATATGGATGGTTCCCATATATTATGGGAACCATTCCCATAATAGTATGAGAATAGTTCCCATACCATTATGGGAATGGTTCCCATAATGGTATGGGAATCATTCCCATACTATTATGGGAATGGTTCCCATATTGGTATAGGAACTATTCCTATAATATTATGGGAACTATTCCCATAATGTTATGGGAACCATCCCTATAATATCATAAAATTTTTTTTTTTGCACAATAGTGTAGAAATTTCCCAAAATTTGAATTTTCTTGAATGTTTTGTACTGACAAAAAATTCTTGTTAAAAATTTTAATGTTTTTTTGCCAAATACGATTTTTTTTTTTCAGTGTTTGAATTTTTGTTTTTATGTTTAATAATATTTCTGTGTATTGTAGAAGTGATTACCACACTTCTTTAAAATAATTTTTTCATGATAATATGGGAACCATTCCCATAATATTATAGGAATGGTTCCTATAATAGTATGGGAACTATTCCCATAATATTATGGGAATGATTCCCATAATGGTATACGAACCATTCCAATTGCATTATGGGAATCATTCCCATAATATTATAGGAATAGTTCCCATACTATTGTAGGAACCATTCCCATACTATTGTAGGAACCATTCCCATAATATTATGGGAATGGTTCCTATAATTTATGGGAATGGTTCCTATAAATTATAGGAACCATTCCCATAAATTATAGGAATGATTCCCATAATATTATAGAAAGTATTCCTATAAATTATAGGAACCATTCCTATAATTATAGGAACCATTCCTATAGTGTTATGGGTATCATTCCCATAATTATAGGAACTATTCCTATAATTATGGGAAACATTCCTATAATTATAGGAACCGCTCCCATAATTTATGGTCGTAATTCCTATGATGGTATAGTAAAAAATTTCACAAAATTATGGGAACCGCTGCCATAATTTTCTTTCCGTGTAGTCCCCTAATCGAGTAATAGATTTTACACATTATATCGAATGATATAGATAAATTTATTCATTTCGATCCTTCGCAATAAAAAGAGGAAACCGTGAAAAGACGAATTCAAGTCAAGATATTTACAACGATACTAAATTAAATAACATTAACGAATTTCATCATTCAGATATGGCAGGAACAAAATTTTTCTTATTCACTTACTAGTATATGGATAATAAAAAATTCAGACAATAATTAAACGGGTAGAGCATAGCGTTGGAGATACATTAAATTGCAGATATTAATTATTGAAGTGGATCATGAGAGCAACTGAAATAATTTAGAGGTAAGTATAATCGGCTCAGCTCGTTACCTCGATAGTGTCTCTAGGTCAGCGACCTAACTAAATGAAACCTTGTATTCGATAAAGATAGACCTAGAGAGATATGTAGTTCAGGTAATATAGTACACATTGTACATAGTAATATTGAACGAGGTGCGTTTTCGAATTAGATTAGATCGTTGGTAGTCGCTTTGAATTCGAGACTAATTTACATAGACATGCGTGCTCGAAAATGTTTAAGCTCAAGCTATATCCATGAGATTAATTAAATTTCTACATTCATTTGGTTTTTACATTCAATTGTCTCACAAGTTAATGAAACTTAACAAACTTTAAATTTTAAAAAACAAATCATTATGTCATAATTAATATCGGTGTAAAAAATTTGAGTCCATGGTGTGATGTGAATGATTTGGTGTTAAATTTTCAACACTGTCGGGGCATAGGTAACACGACGCGCTCCTAGCGAATACAAATTACCGTAATTTACCGCATTCGGTCGTAATTTATCGTAAAATACGATATTTCTGCGGCAACTTTGCTGCATATTACGGGAATTTACAGTAATATCCCGCATGAAAAAAACTTATACTCTGAAATTATATCAGATAATATAATATTTATTATATTATAGTATAATTTAGAATATAAATAGTTATATATTTAACAATAACTACTTTTTTGCCGTTTTCAATATAAAATTTTATATTTTAAAAGTATATCAATATAACATATAATTTTATATTTTGGCATATATTATCATTATAAAAACTCCATATAATATTAGATTATATAAAAAAAATATATGTCATTATATAGTATCAATTTATAGGTTTATATATATTATGATTTTATAATTCAAATTATATTATTAACAGTATAATATAATATATAATGCTCGTATATAAGCTTGTATATATTAAAAGATATACATGACACTTTTGTGCTTCGAAAAATTTTCAGTTCCATGAATGCTCTTTCGGTATCCTCTAAAACTTATTTTATTTTGAGTAATTATTTTTTTATATTAGAAATTAATCATATAAATGAAAATTTATAGTCATAACGACTCTCTCTACAAACTTCCTTTCAAGTTTGATCTACATACTTAATTTACTCGAATAAAATATATTCTCATTGATACTCACAATCATCGTCAAACTGAAAGTCTTTATTTTTCATATTTTATTTTATGTTTTTAGATATATAATGTATTATATAATACAATATACAATTCAATATCTTGAGATTCTCCAACGTCAATTATATAAAAAAATATATTTAACAATATAATATTTAATATATAAAAAAATACATTCTATTATATATCATTCCAATATATGTAAATTTATAATGAATTTTATAAGTTAAAAATTATATTTTATAATTATATTACATATTATGAAAATATGTATATATTTTTTTATAATTTAAATTATAAATCAAAGTATAACTTTGAATTTATATAAATATTATATTTTATTATACATACATTTTTGCCGTTTTATAAAATTATATATTGACGGTATATTTTTTTATATATAATCAAAATATATGTTATTTTCATGCGGGATACAGCAATTTAACTAATTTGCGGCATTTTTACCGTAAGCACCGTATGTTTTTTTATTTTATATTTTTACATTGCAATACTTTACGGTAAAAGATCACAGACTTGCCGCAATTTTACGGAAAATTATCATTCTTGTACCGCAAATTTACGGTAAAAAATACCGCCCTTGCTGTACTCTACCGTAAAATGCCGTAATTCTTCTTAGAAAAGCTTAGCAAGATGATAATAGACCAGCTGAATTGTAATTATGAAAAGCCAAAAAAAAGTTCCCTGATGTTTCATCCGCAAACGTTATCCGCGACGTTGTAAATCGGTAATGTGCCATTTTTTAGACGGTTTTGTGTATGTGTAATTACAATAGTATGTTAACACACACGCTTGCAATGTTACTGAAAAAATTAAGTGAGTAAATAAAGTAAATAAATTATTATAAAGTCCCGGATTTGATGTCCGCAGGCAAACATTCGTGATACCAAAAAAAAAGTAAATAAAATACAAATCTTCAATAAAAAATAAAAAAGTAAATATGTAAATTTTGAATGATAATTTTTATTTAGTAACACTGTAAAAAATCACCGGGGTAAGTCCAATCGGTGTAGGTGTTAAAATTATCGGTGTTAAATTTACCCCCGAAAGCAGTGTGAAAATAACGCCGCTGCCGGTGTAAATATTCTGTACCGGTGTTAAAAAAAATTCTCCGGTGTTAAAATAACACCACTGCCGGTGTAAATATTCTAGACTGGTGTTAAAATAACGCCGCCACCGGTGTAGATATTCTTTACCGATGTTAAAATATTTTACTTTGTGAATATTTTTACTTACTCGATCACTATAGTTGTTAATAAATAATATTCTTTATTAATTTTCATAGAGAACTGACATTTTTTGTGTTTTATAATCTTTAAAGTTAATACTCCAAGCGGACGCAATTTACCCCGCTTTTACACCGGTATTACTCCGCTTTTACACCGATTTTACTCCGCTTTTACACCGGTTACCCTGATTTAACACCGGTATTTTTAACACCGGTGAATTACTCCTCCTACACCGGTGTAGATTTATTTTAACACCGGGCGGAGTTAAAATGAGTCCATTTTTAACACCGCTCTTTTTACAGTGAATAAATAAATAAATAACAATAATGATAATAAGTAATAAGTCCTTTGACCGAATTGCGGACATCTGTTTGAAAAAATATTTATCGTACTAATAAGATTTAAAGTAATAAGCTGCTTTTTTGATAAATTTTTTAGATTCGTATAGTAAAAAGTTGAAAAATTAAAGTTCTTATGAGCTTATTTATAGTTAAAGTGAACAAAAAAGTACTAAAAGCAAAAAACTCTAATAAGGATACGATAGAAGAGGATGTAAAGGTAGCTAACAAAGTATAGGATGCTTAAGACTTTGTAGGAGTTTACGTGATGCTATTAATGTTCCTGTCTGTACGTTCCATTCCCTGTTACGATGTAATTATGTACAGAAACATTCTCCAATAATAGGAGTTTCTATGAGGTTATAGTTGATACGACATGATTGATCTGGATTAAAAGGTTTAGAAAGTTGTTTTGTCTCATCTCATTTTTGTTTCACAATTTAATTGTGGTCAATTATCAATAATAATAAATTTTGTTTAAAATATTCCCAATAGCCGGTTTCCATGAACTAGACTTCAATTCATATATCGTGATGTGTTTGTTGATGTTAAATTTACGTCAACTGGTTTCTTGAAATATATACAATAATTAATAAATTTGATTGAAAATTATGTTTAATAATCTTATTTGAATTAATATTTTTTTACAAGAACAACTTCTTCTCATTGCTGATGAGGCAGAATAATCACGATCTACTTGAATTTTTACCACTTATGCGGAGAGGGCGATAATTGCTCCATTAACGGTATTAAGGTTATGCAATGAGGTTAGATGGTGTTAAAGAAATTTCATACTAGAAATATCCAAACCCCAATTTATGATTTATTGATTTCAAATTTCTCTGCCAATTTACGCGCTTTTAAGGCCATTCTCAGACGATGCCCCCCACTTTTCCAAAATTTTCAATGATTTTCAACTGTCAGAAGCGTATCAAATTTTTATAAATTAATTAAAAAAAAATTAAAGCATTAATTGAAAAAAGGACAACGTAGTCGTAATTTCGCCGATATATCGATTAAAAAAAAAAATTATTTACACTTGATATCAATTAGGAGTTAAACAAAATTCGTTAAATAAATTTCAATAAAATCGTCATGTCAATTTTATAATTCGAATTTTTAAATTTTGGCGGCTAAAATTTATTCAACAAATTTCGTTTAACTCCCAACTGATATCAATTGTAAGTATTTTTTTTTCAAATTCTATATCTCAACGAAATTACGACTACGTTGTCCTTTTTTGAATTAAGGTTTCAATTTTCTTTTAATTAATTAATAAAATTTTAATACAGTTATAACAATTGAAAGTCATTGCATATTTTTAAAAAGTGGGGGCACTCTCTGAGAATGCCCTTAAGTATTTCATGACAAGTTTTTCACAGCCAATGAAAAGATTTTCAACGTAAATTATTCATAAATTTTAGAATAATCCTGAACTGTAATGATTTTTTTTTTATTTTTAAATCGACAACATCGAATTTCGGCGTATGTTTCTATATTAAAAACAATTTTTTAAAATTTTTTAATGATAATTCACCATGTATAAAGGCGCTGCTTGTCACACGTGTTGTTGCTCGCGTGTTATTAATGATAAATTAATTTTCGCGTTATTAACCGCTATCGGTTATTTTATCGATCACGTGTCGAATTTATACAGTCGCATTCGCTATCGCGTATCTTTTAGTTACATTTGCTATTAAGCATTTTTCTAACAGTTATTTAGTGTACATATTGTTAAATAAAGATCTATTCTATTATCTGTAATTTTGTGTTAATTGTTAGTTATTGAATTAACCACACCTACACCAGAATCCCAAAGTACATTAGCTCATTTTACAATTTTAAATGTCCATTAATAAATGTAAACTTAAATGGATCAGCTTTATTTTAAATTTATATAAACTAAATTTTTCGGTGATAAAATAGTAGCCAAATTTGCCGCGAGAATAATAAGTTTATTCTGATAGGTCACCTCGATCTATGAGATATTCTTTAGGATTAGCTCTTGAATTAAAAGTAGACGAATTAGTTTAGGGAATTCCAGATCTTCTGCAGTTATAAGAGGAGAGAGGTCGCCCTTTAAATTTTCATTAGTCTTTAATCTCGTTTACAGGGTTGTAAAGTAATTGGTTTTCAGTTTTTTTCTCTTTTATTGGAATTTATTTTATTTCTCAGAGAATTATTAAAGATTAAAATTATTAAATAATTATGAATTAATAAAATTATTGAGTCATTTAGTATTCTTTGTTATTTCTTTCGCAACTTCAAACAGAAGTTCAAAATGACTGTCTCAAAGTAATTATTGGAGAAACTAGTTCAGTATCGAGAATTAGCTAAATTTATAAATTGACGGCAGCTTCGAAATGTAATTTAAGTCTGCGCTCGGGCGCTAAGTTCATCGCTCGTTTTCTTGTGACACAGTGTAGCCTATTGGGTTACTCTGAATAACTCATACTATATATAATTTATCACTCCTTAGACAATAAAATTTGAAAATAATTTTTTCTTTTTCGCATTATTAATAGTATCTTATACATCTTGTGGAATCAGTACTCTAGTCGAGAAAATGGAAAAAAAATGTTTTCAAAATTTTTGAGGGAGCCGACGTGCCCCAGTCTCTCCTAATTATTGTACAATAGTCAGATTAATACAAATATCATCTCCATTACGGTATGTATAATTAAGCTATCTATCAATCTAAATCATATGCTATACTGTAATTAACAAATAGCTTTAAGCATTTCGCCAATAAACGGATAAGTAGTTTACCCTATGGTACGTCAGACATGTCCCGACAGATTGAGATTAATAATTATGATATAATATGATTTAATTAGAAAGGAAAATTATTAAATTATAAATGGTATTATTATTTACCATTAAGGTAGTTGTCGGGTGATGGGCATAGTGTCAGAAAGTTATAAAAATTTTTATACTTATTAAGGGCATTAAGATACAATTACCATTAAAATTTGAAGTCGATTGACCATCTCTAATTTGAAATATTTATAATCAAAGTTCGGATCATTAACATTGCGAGCAATGAGGAGTATGCGTTTTAAGTCGCGTTCGTTATTCTAATAAAAAAACTCACAGTCAGAAACTTTTGAAAAACTAACAAAAAATTAATGAATTTGTCCTGAATTTATTTAAAAAAAAAAATAAAGTACATGGAAAGAAAATTATGGCAGCGGTTCCCGTACTTTAGTGAAATTTTTTCCTATACCATCATAGGAATTACGACCATAAATTATGGGAGCGGTTCCTATAATTATAGGAATGTTTCCCATAATTATAGGAATAGTTCCTATAATTATGGAAATGATACCCATAACACTATAGGAATGATTCCTATAATTTATAGGAATGGTTCCTATAATTTATAGGAATACTTTCTTTAATATTATAGGAACCATTCCCATAATGTTATGGGAATGGTTCCCATATTATCATGAAAAAATTATTTTAAAGAAGGGTGGTAATCACTTCTACAATACACAGAAATATTATTAAACATAAAAACAAAAATTCAAACATTGAAAAAAAAAATCGTATTTGACAAAAAAACATTAAAATTTTTAACAAGAATTATTTGTCCGCACAAAACATTCAAGAAAATTCAAATTTTGGGAAATTTCTACACTATTGTGCAAAAAAAAAAATTTTATGATATTATAGGGATGGTTCCCATAACATTATAGGAATAGTTCCCATAATATTATAGGAATAGTTCCTATACCAATATGGGAACCATTCCCATAATAGTATGGGAATGATTCCCATACCATTATGGGAACCATTTCCATAATGGTATGGGAACTATTCTCATACTATTATGGGAATGGTTCCCATTATATATGGGAACCATCCCTATAGTAGTATAAGTACTATTCCTATACCATTATGGGAACCATTCCCATAATGGTATGGGAACTATTCTCATACTATTATGGGAATGGTTCCCATTATATATGGGAACCATCCCTATAGTAGTATAAGTACTATTCCTATACCATTATGGGAACCATTCCCATAATGCATAGCAAGACTTCCCATAATTTTCTTTCCGTGTATTCACCATCTCATTGTTGAGATACAGCAACGCAAAGTTCAACAATAAATGAAAAAATATTCATGTCGGTGAATTGGAAAAAAACAATCTGACAACACTGTACGCGAGTATACATAGTATTATTTGAGCGGTAAATTTAAACATATACTCAGTACACTATACAGCAACTGGCAGAGCATATGCGACGTTGTCAAATTTTAATTTAAGAAAATGTTCAATAGTATTTGTGTATACGTATATATGAGTAGTGTGTAGGTAAACTTCTCACGGGTACAGTATCAAACAAAAGCAATGTCTCGTTTTAACTACCACCTAACCTACTCCTACCGCGTATATGGCTCATAACTTTTTGACAATATTGTAGCAGGACAACTACCTTAAATATTCTTGAATTTTTTTTTCAATTCACTTACCGGATCTGAGTATTCGTGCAGATAAATAGTAAAAATAAAAAAAAAAATACTGACCACTGATAAATAATAAAAAATGATTCGTTTCGTCATTCATTTTTTTCATGACATAAAACAAGGCAATTCATATACACATTTAAATGTACACATGCACAGACATTTTTAAAAAATAAATAAATAACAATAATTCAACGTTTAATTTATGCTTCACTTGACAAAACGCGATTTGTTATGCTCAGCGAGACTTTTTAATCGACTTCCAGATTTTCATATTCAGGTTGTCTATTTCGTTTGACCCAAATTTTTCCACACGACCATTGTGTTCCTGACCAGGATTTTTTTCTATTCTATTATTTGTGAAACTATGCACTATAGTCCGGAAAAATAGTAAAAATAAAAATAATGATAATGAAAAATTTCGTTATATAAATCTTGTATTATGTTTATTTGATGTATTTTAATTCAGCCTCTTTATAAACACAAAGCTTTGCGAGCAGTTTTTATGCTTTTTCTAAGATGCGTCACACAACATCTAGTTGTTTGAGTCTCACTATGTCGCATGAAGACCACTAACGAATAACAGTCATCAACAAAAACATCCATATTATATAATTATAAATAAATATGATAATTATATAAAATAATTTAAAAATATTTGTTGTTTGTTGTGTTTGCTTAAATGATAAAAATAAAAACATCGTATATATATAAAGCATGTATCGATTGCCAGTGTCTAAAAGAATAATCGAGTATCCATGGAAAAGGTATAAAATGTGTACGAGACGCGATGATGCTTCATTTTCATCTATTTTATTAATTATTATGTTTAAATTATCAATTTATTAATTTTTAATATTTATTCCGTTGTTTGGATTTTATTAAATTGGTAAAATTACGATAAATATCTTACAATTAGAGAAGGAGAATATAAATTTAAATTAATCTATTTTAATTCAAGTTTAGCAACTTGCTCAGTTCTGTGGAAATTATAGTCGACTGGCTAACTAACAGAATTAAAAGTTTTTCTCTGTTGATAAACTAGATTGCAAAGTGAATTATAGGGTTGTTTTTAAAAAATACATATAATGAAGAAGAGTCAGACAAAATGAGCTATCGTTAAAGAAATGAAAAAAAAAACTATCTTTCAAAATAATTTCAAACAGTTATTACTTTTTTAATTATTTCTAAGTAAGGTAAAAGCCCCGATACCCGCTCACTTTTCATTGGAGAGATTAAATCACTCAATATAAATTAATAAATAAAATAAAAAATCATATTTTTTTTTTATAGTTATTTTTTGAAGTCGAGTATTAGAATAAAATTTAAGTTTGAAGAATAATCTTGATAATTAATTATTAGTAAGTTTTTAAATAAGCTCCTTGAGTGTACCCATAGTCGCTTACTAAAAGTTGTGCTGTACCATTACTCGACCAACACATGGTGTTAAGAACAACGCGCATGTGTTGTCCTTGAACGTACTTCTTTCCAAACTTTCAAATAGATATTTTTATAAAATGCATAAAACGGTTGTTCTCACGGTATGGTCGGGAAATTTCTAAATAATATTTAAACATTTGGCGACTAAATCCTTCCTGTCATAAAGCAATAAAATTGAGTGCCTACAGTTATATTACTCCGACCTTCAACCTATCCCCTTTTTGACCATTTCACCACTTATTCTGAGACGTAGTTCTATCCATGAGTTTTTGAGAAAATTTTGACGTCATCTAACGTTTCCTTATCGCCACTATACCAAATTTCTCCCCACCTACTACGAGGACAACCCTTATACCTAAGCTTGTAAAATTGTACTGACACTTACCAATTGACCCGCAGAGAGTACAGGACTGTACCTGAGCTGTCTCTCTAAATTTGTATACCGTTAACATAGAATACAGTAATTGTTATAATTTAACCCAGTCTATTTATCCACAAAAACACCTAAGTTGCTTAATAACAAATTAGGATTCGACAATAAAATACGTTGTGCAAATTTTTGTGTAACGCGTTTTAGAGCCGAAACACATGGCCCTATAGTCGCTCAAAGACAATATCAATTAAACTATGATAAGTTTATTGATTTGGACAAATAATTTATAAATTATACTACTTTATTCTTTCATAATATAAATTTTCATGAATTTTAAAAATGTATTTAATAAGATATAGTTTGTTATGCCTTAGGAATTTTTTGGTATCTTCTTGGATAATAACTTCACTTGAATTTTAATTTTAATAAAGTTTCACTTATTTATTGAGAAATAACACATAAAACTTCACTTTAAATGTATTACAAATATAATGATAGTAAATTGATTTGAATGTCTTACAACTATGATAATAATATTTCTAATTATAAAACTAAGGAATGATACTTATATTCTATTTAAATCAAAGCTATTCTTAATTAATAATTCTGTAATTAATCTTAATTCTTTCGGTCTTTCTTTCTGACTGACTACCGGCAGTCAGCGATTGCAGGTGATTCTAAAACTGATATTATTACGCTCTGAGAAAAGTTAAACAATAAGTATTCATGCGGCCGATAGCGAGCGTAAGAACATCACTGTCAGCACTTTTGGAAATGACCGTAAAAATAATGTACGGAGGCATAACAAGTTGTAATAATTCTTAAAAAATTTGACGTAACCTAAATTTAATCTAACAAATGAACGTTAAAGTAAAAAATGCCCGGCTTTGCGCGATTTTGAAAACAGTCATTTACTTTAAATTTATAATCTATTATAAAATAATTTGATACATCATATTTTAATATATTTAGATTCACAAATAATTATTTATCAATAATAATATTTTTAGTTGTAATTTTTTTTATAAAAATTATAAAAAAACGCCTTAAACAGTTGAAGTGAGCGACTAATGGTGCTGAACGGGTATAGGGGCTTTTACCTTAGTTTAAGATGCTCAGAACTTAGCTTTGCAAAAAAAATACTTCATCTGAGAAATAAAGTTTAATTCAAAATAATCTTGGATATCGATTCTTGTTTTTTTTTTTTTTTTTTTCAAAAATAATGTAAACAATATTCTTAGATTGGAATTCAGATGCTGTCGTTGAGATAAATATTGTTCGATACATATGTTTCGAACGAGGTATCTTGTCGACTTGAATTGACGACACTTGTCTAAGGTTGTGGAACATTTTCTAAGAGGACGAGTATGTTCAACCACACGAGCCCTAGGCGATATTCTCGTACAGAATGTGTCATAACTTCAGACTTGGGTCACCCGTTTAAGCCTACAGCAATACTCTGCTTCACACTTTAGCATCAAAAAAATTTATTCAAGTGATACCCTGATGATCCACCTTACAGTAAATTATGACGAATTACGGTAGTACGGCAAATTGGGGAAAACCACTAAGTAAGCTACAGTGTCTTATCCTATCTAATAGTGAAAACACCGAAAATTTATAGTGAATCGTGATTGACGGTGACTTAATGTATTTTGCGGTAAGTTTCTACCAGAAACTAAATTTGAACCTAATGGCGACATCTATGTTGGTATAACATACATGTTATGTAACGATGTATGCATTCGTTTAGTTGAAAGAATTTTTCCGCGGTCCGTGAGCTCTTCGGAAAAAAAAAAAAAATTTAGAAATTTTTTGGCTCGCGGTATTTCTTATGTTTGCGCAATAATCGGAGCTTTTAAAAAATTTTGAAAAAAATTTACCTAAACTAGAGATTTCAAGCTATAAAATGCTTTTTTTAAATTTTCGATACGATTTTTTTTCACCAAGTTACAGCCTTCCAAAAATCACTAAAAAATTTATAAAATTTTTCTGCTCCTTTAATTTTTTGCATTAGTGTATATATATTAAAGTATTTGTTCGCGCAAAAAAACGTTATATCGTCTCCTTTCTGGGTAAGCCTCGTAACTACATTTTCATCCTAATTAAAATTATGAATGAAAAACATTCTTTAGTACTGCTATTGCGTAAAAAAAGCTTCAAATTTTAATAATTATAACAGAATGTTCGAAGACTTTTGAATGTTAATACCTCCATTAACGCACGTGCAACAGAATAGATGTTTTGACCGATTTCTGAAAAAATAATAATTCTGCAGTTACGAGATTTACCCAGAAAAGGGCGATATCACATATAAGTTACATAGACTTTTTACATTAATATATTTTCGTGCAGGAGCTAGGTCATATGTGCCCAAATCCGAACATACATTAAAAAATCTGAATAATCCACGAGAAATAGTTATTTTCAATACTCATGTGTAAGTGTAGGAGTTTCGACAAGCTAAGAGTGACGTCACGTGTCTCATATTGTAGTGCATTTTCAACAGATCAAGGACGTCGTTACACGGTAAGAACTGTATGGCGTTTAACACTATGCTAGTATGGTCTCAAGACAGATTCTAAAATAGTATGTGAAATATTCCAAGACAGTATTGTAACGAGTCCCAGAAGTATGGCGTTATTTACTATACTGTATAGTACTGGAGCTATTGTATTGCTCACACGTATGCATAGCAGGCGCGGCGAAACAGCATGGCCTTGAGACCCATACAACAATGCCGAGGGCACAATGCTACTAGTTTTTCCCGCCATAATTTCTGGTGTGTCAATCAATGTATACTATCGTATTGACACCAAAACTATATAGATGTCGTTAGACTAGGTTTATCGGCCAGAAGCAACGTGGATACGGCAATGCAGTATGGGCTCGACGGCCATACTGACATTGCGGCGTCCGCGACAATTATTGCCAACGTTACTATTTTCGCAACGGTCGAATCATCTATTATACAATTTTATGACCTATAAAAATCTTCGATACCATACAGTTTGGCGTTCGAGCCCATACTGGAATAGTGATATCTGCAAAATATTTCTTACCGTATATATGGGCAAGCGCAGCGAGACCATATATTACGTCCGAGGTCTGTCGAGAGTGCACCACAATATCAGACGAGTTTCAGAAGGACAAAAGTTACTTTTTTTCAGCGAAATGTATATTTTTTGGGTCTAACCATTTTTTGAAGCGGTCAAAAGTTTAACAATAATAATTTTTTCAAGTTTTCTGAGCTTAAAAGCAGCGGGAAGTTTTGAGGTTGATCCAACGGGTCAACCGTTTTTCAGATTTTTTTCTGTGTGACAATAATTATTGTTTTTCCAACGTGTACCATTAAAAACTTTTATACGTGCCTGCCGTTTCATCTTTCGAGATAATCGAATAATAATCCCTAAATAATTGAAGAAGTCCGTGAAATTCTTGTAAAAGATGGCTTTAGATAGAAATTGTTGAATTTTTTATACAATGTATTTTATGGGATACTGGTCAAAATTTATCGGGGTTACAACTGTAAAAATTGAGCCGTTTTGGCAATAAAAATTTTTATAGAGGAATTTTAATGGATCGGTTTTCAATGATTAATCTGCTTCCATTTACGAAGCCAATCATAAATATTTTGTAACGTAAATAAGTATACAGGGCATGAATACTTATTATACAATAATCATTATTTACACCGATTGCATAAATGATTTACGCTTCAATGTACAATGTACGAATGATATTATTCAGCGTAAATAAATAAGCAGTTAAATTAATAATTTTTTTTAAAAATACAACTGGACTTAAAATTTTCAGGGGATATGCTAATTTTACTTTCTAAAAATTTCATGTAGGTTTCCTCTTAAGAATTCATATTAACGATTATGGATCAATACAATGTATTTGGCCAATCGCCCATTACATTACCAATAACAAATTATTCAATGAACGTAAATTGTATGATCACGTTACATTTTTATGGGCGGTAGTGCTTGACGTGGATCGAAAATGACAGGATCCGTTTTGGTGTTGCAAGAAAACGTTAAGTGATGATCGCGATATATTTTGGTACATTATCAATACCGTAGGGTCATTATACTAAGCTAATTAAGCTAATAAATATCTAGTTTCGTTCATATATATCTATACTATATAAATCTATAGACTGTACATTTGATTAATTTACAAAATTTTGTGTTAAATATTCATTTTATGACCCCCTGATTCCAATTCTACCATTTTTACAATTTTTGTCTATCTGTCTTCTAATAAGTCAAAAACGGCTTGACCGATTTCAATGAAACGCAGAAATTAAAATAGCATGCGACTGCGCGTAAAATAGATTTTTTTTCTTAGTGCCCCGAGGCTTTGAATTTATCGTTCCCGCGAAAAATCGCGATTCTTCGGTTTTCAATCATTTCTTCAATTTCAAAACGTTTTTTTAGCATCAAACCTTATTTCTTCGATTAAAGGCATTAATGATTGAAAAAAATTGACAAAGAAATTTGTTTTTCTATAGCATACACAGAGAAAAAAATATTATGATTGGCACGATGTACTGGATAGTGATTTGCGTATCGTGAAGGGAGCGATCTGTAGAGCTACCTTCGCGATCCATTCTAGTCCCATTCACAATCCGTATTGCTGTCAGCACGATACGTAACAATACGCGCACTAACCTCCAAATAGCAAAACACGTGAAAATTAAGTTTAAAAATAGTTCATAATAGTTATTGTGTCGTTAATGTTTGCCTTTGCTCATCGTTTGAGTTTAAAACAATATTTTATAATTTATTGATTCAAATCCGGTTTGGATAATGATTTTCATCATTGCCTAAAAATTATTTTTTAAGCCTTCGTTACTCGCGCTATACGGCGATTCCCCGCACAACACTACTCAACCTAATAGAGTTATGGCGTAAATACGAGTGAGACACTAGAGAAAGCGCGCGTAACGGAAGGTTAAAAAAACATTATAAGTTAGAGTACTTTCTTAGTTACGATTCACATGCAAATTATCATGAATTAAAATAAAATTATTTACTTGAATTTTGTTAAAAAAACTCACTTTACTATTCTACTATTTTTTAAACTTTTATCATTGTAGTTGTCATGTATTATTTGTTTTGATTTTATCGGTTAACCTTATTCTATTCTAAAATAATAGTATTTATTATTTATTAAAATTTTTTATACATAATTTCGTTATCGAAATATATTTAATTTAATTTTCTCTATCAAAAATACAATTGAACTTTTTTATTTATATCATTATAAATGTTTATATTTTGATTTTATGACGAATTTTTATTTTTTACACTGATTTTATATATTTTTTATAATTCTCGAGCATGATTTTTTGTAACCATCAGATGTCGTTTTCGTCGCGCTCCCTGCCAATACTGTATCGCGCTGGTCACAAGAAATTTTTTTCCGTGTAATGAAATCTGACATGGCTGCTACTTTATCTCAATAAAGTCATTGTATACCCCTATGACACACTAAATTTTTATCAAAATCGATTTAGCCATTCTGAAGAAAGTAATTATTTTCTAATTTTCAGTATTTTGTGATTCACTGGATAAAGTGTTGAGTTATTAGTGTCTGATTAATTTACAGTAATTGTCTTCATCAGTACTTACATGTCCGCGAAGTAAGAATAAAATATATACCCGAGGCAATTTCACTATAACTATTCCCCTATGCCCTTTAATTAACAAAATAGCTCATTTTGTACTACTGTTAACATTACACTAACAATAATGCATAAAAAACTGGAAATTTAACCAAAAGTCGTTTTGCATAAAGAATATGCGGGAACTGCTTTTATTACTCTAAAACAGTTCCATTATAATTTTCTTTATTAATATTGAAGTAACTATATACATGTGTTTAAATTTATCAATGTTAAATAGAACGAAAAAAAATAAAACAAACAATACATGAATGTAAATTAAATTTCACGAATTAATAAAATTACAAAGAGATTAAGGCTGCTTTGTTGAACCTATGAACTTCCGTTGTGGAAGTCCGAGGTAACGTCTGTCCAGGAGTAATTAAGAGAGAAACTTCAATGGCAATGAACATTTACCCAGTCAAAACTTTGGTAACATCAGGGTAGTCTGTGTGTATAAGTATGTTGTTAAATAGAATACTGAAATGTTCAGAATAGACAGAAATGGCAACCAATGGAAGTAACATTCTATATTCATAGTTTTAGTGGTGTTAGTAGTAGTAGTAGGAGCAGTAGTACTAGTAGTAAAGTAGTACAATGTTAACTGTAGCTGTATCTTCACGAGCTGAGATTTTCAAATTGCCCGAGATTTTATTGCTTTTGATGTTCATTCTATAAAATTTATTTAAATAAGGGAGAGGGGGACAAAGTGGGCCCATTAAGAAAAATAATTATATTATCATTAATTTTTTTTACGCGTTTACTCCTTTTTAGACCCTTGATATTCCATTATGCTGCGCCCATTAAAATTGAAAAATCGAAAATTAGGGGCAAAGTGGGCCCTCCAAAAAATGTCGGATTTGATATTGCACACCTCAAGCGCGAAAGCGCTGAGGGTGCTTTATAGACGGTCTTTTTTATTCGACTATTTCACTCACATAAAAATCTTTCTACACTATTTTTATTACACCAAGATAGGTAAAATTGTATACCAGCATATAGAGAATTTATTAAGGAACAATTTGAACCCCATATTAACTCGATTCATTATTTTATTCGTTTAAAATAAATTATTTTAACTCAAGAAACCAGTGCTGTCAATTGTTACGTATGAAACTTCGTAAACACAATAAGTCTCAATAGACACCATTAATTGGCCTAACTTTTTTCTTATTGTCTTTGTATTTTTTATCACAAGAACCCTTATGAAAATTACTATCTGAATCCTTTTAGTTTAATTGTAATTAATTAACGACGTAAAACTAATTATTCGTGAAAAATTTAGCTGCTATTTTTACTAATGTTATTATTTTTTTCATTGTTTCTCTCTATCAACTACTGGTGGCAGCACTAGCTTGAAAAAAGTGACATCTAAGACAAAAGGCGGGATATTTGAAAAAAATATTAAAATGAAAATAAGAAATAAAAAAATTAAATTGATAATTTGCAAGTTTAATAAAAGTTCATAATAAAAAAAAAATACATTAATATTATACAATAAAAGTAATGATTAAAAATAAAATGAGCGATTGAGGTGTGTATTTTTGGATTTTCCAAGATTTTTTTTTAATTTTTACACGTGTGATATTTGCAAATAACTAAAACAATTGTATTTTAATAACATAAAAGTCATTTTACTATTCTGCTGCGATATAACTTTAAAACGTAATTTTATTATCTTTAACTATCTTAATAAATTATAATTAATGAACAGTTTTGGTGGTCCATTTTAGCCCTCATTACATAAGAAATTTCGATAAGCTTATTATCTGTCCGAATTTAATGGCGTACAGAAAATTTTGAGGGGCCCACTTTGCCCCCTCCGTCCCTACAAAGAGACAAAATCATTCGAAAGAGTTACTAAATTTATAATACTGTAGATAAGACCTCGAAATATTTTTGGTTATGTTCCTAATAAGCTTTAGAATTAACTTTATTTAATTTTAAATGTATAATTCACCGACATGAATAATTGATTTGTTTATGGGTTTAATGGAATCAAAGTGAATTATAGCTAGATGGGGTCAAAAACCTCATTAAAAATTTATACGCTCAGACAGATCACTAGTTCTATTGACAGTTAATGAAAAATAAAAATCCAATAAAAATCCAAGCAGAAAATCATACTGATAAAATTAAAAGAGGAGTAACATATACGCTATCGATTTAATTATTTAATGAGTTGAATTTCATTTTAATTAATTTTATCTCATTATAATTCATAGCCATTATTCGTAGTAGTATAAGAAATATATTATGCAAGGCTTCATTATATGGACTAATGTTAAGCTTATTTTTTGAGAGCTAATATTAAGCTAATTTTTTATTATATATGTACTAAATCATATTTTATTTTTGATCCTACGTCCTTAGAATAATAATATCGGTTATTTTTTTTTTCTGAAAAAAATTCGTGATATAAATATGATACTGAAGTTAGCCGACGTCTAATAATTTTTGGACTTTTTTTTAGACGGTAAATTATAAAAAAAAAAATATTTAAAAAAATTCCACTTGTAGTCTTTGAAATTTTCTACATGTGCATATTTTTTTTTTTTTTTTTTTTCAAATTTAATTGTTAAAAAAAAAAACCTAAAAATTTTCAATTGTCAGCTAACTTCAGGATCATGATACAAATGCGACAGTTAGCTGATTACTCAATGACGCAAATTTAAATGACAATTGAGTCAAGTGAAAATCTTTCTATAGAAAGACGTCTATAGACGTTGCTCGAGCTTGACAATGATTTTTTTTATCTATACATTATGTCATTTTTTTTGGGGCTACTGGCGCCACGGATTATATCGTGAGAACAACAAGTCAAAATAATCGTTGAAATCAGTTCGCTCCCGCGAGAATCACACAATGTTGCGCAGAATTAAGTGCGAAAAGTATCGGCTTTCATTCATGAAAAAAAAATGAACTAAAATCAATAATAAAACTAACACCGTTGGATTCTCTATGCTAAATTTAATATTTATTCTAATATAATATTGTTTTAAATCTTTATTCAGGTGAATTTCCTTTTCGAAATATTATTTCAAGCAACGTCAAAATATCATATTTAAGTCGTAGTATCTATCGTGTGTTGAATTAAAAATATATGTTTATTTGGTAAAATGAAAACGAGTATGAACCGAATTTTACAAATACCTAACATTTCAACAAACATGATAGAAATAGAAAATAAGAATAAGAACGGATAATAAAAGTGAATGAAATTAAAGCTACAGTCGATAAATCTAGTCTAAGTGATAGTTGCCTACTTGCAAATACAAGAGATCTATTGATAAAAAGGATTAAAATTGCGTTCACAACGATTTCCGTCACAGTGTATATGTTCGATTAAAGTTTATTAAAGCTCTGATTACACAGGCAGTTGACTGACACGTCGGATCGTGATATTGATGCGTCATTGGATTATTTTCCACATTTTAAACATCAAACGTGTACCATCTGGCAGTACTTCCTATATAGATAAGCCCTATTGGTCGTACGCTATACTTGATTCGGGAGAGTTAAAAAAAAACATTTAAAAAATTTTTTTTTTTTTTAAAGAAAAATTAAAAAATGAATAAATACTATTTATTTATTGAGTGCACGGTACGATTGCATTTTCACACTACACGGAGAAAATTTAATAATACTATCGACAATACAAAATTTTTAATTTTAGCTAATTTTTTAATGATAACAGTAACACTATAAATTTTCTTATTGAGAAGGTTAATTATAAGAAGTTTAGGTTTCACTATATGTAAAAAGTGGTGTATTACCGTACGATGAACGGTGTGGCACAATAAGTTATAGATCAAATTGAACGGAATATAGTATAGTGCCGGATAGCTCAACTGGTAGAGCATTCGGCGCGATACCGAATTGGTCTAGGTTCGATTCCCAGTTTAGGCTATCTATATTTTTCTCAATTTATCTATCAATTGTCTGATTGAGAAGGTTAATTGTAAGTTTAGGTTTCACTATATTTAAAAATTGGTGATAATTACTATAGAAAATGGTAATTCTAACTATTAAAGATTATATTTGTTACAACCAAAGAGGGTAAATGTTACCATTCAAAGTAGTAAAAATTCTTAATTAAGAATGTGTGTGCGTATGTGTGAGTGTGTGTATGCATGAGTGCTCTCGCGTGTGTGTGTTTGTCCACCCACTTGTGTATGTGTGCGCACCCGTGTGCATTTGTGTACGTGGGTATGTGTGTGTGAAATTAATCACTTCCACAGTTAAATAAATTACACAGATACAAGCGTTTGACTATAATCCTGACATTAAAATTTTTTATTAGCTTAGATGGTAATCATTATTTAGGCTGATAGTAACTATTACCATCAAGTTATTAAGAATTACGATGTGATTAATAGTAGTAATTATTTAAGATAATAAAAGATAATTTCTGATTATCATAAATAATTGTAAATTTGACCATATAGTTGGTAGATACTACAATTCAGATTGTTTATTTAATGATTTAAATGATATTTTCTATCATAAAATTCAGTTCAAAAATTGTACTATAACTCGATGATAACTTTTACCATAAAATTATCTCCGTGTACTGACTTCTGAGTTACTGAGAACAAGTGCATAATCTAATATAGTAATCTGATGACAAATAATTTGATGCGGGAGATAGTTATGATCGGATTTGTGATAGCTAATTTAAATTCTGAACGTGATTCAAAACACACCTGAAAGTTGAGTACTAAATATATCTATACATATATAACACAATAAAGAGCGATCTTGGATGTGATAGTAACTGTCTGTGTACTGAGCTCAACTGGTCAATGATAGAAATTTCATATAACCTTCCCCTTCTCTATTGGTAAGTAACATTGGCATGCATATTGCGAAACAGCACGAAGCAGACAACCAATACCTATCTGCAACCGCAATATTCCATTAGAGACCGTCTCTCGTTCTCTACAATGCTTTCTGCAATCTCTCGGCTTCGCTTACATATTGAAAATTTTGCAAATCTTCTTATGATAAAAGTATAAAAAAAAAATTATAAAACTACTTTCATTGAAATAGCTTTTACTTAAGTATAGAAGAGAGACTAAAAGTGATAAAAAAAGAATTAAAAAGAAAAAAAAACGGTTGAAGAATAAAGAAATTATAAAAAATGGCATACTGTGGAAGGAAAATTCCATCACACGTAACGATTGCACTTGAGTGCTTCCTCCTTTATTTTCTCTAGATGCTTAACAAGTGTCTATAACTATAGCTAGCGATAAAATAGAGCCGAGTTACATATATATTTTTAAATTCTTTTGTGCTGGATATTATTTCTCTTATATTTTATTTCTCTTGACCATTGGACTCGAGTCAATTATCTACAAAGTATTTATTTCATCATTTTCTGAAGCAATTAACTTTTTGTTGGAATAAAAAAAAAAAAATAACAAATATATATACAATTATAAATACGAATATCTCTACTATCGTTCAATAGTAAAATTGATTTTTTAGATAAAAATTTAAACGAACTGAAAACTCAGACGGTTGACCCTGCAGGCTAACCTTAAAACGTTCTGCTGTTTTCGAGCTCGTTGAGCTCGAGTACATTACTGTCAATACATGTTCGAGCTCCTGAGCTCGAGTACATTACTGTCAATACATGTTCGAGCTCCTGAGCTCGAGTACATTACTGTCAATACATGTTCGAGCTCATCGAGCTAGCGAATATTTTTAAGTAACAAATCACATATTTGAATGGACCCAATCAATATTTATTTAAGACAAATATACTCATTCATTTGAGACCAATAAATTCATTTTTTGAAACAAAAAAATGATTCATTTGAATCCCTGATTAAACAACTGAATTCGACCGAATTAAAAATTTTAATTCTGTTATATTCTGTCGAATTCTGCAAAACAGAATTGAACTGAATTGAAAATTTGAATTTGAATTTGAATTAAACAGAATAAAACCGATTTAAAAATTTCAAATTCGTTTTAATTCAGTTTAATTCGGATTCAGAACCAGAAATTGGAGAATTATTTTCGAATTAATCAGAATTAAACCGAATAGAATTATTTAAATTCGTTTTAATTTGGACAAATTCTGGTTTTCCTGCCGAATTAGACAGAATTCATTTTTTAGTTAGGTACCGAATTAACAGAATTTATCTGAATTAAATAGAATTAAAAATTTAATTCTGTTTAATTCGATCGAATTCAGTTGTTTAATCAGGGACGAAATAGATATGTTTATAGCTAACAAATCTGTATTCGTATGGTGGCGTAGTGATTTCCCTTTTTGTTTGAAAATTTTCAATTTTCTGAGTGGTAAGTTAAAAAAAAGCATTTTGAGTTCCGAGAGAATATTTTTTGAAAATTGATAGAAAATAGCTAATTTCGTAATTTTAGCTAATAATTGAAATATTAATTAATACATTTAATTATTCCATTACGTAGGACGGCCTAAAAGAGAAAACTACTGCACAGTTTCGATAGTAGTGGTATATATCCATATATATAGAGAAACAGTACAGAGGCAGGATACGTCAGATCGTTTTACTGATCAGTCCACTGACGTATCTAGGATGAAACAGTTACCTACTATAGCTCTCTGTGAATATTACAGGAGCTTTAGTTGTTAACTTAAGATTCAATTTACTGTGACACTCTGTGCATATTGACATTTAGTAACACAAGAGTAAATTTTTTTTAATTAAAAAAAAATCTAGTATAACAATATTAACATCAACCCGCCATAGCATATTGATCGAAAATAATTATAAGGAGGTAATATTTAAGATAATTGCTTACTAAATAACAGTCAAGTTCCACTTCTACGGAATTACCATTAAAAGAATTTGAAAGATAATTAGTGAAATAAATATATCGATTCAGTTAATGGGCTGTATTTAATCATTCGATGACATCATTTCGAAAATATTAAATTTTGATCATAGGTTAACCCGTTTTTTCTCAAAATACAAACGCGTGTTAAAAACTAAGTCATTAGCATTTCGGTAAATTATTTAATAAATAAGAATACTTATTCATTTTGTATTACTACATAGCTTAAAATAACTAGAGATACTTCGTAGCTGTAATTATTGATCAAACACTCACGATAACAAGCACAAAAAGGAGTAAGTTAATTTATCATCATCGTATATAAAATTCACAGTACACTCAGAAAATTAAATAATAGAAACTACTATCTAGTTATGGCAAAATTTTTACCATCAATCCGATAGTAGTGAATATTATCTAGATGATTGTATAAATCATCTAGATTGTAATATTCACCATATTTATAATAATTGTTATGATCCTGTATGTTTACTAGAGTTAACTATTGTTATTATTCTAAATAGTTATATTTACAATCCAGATAGTAACAGTTACCATCAGAAATTATAATAGTTACAAGGTTAAAAAAATACTAAATGTTAATAATGACCAAATTTTATTGATTACTCAGTACTTGGATGATTGTTATTTTTATGGGCATACTCAATCGTTTAAAGATATTGACAGAAGCTCTCTCACTTGGAAATTTTTATTTTACGCTGATCTAGGCGACTGTACAGTAACTTATTTTAAGATTTTAAACAATAAAATGTACATTACTAAATTATGGGTTTAAATAGAAAATATTTGTTTACAATTTGAGAGTAAAATTAAAATAGGGTTAGTACGCCAATGAAAAGTTTATAATATAAATAATTTTAATACTTGTATTTTAACTTATAAAAAATTGTCATTTTTTTGTAAAAATTTTTATAAGCAAAACTTAAGTATGTTTGTCATCATATTTGTATTCGAAAATTTACGATTTTTGCAGTAGTACTTGAAAATTATTGAATTTTCGATCAATTTTTTCATTGCAATCCTGATAGTAAATATTACCATCCTGATAGTAACTGTTATCATACTGATGGTAACTGTTACCATCCTGATAGTAACAGTTATCATCCTGATGGTAACTGTTACCATCCTGATAGTAACAGCTATCATCCTGATTGTAAATATTACCATCCTGATAGTAACTGTTATCATCCAGATGGTAACTGTTATCATCCAGATGGTAACTGTTATCATCCAGATGGTAACTGTTATCATCCTGATGGTAACTGTTACAATCCTGATAGTAACAGTTATCATCCTGATAGTAAATATTACCATCCTGATAGCAAATATTACAATCCTGATGGTAACTGTTACCATCCTGATAGTAACAATGATCATCCTGATGGTAACTGTTATCATCCTGATGGTAACTGTTACAATCCTGATAGTAACAGTTATCATCCTGATAGTAAATATTACCATCCTGATGGTAAATATTACAATCCTGATAGTAACAAATATCATCCTGATGGTAACTGTTACCATCCTGATAGTAACAATGATCATCCTGATGGTAACTGTTATCATCCTGATGGTAACTGTTATCATCCTGATGGTAACTGTTACCATCCTGATAGTAACAGTTATCATCCTGATAGTAAATATTACCATCCTGATAGTAACTGTTACGAAATTTTTTGCAGAAGTTATCATCTAATAATAATTAAATCTATTTAAAAAAATTGTAAGACTAACTATTTTTGCATTGAAAAACGTTCCAATCATTCTAGATGGTTGTAATTTAAAATTATACAGAGAAGCTTCCTTTCGAAAATCACTACTGTAGTCCTTCGCATTTTTTTTATATAATAAATCATTACTGTTAAAATCGACAATTTTACTTGTAAACAAACAGACACTGCAGCCATTTTTATTAGGAATGTTCTCTCCATCGTACTTTTTTTTGTTGATTTTTATTACCGCATATTTGACATGGAAATTTCTATGAAAAAAACGCGGGCGATTTAAACTTTTTTTAAATTTAACTTTTTAAAATAGAACATTAGCGTTCGAGACGTGCACTTTTGGACTTACCAAATCTTATTTTGATTCATTTTCTATATATTTATATATAATCAAATAAATATTATAAAATATATGTTTTTAATGCTAAAATTTAAATTAAAAAAGAAATGCTTGTATTACTAGTTAGTGGTAGTCGACTTCACAAATTTAAAATGTAAATTTATCAAGCTTATACAGTAGTTTCATGTGAAGAATAAAAACTCCGGCACAGATAGCACAGTCCTAAAATTTTGTATTCTGTGCATAGTAAGTAAAACAGAAAAACGAAAAAAAAAAAAAGGAGAAAGAACAAATGAAAATAATAAAAACATATGTAAAAATAAGAAAAAACCGTACAAAAGAACATAACGGACAATAAAAACGTGGTAGACCAGTCACGAGCCTCTGGGAATTGGTAAAATGCAAATGGTGCTGTTCACAGTAAATTCTCTGTGGAGAAAAGACAAAAAAAAAATCTGACATAAAGAGTGAGAGGGATAGAATCTTACGCCTGCGCTTCTAATTGAGGATGACCTTAATGGAACACCTAATTATCGCGTGGTGTGATGGTCTCACTATCTTAATAACCTCGGCAACTTGCTAATTCCCTGATGGAAGGGAAAACTTAGTTAATGACCAAGTCGTCGATAAAGTTAAAGCTATACTAGGTTGATGTCAAACCCTAAAGATGTCTTTAATACTCTAATGCAATTGAAAACAAATCTAAATTACTGTTTCTTGTTATTTTATTCATGGAGCTAATGACGTTTTTAATGTGCCCGTAATGAAACACTTATAAGATTACTCAGATGTCGGTTTATCATTTTCGATGAACGTTAAATATTCAAAAAATGAAAAATTATTGATTATTATGAAGTATAGCATAGTAATAAAATATAATTTTCCTAACACAGCAGACATCGCAATTTTTATGGTAAAAATTTTTTTATTAAAATCACATGTTGAGCATCAGATAAAGTTTGTGAAAAATCCTCATAATGTAAGTAAGAATACACGCTGAAAAAGAATGCTAACTGTCACCATTTTGTAATAGGGAATGATTACTGTCTGTATGTGATAATCATTATCATGCTTTTATGTTAACTATTTTTTTCTTATATAGTAATAATTACTATTACCGATAGTAATAGTTACCATCTCGATAATAATATTTCTTATGCCTGAAAAATTTTCAAATTTTGCCTTCTAAGATAGTAATGATTATCATCACGAATAAGAATGGTTACCATCTAGATAAGACTGTTTACCATCTCCTATAGGCATAGTTAACATAAAAGCATGATAATGATTATCACATACAGATGGTAATCATTCCCTATTACTAGATGGTGATAGTTAGCATTTTTTTTTTCAGCGTGAAGGTTTACTTACTATAGGAAGACTGGATCGATAATATTTTTGATTCCGGGAGGAAAACTACTTTTTTTTTCAGTGTATCCCCAAATGTGGGAAATTCAACTACACCTTTTTCGGGCTATCTATACTTTTCTCAATTTATCTACAAATTGTCTCATTGAGAAGGTTAATTGTAAGCTTAGGTTTCACTATTTTTAAAAATTGGTGTATTACCGTACGATGAACGGTGTGGCTCAATAAGTTATAGATCAAATTGAACAGAATGTAGTATAGTACCGGATAGCTCAACTGGTAGAGCACTCGGCGCGATACCGACATGGTCTGGGTTCGATTCCCAGTTCGGGCTATCTATATTTTTCTCAATTTATCTATAAATTGTCTGATATATATATATATATATATATATATATTAGGGTGATCCAAAAAATAACAAATTTTTTTTTTTTTTCTTCCAAACAGGTTCAAAACTTTCATTTAGATAAAAAAAGACGCCTGTAAAAATTAGAGCTCTTAATATTAACATTAAGAGGTTCCTCATCGCACTTTTCTATTTTCCATAAGAATAACATGGAAAAAATGTTTTTTACGTCTTCTGATTTTTATAAGTAGCTAACGATGCGTCATAGGAATAATTAGCAGGCATATTTTTGTAGGGAATCAAATGCTCTACAAAAAAAGATTCTTATCATTTTTTGAGGAATCTATTTGTTCAAAAGTTATTTGAGGTTGAAGTCGAATTAATATTAAATTTTGAGATTTTCTACTTTTCCGGCGAAACTATCAGACTTATTACAAAATATTATCAGACCTTTTTTGTAGACAATTTTATTCCCTAAAAGTTATTTCAAATAAAGTTTTTTCGAATTCCGCATTGTTTTCTAGTTATTTTTATTTTAATGTCATGCTCATAAAAAAATAGTCTTCTGATCGATTTTAAGAGCTTGACATTAAAATAAAAATAACTAGAAAACAATGCGGAATTCGAAAAAACTTTGTTTGAAATAACTTTTAGGGAATAAAATTGTCTACAAAAAAGGTCAAATGATATTTTGTAATAAGTCTGATAGTTTCGCCGAAAAAGTACGAAAATCTCAAAATTTAACATGAATTCGACTTCAACCTCAAATAACTTTTGAATAAGCAGATTCCTCAAAAAATGATAAGAATCTTTTTTTGTAGAGCATTCAATTCCCTACAAAATATGCCTGCCAATCATTCCTATGACGCATCGTTAGCTACTTATAAAAATCAGAAGACGTAAAAAAAATTTTTCCCATGTTATTCTTATGGGAAATAGAAAAGTGCGATGAGGAACCTCTTAATGTTAATATTAAGAGCTCTAATTTTCACAGGCGTCTTTTTTCATCTAAATGAAACTTTTGAACCTGTTTGGAAGAAAAAAAAAAAGTTTGTTATTTTTTGGATCACCCTAATATATATATTTATATATGTATGTCTTTTTAATTAAAAAAGCAGCGTGTAGAAATAATGAAGATGAAAAATAAAGGGACAATTATTATAAGCAGTGCTTTAAATTTTATGAGTATATATCACAAAATGTCACTTAAAAACTGTATGCTAGCATCGCTACGTCATGAATGTCAAACATTGATTATATTAATTTCCTAATGCTTAAAATCACTTGACTATCAGCTGAGAGAGAATTTGATTGCCGATAGGGATTGCGAAATCTAGTGGCACTTTATCATTGTTGAAATGTGATCCTAATATTTCTATTGATTTACCTTCAATCAAAATTTGAAATCATGTCATTTTAATTTATTAATTTTACTTATTCAATAATGTATATGATATTTAATATTTAATATAAACAATTTCTGTGATAATACATTTGTAAATATTTGATACTTTAATCGGCAAGCTGTCGTATGATTTTATACCTTTCCCACGTGTTTTAAGATGCAATAACGACCTATTTCAATCATAATTTTTTTAATCTACAATTGTAAAAAAAAACAATAATAAATTATAAGAATTATCACGAATATAATTAAAATAAAAAGCGCATTGTTTTATCGCGCTATCACGAGCTTTTCACGATATATAATTTCATTTATATATTTGTGTATATATTTATATATGACAATATTAAAAAATACATACTGAGGAAATACTGCAAAAAAAATATTTTAAAAAACGTTAATAAAAACAATTACCATTCAAATATTGTACTGTGAAAATAAAAAAAATCATTAACAATAATAACGACAAGATATAATATTAATATTCATATATAATTAATTAATAATATTAATAAGTATATGTGACGACCAACAGCGCATTACACGAGCTTTTTTTTTTAAATTTCAAAAAATTAACGATGGCGATCACGAGGCATTCCTAAAAAAACTCATTTCAATTAAAAACAAAAAAAAATCACATGTCACGTAATAAAATAAAAAAAAATTAGTCAACATTTTAGCAATCGTGTCGATCAATTCTTGTTATACAATTGATATTGCTTTCTATTTTTTATTTTATCGTCGCATTGATTATTAAATCTGCGACAATAATTTTATCGGCACCTTAAAACCGTCATACGTCCAGGAGCCTAACTTCAAAACACAGGTCTGTACGTCGTACGGAAAGAACTCAACATCAATGGAGCAGGAGGATTTATAAACAGCTGGAGGTTGCCATACAACCAGTCCGGAATAGTATACAGTTGCCTTGGTCATCAGCGTCACCTCGTAGTTTCCGTCAGCGCTGCAATCACCGAACAACACAACCCCGATGATCTCGATTGGTCCTGAAATTGTTTTTTACGACCAGGCTGTTGCTAAAAACGACCTTTACTTTTTTACGTTTTTTTGTCGTGATAATTATTTATATATATCAGTCAACAATTACTTCAATTTTTTTAGTTTTATATTTTTTCTTAAGGTATTATTACATAATTTCATAAATTTTAAAAGTATATGAGAAACTGATAAAAAATTATGGGAATTGGTTGCGTATAAATTTTTTTACGTAAAGCTAATTTTTTACGTAAAGCTAATTTTTTACGTAAAGCTAATTTTTTACGTAAAGCTAATTTTTTACGTAAAGCTAATTTTTTACGTGAAGCTAATTTTTTACGTAAAGCTAATTTTTTACGAGAAGCAAATTTTTTACGTAAAGCTATGTTTGATTATAATTAGTTAAAGTAGTGGTCGGGTGATGGGCATAGAAAGTTATAAAATTTTGTAGACTAATTACGGGTATTAATATACAATAACCACAAAAATTTGAAGTCGATTGACCATTTCTATTCTGAAATATTTTAAATTAAAATTCGGATCATTAAAATTGCGAGCGATAACGAATATGCGTTTAAAGTCGCATTCGTGATTCTAATAAAAACTAACAGTCGGAAACTTTTGAAAAACTAACAGATAATTAATGAATTTGTCCTGAATTTGAAAAAAAAGTATTCACGATCTCATTGTTGAGATATAACAACGCAAAGTTCAACAATAAATGAAACAACATACATTGGAAAAGAACAATCTGACAGCGCTGTACGTGAGAATGCATAGTACTATTTGAGCGGTAAATTTAAACAGATACTTAAGGAGGTTCGATACTGATAATCTTTCTAGGAGATCTCATGGATTTTCTATTGTATTTTTGCAAGATTACAACTCCTACACACCAAAATTTCATTAATAGAATATGTTATGAATTGACTTACTTTTAGGAATTAAAACAATATATTTTCATCAAAATTGCAATGAATCATAAAAAAATTTTTTTTTAATAAAATAATTTTTTTTCAATGAAATAAGTGATTCAAAAATAAACGCGGAAGTACGGCAATAGCGCGCTAATGTTTAGTAATTTTTTTGTGTACTGTTGTTGGTCACAAGGTTTATTACTAGCTGGAGCTCAGGTCTAACACGAGTACTATATAATAAGCATAATCAAAATGATACTGGTGCTACAAGCTTATTAGTTATTCAAATTTCCTGCGGTTGTGTCATTTTACGCTGTTATGGAGACTTTCCAAAAAGTTCAAAGAGTAAATGAGTATGAAGAATTTTTTTTTCTTTCTTTTTGTGACAACACAATCCAATAAAATAAACTTTCTGACTCACATTATAAAATTAATTTGAATTTAATTTTTAAAAGTTATAAAATTACGTAATAATACTAAAAATTTGATGTATAGTTTTATAAAAATTTTCGGTTTAAAAAAATGTAAATTTCAAAACTTAGCAAACAAAGCAACAACCTGATCTTCCTCGAGGTATTTTAAACCCGACAAAAAAAAATATTCAATTCCAAAAGCATAACAAGTTTGTGTTGCTTTTGAAAAAATAACCATCATTTCTGAAATGGATGTTGATAGTTTATAAATTTAAAAAAAAACTTATTGGCTACCATGCAAATTTACCTTAAAGCCGTCATAGGTCCACGAACCAAACTTGAGAACGCAGGTCTGCTCGTCGAACGGGAAGTACTCGACGTCAATTTCACAGGAGGATTTATATATTGCCGGTGGCTTCCATTCGACCAATCCCTGATGGTAGATTGTGGCCTTGGTGGCCAAGGTCACCTCGAAGTTTCCGTCCGCGCTGCGAGCGAGCACATTAGTGGTTCTGGGCGCTGCGGCGGTCGAGCTTACTTTGTACTTACGATTCAATATCAAAGCCCACGAATTTTTTTTTCTTTTTTATCGTTCCATTTATTTTTATTGCTTTTTTTTTTTTTTGTTTTTATTTACTCATTTTAACTTTTGAATTGAATTGAATTCCACTTTAATGTTATATCGACCGAAATTTTTATGACAAGTTAAATCAAGAGAAAGAGAGAGATTTAATGGAGCGAGATAAAGAAGCCGATTATATCAATCGAATACTTTGCATATTATAGCTGTTGAGTATACTATTGTATTTATATCATTAACAACGGCTTATCTACCGAACTTTACTAACGTTCTTTGTTGACTACGCCTCGGTACGATAGTTCAGCTTTGTGTTTTTAACAGTACTATAGCAAAGCATGCCATTGGGAAAATATTTTAGCAATGAAATAATACTACAAAGTGAATTTCAAATTTGATGTTATCAGAAAATTTTGTTAATGACAACAGATAATAGTAAAAACAAAAGATACTTTAGATACAAGATGCTAAGAATGATTTTATGAGACTCATGCTGAAGTATACGCCGCTAACTGGCTAAAGTTAGCCTCATTAAATTTTGCATTAACATACAATCCTTTCTGATTGGTTATATGAGTGATTTATTATATATTAAGGTAGTTGTCGGGTGATGGGCATAGTGTCAGAAAGTTATAAAATTTTTTATACTTATTAAGGGTATTAAGATACAATTACCATTAAAATTTGAAGTCGATTGACCATCTCTAATTTGAAATATTTATAATCAAAGTTCGGATCATTAACATTGCGAGCAATGAGGAGTATGCGTTTCAAGTCGCGTTCGTGATTCTAATAAAAAAACTAACAGTCAGAAACTTTTGAAAAACTAACAGAAAATTAATGAATTTGTCCTGAATTTATTTAAAAAAAAAATAAAGTATTCACCATCTCATTGTTGAGATATAGCAACGCAAAGTTCAACAATAAACGAAAAAATATACATGTCGGTGAATTGGAAAAAAACAATCTGGCAACGCTGTACGCGAGTATACATAGTGTTATTTGAGCGGTAAATTTAAACATATACTCAGTACACTATACAGCAACTGGCAGAGCATATGCGACGTTGTCAAATTTTAATTTAAGAAAATGTTCAATAGTATTTGTGTATACGTATATATGAGTAGTGTGTAGGTAAACTTCTCACGGGTACAGTATCAAACAAAAGCAATGTCTTGTTTTAACTACCACCTAACCTACTCTTACCGCGTATATGGCTCATAACTTTTTGATAATATTGTAGCAGGACAACTACCTTAAATCACTACTGTTGATGTTAAATCATGAAATTTTAGTGAAATGCACGGAAAAAAATAGATAGGAACGGTTACTGTGCTACACAAGAATGATCGTAAAGTATGTAGAAACTGAAGTCTTAAAATGAGTTTTACTATAATTGTTAAACTAACGACCACATACATACTGTAGCCAGAAAGGTAATTGAAAGCATCTGAGAATTAAGTTAGATCACAAAATTGATTTACGATGATGTGAAAACTCTGGATAAAATGTTCCATTTACTAAACAAATTTGGGGATGAAACATCAAAGTCAGAGTTAACGATTGAATCATTTCCTTTGATATTTTGATATCAATTCCGGCAAATTTCATGCTAGAATTCGCAAAACTACCAAAGTTATAGGAACTAAGTGAATCGGTAGCACTGATCCATTTATAGGTATACTATATACTTATTTAATTTTTGAATCACTAGTTTCTCGAAATAACTTTTTCGTGAGTGGTGCAAATGATATCTATATAACCAGTAAACTGACTTTTACTTTGAATTGAGTCTGTATGTTTAGTAAACATTATTTAATGATGAGACGAAATGGAATACAGATAAGTTATATGTATATATATATTTTATCGTTTTACCGTAAAAAAGTAACGAGTTGTAGTGGATTTTTAAAACAAAAATAAAAGATTTCTTATTTTAAATTCACTATATTTTCAAAAAAAAATATTATTTAGTTTTAGTTATATAAAATAAATAAAACTGTTGATCTACAAAATATAACGCAGTGATATTAATCTACTTTTAACCATGTGGAAATTAATTTTTCGAGCACTAGAACAAAAAAGGTGTTGTGAGGCATGATGATTAATAATGCATACGTTCATATTTATGAAAGAAAAAAAAAATAAAAGTGAAATTATTTTTTTGAACATGAACGGTAGCATATTTTGAAAACTCATGACGGCTATACACCCGATTAGGTCCCTCCTCTAAATCACTCAAAAATTTCACAAAAACCGTATTTTTATGTGTGAATAAGATGTGCGTTTATGATTTTTACCGCCGAAGCCGTATTGGCAGCCATTTTGACGTTAGAATTCATGTAACTCGACACGTGTACACACTAAAAATCATGAATTAATCAATTGATTAACTACGTAAAACAAAATTGTATGCATAGATGATTCAACCATTGCGGGAATAGTAACATTGGCAATAGTTGTCGCGAACGCCGCAATGTCAGTATGGCCGTCGAGCCCATACTGCATTGCTGTATTCACATTGCTTCTGGCAGATAAACCTAGTCTAACGACATCTATATAGTTTTGGCGGTAATACGATAGTATACATATTGGCAATACTTGTCGCGAATGCCGTAATGTCAGTATGGCCGTCGAGCCGAGACTGCGTTGCCGTATCTACAATATTTCTAGTAAACAAACCTAGTCTAACGACATCTATATTAGGGTGGGTTGAAAAAAAAACTTTTCTTAGCATGGGGGTAGAATTTGTACCTTATAAAAAAAAAAATTTTTTCAAGAAAAAAAAAATTTTTTTACTCAACATTTTGAGGTAGCCCACTCGTTTTTAAAATAAATAATTAATCAAACGGGGTAGTCCCAACGAAAAAAATTACATGGTGTTCTACAATCTGTAGGGTGTCCCCTTGAAAGCTAATTGAAAGTCAGGAGTTGAAAAAATTTTTTTCCTATTATTTTTGTAATTTAAGTAAAAAATTCAAAAATGAAAAGCATTTTCTTTTGAATTAAAATGAAAGTGAAGTAAAAAAAAATCACATTCGACAATTATTAGATGTTTTCCACGATTTTGGACAAAAAAAAATTTTTTTCGTTGGAACTACCCCGTTTAATCAATTATTTATTTAAAAAACGAGTGGGCCACCTCAAAATGTTAAGTAAAAAATTTTTTTTTTTCTTGAAAATTTTTTTTTTTTTATAAGGTACAAATTCTACCCCCATGCTAAGAAAAATAAAAAAAAAGTTTTTTTTCAACCCACCCTAATCTATATAGTTTTGGTGCTAATACGATAGTATATATTGATTGACACGCCAGAAATTATAGCGGGAAAAACTAGCAGCATTGTGCCCTCGGCATTGTAGAATGGGTCTCAGGACCATGCTATTTCGCCGTGCCTGCTATGCATACGTGTGAGCAACACAATAGCTCCAGTACTATATAGTATAGTAAATAACACCATGCATTTCTTACTGGCAATTAATTACAAGTTACTAATAGTCGATTATAAAATAAATTACTTGTTTTTATTTCATAAATACGTACATTAACATTCGATGACTAATTTACTACTACACGCAAAAGAAGGTAAAGATACAAAGAGTTGATGTTCGAATGAGTTATGAATAGGAGGCAAAATAATAATGGCTAATTAGTGTAAAACTGAGTCTTTTGAGAACTATTAACTGCGTGAGTAATTGTATTGTAAACATAACCTTTTGTAAATGTTTTATTATCGTGATAATTATTTCTGTGCCGTTGGCATTATAGTCAACACCATGTTGTACTACAAAGACTAGCCAATTTAGAGGCTGTTCTACCAGATGCTACTTGAGTTTTCTCGTTAGCAAAAATCTCGAACCAATACATATAACCCAAGCGTTTTCAAGTGATTATTTCCTCTTTATTCGCTAAACTAAGTATATATGAGGGTAACGGTGTTTACAAGAAAAGCGTATAACGACATATGTCAATTAAATTGCAATCTCTGAAAAAATTTGCGGATGTTCCTCAACTTCAATTACTCCACTTTCAAAGTTTGCAATACAAACTGATAATCAATAAGTCTAACAGCTTGCTTCCTTAGTAAAAAACAATTTATGTTCCAAACTTTCATACAGACTATTTTTAAGATGATGGCAGAGTGTATGTATGTGTGTATGTACGTACGGACGCGTCTATATAAATATTCTATAACTTGTGAACGAATCGATCGATTTGGTTATCAATTCCTAGATTTTGTAAATAATTAAGATTTATAAAGTATGTTTAGACTTACTCCAAAAATAAAATTTTTATTTCGGATAACTTTCATCAAACTTTATGGATTGATTGAAGAATCTAATCAGCTCTAACACTGTGAAATCTGTATCGAATGTCACGTTTTTTTCGAACGACATCATAATTGTTGGACTGATTGATTATCAAAATTTATTTATAATTGTAATCAGACTACAAAACTGGATCGAATGCCACATTTAACCTCAAAATCAGTTAAAAAGATATCGACCACGAAAAATTAAGAAAATAACAATTAACCTAATTTTTCGAATTAATTTTGAGATTTTAATTTTCATAGATCGAAACAAGACATAACTTTTTCGAGCGTGAAGAGCTCGAACATGCATTCTCGATACTATTTCCGAGCTCAAGAAGCTCAAAAACAACGAGAAGTTTTTGAACTGGCCCGCAGAGTCGATGGTTTTCCAGGAAATTTAGTGACGATTTTTAAACAGTAAAAATCGTTTCCTAAAACCGTCAAACATCGAGATTTGTTGAAAATTTCAATCCGAAAACAGGACTAGAATGGATCTCCTTTTCGTTTTAATTTTTCCAACAATTTTTAACGAATAGATTAAAAAGTAAATTTTTTTAGCTACATAGCATCTAAGTACCAATCAAATTTCATAAGTTGAAATTAATCGTATGCGTTTTTTTTTTTTTTTTTTTTTTTTTTTTTTTTTTTTTTAATGTTCCTGAATACATAAATAATCGATGTAACTTCACAATTGTATTGTTACTATTACACCGTATCTCTATTGCCTGGCTTTATCAACTTTTAATTTAATCGAAAAAGGCCGAAAATTCGCAGATAAATCGAGTCGGCCTATTTTTGGCCATAGTGTTATTTTTGTAAATAAAATTTTAGAACATTTTTAAGCAACAATACAGAACTGAAAATTTTTAAGTTTTTGGCCAAATTTCGGCCTAGATTGTTTTCGGCCTTATGTTCACAACCTGGGCTTTTATTAGCCACTTTTCGGCCGATAAAAACTTTATTATTTTTTTTGTTTCGAAATATTTTTTGTCTGGGCTGTCCATTTTCAAAATTATTTTTATACTTTAAACTATAAATAGTTTTCTAAATCAATAAAAACGAAATTCAATTTAGATAATATTTTTTTAAATTATGAAAATTTTATTTAACTATTTTTTCAAATTACTGACGATCAATATTTAACATGCTAAAGTAGCAGATAATAGACAATTATCGATTGCTCTAAAGTGATAATGAATCTTTAAGATGACAAGGAATCTGTTTCCCGATCCTACCATAAAATACAAATTTGATTTAACTATCTGATAATTAGTAAAATATCTAACTGGCACTAAGAAGCTTATTTATGCGTACATTAATTATAAGTGTAATTAGTGATCGAATTTTGAGATGATAAGTATGTCTATATTTCTTAACGTTGGTTACTTTATCTGTATCGTTAAGTCAGGATAGAACTTTCAAACTCATAAACTGTTCAATTGTGTTTGATAAACAACAGCATCCGCTGAACAGGAAAACAAACAGCCTGTAAGTAAAGACATAGCATTGAACATTGAGCATTTATCTTAGAAACTTGCGATAGGAAATTTAATAATTGTAACACAACGAAAATATAATTAAAGCTTTTTGTATGTTTAGAAATGAAATAACTGTGAAATAAGTTAACACGTGAAAAAATCTTTTTATGAAATTTTTTCTGGATCAAATATATTTCTAAAAAGTTATTAAGGTAAAAGACTTACTAGTACCCAATCAGAGAGCTACACGATGAAAAATATTTTGCGGATATCACTATGCTAGTATGGGCTCGACGGCCATACTGTATGGTATCGAACATTTTTATAGGTTATAAAATTGTATGCATAGATGATTCGACCTAACATTGGCAATAGTTAGCGCGAACGCCGCAATGTCAGTATGGCCGTCGAGCCCATACTGCATTGCCGTATCCACGTTGCTTCTGGCCGATAAACCTAGTCTAACAACATCTATATAGTTTTGGCGGTTATACGATAGTATACATATTGGCAATACTTGTCGCGAATGCCGCAATGTCAGTATGGCCGTCGAGCCCATACTGCGTTGCCGTATCTACAATGTTTCTGGTAGATAAATCTAGTCTAACGACATCTATATAGTTTTGGCGATAATACGATAGTATACATTGATTGACACGCCAGAAATTATGGCGGGAAAAACTAGTAGCATTGTGCCCTCGGCATTGTAGTATGGGTCTCAGGGCCAAGCTGTTTCGCCGTGCCTGCTATGCATACGTGTGAGCAATACAATAGCTCCAGTACTATACAGTATAGTAAATAACGCCTTACTTCTGGGACTCGTTACAATATTGTCTTAGAGTGTATTTCTTACCGTGTAGTATTCTATCACTCCATGGGTTTGTACGTCTATATTTAGTAAAATTCAGTAAATATAGATATACAAAAACATGAGTGATCAGGTACCAGTCTCCTAATCGGGTACTTGGTCTCTTACCTCACTGTCTCTAAATCTTATCAAATTTAATAAAATTACATAAATTATTGTCTTCATCTGGAAACATCGGATATTACACTTTGGTGTAATAGTAATACTCGAGTATAATGACAATTCCACAAGATGAAAAAAATAAAGATAAAATGTCATTCATGAAATTTCATCGTTTCATGAAATTTTATAAAAAAATTTTTTCACGGGGAGGTGACTTTGTCTGCAAGTTGAAAATATTTTTGTCGTTCTCGAGTTCAAAAAGCTCGATTAAATTATAAGAGATTTGTTTTCGAGTTCTTCAAGATTACACACACACACACAAAGTCGGACATAATTCTAAAAATATTCGTAATCAATAACCTCTTTTATTAAAAATTTACAGTTTTCATAAAAAAAAAAGTTAAAAATAATCATGATTTTTGTTCAAGTATTTATGAAAGTTTTTTTTTCTTTCAAATGTCAATTACTACGCCTTCATTCAATTTGTAACCCCATTCAAGAGATTAAAAAATTAAATGAAACTATGTTTTCAATTTTGTCGTAAATTTTCCGCAATAGTTTTCATTAACGGCTAGAACTAGACTTCAATTTCACTTAACCTCTACTACTTTACTCTTACCATAATTTAACTTTGCGGACGCTTTCGATTGCTCTTATACTCTTCTTGTAACTCTTTAAAATGTAAGGTGGCATTATAAAATATGAGAAAATTAGTTTAGATACTCGCTCGATAGTTTAACGAAAAAGTTTACAATAGATCGTTCTCTATTTCATTCATTGGTTTACAAAAAAAGTCTTTCGTAGCATATATTTAAATTTGAAAAAAATATTATTTTAACTTAGCAAGAAATTTCAATAACAAGTCAGTATGAAAATTCCGATCCTACATACTTATAAAAATACAATTTTGTTAATAATGCAAGCGTATTCGCCAGGATGATTTAAGAAGTATTTTTAAAAATAAAAAAAAAAAAAAAATTTTTCAAACAAAATTTTTACATAAATAATTTTAATGTAATTAATGTTACTTCAAAGTTTATAAATAAAGAAAAAGAATAAAATAAAGAGATTTGAAATAAAAATTTCCGATTTCTTTTACTATCCAATAGATTTGAGTCGAAAACCGATCTATTGTTGAATAGTTGAATCCGCTATTTATTCTGTGGTAGAAACGAGGAATAGATAAGAAATAAAACAGGATATCAGCAGTGGTAGCTAGTGAATCGACGTATCGTGTGATACGAAAGCTTAGTTTTCTTTTAACTGCCCCTTTGCTTGTCTAGAAAACGATCAATTCTTTCTAGAGATATAACTTCCGGTTGATACATTTGAAACGGATCTCCAGACGTTTCAAGATCATTGCAATTCAACTCTTAGTATTTTTCACGATTATTTTAGACAACTCGTATTGCAGTAAAATTACCAGTGTGAGCAAAAAGTTTATGTTTTATGCTTAACAAAATGTTTTAATCCCACTTTTAAAAACTGTTACGTATCAAAATTATTTTTAAAATTGATTCGTAAACAGATGAATAGATTGGAACCCGACTGGTTACTGTTCTGCACCCGACTGAGTTCGGTGCTGGAATAAAATGTTCGATTGTGGTGCAGAACCACACTGATGACTGTGCGGGACCTGACTGAGTGATATGGACACACGACTATTATATTATTTGGCAAGTGAGTTAATTTGGTTTTAAAGTGTTTTTTAAAAAATAAATTCTGGACGCAAAATTAAGAATGAGCCTCAACAAATTACTCTATAATCTAGCAATCTACGTTTTCATTTTTAAAAAATGTCCACTTTTTGCAAGTTCGCTTACGTAAGTGCAACAAGGATAATACCGTTCGTCCACTTGAGTGTGACAGAGAAAATAGAACCGACCCCTCTTAAGGTAGTTCCAGCATGGAACCACTTTTTGACAGATTCGGCTGAAATTTTTTTCACAGGTTTAGAATAGGTTTATTTATGAATTCCTAAAATTTCATAATTTTTGACCGTTTAGATCGCGAGATATTTGAAGACAAAGTTCGCGATTTTGAGGGTCATGTCCCATTTAAAGTATGTAAAATGTCCGGTCTCTCCAACTATTTTTTATTATATTAAAAAATTCTCTCGACAGAATTGGAAAAAAAAGTAGGAGAGTGTTGAAAAATGTTTTTAGAATAAGTTAAAAAAATAAAAGTAGCACCTCACCGTTTTGTTATCGCGATATAATAATTAAAAAAATAATTTTCGATCCATTTCCAACCTGCTCACTTAACAAATTATAGTGATCTGGCAACGCCGTGAGAAACGCTCTCTGAAATAGTGTAGAATAAAAAGCGGGAAATTCAAATCTTTCACGGTTTTAGTAAACAAAAACACATAAACACTCAGAGCAACGTTGTCAGATCACTGAAACTAACGATATGTAATTGTATGTGTGAACGTCTGTGTGCCGAGGCTTCTAAATTTTTGTCTATAGTAAATACTCTGACTATAGTAGGGGAGACCGGGGCAGGACGGCCCACCTAAGCCGGTTATTATTATTTGTGGCTTTTAACCTTCAAGTCGATTTACTCTTGTCCAACTTGAACTCAATTCACCAAAATTTTGGTGAAGCTCCTGAAAAAAAATTTTTTTTTTTTGGGGCAAGACGGCCCCCTCCGAAAAAAAATGAAAAAAAAATTTTTTTTTTTTTAATTGTAAAAAAATTTCCCGCGTAACAAATGTTTATATTTTTCTCTTTAACAACTGTATTTACTTTAATATTACTCGAAATAACCTTTTTTGATATAATACGAGTCATTTTTTCACTTCTGTAGAAAATTGATTATTGGTTTTTTTATCTTTTTCAAATGCTCTATTTTAATCCAAATCCATATAATTAACCAAAAAATGATATTTCTATTAAATTAATCATGACTAGGTTATAATACTATGAAATACATTTTCTTTTAGAATTTTTGAGTGGTTCATTTTGCCCCAAGTTTCATGTATCGGGCTAAAAATGAGTAAATAATCTAAATTTGTGATAATCAAAAGAAAACAAGAAAAAAAATTTTTTGGTTAATTTTTGAGGTAGGCCCTTGCCCCAGGTGGGCCGTCTTGCCCCGGTCTCCCCTATACCTCGCTGGAACTACCTTAAAAGAAAACAGTATTTTTTAACGACCAACTATTAATTTACTTGAATTTATACCACTTTACTCTCAAGCGGTTTATCTCTTTCAGCAAGAGAATCCAATTTTATTAGATTGGACACGAATCCATACGAATAATCCTATGCACAGTAACACTATCAATGTCATATATTTAAAAGTATCATTTTAACCAGATAATTGTTATTTAATATCACAACAATCGTCTATCCTATCTTCAAATTCTAGATTGATCCTCAAAAACATCATTGAGAACTTTGAAACTTAAATCCGAATTTGTTTTTTGACTCGGGTTTTCACCTACGACTCGGGTTAAAAACATTGTGCTTCTATACAAAGACTCACTTAGCCCACTTCCTATAAAATGTACTATTATTATTTTCATCTTAACCTTTACAAGATTAACTATTTTGAAGTTTACGTTTCTTTCTGTCATTTCAGTCTTAAAGCTTTTTATATTTTATTATAAATAATTTTTTTATTTTATTTATGAATCCTGCGGCCGCAAAAAAAATCCTTAAAAAAATGAAAAGAAGTAAGAGCGTATGATGTACGATATAAAATATACGTGAGGATTAGCTGGGATAAGCTAGTCTCAGTTTATTTTTCATCATCGTTCTTAGTACTACTATGATGCAAGGGATTCAGCAAAGTATGATGAAAAGTTCTTGACTTTCATCCGTTAAATTACTTTTAAGTAGTATGAGTGAAAATAAGAAAGTATTACATTTTTCTTTTGTTTTCATTTAATAAATAAACTAAAAATATGTATATTTTATGACTATTATTATAAATTTAAACAAATCGTCGTTTTAACTAAACCTCTAATCATTATTATTATCACAGAGATTTATTCTGCGCAAATAAATTTTATTTGAAGAAAAATTTTTTTAGTTCTCTGAAGATTTATCGAAAATATACAAAATTAGTCGCTTTTTTTAATATTATTTAAACAAACTTTTGTCAAACAGAAAAATCTTAGTAACTTTTGATACGAGTTACACGGTAACAAATATTTTGCGGATATCACTATGCCAGTATGGGCTCGAACGCCATACTGTATGGTATTGAAGATTTTTATAGGTTATGAAATTGTATGCATAGATGCAGTATATAATAAAAATATATGAAAAACAGTTGATCTGTGGGCTAATTCCAAGACTTCTCGCTGCTTTTGAGCTCAGGCACGGTAAGAAATATTTTACACGGTAAGAGATATCACTATGCTAGTACGGGCTCGAACGCCATACTGTATGGTCTCGAAGATTTTTATAGGTTATAAAATTGTATGCATAGATGATTTAACCATTTCGGGAATAGTAACATTGGCTAAAGTTGTCGCGGACGCCGCAATGTCAGTATGGCCGTCAGGCCCGCACTGCTTTGCCGTATCCCCATTGCTCAAATTAATAAAGTACATAACCTGTCAGTTACTATAGCCGTTGCCATTTTTCAAAGATTCTTGTACCTTCTGCTTTAGGCATTCCCAGGAAAAAATCTTTTCATAAAATTTGATAAAATTTCATAGAGTTTGAAAAGTTTAAAGAAATTTACAAAGTTGCATGAAATTTTATGAAAATTTAGTTCATTCCGTAAAATGGGATGAAATTTAAATCCAACCCTAAGAAATTGATTTTCTGAGATTTTATAAAGTGTTATAAAATTTTGAAAACTTTTATGAAATTATATTAAATTGCTTAACATCTTGTTCCATGAAGTATACACGGTAAGAAATATTTTGCGGATATCACTATGCCAGTATGGGCTTGAACGCCATACTGTATGGTATCGAAGATTTTTATAGGTTATAAAATTGTATGCATAGATGATTCAGCAATTTCAGTATGGCCGTCAGGCCCACACTGCACTGCCGTATCCACATTGCTCAAAGTAATAAAGTACACAACCTGTCAGTTACCATAGTAGTTGCCATTTTATAACGATTTTTGTACCATCTGCTTTATGCGTTCCTAGAGAAAAATCTTTTCATAAAATTTGATAAAATTTCATAATTTTATAAAGTTTAAAGAAATTTACGAAGTTGCATGAAATTTTATGAAAATTTAGTTCATTCCGTAAAATGGGATGAAATTTAAATCCAACCCTCAGAAATTGATTTTCTGAGATTTTATAAAGTGTTATAAAATTTTGAAAACTTTTATGAAATTATATTAAATTGCTTAACATCTTGTTACACGAAGTATACACGGGTTGTCGCGAATGCCGCAATGTCAGTATGGCCGTCGAGCCCATACTGCGTTGCCGTATCCACAATTCTTCTGGCCGATAAACCTAGTCTAACGACATCTATATAGTTTTGGCAGTAATACGATAGTATCCACTGATTGACACGCCAGAAATTATGGCGGGAAAAACTATGCATACGTGTGAGCAATACAATAGCTTCAGTACTATACAGTATAGTAAATAACCCAATACTTCTGGGACTCGTTACAATACTGTCTTGGAATATTTCACATACTATTTCAGTATCTGTCTTGAGACCATACCAGCATGGTGTTAAACGTCATGCATCTCTTACCGTGTATTATGTGAGACTAATTTTACGTTAATTAAATTCATTTAAAAAAATAAAACGAAATTGAATACTTGTGAAATGTATAAAATAAATTGACAATTGCGAGAGTTAGTTAACTGAATGTCTAATTATAACCTTCTTGAAATAGAAGTCGAGTAGAGTCGAGGTCGATTGCTCCGAAAATGTAATGAGTGTTTTAATTGTCGTCGACATTGTGTGATTCTGAAAGGAAAAGCTATTCAGTGACTTCATTTAATCGGAAGAACGATAAAGGAAAGTACAACAAGTTAAATAAGATTACGAATTCCCCGATTGCAGCTCTACTCTACAAGTTATGTAGTATATATAAATATACAAATCAAGACAAGAAGGATTTGAAATCGACGCAGAGGGAAATTCGAATTATCTGGCATTTTGTGCATGCTCCTGACACTGGCACGTAACGTCAATCCACCGGTCGAACGGAATCTCCGAATGACCGTTTCGAGGCTATACTAGCGAGTGGTTTCAAGTTATTCAAGTCAGCAGAAGAGAAAGAGATAGAGAGAGATAGTTACAAGTGAGAGATATAGTTCAATAACTCCCTTTACTCCTTTACCCGTCGGTATTAATGCCCGTGTCCGTGTCGATGAGGAGTGTTTCCATGATTGAAGCACCTGAGATTAGATTGAAGCTACTGTTGAGCATGGCAATGCAACCTAGAATGCAGTGGTGATCATTGTATACAGTTACTATTTGAGAAATTCAACTATTTGCTTCATTAACATTGATTTGTCAGCCAATTACAACTATTTTATCAAAATTTATCAGTAAATTCTTGGGCAAACTAACTTAATAACTTTGTAAAAAATTCTAATTTAAGGTGGTTCAAGCGAATCTAATGCAAGACGAATTTTTAAACTTTAAAATTTGAAACTTAGTATATATATAAATGAATACTTTATCGATGTATTTTCAAAATTTGAAAATGATCCACCGTCTAGCTTCGTAGAAAAAAAGTTTCAAAAATTACATTTTCAAAGTTCTTGTACACAGACTCTTATGGCTGACATGCTTTCGTCATGACTTTTTCATTTTGGTAACTTCCCGCTAAGAAAATTTGAAATTTTCAAAAAAAGGGAAGTTATTGGTTTCGGTTCTTTTTCGAAAATCGACTTTCTAAGAGATCTTGACGGTTTGAGGTTCTAGGAAGCTATTCTGACTAATTTCAAGAAGATGTCCGGGTGTATGTATGTATGTATGTATGTACGTGTGTACGTATGTAAATATCTGTAACTTTTGAACGGATGAACTGATTTTGATCGTCAAGGTGGCATTCGACGCGGCTTGTCGATATCTAAAAGCTGTGAAAAATTGAGCTCGAAGAGCTGGAAAATAGCGGGAAGTTTTAGGGTTGGCCCGCAGGGTTAACCGATAGACCGATAAAAATCAACCAAAGATTTTAGCAGGTGATGACTAGAAAAACAGTAAAAATATATAAATTATCAGAAATTGCCAGAAAATAGCTTGTAATCGGAATAACAAACTAACTTAGTAATATATCATGGTGCAATATATATTTAGTTTTATACATAAATCCGTATAATATCTAGTAGAGGTTATTTAGCCACCATAAATTTATGTTCACGTGCAAGTAAATGCTGTCTCTGATGAGAAACCTCGTAAATTTTGACTTCTCCCCTTAACTTTAACTTAACCTAGATAATTTACTTGACTCAATTCTTACTTACAATGAAACTAAATTAACGATCTTTTAAATCTTATATTTGAAGAACCACCTGTGTAAAAAAAATCCTAGAAAAATAGATTGAAAAACTTTAATTATTTTAAACTTCAAAACGTGACAAAACAACTAACTTTTTCACACGATTTTTAAATATCTGAAAATACAAAGAAGTGAACAATGGACTTCATACTATAAATGAAAGTTTGTAGATTCTTGTAAACTGTTTTCGACTCGCTATTAAAAGCGATAAAGTTCATGATTTTTTTTCAATCATTTATTTTTCCTTTGAATTTTCAAAAGTTTAAAAAACGATCAAAAAAAGGAATCGAGTGTCACATTGTGAAGTTTTGAATATTTAATACTTTTTCAACCGTTTTTCAGCAACTTTTTTTACGGGCATATATTTTCCGAATTCGCTACTTGTTTATATAAGCATTGTATTAATTTGTGTTGAGCACGTATCAAATAATTTTTGTGCAGAAAAAAAAAGTTTTCAAATTTATAATTTAAAAGTGAGCATTTTTTCTGAACTACCAACTTATTATTTTGTTGCATTTTTATTTTCATCGATCTGTTCATTTTTAAGCTCTCCAAAACTGAAAGTATTGTGCTACTATGTTTCAATTGTAAAATATAAAAAATTCATATAAAATAACAAGGACTATTTCTCATTGGTAGAAGAATTTCTTAGCATTTAAAAAGACTTCTTAGTATTAAAGAAATCATTTCTTGAACATTATTTTTTTGCATTTAACCTTTCGTTACTCGCGCCCACTTGCCCGACGATTTTCATCGCACGCCGAGCACTGTGCCGCCCATGCTAAAGGAAATGCGAAGTTGCCAAATTATAATGCTATAATGAATTATATCTTACAGTAACAACAGTAAGTTTGGCAACGTGGTCACAAAAATTGAATCGACGATTTAACTCGCATAATGAGCACTGTGCCACTTTTTCACATTCTTGTAATACATAAATATGCTTTTTTTATATTTAAAATATATATTTATCAATTATAATTATATTTAACAAAAATATAGATTTCAAAAAGAAAATTGGTTGAGTATGAAGTCACAAATACCTATACAGTAATTTTTATTGCAATTTTAGTCAAAAAGGCGGCGTCACGCTCATAGCCGAGTAACGAAAAGTTAACAAATATTTCTTACCGTTTAGGAAATTATTTCTTAATATTTAAAAAATCATGTCTTGATAAGTAGTTTCTTAAATAGTAATAAATATTTGTTAAATACAAAAAAATGATGTTGAAGAAATGATGTCTTTAGTACTATGAAGTCTTTTTAAATGTTAAGAAATCCTTCTATCAGCTTAATTACTTTGTTTTATTCTAATATCTGAATGCCTTAATCAATTTGGAAGTTTTTGAAACGAGTTTTTCAAAATTCAAATGCAATATTACCCATACGGAAAAAATATATATCCGGGCAAATCTGGAATATGTTACATATATGCAACATATATGTAACATATTCCAGATTTGCCCGGATATATCCGGATGTATATTTTTTTCGTATGGGTATAGACAATTTTTTTTTCTTTTTCAATAATATCTCCTTGACTAATCCACCAATAGGGATTATTTTTGCAGCGATTAAATTGTCTCTCTGAAATGGGAATCTGATATTTCTTCTGCTGATCAGGCGAGAAGAGATCGTCAACTATTTGAAGAAAAAAAGAAAAACAGTAACGTTAAAACTATCGTCTTCGATGTTCATATACCAACCAAATTAACAGATTTAGGTCGATCTTACAGCAATAAGGAATGAGTACAACATTGAAGTTCAAACGAGAGTTTCGAATACACTTGTGAGTTATATCATGGAACATCTACTAAACTTCTTTAACCTCACTTACTGCAGTTCAAATTTAGGCATGAATATTTCGACTCGCGTAACTTGCTTTTTATTAATTTTTTATTTCTTTAGTGAGAAGTTTACAGTTTCGTAATGTATCTGGCAAAAAGTAATAGCTCAGGCCAAAAAAACCGAAATCCTATGTACCAACTTTGATCAAGAAAATTTCATGTTATTGTGGAGTTAAGTATTTTTTGAATGGATGTTGACATTGGAGGAATTTTGTTATTAAAAAAGTAATAGCAACATTCAAAAATAAAATAGATCAGATGTAAAAAGTTTAAAAATAACTTTTCCCGTCAATTTATAACTTTTTCACTTCTCTACTGTGAAGTAAAACGGTAAAAAACCATGGGTGTAGTACTTTGTCCCTATAAATCGTGACTAGAAGCTAAAACACTTATTCGAAGTCTTCGTGTCACTGCACTTGGATGTAAAAGCTTTTTCAAGAATGCAGATTCAACCGTCACACATAAAAAATTCAATTCAGAATGTCACCAGTATATATATTTATGAGTATAAACATATTAACATTTAAATATTTACCCAATAGTTTGAGAAGTAAATTATAAAAAGGCTTGGAAACAAAATTGATTCACCGTTGAAGCTCGTGACCACCACCTTTATAAGAATCATCTTTTCGAGAATATTTTCCGATGCCTACTTCCACACAAAAAACTAGACTAAAAGTGTTTAAAAAGAGACGAAAAAAAAACTATGATGTTTATTTAAATCTCTGAATAGAAAATCATCGTTTATATTCAAAAATTCAAAAGTTTCGATCGATAAGTCTCGTGTGAAAAAAAAACAATATTCAAAAATTGTTTAACAGAATAAATTTCGAAATTTTAACCAATTTAACTAGAGCTTCGAGTTGACAACTTTGAATTTATTCAGAGCTTTTTAAAAATCAAAACTTCAAATCCAACACATGATCAAATATAATTTAAACTCAGTGACTGTTTTTATTTTTCAAAATTAGAGGTTTTCAAAATTTTCAAAAGTTGTTTCAACAAATGAGAAACTACGTCAGAAATAGATACGCGCGCAGGTGTAGGCAATCACGATTTTCATTTAAAACTTTAAACTTATTTATCTCGACTACTTTCTTGGCCAGTGTTTGCATGGCAACTTGAAGAGTTTTTGATATTTTTTTTTTTCTTTTTACATTTTCGGAATTCATTTCTCTATAGCTTATGGCGCTATATGTTGTAAGTATTTTGTTACATCAAATTTTTTTCTTTGAATATTAGCGAGGAATTAATAATGATACTACATAGATAAAAATGTACTGTAACTTCTACTTTATTTGATTTTTTTCTTAGGATTAAAAAACCAATAAAAATTTCTTAGCTACTTTCATAGAAAAATTGATTCAATAACAAAAAATTCCTTGTTACTTTAAGGTAGTTGTCGGGAGATGGGCATAGTGTCAGAAAGTCATAAAATTTTGTGTACTTATTAAGGGTATTAAGATACAGTTACCATTAAAATTTGAAGTCGATTGACCATCTCTAATTTGAAATATTTATAATCAAAGTTCGGATCATTAACATTGCGAGCAATGAGGAGTATGCGTTTCAAGTCACGTTCGTGATTCTAATAAAAAAACTAACAGTCAGAAACTTTTGAAAAACTAACAGAAAATTAATGAATTTGTCCTGAATTTATTTAAAAAAAAAAATTAAGTATTCACCATCTCATTGTTGAGATATAGCAACGCAAAGTTCAACAATAAATGAAAAAATATACATGTCGGTGAATTGGAAAAAAACAATCTGACAACGCTGTACGCGAGTATACATAGTATTATTTGAGCGGTAAATTTAAACATATACTCAGTACACTATACAGCAACTGGCAGAGTATATGCGACGTTGTCAAATTTTAATTTAAGAAAATGTTCAATAGTATTTGTGTATACGTATATATGAGTAGTGTGTAGGTAAACTTCTCACGGGTACAGTATCAAACAAAAGCAATGTCTCGTTTTAACTACTACCTAACCTACTCTTACCGCGTATATGGCTCATAACTTTTTGACAATATTGTAGCAGGACAACTACCTTAAAAATACCCAGCTTTTGTAAAAAATTAAAATTAAAAATAATCATAGAAGCTATTTTTTTTAATTCTATCTGCCGTAGCGAAACATGTTAAAAGTCATAAATCACGCTTTTACAGTATAGTAGAATGACGGATATAATGAGTTAAGAAAGTGAGATTGAGTCAAAAACAAGTGAAAGAACTAATGGAACTGCAAAGAAATTGAGTAAAGACGAGGGTAAAGAAAAGAAGTAATGGACTTGACAGGTTGCTACTACCAAAAGAACTATACAGATAGGGAGGATTGTAGGTTACAAGCTACGAAATTCAAGACAAAAAATTCACGGCTCTATGAACAGGGGAAGAAAAGTAACATTATCCTCGTGACGGTGAAATATATCACGACGTATACCCGGAAGCGACACTCAGCCAGCAGAAGTAAATCACAAATCACTCGGTTTAGATTTACATATAAATATCATTTAAATCAATGAAATTTCAAAGTTTTTATTTTGTCGAAAATAATTTTATATTAATTATTGCATTTAAGAATTTTCGAGCCCTATAGCTTTAAAAAGATTAAGATTTAGTTTTAAACTTTCTACGAAAATAAACAATTTTCGAAAAATTCGGAAAGATTTTTTTTTTACCCCGATTTTCAAAAATCGAGTTTTCATCAGATGTCGACGTTTTGAGGCTCAATCAAAAGGGCTCATCAAGACCTGAATCAATTCCACAGGAAAAATTTCCCTATTCAACTATCTACATATGAAGTGCTTTTGAAATTTTTCTAATGTAAAGCTTGATTACTGTCTTAATTATTACTTTTGCAAGTTTGTTACACTATAAAGGTTCTGCATAGTCAAGTTGTCTAGTTACGAGCCATTGCCTCTCATTTCCGGTCTTATTCGGATTCCAAGTTCCCTGGCTCTTCAATACATTAAGTTTTGTCTCTAGTTTTCTCTACATATGCTTCAATTGCGACGATTCATGAATACACACACACACACACACACACACACACACACACACACACACACACACACACACACACACACACACATGCACAACAGATGATCGAGAATTTTTCGAGTAAAAGAAACCTTCTACACAGAGAGAAAATTATGGTAACTGTTCCTAGAAAGTTTCAGGATTATCATCCCATCACTGCAAATCCACTCTAAAAACAAGTGTGTTCAACATAATTTAAATGTGTTCCGTGTTTAAGGTTATGAGAAAATTATGCAATTTTGTATAGTCAGTAAAAACACATTTCATGATTTGTTAAATATCTATAGTTTACTTATGGTGTTCCAATTTTGGTTGGTAAGTGTGTTAATTTCAATTAGGGGAGAGGGGGCAGAGTGAGCCCCTTAAGGGGATTCGCTACCGGACCTCTTTCTCACACTCAGAAAAATAAACGGGACTATCTTTGTAGCACTCGTTGCGTACATGAGAATTTTAAAACAATTTTTTCGGAGACGAATTAGAATTTTTGAAAATACGAAATTTCTAGCCCTGTGTTAAGGTTTTGAAAAACGCTCAAGACTCTCAATTTATGTTTCTAGTGTTTGGCCGTAAATTAAATTGAATTGAAAATCGGTTACCGTTACCCCTTAAGGAAAATAATCATAATATCATTCATTTTTTTTACGCGTTTAAGAATTTGCAATTAAAAATTTAAAAAATAAAACTAGTTTTTGTTAGGAGCCCGAAAAAAAAAGATTATTATTGCCATCATGATAGAACTTCGCGATTGTGGTGATACTATTCAACTATTTAGAGGTTAGTTTAGTTAGAGTGGAGTGAAGCTATGACAGCAATAATATCGCACACAAGACTCGACTGGATCGCTACGATAGCTATGTAAACTGCTACTAGAGGTATAAAGATCGCTCTCAACAAAAACCACATAGTGATACTTGAGATGCTCCCAATCATAAGAAACTATTTTTCGTGCACCATAATATTTATACTCTCGATTTATCATACTGTTACGTCCCAGCCTGCTCATCAGATGGCTCTGCCAATTTTTAAATCTTAAATAATAATAGACCAACCTGAGACCCGCCAAATTGATATATTTAAATAATAGAATAATAATATATTTTCTTTATAATAAATATTAAAAAGTATGCACTTAAAAATAGTCAAATAGATAAGATATTTTTAATGCATTATAATATTTATTCATCATCGACAATTTCTCTAAAAGAATGTTAATGAATAAAAATAGATAAGAATAATTGTACGACAAATAATGACTGTTAAAAGGATATAAAAAGTGAAATTAGTTTTTCCACGAAAAAGTGAAAACATTGAAAAACATCGTCCGACTGCTGACGCAACAGCATCCGCGTCGAACGATGATAACGAACTCCCTCTTTTTGGGAATAAGGCCCTAAAACCTTATCCCACTTTTCTCTAGGGTGTTGGCTCATGTAAAGATATAAAAAGCCGATGCCCAATGCATCGGCAGCTCACACTCGTACTCTCTCACATCAACCAGAAATTATAGTAGTGCGGTTTATAACACGCAAGTAAACTCCCGGTTTAAATTAATTATATTATTCTTTTGACACGAAGTTATTTGTCACATAATAATTGTAAACTCAAGTGTATATTTATCCAAATTCTTCGACTATTCTATTTTATATGAATAAATCAAACATATTTATTCTTTAAATCACGACTAAGTTATTTCGAGCTTTCGAGAACTACCCCGTATCCGAAGATCTACAGTCACGTCCAATTCAAATAATTCGCGCCGGCAACTCACAAGCCGACACGACTCCAGGACGTAACAATACGATATTCAATGAAATATTGAGGTTAGAATACAGCTATTTCTACATCCGAAAAATATATTAAATTGATCATTGGTTAGGTTTGACAATAAAAAAAGCGTCATAAGTGGGCGTATTTACAAACGGTGTGAATTCTAACTACGCGTGAACAAACACCAACATCACTATTTACTACTCTCTCATCACTCACTCTCTCGCTGAATACTCGTTTACTATCTCACTCTACCATCGACTTTTGGTTGCTACAGTAAACGATGTGTGAACGTGTCGCCTATGCTATGAAGCAAAAACCAATGTACGTTCGCAGGTGCAAATGAAAATTTTACATTCGGCGTACATATAAAACGAAAAAAAAATAACAAATGAATGAAAAAAAGTAAATGTTCGTTCACTAAATGTTACAGTGACATTTTCATGATAACTCGTTGAAAATATTTTTACTGTATGCTATTACGATTAAACTAACGTATAAACGAGGCGTAGTCATTTATTTTTTTATTAATTTTTTTTCTTTCGCTAAACTATGATTGTAGGAATATTTTTAAATTACTTTATTTGATTTTATTATTTTTAATTTTAAATCGGCATAAAATACTCGCCGCAGCGCCAGTATATCATGCGATATGAATAATCTATCTATTAGCACTACATGATCTTATGGTTAAATGATTTTATGATAATTCATAATATTATTATTTAAAACAAATGAATCAATAGAAACATCTACAGTTTTAAATACGTTCAATCTTGGAACATAGTTCGTAAATATTTTTGGTTACTAAAACATTTGAAAATTAATTTAAACTAATTTACTATTACATCAGAAAACAATTTTTGAACACAACTATAAAGTTTTATTACGGTGCATAATTGAATTTTTTAATAAAAAAATATATATTTTGTTAATAATCACAAAGTTTTTAATCCTTCTTCGTTCCTTTAGAGCCATAGAGTCTCTAAGTTTAGAAATTTTAATTTTTTTTATAATCTATACCTGAAGAGCATGGAACTAATTGTACGCCTTTGTGTTACTCGGAGAATTATGAAAGGACATCCCGTAAAAAAATGAATTTTATCTACGATATAGGTATGCGTAGATCTACGTAACTCTACAGATCTATGTAGATCTACATAGATCCAGTGATGCATAAAAACGTGTGTCTGCGTGGACCTGGGTAGATCTAATCAGATCTGCGTAAATCTACTTGGATCAACATATATACTAGGGAGGGTTGAAAAAAAACTTTTTTTTTGTTTTTCTTAGCATGGGGTAGAATTTGTACCTTATAAAAAAAAAAAATTTTTACTCAACATTTTGAGGTGGCCCAATCGTTTTTAAAATAAATAATTGATCAAACGGGGTAGTCCCAACGAAAAAAATTACATGGTGTTCTAGAATATGTAGGGTATCCCCTTGAAAGCTAATTGAAAGTCAGGAGTTGAAAAAATTTTTTTCCTATAATTTTTGTAATTTAAATAAAAAATCCAAAAATGAAAAGCATTTTCTTTTGAATTAAAATGAAAGTGAAGTAAAAAAAAATCACATTCGACAATTATTAGAAGTTTTCCACGATTTTGAACAAAAAAAAAGTTTTTTTTCAACCCACCCTAAAATATATACGTATATCTCCAAAATGAAACAAATTAGATCTACGTGGATCTAATCCATTTTTTCATGGGATAAACGTTTTTTTACTGGCCAATGTTTTTTTGAATTGAACAAGAAAAACAAAATGAAAAGAAAAAGAAATCAAGTAAAATAGCTGCCGTAACTACTAATTTCGTAAACTGATACTAATCTTAGTACAATGTATACGAAATTAGCATCGGTTTTTTTATTAAAAGATTTAAATAATGACTTTCAATAGAGTTCTATTATAAAGTAATCTGAGGCTTATGCAAAAATAACTAAATCAATTCATGGCGTATGCCGGAAATTATCATGAATATACATACATAAAAGCGTACATGAACAAAGCAACCGACACCACTAAAATAAAGAGTTAATAAATTCGACACTTCTATATGAATATCAAAGTGAAATGGTTCGAAATTACATTATACTTGTTTATTAGATACGTATCTAATAGAAGTACTTTTATTGTAATTCAACCCTCTAATACTAATTTATTATTTCACTATAAGAACTCGATTTAACCAGAGTGCATTGGTTAATTTTTTTTTAGCAAAAGTAGACCACACTCGCGCTTTAGGTCTACAATTAAAATTTTTTCAATAAATTGAAATTTTTCACCAATGTCATCATTATAAACTCCTATTAATCTCAGAGCTTTTTTAAAAAAGATAATTGTGATCGAATAGTACCCGCATGAAAAAACTTTATATGTGGAAACATATATGATAGAATATATGAATATTATAATGTGATATATTGTACGATATATAAAATAATATTTACATTTTTGCCGTAAAAAAATATATTATCAATAGATTTATCGATATATAACTTTATGTATGTTTTACATATATATTTTAAAATATCTTTTTTATATTGCACGCCTCGGAAGCGAAGCGGAGAGGTTGTGCTTTATAACCAACCTGTCAAGGTCACACGATTTCCACTCATTAAAGTACATATATTTTTTTTCTATTACTCTTACACATTATGAAAAACACATCAATATAAAGCTGAAACACTAATAAATAATCCTGATACTTTTTTTAATTTGTCTAATATGTATTAATATAAAAAAAAGTTCATTAAAAAAAATTTATCGTGGACGTCCATTAGTCTGTGGTTCAAAAAAACGGCGTGGTACGGATATCTCGAGAACGACTTGACGAAACTACTTAATTTTTTTTTCAAAATTTTCAGAAATAAGCAAAGAAGGTTCCTTTCGAAAATCACTACTGTAGGCCTTCTCGATATTTTAAAAATAAATCATTACAGTTAAAACCGGCAATCTTACATGTAAACAAACACACACTGGCGCCATTTTTCATTAGGAATGTTCTCCTTATTTATTTTTTTTTTTTACTTTTATTACCGTATATTTACCATGGAAATTTCTATGGGAAAAGAGCGGGATATTCAATTTTATTCGAAATTTAATTTTTAAAAAAAAACATAACATGAGCTTTCGAGGCGTGCACTTTTGGATTTTCCAAATTTTTTTTTCATTTGATATATTATACTGAAAGTAGTATATTAACTAATATATAGTATTTTTTATATATGTTTTCCAATATATTGCAAAATATATGGTTTTCAATATATTGTAAAATATATGGCACTTTTTTTACTTTTCTTAGGTTATTGCCAGTAAATATAAGGTCAATAAAAAAAAGGAGAAAAATTAATAAATTCAACTTTTTTTTGTGGAATTGTGTAGAAATTGAAAAAGTATATTGGTAAAAATAAAATTTTTAATATATTGCGAAAAATATAAGTTTTAATATACTGGAAAAATATAATTCCAATACACCGTGAACCATATATTTTAATCATATAAATTCTTTCATATATAATCAATTATATAGGGACCATATACCACTAAATATATGAGTCAAAATATATGGATATATATATCAAGTTTATTATATTATACTTATAAATTATATATATACTATCCATATATGATAAGAATATATTGAGCATTATATGAGATAATATATATAGATAAATACAAAACATTATATACAAGTAAATATTTTATGATAAATATATAATCCAATATATGTAAAAAACATATATTTGTCAATATAGATATTTTTGTCGCTATATATTTATCACATATTAACCATATATTTTTTTATATACTTTTAATAATATATAGCTTTTCCATGCGGGTAGATATAGTTTCTTAACCCTTCATATAACTATCATCTGCGGTATACAAATTTACGAAGGAGGATTAAAAAATTTATATACTCTAAATAAAAAAGAAGTATTTTTACAGTATTTATAAATATTTACAATGTTCCAAGATTCTTAATATTAACGTATGCCTGGGGCTTGAATAAAGTTTTCTTCTAATATCAGTTAAGTTATGAATAATAGATTTGTAAACTATCTTTATGGTTTTTTTTTTTTTTTTTTTTTTATAACTGGAGGCAAATGTAAAAAAGTTACGTAAATATGACGGATACTTGGCAAGTGAATATGTCGTTAATAAAAAAAGTCTTGACATGTGAAAAATACGAGAATAGAAAATAGTTAATAGATGAATACAGCTGTCCTACATTTTTTCGTAACTTTTTAAAAATATAACACTGTATATATGTATATACATATAGTGAGAGTATATATATACATATATACAAGGATGTATTGATGAATTTTAATGTTTTAAATGACGCGTTTTTTGTCTCAATTCGCAATGACTGATGAAAAACTGACAAAGATGCACATGTTTTTTTTATAAACGACTGGACACTCGTTTCAACGATATTAAAAATTGTATGAGAATATAAATATTTGAAAGTCCAGTAGAACTAACTGAAGCGAGTGTTTAGTCGTTATGCATTTTTAATTTGGCAACGTGCTATGCCACTAAATTAGATGAATGTTCGATATTACGAAAAAGTAAATAATATGACTGAATGTGATATCCTTGTGGATAAAAAAAAAAAAAATAACAATTAAAATTCATGTAAAACTTACTTATTATAAAGCACTATGTCCGGCCGCCAAATATGATCGGAGGGCACGTGTAACATGTGTACACCTCCGTACTCCTTCGGCTCCCATCGTAGCTTGTAATCGTACCATGACTTGAAACAGCCAATAAAAATAAAAAAATATAAACAGATTATTGAAATGCTACGAGAGAACAATTGGTTATTTGTTTTTGCAATTCATTTTTTATTTTGTATGGATTATAAACAATTGTTTCAGTAGTGATGAATATATAAAAAGTATTGGTAAAATATGTATTAAATTATTGGCAATGTTAAAAAATAACTGAAGCGTAAGTGAAACAAAAATCGGAAGATTTTAGAAATAGAATGTGCTGTCAAACGGATATGGAAAGTGTATTCAACCGATAACAATATAAGCTTTTATGTAGATTTTTATGTACTTGAACGAGTAGAAAAATTCTATAGCATATATTATATATTATCAACAAATTTATTCCATTGACGTTCACTTCTATCTAAATAAAGTATTATCAATAAAGAGTTTTAGAATACTCTTTATTGGTATTACTACATTCGAGATTAATTATATTATTGCTGATATATAAGTATGGTGGAAATGAAATAAATACCCTTACTTGGGTATAAATTGAATCAAAGATAATGACAACTATAATTTCAATTCTATGCACGGATAAATTTTTTTTGTTTCAAGTGATACACGGAAAGAATGAGATTTTAGTGGCTACAATGTCAGATTGTACTGAGCCTCATCTGCTGTGAAAAAAATTTTCACATGGGAACTGCTACAATCTATATTGTAATGACTATAATGTACATTTAACTCAGTCCCAGACGAGATTGTATTATTATTGTTATTATCATAATAATTATAATAACAATAATAATACACGGAGAAAAATTTATGGTTACAATTACAATATATTATGGGAATAGTTCCCACAATGCATGGTAACCGGTTTTTTTTTTAAAGTTGATTACAGGAACGGCTCCTATATATATTATACTCGGAAGAAAATCTTTTCATGAAATGTCACAAAATTTCATGAAGTTTTATAAAATTTGGTGAAATTTTATAAAGTTTCATAAAATTGTATACAATTATATATAATTTTATCAAAATTTATCAAGGTTTTATAATTGTTATTGAGATCCCAAGAAGTTATTGGCATAAAATTTTATATATTTTAATCAAATTTTAAAGAGTTTTACAAAATTTTATAAAAGTCTGTAAAATTTGAAAAAAATTTATGAAATTTTTTCAGAAATTATGAGATAACTCTATGAAATTTCATTGATTTTTACAACACTTCATGAAATTTCGTAAAATTTTACATAATTTCATAAATTTTTGTAAAATTTTATAAAGTTTTATAAAATTTCATAAAAATTTACAAAATTTTACATAATCATTATGAAGATTCCAAGGACTTAGTGGTATGAAATTTTATATATTTTTATGAAATTTCATGAAATTATATGAAGTCTTATGAAATATTATAAAATTCTATAAAACTTCGTGTAATTTTACATAATTGAAGTTTTAGCCTTACACGAAATGTTACAAAATTACATGAAATTTCATTCAATTATGTAAAATTTTATAAAAATTATCTCTTGGTTTCTAATTAATTTTAAAAATTTTATAGTTCAATAAAACTACATAATTTCAAAAAATTTAAGAAATTAAAACAAAATTTTTACCAATACTCCTTGGGATCTTGGTAGTAAATATGTAAAATTTGTATGATATTTTATATAATTTTATGAAATTTTACAAAATTATTCTCATAATATGTATCGTAACTGCTGCCGTAAATTTCTAGTTTTACGCTAATTTAAATAAACATGCATAATAATTATTATGACGATAGTTTTTGTCTGAATATCCTACATTGTATTTACAAAAGACAGCTCTAATTTATACAATATCATATTGCGACTTGAGTCTTTCAACTAGAAATAATGGCATTGTGACACTTCTTTTACGTAGTCAGAAACTTTGCTGATTCAGAGAAACTCTTGTACTTCGCTCCATAATATAATAATAATAGCGAAGAGTCGAGATTAAATTCAATATTGGCGTTTCTCAAGGAACATAGTATAATGATTTTATGCATGTGGGATCAAACTAAGAGCCTCTATGAATCTATTCCCACGAGATCTAGTTTCCTTCGTCCCAGGTTTTAGTAGATCCTTCTGTAGTACCAATTCCATGCTCGGGCGACGTACACTTTGGCCAAAAGAGAACGTGACTTTTTTTTCTTACTAACATGGAAAGCGCTGAGACTTGTCAACGCGGCTAGGTATAACTATATTCGATCTGACTCACATTAGGAAAATAGTTTACTTTTTTTCGAGGGAAGAAGTATTTGGATGGAATATTTCAAAAAAAGACCCCTGTAGTTTGCCACCAAACGACTCAATGACTTACCTCTATTTTTTTATGCACGCTGACTTTATAACTCAAACGATTAGACATTTTTATTGTCCGATGTCTCACAACGAATATTGTAAATTGTTGACTATAGGCGCTTAATATCGTTCATTTTGAGTATGTACAGAATAAAAAATGTACACGGAAAGAAAATTATGGAAACGGTTCCTATAATTCGATAAAATTTTTTCCTATACCAACATAGGAATTATGACAATAAATTATGGGAGCAGTTCCTATAATTATAGAAATATTTCCCATAATTGTAGGAACAGTTCCTATAATTATGGGAATGGTTCCTATAATTATGGGAATGGTTCCTATAATTATAGAAATGGTTCCTATAATTATAGGAATGGTTCCTATAATTATAGGAATGGTTCCCATAATTATAGGAACAGTTCCGACAATTATGGAAATGGTTCCTATAATTATAGGAATGGTTCCTATAATTATAGGAATGGTTCCTATAATTATAGGAATGGTTCCTATAAATATAGGAATAGTTCCTGTAATTGATAGGGATTGTTCCTATAATATTATGGGAATCATTCCCATAATATATAGGAATGAACCCTATATTTTATAGGAAATATTCCCATGAATTATAGGAAGCATTCCCATAACATTATAGGAATGGTTCCTATAATAGTATGGGAACTATTCCTATAATATTTTAGGAACGGTTCCCATAATGCTATTGGAATAGTTCCTATACCATTATGGGAATCATTCCCATAATACTATGAGAATAGTTCCCATACTATTATAGGAACCATTTTTATTATGTTATGGGAATAGTTCCCATACCATCATGAAAAAATCAATTCAAAGAAAAGTGTGATAATTTCTTCTACAATACACAAAAATATTATTAAATATTAGAACAAAGATTCAAACATTGAAAAAAATTCGTATTTGGCAAAAATATTAAAAATTTTTTTTTTTTTCAACAAATGTAGCGTCGGAGAAGCTTCATTTGAATCTCTCCATATCATGAGGGAAATTTCTACACCATTTTGCAAAAAAAAAAATTTATGATATTATGGGAATAGTTCCCACAATATTATAGGAATAGTTCCTATACCATTATGGGAATGGTTCCCATATTGTATAAGATCTATTCCCATACTATTATGGAAAATATTCCCCTATATTATGGGAACCATCCCTATAATAGTATGGTTACAATTCCTATGCCATTATGGGAACTATTCCCATAATGCATAGCAGAAGTTCCCATAATTTTCTTTCCGTGTAGATTTGTTGTTGATTTAACAAAAAAATGAACAATCATTTTAGATAATATGAAAAAAAAGTAATCAAATAAACCTTACTCTAGAAAACTTGTGATAAAAGTGAAAAAAATTACTTTGCACTTTTATTTAAATTTCAAGTCCAAGTAACACGTAAAAAAGTGCTCATATAGTGCACATCCGAGTGATATTATACAGCGAGCACAACGACTGCATTCTAGTAGCAAAGTATAGCATCCCCAACAAAGCATCATCTTCGTTTCTTAACATTCATACCACCTGCTTGGTAAAGTATTTGCTTTCCTTCTTCTTAAGTTAAATCCCGCTTCTGTACTTTCATACTTTCCTGCATCATTCTTCTCTAAAATTTCCCTCGTGCCATTGCTTCCTGCTGCTATCTCGACTTCAATCCCCTCTAGACGTATATAACGTGACCGTGCAGAATAACATCAGTACAGAGCCTTGGTTCCCTTAAGCAAGCTCTTAAGGCATGTACGTGAAACTTTCAAGTAATGGCTATACGATGTGTACGCCAGAGCTACCTTAGATATCTAGATATCAAGCTAACAGCTAACAGCTATAGCTGTTAAGCCTTCATCACTAGCACAGACATTCCCTGACAATCTCTAGGGACTCGTCAGAAACCTAGTGTAACCTTTTAATTCCTTAGCACGTGAATATTCACTCAGGTATTTCTAGTTCGTTAACGAAGCAAGTAATATTCTTAGTAAATAATAAATTAATGGTGAATTGATTTTCATTATTGTTAATATGATTATTGAAAAGTTACTTTTATCCGAAATATTTGTTACAATTTAGCTTTAATATAGGGGAGGGTGGGGCAGAGCGGCCCCCCTGAAATTTTGATAAAAAAAAAAATTTTTTTTTTTTCGACTAATTACTATAAATCCGATATGTTTGCGCATTTTTACCCCTACGCATGACATTTGGGGCAAAATGGACAAGCCCAAAATTTTGAAAAAGTGATTTTTTCATATTTTTATCGTCAAATTAAAAAAAAATTATTATAATTACACATTTCTAGCCCTACGCATCATACCTGGGGCAAAATGGACCAGCCGAAACTTCCGAAAAAATTATTTTTTCATATTTTTCGGCCGTTTCTCTATATAAGAGGCAAATTTGGTCACTAAAAATTTATAAAAATTAAATTTTTTTTTTTAGTTGATAAATTTTTGAAATAAAGTAAAATTATAGAATTGATTTTTTTTTTTTATTAAATAACAATTAGTAATTAAGGTAATCGAGAGTGAACGATTTTTTACGCTTTAAAAAATTTTTTTCGAGTAATATAAAACCAAAAATAGTTGTCAAGAGAAAGAAATACATTCTTAATGATGAAAACAATTTAAAAAAAAAAAAACGGAAAAAAAAATTTTTTTATCACTTTTTGGAGGGGGGCCGCTCTGCCCCACAAAAAAAAAAAGATTTTTTTTTCAGAAGTTTGGCAAAATGTCCATAAATTTGTTCGAAATAGGACAAAAGCAAAGTGATCTTATGGTTGAAAGCCACAAAAAATAATAATTGGCTTACGGGGGCCGCTCTGCCCCACCCTCCCCTACTAGTTTGTTCATACTTATAATGGATCATAAAGCAACACATTTGAATTCATGCAACATGAATAAAATTTTTTCATGTACTTTTATGGTAACAAATTGTCTCTCTAAAAACTTTAGCAAGATCGTTTAGCGATAAATATTCCTTGCATACTATTTTTTAGAGGCAATTTGTTATCGTAAAAATACACCGAAAATTTTTATTCGTGTTGCATGAATTCAAATGTGTTGCTTTATGATCCTTTATATAGGCATGAACAAACTAACATATGTAACGTCTACTTATGCTGAGCGAAAAATGGATCAAATGGACTAAAAAGTATATATTTTCTTTGCTCAAGAATTATCTTAAATAATTTTTTTAATCAATTTCTTGGTTGAAGAAAATTAATACATATATTTATATTAACTTGCATAAATAATCTAGTGTATTTATGGGTAATTTTAGATACATTCCAATCCGTTCAATGTTGTGTAGTGACATTGTTACCCTTTTTCTACTTATTTCCTCTTATAGACTTGTAGTTTAATATCAACGAAAGTACAGTAACTCTAATTACTTATGAATTAATATTTATGCAACTCCTGCTCTCAGGCACTACGATTTCCACTTGGTCTCTTGTGACACAGCGCAACCTGTCGGTTCATTCTGGAACCGACCCATGCCATAATCTGTTACTTATCTGACATATCGTAAATAGTTATTGTTGATCTCTCATTACTCTCAAATTGAATATTTTGAACATTATCCGGGTCAAAAATAAAACTTGATTTAGACTTGGTTTACCAAGTCGTAATTTGGAGCCATTTTTCACAAGACCAACTCGACTTTTTTTTACGGAGATATTTTAATTACTCTCTTAAAATGAACCAGTGAAATTCCACTGATTCAACCAGTGAAGTTAACTGGTTTAACCAGTGACTAAAAGTTCACTGGTTGAACCAGTGAATTTCACTGGTTGAATCAGTGAACGTCGCGCTCACTGGTTTCAACCAGTGAACTAAAAATATGTAAGCGCGCGGATACAGCAGCATTCTGTACATGAGTATATTTAAGTGTTTTATTATGTCAATAAATAAGTAATATTTATTGATTGTCTTCATGTAATATTTTAACTAACTTTTATATGACAATAATAATTATATGACACAATTTTTACAGAATTTAAAAATAAATAACTTTGGAGTAATTTAAATAGCTCGGAGCCAACCTCAAAAATGAATGACATAATTTTAAAATTGAACAATATAAAAAGCCCATTGAAAATGGAAACAAATTAAATATTTATAAATCTTAATAAATATTATTTATTTTATTACTAAATAATTTTTAATTAAATATAATTGTTATTAAGACTCTTTTTGTTTGTCTTCACTTTGTTTATAAATAAACGTTTATAATAAAATAAAATTAATCTAACCTATTGTGTTTATATTTATGTAGTACACCGGCGTATCACTGGGTTAACCAGTGAATTTCACTGGTTGAACCAGTGAGCCAAGCGATCATCTTATTCCACTGGTTGAATCAGTGAATTTCACTGGAAAATCAGTGAAATTTCACTGGTTCATTTTAAGAGAGATACAAACTCATGTAATTTAACGCATACTTTTGGCTCGCGCGTGAAACTTCAGATTTGTTTTCAAAAACACATGTCACAAACTTCTGGCTGAGTGATGTTTCAAATAGATAACTCAATTACAAACTCATACAGAAAGAGAAAATTCATTTGCCTATGAGCCTAATGAGCCTGATATCAATAACTTCCTTATTTTTTCAAATTTTTAAGAAAAAAAAAAGTTTTAATTAAAAGGAAAAATTCTGATCACGATAATAAAAGAATGTTTATTTATATATTAGCGTTTGAGGTGTGCACTTTCAGTTCAAAAATTTTTTTCATTTTGAAACACAAGTAGTAGTTGATTGCTTTATATATTTAATTTTGTTTGCATCCAACAACTGTCTCTTGTGTCAGAGATATAGTTTTATCTGAGGATTTTCGAGTGTTCTTGGCAGTTGGCGCGTATACAAAGAAGGATGAACAACTCGGTAGCACCCGTGGTGATATCATCGGCCTAGATCGTACTCCGCTCTATATTATACTATAGTGCCATGTACTATATTGCATAAGTATACTATAGTGTAAAAGAGAACGCATGGTTAGGAAAGCGGATAAAAGAGTGGATGTGCTTACAACTACCTTCTCAATTGAAATGGTACACGTACTAGAGTTTTACCATAGCTCGGGTCTGTATCACAACGACAAACACATAAATTTTAAACTTCATTCTTCAGGTCCACGAACAAAATAAATAGGACAGGCGCCATCGAGACTCGCAAACATTTTTTGTTTTTTTTTCTTTTTTTTTTTTTTAATAATTTGCACCGAAGAGATTCTGAATATAAAAACAAAAAAATAAATAAATAACCCCAGCTTCCTTTTATTTTTGCAATTAAAAATGTAGTAAGTAACTAGTAGTAAAAGCTATCTATGGTCAAACGTGTCCTGCACTGATTTCATTAAAATAGTAAAATACAACATATGTTATATTTTATATTTATATATGTAAATTATAACATACATGAAAATTTTTCAATGCCAAGTTGGTCAAAAGCAATATGTATTAAATTCAACAATATGTACCCGAGTCGAAATTTAAAACGTATCTTACGTCTCAGACGTTGTAAGCGTGATTATAACGTTTCAGCTCAAAAACGTAATAAGTGCAATTTTGAGCGCTCAAGTATGGAATAAGCGGAAAGTTACAGGGATGGCCTTTAGGGTCAACCGTTTTCCTAATTTTTTTTTTCGAGTGGTCCATTATGCCCCATATATCACATATTGGCCCGAAATATCATAAAAACATCATAGAGATCATAACTTGACGGAAAATGGAAAAAAAAATTTAACCTGATACCCAGTACGTGACCTTTTTAATTTTCATTGGAATTAAAAAATTATTGAAAAGTTTTAAACACGCTCTTAACGCCTGAGACGTCTTAAACGCGCTTTCAACGCCTGAGACGCTTGAGATATGTTTTAAATTTCGACTCGGGTATAGAATAACATATATGTATTTTTTCGAAACTGATTGTCTCTTCGAAAATAGTGTACATCTACTTCTTAGTAAATGACTTGCTTAAGGTGTTAGTAACTGTTTAAGTATTTGAAAAATCTATTTCATGATCACATTAACTTATCTTTAAACATCTACACTGAAAACGAAGTTTTTTTCCTCCCGGTAAATGTTTTATTCTGGTAGCAATACTGGTATTCTTGTGGTAAGAATACCAAAGTTTATTTCACAGAGCAATACGTATACTGACTGTAGCAAAACCCGGTATTGCTGTGGGCACAATACCACAATTAAAATAAAAAGAACTTAACCTTACTTTATTGACATGCATGGATGTATGTAAATAGGATAATTTTTTATTATAATAGACGTACTGTCAACAATTGAGACGAAAAACGAATAAATACTAATCGATAATTCAATAATTATAAAAAAAAATATTGCACGCATTATTTTAATATTTGTTGTCACTTGCACTCTTATTTCTTCTTCTTCTATCTCATGATAATATGAGGTAAAAATGCGGGAAACAAAAATTGCTATAGGATAAGTATGTAAGCGCTGGAGACCACTGCATTTGCTATAGTAAAATAGTATAAAGTTTTAGTCCCACAAAAAAACTTGGTATTGCTGTGGGAATTATACCAGGTTTCTTACAGTAAGAATACGTTTACTTACTATAGGAAAACTGGATCGATAATATTTTGGATTCCGGGAAGAAAAATACTTTTTTTTCAGTGTCATAAACTGTTGTATGTTGAAAAGCTAGATACTGTGCAGTGATATCTCGTATTGGTTCCAATCGGAATTTTCAATCAGAGATCACTCTCGATTTGAATAGAATACCATATAATAGTTCCATTTATTAAGTTCATGATATTTATACATCAACACCCCTTATACAGGTGATATATAATTATACCGACAAGTTCAAATATAACTGCTGTTGGCATTACTGAAAGTGACAGTTAACTTATACCTCAGTAAGTTTAACTGGCGTTTATGAATCTGGCCTTTAACCAAACTGAAATTTAAGACAATTAGTGCATGCCAAAATTGTTATTTGTAAACGTATAACATTTATTTTCAGCATTTGTCACAAAAAATATCAAATTTATATAAAATCGATATGAAACGCTTCTGTGCATATATAACTGTTCTAACTGTTTATAATTATCTGTGAAAAATGTATAAATGACTATTAAAGCTTGAGAATAATTATGCATATGACTTTAATAAGATATGATATTTGTAGTTAATTAATTATTTTTATTGCAATCTTGTCAGTATAACTTCCGTTTTGCACAGCTCAATTACGAAGCAATAAGATATGTTCTGCAAACGTTTACTTGATCTCGACTGATTCACTCACGCAAAAGTCATATTTACACTTATCGAAATAATCTCAATTAAAACAAAATTCGTACCGTTTGAAAAATAATTTTATATTAAGGAACACAATGAGCAATTTTAAGTCGCTCTTTTTAAAAATTATTAAAAAAAGAAAATGTAAAAAAAATCTGTGATGTCCGTCAGTATGTACGGGTGATGATAACTTAGATGATAAACACGATGACTTAAAAAATACATAACCAGTTAATCTATTTTTTGCACACCTCAAGCGCGAAAGCTTTAAAATAAGTCTACAAAATGATTGGCAATGAAAAAGAAAATATCCATCCTTTTGGTTTTAAGTAGCTTCTTGAAGTCGAAAGGGCGTACGAAATTATAAGTCGTTTTGAAATTAGTAACGCGATATATATATATATATAGTCTTTTGCTGTCTTTTCTTATCTCTTTTCCCTACTTGTTAGCAATCACGGGAAGAGAGAAGAACACGTCGGGTGTATTAATGTGTGAGATAGCAGACAGATGGCAGTCTGACAGCTATATCGAACGAACCTCAAAGGGCAATGAATTATATTAACCTGTGAAAAATAATTCATTTTCTCGCGGTGAAATTCAAACCTAAGCCTGGCCAGTACTTGAGTATGAGGACAAGAGTGTTGCCCACTCGGCCACAAGTACTAGTTTCATGATGATATCTATTCTCTATGAAGTGCAAGATATTATTTAAATTAAATCTATCTATATATATATATATGTTTTTTGAAATAGTTTACATGATTTACACGGGCTAGAAATAGTACCAACTTCTCTGAGATGCAATTTGATTTATTGAGCTTCAGCAATTCTGAATCACCAAGTAAGCAGCTATCAATATATATCTATCTACATATATACACATATAAGTAAAGGGGTTTTTATATAAATTCTCAGTTTTCTCCACAACAACTCACCACCTTATATTCGCGGTTGTGATGATAGATAGCTTTTGGTCTACTATCAATCATAAAAGAGTTTTGTGGCGGTGGCTATGCATGGGTGGGGATAGGTGGCGAAAATGTGTAACGTTACAGAATCTTTACTGTGTATATTCCATGTTTTGGCTCAAAAATTTCAAAATTTTCTCAAAAGTTTCTGAATGCCCTGCAACGCCTATTTAGTAGCTTTATACCCCCCATAGCTTTAAACCAAGCATTTTTTAATTATGAGTCTTCAATCTAGTGCTGTAATGAAAAAAAAACATTTGTCATAAACTAAACTGAAAATTAAATTAAAAAACATCTGTTTCTAAAAAAAGAAACTAAACCACATTCCGTTGCGTCACACATTTTCACCGCCCATTCCAACCCACGATCAATCTAAGATAATTTATCTTCACCCAGGCACCTCCGGGAATCGCAGCTAGTATTAACGATTTATAAGACTATGATATTGAAATTTCATTATATAACTTATTATATTTTTTTAAATATATATCTTGCGTAATAATTTTATCAGATTTTTCTTTTTGTAGATTTTTTTCATCTTCAAGCTTTATAGAGTCTCCAGTATTCAGATCGTCGCACAATTTTCCCAAGTACGCTACAAGCCTCCATTTGTTCAATACTTTTGCATCATATTATTTTCTATCCTTTCATTTTAGAAGAAGTACTTGAGGTGAGTAATACGGCAAGATTTCAAGTCCCAGATGGATACGATGTTTCACACAACTCTGGTATTATATAACTTCTGGATTGCAGACAAGTCAGTTACAAATGCTTACATATCTATATATTGTCGGAGATTATTAAATTAAATTATTTTTCTTGGGTAAAATCAAGTAAAAATAAAATGTATAGCTGTTTTGTAATCAATGTTATAGAAGCATATAAATACATCTATTTAATTGCAGTAAATTTTTTTTTTCATGGAATAAATTTTGTTTGTTCTATTTAAATTTGCTATCTAAAAATGAATTAGTAAAAATAACGTGACATTCACTATTTGACAGTAAATACTCACTTATTGCCAGTGAAAAGTATATCACTATTTGAATTAGTGACATACTTTTCATTAGAAAACAGTAAATAGTCGCCCCTGATTAAACAACTAAATTCGATCGAATTAAACAGAATTAAATTTTTAATTCTATTCAATTCAGATAAATTCTGTTAATTCGGTACCTAACTTAAAAATAAATTCTGTCTAATTCGGCAGGAAAACCAGAATTTTTCGAATTTAAACGAATTTAAATAATTCTATTCGGTTTAATTCTGATTACTTCGAAAATAATTCTCCAATTTCTGGTTCTGAATCCGAATTAAACTGAATTAAAACGAATTTGAAATTTTTAAATCGGTTTTATTCTGTTAAATTAAAATTCAAATTTACAATTCAGTTGAATTCTGTTTTGCAGAATTCGACAGAATATAACAGAATTAAAATTTTTAATTCGGTCGAATTCAGTTGTTTAATCAGAGACTATTTTCACTATTTCAAATTTAAGAGAGTAAACTGTTCTTTATTCCCCGTAAAATTGTATAGATCTAATTTGTTCCAATTATGGACTACACTGTAAGAAATTTTGAGTTCACGATGTGGTGTGAATGGTTTGGTGTTATAATTTTCAATACTGGTGGTGTGAAAATTACAATACTTATGGTATCAAACTTTAGACCGTGTGAATTAGAACAATCACACTATCAATGGTGTAAATGTATAAGTTATTTATTTAAAACTCTCGGTTACTTCGAAACTAGGTATTCAATTTTTATTTTAAAATAACCCGAGTCAAAAAATAAATTATAGTTTAGTCCTCAAAAGTCTCAATTCCTTTGATGTTTTATTTACGGCCCAGAAAGTAACTCTACTTTAGTACTCAAAATCCTCAACGAATGAAAAGTTATACTTAGGACTTTTAAAAATTTTAGATAGAAAAGGGAGGGGAGAGAATACGTCGAATGAGACTTTTGAGGTTCAATTGAGCCTCTAATCCAGATCATGTTATTCCAGTGTAGTCCTCAAAGTGGTAAAATAGGTCGTAATTACTATTTTGAGGACTAAACTAGGTTAACTTTCTATATTGTTGTCAATCTTTAAATTCTAACTTGACCCTCAAAAACCTCATTGAGAATTTAGAGACTTAAATCCGAATTCGTTGTTTGACTCGGGAATCTACATCAATAGTAATAATGAAATTGGCAAGGAGCGCGACGAAAACGACATCTGATGGCTACAAAAAATCATGCTCGAGAATTATAAAAGATATATAAAATCAGTGTAAAAAATAAAAATTCGTTATAAAATCAAAATATAAAAATTTATAATGATATAAATAAAAAAGAGTAATTGTATTTTTGATAGAGAAAATTAAATTGAATATATTTCGATAAAAAAATTAAGTATAAAAAATTTTAATAAATAATAAACACTATTATTTTAGAATAGAATAAGGTTAACCGATAAAATCAAAACAAATAATATATGACAACTACAATGATAATGGTTTAAAAAATAGTAGAATAGTCAATTGAGTTTTTTAACAAAATTGAAGAAAATAATTCTATTTTGATTCATGATAATTTGCTTGTAAATCGTAACTAAAAAAACATAATGTTTTTTTAACCTTCCGTTACACGCGCTTTCTCTAGTGTCTCACTCATATTCACGCCACCTCTATTAGCTTAAGTAGTGTTGTACAGGGAATCACCGTATAGCGCGAGTAACGAAGGGTTAAAAAATAATTTTTAAGCAATGATAAAAATCATTATCCAAACCGGATTTGAATCAATAAATTATAAAATATTGTTTTAACCTCAAACGATGAGCAAAGGCAAACATTAACGACACAATAACTATTATGAACTATTTTTAAACTTAATTTTCACGTGTTTATATTCAAAGAGAGCATGATTTAACGAAATTGTATCCACAGTGAGCGCTGCGATCGTTTCAGTTGTCCCCACCATATACTATGCTCCCTGCCAATACCAATGCTGCAACCTATATACTATTTGATAAATTTTAACTAAATATTGTATGAACGGACAATATTTGAGGTAATAACACCGAACGGTGTGAAAGAAAACACTCATACCGTGTTAAAAGTACTCCGCTTGATATTTCACACCAATAAAAATTCACACCGTCAATTTCCACCCAGCGTATGTATGTTTATATGTGAGAATATGTTTACATTCACACATTAATATTGTATACTTTTAAAACGAATAAAACGATTTTCGTGGGTCTTGAAATAGTTGAAAGCATCCATCACAACCAATATTTGGTAATAAATCGAAACCATTTAGATTAGAAGATTTAGAGTAATTTTAGAAATTTTAATGAGAACTATTTTCTTTCGAGATTTATTTAGATAACTATTGGAAATTACTTCACCGATGAATCTCTAATTAACTCGGCTCGAATGCTTAATAAATCCTTTCAATTGTCGTTAGAGCCAGATGAATTGATTATTTTGTTTGAAAGGTATCTGTGATGATAAACTCGAAAATTAATTTATGAGCTGACCTTTTTTTCCTTTTTCCTAATAATAGTTCTTCGATTTTTTTACGCTTCCAAAATAGAACAGAACTAGTTTCTGCACTAGACAGTAATCCTTACTAAGTACAATGGGTTAGCAAGAAAATACGATTGCGGTATCTTCGGTTTCTGTTCATGTCCAATGTTACTTTCGTTATCCTAAAGGATATTTTTCGGCTAACCTAACCACTCAATGACGATTACTGTCCAGCACTGTAACCAGTACTGTTTTTTTTATCTCCGTTTACTGATTCAATGAATCTAAAAGTATTATCAGCTATATATTTTAACAAAATTTTTCAACTACCACAGTAAGAGGTATGTATTTTTCAGGTACATACGTAAAATTTAGGTCTATAGGACCCCTGTAATATTAATTTGTTGTATAGTGTATAAAATGCTACATCTTAATCATGACCCTATTCTGCGAGAAAATTTCCGTATACTTTTATCTGTTCGTTGTCGTGCGGCGAGACAAAATGATGTTTTTTATCAACCATCCTGTAGAACAGTATCATATGAGAAATCAATTCTATTATCAGCTATTAGATTATGGAATCAATTGCCATCGGAAATAGTAGCTATGAATAATTATACTGAGTTTAGAATAGCCTGTTATACTAGATTTTTTGAAAGAACTACAGATTTATAATAATTAAAATATGCGAGATGTATTTTATGCATATGTTTCGATCTCTTTTTTATATATTTTTCATATACCTTTCTTATTGAGTCAATGAACATTAATAGTAATTGTAACTTTAAAATTTACGTTATAAGTGTTATTTAGTATTATTAAAATGATTATTAATATTATACTATACTATAATTCAATTTAATGTATATTTTATGTATTATGGCCCTTAGGGAGCTGAGCTTCAGGGTCAAATAAAAATTTATTAAATAAAATAAATAAACAAATAATAGGTGACCCATCGGCCTGTTGAAAACAAGCGTTGAAATTTAAAACGTGGAATGATTTTTTCTGTCGAATAACAAGCTCTCGATGGATAGTCACTATTTCTCCAGCTATAAGTATACCACGAAATCAACCAGTAGTATACTTATAGCTGGTTTTCAGTGCATATTCACTAGTTCACAGTGGATTTCATTAGTTCATTTCTAGTACCTTCCTCTGTGACGTGTATGCCATTTTTGATCGGAATTGTAACTGAAGGTTTAAAATTTTGCCTCTGTTTGTGGAAAGAATGGCGCATGCACTCGTTTTTATAATTTGTTTTCTTATAAGAAAAAATTCGACTTTCTTCCTGCAAACAGGACAAGAATTTAAACTTCCAGAACCGTGTGTTTGCTACGTTTGATTACGGCTTGGGTATACAATTACATACGCAGGTTTGAATGTCCTTATTTTGTCCCTTAATGTGTAAAATATAATATATAATATTTAAGCATCAACAGTTAAACCTGCAAGTTCTGTGAAAAAGTTTTGAACTTGAATAATGCTTCTAAGTTTCTTGTCGACAATTGCGGAAAATTTCGAGACTTGCTCGCAGGGTTAATTGTTTTTCATATTTTTTTGGTTATTCTCTTTTTCAAAGCACTTACGAAGCAAGTTTTGAAGTAGAATCAACATCATCTATGTACAATAGACACATACCCAAACAACGGACGAAATTCTGGCCGTCTGCACGCGAGTGCATTTGCTTTGCAACGCAATCTGCTATTGCACTCAACGAATAAAGTCCAAGTTAATGGCACTATACAATACCCATTGTATATATTCTATTCTCATTCTCTCTCTTCTCTCCCTCTCTAAAATTCTTTTCCATACATGAATGAATGTACAATACTAGTTTAACAAATACACTGTTCTACTCAATGATCGAACTTTTCATCTATTCTGTACACGTTTTTTCGTTTGATTATCATATTTTTTCCAGGCGAGTATATTTTGAAATTTTTTGTTTATTTGTTCATTTTTCTTTATTATAATTATTCATTACTTAATTTATTAAACAAACATTTAAAGCGTATCGGAAAAAATTTTATTGCTCACCTGTTCCACCCAAAGATTAGTAGTCATGATTTGATTTTTTAAGTTCTGTAACAAAAAAATTAAAAATAATATTATTTTCGACTGTTCATTAATCAAATTTTTTTTTGTATTGCATCAAAAATCGATGAATTGTATAATTAAAATATTTTTCATAAAGAAATATTCAAAAGTATAACTAAGTAAGTATGAAAAAAAAAAAAAGAAAATGTGAAAAAAGGTTGACTCTGTGGACCATCCCCAAAACTTCATACTTTTTTCGAGTTCTTTGAGCTCAAAATCATTATTGTTTGTAAATTTTTGAGCTCTTTGAGCTTAAAAAATGATTAGACTAAAAGAAAATAGATATCTCTGGAAAAAGTGGATTTTTCTTCAAAATCTTATCAACTATAAGTTCTGATGATCACTTTTGATTGGCATACAAATTTTTCAAATGGGTTGATTAGTTCCAAAAATATCAGACGATACACGGAAAAAAATAGACACTGTAACAGGACGCAGTCCTGTGGGAGCAACTATTTTTTTTCCGTGAAGAAATGAATTTACACACACACACGCACACACACATACACCCCGTGTAAAAAATTTTTTATTCATAATGAATTTAGATCTAAATTTCATCACGAAATTCAGATCGTGACACAAATATGACTTTCATCATAAATTTGTATCAACAATTTCAATCACGACAAAATTATGACTCAGTCAAATTTTTACCCAAGTGATCCGAAGTTCATTCACTAAATTAATTTTACAATCGAAACTGATTTACGATAATCGAGTACTTGATAGAAGAAATTTATTGGTAATTTCTGAGTCGATAAATTTGACAAAAGGTTTAATTCAGTCAAGTTTCTATCGAAGTCATCCCAAGTCCAATTCAAAGACATAATAATAAATTTTTAGAAGTGATACGGATTTACTAGACGAAAAATTGTGGGAGCAAATTCATGATGAAAGTCATATTTGTCTCACGATCTGAGTTTCGTTATGAAATTCAGATCTAAACTCATTAGGAACAAAAATTTTTTTTACACGGGACGTCCACGTGAAAATAGTTAGAATAGCTTCCTAGGATCTTAAGACAACATCTGATGAAAATTCGATTTTTAAAAATCGGACCGAAACCAATAATGTCCTTTTTTTTACGTTTTTAATTTTCATAGCGGGAAGTTAAAAAAATGTCAATGAAATAAATTTTGCAATTAAGAGTTAAAGTATTTAGCTAACATTTGAGAGCATTCATATCCTGAATTTGACGAGCTGAGCAATTTTCGAGACTCATCATTGTTAATTTGAAACGGCAGTAACGCAACACAAGTTTTAACGAGTTTGATAGTTCTTTCCGGAAGAGGCCGGTACCACCACCGGGTTGAAAGCACCTGATGCACGGCATCCGAGACTAAAATTGTGCTACCCGTGGAATAAAGCATGGAAGAATGTAGAATGTACACAAGTAGATAGAAGAAGATAACGAGAATGTAAATAAAAATAGAAGAGTAGATTTCTGATTGAGATTATGTACACAATGTGTTATTTGTTTTTTAATACACTTGTTATCTTCATTTGCGTAACGTACATTTTCATATTTAGATATGACTATTTAAATTTTGGATTAATAAAAATCAATAGCATTACTTACTCAAATACTAATTATTTTTTTAATATGAAATATAAAATAAAAGTTATTCAAATAATTATAAACTTCGTTTTTTCTAGACATTTCAATTTTAATGAAAAAAGTTTCAAGTGATAACCAATTCTACGTATTATTCTCTATACTTGAAATAAAAAAACCGAATATCGCAGATAATATTGATAAACTTTATAACGGGCAAAGTGTACAATGCAAGTTCAATTAAAATTTCTGATTAATTTCAAACACTACTTTAGTACGAAGCGGTTGTTAAGTTTACAATCCCTATGGATAATTATGAATTTCTATAAGGACATCAAAATCATAATAAAAACAATGAAAATAAGTTATTCGAAAAAGTTTATGAATTTTTTTTTTCTACGAAGTGAATGCTGCATTGGACGTCAAAAATAACAATTATTCTTACTTATATTTTTATTTTTAAAATATAATATTCTAAACGAACTTGACTAGAAGCTGTATTATTTATGAAAAATTTTTAACTCCCCGCTAAGAAAATTAAAAATTTTCAAAAATTCGGGAAGTTATTGGTTTCGGTCCGATTTTCAAAAACCGAATTTCTATCAGGTTTTGACGTTTTGAGGTTTTAGGAAGCTATCCTGACTAATTTCACGATGATGTCCGAGTGTATGTATGTGTGTACGTACGTACGTATGTATGTATGTATGTAAATATCCATAACTCTTGAACGGATGAACCGATTTTGATCTTTAAGGTGGCATTCGACACGGCTTGTTAATATCTTGAAGCTGTAAAAACTTGAGTTTAATCGGTAGTGTGCGTTTGGAGATATTTCAAAAATAAAATTTTTTCAAAAATGTTTTATTTGGATAACTTTTTATTTACTCGATGGATTGATTCCAAAATCTAATCAGCTCTAAAACTTTATAAGCCGCGTCGAATATCACCTCAACCATCAAAATCGGTACATTCGTTCAAGAGAAACCGTTGACGAAAGAATTCAAAAAAAATTTTTTTTTTGGTTTTTTCGAAATTTCTCAAAAACGACTGGATAAATCAATTCCAAAATTCGATCAGCTTCAGAACTTGATAAAACACGTCGATTGCCACCACAACCGTCTTAATCGGTCAATTCGTTTACGAGATATCGTTGGAGATAAAATGGTGAAAAATTTTTTTTTTCGAAAACAACAGCATACAAAAGTATTTTCGAGCTCGAAAATGTATTCACAATAATGTTTCCAAGGTTCTTGAGCTCGAAAACAGCGGCAAGTTTTAGGGCTGGCCCACAGGGTCAACTGATAGACCGATTTTTTTTTCAACGGCATACTCAGCACATTGTTTTTTGTATTTGAAGAAATCTCCATAAAAATTTGAATAGATATACTGAAATATCATAAAATACACAGTATTGGATAAAAAGGCAACGTCATGACGTACGGATAATACTTTTGAAAATAAACGAAGATGATGATTCGCAGCGGAAGTGAAATTAAAGTATGATCTGAGTAAGTTTGCTATAGTGTTCATGTATGAGATCGATGAATGATGAATTTTAGCTGGGCAACTACTGATCCGTACTATTTGTGGTTAGTTTAATGGTAAAACGTCAACGATAAGCGTTAGTTCTCGACGTTTATCCCTTCAGGCTGGTTGTAGTTAAGTGTAATCGTTGAACAAGAGAATAGCCATTGGTTAGTCGATAATAACGGTTGAGTTGAAATGGTAGCTTCGGAAATTATCACTGGCAACACATGCTGGTTATTTTCTTCAGCGTTATACATATATAAATTTTAATACATCAGCGATTTCATTCACAGAAACCAATATATACATAAATCAATGTAGAAATATCGTGAGAATTAAATTATCTCAATTGCTCATTTGATAAATTGGCTTAAATATCCGCGAGATTAATTGTGCTAAATGAATGAGAATTTTAGTTGAATACAATACATCAGATAAAATAAACAAATAAATTGTTTAATGAATGCTAATTTAATACTTAATTATATCAATTAGTTAAACATCAAATCAATATCGATGATAATCAATTTTTTAATACATTAGTTGAATGTTATTCATAGGAAAGATCCGAGCAAAAAGGAATATCCAAAAATTAGTGTTACGTTTAAATAAATTCATTATTCGAATTTATTTGTGTTAATAATCACGCTGCTGCCATTACTCGGTAGTAAGCAAAAATAAAACAGTAGGATTTGATTTATTTAACATACACGGAGAAAAAAATATTGTTCTGAGAAGTATACTGTATAGTTACAGTAACAATACGAAAAAGTTATTTACTAGATTGTTACTGCAACGATCTACTGTATCGTTCTGACAACAATACGGTAGATAGCTCTGAGACCTGTACCGTATCGTTCTGACAGCTAAACCGTATCGTTCTGAGCCCTATCTGACGTCACGTGCGTGGCAAATGATATGAGATGTTTAAAAATCTTTATCATTAACAAATTAATGATAAATAAACAATTTTGATAAAATAAAATAATTTATTTATTAAGCGTCTGCTAGCAACAATTATACCCGATACACAAAATAGACGCGAAAATGGATGCTCAAATAGGTTAGGTGGTACCGTGTGAGGTGGCGACTACGGAAAGTCGTATAGGGCTCACAGCTATCTAATAGGTAGTTACAGGAACGATACGGTATTGTTACCATAAGTATACATATTGTTGTGGTAACGATCTACGAGTTGCTATACTTTAGATCGTTCGAGGAACAATATTTTTTTCTCCGTGCAGGGTTACATCAGTGAGCACGTCTGCTCTTCAGATTGGTTCATCTAACACTAAAAATCAAAACTATTCTTAATACTATTGGGCATGTTTGCCCCTTCTCACCCTCATAGTCATACTTCATACCTCGTACTGTCTTTTCTCCTTCATTCGTGTTCCAACCTTTCCGTGTATACTCTTACCACCTTATTTATTTGTACGGAAAGATTGGAACCCGACTGATTACTGTTCTGCACCCGACTTAGTACGGTCCTGGAAGAAAGTGCTCGGTTGTGGTGCAGCCACACTGATTGCTGTGCGGAACTTGACTGAGTGATATGCGCACATGACTCAGTCAGGTCCCGCACAGCAATCAGTGCAGCGCTGCACCACAATCGGGCACTTTCTTCCAGGGCCGTACTGAGTCGGGTGCAGAACAGTAACCAGTAGGGTTCCAATCTTTCCGTGTGGAGTGAATGACAATCGCTCAGTGCTTAGTATGTATTTTCATGCTGAAAACTATAACAACTGATTTTTCATGCAACGTACTATAGTTTGGTGAATTATCGAGAGAAAGGCCTATTTTTACTCGCGCCACACGACGCTCGAATATTGAACTTTAAAGGCAGGAGTTATAAAAATATCTTTTCCACATGTATAGCCGTATATTATAACCAGTTAACTGTTGGTAAAAATATATATATGCATATATAATATCATTTATTTATACTACGAAATCCATAAATTTCGTTGATGGCAGTAAGGTTTAGTCAGCAATAAAACGAATTTCCATATAAACGCCTATATATTTATATTCATATATATTCACATAATATTGAAACGAAAAAAATTACTGAAAAGAATAGTTTAAATAATAAAAATTAATTCACTTTTGTACCAATACTAAAAAATATAATGTAAATTTAAAAATCACTGTATAACTTATAGTATAATTTATATCACTTACAATAAAAAAACAACTACAAGACAATTTAATATCACTTTTGTAGGGATTGTAATAGGCCAAAAACCCTGAAAAGGCTGGAGTGGAGCATTGCTGAGAACGAAAGATAAGTCACGTTATTTATTGCTTGAAAAAATAAAAGAATTCATTCTGTGGTTTTTATTCTCCAACTGTAAAGCTATTTTGCTAAAGATTAAGCTCAACTGAAAACTCCGTACAAAAGGAAAAAAAATATTACATATGAAAAAAAACGTCTTTAATAAAAGAATATAAGTATTTTAGTATACAGCGACAAAGGTAATAAAATTTTTAAACTATTTTAGCATAGTTTGTAATTAAACACATATTTTAGCTAAACATTAATTAGAAAAATACCTGGCGCTTTTTAATATTTTATATAATACATGCTCAAAATAAACGTCTTTAGATGCCTAACCTCGGCCTCATAAACTTTTTCATTAAACACTCATCACTTCTGATTGGTCAAATGCAGTGTTTGAATTTTCTTAAAGCATTTGTGCACCCCTTCTACCGCAAAATTCGACGAAAATAGGCGGGATATATTCGTACTCTATAATCCAAGTTATCAAAATGTTCAAGATAGATTACCGGGATGAACTTACTTTTACCTAATGCTGCATCACTAGAAAAAAAAATTCTCTAGATTGCACATGCGCATTAAATTGATCGGCTAACGATTGTGGATCGTCATCAACTGATGGATTTGTGTCACCTTAAATTTATAACCTGAACTCTAATTTTATCAAAAAGTGATTGAAGATAAAAATAAATACTACATTTTAATAAAATCGAATCAAAGGAGGATATTAATTAACCTAAAATTTTAAGACTTGTTAATTTTATATTAAAAAAAAAAACTTGTTCAAGTTTTTATATTAAATAACACATGAATTAGACTTTTTATTTGTTTAGTTTTCATGTTTATTGATTAATAAAACAATAATATAAAAAAATTATTTTAATTTCTATTAAATAAATAAGTATTCAATTTCATTTTAAATAATTAAATAAACAAACACTTGATTAATTTTTACAACGACGTTTTAATTTTGAGCATTCATTATATAAAATATCGTAGACAACTAGTGAGGTACTATAATAGACTTGAGGTGAAACTATTGAAGCTGATAAAAGATTCACATGAATCAGGCGGTTGATTCTCGAATTAAAATAAAAGATTAAATACAGAATAAAACAAAATTTAAATAAATAGAAGATGAAGAGAATGCAAAATAAAGGCAAAAAGTAAATTTTTATTTTAGTAAAAGACTATAGGATGATGCACCCCATTAGTTGTCGTTAGCTGGTCTTCTATTAGTACTCGACCTCGTTTCCCACCCGGATACATGAACGATTTACAGTGAAATATTGAATTTGTCCTTCGTTCTTACTCTGTTAACCTTTTACTTGTTCAACATCCTGGATTAACTTTCTTTTTTTTTAGCTACCGTTCAATACTACCTATAGATCCGACTGTTATTTCTACATTTATGATATGATATGTAGATGATATATATATATAAACATCAAATCCATTAATGATATAATAATTCGATTTACTTTAATTTCGTACACTCAATCGTCATTTACATGCAATCATAGGATCCATTATTACTACAACAATATAGATTAATTTATGTGCTGTTGATACTAGAGTTTATAGATTGAGTGTGTGTATGGATACAGAAATATATGAGTTTGTATGTGAATGCATGCATGTGTAAGTAGTTGAATAGTAACATTCACATTTTGAGATAAAGTTAGGGGACAGTATGGAATCGAGCGGTTCATAGAGAGCGACGAGCCACCAGGGGATGCATAATCAAATGATGCCTTTTACACTTGCAGATGAAGCGTGTGCCGCGCACTCTGCCCTGATACCTGTGAGGTCTGAGCCAACCATCGCCGTATGAATTATTCAGGAATTCATTCCTCTTGCTTTTACTCTCCACTTCCCTTTAACACATACCCTACGACCAGGTATACTATTCTGATCATTTTCAATGTACGCATATTCACGTATTTCATTTCGATAAACTGGATTTACACACGAGCATCGAATTCATCTGCGTTTTTATTTATTTTTTTAGAAATCAATACAGGAATTATTTTAATTTTTATTTGGTACGCTCGAAAGTATACTATAAAAAATAAAAATACATTGATATTCGTGTTCACTGATATAATTTAATCAATCTATTTAAATGAATAAATAAATAAATAATAATTTATGAAATTTATGTTTTAAATGAATATTAATTTGTTGTTATTATCAGGGGGTTGCAGTGTACAGCCTCTAGTGATAATTTTTACACTTTTGACTTTAACTAATTTCTCCTATAATCTACCTTTTTACGGAGCAGGAGACAGGAAACTTGTTTTTCGATTAAAAGCTACCTTTTTATTTCCTTTATTTCTTTTCTAACGTCCCGAGTCGAAATTTAAATAGTAGATTGAACGTACTAGACGTTGAAAACGTAAATTCAACCTTTGAAGACGTACATAGTCGTAAAAACGTATTTTAGACGTAGTTGACGTACGAAAACGTAACTAAGATATGCGTAATCGTAGATACTTTTCAAAACTTGCAATTGAAAAAATTAAACTATATTGGAAACATTTCATTGCCAATAAAACATGTCTAGCAGTCAGAAGACGAGAAGTAGAAATTTTCTCTTTTGGGTCTTACAGACTACCTAGTAGCTAGGAGACCAAAAATAAAAATTCTTAACAGCTGTGGCATATTTTTGGGTATCAGGCGTTTTGAGCACCTGACAAAATATCCCCGACAAAATATCTCCGACAAAATATCTCCGGACAAAATATCCCCATGAAAAGAAAGCAAAAATAGTGAAAAAAGCCAAAAAAACTGACACAAAACTGGGGATATTTTGTCCAAAGATATTTTGTCGGGGATATTTTGTCAGGTGCTCAAAACGCATGGAACCATATTTTAGGCCTTGTGAGACAGTACTCTACTGATGGCTAATTTCTTATGCTCTATTGGGTCTTACAGACTACTTAGAAGCTGGGAAACAAGAAATTACAATTTTCAGCAGCTTTTGAAAATTATTTTGGAGCCTTGCAAGAGATAACTCTAGACTCGATACTCTCTCAACTAACTCACGAGCCATCAGTAGATTTATCTCCTGCAAGGCCCAAAATATTTTAGCAAAAGCTGCTAACAAATTTTATTTCTCGTCTTTTGGCTGCTAGGCATGTTTTTTTGACAATGAAATGTTTCCCATATAGTCTGATTTTTTATTACAAGTTTCGAAAGGTTGTATCTACGATTATGCAAATCTTACTTACGTTTTCGTACTTCAACTACGTCCAAAATACGTTTTTACAGCTATTTACGTTTTCAACGTGTAATACGTGCAATATGCGATTTAAATTTCAACTCGGGAAATTTTTAAACTCCAAATGAATTGTAATGGAATCTCAGAACACATTCTTTGGACGAACATCTTTATAAAGTTTAAACACAAGCAAGATGAATCAACTCGTTTCGAAATGATGGCCATCTAAAAGTTTTATAGTTTAAAAAAACGTCAGCTTCCGTTGCTTTGTCTTGAAATAGATTTTCAATAGAGACAGCTTACTTTCATTTAAAAAATGTTGAAGCTCATAAAACAGGCTTTGACTTATGTTTTAAAGCTAGCTTTTACGATTGTTTTTTTTTCGCTTTTTTATTATACCTTCCATAATTTATAAAAGATTCCGATAAAATTTCATAGTTATTTTTTTAAAAATATCTTTGTTACCTAAAAATTAAACCAAAATTTAGTCGTTTCAAAGATATTCGTAATAAACCAATTTTTAACATTACTTCCTCCGACGATATCTCTCTAACTAATAAGCCAATTGAGATGGCTAAAGAAGCAATCGACACTTCTTATTGAGTTCTAGAGCTGATTAGATTTTGAAATTGATTGTTTGAATCGTTTCTGAGAAATTAAAAAAAACTAAATTTAACGAAAATCGATTTTTAGTTATCATTGAAATACAGCTTGAATGATAGCGATCGTTCGTTATAAAATAGTAAAAAATTCCGAGGGAAGTGATATCGGATGTAGGAAGTGGATTTAATCGAAGCTCGATTGAGTTTTATGTGAACCCAGTGAACACTGAACATTGAGGATAGATAAATGCCTAAGGCTTTCGGTAGTTCATATCGGCCATTACGCCATGCGCTTCCACAAGGAAAATCACCTCTGACACCCCTGGAAGGTTTGCTCACATTCAAATTCTCTTTATTCTCCTGCTACTGTCACTGACATCATCATCACCAATCGATTAATCGATATTGGTACGTTAAGGTTACATGATGAAAGTTTAAATTCTCTGAAAATTAATGCCTTCATTTTTTTTCCATTCTAAGCTCATGGCAGCCCTATATTTTTCATTCCCATCAGCAATCCTTAACGACTTAAGATGTTCAGTCTAAATTGTCGACTATCAGGTCAAAAATATATCACTGCAGTCGTCGACAATGAATTTTATAGAATGAGGTTATTCTTTTGCTCTCTATTTTTCTCATTTTAATCGCACTGATAAGAAGACTAATGTAATATGTTTAATCCTTAAGTAATATATATTCATTATCAATGTACGTTTTGAAAATAAAAAGAAAAAAAAAGTTATCAATTTTAACGTACTTCCGTGAAAAGCTTATTAATATTATTAAAATTTTGTTAGTTTTTTACAATTGAAAATATCTAATTTATGTAACCGCAATAATGAAAACAAGTCATTTTTTAAAAGTCCGCCATTATGTTATTTTTCGATAAAGTTTAATAATTCTAGTTCCGACCTGAATGGCATATTTATAATTAATTAGTCCAACGGGATCAAAGTCCACCTCCTTTTTACGGGAGGCCATTGCCTCACCCTTTCGGGCATACACGCGTTCCATAACACCCCTAACGAGCATAACTCCTATTAGCATACCTTGGGGTCAATGATCAGATCAAAGGTCTTCTTGCGTATGGGTGCCTCACCAACAATCACGAATCCTACCTCTCTTAAGCCAAACACTACTACCATCTCAGGAAATAAAGAAATTCTGGTCGAAGGGCATGCTAGGAAAATAGTTGATTCTTTTAACTTAAAATTATTCTTTTAACTGAAAATTATAATCATCATAAACTCACCAGAAAATAAAGCCGGTTCATCTGTCCAGCGTTCAGTGCGTTCATGCGAGACAGATTCAACCTGTGAATCTTACTTAAAATAGAATAGACCATCACTAAAATTGTAATACATCTGTGCGCAAAATTCAAATTAGTGAATTTGGAGTGAGTGTATGCAAGGCTATCAACCCTTGAGAGTAAGTCCAAAGTTATAATATTTTCGGTAAAATTTAAACGAACAATATATCACACCTTTCTAAAGAAAAGGACAGCAAATAAGAACCAAATATATAAAATTTTATATATTTGGTTCTTATTTGCTGTCCTTTTCTTTCAGTATCCAAGCCCATATTCACCGACCCACACATCCCTCTCGCTCAGAAATCCCGAACCTATCCTAACGCCACGCAGGTCATTGAACAGGACAGTGTATAGTAAATGGCACTTTTTAAAATTTATTCTACAAATTAAAAATAATTTAATTTTGAAAATAATAGACAATAGGGGAGGAGGGGGCAAAGTGGGCCCCTGGAAGCAAAGTAGGCCCCTCAAAATTTTCTACACGCCAATAAATTCGGACAGATAATAAGCTTATCGAAATTTCTTATATAATGAGGGCAAATATCACACGTGTAAAGAATAAAAAATATCAAATCCGAAATTTTTTGGAGGGCCCACTTTGCCCCTAATTTTCGATTTTTCAATTTTAATGGACGCGGCATAATGAAGTGAAAATAAGTATCAAGGGTCTAAAAAGAAATTAACGCGTAAAAAAAAGTAATGATATTATAATTATTTTCCTTAAAGGTCCCACTCTGCCCCCCTCTCCCCTATAAATAAGCTTGTTAGATATCTTGAATTATTTACGTAACTGTCTGGAACCTGCTATAAATTTAATCGTCCGTGCCAACATTAAGGAGAAATGACAAATTGCAGCATTCAATTTATGCTGTACTCAGCTACTCTGTAGTCCTGTTGTAAGCACAAAACTTGAATTGTCAAGATAATAGATAGCTCATGTAATTTTCAAACGAAATCACTGTACCACTGAATAAAATGGTTCCTAAATACACTAGCTCATCTAATTTATAATTTTTACTATACAGTCTTCTATTGTGAATTAAAAAATTATTATTTTTTATTATTAAAACACTTCAAATTAAATTTAGATGTTTATTTCGATCTCAATAATAAAATGAACTTCAACTCTCTTTTTGTTTTTTCATATTTTTATTCGAACAAAAATATTTTGAGCGTTTAAGAAAAAAAATAAAAGTATTAAATGATTTCATTGAATGTTTATAATGTTCGATCGATAATAGGATAACTGATAACGCTGAATCAACGCCTAGTACACAGGAAATGGACAAGCAGTAGAGAGAAGAATTAAAATAGGTAGAGTACACCGATGTAATGATAGAGGGATGGACGGTTGGAAAAGCTCTAGGGTACACTGAAATTCACTCATGGATCAACCTGTGCATATCTGATTCCAAACTACACTTTTCTATTTCCGCCGAAATTCAACTTGGCTCATATGAATGATAATTACACGACAGCATGTTTATAAAACTCGTTTCATCATTCCCAAGAGAAATTTATTTCAATTGTTTTTTTTTTTAACTGTTTTTTGATTGGAATTTTTCCGTGCTGTAGAATATTGATTAAGAAAAGATTGGAAATTTAAATTTGAGTAATTATAAAAAAACTAAATTTCAAAACATTTCGACTAGCTTAAGTTAACAGATAACTCATGTTAAAAAAAAAAATCTGAAAATCGGAAATTCATAAAAAAAAATTTTAATTTGTAATTGTTTTTTAAACATTCCAAAATCACTTTTGTAAATATAATTGAATAATATTTTGATTTTTCTTTTTTGTTAAACTTTTTCAAAAGTCGATTGTCAGTCGAAAAATATTAATGAGTTATGTTTTATGATTAAAACTATAAAAAATATGTTTTTCTTCCTTTGTACCCCATGATCATGTAAAATATAATTTTCCTTCATGTAAATTACTTAAAAAAAAATTTAACTTAATCAAATTCATTTAAAAACCAGAAATTTTTTATTCCACCTTTTTTATGTTAGAGGTATATATATATTTATTCGTAAACGCCAATACAACGGTTTACACAATGCAACACAAGGATATTTACAATGAAAAGAAACGCTTGATCCAACACACTCAGCGCATACAACAGTTATGAATATAACAACTCACTTAGGTTCGAATCCACAGACAAAACCCTTAAGCCTAATACACAATGTGTGTCTTGCACACTCATGTAACGATCATTCACAAGGGGGTACCCCATTTTGCCCGCAAAAATCAAAAATTTTTTTTATTACGGTAACTGAAAATTTTTTTTTCTATTTACTCTGAATATCATTAAAAAAAAACAGATTTAGCGTATTTGAGTTCTCGAAAACTTGGTATTTCGTTAAGTACCCCGTTTTGCCCCTCCCTCTCCTACAAACATATATATAATATAACTCATTTTAAGAACATAGATGATTCGTTAAAAGCGTGAATAATGAAGTGAAGCAAAAGTAAAAATTCAAAGTGCTGACTTTGCACAATTTTTTTTTTTATACTCCTTTTGACGATGCCTAAGGCTACACCATCTCGACTCGACGATGAAGTGTAGAAGGTAGCTCGGCAGAATTGTCTGGTTCAGCGACAGTGTCTTCCTAAAATTTTTAATCGTGCCACATATATAAACGTAAAACGTGAACGTTTACGTATCTAAACTTCACTTTGAGGTCGAACACTTAAAGGGAAACTATCCTTCAGGCAAAATGTTCGCGGACAAAGAAATCGTCAACTGACGGTGACTTTCATACCCTCTACTATAGCCTGTCTAATAATTTTGAGTATCTAGGGTATTTTGCTCCCTTTGTTTTTTAAAGTAATGTTGAGTCAATTCTATGAACTAAGTAAATTCTTTTATATTTTTAGATTTTCTTCAGATTTAAAATGAAAATTTTACTGTGCACGGATTAATTTAATAAATTATACTAATAGTGTTCATTGTTGATCTGATAATTGTTAAAAAGTATGATCAGAGCACTTTTAGTACAGTTGTCAAATATTATACTGGTAACATTGACGTTTAAGACGGAAATTCAATAGCTGTCAATATTTCACCATTGCTACATAAATAGTTAATTAATTGTCGTGCTTTAGCATGTAATGTCAACTCATTTGAATGATACTTATTTTTATATTATCAATAACATTATTATAAGAGATAGAATGGAAAATAACATAATATTTTACAATAGAAACTAATATTGAATAAGCTGTATTTTTCTGTTTTCATTAAAATGTCACGTATCAAGTGACATACGGACCTATAGAGAGTAATCGGGCGTAACATAGTATGCTACAAACTAAGGCAGGAAAACAGAACCCTACCCCGCACGGTCAGAATTGCATGGCGATCAACACCATACTGGTATGGCCTCAAGACAGATACTAAAACAATATGTGAAATATTCCAAAACAGTATTGTAACGAATTCCAGAAATATAGCGTTATTTACTATACTATATAGTACTGGAGCTATTATATTGTTCACACGTATGCATAGCAGGCACGGCGAAACAGCATGGTCCTGAGACCCGTACTACAATGCCAACGGCACAATGCTACTAGTTTTTCCCGCCATAATTTATGGCGTGTCAATCAATGTATTCTATCGTATTACCGCCAAAACGATATAGATGTCGTTAGACTAGGTTTATCGGTCATAAGTAATGAGGATACGGCAGTACAGTATGGGCTCGACGGCCAAACTGACATTGCGGCGTCCGCGACAACTATTGACAATGTGTATACTATCGTATTACCGCCAAAACTATAAAGATGTCGTTAGACTAGGTTTTTTTGGCCAGAAGCAATGTGGATACGGCAACGCAATATGGGCTCGACGGCCATACTGACATTGCGGCGTCCGCGACAACTATTGCCAATGTTACTATTCCCGCAATGGTTGAATCATCTATGCATACAATTTTATAACCTATAAAAATCTTCGATACCATACAGTTTGGCGTTCGAGCCCATACTGGCATAGTGATATCCGCAAAATATTTCTTACCGTGTACTTGGATTCCAGCCTTCTAAAATCTGTTTAAAGATCATTTTCATTAATTTCAAAAAATTTTTAGTATATTATTAGAATATGAATTTTTTCTGAAATAATTACTTACAAGTACTTTAACTCAAAATTATATCTCCAAAGTTCAAATTGCTGAAAAACGAGATATACTTAAATTACACTCTATTATAGATTCACTCAGATTAATCAAGATTATAACTATTCATGTGACAACGTTGATAGGGAAGTTAATTAAAAATATATTACATTTACGTAGCTCCGATAATGACAATATATTATTAAATTTCGTATTACTCTGTTTCCAGGATCAATAAACGCTGTTTAGTTTTTCCATACGAATACTAATTAATTCCTGTAATTATATCGCTCATACTACAGACATACTATTCAAATAAAATTACCATAATTTGTCCTAATGTAAATATTCATTTCATTTCCCTCGATTTGTTCAAAGAGAAGAAAAAAATCGTGGCTTTGAATTTTAAAAACTTAAAAAAAAATGGTACTCAATAAAAATAATAAACTTTATTACTTGAAAAAATAATTTAAAAAACCGAAATTTTATTATTCTTTTTAATCGCTCATATAATAAAACGCAGAACCAAGTTAAACAAGATAACATAAAATAAATGTAGATAAACTTGTTCAATTTTTTCCTTAAATGTAGTGCTTGAATCAATTAAATTTTAGTTTGACATAATTACATGAAATTTCAATTTAAAAACTCTTTTATACTTCATTTCAACTTTGTAATGAAGAACTTGAGTCACTTGACATTGCATTCAGTAAGATGCAGTGTTACAATTAATTCTAATATTAATTAATGCTTAATTTTAATAATAAGAATATTTAAATACATAGAACAATAGTTACTTGTAAATTCAATATTACTCTAATCACCTGAATCGAAATATTAGACGTAAATTGAACGTTTTGGACATTAAAAACTCAATTTGACAGCATTTAACTTATTCAAAACGTAAATTGGAGTATCATAAATCGAAAACGTAACTAAAACTTATTTAGACTTACATAAGAAAACATAAGAATACCAAAAAATTTTTCTTATCGATTTTGTACTCCTGGATTATAATCACGCAAATTCCTTAAAATTTTATCCTCCGCCTTTCTGGCTCTTAAATAAAAAATTCGTATTTTGAAAAAAAAAATTTTTTCAGTTTCATACTTCTATCTAACACTATTATATCTTTTCATATATAATGATATCAAAGTTATGAAAATTGTGATTGCAAATATTGAAATAAATAAATGAAAGAAATAAATGAAATAAATAAAAAAAATCTTATCAGTAAACTAAAATCATAACTCATGACGTTACCAATTTTTTACGAACCAAAATACAAAAAAATCGTTCAATTTACTTTCAAAACATTAAAAACGTTCAATCACGCATAAAACGTTTACTGTTCAATTTACGTTTAAAACGTTAAGAACGTTCAACTTACGTCTAATATTTTGACTCGGGCAATTAGAAAGATACAATATATATATTAAGGTGCTTCGTTTGAGATGACTATTTTTTTTTAAAGTCCCACGTCAAAATACCATAGTACACAATAGATATTAAAATCGAACTAATTCAAAAAGTACTTATTCATGGCATATAAAATGTAAATTAAATATAATTATAGTATTATACTTAAATTTAAAAGCTTTAGGGATTATAAATTTTAATCCCAGCAGCTACTGTGTAACTATAATTAAATAATTAAAAGCAATGCTCCGCCCGAGATACATGAACTTTATTATGCTTAGTTCTTTAACGATTTTCATTTTTTTTTTTTTACGTTTTTACGACAATAATAACAACAACACAAAACCTCTACCATCATTCTCAGTAATTATTCATTTGAGAGCAAGCTATAAGATTTCATAATTAATTTTAAAAGATAAAAAAGTGTAACACACTAATTTTTCATCCGCGGGAAGAGAAGCCTATTCAGGCTACAAAATCAATTTTTTTTTAAGGATGTTCTGATACTCGGATGGTAATCAAGAAAAGGTTCTGATGAAATTCCTACAATAAGGATGTATGTGGGATTGTATAGAAATCTATGTAAAACTGTACATGTAAGAAAGTATGGGTTCATTCAGGAATCCATGATAATTTATATAGGAAAGTATATGGATTTGTATAGGAATTCATACAAGAAACTATGGGTATTTGGATTCCTATTGAGAAAATCCGTATAAAAAACTATGGACCTCTAAATTCCGAAATAGTAGTCCATGAAGAAAAGTATGAGTATCTGGATTTCAGTAGAGAAGCTTATATAGAAAACTATGGGCATTCGAAATCCCCATTAGAAATCCATGCAGGAGTATATGCCTATGTAAAACTAACATAATTTCACTCTAATAATTCCTTAAAGCAAATCTTCAAGTCAAGGGAATCAAAAAAATGGTACATGCATCATTTCAGTATATCGTAGCTTCGCTATATGGACTCAATGCTCTTAAATTGAAATCAACCAAGAACTATGAAAAGAAACTCTCAAACGAACAATATTTTGATGAGCTTTTTAATACATGTCGTAGTGGAAAATAGGAGTAAGGGACAAGTGTGATGTTTACAGTATATTTAAGTTTATTTAAATTAGAAAAACCCAAAACGTTGTAATGGTTTACAAAAATGAAAAGGTCTAGGCACGTCTTACCCAATTGCTGGTTAAAAACCTTCTGCCTGACCCAGGTCAACTCTCATTCATCCTTTCATACTGCACTCTTGCACTCTGTACCTCCACCCCCTTCTGTGCTGTCTTGACAATCCCAAGACATATCTTAGGTCTTTCACGCTTTCTCTCTCACACGCACGTTTTCTCTAAACGTAACTTTAAGTTCTTATGTCCTAAATATCAAAACTCATAACTTATACTATCTTAAAAGGAAACTTAGACTTAAACAGGAACCTTCAGAAAAACAATCATACCCTTTTTTTATACTACATACATTTAATTGGAAAAATAATGCAAATGATGAACGATGATAAAAAATCACTCGATTTGAAGGTATTAAAGCTTCTGGACATAGGCAACGCCGATAACCAGTTGAGCTTAATTTTGCGTCAAACAATACATGACATGTATTGGTTCAAGTAAAATTGAGCTCAACTGGTTATTAGGGAATGGTTCGAAAATATTAGATTTCGACGGTAAAAATACTTGTTCAAAGTTTTTTCAATATCGAATATAGTGCAGCAAAAAGTGCTCGATTTCGAAATTATTAACTCTAACTGGAACGAAGATGACGGATTTCTACTAATGTTGGTATTATGAAAAAGCTAACATATGAATTGAAAACAGTCACAATGCATAGTAAAATAAAGCCGACATAACACCTTGGACTATGCGTGACTAGAGTAAATTTACCCAAACATATATATATAAAGGACAAAGTAATAATGATACATGATTTCAATCTCGTATTGTAATCATGTGCCAGCTGGGAATGAAACATCCTTGGAGTCTGTCCAATAATTACGTAAATACCAGGACATACTCTAATCCTCGTCACTTGGGAATAGTACAACTGGATTTACCTTCACACACAAGTGAAATTACAGGACCAAGATGTCAGAAATGTAACATTAATACACAGTTAAGATATTACACACTAAGTAATTATTATCGATTGATTCTAAACTATTAACGAATTTTACTGTATCATCATTTTCATAAATCATAATTATATTCATAGTAATTTAAAATAATAAAATATTTTCATAAAAAATCACAATGAAAAAATTAATTTAAAAAATGAAAATCAGAAGTATGTGAAAAAACGTTAACTTACATTTTCTTCATGTTATAAAATAAACTTGCTACTTGCTACTTGTGCGGTTTCCAAAATTTCGATACCGGAAAATAATCATGGAAAAGGATCCGGAATTCTATGATTGTTTTCTTCATTTCATATCATTGTTAGCAAAAGTAAATATTTATTTCATTTGTTTAAAATATTTATTTATTTATTGCCGTAAGATGGACGGCGGAGTCGAAGTTAATAATTGCTACTTGCTACTTGCTACTCGTGCGGTTTCCAAAATTTCGATACCGAAAAAAAGTCGATATCGGAAAATAATCATGGAAAAGGATCCGGATTTCTATGATTGTTTATATATCGAGTGTGATTATGTTTAAGATGCGGGATTTAACGATTGATAACCGAGCCAGAGGTGAGGTTGTCAACACAAAACATCTTATAGACGAAGTCTTCGAAAGTTACTCTCGCCGTCCAGGACCAATCTCTAAAGTTGCTTTCCCCCTTATCCCTACTCTCATCTATTTATTAATTAGTTTCAATTTATTTTTGATACTCTTCTCATACAAACAATCATACCAAGCAACTTAGTAATGTAACCACAAACATTTAATAGTTGCTGATAACAATTAACTTATCAGTTGATGTTTGCAGTAAATGCAGACACTTAATCATTCTATAGTTTAAGAGTAGCTTCTCTTCTTGGGCAGGGGAGAAAGCTCAGATTGCAATGACAAACTACTGCTGTACGAATTGAAATGCTTTTAGACTTGTAGATAGAGTGGGTTAAGTACTCTTCTCAGTATTCTGAATCACAATAGCGTTTAATTAACAGAAATTGGGATTCTCAACTTTATTATATTTATATTTTTATTTTTAGTACAAGATAAAATAAATACTTGAGATTTGTCTTTACTTTATTTTTTTATTCTTCTATCTCCTTGTGGGGGATTTAGTTGATAGGAAAAAGTACTGACGGTTAACTGCTGTACTACGTGGAAAATTCAGTACTTTTATTTCACCATTTTATTTCTTTTGGGTTAGAAAAAGATGAAAAATGAATAAAGAAAGATATAGAGAGAGAAAAGAGATTATGAGAATAAAAAAGAAAAATATAACAATTTAACTATAACAAGTTTACGCGGAAGATAACAAGGGATCTTGGTGTTGCCGCCATTATTGTGTAAATCACGAGAAATGTAAATCTTAGCCATTTGCATGGTGGATTATAAGTGAGAATATTCAACGTTATGGGAGTAAAAGTCATAATATAATTAAAAAATTTAATACGTTAATTAAAAATAAATAAAAAAATAAAAAATCATTTTACAAGTTGTTGAAGTAAGAAGAGAACAAATATAATTTACGTAAATCGTTTGTGATGAAAGTGAATTCATTACAAATGACATTGTAATATTATTTAATCATTTAATTAAATTTTATTTCTGACTCAAAAAATTATGATATAAACTAAAGACCGATCAAAAGGAATTATGCTCTCTAAATATGAATTAGTGATTTTTCACTAATTTCAAGTGAATATTCACTAATTGTCAATGCTACAATCGCACCACACAGAATTAGTGAATATTCACTAAATGAATATGTGAATATTGGAATTCACTGATTTGATAAGTGAATATGAGAATCCTTTAAATTGAAAAGTGAATATGGGAATCCACTGATTTCATCGGTGAAAAAAAATATTATATTGCGAAAAAAAATATAAGACACTTGTAATTAGATCCGAAATGATTAATGTATTAGAATCATTACTTAGAGGAAGTATACATGATTTTGATTGATGAAAAAATACCGGTGACTGCTGGGCTCGAACCTGCATCCTTCCGATTCAAAGTCTTTGATGCTATCCACTGCGCTGACTTACGCATGTGATCGCGTGAGTGTAAATAGTATATTCGTTATGATACCAAACAATAACTGATGAAGAAATAAAAAATCCGTGATGTTATGGTTGACGTACTCTTCATATAAATATATTATTGTTCTGTACTTCTATTTTTTTTTATTTTGAAAGTTTTTTATTAAAATTTTTAAAAATAGTACCATAATTATTAATTATATTTATATCTAGTAAAATATTTAATTATTTGCTAGTTAAAGTTACTAGTGAAATTGTGAAATTCATAAATTAATAAGTGAATAACAGTTTCACTTGTAGAAATTATGAAAATATCGCTAGTTCAGTAGTGAAAATCACTAATTTGCTAGTGAAAATTATAGTACTAAATTTATTAGCGAGAATTCACTCATTTGTTATTTAAATACACTGATTATGAAGTGAATACTGCTTCACTAACGTACTTAATGAAATTTTCACTAATTCATGTTTAGAGAGCATGCAAGACGAAATTATTAATTAATAATTCTTCATATTATATTATTTATTTAAAACTTTTTTAGACTTCCTGAACTTATAATTTTAATAACATTTCCCAAAACAAAGTTAAATTACATGCTACTTAAATATTTGGTAAATGTGGAGAAACCTTTAATGAGAGGCGAAACTTTGAAAATTATAAAATACAAAATTTGTTAAATTTTGTCCTACAGCCCGACGACAACATAACTTATAAAAATATATTTGTTTGTTTGTTGTAAGTGCATAACTAAAGTAAAACTTATAAGTACTTCTTATCTTATTTCTCTTCATGACATTATAACAAGAAATTTGCTGAGGTTTACCAAGTACTTGTACACTACGCCGCTTAATTAGTTGTAGATGAGGATGAAACTCTGGCATAACCATTTTACATACATTCTATTTCTCATTTTCTCTTTCTATCTTTCTCTTACTCACTCTTAAACTTTTCTTTCTCAATGTTAGAGATACTGCGTAAATTTGCTCCAAGATTTTGGTGATTACGAACCACACTACAATGGTTTAAAGAACCTTATGTAACTTTACTACTCTCGGAATTCCATTTTCATTCTTGGCATCCTTGCTAATTCAAATCTGTGTCATAAATATTATCGTCACAAAGTATAAACTTATCATATTTATACACAAGTGCTGTAATACCATTTTCATTTTATCAGATTGCTGAAGTATTTAATGTACTTATGTTCAAATGAATTTCATTTATTGAATATAATATTTTCCACCCACAACTACACTGAAAGTTTTAATTCCTGCCCTGTTTAGAGAGAAGAAAGTTTTTCTTTTCTTTTATGAGAAAACAAGCGATAAAAATTAGCGCATGCGCTATTCTTATACATAGTATAATGTATATTTACCAACGGTAATATGCACGAATAGCTCACGAATTGAGATCTATGTAAGCTAATTTACGTTAATCTCGGTATTCAGTAACAGATTATATTAATTCGATATCAATGGCCTTGAATTTTGGAATGCTTGGAATGTGGCTATATATATTGGATGATATAGGATTATACGTATAAGTGGTAAATTGACTAGAGATCATGGAATTTTGTGCTACAATGGCATTATAGTTCATTTTCATCAATCATTGCCGCTATGAATATGTATATATATTTGTATGTGTATAACTATTTATTTTATTCGCTTGTATCTCTTTACGTAAATACCGAGTTATCAGCTTTATTTTACCAGCCGATAAATATATGAAACATACAGAATCAGTGATTTTTCAAAATTTTTGATAATGGTACTTAAACTAACGAGCTTGTGATAACTCATGTAGTGATCATCAAATACTATGAAAGCAAAAGGCCGGTATAATTTTTGGAACATATGATAAATTATATTATATCTGATCCGGGAAAAATGAAGTAAATTGTTATTTTTTGAATTTTTAATCGCCGATATCTTACGAACTAACCGATTTTGAATTTTAATGCAGCACTTGACGCAGTTTTCCAATCTTCTAGTAAGAGTCGTAAATGTTCATAATTCCTTTTTTCGTTCAATGTTCTTCAAACCCAAAAAATTGTCTATTCAAATTATTTTTACGTTTATTCATATCCATTCCAATAATTCCAACTCTGGGGCACTGACGGCACTAGCAACGTCGAAATTCTTCAGCGATTTCAATCCAAGACTCTCTTCACAAGGATTTACATGTAGCTACAGTCAAAGAGGAAATCTCGCGGTACAGCACAAAATATCAAATCAGACTCCACAAACATCCGAATCCATGGGTGAAAGACATCAGAGCTCAGAAGTGAACCCACAGCCTCAAGCGTATCAAGACCCTGGACCTTCCATAGGTCTTCTCATATTCCTTCCGCACTAGAGTATCTTGCCATTGGGTGAAGCTCTAATCACCACGGTTTACTCTTTCATTCCAATTATTTATTGTCAATAGACAGATTGTAGTTACGCATTTAATAAATCAAAAATCAAAAAAATTTCAATAATAATTATAAATTCAATCACAGTCACAAGGATATATTAGTTGTTGTTAATTAATGTTCATTGTGACCATCATAGAACGTTTCGTTGGTTTCCAAACGAAATTGTCAATTAATTAAAGCGCACTTCGCTAGATATGTGCGGTCTGTATTTTGTATTTAGAGATTTTGTTTCCAAAAAAAACTCAGCCGAAAATATCTGATAACCCCTGTTAAGTTTCTATGGCAATCTTTACTTAAATTGAGGTTAATAATTAACACTACATATAAAATTACCGCTGATTTGTTCGGATTCTATTCCACTAATCAATCGTTCATCTAATACTTCCTTACGCTGCCAATAATTAATTATTCAATAAACAGTCACTGAATAATCACTCCGGATTTATAGGTTAGAAAAAAGGCAACTGAGTTTAAGAACTTGGTTATGAGTAGTGGCGCTTCAGCCATTCATAGCGATTATCATGATCCATTTTGCTGTTTGAAGGTAACGTTAATTGACGGTCGATAACACATTTTCGTACATTATCAATAGCGTAGAATCATAGTAATGGTAATGAGTATTTAGAGGTTCATTCACACCAATATATATGCATATATATATTCAATTATATTATAAATACTTTGTAGCAGTAATTATTTTCAACGAAAAAATTATAACAGAAAATGTATATAATAAAGAGTTGCACCATTTCAGCTTGGAGAATCAAAAGAATAGCGAGAAAATTAATTGAAACTTGGATGTATGTGCATGCATGTATGTGATAAAAAAAAGGAAATGAGAGGGTATATAAAGTACAAGGGACTGAAAATGATACTGGAGGAATAGCGTCTCACAATAACAGGAAAGAAGACAGATGAAAGAGTTGAAAGTCATGCGAACGTCAAAGAGGGATTGAATGTTCTACTTGGCACGTAATATTCTATTGAGCGAACAAGTTACATTGAACGTTAAGAAAAAATGATGGTTTTTGTTCAAAGTTTTTCATTATTGTACTAACGATCATCTATCATATTTTGCATTATCTATTCTATTCCGCTTTTAAAGTGGAGATATATTAATGAATGTAAAATGATTTAATATTTGTGACGTAATCAAAATATTTTCTCACGTGCTTATAGTTTTCGAAAATATAAATTTTGCACACTTCGATTGCGAAAGCGTTTATACTCTACTCTCTCGTTAACGTTTTCGACTGAATCACTCATATTAAATTACTTCTATAATTATTATAATAAACAGAAGGTAGGTTAAATGCATACCACAACAAAGAAGATTTTTTAATGAACAATTTTATGAAACTTCAAGTTAACTTTTCATAAATGCAGGTTCTATGTATTTTATTATTCCTAGAAACACACTGAGATATAACCTACCCTTAATGATATCAAGTTCAGCAGCAAGTATTTCAAAGCAAAAGGTTTAATTATCAATCACATTTGAAGCATAAATTATCTTTCTGGGAAAAAAGATTAAATCTGACGGAATTGGCCAGATTTGATCAAATTTATATCTTTTATTAGATATCGAATTAGGACCTGATCATTTTTCGTCAAATATGACATTAGCAGCTCAAGTTTTTTCTTAACATTACAATTTACAATTGCTATTAAGATTCTCTGATAACTGACCCACCGATAATTGATCACAGCGGCAGTCGATCCGCTAGTTAGAATTTCTTATTGTTCATTTCTAATATTGATCAAGTTAAAACATTTGATCTATAAGTTGTAACATCTATTTTAATGATTATGAATATTCATTGATCATCGGTATTAATAAATCTTTCATTTTATTGCAAGAAATTCTACTTTTTAAGAATAAATAAATTCTTTTTGAACTCACGCACTTCACTTATAAATTATAAGCTGGATGAAATGTAACCATGGCCATGATTGCAGCGACATTTTTACAGAATTTAGAGTAAACGAATATCCGTACTAAATAGAATTTTATTAAATACTAATAAAATTTTATTAAACACGAATAAAATTTTGTTAAATATGGATAAAATTTAAGTTGTGAGAAATCTGTTAGTTATTTAGCAGACATTAAACTTGTTTGTATTTAATCAAATTGAAAGTTATAATGAACATAGTTTATTTACATGTAGTATGTGTTTCTCCAAGTATTCAAAAACACACTTTTATTCGCAGTGAATGAACTCAACTCAGTGTGTAAACAATGTTTTGTTATAAACATCATTCTGAGTTCTGATTTCGGAGTTTACCTAATTCCCGTGTGAAACGATTCGGTATTACTGAGTTATGTAACTGATGTTTACCTCTGTCTCTAGCATATTATTCGCAGATATTTAATGCTTCTGAAGACCTCTATAGTCTCCTGTATATCGTCCCATTCTTAGTTATTATATAAAAGAGCGTAAAAACATTCAATTTTTGATCGATTGAAATGAGAATCGTTAGAAGTTTGTAAGGAGAGGACAATTTATGTTATAAAAATTCAAGAAATTACGCTGATTAAAAATATAAGGGCGTATTTAATCTCAGAGTGGGGTATTTGTTATGTACAGATAGTATCGGACCCTAGGGTTGCTATTATTGAAAGAACACAGTAGAATCTCTCTATGTTTGACTCATCCGTCCAGGATCTCTCTGTATTTGACTCGTCCTTTCGTCCCCACTACAGCAACGCTGTTGTCTCTTATGCGCAGGTCTGCGCGGCTGAATGCGCAGTGTGCAAAAACAGTTTCTATAATATTATCTGTATATAACCTCAATTACTAAATAGAATATTGTATTGCGCAATAAAAAATGTCTAAGAATTCAAAAATTGCAAGGTAAGTTTAAATATTAGATATCTTTAAAGTAAGTGATTAAAATTTATTAGATCAATAGAACTTAATGTTTGCATTCATAGCCCAAGAACACTCAAATCTTCCCGCCACTTAGTTTTGTTTTTGATTGGCCGAATGAAAAGTCGCAGTGGGAGACAGGATTGTCAAATATCGAGAGAGAATTTGGTCAAATAAAGAGAGCGTCAAATATAGAGAGATTCTACTGTAAGAACAAAGTAAGTTTCCTGATTCTATCTAATGATTATTTTGACTCTATAGGTATTGAGAGTTAATAGTATTATATTCTCGTCTCCAAAAACCTTAATCCTTAAGTAAGAAAAACTCAGTAATCCTGATGAGACTATCAGTTGAAACTTTGTGAGAATGAAAATAAACTGGTCAGAGAATACTGCAAAGAAAGATGGATGAGCGAATAAAAGAATCTCTATACTTTGGCGAGTAGCCGTACGAAGTAATTAAATTTCGCTGGTGTAAGTGAAAGGAGCTTTAAGGTCTTGAGTAATCAGAAGGGACGTGGGACAACGCAAGGATGCCATGTAGAAGGAGATGAAAGTGACTAAGGATTTATAAGTGCGGAGAGAGGACAGGACATGAATGTTACGCGAGGTCGACTTTCGTTATTACTGACTGAAATAATCCAGGAGTTAACACTGGGGGCTGGGTTAGTTGAGCTTAGTTAAGGCAAGAGCAAGGGGGTGCGGTTCGTTTCGCCCCATGTATCACCAGAGCAACGGACGAGTTACGCTGAGAGTTACGTAGGTCATGTGAACAGAAAGGAAAGAGAGGATTGGACGAGGAGAAAGCTACCAGAGAAAGGAAGAAGTGAAGAAGAGAAAGGACAGACTCGCGAGACAACCAAGTTAGAAAAGGGGTTGGGTGTGGATAAACGCGGGTTCCTGCCCTCCGTGACAGTTTTATGAGGTTACTACAGCGTGTGGCTTGTATGTGGGTCAAGACAATAAAAGAAATTGTTACATCAGTTTATACTTTACATTATCCTATTTTTTATGACCTTAATATTAAAAGTATAATTTTTATAAGCTTCCTTTTGAGTGCATTGATTTAGAGTGTAAAAAGGAAAATAGCGTTAGTTTAAATATATTGAAGGTGATAAAGCGATGACGTTGATAAGAGGATAAAACATTTGAAAAAGAGGGTAGTTATAGAAGCCCGTATAAAGTCTACGGGTGGTTTTCGTCTGATCGTTTCATAAAGTGGCTGCTATATATACATATATATATATATATATATATAAACTACCCAAACTATAGTCATTTCTCTCTAAATTTAATGTCACTTGACTAAAATTTACATTTTGATTTAATATATTGCCCATCAATTGTTATGTGTATCTAGTTTCTCACGTTGAGTAACTGAGTTTCTAACAGTTTCAATAGTTAATATATTATACTGTACAGCATATATTACAAACTAAGTTTAGAGACTTTAGAGCGTAATAAAATTACATCGTCTACTCTCTATATGATCGTTCTTTATTTTTTTAATAGTAAATAATAGTTAATCATATTTTTGAGCTATTGAACACTGTAAAAAAAGCGGTGTTAAAATAAACTCACACCGGTGTAAAGGCGCCATCTGTACTTAACGATGTCATCCAATCGGTGTTAAGACGGAGTACATACGGATTAAATTAACTCTAATCAGAGCATGAGATATAATTGTTACCTACAAAATGAGCGATGTCACGTTTATTAAACTGAACAAATTACATAAGTTTGTGATCACTTATCAAATTGAATATTTAAGAACAATATTATAATCATTTTTATCATAATTCTGATGTTTTTCATAAGGTAATAACTAATTCAAAGATAATAAATTAATCATTGATAGTTTTGTTGTATTTTTCTCGCTGATTAAGTTTGCAGAGAGACTTGAATCATAAAAATCTGTTTTCCATCCCGCATGAAAAAAATGTATATTTTTATTTTATATACGAAAATATATAACTATGTAAAATGGCAGAAATTTATGTATGTTTGAATATAATGTTCATATAACTTGAAAGTATATTTTTTCTTATAACATAAACCATAAAAGAAAACATATATTTTATTATAGAGCATTGTATAGTTTCAAAATATAATTTGCCGGTTATAAATTACAATATAACGAAATATGATCGAGACATATATTTTAAAGTATAGTAACTGTTATAAAAAAAATAATTTTCATTGTACTTTTCCAACATATCGCATTATATATTGGACAATATACTTAAAACTATATAGTATAAATACTTTTTTAATCGGCAAAATGAACATTCAATTTATCAGTTTAACTCAGGAAAGAAAATAAAGGTACAAATTAATGAAGAAAGAACAGATATCTCAGTACATATTAAGTAGATTGGACCATAGATGTTTATATGTAAGTGTGCGTTTCAAACAGGGAATGTCAACCTACACTGAAAAAAATAATCGCTAGCTGGAAGCGATTATTTCGCTAGCTGCTAGCGATTATTTCGCTAGCTGCTAGCGATTTTTTCTTTGGAAGGGAACGATTAAAAATCGCTTGCTATTTTTAATCGCTCTTAGTATTTATTTTATTTTCGAGTTATACCGATGCTTAACTTTTTTTTATACAAGGAACAAATAAGTAAGCGTTAGCGAAAAAATCGCTTCCAGCAAGCGGTTTTTAATCGCTACATGCTAAAGAAAAAATCACTAGCTGCTAAAGAAAAAAATCGCTAGCAGCTAGCGATTATTTTTTTCAGTGTACGGCTCTGACTATAAAAAACTGAATTGGACTTTTTTAGGTTCAAATCATGATATAGGCTTGAAATCAACCTTTTAGACTTAAAATTTTATGAGTTGATAATATATATTAGCTTATATATTAACATTATAAAATTACATATATGTTTATAGTATGATTTTCAATATATGGAGTTCATATAGCTTGAATATATGCCAACATATAATATTATATATCATATTTGTATATTTTGAACATATATAATTATATAATTTAAACGGCAAAAAAATAGTTATTTTAATATATATGACTTTTTATATAAATAACTATGCTGTAATATAAAGTGTGTTATATGATTCAGTATAATTTTAGGGTATAAATTTTTTACATGCGGGATAATTTATACAAATATCAATAACATGTCATTGTGGACGAACATTCTTTAGATTTCGTCGTAAATTAGTAAATCTGTCAGATCATCAATTTTCGATACGATAAAACTATTTTCTGAATTTGAAATGAAATCAAATTTCTGACTCTTCAAAAATAAAACTACTTTTTTCAACAATTTTAATGAAATAATTTCGTTTGAAACCAAAATAGTGATATTTATTTATGACTTTGTTATGACTGTGATAACTAATAGTAGTTGGAATAACATACACAGAACTGTTGCCAATCCATTTTATCACACTTTCCACTCTTTCTCTTATTCGTCGTATACTTTAGTTATATATATGTATATATGGATACATATATACATGATGAAACTGTTTACTTATATAGATATATGTCCTTATAAAGTAGTAGCAGCCATGCCCGCATTGTGCCAAGTTCGTAACCCATTTTATCGGAGCCCGAGCTACTGCAGTTTCAAAGACGAATTTTGGGAGGAGTACGGCGCCAGCTTATCCGCAGATTTAGTAGGAACCACTTCGCGATCGATCGGCAATATAACGTCTTTTCAAAGCTTGGTCATATCGTCTAGTAAACTTCCAACAGTTTCGTATCTACGCTAGCTTGCTTCTTCGTCTTATGGCGCTATGTTCAAAGTACTGCCGATACTCAATATAAAGCATTTTCAAAAACTTTTTAATTCATCTTTTTAAATTCAACATTTTCACAGTTCTACAGTAGGTAAATAATTTAAGACTTCGTACTTGTTTTGTGTTAAAAGAAAGAAAAGATGTTTTATTTCATATATTTTTAATGAAGTACAGTGATTTCTTTTGTGTACAGTAGTTAATGAAGTGAAGTTTTTATTTCGTTTATCCATTCATGTAAATTGTCAGTATTCAAATAGGCAGATTGACATTCTTTTCTATTTATTAGAATTCCTTTCAAAAAGTATTTCTCTTTATTATCGGAATTCTGGCATAATAGAGGATTTCCAAGACTACCCTAATTTAAAAATAATCAAATCAATGTAATAATTTGTTGGTTTAAATAAAAATGAAAAAAAAATAGGCTTCCGTAAAAAAAATTCAGATCAGAGTAATAAATATACTCAAAACCGACCATATTCGATCATACGGCCAAATATAGTATAATAAAAAAATTATTTAACCAGACAGTCAGATTTGTAAACTGTCGTTATCTGATCAGATTTGAGAAGATATAAAACAAGCTAAGTTAAAATATATTTAACTAAATATGTTAATTATCGGTACAATTAATTCACATATTTAAAAAGAGAAAAATTAAAATATTTAAAATTCCATTAAAAAAATTTTTAGTATATTTTTTTGTGGTTTGTTATGATTGTATCTGTGCGAACTTCATCACAAATATAGAAAAAAGTTCCAACATTGGTATCAAAAATTTATTTTGAGTACGGTTAGATTTACTCAGATCTGGATAGATAGAAATAGATGTGCATAATTTTAATGAAAAAATTGCTTCAGATTATGATATCTACACGGCTAGTATGGTCTCAAGACGGATACTAAAATAGTATGTGAAATATTCCAAGACAGTATTGTAACGAGTCTCAGAAGTATGGCGTTATTTACTATACTGTATAGTACTGGAACTATTGTATTGCTCACACGTATGCATAGCAGGCACGGCGAAACAGCATGGTCCTGAGACCCATACTACGATGCCGAGGGCACAATGCGACTAGTTTTTCCCGCCATTATTTCTGGCGTGTCAATCAATGTATACTATCGTATGGACACCAAAACTATATAGATGTCGTTAGAGTAGGTTTATCGGGCAGAAGCATTGTGGATACGGCAACGCAGTATGGGCTCGACGGCCATACTGAAATTGCGGCGTCCGCGCCAACTATTGCCAATGTTACTATTCCCGCAATGGGTGAATCATCTATGCATACAGTTTTATAACCTATGAAAATCTTCGATACCATACAGTATGGCGTTCACGCCCATACTGGCATAGTGATATCTGCAAAATATTTCTTACCGTGTATCAAGACACGATAATGTTTTTCTATATATAATCAGATCTGATCACGACTGATTGGAATATCTCATTAGATATGATCTAAATTTTTTAATAATTAATATTTAACTTACTCCACATGATAATTGTGGGTCATTACCAGCACAGAAAATGTTATTGTTACTAAAAGATGATTTTATTTCATCATTTATGAAACATGTATGTGAGTTAAAGCTATTAGTGTCGAAAATTCCTGATGGAAATTGAACTAAATGGAGACCATCTAAAGAATTAAAATATTCCAAAATTATCATTTATATTTATATGCTAAGTTTATAATATAACAACTTTTTTTTTTATCAAAGTACAATTATTAATTATTTTTTAAAAATAATCATACCTTTTTCGATATCACCTTGAGAATCTAGATCAATACATTGTTCATTAAGTGTATTATGTTGATTTGCTAATTCAAAAAGTGGTTGTATATCTAATGAATCAGTAAGAACAATAGATGAAAAGTTATAAAATTGATTTTCTAGTAAAGTTGAATTCGATGATGGATGATGTATTATTTTTGCAACATATCGTTCTCTGAATGGAACCCATTCATCTATTTCATTATGATAGACCGCCCAGTTATATGCACGTACTCTCATTACATCTACAAAATCTTCCCTGATAATAAAAATAATAGTTTATAGAATTTTCTAAAGGCACACCTCAAACACTCATAAAGAATGCGATAAAAATTGTTTAATTATTTAACAGACGGCTGAGGCAGCCGTTCGGCACGCGCGTGGCTCGGGCGATCACCGAAGTTAAGTAGCATCGGGCATGATCACTACTTGGCTGGGTGACCGTTTAGCCACGCGTCGGGTTCGAACGAAGGTCTCTGATCGTTAGGCTCGGGATGAAGATCCAGTGATCGGTAAAATGGGAATTTTATCGATCACTGGAGCTTCACCCAAACCGAAACTCTACTGGCTAGGTTTTCTCTGTGGTTTTCCTAGCCACTGCACCTCCATTGCACAAGGGAGCTTGTAGGGCATCACCGTAATGATGCAGTACAGTATAAGCTCAAGTCGGGCCACAGCCGCACAATAAGGAAGCAGTTTGCGATTTAAAGGCAAAAATGTAAAAAGATACTCCTGTATTCTATACATTGAAATAAAAAAAATAATAATTGTTTAATTATTTAGTTAAAGTTGAATTTTTTTAAAAATTTTAAAAAAATCTGTTGATCTATTTTTATAGTGGTGTTAGTATAGGTTTTGCTATAGGATTTGAAATATATTGAATAGACCGTATTAAAAAAAAAAACTAAGAAAAAGTACTTGTATAGAGCAAAAATTATACTGAAATTGAATTTTTATCAATTTCTTAACTTTGTACTATTATTTATTATATATTTACTATTATCATTATTTATATGTATTAGTGTTGGTGTAAATTTTTATATTTAAAAATCACTTGACTTGACCGAGATTCGAACCCTGATCTCCCACGTTTGATTACTGTCCTAAGACTATCAGTCTGATGTCTCCTTTGAACGGTAATTTCTGAACTTGAAGCAAATATTTTTAAGCGCTGTCTCTCCCTGTTTAGAAAATCTCATAGAATCCAATAGATTCTCATAAATTCCCATAGAGATTTTATAAGAATGAATGAGTTCCACGAGAAGTGCTATAGTTAAGTATAGGCCTTATACATACAGCTATAAGAACTTATCAGATTTTTCAAGCAGGGCTACCAATCGTTAATTTAATCAATCTACTTTCGAAAAATTACAAACCGTTTAATAATTTTAGCTGCTGTACAACAGTATTATCACTTAATACTACTGTATTCAATGAATACTATTCATATGATTTATTGAAATTACTATACAGATAATAGCTTTTTCATATTATATAGGATTAAATAGAAATATGTAGTTAATTTTTATAGTTTTTCAGAATAAAAATGTTTATTCAGATTAAAAATTCAATGTTTAGTAATAATTGAATATACTGATTTCAAAAATCGATATTTTATTTAAAAAATCGTATAAAAAAAAATAAAAATTTTTATAATTTTACCTTGGCAAACAATCGGAAACAGTGAGAACAATTTTTGGATGAATGAGAAAACCAAAACAACTATATTTTGAATTTCGAAATTGTTCAGTACAAGATTTAGTGATACATTTAGAAAAAATCATAACCATCCCAGTAAGATCAACATTTTTATATAGAGATCTCATATGTGGGAATAAGGGTATTGATAATACATTTTTTATCAGAAAATACTCTTGAAAATAAATGGAATAACCAAATATACCAATTACTGCGTAAATTATTTTCATTATGACACTAACGTCTTTATTGTAAAAAAGCAAACTTTTCAACTGGACTACTAAAAATTTTTTTTATTTTTAAAGTTAATTATACTCTAGTTTCAGCTGATATGACCAACTAGTTATAAATCTATAGAAAGTATAATTTCACAGCTACAACATTGGCTTCTATTTATTTTAGCTGCAGTGTATGTAATAAGTGTTATCTCTACGGTATTAATAGTTGCTGTCGTTATGTTTTAATCACTTTGTTTTTTTCGGTTCTAGCATTTTTTACTATTCTCATATTTTTTAACTATAAAAACTGATTGTCGTCACAGATAGCATGTATATTTTTCTGTAAAAAATACCGTAAAATTATCGGTGTGTAATTATTAATTAATGAGAAATCAGTATTTTCTTACCAAAATATTGTTTTTTACTGGAATATTTTATATCAAATTTAAACTTTTCTTATTGATTCTAGTCGTGCACGCGAATTGGATTTGGATATAGAAAAACAATCAAAGCATCCAAAAGTTTATGTTTGAAGTATCAAAAGTGATGGCAAATGTAGTTGGTTAAAGTTTTTTTTCCCGCAGCTTCATTAAGAGCGCCTGAGGACTCATGATCAAACTACTTTATGAGATAGAAGAATCACTGAAGAGAATCCGAATAGGAAATGTGGATAAAAACTTTTTTTTCTTATTTCAAGTAACTTTTATAGTAGCCTGAGGTGATTATTAGCACATCAAAAAACGTGATGAATTAATATATGAAAAATAAAAAAGGATTTTTTTACATGAAAACATTGTACAAACATGCACGGAACAAAATAGATAGGAATGGTTACTGTGCTGCACAAGAATGAACGTAAAGTATGTAAAAATTAATTTTAGCACATTACTAGTTCTCGTTATAATAGGAATGGGTCGTTTTTACATACGACTGAGTATAGGGATGGGCGATATTGAAAAAAAAACATCGATATCGTAACATCGATAGTTTTAGTTTTTTATTATCGAGTATCGATATATCTTGTCCAAAAAATATCGATAGAAAACATCGATGCTTTAGAAAAAAAACATCGATAGTTGAAATATCGATAGATATCGCCTATCCCCAACTGAGTACGATCCAACATAGCAACCATTACTATGTTACACATTATGTCGAAAACATGACTGGCTATCGTGTTTAGAGTCACCATTCGTTCACCAGATAATACAGGTTCCTTTCAGCAGTCGATGTGTTACTATATAAAATAGGTATAGGTCCTGTGTGATGCGAAAGGCTTCCCTGACCAATGCGTTCCATTGTCGTTCAGCATAGTAACCATTCCTGTGTTGGATAGGAACTGTTGCTTTCAGTCACATGTCTGAGTGCTGTTTACATTAGTTTTCGCTAAACAATAGTCAGACATGTGACTGAAAGGAACAGTTCCTGTCCAACACAGGAATGGTTACTATGCTGAACGACAATGGAACGCATTTGTCCGGGGAGTCTTTCGCATCTCCACACAGGACCTATACCTATTTTATATAGTAACACATCGACTGCTGAAAGGAACCTGTATTATCTGGTGAACGAATGGTGACTCTAAACACGATAACCAGTCATGTTTTCGACATAATGTGTAACATAGTAATGGTTGCTATGTTGGATCGTACTCAGTCGTATGTAAAAACGACCCATTCCTATTGTAGCGAGAACTAGTAATGCCAAGATTAATTTTTACATGCTTTACGATCATTCTTGTGTAGCACAGTAACCATTCCTATCTATTTTTTTCCGTGTGGGATAATAAATTTATTGTGAACAAGAATATGTAGGAATTTAAACCTGAGGCATATGTAATAATCGTTTGGAAATAGTATCGGTTTAACCTTTTTCTAATACATGTATTGCTATTCTATAGCTCTCAACTGTTTCATACAGATAAAAATAAAAAGAAACGACAATCCTCAGGCTGCTTTAGAAGATAGATATCTATATCATTGGAATATGGACAAGGGTTGCTAGTAGATACGACCTGCATTGGTCAGATAGAACAAAGCCCAGATGCACTGAACTGAGTTCATAAAATAAAAATCCCTTGAAAGACTTTTATGGTTCACATCTGATTGACAAAACATGTATCAAAGACAGTATTGAATGTTTTATTTTGAGGGATATTTGCATTATTTTTCTTTGCTCAATGAGGTCAAAGTAAGTATAATCGAGGCACGGATTTTGAAGATATTTTTTACTGATGATGAATTCTATTGATTTCTATAAAACCTTCTTACGCGCTGAAAAAAAAATCCCAACTATCACCATCTTGTGATAGAGAATGATTACCATCTGTATGAAATAACCATTATCATGCTTTTATGTTAACTATTTGTTTCTCATATAGTAATAATTACTATTGCCGATAGTAATAGTTATCATCTAGATAGTAATATTTCTTATGCCTGAAAAATTTTTAAATTTTGCCTTCTAAAATAGCAATGATTATCATCACGGATAGAAATGGTTACCATCTAGATAAGAATGCTTACCATCATCGATAGTAATAGTTAACATAAAAGCATGATAATAATTATCACGTACAGATGATAATTATTCCCTATTACAAGATGATGATACACGGAAAGATTCTATCTATGTAGTCCTTTTTCCAACAACTTAATTGATGCTTGAAATTTTTGTCCATTGATAAATAAAAGCTTCATACAGTTGGAAGTTCAAAGTAATTGAAAATATTTTCAAAAAGTAGGGGAAAGGCTTAATCTAAGAGTAACTTGAAAAATATTCAAATGAGATTGTTCAATTTGGTTAATTAAATCATATCCTACAACATTGAATAACATTAGGAAAAGGAAAGCCTATTAAAAGAGAATATAACTTCTTTGTAAACTTAATTATAAGGTTACAGCCAATCGAAAAGTTGCTGAAGGCCCAAACTTAGTCGTACAATTTTATAACTTATATATATTCACTCGGTCGAAACGTGATCTGAAAGTCTTATCTTTCGCTTTTGATTAAAGCTTAAAATTACAATTCATTTCGTTGCATTATTTTAGATATTATAACTTTATAAAAATTTACCTATATCATTACAAAAAATCGTAAAATAAAAATTCAAACAAACTTTAACTTTAAGCTTAAATTTCATTAAGAGTTTGTGGGCAATATAATGACCACTAATGTTAGTTATGGTTCTCTGTGGCCAAGTAACCCTCGAATATAGCAAGCATACACACAATCCCGTAAATTTGATTTACTGTGTATGGTAAAATAAAAGGGGAGAATATATTATTCAATACTTCGTAGTAAAAAAATGGTGTTAGCCCACGCTATCCCGGTGTTAAGATTATCGGTGTTATACTTAGCTTCGAAGACAGTGTTGAAATTTTTCTCGGTGTTAAAACAAAAAGTAGTTTAATTTTTGAAAAGTCAGAAATCCGATTTGATTTCCAATACAAAAAAAAGTTTTATTGTTTCAAAAATTAGTGAAATATCATGAAAATTTCAGAGGATTTCGAAACGTATCTGGGAATTAAATTGTCACAGTTCAAAATTTGAAAAATTTTCAATTATACACTAGTTATAAATATTAAGGGACATTGAAAAAATTTCAAATTTCAAAGTGATTTTCAACAGGTTGTAACTCGAAGGAAAATGGTCATACGACAAAAACAAAAAAGGCAAATTGTAACTTCGTGTCTAGTTTTCTGATCTGGTCTTTAAATTTTTTTTTATGTGTGCTTCCGGAGTAATTCTAAGAAAACTATTAAAAAAGAAATTTACCGAAGTTTTGCTTGTCTTGAAAACGGTCTTGAGCTTCAATAAATTAAAACATTAAATGTTTTCTATACTGAAAGCCATAAGCAATAGACCAGGGTCGATAATTTTTGAAACCAAAAAATGTAACAGTAGGATGAAACCCATTAGAAAAGGAGGGGAATATGATAAAAATGAAAGGAAAAATAAATTACGGGCGATCCGACTTCGGGAAGTGGGAGGGGGTGAATTTTTAAGGGTAAAAAATGGTTTATCTCGATTCCCGGCAAAACTACAAGTCCTATGGAAAAAAGTTAAATGGCAAAGTTGTAGGTAATAAGAAGATCTACAACTTTTGTATTTCCAATTTTTTCACATAACCTCAAAATTCAGGTGAAAAATTCAAATAACAAAGCTATAGTTCGCTTATGGCATTTTAATGGTATTTGGAAAATGTTAATTTCGACTATACACTTGATTTTAGATTGAAGCAGCATTACTACACCAGTGAGAGTTTATTTTAACATCGCTTTTTTTAGTTTTTGTATAAATGTTGTAAAGTTACATTACCCTTAATGTTAAATTGCAAAATTATAATTTTGAATAATAAATAAAACGTCATCGTTTGTAGATTCAAAGCTCAACAGACATCGCATGATAATTTTATAATTCTCTTGAAATTTTTTGTCACATGGAATTTTACATAAAATAAACAAAATGGGAGCATGAACATAAAATGAAAGTTGTTTCCATTGTCAGATTGATACTTTACATTTTACAAAATAAATAAGCATGCATGTAAAAATAAATAATTTAAAAAATGACATACTGAAAATTTGAAAGTTTAGTATTAGTTTATAAATCTACACCTTTATGCACATGTAAATATCTATATATAGGTATAAATATGTATAAGTGAAACAATGTTCTAGTCACATAAAGGTACTAACGGAAAAGTGTGAACGACGCAGTAACTTTCCAGCTTATATGGCAAACGGTATCGAGGTCGATCTGGTTGGCCTGCTGCCAAACATGAAATATACTAACACACAAATAACTTGAGAGATCCGACGTACCACTGAATAACGCACTTTATGGGTTACCACATTTATACAATAGACTGTTTTACTCATCGTTGTTTTCCTATCGCAAATGTTTGGGTTTTATTTTTCATTGATTTTACAGTGATTGTAAAATTAACCTGATAAATTAACCTCTCAATATTATGCAGAATGTAAAATATAGTTTATTGATTTATGATGTTTGTTATTTGTTTATGATAAATCTAGAGGAGAGCTGATGGAAGGAATTAAAAGCCTCTGGGTACTATCCATTCATAATTCATATTTTCAGGATCCATTGGTATTAGTTGAATATTTACATCCTTAAGATTTCAAATTGAAATCTCAAGTTTATCCCGAGTTGAAATTTGAATCGTAGATTGATCTTACTAGACGTTGAAAACGTAAATTCAACCTTTCAAGATGTAAATAGCCGTAAAAACGTATTTTAGACGTAATTGACGTACGAAAACGTAAATAAGACTTGCGTAATCTCAGACACAACCTTTCAAAACTTGTAATACAAAAATTAAACTATATTGAAAACATTTCGTTGCCAAAAAAACATATCTAGCCGTCAGATGAGAAATAAAAATTTCAGCAGCTTTTGAAACATGTTGGCTCGCTAGCTTATTAAGATAGTTATGGCCGATTTCTTCACTCTTAGTTGTCCTACGATTAAAGTTATCCGTTAGTTAACGTGAGTAAACTGGAGATTTCGTTTTCTTCACACTAGTTTAAGAAATAACCCCCGAATATTTTTGTCCTAAGGATAAATATTGGGCTGACTTTATACCTGGCAGTTAACCTACTGATGTCAGTGTGTGCGTAAAAACTCTACAGTGTAGAGGTTACATGGCGCTGTACATACTTATACAACGATTCTTCGAATGTCAAATATAAAATGAATAATATTCCCTTCCCATTTGTGAAAATTATTATTAAAAGTATTTTTTTTTTTTAGTTATTCATTCATTTGAGAAATATTTGTAATTAATTATTCAAAATTCGACACTTTCATCTCAAATGCAATTAATAATATCATTAAAATAGTTCCATTTTCTTTAAATAATTTAGCGTAAACAAATAATGAGTAACAAACTTTTATTAGAACGGAGAAGTAGTTAGTAAAAATATTTCAAGTACATACATCAAATTTGAGTCTGGAGAACCCCTAGAGTAGGTACTATAGCTCACAGTCACACATACATGACCATAGGATAGCTAACCCGTCGGTCTGTTGAAGACAACCATCGAAATTTTAACCCCGGAATAAGTTTATCTGCCGAATAACAAACTCCAGTTTATCTCTCTCATGAAGAAATCGATCATCAGAGACTCGAAGTATAATCTGTTGCAAGACCCCACAACACTTTTCTTTTAGGAAATCAGTAAGGGTCTTAACCCAAAAGAGCACAAGAAACGAGCCATTATTAGGAGAGTTGTTTCCCGCGCGAAATATGAATATCGTTATATTACATAATTTATATAATCATATAGTTCATCTGTAATACAAACATAATTATGTTATTGAAAAACATTACAGGAAATTTATGAAGTATATATTATGAAATTCTTCTCCTCAATATTTGCTGCATTAATTTACTTAGATCATTCAACCTTCATACATATATTAAGAGTAGCAAACTTTAGGCATATATACATGTTGTTGCGTCGTAGTCGTTAACAGAACGACGAGAGATCTTGAAATTTATACGGGTGTTAAAAGCATTATTCTTGTTTGCTTCTAACACTCCAGGGTCTCACTTCGACACGTAGAAACCCTCATGTAGTGAAACTACAGTACATAGTTCAACATTAACTTATAAACACAATTTCTCATCTCTCAAATTAAATTTTCTTGGTTTTTTTGTTATATTTAATTTCAAAGAGCAATAAACACTTTTCTCATCACATATACTAATCAATAGCATAATTATAGTTGAAAATTTATCTATACTGTGAATATCACAGTATAAATTAATGCTAGCAATCTGATGAAAATGACTTATGCATTTCACAGAAATAACATATAGACATTTTCTGAATGTTATCGCTAGTTTCATGTTATCAGTTAACGTGTCTTGAATTTAAATAAGCTTGTGGCAAGAAGGTTCAGAGTGATTCGCACTTTCTAATAATCTACGTTTGAATTGACTCTCTACGGAGAAAAAAATTGGTCTATAAGTTGACCCTGTGGGCCAGCCCCAAAACTTCCCGCTGTTTTCGAGCTCGTTGAGCTCGAAAACATTATTGTGAATACATTTTCGAGCTCTTCGAGCTCGCAAATACTTTTGTATGCCATTGTTTTGTAAAAAACCATTTTTAGCATTTCTTTCTCCCACGATATCTCGCGAACGAATTAACCGATTTTGATGGTTGAGGCGGCAATCGACGTGTTTTATCAAGTTCTAAAGCTGATCAAATTTTGAAATCGATTTATCGAGTCGTTTTTGAGAAATTTCGAAAAAACCAAAAAAAAAATTTTTTTTGAATTCTTTCGTCAACGGTTTCTCTTGAACGAATGAACCAATTTTGATGGTTGAGGTGGCATTCGACGCGGCTTATAGAGGTTTAAAGCTGATTAGATTTTGGAATCAATCCATCGAGCAAATTAAAAGTTATCCAAATAAAACATTTTTGAAAAAATTTTATTTTTGAAATATCTCTGAACGCACCCTACCGATTAAGTTCAAATTTTTACGGCTTCAAGATATTAACAAGCCGCGTCGAATGACACCTTGACGATCAAAATCGGTTTATCCGTTCAAGAGTTATGAATATTTACATACATACATACATACGTACGTACGTACACACATACATACACTCGGACATCATCGTTAAATTAGTCAGGATAGCTTCCTAAAACCTCAAAACGTCAAAATCTGATAGAAATTCGGTTTTTGCAAATCGGACCAAAACCAATAACTTCCCAAATTTTCGAAAATTTTCAATTTTCTTAGCGGGAAGTTTAAAAAATTAAATAAAAGTATAAAGTTTTATAAAAGTTGAAATTTTTTAATCTAAATGGATAAATTTTATACTGTACCAAGTTTCTTTTATTATTTCATAGTGTAAATATTAAAATAAATGATATATTCTTGATAAGTCAGAAACATTACTATGTGGTACATTAAGTATAGTTTTTTTTCGAGTATATTATAATAAAATTCTATTAAAAGTTGCTGAAACAAATAGTATAATTCTCAAGAATAACACGTTGTTCCACCGTTACCTAAAACTTTTGGTTAACTGTTACTTTAAAATTATCTGCGTGTATTATCAAAAACATATAATGTCATTAATTTTTAAAAAATTTTTATTGATCTACGTTATAATTATGTATCTATAATCGAACAGAAGTTTTGATACTAAGCATTATAATTCAAAATTGAAGTGAATTTTAAAATTCGCAACAAAGTAAACCATAGCGCAATCAATATTGTCCTATCTCTCGTCCACCTCGACGAAATTATCAGCCTAATCGGATCTACGCAGCTTGGGATGTAACCCCTATAATGCTCGTGACGCGATTTACAAAATTAATCGTTTGTAGCGACCGTGGCAACGGCTCGTCCATCATGATCATTGTGCAAAGCAACAGACAGTAGTTTTACAACCTGCGTCACGCTATCACTCGACTGAAATTAATAGCCACATTCTAATAGTAGAGTCGTTAATTATTATTATTTTTTTCTTTAAGAAACTTTCAGTATATTTTAATAGTTATTATTTTCCTCATGATTTTCACACAAATATTTATTTTTGTTCATAATTCTTGTGATGACTTTTATTGATTGATATTTATTACTTTAAAAATATGCAGAAATACAGCGTAAACAAAAGTTTTCAAAAATCACTGATTCTGACATTTCATTCCGTATGTTTCATATTCTAACTCGCTGCCCAAATTTAGAGTTCATGTCACTTTATTTTGATCATTTCTATAAATTCTTGTCCACTAAAACTGAAGTTATCAAGCATATTCGTCAGTTAAACTTTCCGAGTAAAAAAATCGTTCCAAAATGATTCCAAAAATGTTCCGCAAGTGGAACTTCTAAACTTGAGACAGATTAGAACTTCGAATGGAACTTTTTTGGAGAGTTAGTAATTTTGAAAGTAGAAACAAGTGTTGATGAGCACATTTAGGGTCAAAAAAATACGTTCTTGGAACTTTTTTGGAATTTTATAATAGACATTCCAAAAAAGTTCCAGAATCACCACTTTTGACTTTTTTATGGACTAAAAAAGTTATTCCAAAACATTCCAAAATTACTACTTTTGCATCTTTTGTAGACTTAAGTCGTTCCAGAAACATGCCAAAATAGTTCAAAAATCACAACTTTTGAATTTTTTTACAAAACAAAAAAAAAACGTCTATAAAAAATTCCAAAAAAGTTCCAAGAACGTCCTTTTTTTACTCTAAATTTGCTCATAAAAACTTTTTTTTACCATCAAAATTACTAACGTTTCAAAAAAGTTCCCTTCGAAGTTCTAATCTGTCTCATTTTTAGAAGTTCCACATGCGGAACTTCTTTGGAATCTTTTTGGAACGAATTTTTTACACGGGTCGGTGAAAAGATTCTTATTGATTATTTCAAATTTCTTGAATTCTCAGAGATTAATACAAAACTCAAAAAGCTCAAACATGTCTTGACAATAATATTTTTTAGCTCCTTGAGCTCGAAAACAACGGAAAATTTTAGGGCTGGTCCCCAGGGTCAACTGGCTTACAGATTTTTTTTCTTTGATCCAAAAGTGATTCGTCTTTACTTCCTTTCCCTATCTAAATTTACGATTCTCCCAATACGTTTTCTTATGTAATTAAAACAGCCAAGCGGACAGAATGTTCTCAATACTTCAAATGAGAAGTAAACGGGAGAAGTGCTAACTTTGTTATTAATCATTTTAGGTATTAACAGGTCAACAGTTCTCTAATTTGGTAATTAATTAGTTAACGTTATTCTTTGCCTATCAAAAAACTTCAAATAATATTCGTAGAAAAGCGATTTCACGCTCGAACTACTTATCGATTGTATACATACAGTAGTGATGAGTATCATATTTTTATGTGTTGGTACTATTAACCTGCAACTTGCGTCCCTAACCTTAAATTTGAGTATAATACTAATTTTTAGCAGATATATAATATGATATCATTAATTTTTTGTTCGCGTATGAAATTTGGTTTTTTAATAGATAACTGAAGCTATAATTCTATATCTTTGATCACAACACTGTTTAAATATTCATTGTATTATTCAAATCTTAAAAATGAATACATCGTGTTCCTAAGAAAAATTATACGCAAAGAAAATACAGAAATAAAAAAAATCAATGATAAAAAATATCTTGTCTCTAAGATGTTTTTCGCACGGTTGAATTCGCTTTAACGGAATAACGTTACCGGAAATCGGAGTATTCCTGGCTGAGTAAAGCACCGGAAAGTCAAAGACCATCCGGATATCCATGATGAATTAAAGCGAGTGAAATTCAATGGTACTGTCATCAAAGCTACAATATCCAACCACACTTTAAAGCTATATTCCTAGACACGTCGATACACATCATAGATATAAATACAATAGCCCAGTACAATCAGTAATCAGATAGAGTATATGGTACCTTACTCAATAGTGTTTTCACTGATTTCTCAATGCTGCATCGATTAAATGACTTTACGAAAATTTATGAGACAACTGTCTGACCTACTTATAAAATCAGATTGACCTAATTAAATTTCATTACGAAACAAATCTATTTTTGTCTTGATATTGTTTATCATAAGACTAAAGAAAGGCATATCAATTAATATTTTTTAATAGTATATTGCGTGGTAAGGGATGAAACAAGACGATTTCAGACAAGAATGAGACTGACGGCCCGAGCTGAGGCAAGGACTGGCATCACCCGATGTCTGAAATCGCGTTTTATTCCGTACCTCGCACTGTATTTTTCATATAACCTACATTAATACTTAGAAGTTTAATGCCTGAAGTCAGCCGAAATAGGCTAATTTTTGACCGATAGCAGCAGAAACATGATGCATTTTGAATATGCGAATTTAATAAATTTAACGATGAGAACAATAGCATTTATTCATTTAATTATTTTTCATCATACCTGTACCAACAACTTAAATTCCTGCCCTGTTTCAAGAGGTCGTTCTCTTTTTTTATGAGAAAACAAATGATACAAATTAGCGCATGCGCCATTCTCCAGACAAACAGAGGGAAAAATTTAAACTTTCGGGTGCAGATCTGGTGAAAAATAGTATGCACACCAAGGAAGAAGATAAGACGTCCTAATCCGTATTCACAACAATTTTTTCGAGCTCAAGGAGCTCGAAAACAGCGGGAAGTTTTGGGGGTGGCCCGCATGGACAACCGATAGACCGTTTTTTTTTCCTACGGTTAACATATTTCAATTCTTTCTAACGTTAAAATTATTACGAGAGTGAACTAAGTGATTTTCAAATAAACTGTTCTCACCAATAAAAACACAAATGATTGAATAAAATATTTCATTGGTGCGTAAAGTTATTATTTATCGAATAAAATGCTTCCCGTTCGGAAATTTCAGTTTATCTCTGAGAATGGCTCATTTGAAATTTCCATTTGCTAATGTAAGAGCAATAAGGACTGTTTCGTTTGTTCACATGTGTGTGAGAAATAGAATATATTGCAAATAGATGGCAAATCCTCTTGAATAAAGAATAAATATCATGATTTTATTTTTTTGATTCAATCAATAACATCAAATTATTTAATATCATTTAAAGTTACGGAATTTAAAACGACGTAAAAAAATATTTAATTTAATTATGACTTTATTAACATGAATTTGAATATTCATTCTATCTAAATATCAGTCTACATCAATAGATCATAGAATAATAATGGGTTGACTGATTCGATAAATTTAACCAATTGAAGTTCATTGATACATTACTTATATGACTGATTTGAATTTATAGTAACAAATTGAATTGATTGAATAGTTTTCAAATAAATCGACATAATTCTAAGTTCTAAATTTTTGTTTCAGTACCAGATAGCATTTACGAGATGTTATGTCATAAGACGTAAAAGTTTAATTATGTTATTTGTTCTTAACATCTAATAATAAAAATTCGATCAATACAATTGTAGATTTTGAAGTATTAACCAAAAAGAAAAAAATTTCTAACCTGAAGGTATCTGATAAGATTACTTATGGTAACAAACTTTTACGTTAATTTACGAATAACATTAATAGTCGCTGTACTTATCAAGTCTCTAGCATGACAGAAAATCGATTGTTGGACCAAGTAATGATTTTTAACCCCATTAGAACTTTTCTGTTAGAGTAAAGATACTAATTTGTCAAAGTAAAAGGATTAACTTGTTGTGTCAAAAATAATTCTTCTTAAGGTAGTTCCTACGTGGTATAGTATAGTCAGAGTTTTTACTATAGACAAAATTTTAAAAGCCTCGACACACAGACATTCAGACAACGTTGCTCTGAGTGTTTATGTATTTTTGTTTATGGTCTCAGTATATACAAATAGTATTGCGCTTTCTAATAATAGTAATATGTTTATTTATTTATTTAATCGTTTTTTTATTTGTAACTAATTTAAATAGTGATTTTAATACTTTAGTTACGCAGCTGAATTTTACTAAAACCGTGAAAGATTTGAATTTCCCGCTTTTTACTCTACACTATTTCAGAGAGCGTTGCGCACGGCGTTGCCAGATCACTATAATTTGTTAAGTGACCAGGTTGGAAATGGATTGAAAATTATTTTTTTTAATTATTATGTCTCGATAACAAAACGGTGAGGTGCTACTTTTACTTTTTTAACTTATTCTAAAAACATTTTTCAACACTCTCCTACTTTTTATTCCAATTCTGTCGAGAGAATTTTTTAATGTAATAAAAAATAGATGGAGAGACCGGACATTTTACATGCTTTAAATGGGGCATGACCCTCAAAATCGCGAACTTTGTCTTCAAATATTTCGTGATCTAAACGGTAAAAAATTATGAAATTTTAGGAATTCATACATAAAGCTATTCTAAACCTATGAAAAAAATTTCAGCCGATTATGTCGAAAAGTGGTTTCATGCTGGAACTACCTTAACTATCAAGTGAAAACTTTTGAGGTAACAGATTTTTTTTTGTTGTGCTAACAGAATTTATTTTTCTGTAAAGCGATAGTAAATGGATTTGACTAAATACGCAAAAATATGTACCTCAAAAATACTTTTGATGATTTTACAAAACATTTATTATTAAAATATAATCTTAATGTTTTATTTTTTGGTTAAAAACTTATCTTTTTACATTTATTTTCTCATTTATCAGCAAAAACTTAGATGAGTAATTTAACGAAAAAACTTTTTCAAGTTTTAAATATATCGTATATATATTACCAGGTCAATTAATCTTCTGGGTTACTTTTTTTTATACAACTTGGCAACTATTATGGACCCCCTATGCATTTCCTACTTCTCTGAAAATGACATTGATCGTTCACAATTTTTTTTTCTTTTAACAACTACTTGTCTTTAATATATAGTTTTTTTTATTATTATTATTCTCTTCACTTTTTCTTCTACCTAATATAAGAGGCCATCGTCATCTCTTTCTGTGCGGCGTTTTTTTTCCATCATCACTTGCTTTCATTTCCTCTCACCGTGTTTTTGTCCATTAAGCCCAGCTACATTGAAAGTAAATTGCCTCGCACGACTAGTGCACCCTTGAATTTCCTTCTTTTTTTGTTTTTTCTTTTTACCGCATGATAAGTATGAGTATTCAAAAATAAAGTACTATATTCATAGGTTAAGCGGTAAAAGTGATGAAAAAGTTTTATGTATTATTATTATTTCTATTTTTTTCTAAAGTTAAGATGATATTTATAAGTTAAAAAAAGTGAAACAGTTGGTACGACGTACTTATATGTGAATTCTGTTTTAATATCTAGCTGCACTTCATATATATGTTTACGAGAATTTATGAAGTACATGTTTTATAAAATGTGTTTTATAGTTTCAAAGAGTCTGAATTTTTTAAAGAAAGGGTTGTAGGTACATTATGATAAAATGACTGCGATATTAGTTAGATAAGCTAGACGGATAGAGAAAAAAGTAATAGAACCCTTCAAAGTGAACGAGCTACTTTAAAGTTTGTATTGTAAAACATAATACATTGTGTAGGCTTCGAAGTGATACAACGATAATTGAATTATATATTTTCTTTTTTCTCTTTTTCTGTAATACTTTACAAGATCATTTTCATAATAAAAATAGAATAAAAATTAATAGATCCACCATAAAGCACCCTCAGCACTTTCGCGCTTGAGGTGTGCAATATTTCAGAAATACTCAACTCTTTTCATTAAATGTGATACATTTGATAGAAAATTGATCCAACTGAGCAGCCCTAGAATTTACGTTGTCTTTGAGCTTGAAGAGGTTCGAACGAATCTTATGTAAAAAGAATTTTACAAGTTCAAGATTTAAAACTTAGTATAGATACTATTTAGTTTCTTGGAAAAATAATTTGAGAAATGATATTTTCTAAGTTTTTATACACATAGTTTCATGGCCAACAAGTTTTCTTATGACTTTCTATAGTCGTCTCAACAAAAGCTTGGGATTTTTTTCCACCAATTTCTTCCCCTACCACTATAATATCAGAATGAGCGCATGCGCAATTAAATATGCGCATGCGCCAAAACCACCAAAACTAACATTCAAAGAGTGGGGGAAGAAACCGTGGTGGGAAAAAAATCCCAAGCTATTGTTGGGACGACCAGGGATGCCAGATTGGGCGTATTACCGCAATTTGGGCTATTTTGAATTATCTAAGAATGAAAAAAATATTTTCTGAACTTCTTACTCTGTTCTCGGTTTATTCCCACGTCTTCATAATTTACAATAATTCCCGATAGCCAAATTTGGTCACCAGAAAGTTGGTATCTGTGAATTGTGATCAACTTGTGGACAACTCGACTAATATATAATATTCGTAATTTGTTATTCATCAATATATTTTCAAGAATTAACGATTTAAAAATATTTTAAAATAAAATTTTAATTTTGAGCATTCATTATAAATAAAATATCGTAGGCAAATAGTGACGTCGGGTATAATACTCGACGGAACTTATTATCTAAGATACTATTATTTCTAGCTATCGAAATATTTCATGTTCATTGAAAAAATTAATAATAACCTTCTTATAAATTTTTAATAATCGATATACTCTGTTTTCAATTAAAAAGTGGCGAGTTTATATTTTTAATTAAATGTGCTATTTACTTTTTTTAACTAGCTATCCTGAAATCTTCATTTCAACATTCAGAACCGATGTATTTAAAATATATAGCAAGATAATCGTCTTTTTATAACTTTCTATCTAAATAAATAAAGATAGCTATGGAAGAGAAGTTAAACGATGCCGAAGAGAGTCGTTTGGTCCCTATATTTTTCCCTCTCAGCACGGCGCAATATTCCTTTGTCTTAAAGTATATTGCGGGCTAAAAAAAAGTACCAAAAAAGTTAACGATAATAAAAATGATCACAATACTAAAATAAAAAATTACGTAAAAAAGAAGTATCGAAAACTCCAGGCACTTAAACCAAAAGTTGACGAAAATTCAATTTTTTCCTTCTCGTGTCAGCAACATAAAGTTTTGAGTTATTTTTCGTTACATTTATTGCTTTATTTTCTCCTTTTTTTTCTTTTTTTGTAATACATCAAACTCACTCAATGAGTCAGTTACCAGTGAAATCTATTGGAGCATAAAAAAAAAAAAAATATATATATATATATATATTAAGTAAAAATGAACTCTCAATTGTTCGTCCAATTATAACACGTTTGTTACACAGATAGGTGTTGAAACATGTTTCAATTTGAAATTTTTGTGCTCACTTCCTACTCTTCATCCTCGTCTATTTCCTCCTAGCTCTCAATCCGTACATATTTGAATACTATATACAAGTTTTCAAACAACTAAAACAACTACACACCACGAATATTGCGTTTGAACGCAGAGATATCAGAATATGAAGTTTCATGTGATTACATTGTAGTATGGTATTATACTAAATTCAAACCTTCTCGTGTTCTAAAATAGCTAACAGTAGTAAGCTAATTTATGACCATAACCATTGGGCGTTGCTCCTCGTTGTACACTCTACATTTTACATTACATTGAACCAACTTCGAAACCGTAATTACCACGTAAATTGATCAATAAATTTAACAGATTCTATTAGCATTATTATTATACATTTAATATTAATTTTAATGTACAAGCAGAATTATTTAATGTTCATATTATTTTCTTTAATAGAAGAAGTTTATAGCAATAAAATTTGTGTCATTAAAATTTGAAACTACACGGAGAGAAATGTCAAGTGAATATACCTATGCAGCATAGTAATTATTTCATTACTCTATAGTTTGTTTTACCAATCACATAAGAGCGGCGGGACACAAACTATAGAGTAATGTAATTATTACTATTCTGCATAGGCATATTTACTTGACATTTCTCTCGTGTATTCAATTAAATATAAATTTCCACTATCCTTCAATTTTTGTAATGTAAATTTTATTCTCAAAATCATCCCAACTAATATTTGATTTAAGATTTAAAAAAAAGGTTTCGTCAATTTTTAACACGACATACTTGAATTTAACAACTACACAGTAACTTCGGAGTAAATTCAGAACGGATGATTTTTGCACAACTCCATTGCGAAGCAATGAGATGTGTTCTGTTAACGCTTAATTGGTTCCAGCTGTTTCACTCACGTAAAAATCATATTTACATTTATTACATTTATTCAAATATTCTCAACTAGAACAAAATTCGTACCATTCGGAAGATAATTTATTAATAAATAAAACGAAAGCAATTTTTCAATGTACGGATTGTCAGTATGTACGGAAGTAAGTAAACACAGTAATTTAAAAAATACTCAACCAATTGATCTATTTTTTTTTATTACACTTGAATTCTTAAATAGAAGAACTATTTCAAAAATCACTATCTAAATCTGTGAATTTAATCGTAATTAGTAAAAACTTAAATCTGAAGATTTATGAAAAAATTTAAGTGTCATTCAATCATACATTCACACATGCACATCTAACTCATATACACAACACATACTATAAGTATAATACACACTATATTTATTACACTACACTTACTATTGCACTATACCTGTCATACAATAATACCAACTTGATGTTTCTGTACGGCAGATCAAGTTGGTAGTTTACACACATTCTACATTCAGCTACCAAACAATACGAAAAGCAAACGCTCAACGAGTAACAAATGAAATCTAATCAATATTATAAGATTGTTATAATAATAAATAATATATTGATTATATACTAAAACAGTACTGGTAATGAATATATATGTGAATCTTTCCCGTACAAAAATGGATTGATCACTCATTGATCACTGACTGATCAATCATTGATCACGGATTGATCAACAACTCATCGTTAATTTATCAATAATTGATCATTCAGTAATCAACCATAGATCAATGAGAGATCACTTAAAGATAAATAACTGATCGGTCTGAGGAGAATAATCTGATAGTGATCAATCAGAGATCAGTTAGAGATCACCCAGTGATCAATCAGCGACAACCTATAGATCATTCGGAAATCGCATAAAAATCGTCCAGTGTTTAAATCAGAATCACACGGTGGCCATTTATTTATCAAAAAAGGCTCTTTAAGGAATCATCAAGCAATTTTTATCCCATCACTGGACAATTTTTATGATATCTCCGACTGATCTATAGATTGTCGCTGATTGATCACTGGGTGATCTCTAACTGATCTCTGATTGATCAATATCAGATTATTCTCCTCAGAGTGATCAGTTATTGATCTTCAAGTGATCTCTTATTGATCTGTGGTTGATTACTGACTGATCAATTAACGATGAGTTGTTGATCAATCCGTGATCGATCATTAATCAGTCAGTGATCATTGAGTGATCAATCCATTTTTGTACGGGTTATTTAAATAGTGGTAATAATCCCCACATCTTACATATGGAGACGCCATCTATCGGTCATTTTTTGAATGAGCAAGTGATTTGCGCATGTTTGGATTTTCCAATTTTTTATCTATTTAATCTTCTTGGAGTGAAATTCACTCCAGAAAGAAGTTCATTTTACTATTTAAACTTCGGATCAGAGTGGGAGCAGATTGAAATAAAATCCACATCACTCCGCTGAAAAAAACTCTCTATTCACTCTATATGCAGAGTGATTGTTTTTAAAACTCCGAAACTCTGAGTGACGAAGTTCGCTCTAAAATTTTATCCAACTAAGAATATTGAACGGACGTGTACGTATTTATATATTGATATATATGTAGATATAACAATATTTAAGACGTCACGTAGTTAATTAAATCAAACCACGGAAGATAGCTGAACGTAAGTCAAATATGGTGTGAGAGACTAATACGGAATGAAAAGTGAGGTATGTTGAGATGTGCTAGTGACTGCGGCCCCAAGTGGACCGAATTTCTCATCTTAAAAGATGAGTGTGTGCTGCTGCACATTATCTGAGGATAATTTATTGGCAGTTTGCTCATCATACTTAATAAAGTCCAAGGTGATAAAAAAAGACACTGAATTAATTTTTTATTAAAATCATTAATTTTGCAACAAAAATAAAAAGAGTTATTTTGGTAAACTATTTTATGTATTTATATATTCATACTCATGACTTTGAATATTAATTTATGAAATGGAAAATACAATATTGGTTTACGGCATCGCTCGCAGTGCTAACTTTTTTCTCAGGGTATTATTGAATGTGCCATGAAATCATAAAAGCTTCTATAATGACGATTACACTAATTAATGAATTTTGTTGATGAAATTATTGGATACTGAACCAGTTTATTCTTGTGTGATCAGCAAAGTTTCGTAATCAGATCATCTATTGTAACTAGCAAATGTTTGAGGTATTACTTCGAATTCAATGATTTAGAGTAAATTAATATACCGATTACAAATAGAATAGAAAGAAAAAGTGTCTAGTAATTAACAAAGGATGATAATTAACAACGCATCTCCAGAACTATAGTGTAACGGAAACTTATTTTTACATATATTACAAAATTCAAAAGTTGAACAATCAAATTTTAAAATCATACCAATGTTCAAAGCACGATTATAAGGAAACGGTTCATCTGACGAAAAATTTCAATCCAACCTTTTTTGTAGAGTATCAAATTTCCTTAAAAAAATGTGCCTAAGTCGATTTCGTTTACCTCGATGGTTTGAGAGTTATGAGACAAAAACCCGCTCATTAAAAAAAAATCAAAAATTGCGATGATACACCTCTTAATTTTAATATGAAGGGCTCAAATTTTCACAATAATTTTTTTTTGTCATCCCAAATAATATTTTCACAGTATCGTTAAAAAAAAAAAATAGTCGATTTTTTTGGCCCAGTCTAATAGATAACTATACACCAATAGTAGTTTTTTTTTTTATTTTTTTACTTACCACTAAGAGAATTAAATTAAATCAAGTTTTAAGGTCTGAGAAAGCTATTCTGACTTTCGACATATTGTCCACGTGTATGTACGAAAGTTCAGTAGAATCTCTCTATATTTGACCGATCTCTGTATTTGACTGAATTCTCTCTCTATATTTGACAATCCTGTCTCTCCCTACGACTTTTCGTTCGGCCAATCAAAAAAAAACTTAGTGGTGGGCAGAAACTGATTGAGTCTCAAATCATTTTAGCGTTAGAAGCCGCATTTGGTCGTCAAAGACGGTTGATTAGTTCAAAAAACCGAAAAAGGTCGAGCTTTTGAGACCAAACCAAGGTACAGAAGAATATTTTTGAACTTCATGAACTCGAAAAAGTATTCACGATACTGCTTATGATCTGAAGAAACTCGAATACTACGGAAAGTTTTGGGGCTGGCCCGCAGGGTCAACGATTTTCCAGGTTTGTTAATTTAATTCATTATACTAAAAAAAGAAACTCATACTAGCGCTATCTTGCATGACTTTTTTAATTATTCTGTTTATTTGAAGATCTTTTATGTTATTGTAGCAATATGCTTTTTTTACAGAAAATGTAAAGTATACTTGTTCATGCACAACTTCAAATTGAAAAATTTTCTTTCAACCGGTAAAAATAAATTTAATTACTTTAATTACTCAAAGACTTTTGATGTTTCTATTTATCGTATCGTATAGATAAATATAAAAAATTTTTTACATATCGTACTTGTACTGTAAATTAAATTTTCACCCTATGACTTTCAAAAGAAATTATCCACTTAATTAATTAAAAGCTTTTGAGCTTCATATATAATTATGAACTTTGTTTCATTTGAAAGTAAATTTTTTTCGGGTAGCTATGACTCGAGTGTATGTTACACCTTAAAATTAGGAAAGCTTAGAGTAGCCATTTATAAAAATGAATTACTACCATACGTCAGATTTAATATGTAAAATGAATTTACACATAGATGCAGTTTGGAACTGGCAGTTACTGCAAGCTGACACAATAGCCATAAGACGTGATAGTCACTCACATGTACATAAAATAGCAAGTATACAGTATATGAATCTTTATACGTTTAGATGCAATTGAGGGGATAGAAGAAAGGTGTCAGAGATAGGGCTTGGAGTAAAAGTCTTAAAATTTCTTATTTCTTTGACTGTTTATGAGTACTAGTGGCCGTGATTCAGTAATTAATAATGTAAGCTTAGCAAACGTAATTGCTAATTAGCTTAATTTATGGCAAGCTATTAACTTAATTTAAAGTCAAGCCATTAGCATTCTTTAAAAAAATATGTATTTATCGTTTGAATGATTATCGTATAATAAGCATTATAATGAAAAGATATTTTTATAAGCTTCATTTAATTCCTAACTTTTGGCTTTGGGAAATGTCACAAAGCGTAGTAATGATCAGGAATTTGAAGCAATGCGAAGATTATCAATTTAGCTACCTTTACGTATGTGAATCGTCAGAAGTTGCTCGTCATAGGTAACGATTAAAATTGGGGTTCAAAAGACCAATGACCAGTGACACATTCAAAACAAATCAAAGTTAATGATATGCAAATGTTATATAATGGAAATACTATATGTGTTTACAAGAACTTATTGTTTTGAATAATCTGTTTTGAACAAAAAGTGAGTGATGTTTAAAACGAGACCTAAAACATGAAATCCGAACATCCAAAAAAGTGTGAGAGCTTTAGAGTCGTAATGAGAAGTACGATAAGGACAGTTGCTTATGACGAGATTGCTTGTAATGAGCTCAGGCTGTATTTGTTCAGATAAAATAATTTGTTAAATTCTCAGTACAAATTACTTTATCCTCAGTGCCGAGTCTTCTACTGTCGAACATCGTGTGGCTCAAAATCTCTGACGTCAGACATTACCCCCAATCTGTGACGAAATCACTTTTTATTGCGAAATTTTTTCTAATGGAGTTTTCTAAGTAGTAATTAGAAAAAAAAAAAGGAATTTCATCATTATACTTTTGGTTGTTCTTGAACTGATTAGTATTTTCTAAACTAACTCGTCGACTCAAGATATATGAAAACGTTTTCTAAAAGTTGCATTATGAAGACGATATCAATAGTAGAATTTTTCTAAGATACCTACCGAAAAATCATCTGCTTATAAATTAGTTAGTAAAACTTGAAGATGCGTATAAAGCTATACGAAATGATTTGGTGCAACAATGAACTATAAACAAGAAGAAAAAATATTCCTAAAAGTGGTAAATCTGCCTTTTATACAGCTAATACTATAATTCACTACTTTTTGTCATCCTTAGTAAACTATCGACGATAACCCGGATAATCTCGTTATAGTATATACTCTTAGTTCTTTGGTTACATATATATATCTTCTCTTATCATGGAATATTTTTTATGGGATACCCTCATATGTATGTCTACAGATAAGCTATATTATATTGCAAATTAAATTATATGCGATTGTATTATATTATCATTATATTTAACTGCACTGCTGATTATTCTTATCTAGGGTATTCAACAAAAAAGGGTTTTATTCGTAACGGTAAAAACGTCTTGATCTACTGTTGGCAGATGTAAAAGAGATAAAATTTTAGAAATAAATATTTTAGCTTTGAATTTTATAGTTATATGCGTCTAAAAGTATGTATTTTTCATTGTGTAAGTATTGGTACTGAACAAAAACTATGAGGAAATAAATAAAAATTATGATAAATATCAATCGATAAATAATGTCATCATGCGTTTATAAAAGCTTGGCTGAGTTTCAAAGTTAATTATTGTATTTATTAGTCGAAATATCTGTCACTATAATCGGTCATTCATTGGGCAGTTTACTCTACTCCAATGCCTGTTAAAAGTAACCTTCATAATAAATTTCGCATCGTTATTCTAAACTGTTTATAAGTTTCAAATTTTTCAAGATTTTTATTTTGAAAAAATTCAAATTCTGATGGATCATTAATTATTAAGATACCATTTTTTTGTTGATATTTAATCAAAAGAGAGAAATAGGATTGAATTATTAGAAGTGTTTCTGATGTGTAATTTTTCGTTTAGGAACAAAGGCAACTTTCACTTTTGTTTTTTGAAATTTTACTTCAGTTACAATATTATAGGATGGATATTTCTATACTTATATTTTTGTTTAATAAAAAAATAAAATAAAACGGTTTGTGTTTCTGTATGTCATAAATAAATAAAAATTTTCAAAGTAACGTATGTCTTCTGGCAAAGCTTCTAATATTTAATGACATTTTAATGGTCACGATGTAAAAAAAACACCGTTGGTGTACTTACGAGAAAAATTCGCAGTGAGCTTAACGTGCATGCTTTCATACTATTTGAACCCGACCTCTTTACCTCTATATTCCCTTTATTTATTATTTTTTTTTTCGTTTACCATCTCATCATACATCAAACCATTTTTATTTAAACTTTTGAAAAATTTCATACAATGAAATTCGCATTTAAACTCAACTCTCAATTCTCCAATTTCTCAATATTGTACGTTAATTAATCAATTGAAAAACAAAAACAGTAAAATCGTGTCAAGAGATGTTGACAATGGGTTCAATTTGTTAAGAAAAACCCTTTGACAAATCACTAGTGCTCCAGAAACATGCATTCACAATTGATGACTATATGGTAGTACGACAAGCGATAATATAAAGAAGAAAAGAGAAAAAAAAAACAAAGTAATAGGTGGTATGTATATAGATATATATGTACATACACACTAAAACTTTCACCATAACCATTGCTCACTCGTCTGACGTTCTGAAAATGCAGGTTGTTTATGTTTCCCGGGGTGCACCCTCTTCTATACTTTTGTACCAACAGTTTCGTCTTTTCTCATTCTTTACTCAACACCTTCGGGGACCTTAACTATAGCGGTAAATACATAAGGTTGATCATCAACGAATGCTCCAGAAAACTAAGCATTGAAGTAACGAAACTTTCATAACAAACACTGAAGTGTGCGGAAGTATATATTTGTCCGAGTAAAAAAAAAAAATAATTTATGAATGTCCTAAAAACGAGGATAACAGAGAACTTCAAAATTTGAGTAATGGTAAAATATATATTGACACAAAAATATGATGTACATTTAATAGGGGTGTGCGAATATCATTCGAATCGAATTATTCGAATAGTTCGAATTATTGGAATAGTTCAAATAATTGTCTTGTGCTCTTAAATTAATCAATTTCGATGAAAAAGTTATCTTGTTCAGGTGTATTTGACTCAATTTGAATATTTTTTTCATAGAACTCATTACTAAAATAATAAAAATTTTATTGTAAGAAAAGTGTCATCCGTTCGTATCTGGAATGAAAAGGTAAATTTCGTATTTTGATTCGAAAATTCTACATCAACTAAATAAAACATGCTACACGGCAAATTTTTTTTTAATTTTCCATGTCAGACAGTCTGCAAGATCTCTTAGAAATTTGATTTTCGAAAATCGGACCGAAGCCAATAACTTCCCGAATTTTTGCAAATTTACAATTTTCTTAGCGGGAAGTCAAAAATGTTGATAATTACGACGAATACGAATTCTTCTTTAATTTAATAATTAGTTTATTATTTGGTTTGAATTCAGATTATTCAAATAATTCGAACTTTTAGAATAATTCGATTCGATTCGAGACGAATAATTCGTAAATTCGAATATTTGCACATCCCTAACATTTAACGATTGATGTAACGAAAATAATTAATTATTCGGAATAACAATGGATAATAATAATTATTTGTATTTTATTCTAATTGCGTCAAATAAACGTATCATTGATTGTGTATAAATATTCATGTCATCATTTTCATAAATAAATCATTCATTAAATATAAGTGAATTGAATCATCAGAGTACAATTTGCAAGGATATTCAATTTTTCGAACCTTATAAAAAAATAATTAGATAGTAATCCCGTAAAAAAATACTACTTGATAATTAATAAAATAATTCAATCAATAATCTGAATTGACAAATTTTTGAAAATTGGGAACAAAAAAAATTAAAACGCATTAGCAGAATGGAGAAGTTGATTTATTTAAACGATTAAAAACAATCCATGCAAATGTGCCGAGTCCAACGAAAATGTGAACTTTTCCTTCCAGCGCGTGTTCCATTTGGTGCACCCATATATTTTCCACAAACCGGGAGTCGTACGCAGCAATAATAATATCAGGAAATGATATTAGCTGGTATAGAGTGAAGGAGTGAGAGAGACCGATAAAGGGAAATAGATAAATAGAGAAAGAAAGAACACCGTTGGTACGCTGGGCGAACATGTCAGTGAGAAATAGCTTCCACATGAGAGAACGCAATTAATTTTAACGTCGATGGAAACAGATACAAGTATAAGTCTATATAATTAACGAAAAAAATAAAAAATAAAACCAACCTTTATTTTTTATTTTAATACGAAATATTTTACATCATTACATAAATAATTCAACATTTTTTTCATGATAGCATACAATTTTTTTTAATATACTTATAAATATACATTATGAACTGAAATTTACGAATATTTTCGCCGTTAATTACTTTTTTATATTTATCTAGTAAGAATCTCGAAGTATTTTATATTTAAACAGTAGAGTTAAACTTGTGAACATCCTAGCTTTGATTCCCCTCCACCTTTCTTATAAAAAAAAAAGTAGAGGCATCCGTCTACTACCGTTTGTTCTAAAACTTCGATCCCAAGAATTTTAAACCCTTCGTTTTCAAAGTTAAAGAATTTCAATTCACATAAGTTTTATTTTAAGCAAAAGTATTTTATTAAAAAAAAAATTATCTAACTTCTCAATATAGACGTATAAGTATAAGAATATGCGTTCACAGAAAAAAAATTCCAGTTTAATTTACTATGCTAACATCGTAATTTTTCCTATTGATTATTGTAGTAGTGGACTATACCTTTAAAATCATAATTTCTACGACGTACACGGTAACAAATGTATGGTGTTTATCACCATGCTGATATAGTCTCAAGACAGATACTAAAATAATATGTGAAATATTCTAAGACAGTATTGTAACGAGACCCAGAAGTATGGCGTTATTTACTATACTGTATAGTACTGGAGCTATTGTATTGCTCACACGTATGCATAACAGGCACGGCGAAACAGCATGGCTTTGAGACCCATACTACAATGCCGAGGGCACAATGCTACTAGTTTTTCCCGCCATAATTTCTGGCGTATCAATCAATGTATACTATCATATTACCACCAAAACTATATAGATGTCGTTAGAGTAGGTTCATCGGCCAAAAGCACTGTGGATACGGCAACGCAGTACGGGCCTGACGGCCATACTGACATTGCGGCGTCCGCGACAACTATTGCCAATGTTACTATTCCCGCAATGGTTGAATCATCTATGCATACAATTTTATAACCTATAAAAATCTTCGATACTGTACAGTATGGCATTCACGCCCATACTGGCATTGTGATATCCGCAAAATATTTCTTACCGTGTAGCATTGGAAATTTCATTAAAGAAATAATACTTCAGACAAATAACACAAAGTCTTAAGATCTTTGGTATAAATTACGATGTGAACATCGTTAAATTTGAAGTAATAGTATATTACACACCTTGGGAAGTAAAGTAAGAAATGTCTCAGATCACATGTAATTTTTGGCCGAGGCGAAGCCTGAAAATATAGTTCACGATTACGATGTTAACATCGTAAATTTTTGTGGAATTTTCTTTCTATGAATCTTAGCTTTTGAAAATTTTAAAACTTTATGCATCATTTGTGATCGAAAAAATGTCATGTTAATCGAAACTAAACAAAAAATATTTGTAATTGCCTTGTATAAGCCAAAAATCTTATATAATTTATTATAAATCATGTCACGATATTTCATCCATAAAAATCGTATGACTATGAAATTAAAACAATAAGGGTAGTAAAAAATAGAACTGAATAAAAAGCTCAAATGTTTTAAAATTTGATTTTCAACAGAAAAGTCATAAATCCTGAGTAAATCCAATCAGTGGAAGGTTGCTCAACAACTTTGGGTGGTCAGCGGGCAACTACTGCAACAAGGACATGAAACATCCTCGTTGGAGGATTCTCATGGCAGTTGGATTTGGCGAGTAACCTCTGAGTACATATACAACTAGATTATATATATATATATATATATATAGAAATAACGTGAGGGAAAGAGATAATACTCGAACTACCACAACAGTCGACATGGACAAAGCGACTTCCTATGATGAATTGCTCTGACAATGGTGGCAGTATACCACCAGCGTCATACCATGATCATAAATATACTTGTACTCGTGCCTACGACGTGCACGTACATTCTATCCTATACTATACTAGCTTAGGAATATTTCAGTTGAAAAGTGGGTGAGTATAAAGGGTGAGTGAATAGATAGGAGAGTGAGGAAGTAAACGCATAACTGCAACTCGTAGAGTAAACTGTGTCTCGTGTGTATGTAAGGGCAACATTTTCCACGTATTCGTACAACTGATGGCTTTAATGTGACGCTAGCTAATACAGTTGGCTCGACCGTCCAAACGAGCATGCTTTCCATAATGTATACTCAGTAATATACTCCAAATAATACATTATGATTTGATAATAGCATTAGTTCAGTAATATACAAAGTGATTTTTATTTTAAACAGTAATGGCGAAAAACAATTGATTATTTTGTGGTGAAGCCATACATGAAGAAACCTATAAACTGACCTGTTGTTGTAAGCTAAATAAAAGCATAATAATGATTATAATTCTTTAAGGGTGAGTGAAGTTTATTTATATGATACTTGTTTCTGTCAGCAAAATTTTTTAAAAGATTATAGTTTTTTTAAAGTAAATGCCAACGATCAAATTTCAAATCTGAATCAAAACAATGTTCAAAACTATTTTTCGATTATTAAAAATCCTTCATTCAAGCTTATCATTAACGATAAAAAAAATTTCAACATTTTATAATGCGTAGCTCAAAGGTCCATGTTATAATAAAATTAAGTAATTAAAATTCATTGTTACAGTGAAGATTTTAATTTTCAACTTTAACGTTTTCAACTTCCCACCAAGAAAATAAGAAATTTAAAAGAAAAAAAAAAGGATAGTATATTGTGTGACAAGGGATAAAACAAAACAATTTCAGACCAGGGTGAAGTTATCTGCCGAGCCATAAGCAAGGGCTGACATCACCCGCATTCTGAAATCATGTTTCATCCTGTGTCACTCACTGTATTTTTTATGATTACCTGCATTGGAACTTCAAGTTTTAGAGTCAGAAAAAAGTTAATTTAAGACTAATGGTGTGATCAGCTATTAGCGTAAGCGTAAATTGTCATATGCAATTTATAATTAAGCAGAAGCTATCACAGTAGATTGTATAGTGCGTGTGTAAGGAGAGGACTATTTGACGAGCGTCAAGTTGCTGCATAAGCTAATAGCTTATGCATTCATATGAGCACGAGGGTGAATTACTACGAGCCGTAGGCGAGTGCGGCTATTCGCCCGAGGTATAGTATCTATACAAAGGTATAGTAAGAATATGAGTGAAGAGTAGAAGGGATAGGATCGAATGAATTTACGTTCGGCATTCGTGCCGAAAGTAATGACGAAACTATACTATATTCTGCAATGTAAGAATCAGTCTCTTTGCTACCGCCAGGTGGCGCTTGACAATCTTTCATAGCAGGTATTACAAAAAAATTATTTATTACTTATAGGGGAGGAGGGGGAAAAGTAGGCCCCTTCAAATTTTCTATACCCCAATAAATTTGGACGGATAATAAGCTTATCGAAATTTCTTATATAATGAGGGTGTAAATAGACCACCAAAACTGTTCGTTAAATATAATTTATTAAGAAAGTTGAAGATAATAAAATTACGTTTTAAAGTTATATCACAGCAGACTATTAAAATGACTTTTATATTATTAAAATACAATTGTTTTATAGTTATTCGCAAATATCACACGTGTAAAGAATAAAAAATATCAAATCCGAAAATTTTTGGAGGGCCCACTTTGCCCCTAGATTTCGATTTTTCAATTTTAATGGACGCAGCTTAATGAAGTGAAAATATCAAGGGTCTAAAAAGAAGTAAACGCGAAAAAAAAATTAATGATATTATAATTATTTTCCTTAAGGGCCCACTCTGCCCCCCTCTCCCCTACTTGTAGATTTTTCCAACTTGTATTTTTTATTATCTAACCATTAATTTTGACGAAAAATAATAAAGTCCCAACTAATAATAAAATTTAATATTTCATGAAACTCTAAAGTATATTGAACGTCGATTGTAAAGCAAACAAATATTCATAAATCACTCGTTAATAACCAGCGCTCAAATTCTAGAACACATTCGGAAATATTTAAACAGCACTCGTATTGGTGATCAATAATCGCAATCTCAAATTTCAAAGATGTTTGTGTGATTTTTTCCGCAGCAGTAAAACTTTTGTATTCCAAAGCTTTATATATTCCAATCACCAAATACAAACGCAATACACACACATATATCTCAACTTTTTGTGTAATAAATTGTATTTATATACATAAAATTTTTCAGTAGTAAAATAACACTTACAAGTCTTCGTAAAATATCCACGAACAGTTTAGATAAAAAAAAAGAAAGAATAATAAAGAAACATTTGTCTCATGTTTTACAATTTTCCTTTATTAATCGATATATTGGTTATATATGTGTGAATGTATTTGTTGTTACTGTAAAGTTTACGATCGTACGTTGTTATTTCGCAGTTTATGCGTGTACGCATATGCAGAGGAAGATCGAATTCAATAGATGAGTTACTCGTGAACCTTTACCATTTACTCAAAATTCGATCAAGCAGATGTTTGCGGTATTCTTTATGCAAATACTCGAATCTTTTTTAAATAACAATAAATAAAATTTAACAATAGTTACAAATAGATTCATAAAAAAGAAAACGTTAAAATTACGACAATGAAAATAATAAAGATAAATAAAAATAAACTATTTTTATTTATTAAAAAATTTATTTTTATTATTATGATATTTTTTTTGTGTTTAAAGATAAATCACTTGACTTATTTTTCTCATGACTGAGCACACGTTTACTTGAACTACTGGATCGAAGAGAGGTCGTATAACCGACGGCGCATCGACCGGTGAGGCTGCTGCTACAACAGCTATGAGCGAAAACGACGACTAGACTACTAGTATGTAGACTAAAATGACAACGCTTCAATACACATATTTCAATGTGAAAATAACGATATCTTACATTTTTTAAATCATAAAAAAATTTGTTAACCTATATTTTATTATTTACTTCAGTAATATTATAATACTATTGTCTTTTGAAATATACTACAGTGAGGGTAAAAACAGTAAATTTTTTTTTGTTTTTATAAATATTCAAAATAAGTAATAAATTTCTAGAAGCATGAATGACTTAACCCGGGTCAAAAATAAAACTTGATTCAGACTTGATTTACCAAGTCGAAATTAGGAGCCGTTTTTTACAAGACAAACTCAACTTTTTTATACGGAGGTATGAAATACATTTTCGCCTTGGTTTAGACTTAACTGGCTTACTAAGTCACAATTTAAGACGAAAAAGTCGAAATTGACTTGGTTTAGACTTATTCGACTTAAATTTTAAGACGAAAAAGTCAAGATCAACTCAAAATTGACTTAAGAGGGGGAGGGGGCAAAGAAGGCCCCTCAAGGAAAATGATTCTAACATCATTAATTTTTTTTACGCGTTTAATTCCTTTTAGACCCTTGATACTTATTTTCACATCATTATGCTGCGTCCATTAAAATTGAAAAATCGAAAATTAGGAGCAAATTGGGCCCTCCGAAAAATGTCGGATTTGATATTTTTTATTCTTTACACGTGTGATATTTGCAAATGACTATAGAATAGGGTTGGGTTGAAAAAAAACTATTTTTTTGTTTTTCTTGGCGTGGGGGTAGAATTTGTACCTTATAAAAAAAAAATTTTTTTCAAGAAAAAAAAAATTTTTTTACTCAACATTTTGAGGTGGCCCACTCTTTTTTTGAATAAGTAATTTATTAAACGGGGTAGTTCCAACGAAAAAAATTTTTTTTTGTCCAAAATCGTAGAAAACATCTAATAATTGTCGAATGTGATTTTTTTTCTTTCACTTTCATTTTGATTCAAAAGAAAATGCTTTTCATTTTTGATTTTTTTACTTAAATTACAAAAATAATAGGAAAAAAATTTTTTCAACTCCTGACTTTCAATTAGCTTTCAAGGGGACACCCTACATATTCTAGAACACCATGTAATTTTTTTCGTTGGGACTACCCCGTTTGATCAATTATTTATTTTAAAAACGATTGGGCCACCTCAAAATGTTCAGTAAAAAATTTTTTTTTTTTATAAGGTACAAATTCTACCCCCATGCTAAGAAAAACAAAAAAAAAGTTTTTTTTCAACCCACCCTACTATAGAACCATTGTATTTTAATAATATAAAAGTCATTTTAATAGTCTGCTGCGATATAACTTTAAAACGTAATTTTATTATCTTTAACGTTCTTAATAAATTATATTTAATGAACAGTTTTGGTTGTCTATTTTAACCCTCATTATATAAGAAATTTCGATAAGCTTATTATTCGTCTGAATTTATTGGCGTATAGAAAATTTTAAGGGGCCTGCTTTGTCCCCTCCTCCCCTACATCTTTTTTCCGAATAACTCATAATAATAGTCAAATTTTCAAAAAAAATTTTTTTCATATCAAAGGTAAAAGAAATGCCCAAATGCTCTATTGAACGTCAAAATCGGTTTATTATTTCCAAAAATATTGCTAATATGGAATAAAAAAACATCGATTTACTTCGGTACTTTTTGCTATAATTTATTACTTGAATACACTCAAGAGCTCGAAAATAGCGGGAAGTTTTAGGGCTGGCCCGCAGGGTCGGGCGGTTTTCCGATTTTCTTCTCTCAGTTACATGCAAATTGAAATATGTAAATCACAGATTAACGTGAATAAATAAAATATTTAAATATATATTAAAAAATAGTATGCCCCACTTGCCCCACATAGCTCTACTAATTATTTTTTATGAATTGAACATAAAACTTTTCACTTAGTTGGAATTAATTAATAAAAATCAATGATAAATTTTTTAATAAAGTTTAAAAACAAAAAAATAGAGAGTTAATTAAAACTCTCGAAATCGCGATCCTATCATAGTTAAACCAAATACTTGGTTATTATCTCTGATAGGTTCCCGAGTTGAGTAGCTCTCTCAGTTCATGCGGATATGTAATCAGGGCAGCATTGGTATATAACCAGCGAAATACAAATTTTAATTTCATGATTTCATCAATTATTTGGCTTTACACTTTATATAATTATTTTAGTGAATCTGTATGCTCAGGATAAACATGCGACAAATTATAAACTGTAATTAAATCCTCGCAGTTGTTAAATTACGTAGTTTTAAATAAAAACTTTATTTATAACAATCTATCTATGTGTACGACAATTAAAAATATGTAAAATAAGTTTAATTAATTAAAATGATTTTTCTTTATAAATGGAACTAAACTTTTTTCAAAACTTTTACTAGATATCCTTTCATTAAAATTATAAAAACTTTAATTATTAATAAAGTTCTATTGAAAAAACTTTTTTATATTTTTTTTTTTTTTTTTTTTTTTTTTTTTTTTATTACCAATTTCAAGTTAAAATAAAAATTTTCACATTTACTGTATAGATATTATAGTGATGATGGTGCCTACAATTTTAAAAATTAAAACACAGCTTACTACAACACATAGTAGAGTAACTGACCCGTACGTTTCGGCTTAAATTTTGAGGGCCACGACTTGCCTCTGAGGTCGTCTGGTAAAATTCCGGCATTATTACTACAACTCGTTCTCTCGTCAGCTAGTCAAGTACTATACCATCGCAAAGGTAAAGTAAAAAAGACACGAGTGAGTGAGTAAGTGAGAAAAAAAAAATGTAAAACTAGAGTGTGCGTGGATTAGAGTAAGCGAGAAAAGAGAATGAGAGTCAGTGGTACACCAACACTACTAGTACCATCTCTCCAAGCTCAAGCCTGACACCCACCAGCCCACCCACCCACCCACTTACTCACCTAGCCTACCTCACCACCAGCGACATCACCCCCACCAATTTTAACCACCGTGCTCGACACACCCTTCACGCGTCGCTGCGGTGCACGGTGCAATTGCCAGAGTAAGAGAAATGCTACTGTACACTTCACAACCATTGCCTGTCCGCTAGACACGATAACTCGAGAGACTTTCTCGTAAAACCGACCAACCGAAATTTTTTTTCTATTTTATAACCAAGAGTAGTCCATCGTCAACATTAAATTACTCAGTGCACTGGAGTGTAATCGCTTCGATGGAAAATCCCCAGCCATCAACTACAAAGTATGCTTAGCTTTAAAGGAATTTTTTTATTTTCGGTTGAGAATCATTAGAGCGTAGTTCTATTGTGCTATGAACATTTTAAATATTTTTCCAAAAATACGACCGGATATTTAAGAGATAGCTCAGAGTAATAAAAATAATTTTATGATAAAAGCCATATAGTTTAAGTTTTATGTTTCTATTTGGATTATTCCTTTTTATTTTTATTATTTAAAGAATTTATTAGGGGAGAGGGGGGCAAAGTAGGCCCCTTAAGGAAAATGATTATAATATCATTAATTTTTTTTACGCGTTTACTTCTTTTTAGACCCTTGATACTTATTTTCACTTCATTGTGCTACGTCCATTAAAATTGAAAAATCGAAAATTAGGGGCAAAGTGGGCCCTCCAAAAAATTCGGATTTGATATTTTTTATTCTTTACACGTGTGATATTTGCAAATAACTATAAAACAATTGTATTTTAATAAGATAAAAGTCATTGAAATAATCCGCTGCGATATAACTTTAAAACGTAATTTTATTATCTTTAACTATCTTAATAAATTATATTTAATGAACAGTTTTGGCGCTCTATTTTGGCCCTCATTATATAAGAAATTTCGATACGCTTATTATTTTTTGAAAATTTTAATGGACCTACTTTGCCCCCTTTTCTCATATAATAATATAAAGTATGTTTTTAATTCTTAATTAATCCATTTTTGTCTCCATAGCATGTTAACTTCATATTCAACGAAATTTCGATACTTAAGGACGTTCATTCGCTACGCTAGAGTCAAATGAGTTGTTCAATTCTTTAAATATGTAGTGTTTATTTCAATTATCAAGAAATCGAAAATACCTGGAAAATAATATTCAGTTAAAATCTTTAGTTTCTCGAGAGCTAAGTTTTTTTTGGTGTCATAAATTACATCTGTTTTTTGGTTTAACATAGTAGTCATAAACGCATAAAAATAAGTTCGAGTGAAATTTTAATCTCTAATTTTACAACAAACAGATGTGAGTTGCCTGAAGGGTTTGTTAATCCTTAGATTTATGACTAGTTAGAAATTCAATTTTAGTGTCCTTGTAGTGTACTTATATATTTTCTCATATTTTTGTAAATTTAGTTTTAGACAAATTTCTCGAGTAACCTGCCCTCACTCTTAGTCCTCAAAAAGGTGGTGCTTAAACCCTACCATTTTAATTACGACCAATTAGCTAAATTTCTATCCCTCCCACACATCCGTTAAGGGCAAGTTATCACTTATAATTTTTGTATAACACTTTAACTTTTGTCACGTAAGAGAGAGGAGTTCGTGAATCCATCTGTCAAGCTTTATGCTGTAACAATATACGTAAACATAACTAAATGTAAAGTGTATTTATTTAACAACCTATACTCTTTAATTAGTAGTATTAGGAGTTTCTTATATGAAATAACATGAGTACTAAATTTTTATGAAATTAATGTAGCACTTGAAAAAATTGTCAATATATATTAAAAATATTACAATGATTTATCAATTGTATTAATGTATATAAAATATTTTTCAAGTATTTATTTGCAGATATCAGTAAATTTAAATTGATGACTGATTTGACTCAATTTTAACAGCTAAATAAATTTGGCAACAACACTTCTCTCAGCTGGCAAACACACATATACCCTGTAGAGTCTAAGTAATGTCATTTTGTTGACAAATTAAAGAACTCTTTTGGATTATGAATTAACTCATTATCAACTTTTCAGTAACGGAACTATCGAAGCTGACTATATATTTCATTCAACGTTATTAAAATAATTTTTTGGAGATTGTATACTTGTTTCTTACAGCTCTGATTATAACCTATGTAATATTTTGACACTTTTAATGAGTGTATATGTGTATGTGTAGCTTTCGGTGCAGTGCGCTGTTGCCAGTTCTCAATATGGTGGAAAGTTCACCTAAATTATTTTCAGTATCTCAGTTTAAAAAATTAATAATTAATTAAAACATTCGATAACACTAACTTTTTATAACAAATCTCTAAGCTATATATTTCAAAGAATATTTTAAAACAATATTTATTATGGTATCTACTTAAATAATATAAGTTTAAAATTTAAAACAAAAAAAAAATCTGATCTGCCATAAGACTGTATGTTAAAAATTTAATTTTCAATCGTTAATAACTTTTCAAAATGATCCACAACGAGCTTCCAAATTTTTAGGAAAAATTAGTATAGACTTGAACTTATCAAAACTAAAAAATAAAAATTTTTATCTACTATCGAGTCTCATGGATGAACATCCTTAAAGTGATTGCAAGGAAATTAAAACTTTATCAATATACTTAATTATTTTCTCCAGTAACGGAAAGATAAATTTAGTGACACAATGACTTTAAAATTTCATATAAATTATCTATTATAAAATTCAAATTTACACTAGTTTTTCTGTGGTAAAAATATCGTGCGTAGTAAAATGAATTATCGACTTACCACATCGATGAGTTGCGAGAGTTTCAGCTTGATGCACACGCGAAGGACATCCGAAGTGTTAACCACAGGACGTACCAATTTGTTGTAATTAGATAGAAGGTCGTCATAAAGACGTTTTGCGTCGGGATTACCGGCAACCGCGCCATGTACCACCAACGCGGACAGTAACCAGACACGAAGAGTTTCCCCGATTATAGGGGGCATTATGGACCCGGTTTACCCCCACGATGCTGACGCCTCGATATTCCTGTTTAAACGCACCACCGATAAATCGTCTCTGTTGAAGAAAAAATTTATTACTTTTCTTTGGGAAGTATCAAAAATGAGTATGCGTAGAAAATTTATATTAATTGTATGTATATAACTTTGAGGTGATTTAATTTTGTTTTTTTTTCTACACTTTCACTCATGAAATATAAGCGTATGGTAAAAAAAAAATTATCAATTTTCGGTTCAAATGCGTAAGTTCAAGAGGTCGCTCGAGAGTTTTGAAAATTTTAGAAGCATAAAAAATTGTTCTTTTTTCAAATTCACCTTCTTCCTACGGCAAATTTCATTGCATACAGGGTGTCTTAATTCCTCTGTAAAACAAATAATGTCCTGAAAATTTACCTTAAAGCATGAATTTCCAAAGATTGCTTAAAAATATCGAAAATTCGAAAAATTTCAAAATTCTCGCACGTCTTTCCACAATTCATGTTTTGAGATAAAAATTTCATTGTATTCTGTCTATGCATTTACATTCGTTCTAAAAAAGAACGACTCAGAAAAAAAAAAACACTTAACTATTTTTATAGTTCTAAAACTTTCAAAATTCTTTATTACTTTTTTGAAAGAAAAGTCAAAAACCTTCATGATTAACGAAAAAATTATCTCTTATAGTAATTATCTAACTGTTTCAATGCGGTCCTACTCATAATCTCGGAAAATAAAAAAATTTATTCCTAATCAATGTTATATTTCATAGAGATGGATTCTATATTTCGGGGGTATAAATTGTACAGTAGGGGAGGTCGAACAAAATGGAGAAGCCGTAAAAATATACAATTTATTGGAAGCATTTAATAATTGTATAAATAAATCTTAATGCAAAACTATTGATCAAGAAGAAGAAAAAAAAATTGGTTATTTTAGAGATGATCAATATTCTGACAAAAAGCCTCCTAATCTGACGATTTTTGCGTTACTGATTTTTTTATGTATATCTTCCTAAATTTAATTTTGAATCCTAAAAAAAATGTATTTCTTCAAACCGCATTATCTAAAAACTATTTGATGTACACGAAACCGAAATCAAGATTTCTATTCGAAATTGTAAATCTGTAAATTATTTTTTCTTTAAGCTTTTATATTTTCTCGAAAGCCAATTTAGATAGAGGTTCAAAGTTTATAAGATTTCATCCTTGATATCTATACACACCGTGAAAAAATGCTAACGAAATAAATCCAATTATTCAAATTTTTCAAGGTACCCTACTTGCTGAATTCTCGCACACGCGGGTAATATGTCTATATTTACGGTGGAAAGATTCATGTATTGCATTTGATTCTCACATATGTTCACAAAAAAAAAAAAAAAAATGCCATCAACTGAAAACGGGTTTCCGCAAAAAATATACTCGATCAGAAAAACGAATCGTTTTAAAATTAATAACGAATTTCAACGATGCGTTTTAAAAATTTTCTTGATTTTCATCCTACACATAAAATAGAAAACAAGACATATTACAGTTTTAAGTGTACTTGAAGATCGGAACGTTTTTTACGGAACGAAAATAAAAAAACGAAATGAAAAGTAGAATATCTACTGGATCTAGATTTCCAAAAAGTTTCGCATAGGTACGAGTATGTCAGCCGAAAATTTCCTATTATCCCTCAAGTCACCTTTAAGCAGTCAAATTACATAAATTTTTTTCATTTTCGTTACGCGAAAAACGTCCCGACCTTCAGGTACATAGTTTTATATACAGCCCAACTTCTTTATGAGATTTTTAGCCTCGATTAGTTAGAAACTGTCCGAAGCGCTTTCCCCACCAATCGCCTTATTGCACACCTCAAGCGCGAAGCGCTAGGGGTGCTTTATGAACGGTTTTTTTCCAGCTATTTTATTCACACAAAAATGTTTCTACACTCTTTTCGTTACACCAATATGAGTCAAATTGTATACTAACATATAAAGAATTTATAAAGGAACAGTTTGAACCTAATATTGATATAAGTCAATTCGCTATTTTAGTAGTTTAAAATAAACTACTTCAACTGAAAAAACCAGTGCTGTTAATTGTTACGTGTAAAACTTCGTAAACACGATAACTCTCGATAGACATGTACCTGAAAATGAAAAGTAAAAAATCTAATGGACCTAGATTTCGGAAATGTTTAGAACGTCATCCGAAAATGACAGGCCACCCCCAACTACCCCTAAATTCGCTTTTAGATACAAATTTCATGAATTATTTTCATTTTCGTTGCGTGAAAAACGTTCTGAACTTCAGGTACATCGATAGACACAATTAATCGGCCTAACTTTTTATTTATTATCTTTGTATTTTTTATCACAAAAACCCTTATGAAAATCACTGTCTAAATCCTTTCAGTTCAATTGCAATCAATGGAAAACGTAAAACGGATTATTCACGAAAAATTTATCTGCCATTTATATTCTTACTGTTGTTTTTATTTTTTTCATTTTTTCTATCCATTAACTACTGGCAGCAGCACTAACGTAATAGTATAGGTTTGAAAAAAAGAGCGACATCTAAGACAAAAAGGCGGGATATTTAAAAAAAATATTCAATTAAAAATAAGAAATCAAAATGTAAAAACAAATCATCGATGGTCTTATAGTGAAGTTCGGGCGCAAAATGATGTCAAGCATAGGGGGGGGGGGGGAGTTCTAAAAATGTATTCCTCTACCATTCTGATTTAGTCTTACAACGAGGTTAGACAGTAGTAATGCGGCGCTTGGAATTGAAAACAGGAAACATTTGACAAAATACTGTAAGAGCTACAGTTTTAAAATAATAATTTTATTAAATATTAGTCCCAGCAATAAGTTTGCCAGTTTATGATCTACTTTAGACTTAACTTTTAGTAAAATTCTGAAATTCTTATTTATACTGTTATTGTTAAAATTTTCCATTCGAAGTGCCTCGTTACCATGTGAAAATTTTATTTCTCCTGTTATCTTTTGTTTGTTCAAAAAGTTGTCAACAAAAATTTTAAAAGTCAAATGCTCAACTGATATAGAAGATTTTTTTACAAATTCAACAATAATTTTCCGACAGGGAAATTCATGAGAATTTTAAAAATTTAGGCAGCTTTTGAATTTTATTATTTAAAAATATGTAAAACTTTATCACTATCTTGAGTCGATATTAATTTTTTCCACCCACTTCAATGTTGAAGCACCAGAACATTCATACGTATAAATATGGTGTCTATACACGCCATGACTATTTTTCTTATAACGACTACTTCAAAGCTTTATTTACTATATTTAAAAAAAAAACTAGTCTATTATTTATCAGAGAAAAAAAAGTAAATAAATAAAATTTTTTTTTAGCACCGTATAATAAAAGAAAAATGTTAGACAGTCTAAAATATTTTTCTTCATACATGAAAGTATTTTTTTTTAAACTTCAAATGGAAGAAGATATTGAAGCAAATCGACCGAGATACTTGAATACTATATATACTTGCAGAAATAGAGACGCAAAAATAAAAAGAAATTGTATAATATGATCTACAGAAATCGAATAAAATATCGTGAGCTCAAATACACTTTTAAACTGTCTTCGAATCTACAAATAGCATTTGATCTTCTATACTCATACTTAGTTGTTTGTGAGAAAAGTCGTATGAAAAGAAGAAACTATTGTAGTGTGAATGTAAATCTGAAGACAAGTCTAAAAATTCTCCAATAAAGTAAGTCGAGTGCCAACTGTCGAGTGTGTGACGTTAAAAAAAAAGTACATTTTACGATAAAAGAATTCTTAGCATAGCATATAGTCGATAATAAAAAAAAAAAAAAATAGCTAGAGGATTAATTAAAAACAAAAAAGTGAAAAATGAAAGATTTTTAAGTTTAAATCACAAGGATTATAATAAATTTTTTTCTAAAGGAGTTACGCTATTGTTTGTATTCTGGGATGTGAGTACGAATAAATGACCTTTCTATTCAAGCGTTTTATATGCCCTTGGCTTTGTATGAGATGCTTTTGGAGTGCTATATGAGCCCTTATATAAAGAAAAATAAAAAAAGAATAGTAACGAGCAAAGATGAAGCTTTCGACCGTATGTATCTATACATAAAAGCAAAAAAAGTATTGAAAAATATATAGATATTAGGAGAGAAATTTTCTTTCTATTGTTGGAAATTCTTGAATTCATCGCAAGAAATAATAATTGCTTGTAAAAAAATAAGCTTCGATAACAATTTCGTTTCAAAAAGTAACTTTTTCGTATTTTTGAATTTTATAATTATATTGTCATCGTTCTTACTCGTAAATTAATTGATTCATTTGGACAAAAAAAAAATTCTAAACACTGAAAATTTCAAATGTTATTTTGTTATTTTTATAAATTAAAATCATGATAATTATATTGAATTATTATCAAATTAGAAAAACTTTTGAAAACTTGTAATTTATAACATAAAGATTTTGCAATACGCTTTGAGGGGGGGGGGGGGCAAAACGGGGTACTTGAGATAATAATAAGTTTTTTTATTGCAAAATGGGTACCATGTTTTAGGGCAATACGGGGCACCCGTAAAAAATATGAAAAAAATATGTCTAACGGTTGACTCTGCGGGCCAGCCCTAAAACTTTCCGCTGTTTTCGAGCTCAAGGAGGTCGAAAAAATTTTTGTGAATTCAAGCTCAAAGAGCTCGAATATACTTTTGTATGCCATTGTTTTCGAAAAAAACCATTTTTTAGCATTTCTTTCTCCCACGATATCTCTCGAACAAATTAACCGATTGAGATAACTAAGGTGGCAATCGACGCGTTTAATTAAGTTCTAGAGCTGATTAGATTTTGGAGTCGATCGTTTAAGTCGTTTCTGAGAAATCAATAAAAAACTAAAAAAAAAAAACAATTTTATTTGTCGTAATTCACCAATAATTTCGAGTCTTCTTGATCAAATGATCAGAAATTTTCAGGAAAGTTGATGGCTAAAGAGCTCTTCCGATTGCCGCCTTAACCATTTAAATCAGTTCATTAGTTAAAAAGTTACAAAGAGTTTACACACACACACACACACACACACACACACACACACACACACACACACACACACACACACACACACACACACACACACACACACACACACACACACACACACACACACACAACACACACACACACACACACACGCACACACACACACACACACATCTGAAAATAGTTAGAAAAGCTTCCTAGAACCTCAAAATGTCGAAGTCTGTTGAAATTTCGATTTTCGAAAATCGGGGTAAAAACAATAGCTTCCCGAATTTTTTGAAAATCATCGATTTTTTTAGCGGGAAGTTAAAAAAAATTGCTGGATATTAAATAAATTTGATCAAGTTAAATTTTTTTGTAAGTAATTTACATCTATAAAACTAACATTTCACATAATTATTGGATTCAAAGGAAGAAAAAAAAATTTCAATAGTTTTCATCATAAAACATAAGTCATTGATATTTTAAGACAGACACTCGATTTTTGAATAATTATAACGAAATTTAACTTAACGTTCACTTATATTGACAAAAGTGATTTTAGAATGTTTGAAAAGCATTAAAAAACAAATTTTTATAATATTGTAGGGGACCTCGTTTTGCCCGCCCTACTTCGTCCCCCGACTCCTATATATACATAAACGTATTTTAGAGTAAAGTAGTAATATTTGCCAACTCAGCATTTTAATAAGTTGTGGAATTTAAGTGGAATGCCAACTGGGCAATAAGAAAGTTGAGAATATTTTCATGTAAGAGTTTTAGGCGTGATTTTCGATAGATATAAAGCGCACGGTCAGCATCGTAAACGATTTAAAGATAACCACAAGATCGTTTCGCCTAAAGTTCACTTTTGGCTTTAAAATTGATGAATACTCCATCGAGAACTTTTTCAACGAATGCAAGACTTCTATCTATATAACCAAGTACTTATATAAATAGAAATGTTTGAACAGTTAAGAAATGAATGTTTTATCAAGAACTTTATAGTATTTACCTTACATATAAATATACATATATATAATATTTATATAAAAGTAAAACAAGAAAACTAAGAAAATTATAAAAATATGTAAAAACATGTAAGCTGCATTGTTTTCTTTTACTTTAATTTTAAGAATATAATTCTGAATAATTTAGTCAGAAAAAAAAAATTTCTTCTTAGATAAAATGTATAATGTCTACTGATAAATTTAAAAGATAGGATTGACTTGAATTTCACGAAAAGAAAAATAATAATAATAATAACTGTGACAGATAGTGAATGGAGTTTCATACTGAGTGTTATTTTTTCATTATAACTGCGAGAAAAAATGAAATAGCATTAAGTGATTTCTAACTAAAATGACCTATATTCGTAACTCATACAAAGTAATCTAGTGGTTCCAGAACAAAATATAGAGATGTTGAGGGTGATATTTTATTAGACAGAACTTAAAATTTCGCAGAATGTTGTGTAAAACATACGAATTTAAAATTTAATGTAAAAGGAAAATAATAATTTTAGTTATATAACGTATTATTTTGAGATGACTATATATCTTCCAATACTATAAATTTTTTTAAAGCTTATTTAGAACGATTCACTAAACTTAAAAATAAATTTTCTTGCATTACTAATAAACAGAATTTTTTTTTCTTCAATAGTTTAATAAATTCTGTTGTCAGGCCATCTACGATTGTCACGAAGCTATTGATCATAAAATTTTTTCACGTACTTAAAAATATCATACAAAGCAATTTCAAATTTAATTAAATAAACTAATCATACTATACAGAAACCCCACGTTTTATTAAAAATGCACCACACAAAAAAAAACTTAGCGTAGAACTTTAAGTTTGATGTTGTTTTTCCTTTCCACCAGATTTTTTTGGCTGGTAAACTTTTAAGCGATATTTCTTTTAGTTACAAATGATAAGAAAAAATAAAAAAAAAAAAAGGACCATGATTTTGGAAAATTATGTAAGAAGTTAACATTTAATTCTACTTTAGAAATTTAAAAAATAATTGACATTAATACACAAGAAAAAGATTTCTTGGCGCAAAAAATGTTTACTTGCCCCAATAAATTTTTTTCATTGTAAATTGATAACAAAAGACTTCTTGCACCAAGAAATTATTTGTTTTTAATTCATAATGCAAAATATTCTCGCGCAAAGAAAATCCATTTAAATAAAATTAAAAATATCATTTTAATACATAAAATTTGACCGTTTTTATTACTTTGATAAATTATACGTTCGTTAGCACAAAGGATTAAGTAAATGGTGCTCCGCTTGTCTCAGTGATTGAGATTAACCCGAACCCAGGAGATCCGATTTGCCGTAAGTCGTCGGGGTGGACAGGCTTCGCGCGTCGTATTTCAACCTGGGCTGTGTTACTCGCGTGGCTCTGATATATAAAAGTAAATGGTCTCAAAAGTGTATGCTTTAATTTATGCTGGCAAAAGTTTTAATATTTATCGATTGCCCGTTTTAATAGATTGAGATGACGAGATGAACAAGAGCTTGTGTAACATATATTTTACAACTCATATATATCCGATATTTGAAAACAATCATAAGGTTTGTGTCTGAGATATTATTGATTTTTATCACTTAAATGTAAACACTAATGTTAGCTTTCATAAAGTTTGTTGTTGTGTTAAAAAATTTACTGTGATATTCACTAAATATCAATGAACAATTAAATACATACCTTAAAAAAAAAAAAAAAAAAAAAAAAAAAAAAAAAAAATATTGTGATATTTTAAAAAAACAAAACTTATAATAGAGTTCAAAAAATTTTATGCAAGAAAAAAGAATTCTCAAAATATATAAAAAAAATTTCCTATCAAATTAAACTTAATTAAGGCAATTATTCATTTTTGGAGGGGGTAAGTTTTTAAAACATTGACCTAACCTCACGCACTGTCCAATCCACGCCGTTCTCAAAGCAACTCACGTAACCGCTGGTTTCACACGCACTTCACTCACGACTGAGACTGGCTGGTGGGTTGTGACCGCCAAGCGGATTCCTCATGAACTTTACTCGCGAGAAGGCGCCACCGTGCGAACACCTACACCCTCATCGACATACTCTACATAGAAGAGGGGTTGCGGGGTTGCTTAGTAGCAGCAGCTATATTGTATAAATGTAGATAGAATGAGTAGAGAAACGAGAAGAGCTGGAAGAAAGGCTGGAGCTGGATCATAGGGACTAGAGGATTAGAAAACTAGAGAGAAAAGCTGTAGGAGAGAAATATTTCCTGTCGAGTCCTTTTTACTGAATTGCGCGCGCATACCTTTGAAAATTACAATATCTTGTAAAACGACGAAACGTGAAACAGAAGCCGCTAAGGTGCGGCAGAAAGATGTTGACTACGCCCGTTGCTGTAGTTAAGTACTTAAAAAACTAACCATACCGACTTAAAAGTTTATTGCTACTGAATTTCTTTTTTATCTTTTATAAAACTTGGAATTTTAAAATAAACTTTAATAAATTTTATATGAAATTTGTTTTTTATCTACTATATATTTATATATTTAAAAAATTTTCTTAACAAATATGAATTTTATGCAAGCAATATTTAAGATACGATAAAATGTAGGACAAAATGGAATCTCATATGATAATTAAAATTTTTGTCTTTATTTTGAAACATCAAACGATGAATAGAATCAGTAAAAAAGCAATGAAAATAATTATATTATAGACTAGTAAATTTAATCAATATTTGTTTGATAATAAATTTTAATAATCAAAAGTTTTCTTATAATGATTACGTTAATGAACGTTTCATTTTCATGTTTACATATTGGTGTGACTTAGGGTGATTCAAAAAATTTTTCATTGTTTTTTGCTCTTACCTTCTGAAGAGTTAGTGGTTGCTGAGAAAAAAAATTTCTCAAAAGATAAGCTCTAGCTCAACGTTGAGAGGTCGCAATTTTAATTTTAATTTCACGCCTGATTAACATGTAAAAATTTTTTTTTTCATTACAAGTTTAATTACTCGTAAGCTACTCAATATTTTTAAAATTTATGCATAGATTTTTCAAGCTGATTCCTCAAGCTTTTCAAAACCCTGTGACGAGTCAAAATTACCATTAATTAAAGCTAGCAAAAAAAAGAGGAAAATTCATAATTTTATTTTGAAATACAAAATCAATGCTTTTCAGATAGCTTCAATTGGCGTTGTAATTGTAATAATTATGACTTATCATAGGGTTTTGGAAAGCTTGAGGTATCAGCTTTAAAGATGTGCACAGTAAGAAATGCATGGCGTTCAACACCATGCTGGTATGGTCTCAAGACAGATACTGAAATCGTATGTGAAATATTCCAAGACAGTATTGTAACGAGTCCCAGAAGTGTGGCGTTATTTACTATACTGTATAGTACTGAAGCTATTGTATTGCTCACACGTATGCATAGCAGACACGGCGAAACAGCATGGCCCTGAACCCATACTACAATGCCGAGGGCACAATGCTACTAGTTTTTCCCGCCATAATTTCTGGCTTGTCAATCAATGTATACTATCGTATTACCACCAAAACTATATAGATGTCGTTAAACTAGGTTTATCGGCCAGAAATAATGTGGATACGGCAATGCAGCATGGGCCTGACGGCCATACTGACATTGCGGCGTCCGCGCCAACTATTGCTAATGTTACTATTCCCGCAATGGTTGAATCATCTATGTATACAATTTCATAACCTATAAAAATCTTCGATACCATACAGTTTGGCGTTCGAGCCCATATAGACATAGTGATATCCGCACAATATTTCATACCGTGTTTATGCATAAATTCAAAAAATATCAAGTAGCTTACAAGTAATTGAACTTTTAACGAAAAAAATAGTTTTATGTTAATCAGATGTGAAATTGAAATTAAAATTGCGACCTCTTAGAGTCGAGCTAGAGTCCATCTTTTGGAAAGATTTTTTTTTTTGGCAACCACTAACGTTTTAGAGGATAAGCTCAAATAAAAATAAAAATTTTTTTTTGAATCGCCGAGTATGAATATAATAATTCTAGTTCTGTATTTTAAAATTTTCAACCCCTAAATTATATGACTACTAATATATTCATATATATTAGGAAATAAATTGTTACAGCTGAGAATAGCTCTTTAAGTACATGATATCTTTGAAGAAATATATGTACTTCGCAAGAAATGTGAAAATATAATTGCTAGTTGTGACGAGACAAACGAAAATGAATGTGTAAAACGTACATAATATGTTGTTCAAATTCTCACAAGATTTTCACACTGATCCTCTTAAACCTCCAACAACCTTAAACCTCACACTCGTCTGGACGATCACTTGTGATTAAGTTTTCCACTCCCTACGGCGGAGCCGACCTTTTCGTACAATCCAAGTATGCTATATATACTCTAAGAAACTTTTTGAGACGTTCACTTCACTAGTAGAATGATAAATTGGAGTTTGTGATAAGAAAAAAAAAAAAAAAAAAAGAAAAGATTACGGAACGCAAGTAAGAAAACTTTGACCAAGTTCGTAACTGTTCCGGTTCCCTGACAAGTCTGAATTGAAGCTCAAAGAGAAAAGTTTGATGACTACGAATTATTATCAATTCTGAAAAAAAAGAACGACAATTCATTGACCTTTCAACCCACGAATTTTTTAAAATTTTATAATATTTCCTTGCTCTAATTCTATCAAACTAACGGAAATTTAATACAGTAGATAAAACGTTTTTCAACTCCTTTTTCGTGAACCTAGAAGTTCTACTCTATATTGAGACGGAGAAAGAGAGAACATACAAAAGACTCAGAAACGGAAATATCACATTTAAATTTTTAGAATCAATCTCTCATGAAAAATCAACTTTTTGAAAAGTTCTTCTAATGCAACAGTAGTGAAAAGTTTTAGGCATGACTTGCAAAATTAACAGAAATACGTAAGAAAGAAAAATTTTCGAATAGCACTTTTTAAAAAAACTTAATACCAATTATCAATTATTTTTATCGATCCATTACGAGTTCACTGTAATTACACCGAACATTTCTTTAAAAATAGGCATAATATATGTAAGTGAATGTGCGCACGCGCGCGTACGTGTGTGTTGCTTGATTTAAATTGAAGATGTGATATTCATAAGGTTTCTCCGGAACTGAGGTATTGAGAAAATGTAATATAAATCGGACAAATAGACTGAATTATTCAAAAAATAAATTTGACAAAAAACTTTTTTTTGAGTGAATTCAATTATTTTCTGCTCACACAATAATTATTCATTGGGCAAATTCAACTTTTTATATGATTACTATAAGAACAAAGTATCGATTTTTATAGACGTATGAAAAATAGCTAAGAGTAAGAATTCAAGATATTAAAATGAAGTATAAAGAAAAAATAATAATCACTATTTGTCTAAGAAGTTTATTCACGAAGTAAACTTCTCAGGGCTAAGATACAAGGATCTAAACCCGTAAAAGGAACAATCAAGGCACTTTCTGCATCCTGTCTCAAGACGAAATCCAAGATTAACGACGTCCATTAATCTCGTTTTACTGGATGGTTTCACTAAAATCACGTTGATTGTCGTTCAAATACAGTTTCCAGAGAATATCCAAGAGTATTTAAATTAACATTATAATGTGCAGAGAAGTAAATTCACCGAATCTGAGTATTTATTTTCCAAATAATCGATCGAAATGAAATTTAAAACAATTAATAAAATCCAAGAGTACAGATCACAAACGCTGATTTTTTAGTAAAATTATCAAACAATACATGAAAAGGTTTTTGTACTTCATTGAATCTAATTACTAAAATTGGTTCTTTCAGAAGTTAAAATAAGCAATTAAAATAAGTGTTTGATGTCAAATGTGCGCATCATTAGTGATAGATGACAATTAAGTAATATGACATAAAAAACTATAAGCCATGCATAACTGTCACGTATTATCAAACGTAATTATCAAATTATTACGAAATCAATTCTACCGTTTTCCTGCTGAAAATTGATATTAAAAATTACAAGTATTCAACTTGATGAACCGATGCTGCTCATAAATAAACTCAATTTAAGGGGGTATTCTAGTCTAGAGGCCCGAATTTCGAGCATTTTTTTGGCAACTGATAAAAAATAAGCATTTGATGTTTTTACTACAAATTTTTTTATCATTTGTTTTATTTATATTTGAAGAGTACACAAAATTAATTTAAAAAAAAAAAAATTTTTTCATTGAGTTATGCGTCCTTGAAGTAGAGGGGAGAGAAAAAAAAGACCGTGTCCTCGTCGCCATTATTTCTACCCTTGTGATCATCTGAAAATTAAAACAATGATGGATTCTTGATTAGTACGAATGTCGCTATCGCATGAACCAACAAAAAATGAAAATTTGAAATTTGTAATATTTTTAAAAATTCGACCAAGTTTAAAAATTAATGAAAAAATCGACCTTTATTTTTGAGTAGCCGCCATTTTATGAAAAAAAAATTTCTTTTTCATTTTTTGTTGGTTCATGCGATAGCGACATTCGTACTAATCAAGAATCCATCATTGTTTTATTTTTCAGGTGACCACGAGGGTAGAAATCATGGCGACGAGGACACGGCCTTTTTTTTCCTCCCTTCTACTTCAAGGACGCATAACTCAATGAAAATTTTTTTTTTTTAAATTAATTTTGTGTACTCTTCAATTATAAATAAACAAATGATAAAAAAATGGATGGTAAAAATATCAATTGCCAAAAAAACGCTCGAAATTTGGGCCTCTAGACTAGAATACCCCCTTAAGAATTTATCTGACCAATAAGTATACAAAGTTCATCACGATGAGTAATAAACTGTCGTTTATATCGTGATGCTTCAAGATTAAAAATTCATTCATTATTTTCAAAAAATTTATTTTTGGAATTGAACTTCATGGTAAATATTTGATCTACTCCAATCAAATATTGAGAACGTTATTAAATGTATTTTAAAAAGAATCAAAGATGTTAAAAGAAAATTAGATTTTAAGAAGACAAAAGTTAGCCTGAGCTAATATTAGTTTCGTTACTTAAGACTCAAACTTCTTGTTTTTTTTGTCAGAATCAACTCCCGGAAATAAATTTAATTCGACGACAGTGTAATATTGCCAACGAGAACGACCCTGAGGGAAAACTGGCACGAATTCACGCCAGACTGGACCTTGGAGGATGACATTGTGGGTCGAGTGGTCGCGATGAATGCAAAGGAAATCCAAAAGGGATGAAGCGTAATATTATGGGGGATTTGGCAACCTGCCAATAATCTTTTCGGATCAGCACCACTCAACACGACCTATCACGTAAACTTTCATCCCCTACTGACACTTAAAACCTTTTCTAAAACTTTGCTAATTTTCTTTTTACATTTTACTAAGTTATACCGATTGCTTCGCGGTGAATCTAATCAACATCACTGTCTTGTTTATTTTACTCTAATGTAAAAAACAAAATATCTGAAAAATTTTATCTAGATTTGTATAAGAATTCGATGGGAAGGAGGACTAGATCAACATTTTAAAAAACCACTAGTCTTTGAATTTCTTTGTCTGCAACTATTCAAGCTAGGGTAAATATACACTACGTTTCAATATGGTAAACCAATCGAAGGTAAAGAGAAAAATAAAACTTTCTTTGTTTTTTCCATTTTTCGATTACTATCATTCTTCCGTTTGATCACCGGATAAATCAATCATTGAAAATGGGTGACCAAATTTCGGTAAAATTCAAAGAGTCATTCATTTATAATTATACGATCTACTATTTTAATACTAACCATGCTAAATATGACAAATCGTTTATAGTTAGTGCTATAAGAGCCTGGAATCGGTTTTTGATGTCTGCTATCCGAGTATGGAATGATCTGCCTTCATCTATTGTGTCAATTACAACTTATAAAGAATTTAGATCAGAGTGTTATAGTTATTTTCTACAGAAAGAAGGATTGTTGATTAATGGTTGAATATGTACTTATATACTTTATTATATAATTGGAGTCTACCGACTTACCTACCTAACTATCTATCTTACAAAATTGATTAATTCAATTCATTTAATTTACTAAATTTATTTTAATTTTTGTATGTTTATATTTAAATATTATTATTATTATACTATACTTTGTAATACTTTTGTATATTGCGGCCCTTAGGGAATCTCGATTCCAGGGTCGAAAAATTAATAATAAATAAATAAAATAAGAGCCGGGAATCGGTTACCTGAAAATCGTACGTCGCAGCCTACGTTTCAAGAATTTCGGTAAACGTGTTTAGTTTAAACGCAGTATATTATACTTCTGTATATGTATATTTTTTGTATCTTTGGAAGGCCGCAAGGAGTTTCGACTCCATGGCCTTGAAATAATAAATAATAATAATAACAATAATAATCAAATTTTGAAATTTAATGTAAGAAATTTGGGATAAAGTATTACTCACCTAGGAAGAAATGTATGAAAATCCAACGCACATATTATAATGTCGCCAAAGTCGAAGGCTCAGGTGGTGATGGAAGACTTATATTTTCATTGGAATGAAGAATCATATAATTTTCAAAAGGCGGTTTTTCAAGATTTAAAGTTTGACGCTTGAAAATCGACGCTGACTGATCAGATAGCTATAATTGTGGCACTTGATTTATCTTGTTTTTACCAATGACCTGACACATACATTTCTCCTTTTCGACCGGTCTCCATAGTATAAATTTTTTTCGATGTTATAAAATTCTTTTTTGATTATGAATGTATTTGGATAATGATTTATATTATCTTCAATTAGGAGCCAGTGTTTTCAACATCATGAACTTTAATTTCACAAAAATTCACTCTTTCTTAGAGGACCGTATACTTCGAAAGAAAAATTACCTGTTGTACAGAACGTGAATAATTATACGAATTGAAATTATAAAATTGCAAGTGCAAATATTTATGTTTTCTTTTCATTTTACTTACTTTTGGTGGTAAGTAAACTGAATCATCAAATTCCTCCAAAAAATCTTTCGATCAAGTTAATGACAGTACTTGGGCTTTCTTTGGTCTGCAGCCTTTTAATCGCTTTTTGATAAAAACCTTGAGGTTATGATATCTATGTAAATCAACACCACGCCGACGATCCACGGTAATTCTTAGCATTGGACATATACTCCATAAATTTGAAGGCAATAATATTTGTGCTAGCTCGATAAAAGAAACTAAAAAAATGTTTTCATGATATCTTTTTTTTGAAATCTGTAAAGTGCTCAAGTACCTTTCTTTATTTATAAATAAAATTAACATATACCGTTAAAACAATTCATTGCTAAGTTACTCGGTACCTTCAAAAAAGCTTGACACATGAGAATAAAAGTTAAAGCATTATTTTACGTAAACATTAATCAGGACGGGAATGTGGTGCTTTCATCCCTGAAATTAGGGCCAAAAGCCAACTTTTCGATCATCAGTTTATTCTTTTCCATGTAGTAATTTAGATATCTTGAGAAATTTGATAATTCAATTCTATGATAGGCTGAAATATTGCAGGGTTATATTTCAGTATGAAAATGGTCAAGATAATTGGGTGATTATTGATCTGATATAGAACAATATGATATTAAGTAACAATTTGGGTAACAAAGGAGGGCATGATCTGTAATCAAATAGCCTATACCTTACCATATAATGCTAATAATCTAAGCCTCTTAAAAATGTAGGTTTATTAACTAAAAAATAATATGTATTATATATTATATAATACGTCATTGTAAAGCATTTTTTTCACTTGAAATTAACGAACCTCAATATAAGCAACCGATTATTTTATTTTTAATGTCAGTGTGTAAAAAAAGTAATAGCTTCTAATAACTGAATTATTTAGAATGCTATTACACTCAATTGTCTCCCTATAGGAATCTTAATTTGCAAAAAAAAGTTCAAGCATGAGACATTAAATGAAGTTGACTGCTAAAAACAAGTTTGTAACTCCCGTTTAAAAGCATTGCAGTAACTTTTTACACACTTTAAAGTGTGTCAACTTTTCCATCAGAGTCCTTATAAAATGAATTCTCTACACAGTAGAGAATTTAGTAAGGTTTCTGAATAACCCTCCAAGTAAATTTCCCACTTTCGTTTCTTTCCAAATTTTTCAGCTTTGTAATTTCTTTCCATCAATTTTATCGTCATGATACCGAAAATCCGTTTTTGCAAAGCATTTAATTTAGAAGTGCCAAAAATAATTATTCCATGTTATTTAAATAGAAAATCCGAAAGTGCGAAGAACGACCACTAAGATTTTTAAGTCAAGGGTCAACAGTACTAAACGAATTTTCGAATTTTACTTTTCTAATTACGTTTTGAATAATTACGTCACTCGAATGATGAAAACCTTCCGAAAAAGTTTGTTTTTCACATTTTTTCGGAAGCTATAAAAGTTTCTGTAATAACAATTGATTAATAAATTAAAAGAAAAGTGAAATTCGAAAATTCGTTTAGTACGGCTCAGCCTTAAGGCTATATTTCAACAGATTTTTTTTTCAAGACTGATAACCAATTTTTACGAGACAAGAAAAGTTAAAGCACAGATAATACATTCACGGTATAAAATTATCTCAAATTGTGGAAACAAAAATGTTTGAATAATTTCACGCCAGATGTTGAAGAGTAATCATGTATTATAGTGCACTATATCTATATCATCTATATATATAACTTAGTTGAGTCGAGAGAATTAAATTCCTAGTTCTTTTAACGCTACTAGTGTAATATTGCATAGTCAAGTTTCTTGCTACGTATCGTGATGTCTTGAAAGACTGCAATATTCTCTTCATTTACAATGAAACTATGTAAGATGTTAAATTAAATTTGTTTTTACCTAACTTTAACTTTGAAAAACAAAAAATTTAATACTGTATCAAGTAATATAGCTTTGTAAAATTTTCTCATAAATAATGAAATGAATCAGATAAATAACTCATACCGTATACTGACTGATGTCAAAAGTTAATCTTGCCCAAGTTAATTTTGACAGAACAGAAAATAATACTACTGCAGTGATTTAGCGTTTTTCAATGATCGTTACTTGGCTGCTACAACTATTACCTTAAGAAAAAAACTAGATCACCTGAGATGTATTTCGACTCAACAGAATTTAAGGAATCAAGAGAAGTGCCAACAAATACCGGTGAGAGTTCTGATTTAACGATTTTCATAAAAAATAAAATTTGACAATAAAAAAAAATAAAGCACACCTGCGCTTTCGCGCTTGAGGGGTGCAATATCATGTTCTACAGATTTATATTCTTTTAATTTGCTGTATTTTTATTGAAATACAGACTTAATTAGTGCTCTTTACGTTTTAAACGCAGACCAAAAAAAACATCATTTTCATAAAAATAACATTTTCTTGAATATAAATCTATGAAAGTTATTTCAATTGTTATTAAATTATTACGGATCACCATATTATAGATCCCCTGATTAGAAAATACGATTCGTGACGATAAAAAACAATTAAAAATGAATTGTCTTTAATCGAAAAATAATATTAGAATTTCTGGTCCCGCATGAAGATTAAAAACGATTCATGATGATTAAAAATTTTTAATCGTAAAGAATCGTCTTTAATCGTAAAATAAAATTGCAATTTCTGATTCTGTATGAAAATTAAAAACGATTCGATACGATTAGGCATTTTTAATCGTCATAAATCGTCTTTAATCGTAAAATAAAATTGTAATTTCTGATCCCTGATTAAAAAAATCGATTTAAAGGGATTCAAAAAAAAATTTTTTTCAATACTTTTGAATACTTTTGAATAGCTTGAATATTTTTGAATTTCTCTTCTTATGGGTATTTAAAATTGCAAATCCCTTTAAATCGATTTTTTAAATCAGGGATTCTGTATGAGGATTAAAAACGATTCATTACGATTAGACATTTTTAATCGTCATGAATCGTCTTTAATCGTAAAATAAAATTGCGATGTCTGATTCTGTATAAGGATTAAAAACGATTCATTACGATTAAAAATTTTGAATTGTCTTTAATCGGTAACTAATATTGCGATGTCTAATTCTGTATGAGGATTAAAAACGATTCATTACGATTAGACATTTTTAATCGTCATGAATCGATTTTCATCGTGAAATAATATTACAATTTCTGGTCTCACATGAAGATTAAAAACGATTCATGATAATTAGAGAGTTTCGATCGTCATAAATCGTCTTCAATCGTGAAATAATATTACAATTTCTGATCCTGTAGAAGAATTTAAAACGATTCATTACAATTAGAAATTTTGAATCGTCTTTAATCGTTAATTAATATTGCAATTTCTGATTCTGTTCGAGGATTTGAAACGATTCATGACGACTAGAAATTTTTAATCGTCATTAACCGTATTTTCAAATCAGGGGAGAAATGCATCGATCTTTACTATGTATCTGGTAATAAAAGTTTCTAATTAGCACAAAAACTTGGATAGAATTATTTGTAAACTGCTCTTAAGACAGTTTTAATTCATTAATTTTATAATGTTTTCATCAATTATAAATTTTCAGTATTTTCAAACTCAATTTAGTGACTTCCTCAAAAAAACAAAAACTACACACTGACAAAAATATCATTTTTATTATAGAAAATCTTCTATAGATTGTATGCTTCAAACTTTTATCAGAGAGTTCCATTAAATAAAAACTGATTCGCTGTCATCCCTAAATCTTCAATCGACTACAACGTGCCGTAATAATACGCATGCTACAGAAAGATACACAGCTTCTGTATCAATGGTTTTATAGTGTTACTTAAATGGTCTAATTTGTCAAGTAGAATTCATTTAATTCATATAAATTCAAGTTTTTCCAATTCTGAGAGTAGCGGACATAAAAAATTTTTCTTTTCTTTTCAAAAAAAAATAAAATACCTACAGGGAGAAATTTTGTGATATTTTAAAGAATTTTTTTCTAATCTCACGAACTTGTACGTGGCCACCCTGTTAATAATATGATACTGAAGTTAGCATACGTTTAATAATTTTTAGATTATTTTTAAGCCGATAAATTATAAAAAAAAAATATTTAAAAAAATTGTACTCATAGTTTTTTTAATTTTATACATGTGCATATTTTTAGTTTTTTTGTTCTGTAATTGATTTTTTGAAAAAAAATAATCCGAAAATTTTTCATTGTCTGCTAACTTCAGGATCATGTTAATAATTTATTGTTTAAAAAAAAATCAAAAAACTATTGGACGTCGGCTTAATTCAGTATCATATAAACTTTTAGTCAAATAAGTGAAGTAAATCTTGATAGAAAAAGAACATTTATTGCACCCTGAAGCTTTCAAGATACTTAGCATTTTAATTTACCTTAATATCCTTTAAATGAAACTAGAATATTCGTGATAGATCAACTTACCGCCATTATGTTCATCTTTATTTGCTCTTTCAATTAATTTTATCGTTTGAATTATTTAATCACTTACTTGGAAACATGCGAAGACTGAGTTCCAGGTTCCATACTCATGTTGCGTAAGCAGCTCATAATTTTTTTTGAGTGTGAATGTGGCAGACATCAGACAAATTTTAAATTATTACTAAATCGAGTAAATAATTCTCGAAATAAATTTTAAATATTAATTAATTTAAATATTATTTTTTTAATTATTTCCTCTATTTATTTCTAGTTTTAAATTTCTCTGATGCCTGCTTCATTCACACTCGTTTTTTTTACTTAAATATTCTTTTTTAAATTCAAATCATACTTTTTATTATCTACTATCCAATAAAATCTTTAAATAAAATAAATTTTAAATGAAATTTATATGAAATTAATTAATTTGTGAAAATTTATACAACTGCGCAATTTTACATCCATCCAACCCAACTATTTGCTGCCATTTTAGCTCTAGGATAAATTTAACGGTTTTCTGTTCAAATCTTAAAGCCGAACATTTCGATAGTCGGCAAAATAGTTTTCAAATACTTAAAAAAAAATTGTGACAACACTGCGCCATCTTACAGTGATTTTCAAAATTATATTTTCGTATTCTGACGTCTACAAAAAATTTATCATAATACTGAAGTCAGCCGACGTCAAATAATTTATTGACTTTTTTAAAAACAATAAATTACATAAAAAAAAATATTTTGAAAAATTGCGCCTAAAGATTTTTAAATTTTCTACAAGCGCGAATTTTTAGTTTTTTTACAATTAATTTTTGAAATAAAAAATACGAAAATTTTTAATTATCTGGCAACCAGGATCATAATTTATCACAATAATTACTATAATTAATGGTAAGTAAATAAAACAATTTTATTTTAAAAACTTGTGGATAAATATGTCAGTTTATTTTTAATAAAATTTATTTCCTTGTAATTTATAATTATTTTTAATAATTAAAAATTAATTTTTAGGTTATGGACTTTGTTTTGAATATGTCAAAAATAATAATAGATTTTTTTACTAGACCAGAGTGGCTTTTGTCGAAATTAAATCTTGATACGGGTTAAGTGTCAAGTTCAAATTTTCAAACCGTAATGGAGACCACGTGCTGATACACCAGTAAAATAGAAAATTATTTTTAAATGCACCTGTCATTTAATTTATGATATTTAATTATTTAAAATAGACCACATCTATAATGAATTTCGTAAGATCGTCGTCATATATTACGTCACCAAATTTGGAAAAAAATATTTAACGACAGGTAAAGACAATTTTTAATAACAAATATTCTTATATTTATTTTTATTATATAAAAATATTTATAATCCTGAAGTTAGCAGACAATTCAAAATTTTTTGATTTTTTTTTGAACAATTAAATTCGAAGAAAAAAAAAACTACAGGTGCATTTTTTTCAAATATTTTTTTTTAGTGTTTTATCGTCTAAAAAAAAATCAAAAAATTATTAGACGTCTGCTAACTTCAGTACCATAAAATATTTAATGACAGTAAAGTTAGCAGACATTTGAAATTTAAATAAAGTTTTTTTTAACAGATAAATAGTAAAAAAAATATATTTCTAAAAATATGCACATGTAGAAAATTTAATAAACTATAGGTGCAATTTTTCAAAATATTTTTTTTAATATTTATTTTTTTTTGTTAAAAAAATTCAAATATTGTTAAATGTCTGCTAACTTTATTGTCATAAATATTTATAATCCTGAAGTTAGCAGACAATTCAAAATTTTTTGATTTTTTTTATGAACAATTAAATTTGAAGAAAAAAAAAACTAAAAATATGCACATGTTGAAAATTTAAAAAACTACAGGTGCAATTTTTTCAAATATTTTTTTTCTTCTGGTTTATCGTCTAAAAAAAGATCCAAAAATTATTAGACGTCTGCTAACTTCAGTATCACAAATATTTATAATCCTGAAGTTAGCAGACAATTAACAATTTTTGAATTTTGTTTTTAAACAAATTGGTTATAAAAAAAAAAACCTAAAATTTTCACTTGTAGAAAATTTCAAAAACTACAAGTGCAATTTTTTTATATATTTTTTTTTTTATAATTTATCGTTTACACAAAAGTAAAATTATTAGACGTCGGGTAACTTCACTCATAAATATTTTCAAAATTCTATTCGAATTATTTAAAAATAATTATTTTATGTTACTAGTGTATCTATGAGTGTCAATGTCACTGACAAGTGGGAATTTTTTAGTAAGGAAATAAAGTTGTAAGTACAATAAAAATTTGAAAATTTTTATTTAGATAAATTTCATTATTTTAATTTATTTATTTAAAATTTTCGAGTTGTCTGATGTCTACTACATCAACACTCATATGTATTTATATTTATTATTTTTTTTTAGATTTTGTACTGATATCTAATGATGCAAAACGAAACGGAATTGAATGAAACATTATGGGATCCCGCAGAAATATTTACACCTTCATTAGATTATAAATATGCAGTTATTATCTTAAACCAACCAATTTTATTTAAGAAAAATATTGTATTGCCTATATGGAAAAAAGGTTAGTTGAAAAAAAAACAACGCAGAGTTTTATTAATTAAAATTTTAATAATAGTCGCTAAAAATATCGACGTCTGACAGATGACTGTGAATGTAGCAGACATGAGATAAATTTTAAATTGCAAATAAGTGAATTAAACAATAAGAATAACACAGGAAACAAAATTTTTTTTTCTTCTGATTTTTGTAACTAATGAACCATAAATTGCACTGTAATGTCCATCAAATAATTTTGTAGAGAATTGAACGCTCTACAAAATAAGTCTCTTATCATTTTTTGATAAATTCATCTGTTTGAAAGGTATTGGAGCTTGAAGTCAAACTTATAATAAATTTTGAAATCATTTGACTTTTCCCGCGAAACTATCAAACTTATCACGAAATATCTTTTAATCTTTTTTGTCGACCATTTTATTTTTCATAAATTATCTCACATCAAGTTTTTCAAAATTCCGCATTATTTCCTGGTTATTTTCATTTTAATGCCAAGCTCATAAAAATAATACTCTTCCAATCGATTTTATTCTTTTAGCACAATTTAGAATTACTGTTGACGGTGGTACGAATCAATGGCTACAATACCTGGGGACTTTAGCAGATGAAATATTTTCTAAAAAATGTATCGAATATGCACCCGATTCAATTACAGGTGATTTCGATAGTATCTTACCAGATCACATAAATAAACTAAAAAATGTTGGGGTTGAAGTTATCACCACCATGGATCAAAATCATACTGATTTTACCAAGTCATTGATGCAATTATCTACTAATTGTAAACACAAAAATATTCAGGTATACATTTTTTTATTTCGTAGTTTCGATAAAATTTAATTATTTTAATAATTTACAAAATTACTACGGAGTCATAATATCGAAAATTATTTCAGACAATTTTTTTTTTTAATATCAGTGTTTGCATTCAAACAAAATATTTTTTTTCATCATTTCAATTGATTAATTAATGCCAGAAAAATTTTATGATAATCAAATTAAATTATTAAAAGTTACAGATAATTAAATATGAGATCAATCAGTTGAAACTTTTGAGTTATTTTTAAAAAAATTTTTAAATAGATGACTTTTATATTATTGCCTTTAAACTTCGTTAATTATCGAGCTTAAAATCAGATTAGTTTCGAAAATACCCACATTTTTTTCTTAAAAATAAAAGTGTATTAAGTGACAAGGGATACCCTGGTGGAAATTTTTCGGACTTTTCTCTAAAAAAACTTTAAAAAAACTCTTTAGAACCCGTGTAAAAAAAGTTTTCGTTCATAATAAATTTAGATTTGAATTTCATGACGAAACTCAGATCGTGACACAAATATGACTTTCATCATGAATTTACTCCAACTTTTCGTCTAGTAAATCAGTATCAATTATAAAATTAATTTAATATGTCTTTGAATTGGATTTTGGATGACTTCGACAGAAACTTGCCTGAGTTTTTACTGAATTAATCCTTTTGTCAAATTTATCAATTCGGAAATTACCAATAAACTTTTTCTATCAAGTACTTGATTTACGTAAATTCCCTGCTTAAAAAATCCGATAGATTCTCATAGATGTATGTATGTATGTATGTATGTATGTATGTATATATAAGGCCCAATGCTTAACTATAGCACTTCTCATAGAACTCATTCATTCTTATAAAAGCTCTATAAGAATGTATGAGAGTCTATAGGATTCTATGAGATTTTCTAAACAGGGTTAGTTTCGATTGTAAAATTAATTTAGTGAATGACCATCGGATCACTTGGAGTAAAATTTGACTGAGTCATAATCTTGTCGTGATTAACGTTGTTGAAATGAATTCATTATGAAAGTCATATTTGTGTCACGATCTGAGTTTCGAGATTAAATTTATATTTAAATTCATTATGAATAAAAATTTTTTTACACGGGAACTTCGAAAAAATCTTTAGAACTTTAGAACTGAGTTTTTCAGAGAAAATTCCGAAAAATTTACACGAGGAATGAAACAATACAAATATAGGCCAGAGTAAAGTCTGCATGAGCTGAAGGAAAGAGCTGACTTCACCCGTGCCTCTGCATTCATGTTTGATTCTGTGTCACTCATAATATTTTTCATGACATTTTCTCGAAATTACAATTTCATTGTTTGAAGCGAGTCGGAACAAGTTAATATCAAGTTAATGGTGTGGAAAACTCTTGGCATTTATTCAACTAACGAATTACAATGAAAATGAATTTAATTTACTTATAAATAAAAGTGCAAAGATAAAGTTAAAGTAAATAAATAATAAAATTAAACAATACTTTAACTTGTTTGTACTCCCGTCAGTTTTTCGGTATTGGCAGGGAACGCGACGAAAACGACATCTGATGGCTACAAAAAATCATGCTCGAGAATTATAAAAGATATATAAAATCAGTGTAAAAAATAAAGATTCGTTATAAAATCAAAATATAAAAATTTATAATGATATAAATTAAAAAAATTTAATTGTATTTTTGATAGAGAAAATTAAATTGAATATATTTCGATAAAAAAATTAAGTATAAAAAATTTTAATAAATAATAAACACTATTATTTTAGAATAGAATAAGATTAACCGATAAAATCAAAACAAATAATATATGACAACTACAATGGTAATGGTTTAAAAAATAGTAGAATAGTCAATTGAGTTTTTTAACAAAATTGAAGAAAATAATTTTATTTTAATTCATGATAATTTGCTTGTAAATCGTAACTAAAAAAACATAATGTTTTGTTAACCTTCCGTTATAAGCGCTTTCTCTAGTGTCTCACTCATATTCACGCCAACTCTATTAGCTTAAGTAGTGTTGTACAGGGAATCACCGTATAGCGCGAGTAACGAAGGATTAAAAAATAATTTTTAGGCAATGATAAAAATCATTATCCAAACCGGATTTGAATCAATAAATTATAAAATATTGTTTTAACCTTAAACGATGAGCAAAGGCAAACATTAACGACACAATAACTATTATGAACTATTTTTAAACTTAATTTTCACGTGTTTATATTCAAAGAGAGCATGATTTAACGAAATTGTATCCACAGCGAGCGCTGCGATCGTTTCAGTTGTCCCCACCATATACTAGGCTCCCTGCCAATACTTTACGCCCGTGATGAGAGTTTTGCTCACGCTTAACGCGTAGGCACCAAACAAATTTTTTCAAATTTTAAGCAAGAAAATATTTTTCATAAATTAATTTCTCTATGTATTATAAGAATAATAAAAAATAAATAAATTATAATAGTAATTTATTTACGATTAATAAACGTAATTTAAACTTTAACGAATTCAACCGAATAACTTCGCACACCGCAGACTGCCGAATGTGTACGAGCAGTTACGAGAGTAACCGAACATAAAATTTTTTTACTTACGCCTTTACGCCCGTGATGAGAAAAATGCTCACATTTTTTGAGGAACAAAAAAAAATTTTTATAATTTCTATGACAACTAAACAAATTTTTTTAAAGCGGAATCCGAAAATAGATAAAATTATTCACAGATAGAAAAAATTTCAACTATTCGTTCCATTTGGAAAAAAAAGTTATGTTTAAAATCGTGCGTGAGCAAAATGCTCATAACGGGAGAGCTGACGGGTTAATGAAAATATATGAATATGTCGACGTTAACTATTGGATTTTAAACATAATTACGTATCTTGATATGTTTCGTACTAAAACACAAGTTTATGTAAATAAAGAATAATTTATCAATCTATGTCATAAAAGTTAGTTAGTGATATAAAAATCCCTGACAAAACGAACGAATAAAAAATTAATTGCCACGATTAATTTAATAGTAAGATTATAAAGATACTAAAAGAAAGTGGTGTTTATAACTGATAACAATATTTGAACTTGAATTATCATTTAGCACATAAAACAATTATATCGTTTCTATTTGCACCAATAAATTATTATTATTTTTTTTTTTTACAGTTAAAGGCAGTTTATGTATTCGTTGAAACAGCCGGAAGATTTGATCACATTATGGGTAACATTAATACTTTGTACAGAAGTAAAGAATTAATAGATGTTGAAACTATAATTCAAGTAGCGAGTAATTCATTAACATGGTTATTAAAACCCGGTTATCATATTATTAAAATTCCTCAAGTTCTCAGAAAAACTCAGTCGTGGGTAGGCCTCATTCCCATTGGATCTGTTGTTAAGAATATTTCAACAACTGGGTTAAAATATAATTTAGGTATAAATATATAATAATTTATTTTTTATTTTAAGTTAATAATTTTCCACTTATTACGCACTATACTTTATTTTACGCATGTCTGGTAATCCTGATTTATCACACCAGCAAATCGAAGTCACCGGGGTCGTTAAGTATAATACGGTGCTAATTTGCGCTCATGAGATATTAAAAATTTTGCCGTAAAAATGTTTTGTGGCCACTATAAGTTAATATAACGGCAGATTGCCATGTCTACTCAGAAACTAACTACCTCGTACCAACTTTATTCAAAAATCATTAGCCCTAATAGCTTAACTCAAAAATTTATTGATTCTAAGATTTCTTTACTCCATTACAACAATATTCCAAGACAACTCCACCCAAATTTCTGAGAAGAAGAAAGCATTTTCCTGCTTACTGGATTGTTTACTTTTTTTTTAAAGTTTGGGTAAAGATGACTTAGAATAATGATGTAATGGAATCAAGAAATTTTTGAGCTGAGCTATTAGGGCTAACGATTTTTTAATGAAATTGGTAGAAGGTAGTTAGGTTCTGAGTAGACATGGCAATCTGTCAGAATAACATAAGAATAACTAACTAAAATTTCGTAAAAATGTTAGTGGATGTAATTTTTTAAATATTTGCCGTCAAAGCTTTATTAGCTTTAATGGTAATAGTAGAGTACACGTAAGAAAGATATTCAATAGAGCGGAGTCTCTCTAACTTTGCCTGAGATGAATCCAAAATTCCAGGAATTAAAATTGTAGAAGTATGTTTTTCAATCAAGGTGTCGTTTGGGGGGTAGATGGAGATATTAGAAACGCGTGTATACCTAGCGTGAGGTAACGGCCCCCGTAAAAAGGGGTAAGCATTTGAAAGTAAATGGTCATTAGTTAGCTTCGTTATATTGATCAATCGTATGCAACAGTTGATGGCAATTTTCTGTTTAGTCTTTAAGAAACTGTTTTTCTTTTTTAATTTTGACATTAAATTTTTTTGTCATACATTATTTGAATTTGACATGTAATGTTTATGTTTTTAAATTTAATGCAAGCGACAGGGGAAAACTTTCTGTGTCAAGTTGCCTTCACATTGCGGCTGCAGATTGACGGTAACTTTCTAGGAAAGTTTAAACTAATTTGTGGCCAAATGTTGCCCTCAACTTGACGGCACAAAGACTGAAACTGTTTCTCCGTAACTTAGTGGCGGAGAAACTGTGTTTATCTGGATAGGATTCGTTTTACAAACATGATAAAACAGGATGACCGTGCATACGTTAAGTAAACTTTTTTTTTTACAATAACATTAATCGCATGTTTTTTTTTTCTTTTAGATAAACATACATTAGCATTTGGAGACCTAGTAAGTACTTCAAACTCTTATGATGGATCACCAGAAGTCACAGTAACAACTGATTCTCATGTTATATGGACAATGGGTATTGAATCTTTAGTTGAACTGGAAAATGATTCTCTTTGAATATTATTTCCGATTTTTTTTTATTTTATTCACTTGAACAAAATTTTTTAATTGTTTACAATATTAATTTACTATAACTCGTTTAAATTTTTGTTTTTAAAAATTTGAAAAAAATTCAGCACATCATAGGTTTGATTCAATGGTTATTTTTAATTTTAGTTAAACTATTTTTTAATTGAGGTAGTTGTCCTGCTACAATATTGTCAAAAAGTTATGAGCCATATATATTACGCGGTAAGAGTAGGTTAGGTGGTAGTTAAAACGAGACATTGCTTTTGTTTGATACTGTACCCGTGAGAAGTTTACGTGAATGTTTTCACTATCGCTCTCACCCTAGCGGATCCGAGTTACGGTAAATTACGGTAATTAACCGTAATTTATGGAATTTTTACCGTGAGCACCGTATGCTTTTTATTTTTATAGTTTTTACAGTGCAATACTTCACTTTATGGTAAAATACCTCAGGCTTGTCACAATTTTACGGTAAATTACCGTTCTCTTGCTGCAAATCTACGGTACATTTACTGTAAAATATCGTATTTTACCGTAAAATGCCATAATTTGCCGTAAAATACCGGAATTTTCTGAATACCTTAAATTACGGTAATTACCGTAAATCGGATCCAGGGCAGCCGGCCATTTTGTACTCTAACGTTCATTCATTAGATTAAATTTATGTTAGGTTAGAATCTTTAATAATTATTATACAGTCGAGTCGCGTTATGAGTCCGTCGACTTACATTTTTTACTCTTAAATCCGATATATTTACTTAATCCACCACTTAAATAAGCATCAACAGCAGTAACGTAAAAAATTTTAATCAGATTTTGATAACAGACTAGAACAAATAATTCATTAGATACATGAAAACTTATTCGCAAAAATTATTTTAAACAATGCAATTTTCGGGATGTGTGAAAATTTATAACTCGGATCCAAGCTCGTTACCAAAGTTGAAATTTTCAGGGCTTTTTAGGGATATAACAAAGCAACTTTCCCGAAAAGTCGAAGCAAATCGAAGTTCCGAGAAAAAAATAATAGTTATCTGAAAATAGCGATTTTTAAAAAATCAATCGGCTCTGGATTACCGTACACGGAGAAATAATTATTGTTTAGAATGCTGCGGTGTCATAGAAGTGCCAGACCATGTTGGCCACCTGTCGGAAATTGAAATGAACACATGCAGAAATTACTATGGCCATAGTAAAGTCGACAACGATTATATCACAAATTACTGTAACCATTAGATATTTTACTATGGCTATAGTAATTTCTGCATGTGTTTCTTTCGATTTCCGACAGGTGGCCAACACAGTCTGGCACTACTATGATACCATAGCATTCCAAAGAAGAATTATTTCTCCGTGTACAATAACGAAATCGAAGCATTTGAGGGAAATTACGGCAGATATCAACAGAATACATCTACACAAAAAATATCAGCTGTTATTTAATCTTCTACTCTGAAAACTGTAGGTTTGAAAGGATTTTTATAATAGGTTAAATTTTTGCTAATTCAGTGGTTTAGTTGGAAGCTCACAATCAAGCTGGATACTAGCTTAGAGCAAATATTGATATTTTTTCTTAAATAGACCGTACACAGAGAAGAATGCTGCCGGAAAAGACTCTTAGTTATGTAGAAGCTAAGCTGCAAATTTTTGAAAGTAATCAAATTATCACTATGAATTGAATCAAGAATGAATTCTTTTTCGAAAAGTTATTTCTTCTCTCAATGTCAAATAAAAATAATAGTATATTTCTCATATATTAATACTTGTATGACTACTTAAAGTTTAGTTACAGCCTTAGATAGCCGACTTTTAGATCATTCACCTCAGGTTGTGTATAGTAGATTTAATTTGTAAATGTATTTTATGATAAATTTTAAACTAATAAATTTATATTTCAAAATTAATTTGAAATTAATTTATTCAGATTCATCGCATAGGAAAATTGTAAATATAAATACAGTTTGTAATTAAAAACCGTAGAATTTAAAGTCATGTAATCCAACTGTGTCCGTATGTTAATATCTCATAAATTTTAATAAAATATACTATATATTCGTACAATACTTTATAAAAAAACTTTAACATTCTGTTAATCGTAAATTTTCATTCAATACCCAACATGATTAAATGAAAAAAAAAAAAAAAAATTGTCAAATTACTTGAAAAAAAATAGTTATTTTTTTTTCAAATTATAGTTCATGTAACTTTTTTCACTGCATTGTATGATCATTAATCGTATCATATACAACAAGATAATTTTATGTTCTATTCGCTAAACATAAGTAATCTTTTTCAAATCGTAGCTCAGCAATTTCATAAAAGTGAGGACACATTAAAACAATTTTATATACATAACCAATAAAATGACAATTTCATTTCGATTTTTTAGTACAAATAGTATAAAAAAGTGTAAAGCTTTTATATTTATAATCATAGATGTAATTAAAATTAATTTGTAATTAAAAGTTGTTTGAATTTATTAAAAATTTATAAACAATTTGAGGATTAATATATATAACAATGAAATTATTTTTTGCGAACAATCTGTTCATTTTTTATTAAAAATTTACATTATTTTATATTTTCTATTGACATTAAAAAAAAATAAAAAAATTTTATAAGATCTTGAATATCACAATAAAAATCTTGTGAATCTAATTAGAGACATAATTCTTATGGGCATTCTAAGGTGATGCCCCCCCCCCCATGTTTTTGAAATGATTAAGATCTGAACTTTCATAACTGTATTAACCCTGCTTAAAAACTCCGATAGATTCTTATACCTGTATGTATAAGGCCCCATACATAACTATATAGCACTTCTCATAGAACTCTGTCATTCTTATAAAATCTCTAATGGTTCTGCAGAACCTAAAGGGCGTATATAAAATTTTTTTTGCTCCAATCAATGTAGAAATGTTGAAAACATTAAAATCTATGGAAAAAACGAAAAAAAAAATTTTTTTTGTTCACGCGCTTTCGGTTTTAATAAAAAATTTTTTATAGTCATAAGGGCGTATCTTGTTTTATCAGTTTATTATCAATTATAGGTCAGAGTAAGAAAAAAATTGCTTCAGATGTATTTACATTAAAAAAGAGTTTTGGGAGCCATTTAGAACTGTAATTTTAAAAAAGTCATTCAAAGAGAACGTTGTTCTTGAGAATTGTTATGATTCTAGAATACCAATATCTCGAAGTAAGTTTGATGACCTAAATCATTGTGCATCAGGCACCGTCCCACAAAAATATCATCAATATTATCTGTTTAATTTTAAGCCATGATGATAGCTTATAATTTTTTTATTATTATCAAGTTATGTTCTAAAAAAAATTAAAAATTTTTTTTTTATAATCTTAGGTACAGATGATCCCAACCATGGAGATGGCATAGGACTAATACCCTGATGAATTTATTATTTCTTCATTTTTCATTCGTTTTTCCACTTAAATAAATATTTGTTCATATAAATTAAATTGTGGAGTGATAATTTTTATTACCGTGGCAATTTTTTTTCTTACTCTGACCTATAATTGATAATAAATCGAAAAAACAGGATACGCCCTTACGACTTTAAAAAAAATTTTTCTTAAAACCAAAAGGGCGTACAACAAAAAAAAATTTTTTTTTACGCTCTTTTGGTTCTGCAGAAGGGCGTATATTTTGAGATACACCCTTTTGGTTTTAGTAACGCGATATATATAGGTATACACTTAGCATGGATTAAATAATTTTTCTTAATCAGGGATAATTTATTTATTTTTCTATAATTTATTATAAATAATTATCTACATAATTCATAATAAATTAAATTTAAATGTAAAATATTTACATAAATGAGTAATAAAAATATTTTAAATAAATAAAATTATAATTTATTGATACATAGTGTAAAATTATTTTTTTTTAATCTCTGGATTAGTAAAATTAAAAATATTTTTCTCATAAAATAATAACAATAATACATATTTAATAAATTGGACAGCAACTTAAAAGAGTTAGCTCAATCAGCTGTATTAGTGTTTACATTTGTCGCTTAGGAGCAAACTCGAAGTGGGATTTGCTGCCTACGGCCAGTCTTAAACGGCCCGCCGACCGATTGCAATCGTTCATGTGTTCTCTACATTATAAGACTCAACAAAATAAATTTTTTTTAAAGTAATAAAAACAAACTATATAAATAAATCATTTAAATAATAATAAATGATAATATAAATAAATAAATAATAAAAATATGTATTAAGTTTATTAATATGAATAATTGTTAATAAAGTATAAAATTTATATATAAAAAGTTATTAAGTGCAACAGGTCTTCAAATGCCACGTCGTTCATTGTATCTGTGGCGAACAGTTTTGGAGCAACGTGTAAGATACTCACACTTAATAGTATAAAGATATATAGATATATAGATATTTTACTACTATATAGTTTATGCGAGGGAGTGGATGTAAGGGGGATCAAAATAAAACAACTAGAGCAGCGGGAAAATTTTGAGTTTATGCCAAACGCCGGTGTCTTGTAATTCAATTTGACTAACTGTGACCATTATTAATTTGTTAATGATTTATGTTTTGTCTAAAACAATTTAGAAATATTTCATAAATTTTATATTATTAAAATTATTTAATTAAAATTTTCATTTTATTTATTTTTGAATTTTATCATAATTTTTATTTATAATTATTGCAGTTAAATATGAAATACTGCAGGCATTAATAATAATAATAATAATAATAATAATAATAATAATAATAATAATAATAATAATAATAATAATAATAATAATAATAATTATAATTGAAATAATAATAATAATAATAATAATAATAATAATAATAATAATAATAATAATAATAATTTTATTAATATTTAGCTCACAGCTATTTACATAACACAGTATTAGATTATTACAATCAGTCAAAAAAAAATAATTTTAAGTTTTACTCAAAGCATAGATAAATATAAAATATTTAACCGTGAACACATAGCAAGATTTACGTTAAAATTCAATCATCTCACATTTAATATCAAATACTAATATTCGTTTTTATATTTTTCGCTAGAAGTCTTTCAAATCCAGGAATAATAATAATAACAATAATAATAATAATAATCATAATCATAATCATAATCATAATAATAATAATAATTTATTTTTATTATTTTCTATATTAGGGTAAAAATATATATTATAATTTGAATTATAAAAAAGTTTGTTTTTAATAATAATTTGAATAGTAATAAAAACTAAGTTTCTATCTAAAAAAACGCGCGTAAAATATTTTTTATGACAATCAGTGTGATTATTTTATCAATATTTTTTTTCCTTTCTTATTTGATAATAAAAAAATAGTTAGAATGATAATTAAATATATATTCGTATAATAATATTTTAAGAATGAATATATTTTTTTATCATAACTCCGTAGTAGTTTCCATGACAAAAAATAAAAATGTTATATTTACGTTACAGACAGAGATAATCATGAGGTAAAAATATACAGGGACTACGTATCGATTCTTTTTAGTTTAGTTTGAAGGGCGTAAAGCGGAAGAGTGACCCTCTATAAGATACTAATCGATATACTATTTAATTAATTATATTGTTATTATTATATATTGCTATTGATATTATTTTTATCTTCGTTGTTACAAATATTATTCTTTCCTATAAATAATATTTAAAAAAAAACTTTTAGATTAATTACCAAAAATTTCATTAATTTGAGAATCGGGCTATGGCGAGCAATTAATTTTTATATCAATGATTAATAATTTTTTATTTAAATATTAATTAACATCCCAGGCGTAAAAAAATTTAGGATTTTCAAGTTAAAAAAAATTTAATTATCGTTAATATTTATATGCAATCATTGAGAAGAATTAATTATTTATTTTTTATGCATATATTTAAAATAATTATGCAATATTCTCGATTCATCCTGAATTACTATCAAAAAAATTAAAATAAAATAATAAAACTCTTACCAAAAATAAAATTATCTATCTCTCTACGTAACTTTATTTAGAAATAATCATTACCATATGTTATACCACTCGAAATTACTTTTCTATTCAAATTCTCTCTCTGTCTCTATTTTACATATATTCATACATATACACATGTATGTATATAAATTTAGAAAAAAAAATTAAGTTCTTAACAAATAATAAATCAAGAAAATGTCATCAAAGACATAATTAAATTAATGTAATTAATGTAATGCAATTGTTTATAATTATTTAGTTGTATGATTAAAAAATTGATTTACATTGCGAACGTTAGATAATAAGAGTCATGTTATTATTAAATCCGTAGTTATTTAGTAGCCATTAGTTGGCTTGGATTTAAGATTGTTATATTATAGGATTGAAAACTGGCCAATGGCCGTATTAGATAATCAATTTAGACCGCGAGAATAATTTGTAGGTATTCAATATAAGCTAAAATTTTATTTACAATGTAATAAAAAAAATCCTTGGCATATTTTATGTATTCAAGTTAAACGTATATATGTTGCTGTGACATTAATTATTGCTAATTATAAGTGCCGGAATTATATATATATATATATATATTTTTTTTTTTCTCGTTGATCCAGCTTATGGCGTAACTTTTTGAGATAAGAACATACACACATATACGTATGTTATTTCGTTATTTGTATTAAATTTCTTGAGAATTTCATGCTAATATTAATTATTATTACTGGGATTGCATGAAAATACACTATTATCTTCTAATAAATAATAATAATAATAATGATAATAATAATAATAGTAATAATTATAATAATAATAATAATAATAATAATAATAATAATAATAATAATAATAATAATGAGTAATGAATGTCGGCATATCCGATCCTTTTCAAAGAATAATAAAAAATAGTAATAATAATATTAATAGTAAAAATAAAAATAACAATAATAATAATAATAATAATAATAATAATAATAATAATAATAATGTTTACTTAGCCCTTGGCTATTTTAAGTACAATGATTCATTTTTGAATATGGTCTTTCAATAATATTCTAAAATTTGTAAGTCTACCCGTGTAAAAAAAAAAGTTCGAAAAAAGTTCGACATGTCGAACTTCGAAATTTGAGACAAAATCGAACTTTTGTAAAACAACACAAATTGCATTGCAAACATGAAAAATCACATGGAACAAAGAGGATTGGCATAAAAGTTCGGAATTCTCGAACTTTTTCGGAACTCTACACTTAAAATTATCGAAAAATTTCCAATTTTTTCAGAACTTCTTCAATAAAAATCACCCAAAAATTTCTGAAACATTCGAACTTCTGCGATAAAAATATATGTATTTTTTATTGATTCAGGAAGCTTTTCGTACCAATTAAATCTTCTATATGTAATACACTTTTCTTCTCCGTGCGTTCTCGTATGTTTTATTGATATTAATTAACTTATCCTGGTATTGTAGTTATTACTTATTTTCCGAATATTGTCATACAATGATCGTAGTTTTTTATTTAATACAATTTTATGTGTAAAAGTACAACAATTGGAGATCATTCTCTGCTTAATGCTCATCTAACCCAATGTTTCTAACATACGATTCACATTTGTACATTTTTTTTACTCTCAATACTAGTCTTATCGCTCTGTTTTGAATTTTCTGTAGTTATTATCAATATCATCTTCATAATAATTCAGAATTATACTACTAGACTAGTCTATATGCGGTGCAATTACCGTTTTATATACAATAATAATAATAATAATAATAATAATAATAATAATAATAATAATAATAATAATAATAATAATAATAATAATAATAATAATAATATTTTTTTTCTAATCTTCAATGGCATACCAATCCTATTTATTGTAATATTTGGCTAGCCTCTCTGTGCTAGCACGACAATTACTTTTTATTTTAAAAACGGTTTCGCCCCGAATATATGGAATTAAGTAAAAATTTAACATCAATTATACGGTCTAAAGTAGAATATACTTGCATCAACTTTACTGATGAGCCCAGCAAGTATATTCGGGGTGAAACCGTTTTTAAAATAAAAAGTAATTGTCGTGCTAGCACAGAGAGGCTAGCCAAATATTACAATAAATAGGATTGGTATGCCATTGAAGATTAGAAAAAAAATATTAAAACACCAATCAAAAAATACATGAATGCATTAGCATTCATATATATTAAAATAACGAACAACAAATAATAATAATAATAATAATAATAATAAATTAAACTTGTGATGTCTCGTAAATTTCCGTGGGGAAAAATTTGTTACAAAAAAGGTTCATTATAATTTATAATGAACTTTCAAATTTAAGAATAAATTTTTAAATTTGAGTTGATACCCTGGGAATTTAAAAAAAACTCAAATGTAAAAATATTTTGAATCTTTTAATCTGGTTCATAAGTGGTTGTAAAGTTGTATTTTTCTAACGAAGAAATTCAGGAAACACGTGTCTAAAAAGTACTCATTTAGAAGTGATTAATTTTGATGTATTTAAAGTTTAAAAAATTATCAACTCAAAATTTTTAATTTCCTAAAATTTTGAAGTTTACTTTTATAAACCTGTTCGGAACATTTCTGAAACTAATGTTTTTTATACGGCTGTCATAAAACCGCATGAAAGATTATATCTATTGACCTTCGGAGATTATTAATCATAAAATAAACTACTACTTTATATCACGATTTATCATCTTAGAACTCTATTTAATAATTTGATATTGAAAGTGATTATTAACTAAATAGGAAAAAAATGTTGCATGAAAATAAATAATTAATAAAAAAATTAATTCATAAGAATACTCAGGAACATAAAAATTGAAAAAAATTGAAAAATTATTACTAGTTTAACTGGATTGCAAGCAAAGAGAATGTTCTGTTGGCAATAATAATCCTTTCGACTATTTTCCTTGACCTAGCGATCAATTATTTGAACACGCAAAAAAGTTAATCAAATATTTCTCTCAAAGTTTCTGTTGTATTTGAACATTTAAAAATGGTTGCAGTCGATACAGATGTCACGATACTTTGATGTTTCTTGTGGTTTTATTAAATTTTTTATAAGCTACTTAAGGTCAATAATTAAATAATCAATTCTAAGTACATTAAATTTACGGCATCTAAGAAACTTTTTTATTAATAGAGGTACCCTGCTTAAAAAATCCGATAGGTTCTTATAGCTGTATGTATAAGGCCCTAAACTATTGCACTTCTCATAGAACTCATTCATTCTTATAAAATTTAAATAGGAATGTATGAGAATCTATTGGATTCTATGAGATTTTCTGAACAGGGTGAAATTGTATTCAAATAAAAGTAATTTATTTAAACAGATAAGAGATTTTTTTTTTAAATATTATGCTAGTTTCTCTGCTGGATTAAAAAAATTATTTCGTCTTTACCTTTCAATTGAATATTTATGTATTTAGATTTTTATATAAATTGTCAAAAATTTTTTTTTATCATTTTTTTTTCACTAGCTTTTCATATTTCGTAATTCCTCTACTATCACAAATGATAATACTGAGAAAAATAATTTGCCGCTTTGCAAGTAGATATATTATTGATAAAGTGGCAATGAAATAGTTTATACAATCGAGTTAAATTTTATTAATTAATATAAAAACTTTGAAAATTAAACTAATGTACAATCGTCATAAAAAAAATCAACACAAATAGATTTTATATTTATATAATATTTTTAAATTAAACAAAATGAAAGTTAGACGATTTGAAATAATATCTAACTCCAGAAGGCCACAATAAAGATTATTAATCAATCTGAGACAATTTTCTGCAGTATCATGTGTGTGAAATTTAATCTATGAAGAAAGTTGATCTTAAAAATAATGTCATTCTGAAGTTATATTAGTTAAAATTTGCTTCAGACATTATGTCATTATTTAAATTGAGTTTCGAAATCCCTAGAGAATTTGGTAACACCGTTTTTTTCTGATATATTTTTGTTCTTTAGTAGTACACTGCAAAAATCGTGAGTGAATCCGAATTTTATTTCGATCTGAATTCACTCCGTTACGCGGGGTTCCGGAATATAAATGTTAGCCCCCCCCCCCGCTCCTATTTGAAATTCTACTAGACCCTTACAGAATAAAATCAGATATTATTCTTAAACAAACTCAAATATCGCCATATATTTATGAGTATTGCACGAATCTTAATGCGAAGCATTAGAGTGTGCTTTACGATCGAATAATTCACTTTGCCTCTTTTTCGCTATTGTTTTTACTGTGTTACTCTTGTTAGTCCACGGAGCTTAACGAAGTTACACATCATCGGATAAAGAATTTAATAAGGATTAATTTTATTACTTATAAATACCAATTTGATGCATTAAATAACTAAAAAAGCATCAAAATGTAAAAAAAAATTTTACCGTCAAGCAGTAGAAAATGTGTCCGTAACCCATAAACACAAAAACTCGAGAAAAAAGCCATTATTTGGATCACTTTTTTTTAAAAGGATTATTTTAGGGCCGAAGAAAAAGTGTGTCATAAATGGCCATCAAATTCGGCCCCGTTTAATTATCATTAATAAAAAGAGCTTAACTTATTTTTTATATCTATATATATTTTTTACATACATTGTAAAAAAAATTGTTTGAATTTTCAAAGATTGTATATAACGCAATAAACACATACACTTGTGCTTGAAATTTTATTACTAATTTCATATAGAATTTAAAATACACGTTTTTGAAATTTCAAATTAACACTTTGGATTTTCAAATACGTTTTTTTGAATTTTCAAATAAGTATTAAGAAATTTCAAATAGAATTTTCAAAATTCAATATATGTTTTAGAATTTTCAATACTTGCTTTGAAAATTTAAAAATCAAGTATAAATTTTAAGTACGTTTATTAAAATTCATTTTTTTTTCTTAATTTTGAATACCAGCTTGATTATTTAATTACGTATATTAAATTTAAAGCTTTTTTTGAAAATACAATTCAAATATCTAGTTATGAAAATTCAATTCCTTTTGTATTGTAATTTTCAAATTATTTTTAACAGTGTATACTTTCATCACACTAGTCCCGCCTGCACGAAAAAATAAATCTGACTATTTTTCGGCGCGAAATTTGAATTTCTAGTGTAATAGAAAGGAAAAAAAAAATTGTCCTTGAAACTTTTATCGTACATTTTTATTTTTTTTTGCAAATGAGCATTAAGAGTCGTGCACTTTTGAACTTACCAAACTTTGTTATGAGTATTATGGGATCTTTACAGTGTAATTGAAACTGCTAGGTATAATTCGAAAACGTTATAGTTAAACCAAATAAAGTTTAAACAATAATATATGAGCTGTTTATTTAATTATACGTTCTCAAGTAAAGTGTATACATTCTTAAGCAAAGAATGAAATCACTGTAATACACATACAATAAACCTACTAAGACGGAAAATGACGTCATAGTCTGATAAGAGCTAGTTGCATAAATCAATATGTATACATTACATAAAATTTATGAATGCCCTTTTAAATATTTATTGTTTCAACAACATAAATTATTTTTTCATTATAGTTTGTTTTGTCTACTATTGTTGGTCGCTTGGAATTTATTCAGTTAAATATTTAAAAATATCAGCGCTTGTCTATAGGATGAATGAACGAACAGGAAACACCTGAGGAATGTGTGTAACAATAAAAGAGAGAGTTCAATGGACTATAGATAAACTGAATAAATACTCATCTCCGAGTATATTATTTTGAATTTTGAAAGTTTAAACTCAGTAGTAGAATAGTTTTATTTTTTCAATACAACTTTAATTGGAAATTTAGTTTATATATATAGTGTATGTGGTAGGAATCGAAACTTCTGAAGCTTTTTTCAACTAATCGTTGGTATAGTACAAGATTTGGTACTTGAAGTGATTCTTCGGCTTATAATTGTCATCATAGATGACATGAGTAATAGCGCTGTTTACACGACGGTATTAATAAATTTTTACTAAGTTTAAAAATTCAAATTATAAAATATTTATACTTTTGAAGTAAACATCTAATTTTTATTTCTATGCTTATAATTGTTGATAAAATATAACGTTAGAAAATAAACAGTAAATAAATTTGGTGCAAAACATGTTTTAGTTCCCCGTGATTTTTCATTCAAATTATATATAACTACACAGACAAAAAGAATTTCTTGGCGCAAGAAATATTTTGTATTATGAATTTAAGACGAAAATTTTTCTTGGCTCAAGAATTTTTTTCTCGCCTAAAAAATTATTTTCTTGTTCCAAGAAAATTTTTTCTTACCCCAAGAAAAGTTTTGTTTTCACTTTATAATACAAAAAATTTTTTGGGTCAAGTAAAAATTTTCTTAGAGCAAGAAAAAATTTTTTGCGCTAAGAAATCCTTTTTTTCTGTGTATATAAAACTAGTTCAAACCAAAACTCATATCTAATTTTATCTAAGCATTTATATAAAATTTTATATAATTATAAATAATATTTTTTCCTGGGACTGCTATACATTTGTTTATTACACAGAGAAAAAAATATAGTAAAAATTACGGTATTGTAGTAAAATTTACTAACAGATATAAGTAAATACATTCTGTATTTTAATTATTACCAAACATTGAGTAAAATTTACTGGTTGGCAATTATTACATAAGAAGATATTTAAAATTATTATGCGTAATGTATTTTTTGCTAACACGATTATATTTTTCTACTATCTGTATAGTAAATTCTACTATGTAGGGGAAGGGGGTAGGGTAGGCAAAACGGGGTACCCCCAAAATTTTATATTTTAAATGGTTTTTAAACATTCCAAAATCACTTCTGTAAATATAATTAAGCGTTACTTTGAATTTTTTTTGGTAAAATTTTTCAAAAATCAATTGTCAGTTGAAAAATATTAATGACCTTTGTTTTATGATAAAAACTATTAAAAATTTGTTTTTTTCTTTTGTCTCCAATAAACATGTAAAATATAATTTTTCTTCATGTAAATTACTTACAAAAAAATTCAACTTAATCAAATTCGTTTAAAATCCAGAAATTTTTTTTTTCACCTTTTTTAGGGGGTACCCCACTTTGCCCGCAGAAATGAAAAATTTTTTTTTTCAACGGTAACCGAAAATTTCTTCTATTTACTTTGAATGTCATTAAAAAAAAAAAGATTTAGCGTATTTGAGTCCTCGAAAACTTGGTATTTTCTTAAGTACTCCCTTTTGCCCCTCCCTCCTCTATAGATAAAATTAAGAGTTGGTGGGGATATCATATACAAATATGTATTACAAGTTCAGAAACCTTTGTTCAAAGGAGACATCGGGCTGTTAGACCTAGGAAAGGACTCGCGCGCGGGAGATCAGGGTTCGAATCTCGGTTGAATCAAGTGATTTTTTAAAAAACAAAAATCCACACCAACACCACTACAGATGACATAAATAACAATAATAATCAAAATGAAAGCAATAATAATAAAAAGTTAAAAGCTATTAAAAATTTAATTTCATTTAATTACATTATAATATTCAATTGTCCACCTGTACCCAGTTTTCAGCCTTAATCAACTATAAAATTTTAATATTTCTATTAGAGATAATGAATTAAAATCAACCGGTCTATCATAAATTGTTCTTATCCGTCATAAAATAAGTAATTACTTGTCTTTAAATTATTTCGGGCATAAAATATATGAAAGAGATATTGTTAAGAGGCGGACAATGAAGTACTTTATCTTGATTATAAAACAAACTAAATGCTTGAAAAAAATATTTTTATTCACAGCTAATAAATTATTTTAAAATATAAGTTATTATTTACAAAAATGAATTTAGTATTACCATTAAAAAATAAAAATATTTTTCCGTTTTTTAATAAAAAAAACTAGTTTTGAATAAAGAATAAATTGCCTTGACGTTTATATTTAATATACAAAGCTAATTATTATTCATAATAATCAGCAATAACAACTTCTAATTGATAATTATTTAGAAAAAAAAAAAAAAAAAAAAACAAACTACAACTTTCTCAACCTCTACACTCAACAGTCCTCAGTTCTATCTGTCCACACTTCTTCGCAATAGTAAATGCGGCAGCTGTCGACGCGGTTATTAAGGTCACTCAATACGAGCCGCTGATTGGTGTCCAAGGTTGTTGGTGTTTAGGCATTTTGTACGAGGTACCAGATACGTGGGTCGTAAACTAATGTGTCATTCTCATTTGGTTAATTTATAATTTTAAATAAATTTTTAAATATACATCTCGTTATTCTATACTCCCATTATATAAAAATATAAATATATAATAAATTTTAACACCCGGAAATATTTAGTATTTATGATATAATGAATTGTTAACTTTGATGACTGCAAATACTATAATAATGTCTGCAAGAATGTAGGAGTATAGGGTCTATCACATATATGTATATATATATACTTGTTAAATTATTTAATATCAGACTATTCATATAATTGTTATTAGCTATTAAATAATACCCGTTGTAACTGGTTTGTGAGAAAACTATTACAATAACTATGACATTGTATATATTTAGATTAAGTTGACGGTCTCATATTAATAGGATTGCACATATTTTAGAGCTTACGTGTTAATAGTTAAATATTTTATTTCTTATTAGCATCTCACTGCTGTATAAATTCATAACTCATCTCAATAGGAATTCGTTTCTTGTCTACATCGCGTTTGTAATAACGTTATCTCTATAAAATAAACTAATCACAAAACGTAAATCAAATAATGGCTTTTTTAACACTCGCGACTTTAATGTAATGAAGCACGAAAAAATATTTGTAACGTAATTAATAAATAACTTGGTGCAGATACAATTTCTAGGTAACAATAGAGCAATTCGACATTCTAATGAATTACGGTCTAATTTCGGGAAAAATTTTTAGTTCGGGTTCTCCTACTATCATGATTGAAAGATATGATTTTTGCATCCGAATCTCGCTATAAAACTACCGATGCTTTCCCTGATTAAACAACTGAATTCGATCGAATTTAACAGAATTAAATTTTTAATTCTATTTAATTCAGATAAATTCTGTTAATTCGGTACCTAACTTAAAAATGAATTCTGTCTAATTCGGCAGGAAAACCAGAATTTGTCCGAATTAAAACGAATTTAAATAATTCTATTCGGTTTAATTCTGATTAATTCGAAAATAATTCTCCAATTTCTGGTTCTGAATCCGAATTAAACTGAATTAAAACGAATTTGAAATTTTTAAATCGGTTTTATTCTGGTTAATTCAAATTCAAATTTTCAATTCAGTTGAATTCTGTTTTGCAGAATTCGACAGAGTCTAACAGAATTAAAATTTTTAATTCGGTCGAATTCAGTTGTTTAATCAGGGTTGCTTTGTAAAAGAGATATTTACTGTATTTAGTACATACTGTAGTAACTGGTAACTTAAATTAATATCACTTATACTACAAAGACACTTAAACTAGAAATAACAACAGCGCAATTAACAGCAGTAAAAGAAAGGCAAGAGCGATATAGTTTATTGATATACAGATGTATGCCGTTATGCTGTCAATATATGACTGACTGACTCTAGTCGCGCATCTATAAAACAACCCGCGTAAAAAAGTTCGGGAATTTCGGCGGTTAGTCGGCAGAATCCCTAAGGAATTCACATTTGTGTCAAAATAGGACTTTCGGATGAATTCTGAATGAAAACAAGAAATGCGATATCAGTAAAAAAAAGTAATATCAGCTGAACGTACATAATTGCAGAAAGTTGCAGTTAAGAAAAATAATGTAGGATTTCTCAGATAAAAAGAAAGGTTTTATCTGGGAAAAATAATTTTCGAGAGTAGCCGATAGTAAATTTTCGATTCAGTGTCTTGCTGGCAATAGTTTATCGGAATTCGATCGATCTTTGAATGAATTGACAGGGATTTAATTTACACCAATGCCCTAAAATTTCTTCGTGAACACCGGATAAATTTTGAAGGAATTCTTATAAAGCTCCGGTGACATAATTGGCAGTAGACTGAATCAAAAATTAAAATTTTTTACTTTCCCTAACGGACCTAAATTACGGTTAATTACGGTAAACCCACCGTAAAATGCCGATTTACCGTAATTTACGGTGGTTTTACCGTAATTTACGGTGGATTTACTGTAAAATACGGAAATACGGTAATCCACCGTAAATTACGGTAATTCGGTAATCCACCCGATTTTTTTACGGTAGATTTATCGTATTCGACGGTAAATTTACGATATACCCGCCGTAATTTACGGTAATCCACCGTAAAGTACCGATTTACCGTAAATTACGGTAGATTTACCGTAATTTACGGTGGTTTTACCGTAATTTACGGTGGGTTTACCGTAATGTACGGTAAATCTACTCGATTTTTACGGTATTCTACGGTAAATTTACGGTAAATCAGGTCTGCTAGGGTTAAGAATAAATCACTGAATATTCGTGTTATTTTTCGCTAAAAGTTGGTTGAAATTTCACCGGAGCTTTGTATGAACTCATTTAGAATTATCGGGTTCACATTCGTTACACAATACTCAGGTCTGATCATGCATAATATTAGCCTATTAGCGCATGATCATGCATGCCGATTTTTCCCCAGAATAAGAGAGTCATTTTAACAAAATTTACATTATATTGATTTTATCAAGTTCGGAAATTAATAATTACTTTAAATGTTTATTTAATACTTTAAATGAGCGCACATAGTCTCGAACCAATCATTATCCTCTAGTCTATTGCATATTTCAGATAAATTAACGATTCGAGTCTGCATTTAAGGTGATAAATAAATAAACGGAACTTATCGTTAATTTTTCATACTATTTCTATAACGAACTGTATTTTATTTTATATATTTTATCTTATCATTCTTATCATTTTTTACACATGAAATATTTTTTTATACTAATATTTTACATTTTCAGATTAAAAATCATCATTTTTCAATCATTAATAAAAATTTTAATATACTTGGAAGTTCTACTAACATTTCTTCATTTTTTTTTTCAATTTTACAAATTAACAGACCGCTTTAAAATAAATCAGCTATAATTAACTGATCTGCGATTAATTTACGAGTAATCATAACAAAAAGTACATAAGTCTGCAATAAAATACTGCGTGCTGAGTCTAAGAAATTTTCTTAAAGAAAGTTGATTATTGGGTTTATCCTATTAACATTTTCGATCTAATTGAATTCGATTATTCAGTAATTGTTTGAGTTACGTAAAGTGTTAAAAGACCAAACTATTGACACTTTATTTTATTTTATTATTTACTCAACTGTTTTCAACACCTTTAAAAGTTATAAGTATTTAAATATAATTTTTAAAATATTAAGATCCCTAGAAAATGCACTTGTTATTGATAATATAAACGATGGGACGAAATAATTTTAATTTTGACACGTCTTTAAAAATATGAAATTTGAATATTTTATAGATTTCCATTAAAAGATGAATAAGGTCTAGTAGGTCTATGCTTTCAAACAGAAGGGAAAGTATTTATTACATAAATCTAGTTTCAGGACTTACTATCCTCAGTCATACTTCATAATAAAGCAAAATACAATTGACTAAGCTTCGTAATGATCAGCGGTGATCACGCACATGGATAATTTAGGGGAGCCTGGGGCACGGACGGCCCCCTTAAGCCGGCTTTTTATTTTTGTGGCTTTTAACCATCAAATTCGTTTATTTTCCATCGATTTCGGAAGAATCAGTCGAAATTTTGCAAACCACAAATATGCTATTTTCGTACCTTTATAATTCCATGGACTTCAAATTTATTAGAAAAAAAATTTATGTACACCCTAGTGAAAATTTTTCGGAATTTTCTCTGAAAAACTCAGTTCTAAAGTTCTAAAGACTTTTCAGAGTTTTTCAGAAAAAAGTCCGAAAAATTTCCACCAGGGCACTGTAAAAAAAATTGTTTGAATTTTCAAAGATTGTATATAACGCAATAAACACATACATTTGTGCTTGAAATTTCATTACTAATTTCATGTAGAATTTAAAATACACGTTTTTGAATTTTCAAATTAACACTTTGGATTTTCAAATACGTTTTTTTGAATTTTCAAATAAGTATTATGAAATTTCAAATAGAATTTTTGAAATTCAATATATGTTTTAGAATTTTCAATACTTGTTTTAAAATTTAAAAATCAAGTAAAAATTTTAAGTACGTTTATTAAAATTCATATTTTTTTCTTAATTTTGAATACCAGCTTGATTATTTAATTACGTATATTAAATTTAAAGCTTTTTTCATTTAAAATACAATTCAAATATCTAGTTATGAAAATTTAATTCCTTTTGTATTTTAATTTTCAAATTATTTTTAACAGGGTAGCTGATATAACCAGTTTTATTGAAATTTTTATTTTTTGATTTTAACCACACTATAATCTGTTGACCTAAAAGAGCTTTCATCAATAAATTTTTCAAATTCATTTTAGTTTAGAAAAAAAAATTTTTCTGTAGCAAATTTTTTTTTGTGGTCCATTTTGCCCCAGATCAGCTTAAAATATTTTTAAAACATTAGAGGTATCATGATTTGACCGAAAATGTAGAAAAAAATTTTTACAAAATTTTTTAGGGGGGCCGTAGCGCCCCGGTCTACCCCATGTGCTAAGTTTCAAATTTTTGCATCAATATTTACTTACCCAAAAAATCACGAAATCATTAGCGGTATAAAATACACGTATTTTCCATTAAAAACTTCGGCTGCCGTGTACTAGTGTGACATTAGGATTTAAAACAAAAGCAAAGTCTAAGAAAAAAAGCGGGAAATTTTTTAAATTTTTAAATAAAATTAACTACAAGAAAAAAAAAATTAAATTAAAATTAATTGATAATAAAAAAAAAAATCTAATATGAAAATATTGATAAAAAAATGAAATATTTATAATAATGAACGATTGGTATGTTAACTTTTGGGTTTCTCATAAATTTTCAATTACTATTTAAGTAACGAAAAATTTTCCATTCATTGATTATTAAACAAGGCCCCTTATGGAGTAAAGAGGCCCCCCAAAAATTGCAACACATGAGTTTCAAATAAAACTCATGGATGCGGGCATATTTAAAATATGGGTTTCAGCATCAGCACTCTCACCAGACGATCATTGAATACTATGCTCCCATAGACAAGGACAGTTATGTGAGTCTCCGTCTGGAATTTAAGCCTTCGAAATTACAAACCTACTGCAGAAAGATTTCGCCATCTAGTGTCGCGGAATAGAACTAATGCCGATAAAATTTTTTTTTTAATTTAAAAAAAAATTATTCAACCACACAATAACTATACCATTTATTATTTCTAAATAATTTTTATTAAACTAAAAAATAAATATCCTTCACTTTTACATATACGTATTATCGTTATCTCGTTAAATACTGTAATAAAATTTCCAAGATATCTAGATCATGAGATCGCAAGATATTTATATATAAGTACAATACTATTATTCACTTGAATTTATAACTTTTTTCGTAATTTATTTATTTATTTTTTAAAATTTTTATTCGCTGTCATACAAAGTAGATCAATTTTAAAACTGGACTTTTACATAATATGATAAAATTTTATTTATCGATTCGCGCCGGCGACTGCAAGGATGAATAAAATAATAAATAAAAAATTTACTGTTAAAAACGTGTGATAAAATAAAAAATTTTCGAATAAATAATGTTAAAATTATAAATTTCCTTCTAGTTTTGAATTCATATCTGATAAATAAATGTATATAAGTTATCTTATCAGTAAAGATCTGAAAAAGAGGGAGAAATTTTTTATGTAGACCTAAACTGTCTGTATGTAATTACTACAAGATATGTCCCACTTGAACAGTGGTTGAAAGTTTTTGTCGTCAGTAACATCATTTACCTGGACATTCGTCAGTTACGTGTGTCACTTGTACTCTTGTGCCATCAGTGTACATTCAGTTTATAAGGATTTTTTTTTTTTCTATCACAGTGAATAATTTAACGCTCAATATTCTTGATAAAAAAAAATAAATAATAGGCTCACGTGGCGGAATTACAGCTATTGCACGTGACAGAGTGCAACGTCAATCGTAAGTTTATAAAACGGCTATTGAATTTCTTCGATCTCGTAAATTTATTCATGTCAATTTTTAAAGTCAGTCAAACCAAGTAAATGGATTTTTTTTTTTTTTAAACTTTATCACTGTTACTTGTTATTCTCAAGCTTTATGCAACTCTTACATATATTTGTTGGAGAGAATAAATAATTAATAATTATATAATTGAAAAAAAAAAAAAAAAAAAACAGAAGCGTATAATATATATTTTTATTTGATTAAAAATATAAGTGTATTGTGATCTGCATTTAAAATCATTGTAGTAAATTTTTATACTGATGTGTACTAATTTCGTATTGAGATAAAATAATTAATCTGCAAATTTGTTTACTTAATATTATTTAATTGATGAAAATTAATAAAATAACTAAGAAATTAATAATTAACTTTAATTAAAAAATGCGATTACAAAAGTAGTTTTATTATCTCAAAGTCTATTTATCGTTTAATTTAATCTTACTAAGTGCTGTGTTCACACATCACTTGATAAAACGTATATTATTCTATCCTACTTGCTCAGAAGTCTTATCAATTTTCTTCCAAGGACATTAAAACTAAAAAACAAACATAAGTGAGCTTAAACTTTATTGTTGTGATAAAACAAAATTAATATTGCATCTATTATAGAGGAAGGGGGGGGGGGCAAAATGGACCACTTAAGAAAAAAATTTCAAATCCTGTGTTTTTACTCCCTTGCCAAGTATTTGACCTTAATTTGTTCTGTCCATTAAAAATAAGAAATTTAAAAATGGGAGGCAAAATGGGCCGCCCTCGAAAAATTTTTATAATGTGAGTTTTTCAGCTTGTTTCACTTTTTTTTTCCTTCTGCTGAGTTTTTGATGTTACCCGTATGAAAAAACAATATATGGTTAAAATATATAAAATCATATATGTTTGCAATAAAAAAATATATGACATATTATATTGTATATTATAAAAAATCATATAGAGATTTTGGTCGATTTAACATAAAATTACATACAGTAGTAAATATATGTATTCCATATATGTAACTTATATGTTTTTTATATTAAGCTATATATACATTTACGTTTACCTTATAATATATTGTATTGATATATTTCCTTTTATATTCAAAAAATATATAATTTTTATATGAAATAAAATATATGGTAGCATATAATTTATATTATATATGGCACCATATATTTTCTTTGTTATATTTAAGCATATATTTTATTCGGTGTATGTATATGTATATGGGTATATATATTCGCATCAAATTAACTAATTTTGAAAATTTTAACTGCAATTTAAAGAGTATATTAAAATTTAGATCTAATTTAATTAGAGTTGGTCATACGAATAAGAAACTTTTTTTTTTCCATACACAATATAAATATATGTTTTTATATATAATCAAAATATATTTTTCGTATATGATAGAAATATATATTTTTATGTATGATAAAAATATAGTTTTCGTATATAACAAGAATATATATTTTCATATATGATAAAAATATATTTTTTGTATATGATTGACATATATATTTTCTATATGCTAAACATATACGGACTCGTATATGATGAATATTATATTTTTTAATATAAAAAAAAATATATCAGAAAATATAGTTAAATTGGCCACATATATGTTATTTTCATACGGGTAATTTGCCGTGTCTATCAAAATTAAAAAATCCTGAAAAGTTGGGCAAAACGGGCCCCCAACAAAACTCAATATATGTTTCTCGCTTGTTTTAAGTTTTGAAACTTTTTGCTATCTATTTAATATAAAAAAGAGTTGATAGTGATTTGTGAAGATTTGGACCTTAAAATAACTTTATTCAGAGTTTTCTGTTAAATTACTATTCGATTAATTCGAAAAAATTGAATTTCAGTTAGTAATGCTGTTGAACTCGTGACCTAGTTTGCCCCTTATCATAATTCTTTAATCATTTCTGTTAAAAAAATTTTAGGAGCCTGTTTGGCTAAAAAATATTCGTAGGTTTTCAAAGTCTAAGCAGCCCATTTACCCCCTCCCCGCTCCCGAGTAATTTTTTTTTTAGTATTTTATGAAATATTTAAAAAAACTATAAGCATGTATTATTTAGTATAGGGAAATGTTTGAATGTTAGAAATTCCTTTTTCTCTAGTGTAGTTGACATAAAAATTTTAAACGAATATATTATAGTTCGTAAGTTGAAGGAACATATGTCTTCAGCCGTCATTTTTGATTAGGGTCAGTTATTTTGTTAACACTTTAGTAGATTTCGTTACGCATCTGTGAAGGGACTTGAGAAGTTTTGTTGTAAAATCCGGGTGGACTCTATAACCAGACCCTTAGGTTCCCAAGTTGTATTAGTGACAAACGGAGTGTTTCTTAAACCAGATATTTAATAACAATAAAATATTCAACTGTGAATTTTATTTAAATGTATTTACTTTTATTAATAAATTAATTTGGTAATTATTATAATAATACTGACTACATTGTAAAATAAACCCGGGGTAAGTCCAGGCGGTGTAGGTGTTAAAATTTTTTGTGTTAAATTTCAACACTGAAAGCGGTGTTAAAATAACACCACCACCCGTGTAAATATTCTTTACTGGTGTTAAAATATTCTACTTTGTGAATATTTTTACTTCCCTGATTAAACAACTGAATTCAACCGAATTAAAAATTTTAATTCTGTTATATTCTGTCGAATTCTTCAAAACAGAATTCAACTGAATTGAAAATTTGAATTTGAATTAAACAGAATGAAACCCATTTAAAAATTTCAAATTCGTTTTAATTCAGTTTAATTCGGATTCAGAACCAGAAATTGGATTATTATTTTCGAATTAAACCGAATAGAATTATTTAAATTCGTTTTAATTTGGACAAATTCTGGTTTTCCTGCCGAATTAGATAGAATTCATTTTTAAGTTCGGTACCGAATTAACAGAATTTATCTGAATTAAATAGAATTAAAAATTTAATTCTGTTAAATTCGATCGAATTCAGTTGTTTAATCAGGGTTACTCGATCACTACAGTTAGACAGCATTTTAATTAATTAGTTAAAGTATTGGTAATTGAAATCATGAGCGTAAAATTGTGTAATTTTTAAATAAATGATGTATAACACAAATAATTATTTGAATAAGTATATAGCAAAATTTAAATTTCCTCGACACAGAAAAAACAGATATCTTGAGTCAAGAAAATATTTTTGAAGACAAACGTTTTCGGGAACCAAGTCAAGATTTTCTTGAGCCAAGAGAATTCGTCTTGGTCTGAGAAGATTTCTACTTTATCTGAGAAAATTTAGGTCTCCCAAAAAAATTTTCTTGAGTCAAGAATATTTACCTTCAGTCGAGAATTTTTTTTTGTGTGCAGATAATTTCAATTAAATTTTTATATTTTTATATATGTAATACATTTTTTACACCTATCGATCACCGGTATTTTAACACCGCCTAGATGGTGTTGTTTTATTTTAACACCGCGCGGTGTTAAATTGAGTTCATTTTTAACACCGCTCTTTTTACACTGTGTAGTAGTAACTACAGTTATAGAAATTTACAAAATCCATTTATAAGTAAGTCATATATAAATATAAAAATAAATATAGACGTATTAGTGTGAATTATTTATCAGTGTTTAAATCTTTTTGAAAAATAGTAGCATTAATAATAACAATTGTTTATATATTTAATGAAAAATATATATGCTAGTTATGTTAGTGTGACAATGAGAATAATTATATTATATGCATCAATGTCAACCTTGATATATCAAAACATGTCGCCATAAAAAATAATTTCCGTTGATTATCCGAGTATCATAAAAAATAATAATATGTTGTTTTATATAAAATTTAATATCCTATTTTCGTCTCTATGATACTTATCGAACATAATTACGTCAATTTCAAAAAAAAAAAAATTTTATACGCCCTTATGGCATCTGTAACGCGATATACATGTGATAATTTAAAAATTCTTAGATGGCCTATATATAAATATAAATATATATATATATATATATATATATATATATATATATATATATATATATATATATATATATATATACTTAACAAGATAAAATTATTATAAATTTAATGCCATTGAAACTTAAAGTACTTTGTCATGTGACTATATGACATATTAAACGTACAATGTCACGAGTTAAATCTCTTGACTTCTCTTTTATGATAATATGATGGCATAATATATAACTTCTATTGCATATAGACGATAAATTTATTATTGAATGTATGAAAAGAAAGAGAATATTAGTTCAAATCTATTGTAAGTCAAAATTTACTTTTTTTTTAACAAGAAAATGTTTTGGATTTTTAATATTTGTCGTTGATAAAAAAAAGGTTTCTACATTGCACCATTTTGATATCAATGACGTAATCTTTGATAACTTTATTGGTGTGATAATCTTTGACGACTTGTTAATTTATGTTGCGAGTTATAATTGTTTTTTTATTCTATGTCAGAGAAAATAATATAAAAATTGATTTAAGGTTATTGTTGTTACAGGGAACGACATAACTTGCATCAAACATGGGTAGCATGTTTAGAAGTGAGGAGATGGCCTTATGCCAGCTGTTCATTCAGCCGGAGGCAGCCTATCTTTCCGTCTCGGAACTCGGAGAGACCGGAACTGTTCAATTTCGCGACGTAAGTGAATGATTAATAATTGTCTTATGAATTGATGCTTGTTATTTTAAATTTAAAAAATACTGAGTTCGAGTCAGAAATACAAATTTTACTGGAGATAAACTATATACACGGAGAGAAATTTATGGTAACTGTTCCTAGTACGTTTATGAAATATCATCCCATACCGTTATGGTAATGATTACTTGGAATTATGGGATATAGGCCCATACTTTCTGGTAAAAGTTCCCATAAGTATGGGAATAATTCCCATCATTATGGTAACAGTTCCCATAAGCAAATAGGAACCAATCCTATAACCATATTGTGACAGTTTCTAAGTGCATATGGGAATAAACCCTATTTGCTATGGTAACTATTCCCATAATATTATGGTAATCAATCCCATAATGTAGGGGGAAGGGGGGCAGAGTGGGCCCCTTAAGGAAAATAATTATAATATCATTAATTTTTTTTACGCGTTTACTTCTCTTTAGACCCTCGATACTTATTTTCACTCCATTACGCTGCGTCCATTAAAATTGAAAAATCAAAAATTAGGGGCAAAGTGGGCCTTGCAAAAAATTTCGGATTTGATATTTTTTATTCTTTACACGTGTGATACTTGCAAATAACTATAAAACAATCGTATTTTAATAATATAGAAGTCATTTTAATAGTCTGCTGCGATATTACTTTAAAACGTAATTTTATTATCTTTTACTTTCTTAATAAATTATATTTAAGGCGCGTTTTCATTTGTTTCTCTATTCGCACTCAAGTGGATAAACGGTACTATCTTTGTTGCACTTGTACAGTAAATGGAAACTTTGTCCAAGCTTTTCTCGTAAACAAATGGAAGTTGTCAAAAAATTGAAGTGCACTTCGCTAGTTCATAGAGTAAAGCATCGGGTCTGTGTCTTTATTTAGCGTTTAGGGTTTTTATCTCAGAGAAAAGCTTGGACAAAATTATCTGAAAACGGTTCTTAATGAACAGTTTTGGTGGACTATTTTAGCCCGCATTATATAAAAAATTTCGATAAGCTTATTATCCGTCCGAATTTATTGGCGTATAGAAAATTTTGAAGGGCCTACTTTGCTTCCGGGGGCCCACTTTATCCCCTCCTCCCCTATGGTAATGGTTACTATAATATTATGATAACGATTACTATAATATTATAGTAATGAATACTATAATATATATGGGTGTCGTTCCTATAATCGACATTTCAAAAAAACCGGTTACTATGCGTTATGTTTCCCATTCCCATAATATATTGTAATTGTTACCATAAATTTCTCTCCGTGTAAAAATAAAAAAAATAAAAGCATAGTCGATGTTACTATTTTGTAGTAGTATCGAGCACTAACACGTAGTACCATTAACTATTAAAAATAGTTCAGCGAACTATCTTTCCATATGACCTAAGTCATCGTCATTCAGATTACTATGCATTTTTTTCTCTCATAAAGTAATTATCGTGCAAACGTCTGCAGATTTTTGAAAAACTGAAAAATTTAGTGTAGAAATGCTTCAGACCTAAAAATTACCATAACGATAGTATTAAAATTTTAACTATTATTTTAAAAAAAATTATGTAAAAAAATAATTCATGGTCGCAAAAGAAATATATCTCAAGAATTTTTATAAAAAAACAATAAAAATTGTTATTTTTACGATATAAATTGATAAAACTGATGATATTTACTTTTGATAAATTGTTATATTTGTTTTTCATTAATTCGTCGAAAAGTCAAATATTAACTTTAAAAATAAAAAATATCAAATGACAGTTCCATAAATAAACATAATTTATAATAAGTTGTCCTAATGACGTATACTGACACATTGTAAATTATAAGTTAATAAATTATAAATATATAGTTAAATTTGATTTATTATTATATATTCATTTACAGTTGAATAGCAGTGTAAATTATTTTCAACGTAAATTTGTAAATGAGGTTCGACGTTGTGACGAAATGGAACGAAAGCTTCGTTACATCGAATCAGAAGTAAAAAAAGAAGCTGTACCAGTTACTGAAATCTTTGGTGATTTACCTCGAGCACCAATTCCACGTGAAGTTATTGATCTTGAGGTCTTATTTTTATTATGGCAATATATTAAAACATAAATAATTAAAATAATATATAGTTTTATTCAAAAACAGTAACAATAATTATTTGATACTCAATTAAATAGATAATTTTAATTATAAAAAACAAAAAATATATTTCAGGCGCACATTGAGAAGACGGAACATGATATACTAGAGTTAACTCACAATGCAGTAAATTTGAAGAGTAACTATTTGGAGCTATCGGAATTACAACATGTTCTCGAGAAAACTCAAGTATTCTTCACCGAGGTACCTAAGTAATTCGACAGGCGTTGTCGTTACGATTTAACACGTAGTGTAATTGATATTACCGTTTAGTCGAAGAATCAAGGCTCTTTTTTGTTTCTCGATCAGCAGGAGGAGGCTAATGACTCAATTACACGAGCTTTGATCAGTGAAGAGCAGCAGTATCCAACTACCACGGGCCGCGGACGACTTGAGTAAGTATTGCACACCTCAAGCGCGAAAGCAGCAAAATAATTCGTCCGTGTGTAGTTAGATATTATCATCATTCCTCGGGATCAAATAATAAAAATTATTACCCATGGATGTTTTTTTTTATATTTAGCAGACAATTTTATTTTATAAAATGAATATAATGAAAAATAGGTCACAATTTACATATTTTAATATGTTGAACAGTATGTAAATATTTTAGGAATTTTTTGAATTATTTACATACATTTTCAATAAAATATTTAAAAATATAATAAAACATCATTGTTACAACATTTTTCAATATTTACACGCGAGCATATTTCTGTTTACTCAACAACCCTTGAAGCAAAGTATTCCTTTAGTTACCTGTTTGTGTTTATCTTTCAGTTCTTATTGAAAGCTTGCATGTCATATTCTAGATTTTTCTCACTAATCGTTTTCGAATGGTAGATTTATAAAAAATAAATTATTATTTCGTAAGGAGCCATTCATAAATTATATATGGCGTTTTTGAAGCTACTTTAGCCCTCCCCTCTACTGTAAGATATTGTAAGATTTGAATTACCCCTCCTCCCCTACCTTTGAGTAAGAAATGGACATTTCAAAAAAGTAAAAGTCGTTTAATCAAATAATATTATTTTTTATCGAAATTTTTCAATTTTATTACTTTTCAATTAAATGACTTTAGATATTATATATGAATATTTATGTTTATAACATAAATATAATACTTACATAAATATTAGAGTGGTCGTTAAAAATTAAATTTTCTCAGACGCCCCATAAAAAGCTTCTTTTTAGTGAAAAAACACGTGGGGAATTTGGTTTTTTCTTTTTAAGTAAAAAGAACACGTGCCGCAGGACGATCAAAGTTCATTTTTCGATACAATCGCGGTTTTTTTTAAATATCTCATGAAATATGCAGATTAAAGGAAAAAATTATGGGAACAATTTTGTAGGAAATCAAATTTTTGACAAAAAAGATCTTATTCGTTTTTTATATAAAATGTGTATTTATAAAGATATTTTTAGAAAACTTTTTAGATCTGAATTGAGCGTTTTAAAGATTACAAATTTTGAAAATAACATTTTTCTAAGTATATAGAAACTATAACAAGCATTAATGATTGATATGTTACGAGTTACGTAGTTGTCTATATTTACACAGAAAAAAAGAATTTCGGGGCGCAAGAATTTGTTTGTATTATAAATTGAACACAAAAATTTTCTTGGGACGAGAAAAAATTTATTGACTCAAAAAGTTTTTTTTTGCTCGGAGAAAATTCATTCTCGCCGTAAGAAAATTTCTGTTTTTAATTCATTATGCAAAAACTTTCTTGGGGCGAGTAAAAAAATTCTTGTGCCAAGAAATCCTTTTTTTCTGTGTAAGAAAAAACGTTATTTTTAACATTCGTAAGACTTAAAATGCTCAATTGATAAGATCAAAAAAAGTTTTTTCAAAATATCTTCATAAATACACATTTTAGAAAAAAAATGAACATGACCTTTTTTGTCAAGAATTTAATTTCCTACAAAATTGTTCCCATGATTTTTTCACTTAATCTGCATATTTCATGAGATATTTAAAAAAAACCGCGATTGTATCGAAAAATGAACTTTGATCGTCCTAAGGCACGTGTTCTTTTTTTTAAAAAAAAAAAAAAAACCAAATTTCCCATGTATTTTTTCACTAAAAAGAAGCTTTTCACCAGGCGCCTGAGAGAATTTAATTTTTAACGACCATCCTAATAAATATATTTAGTAAAAGTCCTAATTATCGACAGTCTGCTAATAGACAGTACATAAGTTATTTATTTCCTTACTTTAAAAATTGTTAATCAATTTATTATTGTATTTAAATTTTAGATTTGTTGCCGGAGTAGTGAATCGGGAACGTGTACCGGCATTTGAACGTATGCTCTGGAGAATTTCCCGCGGCAATGTCTTTCTTCGGCAATCGGAATTGGAAAAGCCTCTCGAGGATCCTAACACGGTGAGAATTTTTTTTTATGTTTCAATAGAAGCATCAAAAGTTATGATCTTCATATTCAATGTTACCTGATCATGCACAATATGTTCATTACATAACTTAATTATATAATAATAACAATAAACTATTATGCTTCAGGGAAACGAAATTTATAAAACCGTATTCGTAGCATTTTTCCAAGGTGAACAATTGAAAAGTCGTATTAAAAAAGTATGCGCTGGATTTCATGCTTCATTATATTCCTGTCCTAACAGCAATGCCGAAAGATTGGAAATGCTGAAAGGTGTTCGTACTCGCTTAGAAGATCTTAATTTAGTAAGTAATATATTTATTGAATAATAATCCATTCAAACATGTAATTATGGCGCATTAATAGCTTTGGAATTACACTTATACAGGTCCTTAATCAAACCCATGATCATCGACAACGGGTACTACATAATGTCGCAAAAGAGATACCTAATTGGAGTATCATGGTTCGTAAGATGAAGGCGATTTATCATACTATGAATTTATTTAATATGGATGTTACTAAGAAGTGTTTAATTGGTGAGTGTTGGGTGCCAATGGCTGATCTTACGATGGTTCAAAACTGCCTTACTGAAGGATCGGTAAGTTTTATTATGGTAGAAATATAATCGGTTTCAATCGGAGTTGATCGGATTCAATTGAAATTCGATTGGTTTCAATCGGAATCCGTCGAATTTAGTCGATTTTAATCGGAGGCTATTGGATTCCATCGACATTCGATCGATTTCAATCGGAGTTCATTGGATTCACTTGAAATTTGATGGTTTCAATTGAACTCCAATGAATTCAGTTGGAAATCGATTGGCTTTTATTGGAGTCCACTGGATTCCATTGATATTCGATCGATTTCAATCGGATTCACTTGAAATTTGATGGTTTCAATTAGATTCCAGTGGATTCCATCGAAATTCGATTGGTTTCAATTGGAATCCATCAGATTCAATCGATTTTAATCGGAGGCTATTGGATTCCTTCGACATTCGATCGATTTCAATCGGAGTTCATCGGATTCACTTGAAATTTTATGGTTTCAATTGAACTCCAGTGGATTCCACCGAAATTCGATCGGTTTCAATTAGAATCCACTGAGTTCAATCGAAATTAGATCGATTCCAATCGGATTCACTTGAAATTTGATGGCCCAATTGGACTCCAGTGGATTCCATCAAAATTCGATCGGTTTCAATTGGAATCCATCAGATTCAATCGATTTTAATCAGAGGCTATTGGATTCCATCGACATTCGATCGATTTCAATCGGAGTTCATCGGATTCAAATGAAATTAGATCGGTTTCAATAGAACTCCAATGAATTCCGTTGAAAATCGATTGGCTTTAATTGGAGTCCACCGGATTCCATCGATATTCGATCGGTTTCAATCGTATTCACTTGAAATTTTATGGTTTCAATTGGACTCCAGTGGATTCCATCTAAATTCGATCGGTTTCAATTAGAATTCACCGGTTTCAATCGAAATTAGATCGATTTCAATCGGAGTCTATTGCATCCCACCAGAATTCGATTGGTTAATAGTCTATCAGACTCACTCGAAATTAGAACAGATTTAAATAGGAGTTTTTAACGAGGGTTATTAATTTTAAATAAATTTAACAAATTAATTTTTTAGCGATTATGCGGGAGCTCAATACCGTCATTTTTAAATGTAATTCACACGGATGAAGATCCACCAACTTTCAATAGATCAAACAAATTCACAAAAGGATTTCAAAATTTAATTGATTCGTATGGTGTGGCCTCTTATAGAGAAGCTAATCCGGCACTTTATACAATCGTTACATTTCCATTTTTATTTAGTATTATGTTCGGTGATGCCGGCCATGGTAAGATATCAAAAAAACTTCAATACAAAAACCAATTAATCAAAATTAAATTACTTTATAATTTAATAATGTGATTATATTTAGGTTTAATATTAACTCTTTTCGGTGCATGGATGGTGATTTGGGAAAAAAAATTATCGGCTAAAAAAACCGACAATGAAATATGGAATATATTTTTTGCTGGTCGTTATATAATTCTTTTAATGGGAATGTTTTCAATTTATACTGGTTTTATTTACAACGATATATTTTCAAAATCTATGAATATATTTGGATCTAGTTGGAATGTTGAATTTACTGGTAAACAACTAATGGAAAATAAACATCTTCAACCCGATCCAGCAACAGAAGCGGGATATAAACAAATTCCTTATCCAATGGGATTGGATCCAGTATGGGCACTCGCTGAAAATAAAATTATTTTTCTAAATTCTTATAAAATGAAATTATCTATTATTTTCGGTGTTGTTCATATGATTTTTGGTGTTTGTGTCAGCGTTATTAATATTGTGTAAGTTTTATTTTATTTATTATTTTTTAAGTAAACAATAATATTTTTTGTGACAGACACTTTAAATCTACGACATTTAGCGCCTATAGCCGGCAGCTTAAAATATTATATAAGAATACAGCTGGTAAAAAAGATACCTAATTGTTCTAGTAGTGACGTCATTAACGGATCAAAAAATATTTTTTGGTTACATGTGCGATAGCAAACGACCAAAAAATATCGAAGTAACTCAACGAGCCATCTTGTGTCAAAATTTATCATCACATTAATTAATACACTTACTAGTATTTTCGCCGCTATTCTTATAGCTGTATGCAAAATAAGGTCGATAAAATTTTTCAACGAGTATTAAAGTAATTTGGCGCGAGAAAACCAATTTTGATAATTAAAAAGTTCTACAGTGGTACAGTTTTTTGTTATAAACAATTTCATTGTTTAAACTTAAATTACAAGAAAATTATAATTGATAGCTCTTAAACAATGACAAAATTAGCTTTTTTGCATCAAAATACACAAATAATGCCTGAATCATCTCTCGTCTATCTCTATTATTTATTAAGATTTTCGCTCTGAGTGAAGCCATGGTAGGGGAAATTAAATCGACTGAAGCGTTCGCAGTGGTTACTTTCGGCGTTACGGAAGGCTATTATTACTATTAATTTTTCCTTAGTATCATTTTTTGACTTTGATATGAATTTCAAACAACTTAACCTAAATGTTTACTGCATTCTTTTTTATTTTTTGTCATTATACTTATTTGTTGTTAATTCGTTTAGCTAAAAAACAAAACTGCAATTACTATAAAACTGTCACATATTTTTCATAACTTTTTTTTTTTACTATTATTTATAATATTTATTTATTTTGATGTTTCTTGCTATTAACATACGTATAAAAACATACTCTGACAGCCTCCCGTAGTTCATATTTTGTCTGGCGCTGCAGTCACACTCATAACGAATAGCGACTTATAAAATACAAACTTTTTGTCAGGTCCGTTCGGCTGTGGATGCGCGCGCAATTTTTAGCCAAACGGACCCTGCATAAGAATAGCAGTCAAAGGACTATACCGACTTCTCTCTTATTTTCAACAAATACTCAGAACAATCTTGCCAAATAAATAAATGTGGATTATAACCTGCCATTAATAGGCACTAAATGTAGTACATTTCAAATATCTGTCACAAAAACTAATGTATTTATCTAGAACAATCGAGTCTAAGACGCTCGTGTGTTGGTAAACAATCTTCACACCTCGCGTCTTAAACACGACCGCACTCGATAGATAAACTAATATTTTTTTTTTTTAGACATTTTAAAAAATATTCAAGTCTTGTTTTGGAGTTTCTGCCCCAGCTATTATTCCTTATTCTTCTTTTTGCGTATTTGGCAGCACTGATGGTGATAAAATGGATTTTATACAGTGCGTCAGCAAGAGGTAACATAAATTTTAGTTAACTTTTTTTTTTTATACAATATTTAAAGTCTTAGAATAGTATATTACGTAATAACAAGTGGACTAAGTTAGTCATTGCGATTAACGAATATTGGTTTAGTTCCCAGTATTAGTATATTACACACCTAGGGCAGTAAAGTAAGAAATGTCTCAGATCACATGTGATTGTTGGCCTAGGCGAAGCCGAGATGAATCATATGATAAAACAGGACAACCACTCGGGTCGAAAAATTTAATCTAATTTTAGTCTAACTAGACTGTATTCGGACTAATTGGTTTGTTTTTAAACTAGTTGGTCTATCTTTGAAATTCTGTCTGTCTTTTATCTACCCTAGCAGACCTGATTTACCGTAAATTTACGGTGTTTTACCGTAAATAACCGTAAATCTACCGTAGTATAGGTAAATTACCGTAAAAATTCGGGCGGATTTACCGTAATTTATGATAAGCTACGGTAATTCACGATATGGGTAAATTATGGTAGGTTTACCGTAAACTACGGCATTTTACCATAAATTACCGCAATTTTACCGTAAAATACGGTAAATCTACCGTGAAATTTTGGGCGGATTACAGAATTACGGTAAAATCACCGTAGATTATGCAAAACCCACCGTATTTTACGGTAAACTCGCCGTAAATTGCGGTAAACTCACCCTAATTTACGGTAGATCGGTATTTTACGGTGGATTACCGTCATTTACGGTAGGTTTACCGTAATTTACGGTAGGTTTACCGTAGTCTACGGTAATCTTACCGTAATTTAGGTCCGTTAGGGTACAGACGATCAAAAACAAGCAAAAAGAAAATACACCGAAAAAGTCTGATTTTAGTCCGGATAATAAAAACTCATAAAAGGAGCGAAGAATGAAACTTGAGTGAACTTAATAGAATAGAAGTTCCGTTTTAAGATGTCCAGAAGGAAATTTAGGAGAAATCGCTGATAGCCCGATTGCTTATAATACGATTTTACTGTACTAATTTAATGATATAATATAGTAAAACAAATAATCGCGTTGTATCCGGACAAATTACAACACTCTCGATTATGATTTACATTGAAGCTGTAACTGCAGTTATGGCTGATGGGCATAAGTCTAATCGACTATATTGAAAACTTAGATGAGCCCAATTTATTTAATTACTATCTTTATAATTCAGGGTTTTATATAAGATGATTTATATGAGAGAAAGGGCAAATAAAGGCGTAAAACTAGAGCAGAGATAATTGTCCATATTAGTATGTGGCACAGTATCAAGGTCTAATCTATATAGAATCAGACATACAATAGTCTAGCGGCTAGTTAGTCTTATATTATAAGTATTGTACACACAAAAATAATTAAATGCTTGTAGGACATTGTGATGAAATGTCTCTTGTGGAGCTTCATTAATGTAATAAAATGTAATTCAATTTAGTTAGGCAATAAAGAACAATTTTCTGTATTCAAGCCAATTTGCGTATTCCAGGAATCTTACAAAAATCGGTCAGAAGTATATAGAATGCTGTTTGTTACATTATATATATATGTATACACTGAGAGATCAATTTATTTGAGCCAAATAAGATTTTTTTGCAGGCAAATAAATCCAAAATAAATTTCAATTTTAGTACTCAAAAGTTAAAAGGAAGTTCATCCCTGATTAAAAATATTGATTGAAAACAATTGAGAAGCGGTCGCTCCATGCAAACTGTATATCTATATATACAAACAAAAAAATTGAAATCAATTGAAATTATTGAAAAAAATTCGAATCTCATCACTTTTAATTCTTTTCAATCAATATTTTTAAACAGGGATTACAAATTACAATAAACAATAATTATTTTGTAATAATATAATTGATAATTATTTTTAGGTACTGATTGGGAGCCTCGTTGCGCTCCATCAGTTTTAATCATATTCATCAACATGATGTTAGGTGGTCAAGGGAAATCCGAGCCTTCAGACGCTGTCAATGGAACCTTGATAAAACCATGCCCAGAATGGATGTATCCAAATCAAGCCATCGTTCAAGATGTATTTAAATATGGAGCACTTCTCTGTGCCCCAGTACTCTTGTTCGGTAAACCATTGTATTGGTTAGCTACGAATAAATCATCAAAAAAAAATAAGGTAAAAAAAAGAATTATTATTTTGAGGTAGTTGTCGGGTGATGGGCATAGTGTCAGAAAGTTATAAAATTTTTTATACTTATTAAGGGTATTAAGATACTATTACCATTAAAATTTCAAGTCGATTGACCATCTCTAATTTGAAATATTTATAATCAAAGTTCAGATCATTAACATTGAGAGCAATGAGGAGTATGCGTTTCAAGTCACATTCGTGATTCTAATAAAAAAACTAACAGTCAGAAACTTTTGAAAAACTAACAGAAAATTAATGAATTTGTCCTGAATTTATTTAAAAAAAAAAATAAAGTATTCACCATCTCATTGTTGAGATATAGCAACGCAAAGTTCAACAATAAATGAAAAAATATACATGTCGGTGAATTGGAAAAAAACAATCTGGCAACGCTGTACGCGAGTATACATAGTATTATTTGAGCGGTAAATTTAAACATATACTCAGTACACTATACAGCAACTGGCAGAGCATATGCGACGTTGTCAAATTTTAATTTAAGAAAATGTTCAATAGTATTTGTGTATACGTATATATGAGTAGTGTGTAGGTAAACTTCTCACGGGTACAGTATCAAACAAAAGCAATGTCTCGTTTTAACTACCACCTAACCTACTCTTACCGCGTATATGGCTCATAACTTTTTGACAATATCGTAGCAGGACAACTACCTTAATAATAAAGAAAATAAGTTTGAGTACTATTGGTTAGTTCAAAGGAAAAGATGGACAAAAATTATGATGTAAAACTTTTTATTTCATTCGCCAACGTTCCGTCAACTTTGTTAACTTCTTCAGGGCTCAAAAATTATATAAAAGTTTAATACGCAGCGGATAGATTGGTTGAGAAAGATTTCATCAATCAATGATTAACTTAACAATTAATTATTAATAGTTAAATACAAAATTCTTATGATCATTACTATGGTTTTGTTGAGCAGTTATAAACAACTATGTACTACGTGGGTTTTCATTTCAATACCTTTGACATTGACTAATATGTAAAACGTAGGGGAGGGTGGGGCAGAGCGGCCCCCCTAAGCCAATTATTATTTTTTGTGGCTTTCAACCATAAGATCACTTTACTTATGTCCTATTTCGAACAAATTTATGGACATTTTGCCAAAATTCTGAAAAATTTTTTTTTTTTTTTTTGTGGGGCAGAGCGGCCCCCCTTCAAAAAGTGATAAAAAACATTTTTTTTTTCGTTTTTTTTTTTTTTAAATTGTTTTCATCATTAAGAATGTATTTCTTCCTCTTGACAACTATTTTTGGTTTTAAATTACTCGAAAAAAATTTTTTAAAGCGTAAAAAATCGTTCACTCTCGATTACCTTAATTACTAATTGTTATTTAATAAAAAAAAAAATCAATTCTATAATTTTACTTTATTTCAAAAATTTATCAACTAAAAAAAAAATTTAATTTTTATAAATTTTTAGTGACCAAATTTGCCTCTTACATAGAGAAACGGCCGAAAAATATGAAAAAATAATTTTTTCGGAAGTTTTGGCTGGTCCATTTTGCCCCAGGTGTTATGCGTAGGGCTAGAAATGTGGAATTATAATAATTTTTTTTTAATTTGACGATAAAAATATGAAAAAATCACTTTTTCGAAATTTTGGGCTTGTCCATTTTGCCCCAAATGTCATGCGTAGGGGTAAAAATGCGCAAACATATCGGATTTATAGTAATTAGTCGAAAAAAAAAAAATTTTTTTTTGGTCAAAATTTCAGGGGGGCCGCTCTGCCCCACCCTCCCCTAGTATATTAGACACCAAGGAAGAAAGTATTAGGATCACCGTGTATGTATTGAATAATATACTTTTTCAGAATATGGCAGTTGCCTCACAAGATATTGAGCTTCAAAGTAACAACTTTCCATCTAATGGTGAAGCATCAAATAATGTAAATCACAATCACGGTGGTAACGATGATCACGAAGAGGATACTTTTGGTGAAGTGATGATCCACCAAGCTATACATACTATTGAATATATCCTTTCAACAGTATCACATACTGCATCTTATTTACGACTATGGGCTTTGTCGTTAGCTCACGGTCAGCTTTCCGAAGTATTATGGGTACAAGTACTCTCGCAAGGAATGAAATTTGCACCAGATACAGATTATCTTGGTAGTGTTACTATTTTCGTTGCATTCGGAATGTGGTCGTTCTTTACCGTCGCTATTCTTGTTATGATGGAAGGACTTTCTGCGTTTCTTCATACACTTCGACTTCATTGGTAAGTTTGAATCAATTGTTCTTTTCTTTTTCTGTTTTCAATATTAAAAAGTAACATTTCAAATAATTTTTAAATATTAATGTAAAAAGAAGTATCTGTAAGTCTTTTCAAGCGATGGTTTAATTTATCAGAAATATTATCTAACTGGTGTTATAAAAGAATTACATTGCATCACAAAATTCACAATCCCTTTTTTTAACTCTCGTAAAATACAATGGCTCGAAAATATATGTATTAAATTGTATATAGACCTGAGCATCGAATAACAAAATCACAAGCGCTCATATAAACGGACGTTTCATGACCGTCAGCGGTATCAGCTATCAGTATCGATTTGTTACAAATTCGGTGTACTTAGTTTTTATATAAAATGTATAGAAGTTGAATGAAAATTTATTTTTTAATAGCTTCTTTATATATATTAGGGTGTTTCAGAAAAAACAAATTTTTTTTTGGTATTCAAAAATTGAAAGTATGAAAATAAAAATTTTGGTGTCAATCCGAGCTGTTAATAATAATATTAAGGTTTGCCTCAATCCATTTTTCTATTTTCCATTTAAATAACATAGGAAAAAAATTTTTTTTTTTTTAGAATTTTCTAGCTTACAGACCACTCAACGGATTTTTATGCGCAATGAAACTTTGTGTAGGAAATTGAACGCCCTACAAAAAAAGTCTCTTGTCATTTTTTGATAAATCCCACTGTTCAAAAGTTATTTAAGTTTCAAGTCAAATTTATAGTAAATTTTGAAATCTTTTCACTTTTCCGGCGAAACTATCGGTCTTATTACAAAATGTCATTAAACTTTTTTGTAGGTAATTTTATTCCTTACAAATTATTCCTAATAAAATTTTTCGAAATTCCGCATTGTTTTCAATTTATTTTCATTTCAATGTCAAGCTCTTAAAATTAATCAGAAATTATATTTTTTTACAAGCTTGACATTGAAATGGATATAACTTGAAAACAACGCAGAATTTCGAAAAACTTTATTCTTAATAATTTGTAAAGAATAAAATTGTCTACAAAAAAGTTCCAATGATATTTTTTGATAAGACTTATAGTTTCGCCGGAAAAATAAAAAAACTCAAAATTTACTATAAATTTGACTTGAAACTTTAATAACTTTTGAACAGTGGGATTTATCAAAAAATGATAAGAGAATTTTTTTGTAGAGCGTTCAATTTCCTACAGAAACATTTGTTGTGCATAAAAATCCGTTGATTGGTTTATGAGCTGGAAAATTCTAAAAAAAAAAATTTTTTTCCCCGTGTTATTTAAATGGAAAATAGAAAAATGGATTGAGGCAAACCTTAATATCATTATTAAGAGCTCGGAATGGTACCAAAATTTTTATTTTCAGGTATACTTTCAATTTTTGAATACCAAAAAAAATTTAATTTTTTTGAAACACCCTAATATATAGGGGAGGGTGGGGCAGAGCGGTCCCCCTAAGCCAATTATTATTTTTTGTGGCTTTCAACCATACGATTACTTTACTTTTGTCCTATTTCGAACAAATTTATAGACATTTTGCCAAAATTCTGAAAAAATTTTTTTTTTTTGTGGGGCAGAGCGGCTCCCCTTCAAAAAGTGATAAAAAAAATTTTTTTTTTTCGTTTTTTTTTTTTTTAAATTGTTTTCATCATTAAGAATGTATTTCTTTCTCTTGACAACTATTTTTGGTTTTAAATTACTCGAAAAAAATTTTTTAAAGCGTAAAAAATCGTTCACTCTCGATTACCATAATTACTAATTGTTATTTAATAAAAAAAAAAATCAATTCTATAATTTTACTTTATTTCAAAAATTTATCAACTAAAAAAAAAAATTTAATTTTTATAAATTTTTAGTGACCAAATTTGCCTCTTACATAGAGAAACGGCCGAAAAATATGAAAAAATAATTTTTTCGGAAGTTTCGGCTGGTCCATTTTGCCCCAGGTGTTATGCGTAGGGCTAGAAATGTGGAATTATAATAATTTTTTTTTAATTTGACGATAAAAATATGAAAAAATCACTTTTTCAAAATTTTGGGCTTGTCCATTTTGCCCCAAATGTCATGCGTAGGGGTAAAAATGCGCAAACATATCGGATTTATAGTAATTAGTCGAAAAAAAAAAATTTTTTTTTTGGTCAAAATTTCAGGGGGGCCGCTCTGCCCCACCCTCCCCTACATATAAACCACCTAATTCCTATTGAACTGAAATTAATTCGTTTCGACTGATTAAACAGACGTTTGAAACTCTAAATTCGAATTTTCCTTTTATTTTTTATTGTTATAATTTTTATAATCGATGAAATTATTGTATGATTCAGGGTCGAATTTATGAGCAAATTTTATGAAGGCCATGGACATTTGTTCCAACCATTTTGTTTCAAGAGTATAATAGATACAGCAACAGCGGAAGAAAATGAAGATTAGATACATTCGTCAATTATAAAGACAATAATCGTAAGAATAAACAATAAATATTTGATTTATTATTATTAAAAATTATTTTATTTGATTTATTTAAAAATAAAACGTAGTGCAGCGTTAGATTAATAACATAAAGTTGAAGATAAAATTAAAATTTTATTTTTATTTTGTATTTGCATTCAGTCAACTTTTATTGCATGAAACAAATTTTAATTTACGATTCTCGCTTGGATTTAAATCAACATGAAACGTTGAGATAAAAGTCACGTGTAGATAACGAAAAACGTCACAACGCATCAATTTTTTCTTTTAACTTTTTTTATAGTTTACTTTTTGTTTCAATAAATAATACGTGCTCAAAATGTTAAATTTAAATCAAAACAATAAAGAAAAATAATATACTTTTGTCAATAAATTCAAATTTTTAAAATTTATACAAATACAAAGTTTTATAAGGAATAACAATGCTGTATATTTATATTGTCGATGGAAATAGAAAAATGTTAAATTTTATTTTGCTGTCTATTCATTACCAGATTACTCCATTTACAATCAAAGCTCATCAGTAATTTTCAGGGGTTGTAAGGAAAAAAATTCATGGAAAAATGCGATTTTAATAAGCTCTCACTCGATTTTAGTTCTTCACGTAGGTTTTACATCTGTACATTACGTATGTGAATCTTTGCAAGTCGATCGTTATATAAGCAACTATTGAAATTGTTGTAAAAAGACTTATGATCAGTGAGACATTTAACACAAAAATCAAAGTTATAATGGTATGGAAATGTGATTCAATTGAAGCACCATCCCGTGTAAGAAACATGCGTTCCAAAAAGATTCCAAAAAAGTTCCGTATGTGGAACTTTTAAACATGAGACAGATTAGAACTTCGAATGGAACTTTTTTGGAACGTTAGTAATTTTGATGGTAAAAATAAAGTTTTTATGAGCAAATTTACAGTCAAAACGGACGATTTTGGAACTTTTTTGGAATTTTTTATGGACGCTATTTTTTGTTCTACAAAAAATTCAAAAGTAGTGATTTTTGAACTATTTTGGCGAGTTTCTGGAACGTCTTAAGTCTACAAAAGATGCAAAAGTAGTGATTTTGGAATGTTTTGGAATCATTTTTTTAGTCGATAAAAAAGTCAAAAGTGGTGATTCTGAAACTTTTTTGGAATGTCTATATAAAATACCAAAAAAATTCCAAAAACGTCCTTTCTTGACTCTAAATTTGCTCATAAAAACTTTTTTTTTACTATCAAAATTACTAACAATCCGAAAAAGTTCCATTCGAAGTTCTAATCTGTCTCATGTTTAGAAGTTACACATGCGGAACTTTTTTGGAATCCTTTTGGAACGAATTTTTTTACACGGGTATATTGTCATATTATAGTTCGTGTGATTTACGATTTAGAAATTAAATCTAATGTAAAACTAAAGTATAGGAATAAGTTTTAAATTATAATAATATAATTTCATAAAAATATTAACATTTTATATTTTTGAGTGATGATTTGAACTCTTTCGTAATAACTTCAAGCAACTTGCTTTAAATTTGAAATAAAATTTTGTAACCGTGTATTATATCATAAAATTTCTAAGAAAAAATGAATGTTATTATGAAATAAGATTTTGTATTCAATCATGGGATTTGCAGAGTTTACGACCCTTAATAGAAAACTTTAAGACGACAACGTCACTCCGTTACTCGTATTATATAAGGATAAACTCGGCTCTGAAACTGAACTGAAACTAACTACCCCCAAGTTATTTTGCATATCTCACAGTGGCATACATCAAAATGTCATTTTATTCATTTAAAAATTTTCACAACACTAGCGTTACAAGTAAAAAGCGTCAAATTTAACAACATTTGATCATCAATTTTAGAAATTTTTTTTTTTTAATTACCAAACATATTTTATTTTATTAAACCTTAGGCCGCTTTGAAAATAAAAATTAAAAAGAATAATTTTCCCGCTGTTTTCGAGCTCATTGAGCTATGGTAACAATAACTATAATATTATAGTAATGACAACTATAATACTCGTATAAAAAAACAATATATGGTTAAAATATATAAAATCATATATGTTTGCAACAAAAAAATATATGATATATTATAGTGTATATTATAAAAAATCATATAGAGATTTTAGCCGATTTAATATAAAATTATATAAAGTAGTAAATATATGTATTCCATATATGTAACTTATATGTTTTTTATATTAAGCTAAATATACATTTACATTTACCTTCTAATATATTGTATTGGTATATATCGTTTTATATTCAAAAAATATAAAATTTTTATATGAAATGAAATATATCGTAGCATATAATTTATATTATATATGGCACCATATATTTTCTTTGTTATATTTAAGCATATATTTTATTGGTGTATGTATATGTATATGGGTATATATATTCACATCAAATTAACTAATTTTGAAAATTTTAACTGCAATTTAAAGAGTATATTAAAATTTAGATCTAATTTAATTGGAGTTGGTCATACGAATAAGAAACTTTTTTTTTCCATACACAATATAAATATATGTTTTTATATATGATCAGAATATATTTTTCGTATATGATAGAAATATATATTTTTATGTATGATAAAAATATAGTTTTCGTATATAACAAGAATTTATATTTTCATATATGATAAAAATATATTTTTTGTATATGATTGACATATATATTTTATATATGCTAAACATTCGGACTCGTATATGTTGAATATTATATTTTTTAATATAATAAAAATATATCAGAAAATATAGTTAAATTGGCCACATATAGTTTCTGATATTTATCATATATTTTTACATATATTTTGACCATATATGTTATTTTCATACGGGTTTATATATGATCAGAATATATTTTTCGTATATGACTGACATATATATTTTATATATTCTAATCATATACGGACTCGTATATGATGAATATTATATTTTTTAATGTAATAAAAATATATCAGAAAATATACTTAAATTGGCCACATATATTTTCTGATATTTATCATATATTTTGACCATATATTTTGACCATATATATTATTTTCATACGGGTATATATGGGTGCCACTATCATATTTATCGATTTGCAAGCAAATTTGTTATAAAAAAACAAACATTTGTAGTAAACAAATAAAAAAAAGTTTTTACCGATGCAAAAAAAAAAATTATATATTTTTTTTTTAAATATTAAGTAATATCAGCGTGTTTGCATCATGTGTTTCGTACGTCTGTTATTCAATTACTGTAAATTACCGGTCGTTGCACTACACTAGAGGCTAAACCCTCCTCTCGCCCAATATATATATATACATAAAGGAGGGACATACGCAATTCACCGACAACTGTGCAAATTACAACCGCCTGCAGCGACGTATTTTCATTTCCATGAAGGCCAGAGTATAAGAGAGAGACAGGGTGTTATATCTAATGAAAAGATTCACCCGCTGTTAATTTATTCTTTATCAGACTTAAAATATGTAATCTTTAACCTTGAGGTCTTTTTCGTTTAACGCTATCACAGCTTTATTACTATACGTTATAAGCCTAGTCGAAGATTAAATAATCACACAATAAATATAAACGATACCGCTATTAAAAACATCTAATCTTTTTTAAATAATTAAAGTCTTAAAAACTAAATTGTTAAATCGGTTTTTAAATTTAATCGATAAATAAAATATACATATATATATATATATATATATATATATATATATATATATATATATATATATATATATATATATATATATATTTCAATTAAATATATACTATTGGAAATTAATCCAATCCTCAAATTTATTTATCACCCTCATAAATTTAATTAAAACAAGCCATCGTATACTAATTAATAAGTAATAAAAATGTGTATAACAAATATATCGATAATCGATAACAGAGTATCAAATTAAACTGTGTTGTATATATATTTAAATAAACAAATCATTTATATATTTATGCATTGAAATTTTTTAGTTCAAAGCCTTAGCGAATTTTATCATTAAATAAAATATAATTATTGGAATTCTTTGATTGGCTTTAAAATATTTTACAAAAAATAAATAATTAAGTAAAGAAAATAATTAGTTATTATTATTAATAAGAGTTTTATTATTTCAGGTAATTATTTAATTATTACCACTTTTCTTCTACAACTTTTTAGAAGTAACGACAGTTAATTTACAACCTATTAGAGCCATGTAGATCTAATTTTGAAGATAAATATGATTTACATTCGTTTAACACTTGAGGCATGCGTATTTTTACACGTGCTGATTAAATTTTCACACATAATTATACTTAAAGTTTTAATTTAAATACAAAGTTTGTAATTTTCCTTTAAACTTTAAGTTAATTGCTTAAACTTATTATCAGAATCAACTGTCAATACGGAACATGAATTAACTTGATTATATACTTTCCGGTGTGGAAAAATATATAACATATATTCTCGTCGAAAAATTATTTGCGGCGAAAAAAAATTTCTAACGGTAAGAATTTTTTTTCCATTTTCAGAAATTTTTCATTTAAATTCTTAATGTAAAACTTATCTTGCATCAAGAAAACATTTCTTTCGAAGTAATTAAGTAATTTTTATAATTATGTGAAAAATTAGTTCATGAACAATGAATCAAATTCATTAAATTTCAATGAAAAGTTACAATTTAAAATATCAGCTGTCTCTACTTTAAAAATTTTAAAATAACAAGACGTACACAGAAAGCAAAAAATCTTGAGTCAAGGGTAAATTTTCTAGAACCAAAAAAATCTTAAGGAAGACTGAAAATTTCTTGAATGAAGTTGAAATTTCTTGAACGAAGTTAAATTTTCTTGAGCTAAGAAAATTTCTTCTTGCTCCAAAATAACTTCGGTCTTCCTTATAATTTCCTTGGCTCAAGAAGTTCTTTTTTTCTGTGTAACAATTATCATACAGTATCATTAGTTCAAAATACATTAGAAACTGTAAAATTTTGACTACTATCTTTAATAGTAGTCTTGAGGTAGTTGTCGGATGATGGGCATAGTGTCAGAAAGTTATAAAATTTTTTATACTTATTAAGGGTATTAAGATACAATTACCATTAAAATTTCAAGTCGATTGACCATCTCTAATTTGAAATATTTATAATCAAAGTTCGGATCATTAACATTGCGAGCAATGAGGAGTATGCGTTTCAAGTCGCGTTCGTGATTCTAATAAAAAAACTGACAGTCAGAAACTTTTGAAAAACTAACAGAAAATTAATGAATTTGTCCTGAATTTATTGAAAAAAAAAAATAAAGTATTCACCATCTCATTGTTGAGATATAGCAACGCAAAGTTCAACAATAAATGAAAAAATATACATGTCGGTGAATTGGAAAAAAACAATCTGACAACGCTGTACGCGAGTATACATAGTATTATTTGAGCGGTAAATTTAAACATATACTCAGTACACTATACAGCAACTGGCAGAGCATATGCGACGTTGTCAAATTTTAATTTAAGAAAATGTTCAATAGTATTTGTGTATACGTATATATGAGTAGTGTGTAGGTAAACTTCTCATGGGTACAGTATCAAACAAAAGCAATGTCTCGTTTTAACTACCACCTAACCTACTCTTACCGCGTATATGGCTCATAACTTTTTGACAATATTGTAGCAGGACAACTACCTTAATTATTACAGTTTCAAATTATAATACTTGCACCGTAAAAAATTTGCAGATCGAACATGAATTAAATTCGGAATTAATACGGAGCGGATTATTTTAACAGGGGTTCGTACTTCTCTCTCTATTACACTCATGTCTACGAACGGTACTATCTTTGTTGCACTTGTGCAGTAAATGGAAACTTTGGCCGAGTTTTTCTCTTAAACAAACGAATATTATGAATCAATTAAAGCGCACTTCGCTAGATTAGACAGTAGTGCATCAATGTGCGGTCTGTATTTTGTATTTAGAGATTTGGTTTCCGAAAAAAACTCAGCCGAAAATATCTGATAACCCCTGTTAATTTAATTTCTTCGTAGTGAAATTTACTCCGACAGGAAGTTTATTTTAATATCCATACTTCGAATCGGAGTGAATTCGGATTTAAATAAAATCCAGACAACTCCAAAATCACTCTACTGAAAAGACAAAGTCCCTATTCATTTCCGAGTGATTTTTTTTTAAAAAACTTCAAAGCTCCAAGTGACGCAGTGAATTCGGATTTAAATAAAATCCGCAATAACTCCGAATTAACTCCCAATTACAGTGTGGTTTTTTATACGATGACCCTGTTTTTGCACTAAAAACTGTAATTTTTTTGCACGCCTCAGAAGCGAAGCGGAGAGGTTGTGCTTTATAACCGACCTGTCAAGGTCACACGATTTCCACTCATTAAAGTGCATATATTTTTTTTCTATTACTCTTACACATTATGAAAAGCACATCAATATAAAGCTGAAACACTAATAAATAATCCTGATACTTTTTTTAATTTGTCTAATATGTATTAATATAAAAAAAAGTTCATTAAAAAAAATTTATCGTGGACGTCCATTAGTCTGTGGTTCAAAAAAACGGCGTGGTACGGATATCTCGAGGACGACTTGACGAAACTACTTAATTTTTTTTTCAAAATTTTCAGAAATAAGCAAAGAAGGTTCCTTTCGAAAATCACTACCGTAGGCCTTCTCATTTTTTTAAAAATAAATCATTACGGTGAAAACCGGCAATCTTACATGTAAACAAACACACACTGCCGCCATTTTTCATTAGGAATGTTCTCCTTATTTATTTTTAACTTCCCGCTAAGAAAATTGCAAATTTTCAAAAAAGGGAAGTTATTGGTTTCGGTCCGATTTTCGAAAATCGAGTTTTCATCAGATGTCGACGTTTTGAGGTCCTAGGAAACTATTCTGACTATTCCCGGGTGGACGTCCGTGTGTGTGTGTGTGTGTGTGTGTGTGTGTGTGTGTGTGTGTGTGTGTGTGTGAACTTTTTTTTGTCCGACGATATCTTTGGAACGGATGAACCGATTTGAACGTACTTGGTGGCGATCGAAAGAGCTCACCAAAACTTAGTCTTGATTAGATTTTGGGGTAAATCGGTCATGTAGTTTACAAGTTATACAAAGAATAAGAATTAAAAATTTTTTTTTATTTTAGTTTTTTATTGATTTCTCAGAAACGACTCATACGATCAACTTCAAAATCTAATCAGCTCTAGAACTCAATAAAACACGTCGATTGCCGCCTCAATCATCAAAATCGGTTCATTCGTTCGAGAGTTATCGCGGGAGAAAGAAATGGTAAAAAACAGTTTTTTGCGAATATCTTCGAAACAACTGAACCAAACAATTTCAAAATTTTATCAGCTCTAGAACTCAATAAAATACGCCGATTGCCGCCGCAACCATCAAAATCGGTGAATTCATTCCTGAGATATCGTGGGAGAAAGAAATGCTAAAATCGGTTTTTTTTTAAAACAATGGCACACTAAAGTATTTTCGAGCTCGAAGAGCTCGAAAATGTATCCACAACAACGTTTTCGAGCTCGAGGAGCTCAAAAACAGCGGGAAGTTTTGGGGCTGGCCCGCAGGGTCAACCGATAGACAGATTTTTTTTTTTACTTTTATTACCGTATATTTACCATGGAAATTTCTATGGGAAAAGAGCGGGATATTCAATTTTATTCGAAATTTAACTTTTAAAAAAAACATAACATGAGCTTTCGAGGCGTGCACTTTTGGATTTTCCAATTTTCTTTATTCTCTTTACCGTGAAACAGCCTTCATATTATAAAATTTCTTTAGATCTAATTAAATAAAAATTTACCAAAAATGAATCTAACGTTAATTAAAATTTTTATTTCTGTTAAAAAAATGATAAATAATTTTGAATTTTACAATTCAATTAAAATTTATCTGACCTTCATACACAATAAAACATCTTTACGGAAATTGACGTAATTCACATATTCGTGTCAAGAAAATTGACATAACACACAAGAATCAGCAATCATATTTAATAAAAATTATAAGTTAAGACATGTTTTATAAACTAATAAAATAACTATTAAATAATAAGTGAGTATCATGGCAATCTATTAGCTAAAGTGAAAAATATTTTAAATATATTCATAACGGTGGTTGTAATAAGTCGTCAATAAAATGATAATTGTATATTACGCGAGAAGAGAGCTCAGGTATCTGATGAGCTTGTTTTAACGGACGTAAAGCCGGTTTCGAGTTGATGTCAGTTCTTGTTGATGAGGTGGGTGTTATTTGGCATCCTTGCGCGCGCGCTTCCTAGTTGACTTGTTTTAATCGGCTGGCGCCGGAGTTTACTTCAGTCGTTCAACCGCGTTCCTCGTTGGAGTACGTTTACCAATTTCATCTAATCCTATCCCAATACTATCAGTACTAGTGTCGTCGCATGGCAAGCTGTATTTATTCAGGTGAGTTTACTATTTTTATTTCATATAATTGCCTTCATTTGAGTTTTTTGCTGTTAACTGATAGCTCATTTTTATTTTTTTAGTCTTTAGTCCTGAGAAAAAATATATCAGATCTGGCAAGATCTGATAAAAAAAAATTTATCTAAAAGCTCAGAAATTTCGTGTAAAATTTAAATCCTGGTATCTTGCAATGCAATAATTTATATATGTCAGTTTTAGTCTACATATATCTCCACAGATTTACATATATCTAAATAATAAATAAATTAGATCTATGTAAGTCTGAAAAAAAGACTAATTCAAATCTTGTAGATTTAAATTATTTTTTCCCGGGTTTTTTTTTTATATTAATTCTGTAGTTTTATTTTATTATAGATATATGATATAAATATTTTGCTCTTACGTATGATTTTTTTAAATTAGTTATAATCATATAACCACAAGAAAATTCAAATTTGATATACAAATTTCTGAAATTGATAAAATTTCTGTATCTCGTACACTGAGAAAAAAAATACTATTTTCCAAACATGAATTTCTTCGTTCAAGAAATCCGTTAAAAATATTTATTTTATTATTATTAATTATCAATTTCTTGAGAAAAGAGCATCGAATTTATTTTTGTTATTATATGAATTTGATATTATATTATGAGTAAACAAAAGAATAGCTTTACTTGAATTAAATAAAAAATTATTTCCTTCAATTCCACGAATTCTTGAGATAAAATTTTATATTCTTGAAAATTATCAAGAATATAGGGGAGGGAGGAGCAAAAGGGGGTACTTAAGGAAATACCAAGTTTTCGAGGACTCAAATACGCAAAATCTTTTTTTTTTTAATGATATTCAAAGAAAATAGAAGAAATTTTCAGTTACCGTTGAAAAAAAAAATTTTTCATTTCTGCCGGCAAAGTGGGGTACCCCCTAAAAAAGGTAAAAAAAAAAAATTTCTGGATTTTAAACGAATTTGATCAAGTTGAATTTTTTTGTAAGTAATTTACATGAAGAAAAATTATATTTTACATGTTTATTGGACACAAAAGAAAAAAAAAAATTTTTAATAGTTTTTATCATAAAAAAAACGTCATTAATATTTTTCAACTGACAATTGATTTTTGAAAAAGTTTATCAAAAAAAATTCAAAGTAACGCTTAATTATATTTACAGAAGTGATTTTGAAACGTTTAAAAACCATTTAAAATATAAAATTTTTTTTTATCAAATTTTGGGGGTACCCCGTTTTGCCTATCCTACCCCCTTTTTCCTCCCTACCCTTATGTTCTTGTATCAAGTAAATGTTCTTGATAAAAGTATTTTTTTTTCTCAGTGTAAACTTCAAATTTCAGCGAATTGACTAATAAGAATGTTGTTGTAGAAAATTTAATTGTCTAAAAAATTTTTAATTGCTTTTTTACTGCCAGTTTCAATGTTCTTTACGATTATGAAATAACGTAAGTTATAATAAAAAATGACATTCATGGATGACAGATAAAATATTTGAAATCGCCGTAAAAAGCTGTTTGGGGCTTTTTTTAGGAGCGATTGATGTACTAGAAAATGCCGCCAATAGAGACTCGATAACTTTAAATCTGGGTGAACATTAGAGAACTTGAGGATTATCGTCAGATTTTCTAGGCTCTTTAGATGATAATATTTAAAAAGTAAAGAAAATTAAGCCCCTGTATCCGCTTACTTTTCATTGGAGGACGGTGACAATTTTCATATAGTGGAAGGTGGCAATGTCTTAAATATACGTTTTCGAAACTATTTTTTAAAAACGTTCTCATTTAACTCAAAATTCGCTTAAATAAAGCTATAAATCAATGATGTTTTTTACTGTTGAAATTCTCAAAGTTCGGAAGAAATTCAATGTGACGTTTTAATCTGTTTCGAATTTAGAACTTCACATGTCGAACGTTTTTGGAATGGGGGTTTTTTACACCTGCTTGGAGGGTGAAAAAAAAATCACACCGGAAATGAATCACCCTACTACATATAAATATATTTTTTCTGGATTTTTCCTCAAAGGGTGACTAGTCGTATAATTAAATGTTCATATTTTATTATATTTTCATATTAAGAAATTGAAAAAAAAAAAAAAAGTATAAGCAAAGTTTTTGATGTTGTCAATTAAATTACGTTTTAAGCATTAACATTATTTTGAAAATTTAAATAATAATTAATCACTGATCGCGTTTATTCACTCGATCAGCCACTCTAGAAGTATTATCAAAAATTTATATTCTAACACTCTTAAAATTAAACAGGGAAAAATATTCCAATCAGTAAATATTCACTGCGTAAAAAATAGTTCCAAGTATACTACTGATTCGATCAGTGAATATTAAATAATCAGCGGTATTTTTCACTGATCGATTTTAAAATAGCATTTTTTTTTTTATTTTGGTACTTTCCATTCTTTTAAAAAACATAGATAAGTACACGAAGAGAAATTTTAACTGTTCCTAGTACGTTTATGAAATATCATCCCATATCGTTATGGTAATGATTACTTGGAATTATAGGATATAGGCCTATATTTTCTGGGATAAGTTCCCATAAGTATGAAAAAAATTCCCATCATTATGGTAACAGTTCCCATATCGCATGGGAAAGAATGATGGTAATGATTACCATAATATCATGGTAATCGTTCCCATTATACTATGGTAAACGTTACTATAATATTATGGTAATGGTTACCATATATTATGGTAACCTTTGCCATATATTATGGTAACCGTTATCATAACACTATTGTAATCGTTACCATAATATTATGGTAACCATTACCTTAATATATGGTAACCATTACCATAATATATGGTAACCGTTACCATAATATTATAGTAATCGTTACTATCATATTATGGTAACCATTACCATAGTATATGGTAATGGTTACCATGCTGTTATAGTAATGGTTCCTTTGATATTATGGTAACCATTACCATAATGTATGGTAACCATTACCATAATGTATGGTAACCATTACCATAATGTTATAGTAATGGCTCCTTTAATATTATGGTAACCATTACCATACTATGTGATAACCATTACCATAATCTATAGTAACCGTTACTTTAATATATGATAACCATTACCATAATCTATGGTAACCATTACCATAATATATGGTAATGGTTACCATGCTGTTATAGTAATGGTTCCTTTGATATTATGGTTACCATTACCATAAATAATATTATAGTAATCGTTACTATCATATTATGGTAACTATTACCATAATATATGGTAACCACTACCATAATGTTATAGTAATGGTTCCTTTAATAGTATAGTAAACATTACCATAATATATGGTAACCGTTACCATAATATTATAGTAATCGTTACTATCAAATTATGGTAACCACTACCATAATGTATGGTAACCATTACCATAATGTTATGGTAACGGTTACCATGCATTATGGCAACCATTCCCATAATATATTGTAATTGTTACCATAAATTTCTCTCCGTGTACTTAATATTATTCTGAAATTTCTTAAAAAATTTTGCTGTTAAATATACTCAGTATTTCTTTCATTGTCACACTATTTACAAGACTAGGCAATAAATTCGAAATAGAACTTCCAAATGTTTTCGTCACCGAATGTCACTATTCGAAACAGATAAATAACATGACATCTAAAGTATGTAAAATAGAGCATCCTCAGGGAGTTTCCCATTTTAACTGAATAATAAAAAGCCAAGTACCTTAAAATTGAATCATTTAAACTTTTCATAAATACCAACGACGATTGATAGCAAACAAAAATTTATTTGATGAAAGTCGTGAAAGAACATTTTCTAAAAAAAAAATTCTTAAAACTTTTTCTCATTTGTCAACTTGTTTTAGTTGTAGACGACGTTGAAGATAATTTAGGTCAATTTAATATAGTGAAATAATGTAACTGAAATTATTTACTGAAGATTAAAATTATTTTTACAAAAAATTAACGCGTTACTACTTCTATAAATAAAACTAGGTTGGTGAAAATGAATACAACAGTTTGAGTAAAAAAAAAAATGCTATGCAATTACTCTTAATAATAAAATATTAAAAAATATTGTTAGTGTGCAGAAAACAGTAATAATATTATTAACCTTAACACATAAATATATTAGAAATTAGGACACTACAGTAATTAGTCAGTGAAAATAAATTTATATTAAAATAAAAATTAAAATAATTATTTTATTTTTTTTTTTATGTATCTCTAAACTAACCAACAAAACTAATTATTTTAACTAAATTAATTACATTACCTATACATATTATGCTTTGTAATACACTGTGTACTTATATAAAATTTACTGGTACACGTTAATTGCTAAAGTTAGTTACAATAATGTTATTAAAACCTTTTAAAATAACATTTTCATGTTTATGTTAATTTGAGTTGTACAGCAAACAAACTTGTACATTGTTTAGTTTAAATTATTCATTGATGATTTGTATAAAATTATAATTTTTATTGTTGTCAGTTAGATTTCATTATAATTTGAATTGAAATCAATAATTTCTAGTGACTCACCACTCTTTTGACCCTCACTATTTTTCCCCTTTTCCATGGTTCCATATTATCTATGGCATCGATAATGTAATGGGACAATGAATACAAAGAAAATAAAGTATATGTATATAGATATATTACTTGAGACTTTATGTCTCTTTATTTATACATATAATACTATATATATTTGTATATGATATCTATATCCGTATATTGAATTTATATAAAACTTATTGTATGACGGTATATATATTTTGTTTTACTTAGAAATTTTATTATTATTATTATTATTATTATTATTATTATTATTATTATTATTATTATTATTATTATTATTATTATTATTATTATTATTATTATTATTATTATGATTTTTATTATTATTATTATTATTATTATTATTATTATTATTATTATTATTATTATTATTATTATTATTATTATTATTATTATTATTATTATTAGGGGAGAGGGGGGTAAAATGGGCCCCATAAGGAAAATAATTATAATATGATTAATTTTCTTTAAGCGTTTAGTTCTTTTTAGACCCTTGATACTTATTTTCACTTCATTATGCTGCGTCCATTAAAATTGAAAAATCGAAAATTAGGGGCAAAGTGGGCCCTCCAAAAAATTTCGGATTTGATATTTTTTATTCTTTACACCTGTGATATTTGCAAATAACTATAAAACAATTGTATTTTAATAATATAAAAGTCATTTTAATAGTCTGCTGCGATATAACCTTAAAACGTAATTTTCTTATCTTCAACTTTCTTAATAAATTATAATTAATGAACAGTTTTGGTGGTCTATTTTAGCCCTTATTATATAACAAATTTCGATAAGCTTATTATCCGTCCGAATTTATTCGCGTATAGAAAATTTTCAGGGGCCCACTTTGCCCCCATATTTTTTGAAGTTTTGAAAATTTTAAGGGGCCTACTTTGCCCCATGGGGCCCACTTTGCCCCTTCCTCCCCTATTATTATTATTATTAGTATTTGTAACTCAGTGGTATAGTTAAGGGGTAACGGTAACCGATTTTCAATTCAATTTAATTTACGGACCAACACTAGAAACCTAAAATAGAGAGTCATTAGCGTTTTTTAAAACCTTAACAGAGGGCTAGAAATTTCGTATTTTCAAAAATTCTAATCCGTCTCCGAGAAAAATTGTTTTAAAATTCTCACTTACTCAACGAGTGCAACAAAGATAGTCCCGTTTATTTTTCTGAGTGTGAGAAAGAGGCCCGGTAGCGTATCCCCTTAAGGTTAGCTTATAACTTAGAGGAGTTGATGTGATATCAAAAGACCTGGGTTCGATTCCCAGACTAAACCACCATTATTTTTTCTCCGTTCCATTCTATTATAAAATTAAATTTACTAATAAAATTTATTTGTTAATAAAATTTTTATTAAATTGTCTTATAAAATATACATTTATTATATCCGTGAAGGTCCTACGTAACTTTCGAAATACTAAAAATAGGACACCACAGTTTAATTAATAAAAAGTCATTTATGCCAAAAAAATAAACAACAATATGACCATGCGCAATGCAAAACATAATACAAAAAATTATTATTATTATTATTATTATAAGAAAATAAAGATGTAAGATCACTCTAGGAAACGACCAAACGACTCTAACTTTTTCTATTACTTGCAAGAGAAACTTGTCTTTTTCGTCAGATATCTTAAATTTTTTATGTTGGATGCAACTATATAACTTGCTTGGGTAAACTCCTTGAGAGTTATTGTGAAAATGTCTCTATGTATGAGAGAGATAAAAAAAAAGGTATGATAAAAAATAAATAAAATAAAATGATAAAAAAGATTCATCCGCAATTGCCTTCACCGCGATTGAGGTCATACTTGGACTTTTTAAATTTTCCCATTTCCTCGTATTTTAACTTTACAACCTTGAGATCAACCAAGATCTACGATTTATTCTAGTGACTTAGATTGCAAAAAGCAATCAAGATTTTTTTTTTTATTAAGTCACTGGTGTTTTATGGTATGGAAAAAAAAATTAAAAATTAACTTATCTTGAATGCCGTAAATTAAAACGACTTTATGTCTAGATTTAAGATAAGAATCGATGTTCATTCAGTTACACAGATGTACTTTTAGGTATAATAACTCTTATATATACATATATATATATATATATATATATATAGATTTAATTGGTGATTGTGGGGCGACAACAATAGTAGGGGGACCACAATATAATCGAGCATATGTTTTGCAAATGTATACTCATATTTTTTCTAAAGATTTTAGATAATAATTTTTTTTTTTTTATTATGATTATTGTTATTATTCAAATGTCTATGATTATTTATGTCATGTATTCGCTGCGTAAAATCGTGACAAAAATATTGTTCTTTGAAAAACGATATTATTCAGTTGCCAGAAATACTCTATCGACTAAATAATGAATTCTTAACTTTTTGTTAAAATAAATTGAGGATTTTTGAGAAAAAAAATCAAAAAAAATCGAACGTTACTGCTGATGTAAAAAAAAATTCATTCCAAAAAGATTCCAAAAAAGTTCCGCATGCGGAACTTCTAAACATGAGTTAATTCGATGGAACTTTTTTGGAATGTTAGTAATTTTGGTGGTAAAAAAAAGTTTTCATGAGCAAATTTAGTCAAAAAGGACATTTTTGGCTTTTTTTTGGAATTTTATATAGACATTCCAAAAAAGTTCCAGAATCACCACTTTTGACTTTCTTATGGACTTTAAAAGGCGTTCCAGTACATTCCAAAATCACTACTTTTGCATCTTTCGTAGACTAGAGACGTTCTAGAAACATGCAAAAATAGTTCAAAAATCACTACTTTTGAATTTTTTATAGAACAAAAAAAAACTTCCATAACAAATTCCAAAAAAGTTCCAAGAACGTCCTTTTTTGACTCCAAATTTGCTCATAAAAACTTTTTTTTTACCACCAAAATTACTAACGTTCCAAAAAAGTTCCATTCTGTCTCGTGTTTAGAAGTCTACATGCGGAACTTTTTTGGAATCTTTTTCGAACGAATTTTTTTTACACGGGCATGTTCTCAGTCTGAATTTCAAAAATTGGATTTTAGTCTAAAATTTATATCAAAAATATATATAACTGTTTTGTGTAGATGCACAGGATCATTGAAAAAAAAATTATGTTATCTCTTGAAATTTTTTACAGTAGGTTTTTTGAAGTGGTCGTAAGCAGGGGCATAACGGTTATTTGGTTTTAAAATAGTTTCCTCGTATCTGTATAAAATATAGAATTTTCGAAAAAATCTAGGGAAAAAATTTTGTTTTCATTGTTACGTTTGTTTATTTTTTTTTTCTCGAATGTCAATTCGATAGAGATCTGAAACTTTCAAGATCATTAAGTTTCAATGGTATTTTTGTATCGTTAAATAATATGTTGTGTGACAAGGGATGAAACAAGGCGATTTTAGATAAGGGTGGAGATGACTCATACATCAACCTAGTTTTTTTTTGCATTAGTTTTAGATTTTTATACATCTTTTTCATCTAATTATAATTGATAATAAACAAATCAATCATGATTGACAGCTTGATAACGGGTCGTTTTTCTATTTACTCTTTCGCTCTCGAGTGGATGAATGATACTTTTTTTATTGCACTCAGACAGTCAATGGAAACTTTACTCAACTTTTCTCCCTCATCGAATGAAAAGGTTCAGAGAAAAAGCTAAAATTGCTTGATTATAGTGTAATGCATCGATCCCTGTCCTTTATTTCATATATTTACATTCAAAGCTTTCATCTAAGAAAAAAAACCGGGAAAAAAATTTCTTAAAACCTGTCGGGTTATTTTTACTTATTCTCTATTTTCTTATGAATAAGCTACCAGTAGCGTACGTCACCAGTAAACTACATACAGAATTTCATAGCAACAAATTTTATTTTTTTTTAAACCCATATTCAGAATGTAAGACATTTAGGACCGGCCTTAGTAGCAATCTTAGAAAAGCTTTTTGAAAATCTGTATTTTCAGTCTCACACCAGTCTCAACTTCCAGTCTTAGGGAGGTCTGAGGCAAGATTTTTCTATAAATGTTCCACGTAAATTCGTCGTATTACTGGGCCTAAAAGACACATAAGATCAGACATTCTGCAGAATTACTTAAAATGTGCGAATTTTTGACATTACTTCTATTCGTGAGCCCTAAATACTGCGTTTGAGCTTGGAATGATTCTGAGAAAAAATTCTATAGCCAAAGCAATTCTGCAGCAGCTCTTACCTAATATTCTTATTGCAAGTATTCTGCTTAAGAATTTCATTTCACTGGATGTGAGAATGCAATAATGGCTTGAAAAGAGCGCCATTATGGACTCATTACGTCACGCTGGTGGAAAACCTAGAAACCTACCTTGCCTCTTTATCGATTGTAGTACAATGGTCGATAAGCAGCTACTTAGGGTTCGCTTTACAGGCATATGATAAAACAGGAAAAACGTGCATATCTTCGCGTTCGTTATAATTTTTTAATAATTTGCTATTACTATGGTTATATTGGCCAGTTCTTTTACTACACGAAAAAAACGAATTTCGTCCTGATAACATAAAACGGTATAACGAAAGATTTTGTTATAATGACAAACATGATTGGCTTACGGTAACAAATAAATTTGATGTTTCAATGCTTATTAAAACTTCATACAACGTTTCGTCAGTTTCCTGACTTTTTCAGGTACTACAATTAAAATTAAAACACACAGTCAGTTATTATTATTGTAACGAATTAAATAAATTATACAGTTAATTTGAGTTAATATAGGGGAGGGAGGGGCAAAAGGGGGTACTTAAGAAAATACCAAGTTTTCGAGGACTCAAATACGCTAAATCTTTTTTTTTAAAATGATATTCATAGTAAATAGAAGAAATTTTCAGTTACCGTTGAAAAAAAAAATTTTTCATTTCTGCGGGCAAAGTGGGGTACCCCCTAAAAAAGGTCAAAAAAAAAAAATTTCTGGATTTTAAACGAATTTGATTAAGTTGATTTTTTTTTTAAGTAATTTACATAAAGAAAAATTATATTTTACATGTTTATTGGATACAAAAGAAGAAAAAAAATTTTTAATAGTTTTTATCATAAAACAAACGTCATTAATATTTTTCAACTGACAATTGATTTTTGAAAAAGTTTACCAAGAAAATTTCAAAGTAACGCTTAATTATATTTATAGAAGTGATTTTGGAATGTTTAAAAACCATTTAAAATATAAAATTTTTTTTTACCAAATTTTGGGGGTACCCCGTTTTGCCTACCCTACCCCCTCCCCCCCCCCCCGTCCCCTACATTGATCGGTAATAATTTAATTATCAAATTAAATTCAACCAATTCAAAAACACGTGGTCAATAGTTACCTCATTTATAAAAACTGTCGAACTGACTGACGAAACGTTGTATGAAGTTTTAATAAACATCGGAAAAATTATATCCAATAAAGAGGAGAATTATATCATATTGTATAAAAAATGGATAAGAACCTTAACAATGTTGAAGTGTTAAATTTGTTTATCTTACCTGACATATTGTGATTTCAAGACTTTTTATTTATTCGATAAGATAAAAATTCATATTACTTACAAATATAATACGAATAATAAATCAGTATTTCTTAAAAAAAAAAAAAAATAAACAATTGATTAATAAAATGAATAATTAATTTTGTATTCAAAATATATTTTTTTTGACATTTATATAAATACATAAATTTAACAAAATAATTTTTTTAAGTAAGCTCGATTATCGACGGTATCAACATGTATATAATGCCTAATATGATAAAACATTTAAACCTTATGACCAATGGACTATCACACTGATAATCAGTGAAATTAGCGTTCATTAGGATCAATAAATATTTTACTTTCTCAACTCTTATCATCATATACAATAGTATATACTAAGTTAAAATATTAATAGACATTATTTATCTTTCAAAACATAATGATTAAGTGTAGTACTGTATACATTTAAAAAAATATTATGTTATTCATTCAATTATCATAGCTCACAGTTTCACAACATCACACTTTGTTCAATAATTAAAAAAATATTTACTTAGAAATTAAGATAGACATATTATTTGAAACAAAAAAAAACTTAGATTTTTATATTTTTTTATTCCCTATTCGAAATATATTCACGCAATACTTTTTAGTTGTATAAAAAATTGAACTTTATATTTATAAACGAATCAAAAATATATTATATTAATTTTTTTATCTCGGAACTTGTGATAAAAATAAAAAATACTCAAGTAATATGATCAAGTCATAAAGATCTTAGTTTCTTAAAAAATATATAGTAACAATAATTATAATAATAAGTATTGATTTTTAAATGAAAAAATATCTTAGACATTTGTCAAGTACAATAGATATGCCTGTGAAAAATGAATCTCTAAATGAAAATTAGCCATAGGGAGACTGGGGCACGACGGCCCCCCAGCCGGTATCTATTTTTTATGGCTTTTAATCTATAGGTCAACCTAATTTGGACCTTTCTTAAGCAAACCCACTAAGGTTTGACCAAAACTCAAAAAAAAATATTTTTTTTTCTGGGGCCCTCCTCCAAAAAAAGCTTTAAAAAATTTTTGTTTTTTTTTTTAAGTGAAAAAAAAGATTTTAAGCACAAATATACTATTTCCGTACCTTTATAATTCTACGGAATTCTAATTCATTAAAAAAAAAATTTATTTAGCTGATATAATCAGTTTTATTAAAATTTTTATTTTTTGATTTTAACCACAATATAATCTGTTGACCTAAAAGAGCTTTAATCAATAAATTTTTCAAATTCATTTTAGTTTAGAAAATAAAAATTTTTCTGTAGCAAATTTCTTTTTGGTGGTCCATTTTGCCCCAGATATGGCAGATCAGCTTAAAATATCTTTAAAACATCAGAGATATCATGATTTGACCGGAAATGGGAAAAAAAATTTTTACAAAATTTTTGAGGGGGGCCCCGGAGTCCCCTTTATGCTCTATATATAACCCACACGTGTGAAAAAGTCGATATGTCGAATTTTGAAATTTGTGACTTCAGAACTTTTGGAATTGACAAAAAATTCGATTTGAGTCGCAGAAATGACAAAAGTTCACTAATTTTCAATAGTTTTTATCGATATGAAAGATCGATTTTTTCCAGAGTGATCGAACTTATAAACTCATTAGAACTATTGGAATATTGTGAATTTTGGGAATTTCTGAGACTCAAATCTTAATTTTTTCCGATTTCAAAAAAGTTTAAAAACATTGAAAATCGAACTTTTTCAAATTTTCATACAGATAAGAAAATTTTGACCATCCTCAAGACTTGAATGTGATTTTTTTATTTTTGACCAATTAAGTAAATTTTCTGGAAACATTTTTGAAAAATTTTTAATCCATTTTCTAACTCCATTCTACAATTTCTTTGCTCATATTTGACAAAAGTTCGAAACTGTCTCAAATTTTGAAATTCGACATGAACTTTTCTCAAAATTATTTTCATACACAGGCACATACGTCATAAATACTACATATATGGCTCACATATGATCAATTTTCACGAACATAAAAAAAAAAAATATTATCCATAAATATGCATATGATCGACTTTATATATTTTCATATAATGCACTAATTCTTATGATCTAATAAATCATGAGATATTCTTACTTCCGAAAATAACCGGAAAAAAATTTGATTAATTTAATCATTAGTTAAATTACGATATTATTAAATTTTTAAAAATAATTAATAAAATATTCATTTATTTTTAAAAATTCACTTATTGCTACGGAAGTACATGGAAAATTTTAAGTAGTTAATTTATAAGGCAATTGATTAATAATAATGATTATAAATTAAGGCAATAAGTATTCCCGTACCAAATATTAAGGCAGATATTTTTCTTAATCCTAATTATGTACCATTGTTAAGTTTTTCTTCAGTTTCAATGACTTTTTCCCCATTTTTATCATCAACAGCTTTAAGCATAATATCTTTTTTATTATATCTCCGTCCAAGGCAAGTCGTAAAACAAGTATCCCCTACCCCGAATTTTTCACCATCTTCCAGAGTTTCCGGCATAGGATGACCAGCAGTTTCCGGAAGATATAAAGCCATGAATCCAGCAATCAAAGCGAATCCACCGAAGGTTGTAGCAGGAACTCGAGGATCAAGCGTATCCAATAACAATAGCATCGGTGTTAAAGCACCACTGAGACGGCAGCACATAGATCCTATTCCAAGGGCCGTATTTCGCAATACAGTAGGAAATAATTCGGCAGTGTAATTATAAATAACTGCAAATGATATTGCAATACATGATTTACCGAATAGTACAATAGCTATTACTGCACCCGCAGATCCTGACAAATCTTTAGGAATAGAAGCCGCTACAACACAACAAACACCACCGATGATCATAAAAGAACTGACTAAGAATCGTCTTCCAACTCTGTCCATTGTTAGTACAGTAAAAACATAACTCGGTAATTCGACGACTCCATTCAAAGCGAGCATCAGATACGGATTTCCTTCAAGTTTTCCGCTGCTCAAAGAAAGACCATAGTAAACAATGGCGTTGGCAAACCAATTGAGACAAACATTCAAGAAGTTCTTTCTCAAGTTCGGTGTCTTCAATAAATCAATCGCACCATATGATCCTGAATCATCATTTCGTAAGCTCCGCTTGGCTTTATTTTTAGAAACGAATTTAGCTACGTCTAGTTGAGTGTTATCGCCGTTTATTTTAAGTGCTTTCTGGACTATTTTGATAGCCTCTTTGGCACGACCCTGAGCCCAAAGCCATCGTGGTGACTCGTCCATTAACCACCAGTGTCCAATCAATAAACTACTATGGAGACCGTACACTATTTGTAACCACATTCTGTCTTTTATTACGTAGCCCCAGAATGCAACGATGACAAAACCAAATGAGAATAACACTTGGAACATTATTCCACAAAATGTTCTTTTCGATGCTCCAACCATTTCCATCGTAAGTACAAATCCGGTGATGTAGGCACCCGATGATCCGAAGATACCGTACAAAAACCGGACTAATAAGAATGTAAAGTATTCGGGAACCAAAGCAACCAACACACCCAGTATAAGTTGTCCAGTGGCTGATATGCAAAATATTATTTTGCGACCATATTTATCAGCCAAACTACCCAAAGTAACAGCGCCAGTGAATACACCAATCATGTAGGTGGCTTGTGCTACTGCACCTCGCCATTTATTCGAGCAAACGAAGTTCCACTCGATTCCTCTTGATGATTTATAATGGGTAGTATCGTAAACCCACTTATCACATAATTTCGTCTTGTTATCCTCGTCCAAGTAAGAACAGGAATCCAAGTTCAGAAACACGCCATCAAGTTTCGTCCCATTAGTATAAGTTGCGTTTACACCTGGTACATTATCCCAACTTAGTTCTGCAGAATCTAAGCCCAGTCTATCACCAAGTCCAGGAACAACGCACTTGTGCTCAGGTACTGCAGCAACAGTTATCAAAGTCAGCATGTGAAGTCCTGCCAGCAATCCAGACAAGACATGCAAGGAAAATTGAAATGTCTGATATTTCCCAAACTCACCAAGATGAGACATTAGCTCCTCAAGATCGGTGTCGACGCTCGCCATTTTGTATCACAGATCAAGCTGACGTTTCTCAACTAAATTAATAATCACTTATCACATGCGCGTAAAATTTTGACGTTGAGCTGTCGGAGCCGATCAGTCCCGTATACCGCTCGACAGTGAACTGACGAACTCGGTTACTAACCTCTGGTAATAGTCTCTGACTAAATAAGAAAGACAACTTGAAGTCGTGTGAGTGAGAGGTATCAGTTATTTTTTCGAAGTTGCCTTGACTTTCCTTTTTTATCCACAATCTCTCTCGCTTATACAAATACGATATACGATAATACAATACAACTGTACTGTTCACTTGTATTATTAGTTCACTATCCCCGTCATAAGACTATCCCCGTCGTTCGTCAACACGGCTTACAATTAGCTTAGCCTAAACTTTTATAAAACCCAAACAGTTATATCTCAGTATTATATATAACGCTACTTCATCTGCCTTAATTTATTTGTTACAACATTAAAATTGTCGATAAACTTCACTCGATAGGGGGCTATTAAGCCTATTAAGTATAAGTAAGTGAGGTCAATTTCGGAACATGTTTGTAGTGATACTAAATCGAATGAATTTTTTTTATATTCATTTAAATTAACTTCTATACCACTGGCATATATTTATATTTATATCTCTGAAGCTAATAAATGCTGTGAATACATGAAAAATATTATCATTTGTATACCACTCTGATGAATTCAATCCTTTGGCTTTGAAAGATATATAAATTTTTATATAATGACTGCTTCGTAATAATTTATCATTTTATTTGTCAGATTAAATAAATAATTGTTGCCGGAGTATGAAAAGTATCAGTTACGAAATTTGAATATTCAAATAATTTATAAAAAAAAAAAAAAAAATTAGTATATATGACTGACGGATAATTGAGTCTTTATAATTTTAATGATTTTTTTTACATTCGATTCACCCTGATAACGACTGCGTTGTCTGATAAAATAAATACAAGACGTTTTATAATTTAAACCGTAAATGTTTAATGTTTGTATTTAAACTGTAATTATATTAATTACTAAAAGCTCCTTGATTATTAATTATTCTGATATGCAGATCAATTAAGAAATTATGTTTTGCAATTAAAAGTGAATAATAGACGTAAACTGGGTCAATAAATTCATGTTATTTACGTGGATATCTCGGAGATGATAAATTTAGAAGTGAGATAGTTTTTTTTATCATTTGCTGTGATATTTTTTTCCGACATAAATATAAATAAATATCAGAGTATGCTAATTGGTATATTATATTATTTAATAATTATGATATGACATACGAATTTTCTTGATACTTTTTATGTGACGTCATTACTGTAGCATACAGTTGCGGTTTCTGCATACGGTTGCAGTACAGATAATTTATTATCAACTGTTTTTTTTTGTGTCCTCCTTTACTGCAGTGAACTTATGGTTTCACTTGAATCAACAATTCGATAACTGGGCAAACAGAAAAATAATAATTAATAAAATAGTAAAGAAAAAAAAATTAGTGTTTAATATTAAAGATAAATAAAGTCAATTATTTAATTAGTTAAGAGTATCATGTATGAAAATAAAATATATGGTCAAAATATATGATAAATATCAGAAAATATATATGGCCAATTTAACTATATTTTCTGATATATTTTTTTTTATATTAAAAAATATAATATTCATCATATACGAGTCCGTATATATTTAGCATATATAAAATATATATGTCGATCATATACAAAAAATATATTTTTATCATATATGAAAATATATATTCTTGTCATATACGAAAACTATATTTTTATCATGCATAAAAATATATATTTCTATCATACTCGAAAAATATATTCTGATCATGTATGAACCCGTATGAAAATAACATATATGGTCAAAATATATGTAAAAATATATGATAAATATCAGAAAATATATGTGGCCAATTTAACTATATTTTCTGATATATTTTTTTTATATTAAAAAATATAATATTCATCATATACCAGTCCGTATATATTTAGCATATATAAAATATATATGTCGATCATATACAAAAAATATATTTTTATCATATATGAAAATATATATTCTTGTCATATACGAAAACTATATTTTTATCATACATAAAAATATATATTTCTATCATATACGAAAAATATATTCTGATCATATATAAAAACATATATTTATATTGTGTATGGAAAAAAAAGTTTCTTATTCGTATGATCAACTCCAATAAAATTAGATCTAAATTTTAATATACTCTTTAAATTGCAGTTAAAATTTTCAAAATTAGTTAATTTGATGCGAATATATATACCCATATACATATACATACACCGAATAAAATATATGCTTAAATATAACAAAGAAAATATATGGTGCCATATATAATATAAATTATATGCTACCATATATTTCATTTCATATAAAAATTATATATTTTTTGAATATAAAAGGAAATATATCAATACAATCTATTATAAGGTATATGAAAATGTATATATAGCTTAATATAAAAAACATATAAGTTACATATATGAAATACATATATTTACTACTGTATATAATTTTATATTAAATCGACCAAAATCTCTATATGATTTTTTATAATATACAATATAATATATCATATATTTTTTTGTTGCAAACATATATGATATTATATATTTTAATCATATATTGTTTTTTCATACGCAATTAAAAAGTTAATTACTTATTTGGATAAAAAAATTAATTAATTAAAATTTTTTACGGTCAATAAAAAAAATTTTGACAGTAATTTTATTTAATTGAAATAAATAATTTTTTTAATTATCAAAATTAATTAATAATTAAAAAAAAGTTAATTAATTAGTTTGTAGTACGACAAATGTTTAATTGATAAATTGTAATATTAATGATTTATATTTTTATAAATAAAAACTTTTTTAAAGTTTGTAATAAGAATATATAATAGGTTATATATATATATTTACATATATACGCGGCGAATTATAAAATGATCGTAAAAATATATTGGAATAAAAATAAATATTTAATTAAAAAATAATATAGTTGATTAAAAATTATAAAATTTATAATCTTAATTTCGTCATAATTGTCCCGGCATTAATTATGATGAAATATTATTTTAGAGTTTTGATATGAACTTAAATAAATACGAGCTTATCAATTATTATTTTTTTTATTTCTATTTTTTAGTGACAATTTAAAATAATAAAATGCTACGATAAAAATTTAATTGCAATTTAATTTTTATAAAATGATTATTATATTTAATTTAAAATTTATAACAAAAAATATATATTGCGTTAGAAAATTAAAGCGAAAACGTGCTACTTACTTTACGTGTGTTTAATAAAGAATGAATAAATGGAACACTTGTGTTTTGTAGACGATCTCACGAACAACTGTTGCCGGCAGATGGACAACACGCGATTATAGTTCGTTTATATTCTTCTTCCAAACGCTAATAAATTAGTGACCTTGCTGAATTGTCATAATTTTCTGAATATCGTAATTTATGTAAACGTTCGATTAGAAAAAAAAAATTAATCTAAAACAGACGTTGAATTACTATTAGAGAAGAGGGGTGGGGGGGGGGGGCAAAACGGAATACTAAAGGAAATACTAAATTTTCGAGGACTCAAATACGCGAAATCTTTTCTTTTATTAATGATCGACAAAGTAAATAAAAAAAATTTTTAGTTACGGTTAAAAAAAAAATTTAATTTTCGCGGGCAAAATGGAATACCCCCTAAAAAAAGAAAAAAAATTTCTGGATATTAAATAAATTAAATTTTCTTGTAAGGAATTTGCATAAAGAAAAATTACGATAAAGTTAGCAGACAATTAACAATTTTCGAATTTTTTTTCCAACAATTTAATTAAAAAAAAAAAAAAAAACCAAAAATAGGCATATGTAGAAAATTAAAAAAACTATCGGTGCAATTTTTTCAAATACTTTTTTTTTTTAATTTATCGTTTTTATAAAAATCTGAAAATTATTAGCCGTCAGCTAATTTACGATCCTGAAGTTAGTGGACAATTAAAAATTTTTGGATTTTTTTAGAATTAAATTTGAAGAAAAAAAAAAATTAAAAATTTGCACATGTAGAAAATTTAAAAGACTAAGTGCAATTTTTCTAAATTTTTTTTTTTTTATAATTTCTCGCTTAAAAAAAATCCAAAAATTATTAGACGTCGGCTAACTTCAGTATCATAATTTACGATCCTGAAGTTAACAGACGATTAAAAATTTTTGGATTTTTTTTTAGAATTGAATTTGAAGAAAAAAAAAAACTAAAAATATGCACATGTAGAAAATTTAAAAGACTACAAGTGCAATTCTTTGAAATTTTTTTTTTTTTTTATAATTTATCGTTTTTTAAGAAATCCAAAATTATTAGACGTCGGCAGATTTCAGTATCATGCTAATTTCACTATCATAGAAAAATTACATTTTACATAAGTATTGGATGCAAAGAAAGAAAACAAAATTTTTAATAGTTTTTATCATAAAAAAAAATTAAAATTTTTCACTGGCACTCGAATTTTGAAAAAGTTTAAAAAAAAATTCAATATAATGCTTAATTATATTTACGTTATTTTTGAATTTTTAAAAAAATTTAAAAAAGAAATTCGTTTTTTTATTAAATTTCGGGGTACCCCGTTTTGCCCCACCCCTCACTTATATACTTGTATTAATATCTAAAATAAATATAATTTGGTAACTCACCAAATAATTATGTTAAAGTTGTATATGAGTTAATAAAAATAGTAGAATATTTCCATTTTCTATACATACACACGTAATCGTTGATCACGATGTTATAAATTTTTTTTTTTATCACGACAATTGAGAGCATGTTGTCTTCAATATAAAGATTTACCGAGACTTTATTGCGATATATTTTGATCCTGACATATCTGCATTTGATTTGTTACTGATCGTTGATTATGATATCCTTAAAAAAAAAAAAATAAAACGTTTCTTAGTAAAAACAAATTGATTGCGATATTTACAAACAAATAAATAAATATAATCGTAATATTTAAATATTTTCATTTACAAGTGTTGATTTGTAAACAATAAATATATGACGTAGAAACGGAATTTAACATATAATAAAAAAAAAAGTTCATTGCTGGAACGAGGTCGATTTTATTAAATCATTTTCCATTAATAAAGTGGTGATATTATGATATCTTTTACAATTTGTAAAATTACTACACGGAAAGAAAATTATGGAAACTGTTCCCATAATTTTGTGAAATTTTTTCCTATACCATCATAGGAATTACGACCATAAATTATGGGAGCAGTTCCTATAATTATAGGAATGTTTCCCATAATTATAGGAACAGTTCCTGTAATTATGAGAATGTTACCCATAACGTTATGGGAATGGTTCCTCTAATTATAGGAATGGTTCCTATAATTTATAGGACTACTTTCTATAATATTATGGGAATCATTCCCATGATATATGGGAACTATTCCTATAAATTATAGAAACCATTCCCATAAATTATAGGGACCATTCTCATAACATTATAGGAACTATTTCTATACCATTATGGGAACTATTCCTATAATATTATAGGAATGGTTCCCATAATAGTATAGGAATCGTTCCTATACCATTATGGGAATCATTCCCATAATATTATGGGAATAGTTCCCATACCATTATAGGAACCATTCCCATAATATTATGGGAATGGTTTCCATACTATCATGAAGAAATTAATTTAAAGAAAAGTGTGGAAATCACTACTACAATACACAGAAATATTATTAAATATGAAAGCAAAAATTCAAACATTGAAAAAAAAATTTGCATTTGACAAAAACACTAAAATTTTTGATAAAATTTTTATTTTTTTTAATAATTGTAGCGTCGAAGACACTTTATTTAAATCTTTCCATATCATGAAAGAAATTTCTACACTATTCTGCAATAAAAAATTTTTATGATATTATGGGATTGGTTCCCATAACATTATAGGAACAGTTCCCATAATATTATAGGAATAGTTCCCATAATAGTATGGGAATAATTCCAATACCATTATGGGAATGGTTCCAATAATGATATGGAAATGGTTCCAATAATGATATGGGAATAGTTCCCATAATATTATGGGAATGGTTCCCATATTGGTATAGGAACTACTCCCATACCATTATGGGAATGGTTTCCATAATAGTATAGGAATTGTACCCATATTATTATAGGGATGGTTCCCATAATATATGGGGACCATTCCTATAGTAGTATGGGTACAATTCCCATATCATTATGGGAACTATTCCCATAATGCATAGCAAAACTTCCCATAATTTTCTTTCCGTGTATTGATTTATAGTTAAAAATTTAATAGTTTAATAAAGATCAGGGGTATCTGAATAATTAAAATTTAAAGACAAAACCATCCATTTTTCTGACGATTATCAGGAAAATCGATTTTATTTTTTAATTCAAATAAAAATATCAATAATACCCACTAAACTTGATTATAACGCTCGACGAGCACAAAATATATATTCAAATAAAAACCCAAGAGCAAGAGAACCTGTTTAGATCAGATATGGTATAGTGGGGATATGAGATTCGTGATGTATTCAATGAATATATTAAAGGTAAGGAACCCTTTATTCCTTATACTCAACTAGTTTTGACGAGTTTTTGCATGTGTGAAAGCATTTTGCTCATACATAAGCCGAGATCAATTTACACACTATACTTTACGTAAATATAGATTACAGAAGACGTTGCCATTTTTTAATTTTATTTAAGTCTCAAAGTTCTCAATGAGGTTTTTGAGGACCAATTTAGAATTTTAAGATTGACCGGGTCAAAAATAAAACTTGATTTAGACTTATTCGACTTAAATTTTCCCGAGTCGAAATTTAGAGCCCATTTAGAGCCTTCTAAAGTCGGACCTATTTCGGACTTAGAGGCTCAAAGTAGAGTCTGTCTCTATGTTAAATTAGGTCCGATTTTGGTCCTTGAGGTGCAACAAATTTCCGTTTTCAGCACTTGCGGGTTCAATCTAGGACCTGATGAAAATTAAAATTAGGTCCGATTTAGGACCTGTAAGCCCTAGTTTATTGTAATAATAATAATATTAATAATAATACTCATATTATTAATATCATTAGCACTATTAATATTGTGATTAATAATAATCTATGTTACTCTGGATTTTATTTGCACTTACACTGCTTAAAATAATTTTAATTAAAATTATCAAAGTATACAGCAAATGCTGTTAATAGTTTGATTTTTTTTAATAAATTACAAAAAATTATAACTTCAATTAAAGAAAGGAATTATTACTAGTATTTCTTATAATTAAAACAATATTGTTTTTCGTCGTGTGATGCAGTTTTCATTCTAAAAATTATTATTATTAACTATTAAACAATTATAGGACTAATATTGTCGGACTTGAAGGCTCAAAATCGGACCTCTCAGTGAATGTTAGGACCTCTGGGTTTAAAGTCGGAGCTAGGGGACTACAGGGCTCTAAATCGGATCTATTTAGGGCTAGAGGAGCCTATATAGGCTCTAAATTTCGACTCGGGTTAAGACGTAAAAGTCAAGATCAAGTCGAAATTGACTTGGTTTAGACTTATTCGACTTAAAATATAAGGCGAAAAAGTCTAAATCAAGTCGAAATTGATTTGATTTAGACTTATTCGACTCTGCGCGGGAAGTTAAAAATCCAAACTCACTCTGTATGCAGAGAGGTTTTTTTTTTAAACTCCGGAGCTTCGAGTGATGGAGTGAATTCGAATTGGAATAAAATAAAAATTTACTGCCGATTTTTTACAGTGAAATTCACGAAAAAAGTCATCTATTATATAAGAATATATAAAATATATATAAAAATAATTCTTTGTATATGTTGATTACCATCATAAATTATTTCATAATTTTTAGTAAGTGGAGTTAAAATCCTTCATCGTTTTTCCTGATTTACACAGGAGTTAATGACCATGTAATAAATTCACTTGCATTTAAAAAACAGTCCAGTTGAACTTTACAAATTATTCAAGTCATTTCCATACGCTCACATTTTATATTACCCGTAGAATGTTATGATAAGTTTAATTATTAGTTAATTAATAAACTATTAGTTATAAATACGGTGGCCTAAATTAATTTTGAATTAATTTAGCACTGAATATTACGAACAAGTAAACTAGATGTTTAATGTGATAGACTGAATTTCGCTATGAGGAAACCACGATGAAACTGGCTGTACTGAGTGACAGTAAATGAGTGATCCAATATACGTAAGTGGATTTAAAATCGATCGACTATATATAACCAACCGTTACATTTATTTATTTCTTGTACTGACGCACCCGGTTCATTGTTATTATTTCTGAATATTAGTGATTAAATTTTACAGTATCATGTTCAAATAGACAATATTTTCTTTTTGAGTATTTTAAAGAAATATATAAAAGTTTCATTGATTATAATCTTTGGTAATATTCTAAGCAGAGGTTTTGATATGTAAATTCAAAATAGAGGAAGGGGGGGGGGCAAAATGGGCCCCTAGGGGCAAAACGGGCCCCCTAAAATTTTGGATACCTCGAAATATTAGGGGGCAAAATAAGCCCTCCAAAGTTTTTAACATGAAAAGTGTTTGGAGCGGGGAAGGGGCAAAATGGGACATTGAAGCAAAATGGGCCACTGAGGCAAAATGGTCCCCTCAAAATTTTTAACATGAAAAGTGTAGGAAGGAGGGGGTAAAATGAGCTGTCTAGACTTTGAAAACCTACGAATATTTTTTAGCCAAACGGGTTCCTAAAATTTTTTTAACAGATATGATTAAAGAATTATGATAAGGAGTAAACTAGGTCACAAGTTCAACAGCATTACTAACTATAATTTTTTTCAAAAACAATTTATTCTATATAATCGAAAATAATTAAAATATAAGCAATCAAGTAATAGAATTAAGTTATTTTTAGGTCCAAATTTTCACTATCAACTCTTTTTTATACTAAACACACAGCAAAAAGTTTCAAAACACAAAACAAGCGACAAACATACATTGAGTTTTGTTGGGGGCCCGTTTTCCCAACTTTTCAGGATTTTTTAATTTTCATAGACACAGCAAATTAACACCAAAAACTCAGCAGAAAAAAAAAAAGTGAAATAAGCTGAAAAACTCGCATTATAAAAATTTTTTGAGGGGGGGCCCATTTTGCCCCACATTTTTTAATTTTTTATTTTTAATGGACAGAACAAATTAACGTCAAATACTTGGCGAGGGAGTAAAAAAAAGTAATACAAGTAAAAAAAATTGAGGATTTGAAAATTTTTTTCTTAAGGGGCCCATTTTGCCCCCCCCCCCCCCCTTTCCCTATATATAATAATAGAAGCAATTTTGTTTCATTAAGGAATCTAATTTTTTAGTAGATTACATAGAATTTGAAATGAATTTTCATAAAATTGTCATAAAATATTCATAAAATTTTGTCACAATCTATGACAATTAGTGCAGCATATTCCCAAAATACCATTGATTCAAAAGTTTATGTATACAGTCCGCGTCACTTGAATAGTCTCACCTATTTTTACTCAATATTTGATTTTTAATCAAAATTTTTTCTTCCGCAAATCATAAGAGTTGGTGAAATTCGGTCGAATTTTTAAAAATTAATATAATCCCTATATCACGTGAATGAAGAACTTGAGCCACTTAACTAAGAGGACCTTTTTTGTAGAGAATCAAATTTCCTGAAAAATCGTCATATGAATTTTTACGGTAAATTTCTTTATTGAGTCAATATCAACTAAAAATCAAAATTATTATTAATAACATGATTTTTAGAACCAATACAGAAAAAACAATTAGAATCTCAGTAAAATTACTGAGGATACTTTTGAAGAGTACTAAATTACCTACAAAGTTCGGCAATCGCGACCCGATAACTTAAAATGCGGCTGAGCTACAGAGAATTTTAAAAAATCCTAACTTTCCTATGTATTTTAAAGGTGAAAACTTCAAAATCAAATGTAAAGTACTTAAAATTAAAATTAAGAGCTGAAGTTTCCAGGTAATTTTTTTTTTTCAATGTCTGTAACAATATTTTGAAGTAGGAGTGAAAAAAAAATGGTCGTCATATATATAGGTATAGTTATTTTGGAGGCACTGACTTTGAGCAAATTCAAAAATTACGAAAATTACCCGGGTCAAAAAGAAAACTTGATTCAGGCTCACTTCACCTTATTTTCTTTTGAAGTTATCAATTTGCCGACGATTTTTCGATAAGATCTCGACTTTTTCAACTTAAATTAAATTTTTTTCATCTTAGTTTCAACTTATTCCTATTTTTTGATCTCAGTTTCAACTTATTCGTCTTTACTTCGAACATGATGGTCATTGACCTTACTTTTGACTTGCTGAATCAAGTCGAAAAAAAAAGTTATTTATTCGCCTTACTCTCGCCTTAATACATAAAAATAATTTCGACTTAGTTTTGACTTTTTCGCCTTATAATTTAAGTCGAATAAGTCTAAATCAAATCAATTTCGACGTGATTTCAACATTTTTGTCTTAAATCGTGACTAAGTAATCCAGTTGAGTCTAAACCAGGGCGAAAACTCAATGCATTTCATATCTCCGTAAAAAAAAGTCGAGTTTGTCTTATGAAAAACGGCTCCAAATTTCGACTTGGTAAACCAAGTCTAAATCAAGTTTTATTTTTGACCTGGGTATCTAAGAAATTAAGTATATTTGCATGTCTTCTTCTTCAAATAAATTCTGAAAAGAAGACCCAAGCTTATTTTTGTAAAAAGATATTAGAACTGATAAAATTTTAATAAAAGTTCGCTTTTAATTAACTTTTATTAAATAATCATTATTACACAGAAAAAAAAGTTATCTTGAATCAAGAAAATATTTTTGAAGACAAACGTTTTCGGGAACCAAGTCAAGATTTTCTTGAGCCAAGAGAATTTGTCTTGGTTAAAAAAAATTCGTCTTGGTCGGAGAAAATTTCTAATTTATCTGAGAAAATTTAGGTCTCCAAAAAAATATTTTTGAATCAAGAATATTTACCTTCAGTCGAGAATTTTTTTTTTTCTGTGTATCAATTTTATGTTATTTTAGTCGGAAACATACTTCTATTCCAGCTGCCGGATGGAATCTTTTGGTTTATGTTGGCTATTTTTTTTTCTATTTTTTCAATAAAAAAAAAAAGGAATCAGGGCAAAGTAAAACTCTAGAAAATTTTCTTAGTGAGGTCTCGTACTCCATAGAGGTAAATAAGGAAACAGTTATACCATATAAAATAAATCCGAAAAACAGAAAAAAATAAACGAATAAAATCTACAAGAATTTTTTATCGCGTGCCGTTATTAAATATTAAAGCAAAACACTCAAGATACCACCGAGTCCTCGGCATACGTAAATAATAAACAAATAAAAAGTGATAGTAAGAGAATGTTAGTTGGCTCGCATTGTAAATATGTCTGTACATGTATGAAAAGCGTTACATTTAGCCGTCGTAACCGGTTGCGGTCGTCTCGTTATCCGATTATGCGATTAGTTTACGAGCGTGTGCAGCGCGTGAAATAGCTTCGGTGTAAGGGTTATGTTCAGTAGATATGACGAGGAACCAAGTGGATAATCACAAGACTTGACATTCATTTCATCGATCCTCTCTTCATTCAATTTACATCAACTTATTTTATGTAATAAAGATACAGATATTTATAAATTTCTTTTTTTTTCATATATTTAATATCTTTAACTGTTTTATATTTTATAGTTTCATATATTTTCTTGCAATGATAATTCCGTAAGTTAGTTATAAAATAACTGTTAAAATAGTTCGTTGGCATACCATAAATTCTCAAAGAGAAAACTAATTTCTTCGAGGATAAGGAAATGTAAAATTTTCTAAGACCTTATATATGTACATTATATATCTGTATTATAAACTGCGTAAGACGCTTTGTAAGTCTGAACATCTCGGGGGCGACGCCCGGACTTGATATATAGTTGCATCAGGCGTGCGCGATGGATAGTGGATGATGGTATATCCTGTTCTTGTAAGGGTACACCACAATAGGGTAATCCAAGCTGTCTCTTGCAGTTTCGACAATTCGTGGTGAAAAGAAAAGACCAAGTACTATACACATATATTTAAGTGCATATACGCTTCCAACAATCTATTTTCGTGATCAAATAACCTATCTTCCGGATTTCGAAGACTTACCCCCTTATACAAAATATGAAATTCGATGTCACTGTGATTCAAAATGATTTTATAATTTTTTTGCTGTACTATTGTTGGGTATATTGGCCTCAAAAGTATTGGAAATTTCGGCAAACTTGCGTAATTTCTTATTATTTAAGATTTTGGTCATTCGATACGCCTTCTTTGTGTGCATTATGTTATTATCTTCTTTTTCTTAAAAGCAAAATTTATTTTACCGATGACTACAATTTTTAAATATAGCTGTGAATTAGTGATGTTCTGTAACTTTCAAATATAAATATTTATAAACTCATGAATTATCATTTTTGTTGTAAAAAAAACGTAAAACGAACATATTATATTCTTTGAAGTGTATTAATTGTGTCCAATTTAATATTAATTCAAAATTGACATGCATTCACGGTAAAAAATATTAAGTATGTGGTAAAAATAGTCCGTGTTGAATTATTTGTGTTGATTATTTTGTGTCAAATCAACATACTTCTCCGTGTTACTTAAAAATTTTTAATCGATTTACTATTCAACACTTTACAAGTGAACATAACTTTTTTCAAGCTCAAATATGTATTCACGATACTGTTCTCGAGCTCAAGCAGCTCAATAACAGTCGGAAGTTTGGGGCTTGTCCGCGCGGTCAACTGTTTTCCAAATTCTTTTTGTTGCAGTGTACTATTTTATACTGCAATCTGCATAGTAACTACTTCATAAATTTTTCATGCCAAAAATACTGAAATATTCTCTGAGTATATGTTCATTTATTACTTACCCTCCCCCCCCCCACACACACACACACATGAACATACATACAGACACTCGGACATCATTGTGAAAATGATCAGAATAGCTTCCTAGGACCTCAGAACGTCGACATCTGATGAAATTTCGATTTTCGCAAATCGGGGTGAAAACAATAACTTCCCGGAATTTCGAAAACCATCGATTTTCTTAACGGGAAGTTAAAAATTTTTATACTGTGACAGAATATTTCCAACAGGAGCAAAGTTACGGACACTTTACACAGAATGTCATAGACAATGCATGTTCACCAATGTTCACCCATGTTCACCAATGTTTACCCATGTTCCCCCATGTTCACCAATGTTCACCAATGTTCCCCATGTTCCCCCATGTTCACCAATGTTCACCCATGTTCCCCCATGTTCACTAATGTTCAGCAATGTTTACCCATGTTCCCCCATGTTCGCCAATGTTCACCCATGTTCACCAATGTTCACCCATGTTCCCCCATGTTCACCCATGTTCCCCCATGTTCACCAATGTTTACCCATGTTCCCCCATGTTCACCAATGTTCACCAATGTTCCCCATGTTCCCCCATGTTCACCAATGTTCACCAATGTTTACCCATGTTCCCCCATGTTCACCAATGTTCACCAATGTTCCCCATGTTCCCCCATGTTCACCAATGTTCACCAATGTTTACCCATGTTCCCCCATGTTCGCCAATGTTCACCCATGTTCACCAATGTTCACCAATGTTCACCCATGTTCCCCCATGTTCACCAATGTTCACCAATGTTTACCCATGTTCCCCCATGTTCACCAATGTTCACCAATGTTCCCCATGTTCCCCCATGTTCACCAATGTTCACCAATGTTCACCAATGTTCACCCATGTTCCCCCATGTTCACCAATGTTCACCAATGTTTACCCATGTTCCCCCATGTTCACCAATGTTCACCAATGTTCACCAATGTTCACCCATGTTCCCCCATGTTCACCAATGTTCACCAATGTTTACCCATGTTCCCCCATGTTCACCAATGTTCAGCAATGTTCACTATTGCTCACCCATTCTCAAATGGGTTTGAACTCAAAAGTAAAATTTTCCGAAGGATTTATTTTGGTTTCTTCCACTTTTAGCGGGAATTCAAAAAATAATACTTACTATTAATTTTTAAAAGTCTTTAATTTTTTATATCATCATAAATAATTTAATTATAATGAATCATTAGAATGAATATTGTCGGACTTAAAAGTTCAAAATCGGACCTCTCAGTGAATGTTCGGACCTCTGGGTTCAAAGTCGGAGCTAGAGGACTACAGAGCTCTCAATCGGATCTATTTCGGGCTAGAGGGGCCTATATAGGCTCTAACTTTCGACTCGGGTTTCGATATATTTTAATTACTATCATTTCAAAACCATAAAACAAATTTTATGCATCAAAATTTCGACAAACAACCTCAGTTCACCAAAAAAACTAAAATCTAAAGTGCTTTAACTTGGTTATTAATCAACCCAACAGAAAATTAATGTAAATTTGAAGTATCAGGTCATCAAATACAAGTAAGTTCTTATCAGCAAGCCACTACATTGCGGTGAATGCACTTACGTTTGATTAAATATTCAAAGACACACTCCAGCCTGCATTATTATATAGTAACTTCGTAGAAAGGAAGTAGAAAAGCAAGACAGGAAGATAAAAAATAAAAGGACAAAATAAAGAGTCATAAAAATTATTCACACCCAACAACGTATGGTAAAAACTCTCAATAAATTTGTCATGATCAAGTCTTTTGTCAGCTTTAATATTTCTATAAGAATGACTCACACTATAATCTCAATATAATGGAAACTATTAGCTGGCGCAACAGTTCGATGCGTCATTTCACGAGGAAACTGTTAAGAAGCCGCTCAATTAAATTGAACACACAGTCACTTGTTGCTTTACTTGTACTATTAATTGATTCATCATCTAATATATTTCGAAATATTTATATTGTCTTCAATATATATATATATATACATATATATATATATATATATATATATATATATATATATATATATATATATATATATATATATATATATATATATATTGTATTTCACAATAGTATTCTTAAACTATTTTATATATTAATTTTTATTAATATATTTTTACATATTCAAATTATAAATATGTTCCGAAAAAGTATCATAATCATAATTTCAAACTGTCTAATTATATTCAAATTTATCACGGGTGTTATGAACATTTAATCGATTATAATTAATTAAAACGTTATTTTTTCAAACAACGTATCCTCACTTTATTATTGTGTTAAAAAGTTTTATTTTGATATAAAAATACGTCTGTAAAAATTGGAACTTTTAATATTAACATTAAAGGTTCCGCATCGCACTTTTCTTTCATCCCCAAAATAAATATCCCCGAGCCTAAATATCACTGCGACAAAATATTTAAATATATAAATATTAATCTTTTTAAGATAATGATTTCAAAACTTTCCGAGATATTTATTTTCGGGATATTTTGTCCGGATATTTGGTCGGGGTATCAAGAATCATGGAACCGATTTTTATTACTAGCTAACGATGCATCGTAGAAAAAATTTACAGACATGTTTTTGTAGGGAATTGAATGCTCTATCAAAAAAGTCTCTTATCATTTTTTGATAAATCTGTCTGTTCAAAAGTTATTTGAGCTTGAAGTCAAACTTATAATAAATTTCGAAATTTGACTTTTCCAGCGAAACTATCAAACTTATCACGAAATATCTTTTTATCTTTTTTGTAGATAATTTTTTTTTTATAAATTATCTCATATCAATTTTTCAAAATTCCGCATTGTTTCCTGGTTATTTTCATTTTAATGTCAAGTTCTTAAGATCGATCAGGACACTATTTTTTTAAGAACTTGACATTAAAATGAAAATAACCAGAAAACAATGGGAAATTTTAAGCAACTTGGTGTGAAATAATTTATGAAAAATAAAATGATCTACAAAAAAGATCCAATAACATTTCGTGATAAGTTTGATAGTTTTGCTGGAAAAGTCAAATTTCGAAATTTATTATAAGTTTCACTTCAGGCTCAAATAACTTTTGAACAGACAGATTTATCAAAAAATGATAAGATACTTTTTTGATAGAACATTCAATTCCCTACAAAAAAATGTCTGCAGACTTTTTCTACGATGCATCGGTAGCTAATTACAAAAATCAGAAGACGTGAAAAAATTTTTTTCTATGTCATTCTTATGAAAAATAAAAAAGTGTGATGTCCAATTTTTGCAGTCGTATTTTTATATCAAAATGAAACTTTTGAATCTGTTTCCAAAAAGAAATAACCATGTTACATATAGGGGAGAAGGGGGCAAAGTGGGCTCCTGGGGGCAAAGTAGGCCCCTTAAAATTTTCAAAACTCCAAAAAATATGGGGGCAAAGCGGGCCCCTCAAAATTTTCTATACTCCAATAAATTCGGACGGATAATAAGCTTATCGAAATTTCTTATATAATGCGGGCGTAAATAGACCACCAAAACTATTCATTAAATATAATTTATTAAGAAAATTAAAGATAATAAAACTACGTTTTAAAGTTATATCGCAGCAGACGATTAAAATGACTTTTAGATTATTGAAATACGATTGTTTTATAGTTATTTGCAAATATCACACGTGTAAAGAATAAAAAATATCAAATCCGAAATTTTTTGGAGGGTCCACTTTGCCCCTAATTTTCGATTTTTTAATTTTAATGGACGCAGCATAATGACGTGAAAATAAGTATCAAGGGTCTAAAAAGAAGTAAACGCGTAAAAAAAATTAATGATATTATAATTATTTTCCTTAAGGGGCCCACTCTGCCCCCCTTCCCCCTACATAAAATATATGCGTAAATAAGCTAACCTCAAATTCTGTATAATTATATGTAACGAGATATGGTAATGAATGATATATTTATCTTATGATAATCTTTCATAATGATTTATACGTTTATTTATTTAAATGTATACTGCATTTTTTATTAAGATACCGTAATACATAATAATTTATTTACACTACCATCTATAGTAATGTGAATAATTTTCAATAGAAATGATAATATTAGTAAATTTAAAAAGTGAAAGTTTAACTTGGCTAATTCTTATGCATCGTGAATTATTATTACCTGCGAATATAACCTTGACTTAAAAAATATCAGCTAACTCTATATATTAGTATTCAAAAAGTAGGCAAAATGTTCGTATACTTTTGGTAGTGCGTGGACAGAAAAAAATTTTAAATATATACGGAGGATTCTCAAAAATTTTTGTGTGCATATTTTAAAATATTTTTTTTTTTTCATAAATAATTTTATTAAAAAAAATTGGCAGCTGTCTGCTGTACTCAGGATCATAAAAAAATAGTTGAGGATATAAGGCGTGCGTGTAAAATATTTTTAAAAAAGGTAATAATAAAAAAAAAAAAAAAAAACTGTTAAGTACTCTCGATTGAGCACAAGGCGAATGATATTGGATACCGGAAGGATCACAGGGTGGGGAACCGGAGAAGCTACTAGTAGGAAATCGTGCGAAGCCGAAGGAACGTTCTTGCTCTTGCATGCTGGCAAGTGTCGTCTCCTTGTCACAGTTTTGTTGTAGCCGTTCAAACGACCGGAGGTTTTCTGTCGGCAAGTGCTTAAAATTTTTTTTTTTCTTATATATTTTTATTAATATTTATTTAAATAAATGTGTTGAAATCGTGGTAATTTTTTTATCAATCCAAGTAGTATTTAAACGAAACACCTGCGCGCGTTAATTTCATTGTTTGATTTTCTAAATTTAACTCAAGGATTCAAAACGTTAATAAATTTATTAAAAATTGTGTTTTTTTTTAATAATGAGTAATTTTTTTTTCTGTCAGTTTTTGACTGATATACAAATTAATGAAATCAAAGTGATTTAAAATTAACTGATTAAATTTTCCAATAAATTTTTTTGATTTATTTATATCATTATAAAATTTATGTCAAGAGCTTCAGGTGGATTTTATTTTATGTGCCATAAATAAATACTGTGTACATATTTTATCGTCAGTTCTTTGAAGCATTGATAGAAGCTTGATTAAATCCTCTATAGTTTTATTGACTAATCGATTATTTTATTATTACCGAAGGATTATTTTTATGATTAATATTTATTTGTTTATTTGCTGTAAGATTATTCAACAAACAGCTGAGGAATTTAAATATTTTATTATCTTATTTAATTTATTATTTAAACGTGACAAATAAAATATTATCCTCGTGTCACTCGGTACCATTCAGTATTAACGCCATAAGCGAATTAAATCCCTGGCGTCAATATGGCCCCCGTTATAGTACAATTACTATCGACAGTGTTAATGGTAATTACACTCTGCTGGTAGGATTGGTTAATTTAATCACCGCGTGTCAAGGGACGACACAAAAACACGTGTGCTTGTTAAGATGAAAATAAAGCGGTACAATAAAATGAAAGTTATTATTTTTTTTTTTTTATATTATTTAAATTTTTATTTTATTACCCGCATTGGATTTAAAATAACTTTAAATTGAATTTGGTGGATTTTTAAGAGTATTTTTAAATTTATTGACAATAAAAAAAATTGTACTCATAAAATTTATTATTTGCAATTCATGGAACAAAAAGTAGTATTTGGGTAATCAGAAATTTTTTTGATTACGTTAAAAATAAAAATTGAAATGAATTTTTAAAAAAAAATTTTCATGGTCCAAAATGATTAAAATTTATATTGAAAATGTTGCCGTATACTACCGGGCTTAGGAAAAGGACAGTAAGTTCATTTACTACGAGGAGGGGAATTTATGGTTACAATTACAATATATTATGGGAATGGTTCCCATAATGCATGGTAACCAGTTTTTTTGAAATTTTGATTATAGGAATGGCACCCATATATATTATAGTTATCATCACTATAATATCATAGTAATCGTTACTATAATATTATAGGAACCATTACTTTAACATTATGGTAACCATTATCATATATATGGTAAACACTACCATAACATTAGGGTAAACATTACCATATAGATGGTAACCATTACCATAATATATGGTGACCGTTACTATAATATTATAGGAACCATTACTATAACATTATGGTAACCATTACCATATATATGGTAAACACTACCATAACATTATGGTAAACATTACCATATAGATGGTAACCATTACCATAATATATGGTGACCGTTACTATAATATTATAGGAACCATTACTATAACATTATGGTAACCATTACCATATATATGGTAAACACTACCATAACATTATGGTAAACATGACCATATAGATGGTAACCATTACCATAATATATGGTGACCGTTACTATAATATTATAGGAACCATCACTATAACATTATGGTAACCATTACCATATATATGGTAAACACTACCATAACATTATGGTAAACATGACCATATAGATGGTAACCATTACCATAATATATGGTGACCGTTACTATAATATTATAGGAACCATTACTATAACATTATGGTAACCATTATCATATATATGGTAAACACTACCATAACATTAGGGTAAACATTACCATATAGATGGTAACCATTACCATAATATATGGTGACCGTTACTATAATATTATAGGAACCATTACTATAACATTATGGTAACCATTACCATATATATGGTAAACACTACCATAACATTATGGTAAACATGACCATATAGATGGTAACCATTACCATAATATATGGTGACCGTTACTATAATATTATAGGAACCATTACTATAACATTATGGTAACCATTACCATATATATGGTAAACACTACCATAACATTATGGTAAACATGACCATATAGATGGTAACCATTACCATAATATATGGTGACCGTTACTATAATATTATAGGAACCATCACTATAACATTATGGTAACCATTACCATATATATGGTAAACCCTACCATAATATATGGTAACCGTTACCATAATATTATGGTAACCATTACCATAATTTATTTCAATCATTAAACTTGTAAATCATCAATAAACGGTACATTTTATTGATCAATTTATAAAATTATTTTGGCCGTAATTAAAAACCTACCGAAGGATAAATTTATTTATAATTATCGCTAATTAAATTTTTTTAATTCAATCCAATATATCAGGCTTGGTCAGACATGAGCAGGCATGGTCATGCATGGTCATGTTCGAATCAATTTATAACATCAGGCTTGATCATGTCTGTTCATGCTCAGTCAGACATGGCCATGCATGATCAGGGCTGCAATATTTAATGCTTCAGACATGGTCATGCATGATCATATCTGACATCAGACATGGATGGTCATGTCTGAACATTTTTTCCCGGGTACTTTTCAGGCATGTTTTTCTGAATTTCTTCAAAAAAAATTTGACAAAAATTTTGCTGGTTTGCAGAACATTAAAAAAAAAAGCTTTTAAACTAATTACAAACAGTTTTTGACTCTATAAGAATTTTTCGAAAACGAGGCCTGGAAAATAAAAATTTTTCTTCTCTTGAATATGTTTAAAGTTCTAAAAATGATAAATTCATAGTTCAGAATTCTCTCTAATTTGGAAGTTCACTGTTATTAACGTTTTTGGTACCCGTACGAAAAAAGTATATATCCGGGATATATACGGACAAAATTGAATATATGTCTCATATATGCGGCATATATTCAGATTTGCCCGAATATATACGGATATATACTTTTTCCGTACACGGAGAGAAAAAAATAGTTCTAATTCCTATGTAGAATGGTAACCATTACTATGTTACATAGAAACGAGGATTTTTTAACGTCGAGAGTCACCGGGCAGAGTAATCCCCCCCCCCCCCCATTCTACATAGTAACGGTGGCTATGCTAGCATAGAAGTGATTACTATTCTACATTGACGAGAGAACTATGTAAATGGATATGGCTACAATGTTACCTAGTAACGTTTACGATGTTTTATTTATTTCATTTTTAGTAAATAAGGTTATGACAAAACAAATAACTCAGGTTACTATAAATAGATATATGTAGAAATTGAATTAATCTATTGAAATAGTTAAGATATTGCTCAAAATGAAATATCATTTTCTGATAACAGATAAATAATAATTAAATAAATTAAAATATTTAATAATATACTTCGCACATATACATGTAACACATACACATAGGTTACTGCGCAAACGTCCGCGCATGTTTACTTTCTTGTCTCACTTATTAAACTGTAACGACAGCTATTCCAGCATGGGACTGAGTAGCATTCTACATAGCCCTGATTCCCATGCTAGATAGCGATTTTTACCATTTTAGTTGTTTCAATGTAACATAGTAATCATTACCAGAAAAATGGTAATGAGTCCTATTCTACATAGCATTATTTACCATTTTACAAAAAATGAGTCTGGTTACTATGTAACATAGTAATCATTACTATTATTTTCTCTCCGTGTACGGGTACATTTATGGAACGATATATTTTCACATGGGCAGTGTAAAAAAATATTGAATAAATATACACCCTGTTTGAAAAATCTCATAAAATCCAATATATTTTCATAAATTCTCATGAATGAGTTCTATGAGAAACTGCTATAGTCACGTATAGGTTTTATAGATATAGATATGAGGATCTATCGTTATTTCCAAGCAGGAAAATTTACAAAATTTGAGTCAAGTGTTTCAACTACTGAGGACAATAAAGCGCGTAATTTTTAATTAATAAATCTTCGAATAATTTAAAAGATCTTTCTTATGAGAGACGATCCCACTTTACGAATAAAAATAATGAACTGATTTTACTATGACATAACATTAAAAGATATCTTTATAGTGTATGAATTCAGACATTTATTAATAGTATAAAACTTTTATATAAAGATATAATTTTAATCGAGATAAATCTCTCTGATATTTTTTTTTGATATCTAAAGAATTTATTTTGAAAATAGGAACATAAAAATTTATGTAATCACATGTTTATGATAATTGATAAGGATGTATATGTTAAATTAAACATGATAAGTACATGTAGACGATTATGATTTGCACTTAACCATGAAAACTAAGCGATTATTAATGTTTTATATTTCCAGTATTACGAATGCTATGACACAATCTTGTGAAGTCTTAGCTATGATGGATGCACATACTACGACATTTGGTCGTAAACGCGGCTGTACAATTTCAAGATGCGGTGCATTTTTACTCACGACATTTTTCATCCTTGGTATTGTAGCGACAGGGTTACTAGTATATCATTTTGCGCCTTGTCTTAATGGTAAATCTGTCGACAATGCGGACAATTTTGCGGACAGTGCACTCTTGAATTCCGCACGGACATTCGCCACGGCAGATGCGCACAAAAAAAAGATTGACGTTCGTCTACCCAAGTCGGTAATTCCTGATTCTTATGAAATAAAATTGATGCCATTTATTTGGGAAGGGAATTTCACATTTAATGGCGAGGTAATTTTTTATTTTTACTCAACATATTTTAATAAAAAAATAAATAAATATCGGTTAGTACACGGAAAGAAAATTATGGCAGCGGTTCCCATAATTTTGTGAAATTTTTTCCTATACCATCATAGGAATTACGACCATAAATTATGGGAGCGGTTCCTATAATTATAGGAATGTTTCCCATAATTATAGGAATAGTTTCTATAATTATGGGAATGATACCCATAACACTATAGGAATGGTTCCTATAGTTATAGGAATGGTTCCTATAATTTATAGGAACCATTCCCATAAATTATAGGAACCATTCCCATAATAGTATGGGAACCATTCCCATAATATTATGGGAATGATTCCCATAATGCAATTGGAATGGTTCGTATACCATTATGGGAATCATTCCCATAATATTATGGGAATAGTTCCCATACTATTATAGGAACCATTTCTATAATATTATGGGAATGGTTCCCATATTATCATGAAAAAATTAATTTAAAGAAGTGTGGTAATCACTTCTACAATACACAGAAATATTATAAAACATAAAAACAAAAATTCAAACATTGAAAAAAAAATCGTATTTGGCAAAAAAACATTAAAATTTTTAACAAGAATTTTTTGTCAGCACAAAACATTCAAGAAAATTTAAATTTTGGGAAATTTCTACACTATTGTGCAAAAAAAAAATTTTATGATATTATAGGGATGGTTCCCATAACATTATGGGAATAGTTCCCATAATGCATAGGAAAACTTCCCATAATTTTCTTTCCGTGTACGCTGTAAAAATCAGGAGTGAATTCACTTTGATCCAGAGTTCCGATGTTAACCCTGAGTAAACAACTGAATTCGATCGAATTAAACAGAATTAAATTTTTAATTCTATTTAATTCAGATAAATTCTGTTAATTCGGTACCTAACTTAAAAATGAATTCTGTTTAATTCGGCAGGAAAACCAGAATTTGTCCAAATTAAAACGAATTTGAATAATTCTATTCGGTTTAATTCTGATTAATTCGAAAATAATTCTCCGATTTCTGGTCCTGAATCCGAATTAAACTGAATTAAAACGAATTTGAAATTTTTAAATCGGTTTTATTCTGTTTAATTCAAATTCAAATTTTCAATTCAGTTGAATTTTGTTTTGCAGAATTCGACGGAATATAACAGAATTAAAATTTTTAATTCGGTCGAATTCAGTTGTTTAATCAGGGAAAATAAACTTCTCTTCCGAGTGAAATTCACTCCGAGAAGTTTGAATAAATAATTCGAAATCCTCATAGAAAAAAAAATAAAGTTAAAAAAAGTTCGACCAGATAAGGTAAAAGCCCCTATTAGAAGTATTAATCAAGAGATTGTAATTTTTTTATCAAGTAAGGTAAAAGCCCCTATATCCGCTCATTTTTTATTGGAGTGAGATTAAATCACTCAATAAAAATTAATAAATAAAATGAAAAACCAGATTTTTTTTTATAGTTATTTTTTGAAGTTTCGAGCATTAGAATAAAATTTAAGTTTGAAGAATAATCTTGATAATTAATTATTATTAATTTTTTAAATAAGCTCCTTGAGTGTACCCATAGTCGCTCACTAAAAGTTGTCATGTACCATTACTCGACCAACACATGGCCCTATAGTCGCTCAAAGACAATATCAATTAAACTATGATAAGTTTATTGATTTGGACAAATAATTTATAAATTATACTACTTTATTCTTTGATAATATAAAATTTCATGAATTTTAAAAATGTATTTAATAAGATATAGTTATAACAATTCGAAAAAAATTTGACGTACCCTAAATTTAATCTAACGAATGAACGTTAAAGTAAAAAATGCCCGGCTTTGCGCGATTTTGAAAACAGTCATTTAATTTAAATTTATAATCTATTATAAAATAATTTGATACATGATATTTTAATATATTTAGATTCACAAATAATTATTTATCAATAATAATATTTTTAGTTGTAATTTTTTTTAATAAAAATTATAAAAAAACGCCTTAAACAGTTAAAGTGAGCGACTAATGGTACTGAGCGAGTAAACGGACATTTACCTTACTTCGAAATTCGAGACAAATTCGAACTTTTTTGGTTCTAAAATTTTAATCTAAATTTTTTAAATTCGAGAAAAGTTTTAAAAAATAAAAAATTTCTGATTTTAATGTTAATAAGTCTGCAATAATTCCATTTTTTGAAAATGTCGTTAATTTTTCATTTCGTTGTCTATAATTATATCCCATAATTTTATACTTTCTATTGTTTTCAGTATTGAAGTTTTACAAAAGTTCAAAATAGTCTTAAATTTCGGCTGGTAAAACCATTTTCGAATTTTTTTTTTGCATGAGAGTAATTACTTCGGATTTAATCCGTATTCACTCCTGAAATTTTTAACAGTTCACGTACTACTATTATAAATTAAAAATGTATATTTTTTATCAGGTAACTATTTATGTGAATGTAACAAAGGATACTAAGAACATAACACTGCATGCAGCAGATATGAAAATAGATTATCAACGAACAACAATAAAAGAATATAATAATAATTCTAGTACTAAAAATGTAGGTAAATGGTTTAAAATATTTGACCAAACAAACGACACTGCCAGACAATTTCACATAATCCATACTAGCGAGACTTTAAAAGCTGGCACGCAGTATGTAGTTTACCTAAAGTTCATTGGCTATCTCAATGATTACCTCCAAGGCTTCTACCGAAGTTCTTACACTGCGGGAAACCAAACAAGGTAATCAACCAATTAGTTATTCAAAGTTACTTAGATTAGTCGTTAATTCTCCATCTCGTGATTAAACACGGAAAGAAGAATAATCGAAAAATTGAACGTATATTCAAAATTTATTACAGTTTCAAATATTAGCGAACTCCGCTACTCGGAAACTGTAAAATTTACATCATTTCTGAGACGTAACATTATTACAGTTTCAGATAAAACTTTTTTCAGTTATTACCCGTATAAAAAAAAGTTTGTTCCAAAAATGTTCCAAGAACTTTCACGACTGAATTTCCACTTAAGACAATTTTGAACTTTACGGTGAACATTTTTGGAACTTTTAAAAAGATTGAAAGTGAAAAATTTTCAGCTTGTGAAAGCTTTTGCTCCACGATTTTTTTTTTTTCAACTAAAATAAAATGATGACAAATTTTTGGATTTGAAGAACATTCAAAAAAAGGAAAGATAAAAATTTTGAAAATTTTTTCACTTTTGACTTGTTCAAAAATAGTCCAAAAAATGAGTGATTGGAACTGATTATGAACTCGAAAAATTGTCAATTCAAATCAATTTTGGGTAACAAATTTAAAAACAAATCACACCCGCAAGAAAAATCCACACTAGTTGAAAATTTTTCAAATTTCTAAGTATTTTACACAAATTTTCAAATCAAAGTTCAGAATTGTTTCAATTTTGGAAGTTCACTCTCAGGTACATTTTTGGAAAAACATTTTCTTTTACACGGATAATAGCAAACAGGTTTTCAAACTTCAAATTTTTTGGTAATTGAATTTACTGTTTCATATGGTAGCGTTTTATTTAACCAACCCATGTAAAAAAAATTCGTTCCAAAAAGATTCCAAAAAAGTTCTGCATATGGAACTTCTAAACATGACACAGATTAGAACTTCGAATGGAACTTTTTAGGAACGTTAGTAATTTTGATAGTAAAAAAAAGTTTATATGAAAAAATTTAGAGTCAAAAAAGGACGTTTTTGGAACTTTTTTTGAATTTTTTTTTTTGAACGATTTTTTTACACGGGAACAGAATTAAAAAATCACAGTTTGAGATGTGATAACTCACAGAATATTCATCATTCTAAAGAATTAGTAGCTCACATTGTAAATTTGATTAACTAATAAAAGAATACATTTATTCTCATGTAACGAAAATACATTACCAATAAATGTCAATTCTATGATAACTTATTCAAATTTTAATAATTTTTGACACTACAGATGGATCGCAACAACTCAATTCCAAGCCACTGACGCTCGACGTGCATTTCCGTGTTTCGATGAACCCGCACTTAAAGCTAAGTTTCAAATAAGTATTGCGCGACCTACAAATATGACGTCTGTGTCAAATATGCCTCGAATAGGCCAACCTGAACCAGTGTAAGTGACTTACTATTATAATTAATAGTAAAAAAATAAATAAAATTTAATAATCAAAATTTGTAATTTATTAGGCGTGGAATGCCTTCGTATGTTTGGGATCACTATCAACGTTCAGTGCCAATGTCAACTTACTTAGTAGCATTTTTAGTTTCTGATTTTGAAGTTTTGAAGTCGGCTGATAATTTGTTTGGAGTTTGGGCACGTCGAGAAGCTATCGAACAGGCGCGATACAGTTTAGACATTGGGCCTAAGATACTTAAACACTACGAAGACTATTTCCAAATTAAATTTCCGCTTCCAAAAATGGATATGGTTGCATTACCAGATTTTGCTGCCGGCGCTATGGAAAACTGGGGCTTAATTACTTACAGGTAAATATTTGGCGTTTCGAAAAAATATAATATTTTTAGTTTTTCGAAAGAATATTGAAAAACCGATAGAGTATCTCTAGACATAGACCCTATTAAAGTAGAAGCTCTTATTACTCTACTATTCTACTAATAAAATGGTCTAAGTTGCTCCTTATAACATCAGGTATCTGACCGTAAAAGTCCTGTCAAAATCGGTCCAGCCATTTCGGAGATTAGTCGGAACAAAAAGACAGACAAAAATAAAAAAAAATTTTATTACTCATTCAGTAAAAAACTGTTATTTTGAAATTACAAACAGACAAAATATAGATTAAAGGAATAGCAATTTTTATAAAGACTACCCGTATGAAAATATCATATATGGTCAAAATATATGATAAATATCAGAAAATATATGTGGCCAATTTAACTATATTTTCTGATATATTTTTTTTATATTAAAAAATATAATATTCATCATATACGAGTCCGAATATGTTTAGCATATATAAAATATATATGTCAATCATATACAAAAAATATATTTTTATCATATATGAAAATATATATTCTTGTCATATACGAAAACTATATTTTTATCATACATAAAAATATATATTTCTATCATATACGAAAAATATATTCTGATCATATATAAAAACATATATTTATATTGTGTATGGAAAAAAAAAGTTTCTTATTCGTATGACCAACTCCAATTAAATTAGATCTAAATTTTAATATACTCTTTAAATACCAGTTAAAATTTTCAAAATTAGTTAATTTGATGCGAATATATATACCCATATACATATACCTACACCGAATAAAATATATGCTTAAATATAACAAAGAAAATATATGGTGCCATATATAATATAAATTATATACTACCATATATTTCATTTCATATCAAAATTATATATTTTTTGAATATAAAAGGAAATATATCAATACAATATATTATAAGGTAAATGTAAATGTATATATAGCTTAATATAAAAAACATATAAGTTACATATATGGAATACATATATTTACTACTGTATATAATTTTATATTAAACCGGCCAAAATCTCTATATGATTTTTTATAATATACACTATAATATATCATATATTTTTTTGTTGCAAACATATATAATTTTATATATTTTAACCATTTATTATTTTTAACGATAAGAGGTTTTTTTTCGAGCGTTAAATTTTCATAAAAACTGTCTGTCTCTCCTCAGTAAATTTGCTAACAACCTGTTGTATAAATATCACCTACTCATAAAAATGAATAATGTTTCAATGATTCATCAATTGAACGATGATTTATTTATTTACAGAGAAACAGCAATGTTGTTTCAAGAAGGCGTATCAACCAGTAATAGTCAACAACGTGTGGCAACAGTAATTGCTCATGAATTAGCTCATCAGTGGTTTGGAAACTTGGTGACTCCCAGTTGGTGGTCGGATCTATGGTTAAATGAAGGATTCGCCAGCTACGTCGAGTACATTGGTGTTGATTCCGTAGAGCCAGATTGGAAAATACTCGAACAATTCGTCACTTACGAAGTACAGAATGTATTTAATCTCGACGCTTTGGCTTCATCCCATCCAATATCTATCGAAGTCGGACACCCAGACGAAATAAGTGAAATATTCGACCGAATTTCTTACGGCAAAGGCGCTTCAATAATTCGTATGATGGATCACTTCTTAACTACTAAAGTATTCAAGCAGGGATTAACGAACTACTTGACCGCTAAAGCGTACGGTAACTCAGAACAGAATGATCTTTGGAATGCATTAACAAATCAAGCGCACAAGGATCACGTATTGTCAACAAGTGTTACCGTAAAACAAATAATGGATACTTGGACTCTTCAAACTGGTTTTCCAGTGGTTACAGTTATACGTGATTATAAATCAGGCAGCGCTTATTTAACTCAAGAACGTTTTATGCTTCAAAATAGTACTACAGAAGTATCAATGGGTGAATCGTTATGGTGGATACCAATAACGTACACTACTGAAGCTGTCAAAAATTTTAACAACACCAAACCATCACACTGGATGAATGCTCAACGTTCGTTGTCATTATCAAACATTGGAGCATCAAATAACCAATGGGCTATTTTCAATATTCTTGAAACGGGATTCTATCGTGTTAATTACGATAAAGTAAACTGGCAATTAATCATAAAACAATTAAACACAGCTAATTACAAAGATATATCAACAATAAATCGCGGTCAACTAATTGATGATGCCCTTAATTTAGCCCGTGCTGGAAGAATTGATTACTCGACTGCACTTGATGTTACTTCTTATTTGGCCCATGAAACGGAATATGTACCTTGGAAATCGGCTCTAACAGCTTTGAATTATCTTGATAATATGTTGAATAAATATCAGGGTTACGATAGGTTTAGAGTTTATATGCTTAAGCTTTTGGACAATGTCTATCGCGAAGTAGGTTTTAAAGACACTCCTGGCGATCCTCAACTCACCGTTTTTACACGTATTGATATACTTCTTTGGGCGTGTACTTTTGGTCATGATGATTGTGTTCGTAATGCAGTTATGCAATTTCAAAATTGGCGCAATTCGCCAGATCCAGATACAAGTAATCCAATTTCACCGAACTTGAAAAGTGTCGTTTATTGTACGGCAATCAGAACCGGTGGGCAAGCTGAGTGGGACTTTGCATGGGAACGTTATCAAAAAACAAATGTAGGATCGGAAAAAGACTTACTTATGTACGCACTTGGATGCTCGAGAGAACCATGGATTTTAAGCCGGTATCTCGAATGGGCGACTACTGAAAACTCGGGAATTAGAAAACAAGACACATCACGTGTATTTAGTGCTGTTGCTAATAATGCAATTGGTCAACCACTCGTATTTAGTTTTCTAAGAAATCAATGGGCTCGTTTGAGAAAATTGTGAGTTTGCTTTTTTAGTATTTATGTAACAGAAGATCGGAACGTTTTTCGCGCAACGAAATGAAAAATTAGAAAGTAAAAAATCTAGATGACTAGATTTCGGAAATGTTTTGCATATAGATACTACACGGAAAGAAAATTATGGGAAGTTTTGCTATGCATTATGGGAACTATTCCCATAATGTTATGGGAACCATCCCTATAATATCATAAAATTTTTTTTTTTGCACAATAATGTAGAAATTTCCCAAAATTTGAATTTTCTTGAATGTTTTGTGCTGACAAAAAATTCTTGGTAAAAATTTTGATGTTTTTTTGCCAAATACGATTTTTTTTTTCAATGTTTGAATTTTTGTTTTTATGTTTAATAATATTTTTGTGTATTGTAGAAGTGATTACCACACTTCTTTAAATTAATTTTTTCATGATAGTATGGGAACCATTCCCATAATATTATAGGAATGGTTCCTATAATAGTATGGGAACTATTCCCATAATATTATGGGAATGATTCCCATAATGGTATACAAACCATTCCAATTGCATTATGGGAATCATTCCCATAATATTATGGGAATAGTTCCCATACTATTATAGGAACCATTCCTATAATATTATGGGAATGGTTCCTATAATATTATAGAAAGTATTCCTATAAATTATAGGAACTATTCCTATAATTATAGGAACCATTCCTATAGTGTTATGGGTATCATTCCCATAATTATAGTAACTATTCCCATAATTATGTGAAACATTCCTATAATTATAGGAACCGCTCCCATAATTTATGGTCGTAATTCCGATGATGGTATAGGAAAAAATTTCACAAAATTATGGGAACCACTGCCATAAATTTCTTTCCGTGTACTATGTCAGCCGAAAATTTTAGGCCGCCCCCAATGTCGGGAACTATTTCTTAAGCAGTCGAATTACATAAATTGTTTTCATTTTCGTTAAGCGAAAAACGTTCCGACCTTCAGATGCGTTAATATTTTTTAGAATAGTAATTTTGATAGTGACTATAACTATTTCCTCTTAATTCTTTTAGCTGTGGATCATCTTTATTAGCAATCAATAATATTGTTAAATCTGCCACCAAAAAAATAAATACAAAATATGAACTAAAAGACGTAAGTAATTTTTTATATTCTTCACTTTTATTTCCAAGTCATTTTTACTAATCAAGGAGGTTAAGAAATTTATAAAAAAGTAATTAAATATATCGCGTTACTCGATCTATTATAATTCATCGAGTAGGTTCCAAAAATACCGTTGGTTCAAAAGTTTATATTTGTATGTATATTAGACTGGGCCAAAAAAATCGACTATTTTTTTTTTCGATACTGTGAAAATATTATTCCTGATGACAAAAAAAAATTATTATGCAAGTTTGAGCCCTTTATATTGATATTAAGAGGTGTATCGTTACGACTTTTAGTTTTTTGACAGAAATTTCATTTTTACCCAAAACTTGTAAATTATCTATCTAAAAAATTTTAGCAATGTATATTTTTAAAGGAAATTGAATTTTCTACAAAAAATCTCTCTTAGTGAATTGACGTAAAACGAGCTGTTTCTTTGTAACCGTGCTTTAAACATCAATTTGTTTTTTTAGTTTGGATTTTTTTAACTACTAGAAATATTAAATTTTTTTTGGTCAAGATACATATTCTTAAAGGAAATTTAATGCTTTACAAAAAAGGTCTCTTAACATTTTTTGCTAAATTCACTCCTTCGAAAGTTATTCAAGGTTGAAGTTGAGTCAAAACGACTTTAATAACACTGAAAAAAATAATTGGTAGCAGCTACCGATTATTTTTCGGTAGTCGCCACCGATTATTTGGGTACCAGTTACCGAAATAATCGGTAGCTGCTACCGATTAATTTTTGGTAACAGCTACCGATTTTTTCGGTAACAGCTACCGATTAATTTTTGGTAACAGCTACTGATTTTTTCGGTAACAGCTACCGATTATTCGGTAACAGCTACCGATTATTTTGGTAGCCGTTACTGATTGGAATCGGTACCAGCTATCGAAAAAAAATTGGTAGCTGTTACCGAAAATTAGGTAACTGGTGCCGAAATAATCGGTAGCGGCTACCGAAAAATAATCAGTAGCAGCTACCGATCATTTTGGCAACTGGTACCAAAATAATCGGTAGCGGCTACCGAAAAATTATCGGTAGTAGCTACCGATTGCCAATCGGTAGCTGCTACCGAAAAATAATCGGTAGTGGCTACCAATTGTCAATCGGTAGCTGCTACCGATTATTTTTTTCAGTAAACCTGAGGAACTTTCGAAAGAGTATACTTTATAAGTGTAACACTTGACACATACTTTTTACCTATCTTAAATGGTTTTTCTCAAATACTTAACAAGGTTATACACCATGAATGACGCAATATATTATAGTCGTATGAAAACATAAAATAAATACGTCCTTTTTTTGAATTTTTACAGTTATTAGACTTTGCACAAGAACATAGCAGTGAATTGGGTAGTGCTACACGAACTGTTCAACAGTCAGTCGAACAAGCTGATGCAAATATTAGATGGTTGGACAGGAATTACATCACAATTCGCGATTGGTTATTGAGAAATACCGCGTGAACATGATGACAATATAAAAAAAAAGTTTAATGAATGAGTTAAATGAGTCTGAGTCGTTTGATCTGAATTGTTAGATATTTAAGAAATTTTCTATGAGCTTGTTATTAATTATTATACCAGCTCATTAGAAATAAAAATTGTGTGGTTTGTTTTGTATGTATTTGTAAATATTTAAAAAAATATTGTAATATGTATATGAGTGATTTAAACTGCTAATAAGCAGCAATATTTTCGATAAATTGTTCTAATTATTATATAATATTATAAATTATTATTCATATTTTTTATTACTATTATCATTATTATTATTATTAATAATATTATTATTAGTATTATAAATTTTTTATCGTTATTTTATTACAACATCATTAACTTTATATATTTAATTGCCATATTTAAGTAATCATTAATACATATTTTTTCAAATCACCCGATTTAAAACCGCAAGTTTCAATGTTTGTTAAGCTAGTCGAAACAAGCCGATGTCAGACCATGCAATTTAATTGGCTAAAAATAATCAATTCCTTCGTAGGTTCAAAAACGTTAAATTTTTCCCGCTTGAGGTAGTTGTCGGGTGATGGGCATAGTGTCAGAAAGTTACAAAATTTTTTATACTTATTAAGGGTATTAAGATACAATTACCATTAAAATTTGAAGTCGATTGACCATCTCTAATTTGAAATATTTATAATCAAAGTTCGGATCATTAACATTGCGAGCAATGAGGAGTATGCGTTTCAAGTCGCGTTCGTGATTCTAATAAAAAAACTAACAGTCAGAAACTTTGAAAAACTAACAGAAAATTAATGAATTTGTCCTGAATTTATTTAAAAAAAAAAATAAAGTATTCACCATCTCATTGTTGAGATATAGCAACGCAAAGTTCAACAATAAATGAAAAAATATACATGTCGGTGAATTGGAAAAAAACAATCTGACAACGCTGTACGCGAGTATACATAGTATTATTTGAGCGGTAAATTTAAACATATACTCAGTACACTATACAGCAACTGGCAGAGCATATGCGACGTTGTCAAATTTTTATTTAAGAAAATGTTCAATAATATTTGTGTATACATATATATGAGTAGTGTGTAGGTAAACTTCTCACGGGTACAGTATCAAACAAAAGCAATGTCTCGTTTTAACTACCACCTAACCTACTCTTACCGCGTATATGGCTCATAACTTTTTGACAATATTGTAGCAGGACAACTACCTTAAGGTTTTAAAATGTTAACCCTCCTGCCACGTATTTTATATTGCGGTGTTGCCAAGTATCATAACTATGATTTCAAAAAATTAAAACCACATAAGCTTATACGACTAAATTTTTTTTAATTTTTTAATAAAATAAAAATTTTGTATTAAATAAAAATAGTAAAGCAAGAGATGAATTAAATGAGCTGGAAATTAGTCGCTGGTGGTAATTGGCAACACTGCGCAGAAAATCCGAACAAATTCAACGCCCGAGTTTACGCACATCGCCGCGTTTCTCAGGTTTTCTAACAAAAATAATTATTTTTTGAACATTTAAAACATCGAAAAAATAATTATCATTCATTCATTCGACACTCAAAAGTACAGTAGACGAACTCATGAAATTTCCAAAGACTAGGAAATTTTTTTTTCTTTTTAAATGATCTTTTAATAAAAATTGCGGCGCTGCGCTCATAGCGCGACTGACGAAGGGTTAAAGATTCTCTAGTTTAGGGTTCCAGTATTTGTCCGTGAATTAAATTAAATTGAAAACCGGTTGACGTTACCATTCTCGTTTCGACTAGCGCTAGACATTTAAACTAAGATTCAATGCAGACAACTATCAAAAATGCAGCGTGGATCGGGATAAAATACGATTTTAGATTTCAAGATTTTGGTTGAAATCGTTTTTCATCTCATACCACCCAATCTATCATTAACAGTATTGTTTTTTTTTCTTTAATTGAAACTAAACATTTAATTATAGCTACATTATTATTGGTTACAGACTACGATTGCTTAATGATTAAATTTAATGATATTTATATTTCTTAATTTTCGACATTATTTTTAAACATTTACTTTTAAGAAATATTTGAAATATATAATAAAATGTATTAATTTGTATAAAATTTTTATTTATTCCCTACTTACTACATTCCGTAAAAATTCCCCTGGTAGCCAGACTTTCTGATCAGAAAATTGGTCTAAATTAGTTGCGATCAAGCTGATGACAACTTTCAGCTTTTGTGACTGTTGACCTCAAGTTGTTGCCAACTTTCCCTAAAAGTTGTCATCAATTTGATCGCAAGCCAATTTGGTGACAAGTTTGTGACAATTTGATGACAAGATTGTCACCAGCCTGCTGTCAACTTGGCTGTCAGGGATTACTCATTAACTTTATATTATATTAGACTAATACTAATGATAAAGAAGAAAATCAATGATAACGGTTTTACAGAACTGGCTGCACCACGGGTTTGTGTTGAAACATCCGTATCATCTGATAGTATATTTTCAGATTTCTGTTCGAGCAACCAACCGAAAATTTTTTCGTAGTGATTCCCAGACCAATTTAGATTATTTCTTGCATTCATGATCGATTCATCTAACGAGCCTCGTATTTCCGTTAGTTCTTTTTCATGACTCAGGACGAAAGAAATAAGCTGAGATAATTGAGAATTTAATGATTAATTTACAAACTAACTGGAAACATTTTTGTTGTTAAAAGCTATTTTTACCTGTTGAATTTGTTCTTCAGTTGATATTTTTCCAGCGATGTTGGAAAATATATTTGCGACAGAGCCCCAACTTTTGTAACTAATACATAAAAAAAATGTTATTGTAATTCAATTCCCTGATTTAAAATATTCATTGAAAAGTATTGAAAAAGATGAGAATTTAATCCTTTTGAATACTTTCTATACCCCAAGGTTTTCATTTGGACATAAAATTAATACTTTTCAATCCCAAAATAATATAAGAATTTCTAAACTTCTGAGAAATTGGAAAAGATTCAAATGAATTGAAATTTTTGAATCTTTCTGAATCCTTCTCAATATCAAAACAGTCCGATATTCCGGATCGAGTGCAGGATTAAAAAGAATTCAAATGAATTAAAATTTTTGAATTTTTCTGAATCCTTCTCAATACCAAAAAAGTTTCGAATTTTAGAGTCACGTATGGGATTGAAAAGAATTCAAATGAATTGAAATTTTTGAATCTTTTTGAATCCTCTTCAATATCAAAATAGTCCGATATTTCGGATCGAGTGTAGGATTGAAAAGAATTCAAATGAATTGAAATTTTTGAATCTTTCTGAATCCTTCTCAATACTAAAATAGTTCCATATTTCGGATCAAGTGTACAATTGAAAAGAATTCAAATGAATTGAAATTTTTGAATCTTTTTGAATCCTTCTCAATATCAAAATAGTCCGATATTTCGGATCAAGTACAGGATTAAAAAGAATTCAAATGAATTAAAATTTTTGAATTTTTCTGAATCCTTCTCAATACCAAAAAAGTTTCGAATTTTAGAGTCACGTATGGGATTGAAAAGAATTCAAATGAATTGAAATTTTTGAATCTTTTTGAATCCTCTTCAATATCAAAATAGTCCGATATTTCGGATCGAGTGTAGGATTGAAAAGAATTCAAATGAATTGAAATTTTTGAATCTTTCTGAATCCTTCTCAATACTAAAATAGTTCCATATTTCGGATCAAGTGTACAATTGAAAAGAATTCAAATGAATTGAAATTTTTGAATCTTTTTGAATCCTTCTCAATATCAAAATAGTCCGATATTTCGGATCAAGTACAGGATTAAAAAGAATTCAAATGAATTAAAATTTTTGAATTTTTCTGAATCTTTCTCAATACCAAAAAAGTTTCGAATTTTAGAGTCACGTATGGGATTGAAAAAAATTCAAATGAATTGAAATTTTAGAATCTTTTTGAATCCTTCTCAATATCAAAACAGTCCGATATTTCGGATCGAGTGCAGGATTAAAAAGAATTCAAATGAATTAAAATTTTTGAATTTTTCTGAATCCTTCTCAATACTAAAATAGTTCCATATTGTAAGCTATTGAAATGATGAAAGATTGAATTCTTTTCAATAGTTTTGAATTCCATTTTAAGAATTAGAAAGTATTCAAATGATCAAAATTTCAATTCCATTCATTACTTTCCAAAACCTCCATGGGATTGAAAAGAATCGAAAGAATTATCAATTCTTTTCAATGAACATTTCTAATCAGGGTTAATAGATTTTGTTTTTACTGAGAGCTCGAAAACCGCGTAAAAATTTTGAGATGGCCTACAGGGTTAACAGTTTTTTAGATTTTTGCGTTAGTGTACTTACAATTTATAAATAGCTTCATAATTTGTCGTAAAAAATTCAATTGAAGCATCCACACCATATTTTTCGGCAGAATAAACCGACGAAAAAACATTTCCAATATTTTGATTACGTATTGAACCATCAGATGAAATAGCAATACTGAGATATTTATTAACAGCTGTTTTATTTTGTGTACATCCAAGTGCTGATAAAATCAAAATTTTTTCAGATTCAAAATTTGACGCACGATATTGCTCCCACAAAAACTGCCAATCCTCATAGGTACCATGTTTCAAAGCCGTGCACAAAATCGCAGGCTTTGCATCAGGGGAAATACTGTTTAAAAAAAATTATTTGGTTATATCATATCTTCAAATCATTCAATTATTGATATATTTTTAAATGCGCAGTCTTACTAAAATTCCATTGCTCGCCAAATGGAAAATATTTGTTTCGCTTTATCAATGCAATGAGCATGACCAAATTGACAGGCCCATGATAAAATCATCTGTCTGTTCAATTTATCTAACTCAGTATCATTGAACTTGTCTTCAAAACCTAATTTTTCATAAATAGGTTCGATTATTTTCAAAACATATTCTTTCAAAAGTGTTCCAACGTCATGGCCATCGAATCGATCGATCAAAAATCTCACGGTATTGAAAAATGATCGCCAAGGAAGATGATTTTCTTCTTTAATTAGATAAGTTGTGCCACGTAAAGCAAGATCGTAGGAAATGTAGTCAGCTCTCGCTAGGTGGAGCAAGTCATCGATTATTTGAGCTCTATTGATTTCAGGGATTCCCCCGAAATTTTTAGATTTCAATGCATCAATCAGATTATTCCAATTGTTTGTTTCATAATTAACGCGATAAAATCCTACTTGTTGAACATTGATAATATACCATTCATCACGAAGGTCAAATTCTTCAGTTACTATTCCACGACTTCCGAACCATAACGCTGGAGTAGTATTTGAAAAGTTAGCATTAGATTTAGAAGCGATTGTCACGGGTATCCAATACAATTCTTCAGCAGAATTATTACGTCCCGTAATCAAAAATCGTTCCTAACAAGAAAAATTTGTTATCAAAATTTGTTATCAAATCTTAACCGTTACATAGAGCCCACCCCCGATAATTCTTCTTCACTATAATTAGAATTTACGAAATAGTAAATGAATTACTTGTGTAAGAATGAGTGACCCAGCAACAACATTGGTCCCAACTACAGGATATCCTGCTTGACTTGTCCAAGAATCCATTATAGTCGAAATGGTTTCATTAGTTCCGGTTATTCCTTTTGTATTAACGTTAATTTCAAAAGCTGACCACAATTTTTCTGGTTTTCCTGTATTGTATTTATTGGCATCAAGATAATTGTGCAAAGATTTTTTGAATATTTCTTCCCCGAATGCGTGGTGCATCATGTGAATCACACTTGCAGCTGAAATTTTTATCATAAATCGATTAACGGTCAACCATCAGAATACTTTTTTTAGCAATCAAATAATTTTTATGCCCGAGTCAAAAAACAAATTCGGATTTAAGTCTCAAAGTTCTCCATGAGATTTTTGAGAATCAATTTAGAAGTTTAAGATTGACAACAATCAATACGTACGTACGTAGGTATGTAAATACCTGTATCTTTTGAACGGATGAACCGATTTTGAACTTTAAGGTGTCATTCGATGCGACTTGTCAATATCTTGAAGCTGTGAAAAATTGAGCTTGATCGGTCAAGTGCGTTCAGAGATATTCCAAAAATAAAATTTTTTCAAAAATGTTTTTTTTGGATAACTTTTAATGTGCTCGATGGATTAATTCCAAAATGGACTGGGCTCTAAAACTTTATAAGCCGCGTCGAATGTCACCTCAACCATCAAAATCGGTTCATTCGTTCAAGAGAAACCGTTGTCGAAAGAATTAAAAAATTTTTTTTTTTTTAGTTTTTTTGAAATATCTCAAAATCGACTGGATAAATCAATTTCAAAATTTGATCAGCTTTAGAACTTGATAAAACGCGTCGATTGCTACCTCAACCGTCTCAATCGGTTTATTCGTTTGAGAGATATCGTTGGAGAAAAAATGGTAAAAAACGTTTTTTTTCGAAAGCAACAGCATACAAACGTATTTTCGAGCTCGAAGAGTTTGAAAATGTATTCACTAGGGTGTTTCAAAAAAAAAAAAACAATTTTTTTTTTTTTATGGTATCTAAAAATTGAAAGTATAACTAAAAATAAAAATTTTGGTACCATTCCGAGCTCTTAATAATGATATTAAGGTTTGCCTCAATCCATTTTTCTATTTTCCATTTAAATAACACGGGAAAAGAAATTTTTTTTTTTTAGAATTTTCCAGCTCATAAAGCAATCAACGGATTTTTATGCACAACAATTGATTTTGTAGGAAATTAAACGCTCTACAAAAAAAGTCTCTTATCATTTTTCGATAAATCCCACGGTTCAAAAGTTATTTAAGCTTCAAGTCAAATTTATAGTAAATTTTGAGATTTTTTTACTTTTCCGGTGAAACTATCAGTCTTATCAAAAAATATCACAGACACTTTTTTGTAGGTAATTTTATTCCTTACAAATTATTACGAATAAAGTTTTTCGAAATTCTGCGTTATTTTCAAGTTATATCCATTTCAATGTCAAGCTCTTAAAAAAATAGATTTCTGATTAATTTTAAGAGCTTGACATTGAAATGGATATAACTTGAAAACAACGCAGAATTTCGAAAAACTTTATTCGTAATAATTTGTAAGGAATAAAATTACCTACAAAAAAGTTCTTATGACATTTTGTAATAAGACTGATAGTTTCGCCAGAAAGTGAAAAGATCTCAAAATTTACTATAAATTTGACTTGAAGCTTAAATAACTTTTGAACAGTGGGATTTATCAAAAAATTATAAGAGACTTTTTTTGTAGAGCGTTCAATTTCCTACACAAAGTTTTAATACGCATAAAAATCCGTTGAGTAGTCTGTAAGCTAGAAAATTCTAAAATAAAAAAAAATTTTTTCCTATGTTATTTAAATGGAAAATATAAAAATGGATTGAGGCGAACCTTAATATTATTATTAAGAGCTCGGATTTGCACCAAAATTTTTATTTTCAGGTATACTTTCAATTTTTGAATACCAATAAAAAATTTGTTTTTTCTGAAACACCCTAGTATTCACAATAATGTTTTCGAGGTTCTTGAGCTCGAAAACAGCGAAAAGTTTTAGGGCTGGCCCGCAGGGTCAACTGATAGACCGATTTTTTTTTTAGTATCCATACCTTTTCCATATACGACTGATGTAAAATCTTTTCCATCATCGTACGGATTTTTCATTTTATTGTTTATTGGTCTCATGTGAATAAACGAATCTTTTAACAATGCCAATTGTAGTTCATACACAGTAAACTGCTGCATTAGATTATCTTTCGGGTAAACCTTTAGATAAGAAATACATCGGAAATTTTAAAACTATTAATACTAAATGTGTACTTTCTTAAAATGAATCAGTGAAAAGTGCTGCAAGTCAGTGATTCATTTTAAGAGAGTATATTAAAAATATTTATTTACCGAATGAATAACTATCCATTCAAGATACTGAGCAAACCCTTCATTAAGCCAAAGATATTCCCACCAATCACAAGTAACTAAATTCCCGAACCACATGTGTACGAGTTCATGAGCAATAACAGTTTTAAGATATCTCATATAATATGTTAACGTTATATTTTCCTTTGATAATACTCCATATTCTCTACATATAGAAATAAAAATTCACATAGATTTTCATTCTTTATAATATTTATTGGAATTAGAGTTACACGGAAAGAAAATTATGGCAGCGGTTCCCATAATTTTGTGAAATTTTTTCCTATACCATCATAAGAATTACGACCATAAATTATGGGAGCGGTTCCTATAATTATAGGAATAGTTCCTATAATTATGGGAATGATCCCCATAACACTATAGGAATGGTTCCTATAATTATAGGAATGGTTCCTATAATTATAGGAATGGTTCCTATAATTTATAGGAATACTTTCTATAATATTATGGGAATGGTTCCTATAAATTATAGGAACCATTCCAATAAATTATAGGAACCATTCCCATAATATTATGGGAATGGTTCCTATAATAGTATGGGAACTATTCCCATAATATTATGGGAATAGTTCCCATACTATTATAGGAACCATTCCTATAATATTATGGGAATGGTTCCCATATTATCATGAAAAAATTAATTTAAAGAAGTGTGGTAATCACTTCTACAATACACAGAAATATTATTAAACATAAAAACAAAAATTCAAACATTGAAAAAAAAAATCGAATTTGGCAAAAAAACATTAAAATTTTTAATAAGAATTTGTTGTCAGCACGAAACATTCAAGAAAATTTAAATTTTGGGAAATTTCTACACTATTGTGCAAAAAAAAAATTTTATGATATTAAAGGGATGGTTCCCATAACATTATAGGAATAGTTTCCATGATATTATAGGAATAGTTCCTATATCAATATGGGAACCATTCCCATAATAGTATGGGAATGATTCCCATACCATTATGGGAATGGTTCCTATAATATTATGGGAACCATTCCCATAATGGTATGGGAACCATTCCCATATCATTATGGGAACTATTCTCATACTATTATGGGGATGGTTCCCATAATATATGGGAACCATTCCTATAGTAGTATAGGTACTATTCCCATACCATTATGGGAACCATTCCCATAATGCATAGGAAAACTTCCCATAAATTTCTTTCCGTGTATAGAAAATTTTATATTTAAAAGAAAAACCTGAAAGTAACAAGTCCCCAATTTTCCATGGCGCCAGCAGCAAAATCAGGAATGGCGGCAAACTCCATTTTTTCAATTGGATACGGTATTCCAGTGTAATCTTCTAAAAATTTTAATGCTTTTTGCCCGACTTCCAAAGCATTAACAGCATACTGAACAGCATTTGGTCGAGACCAAACTTTGAAAGTTTTATTAATATTCGTAGCAGATTCAAAATCAGAAATTATAAAAGCCACGAGATAAGATGACATAGATACACTTTGTTTATAATAATCCCAGGTCCAGTTAGTTTTTCTTTAAAATAAATAAATCCCGCGTAAAAAAATTATTGTTCATAATGAATTTGGATACTAATTTTATCTCGAAACTCAGATCGTGACACAAAAATGACTTTCATCATCAATTTGTTGAATATTAGTTTGTTTATTTTATGTGGGCATAAATTTAAAAAAATACTTACGCAGAAGGAACAGATTTAATCAATGGCATATTACTGAGAGAATGATAGTGATTTGGTCTTTGAATATTAATATTATATTTAGCTTTGAATGCTGGTTCATCGAAGCATGGAAAAGCTTGCCTAGCACCAAATTTCTCGAATTGTGTTGTTGCCAACCAACTGATAATAATTAATGATAATTAGAGTAATAAAAAAAATCGACATATTTTTTTTTTCAATCTCCGATGAAAATTCTTCAGTTTTAGCATTTTACGAAGCCTCTGAAATCGAGCGATTTTCAAAGAGGATCCGTAAAAAGCATGAAGCTGGAAAATCATCGTATGGAATTGAAAAAAAAAATAAAGATTAATTATATTTTTAAATCGCTTTAATACACAAAAAAAAAGATTTCTTGGCGCAAGAATTTTTTTGGGCCGCAAGAAAATTTTTGTTTTCAGTTTATAATGCAAAAAATTTCTGGGGACTGGTAAGAAGTTTTTGAGCCAAGAAATCCTTTTCTTCTGTGTATTAATAAATTACACTGTGAGAAAAAATTACTTTAATTAAAAAAATATAAAACGACCCATGTTCAACCGATTAGGGTTAAAAAAAAAAATTTTATTGTATAGTACACGGAGAGAAGTGAATGGTATATTTTCCAATGTAACATAGTAATTATTACCATGTAGCATGGTAATGCAAGTTTTTTAGCCGCATTATTTATTTGACATAGTAGTTTGTCCGATTTTGAATGGTAACACTAGCCATGCTAGAATGGTAATCATTCCTATGCTAGCATGGGAATCATTCCTATGCTAAATTGCAATTATTACAATTTCGATAAAGCTGCTTCCAATTCAAGGTAGTAAGGTTAGTATTAAAATAAGGTTTTATAATTAAAAAATTAGGTTATTTGATTAATAATAAATAAATTTTTAACTGATTTGAAAAATTTTAATTGATTGAAAATTATTCCACGCATTCAATAATACCTTTATGTTTTTATGAAAAACTATTACATGTAACGTTTTTTATTTTTTTTTAATAAATCGCAATCAAATGTCATTTGTTACAATTATGATCATGTCATAATTTATATATTGGACGTATATACTAGGGTGATCCAAAAAATAACGAACTTTTTTTTTTTCTTCCAAACAGGTTCAAACGTTACATTTAGATAAAAAAAAGACGCCTGTGAGAATTAGAGCTCTTAATATTAACATTAAGAGGTTCCTCATCGCACTTTTCTATTTTCCATAAGAATAACATGGGAAAAATTTTTTTTACGTCTTCTGATTCTTATAAGTAGCTAACGATGCGTCATAGGAATAAATGGCAGGCATAGTTTTGTAGGGAATTGAATGCTCTACAAAAAAAGATTCTTTATCATTTTTTGAGGAATCTATTTGTTCAAAAGTTATTTGAGGTTGAAGTCGAATTCACATTAAATTTTGAGATTTTCTACTTTTCCGGCGAAACTATCAGACTTATTACAAAATATTATCAGACCTTTTTTGTAGACAATTTGATTCCCTAAAAGTTATTTCCAATAAAGTTTTTTCGAATTCCGCATTGTTTTCTAGTTATTTTTATTTTAATGTCAAGCTCTTAAAATGGATCAGAAGACTATTTTTTTATGAGCATGACATTAAAATAAAAATAACTAGAAAACAATGCGAAATTCGAAAAAACTTTATTGAAAATAACTTTTAGGGAATAAAATTGTCTACAAAAAAGGTCTGATGATATTTTGTAATAAGTCTGATAGTTTCGCCGGAAAAGTAGAAAATCTCAAAATTTAATATGAATTCGACTTCAACCTCAAATAACTTTTGAACAAATAGATTCCTCAAAAAATGATAAGAATCTTTTTTGTAGAGCATTCAATTCCCTACAAAAATATGCCTGCCAATTATTCCTATGACGCATCGTTAGCTACTTATAAAAATCAGAAGACGTAAAAAAAATTTTTCCCATGTTATTCTTATGGAAAATAGAAAAGTGCGATGAGGAACCTCTTAATGTTAATATTAAGAGCTCTAATTTTCACAGGCGTCTTTTTTTATCTAAATGAAACTTTTGAACCTGTTTGGAAGAAAAAAAAAAAAATTTCTTATTTTTTGGATCACCCTAGTATATACTATATAGCAGCGCTTAATATTTAAACTGCTTTCACGCTATACAGCATAGGACTCAGTATCGTTATAGCATGGCTTTGATTACTATGCTACAAAGTAATATTTACCAGTAGTATAATTACTATGTAGTATGGTAAATATTACCAGAATAATGGTAATCATTTCCATGCTACATAGTATCGATTCCTATGCTTTAAAAGATAGGACTGGTTACCATGTAGAATGGTAATTATTACCATTCTCTTCTCTCCGTGTAAGTAAACTTTTTTTAAAAAACGAATTGATAGCGAGTATTTTTTTTTTTACAAAAGTAATTTTTTTGTCCATGTAGTTATAGAGTATTAAATCCAAATTAATTGTGAATTTTTTGAAAATTACTTACTGAGTGTTTCCTTCATCATCTTTGTAATAACTGCGATAAAAACCTTCCATATTATTATTTAAAATTCCAGAATATTCAATGTCGACAGTCAGAATCGATCCAATATTTACAGTAGATGCGAGATAAATATTAAATTTATTAGTAGTCGAATTTATAAAATAACTTGATACTTTAAGATTTTTTACGGAATTCTCTTGTACATTTATTTTTTTTATATTCAAATTATTTGCATGCAATACGATACTTGAAATATTTCTTGTCACAGTCATATTAATTTTTACTTGACCATCGAATGTGAAATTATTATTATCGAGATAAGGAGTGAGATTAATTGTATAAGTGGTTGGATAAATAGTTTTCGGAAGACGATAATCAGCATTAGGGTAAGTTCTGTCAAGCCACTCGAAAATTTCTGGACTATAACTATCATACCAATTAAGTTCTTCATAAGCACGAGTTAAATATGACTTAAGGGACTCTTCTATGATTGACATATTTTTACTCTGAGTCGTGATGAAATTTTGGAGTTTCAGTACTAATTCTTTTGTGGAAAACTGTGATGATATACCACTTAAAATACTTCCGATGATTTCATAATCTCCATAACTATTACAAGTAAATAGTTGTCAGTTAAAATCAAAATATAAGTACAGGCAAAATTTGATTAAATTTACCCGTGTAAAAAAAATTGTTAAAAAAAGATTAAAAAAGTGTTTACTAGTCTAAACTTCAAAACGTGACACAACGAGGAACTTTTTTTGAACGTTTTTTAAACTTTTGAAAATTCCGGGGAAAAATCATAAATGTCTTAATATTATTAAGATAAGATAAAACGAAAAATGGTCAAAAATAGTTCGAAATCCGTTTTTTCTGAACGAATTGTGTACTGAAAAATGTTAATTTGTAGTATTAAGTCAATTTTTTTTTTCTGTGCATTTTTAGAAGTTTGAAAATCGTTTGAAAAAAGGTCGTCATTGTGTCAAGTTTTGAAGTTTAGAATAGTCAACACTTTTTTAACCTTTTTTCAACAATTTTTTTTACACGGGTAACATGTTTAATTAAATACTAAGTAAAAGCTAATTAAATGCTAAATAAGTTAAAAGTAAACTTGAATAGAAAAAACTTGAAATTTTTAGTTTATTTAGAACAGATCAAATTTTCCACTCGGGAATATTCTTTAAGGACAGTGGCTTTAGCATGAGTGCCAACGAGTGCTTAGTGCCCGTATGAAAAAACAATATATGGTTAAAATATATAAAATCATATATGTTTGCAACAAAAAAATATATGATATATTATAGTGTATATTATAAAAAATCATATAGAGATTTTCGCCGATTAAATATGAAATTATATACAGTAGTAAATATATGTATTCCATATAAGTAACTTATATGTTTTTTATATTAAGCTATATATACATTTACATTTACCTTATAATATATTGTATTTATATATTTCCTTTTATATTCAAAAAATATAAAATTTTTATATGAAATGAAATATATGGTAGCATATAATTTATATTATATATGGCACCATATATTTTCTTTGTTATATTCAAGTATATATTTCATTCGGTGTATGTATATGTATATGGGTATATAAATTCACATCAAATTAACTAATTTTGAAAATTTTAACTGCAATTTAAAGAGTATATTAAAATTTATATCTAATTTAATTGGAGTTGGTCATACGAATAAGAAACTTTTTTTTTCCATACACAATATAAATATATGTTTTTACATATGATCAGAATATATTTTTCGTATATGATAGAAATATATATTTTTATGTATGATAAAAATATAGTTTTCGTATATAACAAGAATTTATATTTTCATATATGATAAAAATATATTTTTTGTATATGATCGACATATATATTTTATATATGCTAAACATATATGGACTCGTATATGATGAATATTATATTTTTTAATATAAAGAAAAATATATCAGAAAATATAGTTAAATTGGTCATATATATTTTCTGATATTTATCATATATTTTGACCATATATGTTATTTTCATACGGGTGTGCACTAAAGACGAGTGCTAAGAACATCGTGTTTGACGGAAAATGGGTTTCCTCGGCAAATATGATAAGGCGCGATAATCAGGCATATGTTGAATAAAAATACCTACTATTTGAACATAACGTCGTAATATTGAGCGACAAAATTTAGAGCTACTTCAGCACCAAATAATCCAGAATTATAAACAGCAGAAAAAACAGTCGAACTATCTTGGGACCGAATTCCTGAATTTTCAGTTATCGCACTGAGTAATAATTCATTTAGCTGTGATTCATTTTTAGAACATCCAAGAGCATTCATAATAACTATTTTTTCGTAAGCAACTTTTTCTGTTTGATATTTATTCCACAAAAATTCCCAGTCATCATGACTGCCATATTTTATTGCAGTGCAAAATATTGTATCTCGAAGATTTACAGGAACTCTGCAATCAAAACGGTTTTTTATTTAATTTATCATGAAAAACTTACTTGTGAGAATTCTTTATCAGAAAATAAAATTTACAATTTCGATTCATTTGATTTCCATGCAGCAAACAATGTTATAGAATTATTGATGCAATCTTTTATGACAAATTTACATGCCCAATCAACTACGTATCGTCTTAAAAGTTTATCATAATGAGTATCATTTTTAGATTCATTGAAGTTTAACTTTTTGTAGATTGGTTCCAATATTGTTAAAATATGAGTCTAAATTATAAATATAATTATTCAAATCTTACAATAAACTAGTCTTATGTATCATAAAAAGCAAAAAATAAATGATGAATACTTGAAATAAGTTATAAATATCTTTGCCCGCGAATTTTGTATTCAAATAAGAAAGACCATTAAAAGCAGCTCTCCACGGAATATAATTGACTTCTTGAGATAAATATTGAGTTGCATTTAGAGCAAAAGAATATTTTATGTATCCAGCACGAGCGAGATTGAGCACATCATCAAGTAATGATGCACGATTGATTTCATGAATTTTTTCGAAATCTATACTTTTTAAAACTCGTATAATACGAGTCCATGACAGTTTGTCATAATTAACTCGATAATACCCTACAATAAAAATAAATGAATTGTTAAAAAACATTATGAGAGAATATTGCGTGTGTACGTCATAGACGCCATATAGATAATTCTTTCTTTTGCTACGCCTTTACGCCTTGTCAATGGTGTCTTATGCCAAAATTACGTTCATACATCATAGCATACTAGCCCAAGTCGAAATTTGATTCGTCAGTCAGTGTAATGAACGTTGGAATCGTCAGTCGGACGTAACGGAATCGTCAGTCAAACGTCATGAACGTTGGAATCGTTAGTCGGACGTAATGAACGTTGGAATCGTTAGTCGGACCCCATGGACGTTGGAATCGTTAGTCGGACCCCATGGACGTTGGAATCGTTAGTCGGACGTAACGGAATCGTCAGTCAGACGTAATGAACGTTGGAATCGTCAGTCGGGCGTAATAAATGTTAGCATCGTCAGTCAGACGTAACAAACGTTGGAATCGTTAGTCGGACCCCATGGACGTTGGAATCGTTAGTCGGACGTAACGGAATCGTCAGTCAGACGTAATGAACGTTGGAATCGTCAGTCGGGCGTAATAAATGTTAGCATCGTCAGTCAGACGTAACAAACGTTGGAATCGTTAGTCGGACGTAATGAACGTTGGAATCGTCAGTCGGGCGTAATAAACGTTGGAATCGTTAGTTGGACGTAATGAACGTTGGAATCGTCAGTCGGGCGTAATAAACGTTGGCATCGTCAGTCAGACGTAACAAACTTTGGAATCGTTAGTTGGACATAATGAACGTTGGAATCGTCAGTCGGACGTAATGAACGTTAGAATCGTTAGTCGGACGTAATGAACGGAATCGTCACCTAGATATTGAATAATAAATAAGATGGACAAAACAAATTTTTTTCTCTCTAAACATGAATAAGTGAAATAAGTGAAAATTCACTAATTCTGAGTGCCAACCGAACCACTTTTTGAAATTAGTTATTTTTCAAAATTCATATTCACCAGCTTGTTGAATATTAAAAATAATCCATTCGCTGTTAGAAGTATCATTGATTTTAATGGAATCTACAGTTTTATTCAACCAATACTTTGGAGTTGTAGTGGAAAAATCTGGTTTCAAATTTGATGTCCAAGTAATAGGGATCCACCAAAATTGTTTCACAGGAACCCCACTAGGATTTTCTAATAAAAATCGTTCTTGTGAAAATGCAACAGTTTCTTTATCAATTTTAACATTAAGTACTGGGAATCCTGCTTGAGTAGTCCAAGAATCCATAATTGTTTTAACATCCAGTTTTACATTTAATTTGTCTATTTGTTTTTGAAAAGCCGTAACTAAGTGGTCTGGTATTGCATTTGAATAGTTTCTGTTGTTAAATAAATAATCATTAAGATTTTTATTAAATGAGTACAGATATAGTTAAAAACTATAAATGCTTTATAACATTGACCTCATATTTAAATAATCATTGATTGCTGCGTAAAATAATTGAGTTCCAAAACTTTTTTCGATCATACGCAAAACACTTCCGGCTTTTGAATACGATATTGTATCAAAAATACCGCTTATTTCGGACGGGCTGTTGACATTATGAGACATTGGATGACTTGAAAGTAAACCATCTATTGCAAAGGATGGTTCAAGTTGATCAACAACAAACTGCGACTCTAGACCCCATTCTGTTTCAATCTAAAGAAGGTCATTTTATTTAAATAATTATTCATACACTGTAAAAAATTCGCGGAGTGAATGCGGATTAAATCCGGAGTGAATGCGGAGTGAATGAATTTTTAATTATTAACTCCCCTTGGAGTGAAATTCACTCCGCAGGGGAGTTTTCGCGGAGTAGATAATTTTTTATTAATTTAATCCCCTCGGAGTGAAATTCACTCCGGAGCGGAGTTTTGAAAATATTATTAATAAAAAATTGTTCCACTCAATAAAATCGAAGTAAAAACTCGCGTATTACATTATTGATCAGCTGATATGCACACACATACACACATACATATTTAGGCACACACACGCACTCGCACACACACACACGCACACATTTGCACACACGCACACAAACACCTGCACACACCCAAACACACACATGCACGCAAACACACCCTCGCGCACACACACACACACACACATTGCTTAGCAGTTTCATATAAATTAATATAAATTAATTTAAATGTTAAAACTCCGGACCGGAGTGAATTGGGAGTGAAATCAAATCCGCGTCACTCCGAGATCACTCCGCTAAAAAAAACTCCCTATTCACTCCGCATGCGGAGTGATTTTTTTTAAAACTCCGGAACTCCGAGTGGCGGAGTGAATCCAGAGTGAATTCGGATTTTATTTCACTCCCAATTCACTCCGGATTTTTTACAGTGTATGAATTTGACTTATGATAAAAATTTGCTTGTAATACTTTTGCTGTAGCATGATATTGATAATATCGAGCAAATCCTTCACTGAGCCAAACATGACTCCACCATTGCGGGCTGACTAAATTTCCAAACCACTGATGAGAAATTTCATGAGAAATTACATTAGCGATCGCTTGTTTTGATACAATCGGAGAATAATCAGGATGATAAAGCATATTAGTTTCTCGATACGTAATAAGGCCCCAGTTTTCCATCGCACCTGATACAAAATCTGGCAAAGCTACCATATCTAATTTAGGCAGTTGATAAGGATGACCGAGGGATTTTTCAAAGAAATTGACAATCGGTTTCATTATTGAAGATGCATAATCGGCTTGGACAATAGCGTTCGGTCGAGCCCATGCAGAATAAGTCGAATCGTGACTAGCTTGACCGAAGTCTGAGACAACGAGAGCTAGTAGATAAGTCGACATTTCTGGAGTTGTCTCAAAAATATCTAAATACCGATCACCTCTGTTAAAAGAATAATATTGCTTATAGTATACATATTTTTAATCTTTAAAAAGGTATGTATTGTTAAATAATCATAGTTTTACTCTCTAATTGTTGATTTTAATAAAGTATTGCTTATTGCTTTGTAATCTGATGGCCGACTAACGCTCAATTGAAAAGTAGCTTTCAAACCGGGTTCATCGAAACAAGGAAATACTCTTCGGGCTCCAACAGGTTCTAAATGAGTGGCCGCTAACCATCTTCAATAACAAAGAATAAAATCAATCAATTACGTTATTTTAGAGGAGACCAGGGCAAGTACGATACTATACTTTTTTTTAGCGATCTGATTAAAATGAGACACTATTTTCAAGACTAAACTAAAATTATTTGTTAAGAAATGCTCGCAAATGACTTGTAGTGAATACAGAGAAAGGTGATCTATCTGATCTGTGCGGCTAATTTTACATTTTTGGTGAAGGAATTTTTTACTTCCCGCTGAGAAAATTGAAAATTTTCAAAAATTCGGGAAGTTATTGGTTTCGGTCCGATTTTCAAAAACCGAATTTCTATCAGATCTTGACGTTTTGAGGTTCTTGGAAGTTATATTCTAACTAATTTCACGATGATGTCCGAGTGTATGTATGTGTGTATGTACGTACGTATGTATGTAAATATCTGTAATTTTTGAACGGATGAACCGATTTTGATCATTAAGGTGTCATTCGACGCGGCTTGTTAATATCTAAAAGCTGAGAAAAATTGAGCTTGATCGGTCAAGTGCGTTCAAAGATACTCCAAAAATAAGATTTTTTCAAAAATGTTTTTTTTAGATAACTCCTAATGTGCTCGATAGATCGATTCCAAAATCTATTCAGCTCTAGAACTTCATAAGCCGCGTCGAATGCCACCTCAACCATCAAAATCGGTTCATTCGTTCAAGAGAAATCGTTATCGAAAATAGCGGGAAGTTTTGCAGCTGGCCCGCAGGGTCAACCGATAGGCCGATTTTTTTTTTCGAATGTTTGTTATCTTACTTTTTATAACTTCCCGCTAAAAAAATTGAAAATTTTCAAAAAAAAAGGAAAGTCGGTCCGATTTTCGAGAATCGAGTTTTCATCAGATCTTGACGTTTTTAGGTCTTAGGAAGCTATTTTGACTATTTTTGGATGGACGTCCATCAACATACCTCATTTTTGTTTTAAATCGCAATCAAGTATTTATAACACCGTCACACAAAAAAAAAAATTGTCTGTACATCGGGCGTCACCTATCTACGGGCATGTTTTTCGACCCGCTGAATACGAATTTCAAGTCAGTTTAGGCCGTCCAGCCTTCAATTTCGAGTAAATTGCAAAAAACTCCAAAAAATAGCGAAAATTTTTTTTGTGTGCCGGTGTAATTAAAAAAAAAACTTTTTTTTTTGTCTTGAAAATAGTTTTTCATTTTTCCGTGGTCTTTCCTAAATTGTAGTTTACTAAATAGGAAATGAAATTACTTTGTTTTGTTAAAATCATCTACATAAGAACTTCGATAGAAACCTCGCATTTGATTATTTAAATTTCCAATATACTCAATTGTAATATTTAATTCAGATCCTTCAACCATTTGTTCAATTGTAGTAATGATTATGAAATGATGTTTTTTATCGGGTGTTATTGCTTTGGTTTTAATATGCTTGCCATCAACATTCAAAGTAACGGCACTGTATTGAATATCATCAATATGAAGAGTTATTTCATTAGTAGTATTTATAATAGCAGCTATTATTTCAACGCGACCTTCAAAAGTGAAATTTTCGGGTACAATGAATGGAGTTAATTTAATTTTGTAATGTTTGGGAACGATATTAGTAGGAAGCCGGTATTCGTTCGAGACCGTTACATTTTCTTCGGTAACTTCTCCATGATATGTTGTAATCCATGAAAGAATGCTCGCAGAATGTTTTTCGTAAAAATCGAGTTCAAACTGCGAAAGTCTTAAAGACGACTTAAGTAAATCAATAACAGTAGGTTCTAAAATTTTGCTGTGATTTGTAATGAAGATTTCAAATTTTTTTACGAGATCTGGTGTTGAAAAATGTTGAGATGCGGTCGATATTATACTAGCAATAGAACCGTCATTACCGAAACTGAAAAAAAAAAAAATTTAATTTGTTTAGTAACTTTTTTATGATACCAGCATCGAAACTTAAAATTTCAGTAGGGGAGCCGGGGCACGAAGGCCCCCTTGAGCCTGTTTTTTCTTTTTGTGGCTTCTAACCATCAAATTTATTTATTTTCCGTCTATTTCGGAAGAATCAGTCGAAATTTTGCAAAAAATCGAAAAAATATTTTTTTTTTTTGGGCACGAAGGCCCCCTCCCAAAAAAATTATTAAAAAAAAATATTTGTTATTTCCCGTGAAGTTATGACCTCTATAATAGTTTTATCATATTTTAGGCCAATATGTGATAGGTGGGATAAAATGAACCACTCAAAAAAAAAAAATTGTAACGAAAAAATTAACTTGACGGAAAATAAAAAAAAATGATTTTTTTGTTGCAATTTTTCTTTCGAGTGTCGACTTTGCCCCACATATCATATATTGACGTAAAATAAAATAAAAACATTAGAGAGGTCATAACTAGACGGAAATTAAAAAAAAAATTTTTTACCTAATTTTCGAGGGGGGCCTTCGTGCCCCAGGCTCCCCTACTCAGGACGTGGTGTTGTGAAAAAAAATTAAAACCGTCTTCAAATTACTTCTAAGAAAGTCCCATAGTCACCCTATACAAATTACATATAAAATCCATACCCATAGTCATCCCATCCAAATTACATATAATCTATACCCATAGCCACCCTATTCAAATTCCATATAAAATCTATACTCAGGACTTGGTGTTGTGAAAAATAAATTAGAATCGTCTTCAAATTACTTCTACACGGAAAAAAAATTATGGGAAGTTTTGCTATGCATTATGGGAATAGTTCCCATAATGATATCGGAATTGTACCCATACTACTATAGAAATGGTCCCCATAGTTTATGGGAACCATCCCTATAATAATATGGGTACAATTCCTATACTATTATGGGAACCATTCCCATAATGGTATGGGAGTAGTTTCTATACCAATATGGGAACCATTCCCATAATATTATGGGAACTATTCCCATATCATTATTGGAACCATTCCCATATCATTATTGGAACCATTCCCATAATGGTATTGGAATTATTCCCATACTATTATGGGAACTATTCCTATAATATTATGGGAACTGTTCCTATAATGTTATGGGAACCAATCCCATAATATCATAAAAATTTTTTATTGCAGAATAGTGTAGAAATTTCTTTCATGATATGGAAAGATTCGAATAAAGTGTCTTCGACGCTACAATTATTAAAAAAAATAAAAATTTTATCAAAAATTTTAGTGTTTTTGTCAAATGCAAATTTTTTTTTCAATGTTTGAATTTTTGCTTTTATATTTAATAATATTTCTGTGTATTGTAGAAGTGATTTCCATACTTTTCTTTAAATTAATTTCTTCATGATAATATGGGAACCATTCCCATAATATTATGGGAATGGTTCCTATAATGGTATGGGAACTATTCCCATAATATTATGGGAATGATTCCCATAATGGTATAGGAACGATTCCTATACTATTATGGGAACCATTTCTATAATATTATAGGAATAGTTCCCATAATGGTATAGAAATAGTTCCTATAATGTTATGAGAATGGTCCCTATAATTTATGGGAATGGTTTCTATAATTTATAGGAATAGTTCCCATATTTTATGGGAATGATTCCCATAATATTATAGAAAGTAGTCCTATAAATTATAGGAACCATTCCTATAATTAGAGGAACCATTCCCATAACGTTATGGGTATCATTCTCATGATTACCGGAACTATTCCTATAATTATGGGAAACATTCCTATAATTATAGGAACTGCTCCCATAATTTATGGTCGTAATTCCTACGATGGTATAAGAAAAAATTTCACAAAATTATGGGAACAGTTTCCATAATTTTCTTTCCGTGTAAGGAATGTAACGTCGCCTACGGCTCAGGCAGTCAATTTACCCTGGTCTTAAATCGTTTTGTTTTATCCCTAGTCACACAATGTGCTATTTTTAAATAATTTAAATTTGCCGCGCTATCAGTAAAAATTTAGTCTGTTTCGACCGGCTTTAAAAATAAGAACTCGCAGTATCAATACTCAATACAGGTAGCATGAAAAATATACTATTTTTTCACAGAAAGTAATTAAATAATTTATTGTATTCTACTTACTACTTTAGCACCTCTGCATAATTTTCAGTAATGAATTCTATAATATATTCTGCACCAATTAGACTAGACTTTGCAACGGATTGGAAAACATAAATTCCGTCTTGTTTCCGAATACCGCTTTTTTCAAATCCTCCGAGTGTTCTTTGTAATAATCTTCAAATAATAAAAAAAAAAAGCTTACAAATTTTTTTGCAATTATTAAAAAATTTTTTTTAATTTTATCGATCATATTACAATTTTAAGATTTCTTTGTGCTGCGTACAAGCCTGTGCACCCAAAACAGTTAAAGTATCTGTTGTAAAGTGATGTAGTATTGCAGCTAGTGCATTGTATTCAGCACTTGCACCATCATGTTCGGTAATTGAACTAAATCGTGTGGCAGTACAGTAAACTACACTTTTCAAATTTTTAGGAATCCTAAAAAAAAGTCGTAAAAAATAAAGTCAATTAGTAAAAAAATTTTCTTCAGCTCTCAAAGATAATTAATTTGTATCGAATAAGATCCGAATAAGGATTTTGTCCTGTTCCCATGTAGGAAAAACATTATTTATAACGCGGCCAATCTTGGCACAATATTGGGCTGCCCAGTCTCGTCTTATCAACTTTGGACCAAGATCTAGCCAATATTCAACTACCAAGTCTTGTAATTTAAATTCCGATACGTTTGATTAAAGTTCTATTTTTATGAATCCTATAGTATAATATATAAATTTAGAAATATCTCAATTTGGATTTATGTTAATATTTTCAAAATTTTTTTTTTTTACTACAATTATAGTTTGGGGACTTAAATTTCTAGTTCTAATTTCCAGCGTTCAAATTTTGGAAGCTCAAGTAATCTAAAACTGTGGGTCACTATTAATTTACATCTTGACACAATACTAGTTTTTGATATTAAACAGATGTTAAATTACAGGCTTGGTACGATTTTTGGTTCTTGATATTGGGCCAATGTTAAATTACAGGCTTGGCTGAATACTGGCTTTTGATATCGGGCCAATGCTAAGTTACAGGCTTGGCACAATACTGGCTCTTCATATTGGGCCAAGACTTGATATCAGGTCTGGCATGAAGTTATCATCCCGATACATAAACAAGCTCGGGCCAAGCTTCGATTTCTATCTTGACCCAGAGTTATTCAATGTTGGACCAAGCCTTCGCCAGGATTGGGCCCGTCGTCATTTCCTACATGGGTTGCTTCTACAGGACTGCGTCCTGTTGCAGCGCCTAATTTTTTTTCCGTGTAGATTCAAACCATTGTCATTACAAAGTTGGATCTACGTAGATCGAAATAGAATATCGGATTCACATCGTAGAGATTTCTAAACTATCATTTCTCAGGAATCGTTTCTTTTAACTTACGTCTTTGTAGAATCTTTCATCCAATCTCTAAAATACTGTAACGATTTATCGATACATGTCGTATGATTGAGTTTACAAGCCCAATAATTTAGTTCTGATCTTAAAAGAATTGTTAATCGATCATCAGTAGGCCTATCTTCAAATCCCAGCTTTTCATACATGGGTGATATCAATTTTAAAATAAAGGTCTAAAAATAAAATAATATCATTAGTTTCTAGTGTCACCATTAATTCGACAATAATTATTTCGTGATGCCTACAGCGATTAGTTCATAGTCTGCCCGACCGTCAAAACGTTTGTGTAAATAATCAAGCCCAGCAAGAGCTGATTTAAAAGGTAAATATTGAGTTTCTCTTGTTATATATTTGAGTCCATTAAAAGCGATAGCATAAGGAACAAGGCCAGCTCGAGCAAGATTTAACAAATCATCAATGATAGCAGCACGATTTATCACGTGTATTTCTTCAAACGAGTCACTGTTTAATAGATCGATAATACGATACCACGACTGGTGATCATAATTTACGCGATAAAAACCTGGTTAAAACAATCAATTTATCAGTAAAAAAAAAAACCTGATCTACGTCGATTTATTAATAAATCAACACAATCAATTACCAGATTGTTGAACGTTGAAAATAACCCACTTATCAGCATTCAACTTAATTTCGTAATTCTTCGTATTGAACCAATGTTTTGATGAAGTAGACAGAAAATCTTTTTCTGTTTCTGTTGTCCAAGTTACAGGAATCCACCAAGTAACGTTGTTAGACGCTGATTCAACATTTTCTCTCAGAAGGAATCGTTCCTGCTGTAATTTAGCGAATCCATTTTCTATTGTAACTGTTACTACAGGATAACCTGCTTGTCGTGTCCAAGAATCCATTAAGGTTTTAATAGATGGAAGAGTTTTGTCGTCAGTTAAATCTATTTCACGTTGAAATGAGTTCCAAAGATCATCCGGAGTAGCTGATTGATATTTCCTTACAGAAACGTTCATTTAAAATATTTCTTTTTTTATACCCTTTACGAAAAAATACTAATGCGAAATATTAATGGTTCAGTATCATTTTTACGTTTAGTACTATAGGATTCCACGCGTTTTCATTTCCCGACAAAATATCCTATCAGCAAAATTTATCTTTTTTATTTAAATGTTTTATTTGTACTGTTCCCAACTAACTTGGGTGCTTGTTTTTCAGGGAAATTGTGATAATTTATAAATAAAAAGTAACTACCTATTTAGAGTGCTAGTTTTCCAGGAAAATTGTGAAAATTATATTGAAAGATATTTTATCGGGGATATTCTGTCCCCCAAAAAAATTCAAATTTTTATATTTACTATTCACAACTTATTTGGGTGCTTGTTTTTCAAGAAAATTGTGAAAATTATATCGAAAGAAATTTTGTCCGTAGGATATTTCGTCAGGAATATTTTGTCGGGGGATAAAAACGCGTATTACCGTACTATAGGTGTATTTAGTTTCATAACTATATTTGCTGACGTTAGAGTAATTTTTACGGTTCTACAAGATATTTTTTGGTTATTTTGTATTATTTGGTTATTTTGTATATTACATTAACTGCATTACTGTTCTACGCAGCAATGGTTACTGTCATTTAACTTCCTGCTAAGAAAATCGAAAATTTTCGAAAAATTCTGGAAGTTATTATTTACACCCTAGTTTTCGAAAATCGAATTTTTAAGTGTGTGTGTGTGTGTGTGCCATAAACTTTTCTCTAAATTTCAGTTCATTCGATCGAATGGACTCTGAAATATTTAAGAAGTACAGAAAAAAAAAATTTAATCGTTTATTCAAGAGACATTGCTGTCGACAAAGATTAAAAAATAGGGTTTTTTTTTTCTTAAATTTAAAATCACTGAAACGATTGATTTCCAATATTTTTTAGCATTCAAGAATCTTTCCTTGATATTCTGATAATTTCTATTAATTTTTGGCTAAAAGATTGAACTTATTAAGCATAATCGAGCGCAAAACTTCAAAAAACGATCCTTACTGACTATTTTTAATTTCTCTGAATATGAAATGTAACTTCTTTCGAGGCCGAAGAGCTCGAACATGTATTGAAAATAATGTTTTTGAGCTCCTCGAGCTCGAAAACAGCCAAAGTTTCGGGGCTGGCCCGCAGGGTCAACCGTTTTTCAGATTTTTCTCTCTCCGTGTAATCAGATTACTAATGAAACATTATTAATCACACGTATTTTCATTAGCGCATTAGTTTTTTTCCGTAAGGGTTAAGAGAGAGTCTAAAAGTATAGATATGCTTACTTTGTTTGAAGATAATCTCGAATAGCAGAATTGAAAATATTTGAGCCGAAAGTAAGTTCCATCATTCGTAAAATACTTCCACCTTTTGAATACGTAATGACATCAGCTGTTGTACCGATTTCCGCTGAAGAGTTTACTTCCCGTGTCATTGGTTTTGATGAACTTAATCCATCATCTTGAAGCACTGGTTGAAGGTGATCTACAATATATTGATGATCCATTTTCCAATCTGGCTCAATCTAAAAGTTAATTACTAAATTTGTAATGGACATTTGCGCCTTTTGTTTCTCTAATTAACATAATTTCAACTGTATTACTTGAGATGTAGCAAAATATTGATAATAATTCGCAAATGCTTCACTCAACCATAAATATCCCCACCATTCTGGAGTAACTAAATTTCCGAACCACATGTGAGTACACTCATGAACAATTGTAGAAGCAATTCTTTGTTGAGCAATATCTGAAGATTCATTTTTATCATATAGTAAGTGAGTTTCTCGATAAGTTATTAGACCCCAGTTTTCCATTGCTCCAGCAGAAAAGTCTGGCACTGCTACCATATCCATTTTTGGTAATTGATAAGTTTCATTAAATAAATTGCTCAAATAATCCAGTGATTTAGGACCAATTTGTAATGCATAGTCGGTTAAATTAATAGCCATAGGTTGTGCCCAGATTTTTAAATTATTTTTTTTGTCTTCATTAAATTTAAAATCAGATACAACAAATGCTACGAGATAAGTCGACATTCGTACACTACTAACGTAAATATCAGATTCCAATCCATCACCGCTAAAGTTTTTCAAAAAATTGAATATGTCAGAAATTACGAAATCATAATGCTATTAGAAAAAGGACTGGCGAAACGGGATATGGCGGGCAAAACAGATCACCCTAAAATCCCTGGCGGATTCTAATTACGGTAATTACCGTAGTTTGCTATAATTTACGATATTAGGAAGAATTACGGTATATTACGGTAAAATACGGGGTTTTACGGTAAAATATATGTATTTTACAACAAAAATACGATATTTTGAACGTAAATTTTTAGTAATAGAACGGTAGTTTACCATCGAATAGCGACAAGCCTGCGAAATTTTACCGTAAAGTGAAGTATTGCACTGTAAAAGCTGTAAAAATAGAAAAGCACACGGTGCTTACCGTAAAAATACCTTAAGTTACCGTAATTTGCGGCAGAAAAACCGTACTTCATGGTCAATTACGGCCGAATGTGGTAAATTACCATAATTTGGATCCACCAAGGAATTAGATAAAAGAAAATTGTATTTTCCGAAATTGTCCGTAACCGTAAGTTATAACTCTTATCATTTTAGCGAAAAGTTTTCATTAGCGTGGACACCATACTGTATGGTATCGAAAATTTTTATTGGCAGGGAGCGCGACGAAAACGACATCTGATGGCTACAAAAAATCATGCTCGAGAATTATAAAAGATATATAAAATCAGTGTAAAAAATAAAAATTCGTTATAAAATGAAAATATAATAATTTATAATGATATAAATAAAAAAGTGTAATTGTATTTTTGATAGAGAAAATTAAATTGAATATATTTCGATAAAAAAATTAAGTATAAAAAATTTTAATAAATAATAAACACTATTATTTTAGAATAGAATAAGGTTAACCGATAAAATCAAATCAAATAATAAATGACAACTACAGGGGTAATGGTTTAAGAAATAGTAGAATAGTCAATTGAGTTTTTTTAACAAAATTGAAGAAAATAATTTTATTATAATTCATGATAATTTGCTTGCAAATCGTAACTAAAAAAACATAATGTTTTTTTAACCTTCCGTTACACGCGCTTTCTCTAGTGTCTCACTCATATTCTCGCCAACTCTATTAGCTTAAGTAGTCTTGTACAGGGAATCACCGTATAGCGCGAGTAACGAAGGGTTAAATAATAAAAATAATTTTTAGGCAATGATAAAAATCATTATCCAAACCGGACTTGAATCAATAAATTATAAAATATTGTTTTAACCTCAAACGATGAGCAAAGGCAAACATTAACGACACAATAACTATTATGAACTATTTTTAAACTTAATTTTCACGTGTTTATATTCAAAGAGAGCATGATTTAACGTAATTGTATCCACAGCGAGCGCTGCGATCGTTTCAGTTGTCCCCACCATATACTAGGCTCCCTGTCAATACGTTGTAAAATTGTATGCATAGATGATTCGACCATTCCGGGAATAGTAACATTGGCAATAGTTGTCGCGGACGCCGCAATGTCAGTATGGCCGTCGAGCCCATACTGCGTTACCGTATCCACAATGCTTCTGGCAGATAAACCTAGTCTAACGACATCTATATAGTTTTGATGGTAATACGATACTATACATTGATTGACACGCCAGAAATTATGGCGGGAAAACCTAGTAGCATTGTGCCCTCGGCATTGTAGTATGGGTCTCAGGGCCATGCCGTTTCGCCATGCCTGCTATGCATACGTGTGAGCAATACAATAGCTTCAGTACTATACAGTATAGTAAATAACGCCATACTTCTGGGACTCGTGACAATACTGTCTTGAGACCATTCCAGCATGGTGTTGAACGCCATGTATTTCTTACCGTGTATAAATATATAAGGTGATAGATTATTTTTGCCCGCCTTCCTTTAGTAATTAATAATGTTTAAACTTTTAAAATTAAGTATCAGTAAAACTTACATTGCAACAGTTTTTTTTAGCGGCATATTACTTAAGCTATTAAATGATTGAGGTCGTCTAATAACGATAGTAAAATTAGCTTTAAAACTCGGTTCGTCGAAACATGGAAAAGCATGTCTTGCATGAGTCGCTTGAAATTGAGTTGCGGCCAACCACCTAATGAGTTAGAATACAGTGTTATAATTTACTTACAGTGATATTCTTATTAGTAATAACAATAAGTTCACATGAGCAATTTTAACCATAAAAATTTATTTAGTTGACTTACGTGACTTTGCCAGGTCCATTAAAATATGAACTTTTGTAAAAACCAATCATGTCATCCCGTAAAACTCCACTGTAATTTATTTTTATTTCAGTTATAGATTTTTCAGGCAAATATTTATTTAGTATATACACATGTTTTTCTGTCTTTTCATAAAAATTGTCTCCTCGTACATCCAGAGCCCCGAATTCATTATTTATGAGAGCAATTGAATCAATAGCGATGCTTTTTCCATGATGAAAAATTAGTTCATCCGTTACTTTTTCAACGCGGGCTAAAATTGTAACATTACCACTGAATGTAAAATTTTGATCTTCATCCAAAACTGGATTCAAAATTATTGTATATGACAATGGAATTAAATTTTTTGGTAAACGAAAATCGATATTATGAACATTTTCTTTTAACTGATCATTATTTGCTTGATCAACATTCGCATTTAGTGAAACTAATGGAGCTTCAAATCTTAAAGCAGTTGAATTTATCCCTTGAATATAAAAAAGCGCCAAAAGTACCCACAGTAATTTATTTGACGACCTCATCATGCCAAAGTCATAATCACAACTGATATTTGAATTTTATTATGTTGCTTAAATGAAATTGATAGCGAAGATTTTATCTCAAGTGGAAGTGGAATTTGACAGATAAATTCTATGGACATATATTGAAGTCTTCTACATTATCAAACAACGTAAATACCAAAATGATTCACAAAATAATTTTTTTTTTTTATTATTTCAAAATCATTCGAAGTTAATTTGCGTGTTTTAAATACTTGTAAAGATGTCGAAGCGTTTAAACATCAAATGGCTTAAATATCTATTACATTGAAGGAAAAATTCATTATTATCTTTATATTATATTTACTAAAGCTCAAATGATTAATTTATTTTTAAAAATATTTCTAATCCATCCCTACAATCTTAACTTTATCGTTCTGAGAATCTTATAGAAATTGATACTAACGATGAAAAAATATAAAATTTAGAACATTTTATGTTATCTTACAGTAGTCGAAGTATCAATCAAGAGATTGTCATTTTTTTATCAAGGTAAAAACCCCTATACCCGCTCACTTTCCATTGGAGAGATTAAATCACTCAATATAAATTAATAAATAGAATGAAAAACCAGATTTTTTTTTTATAGTTATTTTTTGAAGTTTCGAGTATTAGAATAAAATTTAAGTTTGAAGAATAATCTTGATAATTAATTATTATTAATTTTTTAAATAAGCTCCTTGAGTGTACCCATAGTCGCTCACTAAAAGTTGTCATGTACCATTACTCGACCAACACATGGCCCTATAGTCGCTCAAAGACAATATCAATTAAACTATGATAAGTTTATTGATTTGGACAAATAATTTATAAATTATACTACTTTATTCTTTCATAATATAAAATTTCATGAATTTTAAAAATGTATTTAATAAGATATAGTTATAACAATTCGAAAAAAATTTGACGGACCCTAAATTTAATCTAACGAATGAACGTTAAAGTAAAAAATGCCCGGCTTTGCGCGATTTTGAAAACAGTCATTTAATTTAAATTTGTAATCTATTATAAAATAATTTGATACATCATATTTTAATATATTTAGATTCACAAATAATTATTTATCAATAATAATATTTTTAGTTGTGATTTTTTTTTTATAAAAATTATAAAAAACGCCTTAAACACTTAAAATGAGCGACTCATGGTACTGAGCGGGTATCCCTGATTAAACAACTGAATTCGACCGAATTGAAAGTTTTAATTCTATTATATTATGTCGAATTCTGCAAAACAGAATTCAACTAAATTGAAAATTTGAATTTGAATTAAACAGAATAAAACCGATTTAAAAATTTCAAATTCGTTTTAATTCAGTTCAATTCGGATTCAGAACCAGAAATTGGAGAATTATTTTCGAACTAATCAGAATTAAACCGAACAGAATTATTTAAATTCGTTTTAATTTGGACAAATTCTGGTTTTCCTGCCGAATTAGACAGAATTCATTTTTAAGTTAGGTACCGAATAAACAGAATTTATCTGAATTAAAAATTTAATTCTGTTTAATTCGATCGAATTCAGTTGTTTAATCAGGGATAGGGGCTTTTCCCTTATCTGTAATATTTATTTTAAAAATATAATTTTATAGTTTAAGTTCAATAATCATTTTATAGAGTGGAGTAACTTTTTTCTACATGAATCATAAAACATACATGTATTAAGACACATTTTTTTATATCATTTTTAATATTTGCGTGACCCAAAATTTTTTTAAGCATACGTAAGATTTTATCAAAATAAAATAGAAAATATATTTGAGCAATAAATTATATTATTTATTATTTTTCTATGATATAAGATAAAGTGTGAATAAATATTGATATTTATTTGCTGCATATTTTATAATTTCTAGTATCTTTAAATATTTAAGATAATATAATACAATATAAAGCCTACTACAATAATATTCTGTAATCACAATGTAAAATAATTATATAATAAACAGATTATCAATCAAGCTGTTGCTGATGCTGGTGTTTGATCTGTTTCTTTTTCCAGCCATGCGTTAAGAATTGGCGCATTTACTTTACTCCATTCCAATTTCTTTAATTGTTGAGGAATAGCAGTTTTTATCCAGGGCGCTAAACGATCATCATTCTTATCAACGAACTCACTAATCTGTTGATGATAAAATTAATATTATCGTTATTTTTTGTTTTCGCGATACAAATAATTGCGTTTGAATTATTAAAACGCTTTTTACCTTCTCCATTCTATCAGCTGTAGGAGTTCTATATATGTAATCATTTAGCGTTGAAGAGGTAGAATGAGTTTGGTTTAAGCTAATTATAAATAAAAAAAGTCAATTTTTAATTTTATAATAAATAAATACCAGCGGATCCAAATCTCGGTAAAATATCGCACTTAGGTTAATTCCGGTAAATTTACCGTGTCACATAATCACCGTGTAAAGACGGTAAATTTCAATAAAAATACGGTAGATTGTTAGTTGGTCACGTTAGCGGGTAATTAGGACAATAGGCATCCATGATGAATATCTTTAATAACGACTTTTTCGTAAGGGAAGTGTGGAAAGTTGTTATTGAAACATGACAAGAAGAAATTAATGGGCGCGCAAAAGCCTTTTAATAGTAAACAATGGAAACGTAGTTGGTATGAAATTCCATATTATTGTAAGTAAGAAGTTTCACAAAAGTTAAAAAGATTCTTCAATTCATTTGTTCATCGTGAAATTCTATAATACACGGAAAGAAAATTATGGGAGCGGTTCCCATAATTTTGTGAAATTTTTTCCTATACCATCATAGGAATTACGACCATAAATTATGGGAGCAGTTCCTATAATTATAGGAATAGTTCCTATAATTATGGGAATGATACCCATAACACTATAGGAATGATTCCTATAATTATATGAATGGTTCCTATAATTCATAGGAATACTTTCTATAATATTATAGGAACCATTCCCATAATGCAATTGGAATGGTTCCTATACCATTATGGGAATCATTCCCATAATATTATGGGAATAGTTCCCACACTATTATAGGAACCATTCCTATAATATTATGGGAATGGTTTCCATATTATCATGAAAAAATTAATTTAAAGAAGTGTGGTAATCACTTCTACAATACACAGAAATATTATTAAACATAAAAACAAAAATTCAAACATTGAAAAAAAAAATCGTATTTTGCAAAAAAACATTAAAATTTTTAACAAGAATTTTTTGTCAGTACAAAACATTCAAGGAAATTCAAATTTTGGGAAATTTCTACACTATTGTGCAAAAAAAAAATTTTATGATATTATAGGGATGGTTCCCATAATATTATAGGAATAGTTCCTATACCAATATGGGAACCATTCCCATAATAGTATGGGAATGATTCCCATACCATTATGGGAATGGTTCCCATAATGATATGGGAATGGTATGGGAACTATTCTCATACTATTATGGGAATGGTTCCCATAATATATGGGAACCATCCCTATAGTAGTATAGGTACTATTCCCATACCATTATGGGAACCATTCCCATAATGCATAGCAAAACTTCCCATAATTTTCTTTCCGTGTAGTATTCAGTTTTGAAAGGGAGCCAGCCCTGGCAATTTTGAATCACCCTGGAAACACGGTGGATCCACGGTGGTTACACGGTGGGTTTGTGCCATTTAATCACCGTGGAATCAGGGTGGGTACACGGTGATAAAATGACACAAACCCACAGTGTAACCACCCTGGATCCACCGTGATTCCACCGTGTTTCCACTCCCAGGGTGTTTCCAGGGTGATTCAAAACCGCCAGGGAGGTTCTTAGAATATTGTAAGATTGTGCGGGAATCTTACCGTGGTTATATCGTAAACTCGTGATAAATTTATGGTGGTTTTCTGTACAATTTTATATACTTACACAGTGAGGCTGTAAATTACGTTAAAATGGATCCACCAGTAAAAGAAAAAAAAATTTTTGGAAAATTTTTAAGTGCACGCCTCAAATGCTCATGTTGTAATAAAGACGACAGATATTTTTTTTCCTGACTCGGTTTTTTTTCTTTTTTTATGCATTCGTGTTACACACTAAGTCGATACCGTTTTCTATTATAAACAATTCGCGTGCCAAATGCCAAAAGGGCGTATGACAGCAGTTAGATAGGGTTCCATGCCAAAAGGGCGAATAAAAATTTTTTTTTTGCCATTCTTTTTAGAATCGCTCGAAACGTAAAGATCTGCAGAAAAAAAATTTTTGACGTTCTAACGCCAAAAAAGCGTATCTGAAGATATACGCCCTTTTGGCTTTGGAAATTTTTTTTTTATTTTGAGGCTTAGAACATGTTTACAAAACGATTGGCACCAAAAAAAAAAATTATACGCCCTTTTGGTTCTTCAAAGCCAAAAGGGCGTATAACTTTTATACGCCCTTTTGGCATTTGACACGCGAATTATACTTAATAAAAAAATCGACCACCGCATTAATCAGACTAAATTTTCCAAAATTCATTAATAGGCATACAATTAACTAATCCTTTGAGTTATTGAAATCACTTTATGCGAGCATTTTGCAAAACAGCGGATATTCGACAGTAAATCGTACCTAAATGTTTCACATTTGAGGCGTGCAATAAACGATTAATATTTAGGTGTACATACAATTTTTCAATACGATTGAAATTTTTTATGTAATAGTCGACAGCATAGTCCCAATTTTCTACATTAAAATCGGCAATGTAACCAAGTGCCATTCGTACATTATTTTTTGGAATGCTAGCATTTGTCAGAGCTGTTTCAATATATTGCCGTAAATAAGTTTTATTTTTAGCGCATCCTAAGTATTTAATATACTTTGACTCTCCATTTTCAATCTTTTTCTGCAAAAGAGTTTCTATTTTTGTGCCATTCGCTCCAGAACAAAGGATCCAATTTTCTAAATTAGGTGGTATTCTAAAACATAAAATTATCCCTTCGCAATTAAAGAATTATTTTATATGCTGAACAAAACTTACGGATTTTGTCCTGGATTTTCTAAGTAAGCTAACAATTTATTTGAAGCAATAGTATTGCATTCAGTGTGACCAAGTTCACAAGCAAACGGTAGAATTTCTGATCTCGTTTTCTTCATCATATATGAATCCGTAGAACGTTCTTCGAAACCGACTTCTTCGATAACTTTTTTCATCAAAATTAAAAAGTATTGCTATAATAAATAAAAACTTTTCAAGTAATTTATTTAACTGTTAATTTTATTAACAACAACTGTCAAAAATACCTTAAGATTAGAGTGAAATTTTTGATCCACGATTTTACGTTTCATCGATTTAAAAGAGTTGATTGCATGACGCCATGGAATGAGGTCAACTTCGCGGGAAAGATATTTAGTGAGTTCCAAAAAAGTTGTTAAATTTTGTCTATCATTTGTAGCCATGTAAAACAAATCGTTAATTACTTGACCACGATTTAAAACATGTATCATTTTGTAATCGTCTTTTATCAAAAATTCGGTTATTTTTTTCCAATTTTCCGTGTCATAGTCAACACGATAGTATCCAGATTGTCTTCGATTTACAAGAAGCCAGTCGTCTTTATTGATATCTTCGATTATCAATTCTTGGTCTATTGGTTTCAACCAATGGGATGGAGTCATGCATGAACAAGATGGCTCCGAATTGGTTACATAGTTTATTGGAACACACCATTTGTTAGATGGTTCACTTGCAAGATTGCTGTTTTGCGTAAAAGTTGCTGTACCAGTTTCATAATTTCTTACGACTTTAACTACCGGATAACCTTTTTGTTCAACCCAAGGCTCCATTACGTCTTTTATTTTAATATTAACTTTTGGTTTAGAATTGTCGTGAGCAATTTGCATAGCTTTCCAAAAATCATCAGATGAAGTTACGTTAAATTGACTAATATAGTTAACGAATATTAGTCATCAGAAAATTCAAACATACAATAGAAAGAAATTTTGATAAAAAAGTTATTTTAATACTAACTGATCTTTCAAGTATTTACGAACACCCTCTTGGAAAACTTCTTCGGTCAAAATATTATTCAACATATGCATAATTACTGATCCTTTGTGATAAGTCATTGTTGAAAATTGTGATTTTATTTCAATAGGACTTTTAGGATTCCAATTTAGGTAGTTGTAATGAGTTGTTGCATCCATTGTAAAAGCACTCGATTGAAGAATACGAGCTACAAACATGTTCATCATATCCCAGTCGGGAAATATCTAAAATCATTAGTTCATTCGATTAATACTAACTCAATTAATTGTTTTTAATAAAAAATTTTTTATGAAAGATTCGAATTTTTCATTTCAAATGAATATTAATTTTTTTTGACCCTTCGGCAGTCGCGTGTTCATTAGTTTGGGCATATACGATTCATTTTTCTCGGGCAGTGACATCCTATAATTTGATAATTCCCGATAGACACGATTAACTAGCATAACTTTCTTTTATTATCTTTATATTTTTTATCTCAAGAACCCTTTTGAAAATCACTACACTATGAAAAGTTCCCAATAAATTTTACTATGGGTGCATAGTAACACCGGACTATAAGAAAACTGATTCAAAATTTACAAGTGTCTCATAGTAAACGTATGCGCATAGGCCACAATCGTGTAGTCTGCGCATACGTTTACTATGGGGCACTTGTAAATTTTGAATCAGTTTTCTTATAGTCCGGTGTTACTGTGCACCCATAGTAAAATGTGCTGTAAATTTTTCACAGTGTATCTAAATTCTTTTAGATTAGTTGTAATTAATTAAAAACGTCCCAAGTCACAAATGCTTGAGCAAGATTCTGGTGCCAGTGCCTTGAGCAAAACTCCTAGTCATTAGTGTCTTTTTCTACGTATGGGTCTTGCGCAAGATCATGTAGCAAGAAATCGTCATCAAGACTTGTGCGTGACTTGCTCAAGGCATTGTACACAAGAATATTGAAGATATCTCAGATACGGTGCAGTTGAAAAGTTTCTGCCGCATTTCTTGCGCCAGTAACTTACGGCAGGTACTTACGCATGGTTCACTCAAGATCTGCTCAAGGCTCAAGGTCAATTATGAGGCTTGCGCAGATCTTTAGCGAGCCATGCGCAACTATTTTGTACTATAGTTTTCCTCCAGAATTAAGTTATAATCTGTCACGAATTTCTTGTGTAAGGCTTGCACTAGACTTGCTGTTGAAATCTGGCAACAAGTATCTGCAGCAAGACACATAAGTAGGAAAAGACACTAACGTCTATCGAACTTGAGACCAGGCTTGCTCAAGCCTTGAACAAGATCTTTATCTTTATCTGGGGTAAAACTGATTATTTACGGAAAATTTAGTTGCCATTTTTATTTTTACTATTGTTATTATTTTCCTTATTTCTCTCCATCAACTACTGACAGCAGCACTAGCGTAATAGTTGGATTTAAAAAAGAGCGACGGCTAAGACAAAAAGGCGGGATATTTAAAAAAAAAATTAAACTGAAAATAGAATACAAAAAATTCAAAATAATAATTTAAAAGTTGAATAGAAATTCATAATAAAAAGAAATAAAATAAATGTAAGAAATAAGAATAAAATTAGCAATTGAGGTGTACAATTTTTTTTTACCTTATTTGCAATATAAAATTGAAAGTAAAGAGATAAGCCTTCTTTTAACCAAACATATTTCCACCAAACAGGCGTGACTAAATTTCCAAACCACTGATGAGATAACTCATGAATAATCAATTCAGCCGCGGTTCGTTTTGTTGCAACAGCCGCATTATCATTGACAAGGGCATTATTTTCACTGCAATAAGCATTAATAAATATTAAATTTTTCAGTGATAAATTTAATTAATTTAATCAAACAGAATAATTAATAATTACCGATAAATAATTAATCCCCAATTTTCCATGCCCCCAGATTCAGCGTCGGGAATCAAGTAATTATCGAGTTTAGGTAAAGTGTATTGTATTCCAGTGTATTGAGTTAAAAGAGGTAAAGCTTTTTCGCCAACACTTTGAATGAATTTTATACCATTGTAAGATTTTTTACTAGAACACGTGTTGAACGTTTTGTCGGCATTCGATACACATTCAAAGTCAGAAAGTACGAATGCAACAAGATAAGTTGACATAGGTAGTGTAGGTTGGAAACTGGTCAAAATTTTACCATCTCCAGATTCAGTTGATGAGGATATTGGCATATTGGAAACTGCTGTGTAATTTTTGTAATGATTAAGTGACAAATTGAAAATTGATTTATATTCCGGTTCATCCCAACACGGAAATGCTCGGCGAGCTTTTGTTGGTGAGAAACGCGTAGCTACTAACCATCTGTAAATGAATATGTTCTTTAAATCTGTTACACGATTAATTCATAAAAAATTTGTTATTAATTAGGAAGCGGAAAATATTCCTCAACATGGCTGGGCCACAAAAATCGACTATTCATTTTTTTTAAAGTATATTGAATATATTATTTGGAATGACAAAAAAAAAATTACCGTGAAAATTTGAGCCCTTGATCTCGATTTTTGATATTTTTTTACTGGGCGGGTTTTTGTCTCATAACTCCTAAACCATCGAGATAAACGAAATTGACTTGAATACATTTCTTGAAGGAAATTTAATGCTCTACGAAAAAGGTCTCATTAAAATTTTTCGTCAGATGAACCGTTTCCTTATAATCATGCCTTAACATTGACATGATTTTAGAATTTGATTTTTCAACTTCGGAATTTTGTAATTCGTGAAAAAATCAGTATCCGGAAAAAGCCAATGAACATTATTAAAGAAAATTAAATGCTCTACATAAAATATCTCTTAACAATTTTGGCTAAACTCACTCCTTGAGAGTTATTCAAGGTTAAAGTTGAAGTCTTTCAATCAAACCTTTTTCCTAGAGCATTCAATTTCCTTCAGGAAATGTATAAGTCAACTTCGTTTATTTCGATGGTTTGAGAGTTGAGACAAAAACCCGCTCAGTAAAAAAAATCAAAAATTGTGATGATAGATCTCGTAATATTAAGGGCTCAAATTTTCACAATAATTTTTTTATTGTCATTCCAAATAATATTTTAAATATACTGTAAAAAAAAATAGTTCATTGTTTTTGGCCAGCCTACTACTCAACATATCGATACTGCCATTCTAATACGTCGTACAGTCGACTCTGTCTAAAGGTTCCACGTCGGGACAGGACCATTGCCTAAAGGTTCCCTCCCCACCATCAGCACTTCCCCTACAATATATTCCCCTCGAGCGCCGAGGCGCACGATAAAACGAACACATTGCGCAGTAAACATAACCTCAAAAAAACGTGCATTTAAATTTAGCGCTCGAAGACTGAATTGTGATTCGTCACTCGAGAAAGCGGGTGGGGGAATATCCGGGAACTTTTAAGCAATGTATCCTGGAACCTATAGACAGCGGGAACCTTTAAGCAGAGAACCTTTAGACAGAGTCGACTGTATCTCACATTTGGGAAATTTTTCAGGAGACGATAAAAACGTTTCACGGTCGGCAAAGAAAATTATTTGTAATATGTTTACATTGGTATAACCTACAAATTTATTTTCATGTTTTTCATAAAATACAGGCATTTGTAGTGAATAAATTATTTTAAATTATATGCTGTAAGAAGAGTAAAAATTATGCATAATTACTTTCTTACTGATGTCGTTAATTACTTCCTTAAAATTAACTTAAAATTGGAAATGTTAAGCGTGACTGAACCTAGCGAATGTGGGGGATACGAGATATTAGAATATTTATTTAAAAATACTAAATAAACAATTTAACCTCTAAAATTTTGACATAAGCTGCACATTGTTACAATGATTCCATTTTTCAAGAAAAGTGAAAATGTGAAATTTTATGGGACACCACGTATTAGAATGGCAGTACAGATATAAAATGGGTTTTGTAAAATAACAATTAGTTCGATTCTAAAATATATTTGTTACCTGGTGGAAATATTTCTCTTCAAAAAGTCGAAAAAATTCTTATACAATTTGGAATAAAAATTCTAAAAATTTTACTTTATCTGATAAATTCTGCGAGTGTTAATCAATTCCCTAGCAGACCTGAGTTACCGTAAATTCACGGTATTTTTACCGTAAATCTACCGTAGAATACTGTAAATTACGGTAAATTCACCGTAAATTACGGTAAACCCACCGTAAATTGCGGTAAATCGGTACTTTACGGTGGATTACCGTAAATTACGGCGGGTATACCGTAAATTTACCGTCGAATACGATAAATCTACCGTAAAAAAATTCGGGTGGATTACCGAATTACCGTAATTTACGGTGGATTACCGTATTCCCGTATTTTACGGTAAACCCACCGTAAATTACGGAAAATCCACCGTAAATTATGGTAAAACCACCGTAAATTACGGTAAATCCACCGTAATTTACGGTAAATCGGTATTTTACGGTGGATTACCGTAATTTACGGTGGGTCCGTTAGGGTTAGACGAATTTTTTTATGTCAGAAGACATTTAAAATTTTTCAAAGGACTAATTGAATGAGGAATAAACCTTTTTTAGAAATAATAAGACTAGTGTAAATTTAGTTGATACCTTTACTTACACTTTTTCATTTTTATCATTGAGATATAATGACCTATAAACACCAACAGGAACGCTGCTGATATTACCGACATATTTAAACGTCAGTGAATAGTTCCCAGGTTCAATCGGTTGTTCGAAATCCAGTATTAAAAAATCAGTCTCATTTATTCGAGTCTGCAGTTTTGGTTTGACATTAGTCCCATTAGCGTAAGTAAGATTTGTTGATACTTGATCAATTTTCAGTGTATTGTGAGCATGTAAAGTAATACTTGAAGACTCTCTTAGAAGATTAAAATGAACTCGAGACAGTCCGTCGAATGTAAAATTTCCTTCTAAAATATGTGGTGTCAGTTTAACTTCATATGAAATTGGAATAACATCTTTTGGAAGTCGGTACTCAATAGTTCCATTGGTACTTGTAGCATCCGTGGTCTCTTTGTTTAGTAACAAAAGCAATAGAAGTGCAATCCATTCACCTGCACTACTGTAAAGCATTCTTTAAACGAAGTCAATTTTATTATTCAATAATTTAAGCCAATTTCTGACCCACAAAGGTCAGAATAATCGTATATAAAAAACCGGATGTGTATCAATCGTTATGACCTATTAAATTATTTTCATTCTATATCTTATTTATTTTTATTTACCATAAATAAAAAATTCTAGATGAAAACAATAATTTTAGAATCTAATAGTGTGTACTTCAAATTTATCATCATTATACACATCAAATCTTTCCTTGCGTAAAATACTCAGGTTTATATTAAAAAAAAATAAAAAAATATTTCTGCTAATATTTTAAGACAATCAAGAGAGAAAGAAATAATCTGTTCTATCGACTACAGATTATAAAAATTGTTAACCTGTCCGACAGACAAGCTGCAGCAATTTGTTACAAAGTTGACCGCAAAAAATTGACACTTCTATAAGTTGACGGCAATTAGTCTCTATTGCTATCAGAGCCGGCCCACGCACAAGAGATGATGACAAATTGTACTCTGATAGAAAGTTGACGTCCAATTGTCGTCCTTATGGAAATGCCAATTTTTGCGTTCAGATAAAAAAAATGAAAACGACCCTGACAGACAAGTTGATCGGTAAGTTGGCGTCAATCAGCTGCCGTAATTTGTCACCAAGTAATGCAATAAGTTGACGTCAACTTAGTGGAACCTTTCTGTGTCAACTTGGCGACAAACTGAGGCAGTAGATTGATGTCAACTTTTTGGGAAAGGTGAAGCTAGATTGTAACAAATAGTTACAAAATGTAGAGTTAGCGTCAATTTGATCGCAGCTAACTGACCGCATTTTTCTGACGACTAACTCTTGTTAACGGATGTCATCTAATTTAAGCAAATAAAATAACTGATTGTACTTAAATTATTTGTAGAAAAAAAATTAATTGGAACAGATCCTAGATTCAAAAGGAATTTATTCTTACGATTATTACGGAACAAATAGTTGATTCATTCAGTTTTTTGGAAGTTTTCGTGTTTACAATAACTATGCTAACCGAATTCACAAAAATAAAGATTAAATTTTAACATTTCTATTTAAATATTGGAGGAATCAACTTGAAATTGTATTGGACATATCTATTAAGATCGAATATTCATAATAATACGCGTTGTATATTCTATCACTCTGAAGTATATTGAACTCAAAGATAGTTCGCTATGTTGAACGTTAGAAAATTTTAAGTTGAGAGTAAAGTGCGATCAGCACTTCCATGCTTAATATGTGCAATGTATTAAGGGGTTAGGGGCAGTCAAAGACACGAAAAAATGAGAATTTTCAGTAATTTTTTTTTGCTATTAAATCATTTTATTTTACAAAAGTAATAATATGGCATTATTAAACAATGTTTTGACTTGAAGTCACGAAAATTTGAAAAAAAAAAATTTATAATTTTCAAAGTTATAGCTGTCTGTGTTGACCCAGTTTCAAAAAAAAGGTCCTTGCGGTGACTGTCATAAGTCCTTGGAGATTCATCTAAAATCAATCGGATGAAAAAAATTAGTTTTATAAATAGATAATCCTGGGCCTGATCGAAGCTTTTTTTTTTTTTTCAAAAATTAACAAAATGGCGGCCTCAGGAAATTTTTTCTAGATTTTCAGGAAAAAATCAACAGTTAATTAAGGCCGCCATTTTGTTAATTTTTCAAAAAAAAAAAAAAAAGCTTCGATCAGGCCCAGGATTATCTATTTATAAAACTAATTTTTTTCATCCGATTGATTTTAGATGAATCTCCAAGGACTTATGACAGTCACCGCAAGGACCATTTTTTTGAAACTGGGTCAACACAGACAGCTATAACTTTGAAAATTATAAATTTTTTTTTTTTCAAATTTTCGTGACTTCAAGTCAAAACATTGTTTAATAATGCCATATTATTACTTTTGTAAAATAAAATGATTTAATAGCAAAAAAAAATTACTGAAAATTCTCATTTTTTCGTGTCTCTGACTGCCCCTAACCCCTTAATGACAAAACGGAATTTTGAAATCACACAATATAGTGCAAATCAAAATTAATAAAATAGAAGTTGTAGGAAATTTTTTTTAACAAAAGAGATGCTGTTTAGTTTTTATTGTAATTAAAAAGAAATTCTTTGGAATACCTGAAAAAAATGAAGCCACTTTGATCTGTCACAAATGAATCACTTAAATTTGAATAATATAAATTAGAGTAAGCTGACTAAACGTCCAAATCCCGTGGAACACGACTGGATCTCGTGCGATGTGTACGTCGCAATTTATTACCTCTGTCTCCGGAGGTCCGTTGGATTAAGTAATTACATTTAATTCTATCTAAACCATAGTAATATGAGATATATTCAAATTGATTTAAAGATAACGGCTAATTTACATTCAAGAATAGAACTAGGTGATATGTAATTTTTTGAATGCTAGTTTTATTAATCTCATTTTTTTCTTTCTTACATAGTTATAGAAAATGCCGACAAAAGTAAGTGATTGTTTAAAAAATAAAAGTGTACCCCGTGTAAAAAAAATTCGTTCCAAAATGATTCCAAAAAAGTTCCGCATGTGGAACTTCTAAAAATGAGACATTAGAACTTCGAATGGAACTTTTTTGGAACGTTAGTAATTTTGGTGGTAGAAAAAAAGTTTTTATGAGCAAATTTAGAGTAAAAAAAGAACGTTCTGGGAACGTTTTTGGAATTTTTTATGGACGTTTTTTTTTGTTCTATAAAAAATTTGAAAGTAGTGATTTTTGAACTTTTTTGGAATGTTTCTATAAAATACCAAAAAAGTTTCAAAAACGTCCTTTTTGACTCTAAATTTGATCATAAAAACTTTTTTTTACCATCAAAATTACCAACATTCCAAAAAAGTTCCATTCGAAGTTATAATCTGTCTCATTATGTTTAGAAGTTCCACATGCGAAACTTTTTTGGAATCTTTTTGGAAAGAATTTTTTTTTACACGGGACGTTTTTCCCAAGTTTTAGACTTTTAATTACTGATAAAAATTGGGCTTGAATAATTATTACAAAATTACAATACATGATGACCTTCTATACTACAGGCAAAACAACAAGAATAACTTATTTAAAATATTTTTTTTTTAAATTAAAATAGAGAATTAAATAGGGGAGGGTGGGGCACAACAGCCCCCCTCAAAAATTTTGTAAAATTTTTTTTTCTCTTTTTTGGTCAAATCATGATATCTCTGATGTTTTAAAGATATTTTAAGCTTACACTGTAAAAAGAGCGGTGTTAAAAATGGACTCATTTTAACTCCGCCCGGTGTTAAAATAAAATTACACCGGTGTAGGAGGAGTAATTCACCGGTGTTAAAAATACCGGTGTTAAATCAGGGTAACCGGTGTAAAAGCGGAGTAAAATCGGTGTAAAAGCGGGGTAACCGGTGTAAAAGCGGAGTAATATCGGTGTAAAAGCGGGGTAACCGGTGTAAAAGCGGAGTAATACCGGTGTAAAAGCGGGGTAAATTGCGTCCGCTTGGAGTATTAACTTTAAAGATTATAAAACACAAAAAATGTCAGTTCTCTATGAAAATTAATAAAGAATATTATTTATTAACAAGTACAGTGATCGAGTAAGTAAAAATATTCACAAAGTTAAATTTTTTAACACCGGTAAAGAATATCTACACCGGTGGCGGCGTTATTTTAACACCGGTCTAGAATATTTACACTGGCAGCGGTGTCATTTTAACACCGGAGAATATTTTTTAACACCGGTACAGAATATTTACACCGGCAGCGGCGTTATTTTCACACCGCTTTCGGGGGTAAATTTTACACCGATAATTTTAACACCTACACCGATTGGACTTACCCCGGTGATTTTTTACAGTGTATTATTAATAGAGTTTCTAAATAATAAATGTCAAATGAACGTGGAATCGCGGCGATTTTCCATGAGCGCGATCAAACTAGACTTTTTCGTTAGTATTAAAAAAATTTTGAGAAAACTTTGAATTTTAATAATTTATTAATAAAATTAGTTCAAGCTTTAGTTTTCAATGCTTTTCCAACATCAACTACATTAAGATCCATAATTTTTCGATCCATAAGCTCATGAAACTTTTCTGAGTGTAATTTTGCCTCATTGGAAACATCTATGCTTTCCTTAAGTGAAGTTCTTAAATATGATATTTCCCACTCGGGTTGTTCCTTCAAATCAGGAATAATGTTTTCAATGAATGTTTTAAACTGTAAAAACAAAAAACATTAAAAACTTGGAAAATTATGATTATAATCTGAGATTATAAATATTTTTGTACTTTTTCAATTTGATCAGTAGTTCGCAGAGCAAGAGATAGTCGAGAAATCGGAACTAAATAAGTAGCATCATCAGATTGATCATAGCTAAAAAAGTAACCATAAATTATTGTGGGTACACAAAATAACGGATAAACCCGAGTCGAAATCTAAGGCCTACTTTGAATCTAAATGAGCGTTGATAACATGTACCTGAAGACCGGAACGTTTTTCGCGGAACGAAAATAAGAAAAAGAAATGAGAAGTAAAAAATCTACTGGATCTAGATTTCGTACATGTTTCGCACATCATCCGAAAATGACAGGCCACCCCCAACTTCCCTTAAGTCGCCATTAGATATGAATTTCATGAATTATTTTTATTTTCATTGCGAGAAAAACGTTCCGATCTTCAGGTACATTTGAAAACCTACTTTTTAGGACAAAATAATTGTAAAAGATTGGAATTAACCAACTTAGACTCTCGAAGGCATGAATAAGACCTACAAAGACATATATCGTGAAACGAACGAACTCGGAATTTTAAAAATTGACCCTCTATCAGTCACAAGCTGCTTGTTGGACCCAATCCACCCTTGAGTGTCATTAGCCTACTAGAGAGATGACTGGATCACTTGCATCAATTCTCCAGTAGTCCGCGAATTTTTCAATTTCACTTTTTTGCAGTATTCCGTGCAAGTCCTTCCTTCTGTTAAGCCTAGGTACGTTCGTTTCACGATTTATAACTAATGTAGGTCTAATGCATGCCTCCATAAGTCTAGGTATGTTCAATTCAAGCCTTTGTAAGTCTAAGCAGGTCCATTTGAAGCTTTTTTAATGATAATGGCCTAAAAAGTCGAATGTAGATTTTGGATGCTCATTTAGGTTTAAAGTATTTCTTAGCTTTCGACTCAGGAAGGTCGTTAAGTTAAGAAAAATAATCATACAATTGCTTGATCTCCTTAAAATGAGCAATTATATAATTTAATGCGTAATTGACATCATCCAGTTTGCTATCAAGTAAATGATCAAATATTGCATCAATCTCCTCTACATCAGTTGTTGAATTAGAGTTTAGTAACGAAGTTATGTAATCATCGCGCAGTTGCATATCATTGGTACATTGAATGAAAAGGGTTATTTGGGACCAATCATCAGAATCGGGTTTTAATTCAGCGGTTAGAAATTTTTCTCTCATAGTGTTATTCGATTTTCGAAGACCAGCGCACATAATCCATGCCCAATCAGAGCTAGGGAGTCTGGATTAAAAAAAGGTTATAATTTTAATGTAAATAATATTTTAATATACTGTCGAACTCCATTAATTCAGAACTTCTCATCAATCTTGACCCCCCACAATGAGCTACGCTGTCTCCCATATGACAATCTTGTTCACGGCTTGAGCAAGCCTGGTCTCAAGTTCGATAGACGTTAGTATCTTTTTCTACCTATGTGTCTTGCTGCAGATACTTGTGGCTGGTTTTCAACAGCAAGTCTAGTGCAAGCCTTACACAAGAAATTCATGCCAGATTATAACTCAATTCTGGAGGAAAACTATAGTACAAAATAGTTGCGCATGGCTTGCTGAAGATCTGCGCAAGGCTCAAAATCGACCTTGAGTCTTGAGCAGATCTTGAGCAAACCATGCGTAAGTACCTGCCATAAGTTACTGGTGCAAGAAATGGGCCAAAAACTTTTCAACTGCACCGTATCTAAGATATCTTTAATATTCTTGTGTACGATGCCTTAAGCAAGTCATGCACAAGTCTTGATGACAATTTCTTGCTACATGATCTTGCGCAAGACCCATATGTAGAAAAAGACACTAGTAACTAGGAGTTTTGCTCAAGGCACTGGCACCAGAATCTTGCTGAATCATGTGTTACTTGGACGAGTTAATGGAGTCCGACTGTCGATACTTTTATAATTAAGAAATTACGTATTTTCAGATGGATTCTCTAAATACTTAATGAATAACTGGTAACCAAATGATCTGCACTCAGTATGGCCAAACCTACAAACCATCGGGGCAAGTATACTTCGGACTCGAAGAGCTAAGTGATCTTCACCTTCACGATCTTCAAAACCCAGTTTATCAATTATTTTGTTGGTGAGGAAAAGCATGTACATTTCGAATAATTCTTCTTCAGGTGAATTATTCAACCTTGAAATCATATCCAAAATGATATTTCCAGCAGGAATCCATGGTAAATAATCAGTTTCTCGATGTAAGTACGAAGTAATATTAACCAATACATCGAGGTAAGAATTATCATCTTGATATATTCTAAAAATATCATCGATAAGTTGCGCTCGATTAACAGGATGGATTTTATCATAATCATCGGAATTTAGATATTCTGCAATACGTTGCCAATTTTCTCTGTCGTAATTGACTCGGTAGAATCCTGTTGAGGCAATAATAATAAAGCTATCATTTAATGAAGTTGTTGGGTAATGGGCATTATGGCCTCCATTAAAATTTGAAGTCGATTGACCATTTCTAATTCGAGATGTTTATAATCTAAGTTCGAATCATCGCGTTCGTGATTCTAATAAAAAGACTATATCAGCCAGAAACTTTTGAAAAACTAACAACTAAATTAACTCTTTCTCGCTTGACCTTGAATCCCTACTCGTAATTTGAATTATAAGTCTTCATCTTAAAGTGAGAGAGCGCTAGCCTGTTCAGCAAAGAAGAGGCAGACAAAATACTGTGTACTACTATAATTGAACTGTTACTCTCATGGCCTTACTAAGGACTGTGATTGGTTTTATCCCCGATAAGTAAACTTCTCATGTGTACAGTATCAAACAAAAGCAATGTCTCGTTTTAACTACCACCTAACCCTGTTTAGAAAATCTCATAGAATCCAATAGATTCTCATAAATTCCTATAGAAATTTTGTAAAAATGAATGAGTTCTATGAAAAGTGCTATATTTAAGTATAGGGCCTTATACATTTAGCTATAAGAATCTATCGGATTTTTTAAGCAGGCAAACTACTCTTATCGCGCATGCCCCCATGAAAAAAATTTATAAAAAAAATATATTTTTCATATAAAATAAATATATTAAAAATACATAAAAAATATATAAAATATGTATAAAAAATATATTAGTAATATATTTTAAATCTATAAAAAATAGAAAAAATATATTTTTTATATATTCTAAGATATATTTTTAATATATTTAAAATATATAAAATATATACGAAAATCGGCCAAAAGTTAGCTATTTAAAATATATTTTTTATACATATCTTATATATTTATAATATGTATTTATATATTTTTTATGTATTTTTAATATATTTTTTTTATATAAAAAATATATTTTTTTTATATTTTAACATATATTTTTTTTATTAATTTTTTTCATGGGGGTGTAGTTCATAAATTTTTGACAGTTTTGTAGCCGGACAACTACCTTAATTTATAATCGAACAATTAACTCGCTGATTACCTCTTTGTTGAATGTTAAGAATAATCCAATCGTCTTTATTAATATCAGGTAATGTAATTTCTTTTTCATCATATTCCATCCACATCGTTGGGACTGTTCGTGAGAAATCTGGATTTGACTTGGTCGCATAGTTTATTGGAATTTTCCATGTATTTTCAGGAGTTACTCGGAAATTCTTTTGTGTCAAATTTGTTTCACCTGTTTCGTAATTTCGAGTGACAGTTACAATTGGTGTACCCGTTTGTTCTAACCAAGGATCCATCATTTCTTTAATATCTAGTGGTTTGTCTCCATATTGTTCATTGTATGCTTCTTGAAAAGCCTTCCACAGATCGTCAGTAACAACAGCAGTAAATTGACTTTTGGTAACAGAATATTAAATGCTATATATTTTTTTCTAAATTATTTTTTAACTTATTTGTTAGTATAAATTTTTTTACTGTGCTTTTAAATATCTCTGAAGTCCTTTACGAAAAACGTCTTCAGTAAGTATGTGCTCGAGCATATGAATGACGGCAGCTCCCTTACGATACGTAACTGGATTAAATATTCTGCGAAGAGATATCTTTTCATGAGGTGACCACTTGATTGGTTTAACTTCTGGAATATAGGTTTCAGCATCATAAGATTCATGATTCACATCCTCTATTACGAAGTAATCCATTACACGCCAATGCGGATAAATCTGCACGAATTTTCATTCATTGAATAATTATAATTTCAGATATTTATATTATGATAAGTATTACCTGGTCAATAATTTTTGATTGGAAATACGCGGCGAAACCTTCATTTAACCAAGTGTCATCCCACCATACGGGACTGACAAGATTACCAAACCATTGGTGTGCCAATTCATGAGCAACAAGAAAAATTATACGATCTTTTTTATCAACATTAGGAATCAATGTAGTATTTTCCAATTTAACCATCGATGTGCTAAATTAATTTGTTTAATTAGTGAACAGTTAGACAGATTTAATCATGCGAAATCTCTGATAAAATTTACAATAGAATTTTTTTAAGGTTGCTCTCTTTGTCCGGGTCTACTCTCTAAAGTTGCTCTATTCCTACTCTACAAGCATACTAGGATAATCATTCCCTTTTGCGCATTTTTAAGCGCCATAAATATTGAAATTGTAATAGATATTTAAATAACGCGCCAGAATCTCGTGTTTCGAGTCGTCTTGTAAAAATTGCAGTGAGGAAAAATACTAGCAACTTTAGAGAACGTATCATGACGACTTTAGGGGACTTTGACTGTTGTAAGTCCCCAGGAAAAATAATTTCGTATAGTCCCGAGTCGAAATTTAAATCGTAGATTTAACGTAGTAGACGTTAGAAACGTAAATTCAACCTTTGAAGACGTAAATGGCCGTAAAAACGTATTAAAGACGTAGGTGACGTACGAGAACGTAAATAAGAGCCTTGTAGAAAAAAACTCGACTGACAGCTGCTTTCTCGGACTTCTTTGAATCTTACAGACTACATAGCAGCTCAGAGATTAGAATAAAAATTCTCAGTTTTTTCGTACAAGACCCAGAAATATTTTGTTAAAGATGCTGAGAATTCTTATTTTTGTCTCCCAAGCTGCTAGGTAGTCTGTAAGACCCAAAGAAGCCCGAGAAAGCAGCTGTCAGTCGAGTTTTTTCCTACAAGGCTCTTATTTACGTTTCTGTACGTCATCTACGTCTTTAATACCTTTTCGTACGTCATCTACGTCTTTACAGTCGACTCTGTCTAAAGGTTCTCTGCTTAAAGGTTCCCGCTGTCGATAGGTTCCAGGAAACATTGTTTAAAGGTTCCCGGATATTCCCCCACCCGCTTTCTCGAGTGACGAATCACAATTCAGTTTTCGAGCGCTAACTTTAAATGCACGTTTTTTTGAGGTTATGTTTACTGCGCAATGTGTTCTATCGTGCGCCTCGGCGCTCGAGGGGAATATATTGTAGGGGAAGTGCTGATGGTGGGGAGGGAACCTTTAGGCAATGGTCCTGTCCCGACGTGGAACCTTTAGACAGAGTCGACTGTAATACGTTTTCGTACGCCAACTACGTCTTTAATACGTTTTTACGGCCATTTACGTCTTCAAAGGTTGAATTTACGTTTTCAACGTCTACTACGTTAAATCTACGATTTAAATATCGACTCGGAGTCATATGCGGAATAGTATATAATTATTTCTATTACTTTACGAATCTATGTATGGCCACATATAATCAACTATACCTCCATATATATTGATAGAGTCATATGGGGCAAATGTGCACAAACCTATTCATTTCGGACTGAAATGCATGGGCTTGCATACACTTGCCCCGATCGACTCTATATGAAGTTATATATAATTTGATCTGATCATGCCTGACTAGTACATCATGTCATATAATTAGATCTGAATATCATAAGCTCATGTCCAATCATACATAGGTATCTATTGTAACGACAGTCAAACTGATAAGCAGCGTACATCTTGAATCTTAATAAACATATATACACGCAATATATATGATTAGATCTAGTCAGCCCTGATTGATATAAGCCCATACATAATCATTCATCGTGAATAGGTCGTTCAAATCTTTTCAAAAATTTCAATACGTACAGGTAACTGACTAGCCCCCAATGTTCCATGGCACCTGAATATTGAGGAACGCAAATCTGATCTAGTTTTGGCATTGCGTATGGCATACCAGTATAAGCTTCCATCGCTGGTATAACTTTTTCACTAACTTCTAAGGCAAATCTCAAAGACTCTAAATTACTTTCCAAGCCATAAAATGTTATGTTTCCATGAGCATTTTTAATTGATTTATAATTAGCAACAGCAACACAAGGAAGGTATGGGGACATTACCACTGATCTTTCAAAGTGAGTTATGATTCTACCATCTGGCAGCTGTTGATGGCTTTTCTCCGGCATATTTGACAATGCAATATGATTTGGAGAATGCTTAATAGATATTTCAAATCGAGCTTTGAAACCTGGTTCATCCCAACATGGAAATGTACTACGAGCTCCTGAAGGCTCAAAGTGAGTTGTTACAAGATATCTAAAATATTTTTATGGAATACTTGTAAAAGAGGAATTTCAAAAGTATAAATTGATACTTACTGACGACTATGGTTGTCCAATGTGTCATACGCTCGAAAAAAACCCATTCGTTGGTCGAACCAGTCATCAGCAGCATCACGACCAATCCATTTCATTTTTAAAGTATAGTTTCCTGGCTCTAATGTCTGTTCAAATATAATAGTATAAAATTCATTCGATGCTTTCCAATCGTATTCTTTTGGTTTTAGAATTACTCCCTTATCATCTATAAGCTCCGTAAAACTACTCTGGATTATTACTTTATACGATTTATGGAAAATCACCGAAGTAGTAGGTTGCAATACTTCAAATAGAACAGTACTATTACCCCTAAAAGTAAATATTTCACCTTCAAAATTAGGGTCTAATTCAATTTTATAGACTCGTGGTGCTGTGTTACGAGGTAAGCGAAAATTCATTTGCTTAGTCTTGTCTGATTCTTCAAGAAATTTTGTTATTTTACTTTTTCGCTCAGGTGGTTCTTTATTAAATGGTTTCACAGCTATTGCGCACACTATCACAACAGTTAAAAAAATAATTATTTGTTTAATCATTGTTAAAACTTGTCTCACAGCTACACTATTAGTTATCTCAATATAAAATCGCCCAGTTTCAATTTGCGATTCACGGTAGCATTGACAATGCTTTTATAAATGTTTTATAGAAGAGCCAAAACCTTGATTAATTTTTCATAATTTATTTATGACTATATTACCGTGACATTCCGGATGTTGTTGAGGTGATGATACGTTCAATACATTAACATTGATAGATTAAATGGTATTCAAATTATGTTATGAAAACCGTTTGGTAAATATTTATGATTATTCATTCTATGGATATTATGAATCGACTATCCCTTATGAAAAAACCATATACTGTCAATAATATATAAAAAAATATATGGTAAATAACTGAACATATATGGCGGCAAAATTATTAATATTGATCAATATATGATTTATCATATATAATAATTTATACGTTTAATATTATAATAATCCATCCCTAGCGGATCCGAATTACGGTAAATACAGTGATTTACCGTAATTTACTGTGCCTAGCAGAATTACCGTAAATTACGGCAATCTACGGTAAATTACAGTAAATTGCCGTAGTTTACCGTAATTTACGGCGCCTAGCAGAATTACCGTAAATTACGGCAATCTACGGTAAATTACGGCAATCTACGGTAAATTACGGCAATCTACGGTAAATTACGGTAATCTACACCAAATTACGGTAATATACGGCAAATTACGGTAAATTGTCGTAATTTACGGTAATTCTGCTAGGCGCCGTAAATGACGGTAAATTACGACAATTTACCGTAATTCGCCGTAGATTACCGTAGTTTACCGTGCCTAGCAGAATTACCGTAAATTACGGTAATCTACGGCAAATTACGGTAAATTGCCGTAATTTACGGTAATTCTACTAGGCGCCGTAAATTACGGCAATTTACCGTAATTTGCCGTAGATTACCGTAATTTACCATGGATTACCGTAATTTACGGTAATTCTGCTAGGCACCGTAAATTACGGTAAATTGCGGTAAATCACTGTATTTACCGTAATTCGGATCCGCTAGGGATATCATTTATAATATGTGTGATTATATACATGTGATATTGTATTAAAAATTATATGTCCATTTTATATATTAATTTATAACGTAAAATATATGTTTCATCTTATAAATTAATGTATTAATTCAATATTATTATAATCCATGTAATTTATAATATATGTAATTGTATACATTTGATATTATGTCTCAAATTATATTCTCGTTTTATATATAAACTTATAATTTCAATATTATACTAATTTCGATATTATTATACATAAATTATGATACATGTATCTAATTTTATATTGTTTAATTTATAATAACAATACGATAATGTAAAAATAATTACACTACATCACGATAGTAAAAAAAATATATAGTTGCAGTTATCATGTAACTACATAAAAATACTAAAAATACCATAGCTTACATTATATATTAATTATATAAATCTATCATATATTTAAATACGTATATGTTTACATATATTTGTGCAAATATATGTAAACATATATCTATATAAATATATATTTACATACATTTATACAAATATATGTGAACATATATTTATATAATTATATATTTACATGTATAAATATTATATGTGAGTCATATAATTAAATCATATATCTTATCATATAACTTGAAGTATAGTATAAAATATTATAAGCAATTTTTATAAGTTAGCATGTAAAAAAAATATATTACCGATATATATGTTGCAAATTATAAAATCATATAATATTTCGGCAAAATTTTGTATATGGCTCTATACGTGACTTCTTATAATTCCATATAATTTATCATATATTTTGAATTATACTGAAGCTCATATATTGCTTTTTCATACGGGATGATGTAAATTAATATTTGCGTTATAATTTTTATATAAAATTTAAAAACTTATATTCAACGCATACCTGATTATTGTGCCTTACCATATCTGAAAATCAAACCCTAGATAGCCGTTTATCGATCGGTGGATCCCAAAACTCTTCCAAGCATAAGAGAGAAGAAATTTGGATTTTTCCTCTACCGTCCCGATTTAATATTATAGCGAGGTTGGACTTAGAGTAGCCATTTTGCTTTTTTACAAGGCACATTTATTGAAGATAAATAAATATATCACGCAAAATATATTTTGTTGAATAAAAAATTTTATTGAAATACTTTAAGATAACTTGTGTTCACATGAGTAGAGAAATTCATTTTAAATACGTCTCGTTTTGCTTATGGATGAAATATTAAATAAAGTGTCGAATGAAAACAAATTAATGAAACCATTGCTTTTTATCTTTTGTCAATATCAATAGTATAAGGTCTTAGAAGTTTATTATCCATAAGTTCATTAAATTTCATAGAAATATTTTTCGCGAGATTCACTAGGTTTGAACTATCTTCCAATGTAGATCTTAATAACCTCAAATGGGACTTAGGCAAATTCTCAACATTTACTACAATATCTTCGATGAAGGTCTTGAACTGCAAAACAAATTATATAAGACATATTAATATTTAAAATTAATAACCCTTTAATAAGCACCTTGAAAATCTAAGACACTTTTCATTCATGTACGAAAAAAGTATATATCCGGAATATATACGGGCAAAACTGAATATATGTCTCATATATGCGGCATGTATTCAGATTCGCCCGAACATATACGAATATATACTTTTTCCGGGCAGGGTGTTTTAAATAGGCGAAATTTTCAAGTTCCCATTTCAGAGAAATAATTAAAACAGTATATTGCATGCCAAGGGTTGGAAAAAGACGATTTCAGACAAGGGAAGGACACTGTCGAAGCCAAAGCAAGAATTGACCCAAAATCTGATATCATCGTTATCTCGTGCCACGCATTATATCTTTCATATTATCTACATTGGTGCTAGAAATTTCCATCTGGAGCCTACCAAGAGGCTTATTTTTGATTGATAACACCCCTGGTATAAATGATTCCGGACACTTGATCAGGCTTCATATACTTTGCCCGATTCAAAATACGGGCCCGAGAAATTGCCCCGATTATTAGCTCCACTAGAATGTAATGCGATTAGTAATCGGCCAAACAGAAGCTAACAACATTCTCTCTGACTAGTTACCTAACTGGGTTTTCGATAATTGGGGCAATGGAATCTTCCCTGGTCTAGCACCTTCTCGGGTACATGTTATCGGGCCTTATTTTTACTCCCCGACCGGGTCTTGGTGGACTATAAGGCGCTTTCTACCAGGTTCAGCATAAAAAATTATGCTGTGTTTTAATTATGCAAATTTAAGTAACTTAACAAGAGAAATGATGGATTTTTGTTATCCAGCCATTTTTATTATTGGAATGCGTATTATTTTCATGCTTTTTCAAACACAACTATTGGTTCAATCGGTCATCAGAATGATATAAATATTTGGGTGCTGACAATAAACAATTGCGATTCTGATAGAGATGAAATCAAGTTCCTCAAGGAAAAGACTCATTCCATTAATCACAAAAGGCTCCAGATATTAAAACTTCTAGCACCAATGCAGGCAATATGAAAGAGAAAGTGCGTGGTACAGAATAAAATGCGATTTCCGATTTCAGCTAATGTCTTCTCTCGCCTTTAGCCCGAGAAGTTAACATCACCTTCGACTGAAATCGTCCTACTTTCTTTCTTTCCACTATATACTATTTATCTCATACCTTGTTATACTGATCTATGTTCTTAATAGCAAGAGACATACGAAGAATCGGAATTAGATATTCATCATCTTGGAATTGGTCATAGCTAAAAAATCGAAAGTTGTTCATTTTAGATTATTTCATACTTAACGCGTAAGAGAAGATCAAAGTTGAAAAATAACAATACAATTCTTTGATTTTATCAAAATGATTCGTAAAATAGCTTAGAACCCAGTTTACATCATCACGATTACTTTCTAGTAAGGACTTAAATACTGCATTGACTTGCTCAGAATCGGTTGAATCTGCTGCTATTAGTAAAGATATTTGCTCATTCCGTAACTTCATGTCATCAGTACATCTAATAAAAAGGTTCGTTGGAGATACCTTTTTAGGATTCTCTTTAAATTTGGTAGCCAAAAACCTTTTTCTTGTTGTATGATTCGATTCTCTAAGACCAGAACAGACAATCCATTCCCAATCATTAGAGGGTAATCTGTGAATCATAAAATTATAATTTTTGTTACAATAACCATCCCTGGCGGTTTTGAATCACCCTGGAAACACCCTGGGACTGGAAACACGGTGGAATCATGGTGGATCCAGGGTGGTTACACGGTAGTTACACGGTGGGTTTGTGCCATTTTATCACCCGGATTCCATGGTGGTTACACGGTGTTTCCACGATGGTTACACGGTGTACCTACACGGAAAGAAAATTATGGGAAGTTTTGCTATGCATTATGGGAATAGTTCCCATAATGATATGGGAATTGTACCCATACTACTATAGGAATGGTCCCCATATATTATGGGAACCATCCCTATAATAATATGGGTACAATTCCTATACTATTATGGGAACCATTCCCATAATATTATGGGAACTATTCCCATATCATTATTGGAACCATTCCCATAATGGTATTGAAATTATTCCCATACTATTATGGGAACTACTCCTATAATATTATGGGAACTGTTCCTATAATGTTATGGGAACCAATCCCATAATATCATAAAAATTTTTTATTGCAGAATAGTGTAGAAATTTCTTTCATGATATGAAAAGATTCAAATAAAGTGTCTTCGACGCTACAATTATTTAAAAAAATAAAAATTTTATCAAAAATTTTAGTGTTATTGTCAAATGCAAATTTTTTTTTCAATGTTTGAATTTTTGCTTTCATATTTAATAATATTTCTGTGTATTGTAGAAGTGATTTCCACACTTTTCTTTAAATTAATTTCTTCATGATAGTATGGAAACCATTCCCATAATATTATGGGAATGGTTCCTATAATGGTATGGAAACTATTCCCATAATATTATGGGAGTGATTCCCATAATGGTATAGGAACGATTCCTATACTATTATGGGAACCATTCCTATAATATTATAGGAATAGTTCCCATAATGGTATAGAAATAGTTCCTATAATGTTATGAGAATGGTCCCTATAATTTATGAGAATGGTTTCTATAATTTATAGGAATAGTTCCCATATATTATGGGAATGATTCCCATAATATTATAGAAAGTAGTCCTATAAATTATAGGAACCATTCCTATAATTAGAGGAACCATTCCCATAACGTTATGGGTATCATTCTCATAATTACAGGATCTATTCCTATAATTATGGGAAACATTCCTATAATTATAGGAACTGCTCCCATAATTTATGGTCGTAATTCCTATGATGGTATAGGAAAAAATTTCACAAAATTATGGAAACAGTTTCCATAATTTTCTTTCCGTGTACCATGATTCCACGGTGTATTCACCGAGATTCCACGGTGTACCTATGGTGATTACGCGGTGTACGTTGAATTACAGCGGGAACACCGTGTAACCACCGTGAAATCACGGTGATAAAATGAAAAAAAAACCCACCGTGATTCCAGGGTATTTCCATGGTGATTCTAAACCGTCAGGGATAGTCTATTGATAGCTAAATATTTTCGAGTGTAACAATTACGTGTTTTTTGATGGATCTTCTAAAAATTTATTGAATAAATGTTGAGAAAAGGATCTGCAATCGGCATGTCCAAATTCACAAATAAATGGAGCGAGCTTACTTCTGATTCGAACTGCTGGAGGATTAAACGGTCCTTCGTTTTCAAAGCCAAGTTTATCAGTTATTTCACTGGTGAGGAAAAGTATGTATGTTTTGAATAAATCTTCTTCAGGTGTATTGCGCATATTTTCTAGCATTTCCATAATTATATTACTTGCCGGTATCCAGGGTAAATAATTAGTTTCTTGATGTAAATATGACGTAATACTGACCAGTATCTCAAGGTATGACTGATCATCTTGGTATATTCTGAAAACATCGTCAAGAAGTTGCGCCCGATTAATGGGATGGATTTTGCTATAATCGTTTGATCTGAGATATTCTGCGATTTTTCGCCAGTTCTCTAAATCATAGTTCACACGATAGAATCCTGTAAAGGTTACATCCATAAAGCTATCATTTCGTTTTCAAATTTGACTTAATTCGAAATATTGCTTTCATGATACCAGCATCGAAACTTGAAGTTTCAGAGTCTCTATAGCCAGTCAAAACAAGCTAATTTCAAACCGATGCTGCGAATAACTACTAGCGAATTCAGAATTCACAAATATCTGCATACAGCGGGCAGAAACATGCGTGATGCTTCCCAAGGGAAGAAACACAATTGTTTCTGCCTGGTGTCAGTTATATTTAATGTTCATTTGCATCCTTATTACTCTCATTTGTTTACTTGTTACTTCAGTTTACTCATTTCATTTCTTCATTTCTTATGTGAAAATAATATTTTTGTTTTATTTACTATCTTATAGGTGACTGTTAATCATATTCTCATTCTCTAACAATTCTCGGCATCATCGGCATCATATGAAAATAACTTGTTTCTTACCGGATGCTGACACTGAATCTTGAAGATCCGATGCATGTAATCATGAAATATATAGTGTGTGACTCTGGATAAAACACGATTTCAGACTGCGGGTGATGTCAGCCAACTTCACCGAAGTCTAAAATCGTCTTATTTCATCCCTTGTCACACAATATACTATTACCTCCTTGTTGGATATTAAGAATAATCCAGTCATCTTTATTAATATTGCGTATTGTTGTAATTTCGTTGTCCTTTTCCATCCACATAGTCGGAGCAGAACTTGAGAAATCTGGATTTGATTTAGTTGCATAATTTATTGGAATCCGCCATTTATTATCAGCATTTAAATTTTGATAGTTTTTTTGTGTTAGACTCGTTTTTCCAGTTTCGTAATCACGAGTAACAGTTACAATTGGTGTACCCGTTTGTTCGATCCAAGGATCCATCGTCTCTTTAATATCCAATATTTTTGTTTTATATCGTTCATCATATACTTCTTGAAAGGCATTCCAGAGATCATCCGGAACTGCAGTACTAAATTTACTATTTCAAAATAGAAAAAATTTAATCGTATTTTATTTAATTTTTTTAGAAGACTATTTCAAATTCTAAAGTAAGTTAATATACTGTGCTTTAAGATGGCGTCGAATCCCTTCACGAAAAACATCTTTTGTTAGAACATGTTCTAACATGTGAACGAAAGCGCCTCCTTTGTAGTACGTAATGTCACTAAACATATACTCAGTAGTTATTTTATTTCGAGGTGTCCATTTTATTGGTTTAGGTTCTGGAGCGTGTGACTCCGCGTCATGAGAATAACGATTTATATTTTGTACGATATAGAAATCCATTATACGCCAAGACGGATATATCTATGCAATAATGTCTTAAATATGTTATTCAATTGGGATTAGCATTGTATTACATGGAAAAAAAATTCCACTTAAGTTTACGATGTAGTTAACGCATCGCACGGACAAAACGAATTTCGTCCTGATAACAAAAGACGGGATAACGAAAAATTTTGTTATAAAGACAAACATGATTAGCTTACGGTAACAAATCAATTTGTAATAGTAACAAATGAATTTTTGTCGCAATTAAGAAGTCGATTTGTTATGAGAACACATTATGTTTATTCTAATAATATGGTCATATTTTAAAGCAGGTATTTGCTACCGTAAGTAATCTTAGCTTATGATTACAAAATTTTTTGTTAATGCTACAAATTCATTCTGTTACTTTAACAAATCAATTTTTTTATTGGAACACAACAGTTTTGTTACAGCTACAAACCATTATTTGGCCCAACAAAGAATTTGATAGCATTACAGAAACATTGTAATCCCAACGAATGCTTCGTTATCCGTATATTAAGGCAGAATTTTGTTACCGTAAGTTATCTTATCTTGTGGTCACAAAAAAATTTTTTCTGTGCGTAATCGTGGACTATATTTTCATTAGCATTCATTTTAAAATGTCTTATTTTAAAATTTACTATGTAGGTTACATTTTTTACTATTTAACATCGTAATTTTAACAAAGATTTTATGGATCAAAAATTATTTCAAAAATTACTATTTTCGCATCGTAAAAAGACTAAAATAAAAATTACAATTCAAAATCAATATTTATTCCTATATTTATCTTTGTTTTCACTTTTGAATAAAAGAAATTTTACAGTGCTGCCTCTGTTACAATACGATGTAAGTTATACAAATTACGATGTTACATCGTAATTTTCAAATAGTAATTGTGTCCACCGTAAGATGCATTCTCGTGACTTCTGACCGTTTATTTATCGTTTATATGGATCTTAAACACTTCCGAGACTTGTGGGCTCTTCTGTGACCAAATGGCCCAAGGCGTCGGTCACTTCGCACTCGAAAGGTCTCGTGTTCGAATCCAACACCCGTCCGAGCAATTATTGTTTTATACTTTTATTTAAAATTTCTGTTACACCAAAGTCTCAAATTTTACAATGTTCACATCACAATTCATACTAAAGAGCTTAAGACTTAGTGTTATTTGTCTGAAGTATTATTTCCTAAATGAAATTTACAATACTACATTGTAAAAATTAAGATTTTAGAGGTATAGTCCACTATTACAATAATCAATAGGAAAAATTACGATGTTAGCAGCGTAAATTTAACTGGAATTTTTTCCCGTGTATATTTATAGCTTGAAATACCTGGTCAAGAACCTTAATCTGAAAATAATCAGCAAAAGCTTCATTCAACCAAGTATTATCCCACCAAATTGGACTAACGAGATTACCGAACCACTGATGTACTAATTCATGAGCAACAAGAATAGCTATATTATCTCTATTTTCGATATTTGGAGCCAATGTAGATTTTTCCAACTCAACAGCTTCAATGCTTAAAAAATAGTAAATGTTTACTTTTTAAATCTGCTAAAAAAAATATCTTTGTTTTTGAAAGAGTATCCTATACTAAAGTATTTTATACACCAAGGGAGAAAAGTAGGGCATTCTAATCCACGTGTGTAATTGCCTAGTCAAGCCGAAGGCAGAGGTGGCAAACACGCAAATTGAGACACCTTACCTTCGTCGGTAGTGTGTATGCTATTTTTTTCCGGATCTGTACCTGAAAGTTTAAATTTTGGACTCTGTTTGTAGAAAGAATCACGCGTGCGCTAATTTTGATCATTTGTTTTCTCATAAAAGAAAATAACGACCTTCTTCCTTATAAGCAGCGCAGGAATTTAAGCTTTCAGTGCAGGTATGATGAAAAATGAATCACTAAATACTTATTTATAAATTTGTGAACCTAATAAAGTTCTGACTTGAGTTAATTGATTAAAATCTTTACGAGTTTCTAGTAATTAGAAAAAAAAAGATTATTCGTTGCTTTCCGAGTCGAAATATTAGACGTAAGTTGAACGTTCTTAACGTTTCAAACGTAAATTGAATGTTCTTAACGTTTTAAATGTAAAGTGAACGTTTTTAACGTTTTGAAAGTAAATTGAACGATTGTTTTGTATTTTGGTTCATAAAAAATTAGTAATTTCATGAGTTATGATTTTAGTTTAATGATAACATTAATTAATTTATTTCTATATTTGTCATCACAATTTTCATCACCTTGATATCATAATATATGAACAGGTATAAATATATAGTGTTAAAGATGGAAGTATGAAACTGAAAAAAATTTTATTTCAAAATACGAATTTTTTATTTAAGAGCCAGAAAGGCGGACGACAAAAATTTTACGGAATTGACGTGATGATAATCCAGGAGTACAAAATCGATGAAAAAAATTTTTTGGTATGCTTATAATTTCTTATTGTAAGTCTAAATAGGTTTTAATGACGTTTTCGATTTATGATACTCCAGTCTACGTTTTGAATAAGTTGAAAGCTGTCAAATTGAGTTTCTAATGTTCAAAACGTTCAATTTCCCTAGCAGACCTGATTTACCGTAAATTTACGGTAATTTTACCGTAAATCTACCATAGAATACCGTAAAATTCGAGTAGTTTACCATTAATTACGGTAAACCCACCGTAAATTACAGTAAATTCACCGTAATTTACGGTAAGTTGGTACTTTACGGTGGATTACCGTAAATTACGGTGGGTATACCGTAAATTTACCGTCGAATACAATAAATCTACCGTAAAAAGTTCGGGTGGATTACCGAATTACCGTAATTTACGGTGAATAACCGTATTTCCGTATTTTGCGGTAAATCCACCGTAATTTACGGTAAATCGGTATTTTATGGTGGATTACCGTAATTTACCGTAATTTGGGTCCGTTAGGGTTACGTTAAAAACGTTCAATTTACGTCTAATATTTCGACTCGGGTTAATACAAAAAAATTTCTCACTGGTAAGTAATTAGTCCCCAATGCTCCATAGCATCTGTGTACTGAGGAATAGCAATCTGATCTAATTTTGGTAATGCATAGGGTATATCAGTGTATGCTTCCATTGCTGGTATAACTTTTTCACTAACTTCTAAGGCGAATCTCAATGATTCCAATTTACTTTCCAAGGCATAAAATGTTATATTTCCATGAGCATTTCTAATAGACTTATAATGAGCAACTGCTACACACGGAAGATAAGGAGACATCGGCACTGATCTTCTGAAGTAAGTTATAATTTTACCACCCGGTAACCATCGATGATATTTTTGTGGCATGTTTGATAGGGCCGTATAATTTGGAAAATGTTTCAATGATATTTCAAACTCAGCTTTGAAACCTGGTTCATCCCAGCATGGAAATGCATTGCGAGCTGCTGAAGGTTGAAAGTGAGTCGTAACAAGATACCTAAGAAAAAAAAATCAAACTTACTCTTTATCAAAAATATTATCGACTAAATTTGACTTCTTACTGTAGTGTATCATCCTCTAGCTTGTCGTATCCACGGAAAAATCCCATACGTCTAGTAAACCAATCTTCAGCGGAATCAATTCCATTCCACTTTAATTTCAGAGTATAGTTTTCAGGTTCTAATTCCTCTTCAAATTCAATTGAATAGAATTCATTTAAAGGATTCCATTTCTGCTTTGTTGGTATTAAAGATACACCATTTTTGTTTATAAGTTCTGTCAAGTCTTTGTCTATCGTTATTCTATTAGATCGATGCAAAACCACCGTCGAAGTAGGTTCGAGTACTTCAAAAATAATTGAACTGTTGCCTTTAAATGTAAACGATTCACCTTCAAAATCTGGATCAAATTCAATTTTGTATACTCGTGGTGCTGTATTACGAGGTAGTCTATTTAATTCTTCATGTGCTTCGAATTCATCTTGAAACTTTTCTATTTTGTTATTACATGCAAGTAGTTTTTTATTAAAAGGCATTACCGCGATTGCACAATATAAAAGAGCTGTCAAAACAATTATTTGTTTCATCATTTCTATTTCTATAATTTCTATTTTTCAGCATCGAAGACTGTCAATGTACACAAAACTGCCGTATTATAATCAACGATTTACTATAGTATTAATAATAGCACTTTGAATGCTCAATAAGACTTCAGAAGCCTTGATAAAATTTCAATGATGCATTTATGAATTTATTATCGTGACGTATTGTACTTTAGTATGTATTGGGAATACTTCAATAAGTCAGTAGGCCGGCTATTATTCCACAATTTTATGTTGTTCACAGTTCAAGTTTTTGAATATATTTTAATACCTTTAGTTTTTTCATACCTTTATTTTTTGTCAGTTATGCATCACTTTGTATAAAATAGAACGTGACAGTACGGATGTAGTAGATACGCAAACACCCACACACATAGGGGAGGGTGGGGCAGAGCGGCCCCCCTAAGCCAATTATTATTTTTTGTGGCTTTCAACCATAAGATCACTTTACTTTTGTCCTATTTCGAACAAATTTATGGACATTTTGCCAAAATTCTGAAAAAAAAAATTTTTTTTTGTGGGGCAGAGCGGCCCCCCTTCAAAAAGTGATAAAAAAATTTTTTTTTTCGTTTTTTTTTTTTTTTAATTGTTTTCATCATTAAGAATGTATTTCTTTCTCTTGACAACTATTTTTGGTTTTATATTACTAGAAAAAAATTTTTTAAAGCGTAAAAAATCGTTCACTCTCGATTACCTTAATTACTAATTGTTATTTAATAAAAAAAAAAATCAATTCTATAATTTTATTTTATTTCAAAGATTTATCAACTAAAAAGAAAAAATTTAATTTTTATAAATTTTTAGTGACCAAATTTGCCTCTTACATAGAGAAACGGCCGAAAAATATGAAAAAATAATTTTTTCGGAAGTTTCGGCTGGTCCATTTTGCCCCAGGTGTTATGCGTAGGGCTAGAAATGTGGAATTATAAAAATTTTTTTTTAATTTGACGATAAAAATATGAAAAAATCACTTTTTCAAAATTTTGGGCTTCTCCATTTTGCCCCAAATGTCATGCGTAGGGGTAAAAATGCGCAAACATATCGGATTTATAGTAATTAGTCAAAAAAAAAAAAATTTTTTTTTTGGTCAAAATTTCAGGGGGGCCGCTCTGCCCCAGGGGGGGCGCTATGCCCCACCCTCCCCTACATCTTTGTCACACGGAGTGCAGCGATAACAGCAATTTTATTAAGGTAATCCCTGTGACGATTTGATTTTACCTAGAAGTAAGTCCATTGCTAATTTTTACCTGCATTCTAATGTCTATATATAATGTCATTATAGTCTCATAAGTGGACGAGATAGCTATTTTCGATACGTAGGATTAAAAAGAGGGTTTGCGGCATGCTTGGATTGGCGACACAAGTCTTGGGTTATGCCGCATTCTCAACGAGAACGAGTACATACATCTTTCTCGCACGAGCGAAGCGAGTGCGAGAGAGATGTAGGTACGAGTTCTCGTTGTGAATGTAACATATCCCTAGACGAGTGTTGACAATACATGCATACCGTAACCCTCTTTTTAATCCTTTGTATCGAACAATATTTTTTATAACGACTGCCTTTAAAGTTTAATTGAGAGGAATTCAATCATTTAAAGAATAAAAAATTACCTTCTAAATATAAACAATTGTACAAGTGTAAATAATAACAATCTATTCATGTTTTATTTTTCAATTGAATTCTATCAATTAGTTTATTAATTTTATTAATTAAAATCTGTGACTGTTTTTAATAATGTGAAAATTTTTAATGAACGATTAATAATATGATAATAATATTATTTTCACAATACAAACACACAAGTTATGATATTCAATAAGAATAAGAAACATATGATCACTATGCAGGTTTCCAATTGTCGTCTTTCTATCTGCGCATGTGCGAATTTCAGGATAAATGCGACAGTAGGAGTATATGGAGAAAAAAGTATCACTATCTTTTTCTAACTCGAGTGAACGACGGTTGCTTGGTAATTTGTATACATTTCCTATAGGCAATTACTTTTCAGCACAGTAAAATCATGCTGAAAAGTCCAACAGCTGATTTTTCGACATCGTTCTATAGTTTCGTCGAGTTATCGAGAGAAAGACCTATTTTACTCGCGCCACACGACGCTCGAATATTGAACTTTAAAGGCAGCAGTTATAAAAAATAATTTGTTAAATTAGGCTGTAGTATATCTTATAAATTGTTTTAAAAATCTGACGATTACTCCCACACGAAAAAATATTTATCCCGGTAAAATTGTATATATCCGGCTTATATCTACAGTATTGTCATATGTATGCTATCATGCCGGCATATATTCCCAGATATATATTTTTTCGTATGGGCTGATAAGTTTTTATGAATAAAATTTTAGTAAAATTTTATCCGAACATTTAAACAATTTGTTCGCTGGGATATTTATACCATTAAATAAGAGTAGTATTTTTCTCAGATTTATTTTTTTAATTCTTTATTCATTTTTATAAAAACATATAACATTTCAAAATTTATCAATATTTTATTATGTTGTTTCGTCGAAAACCCATGAAAAATGACTAAGTTAATTTAAATTCCGTTTGCACAAGTATTTTCATCAAGTACAAAGTCATCAACACAATTTATTTTTTGAAACACAATTTCATACGTCATTTGAATTGATTTTCACCACACCAGTAACAAAAGTTAAAATTTCTATCTCGTGGTTTTCTTTCATGAGAAAATAAATGATAAAAATTAGTGCATGTGCCATTTGTCCTAGAAGCTCAAGTTTTAACCTTTAGGTGCAGATATGCCGAGAAATAGTATACACAGCCAAGAAAGGTAGAGGGCGTCCCAATCCGCATATTTGCTACCCTCGCCTTCGGCTTGGATAAGCAATCACGTGCATAGATTAGAATATTCTATTTTTTCTCGATTGTTATGTAATGTTCTATTTATTCTCTTAAAGATAATTTACGATAGCTATCATCCATAGTGAACCATTGATCCACAAACGCGCGGAATGGCGCAGTTAATTCGTTTATCCCTTCGATTTCGTGTTGAGTTTTTTCTAATAATCTGTCAATTGGCACTGATGAATTCCCAAAAATACTGTCAAATGTAACCTGATGCGTTTTTATGAATGCTTTCATCTGAAATAAATATTTTATGTTACTATTTTAATATTGTCCTACTTATTTTCTGAGATCATATAAGATGTTTTGATAGTAATCATTAGGGACAAGATTTTTGCCTTAATTTCGAATGAATGGTTAGAATGTTTTGTATTACGGTGAAAATATTGGTCTTATAAAAAAAATTTTGAAATAAAAGTTGTAAGAAATTTAATTTTCGAAACAAAATGTCTCATATGATTTTTTCATACGACCAATATTTTCGACGCAGTTCCAAAATTAAGATTCATAATGAACGGTTCAAATTTCTGATAATTATGAAAATCTTAATTTTGACATTACGGCTTTCCTATTAGTTATATAAAAAAATATAAGAGACATTTTTTTCATAAAATTAAATTCTCTACAGCTTTTTCTTCAAAAATTTTTTTACACGACCAATATTTTCACCGCAATTCCAAAATTAAGATTCATAATGAACGGTTCAAATTTCTAGTAATTATGAAAATCTTAATTTTGACATTACGGCTTTCCTATCAGTTCTATAAAAAAATTATAAGAGACATTTTTTTCATGAAATTAAATTCTCTACAGCTTTTGGTTCAAAAATTTTTTTATACGACCAATATTTTCACCGCAATTCCAAAATTAAGATTCATAATGAACGGTTCAAATTTCTGATAATTATGAAAATCTTAATTTTGACATTACGGCTTTCCTATCAGTTCTATAAAAAAATTATAAGAGACATTTTTTCCATGAAATTAAATTATCTACAGCTTTTGCTTCAAAAATTTTTTTACACGACCATTATTTTCACCGCAATTCCAAAATTAAGATTCATAATGAACGGTTCAAATTTCTGATAATTATGAAAATCTTAATTTTGACATTACGGCTTTCCTATCAGTTCTATAAAAAAATTATAAGAGACATTTTTTTCATAAAATTAAATTCTCTACAGCTTTTGCTAAAAAAATTTTTTTTTACGACCAATATTTCCACCGTAATATCAAAAATTTGACATCAATTATTAATTGTTATTTTTTCATCAAAGCAAAAATCCCAGCACTAATAATCATAATCACAAATGACGTACTTGATCGAATTGATCTTGCTTTTTGATGGAAGAAATAAATTTAGAAACAATTTTTACAAAATTTTGTTCATTGCCATTTTTGTAACTGAAATAAAAAAAAAATAACAATAGATAAATTCATGAATAAACATACAATTTAAAGGAAAGGAACTAAAATATATACAGAAAAAAATTACAATTTTTCAATATCGTCAAAATGACCATAAAATAACTCCAAACCATGATTAACAGTATCGGGACTACTTTCGAGATAACTTTGAAAAAGTTCAACAATTGATTCTGCAGTTGAATTCGAATTAGATCCATATATTTTAGTTGTGACTATATCACCGTTTTTTATATGATCGGTGAATTCGACTACTTGAGAATTTGGCATAGGAATAATCTGTGCGAAAGGACCCTGATTTAATGAAAACATCTCCCACACAGTGTCATTAGACTGTTCAATACCAGTACGGATTATCCACTTCCAATCACGTGATGAAGATCTATCGACATCGACAGAAATTGTTTAGAAACTTATAAATCCACAATGGATTATAGTATCTGATATTAAACACTCACACATTCACAGAAGGATTTTCTAACAATAGATTAAAAAGTTTCAGAGCATAAGATCTGCACTTATCGTGTCTAGCTTTACAAAGTAATGGAGCAAGTTTACTTCTTATTCGGACAGCTGATGGCGAGTCATCATCAAAGAGTTTAGCTTCAGCTATAGCATCTGTAAGGAAAAGCATGTACATTTCAAAGAGATCTTCTTCATTCGTATTACGAAACAAATCAGCCATGTCTGATAGAACTGGAGCCACTAGCAACCACGGTAAGTAATCTTTCTCTTGATGTAAATAGACTGTTAAGTTGTAGAAATTATTGAGCTGTGAAGGATTTCCTTTAATAAGTCTAAAAGAATCACTAAGCAACTGAGCACGATTAACAACATTAATCTTTTCGTGATGCTTGATAAGATATTTGCTTAATCGATACCAATTTTCTTGGTCGTAATTAACTAGATAGTACCCTGCAAAAATGATAGCACAACATTACAAACTACTTTCCATATAACAATCTTGGTCAAGGTTTGAGCAAGCCTGGTCTCAAGTTTGATAGACGTTGGTATCTTTTTCTACCTATGTGTCTTGCTGCAGATACTTGTAGCCAAATTTCAACAGCAAGTCTAGTGCAAGCCTTACACAAGAAATTCATGCCAGATTATAACTCAATTCTAGAGGAAGACTGGCGCCAGCAGCATGTTGAAAATAGTTGCGCGTGGCTTGTTCAAGATCTGCTGAAGACTTAAGGTCAATTGCACGCCTCGGAAGCGAAGCGGAGAGGTTGTGCTTTATAACCGACCTGTCAAGGTCACACGATTTCCACTCATTAAAGTGCATATATTTTTTTTCTATTACTCTTACACATTATGAAAAACACATCAATATAAAGCTGAAACACTAATAAATAATCCTGATACTTTTTTTAATTTGTCTAATATGTATTAATATAAAAAAAAGTTCATTAAAAAAAATTTATCGTGGACGTCCATTAGTCTGTGGTTCAAAAAAACGGCGTGGTACGGATATCTCGAGAACGACTTGACGAAACTACTTAATTTTTTTTTTCAAAATTTTCAGAAATAAGCAAAGAAGGTTCCTTTCGAAAATCACTACTGTAGGCCTTCTCGTTTTTTTAAAAATAAATCATTACGGTTAAAACCGGCAATCTTACATGTAAACAAACACACACTGCCGCCATTTTTCACTAGGAATGTTCTCCTTATTTATTTTTTTTTTTACTTTTATTACCGTATATTTACCATGGAAATTTCTATGAGAAAAGAGCGGGATATTCAATTTTATTCGAAATTTAACTTTTAAAAAAAAACATAACATGAGCTTTCGAGGCGTGCACTTTTGGATTTTCCAAATTTTTTTTTTGGAACTGCTGTCTTTATCACTATATGTAGTGAGAGACAGCCGTTCGAAAAAAATTGACCTTAAGCCTGGAGCAGATCTTGAGCAAACCATGCGTAAGAACCTGCCGTAAGTTACTGGTGCAAAAAATGCGCCAAAAACTTTTCAACTACACCGTATCTAAGATATTTTCAATATTCTTGTGTATGATGCCTTAAGCAAGTCATGCACAAATCTTGATGACGATTTCCTACTAAATGATCTTGCACAAGACTCATACGTAGAAAAAGACACTAGTGACCAGGAGTTTCGCTCAAGACACTGGCACCGAAATCTTGCTCAAACATGTGTTACAAGGAGAAATTATTCCTGCTGGGAATGCTATAGTGTCATAGAAGTGCCGGACCGTGTTGGCCACCTTTCAAAAATTGACATAAAACAATGCAAAAATTACTATTGCCTTTGTAAAATCGACAAAGATTATATCACAAATTACTGTAACCATTGAATATTTTGCTATGGTCATAGTAATTTCTGCATGTGCTTATTTCATTTTCCGACAGATGGCCAACATGGTCCGGCACTACTATGACACCATAGCATTCCAAACAAGAACAATTTCTCCGTGTATTTGGATTTTTCTTTAATATCCATTCAATTTATTTACCTCGTTGTTGAATATTAAGAATGATCCAATCGTCTTTACTTATATCAGGTAATGTAATCGTTTCTTCATCTCTATTAATCCACATAATTGGAACAGTAGACGAAAAATCTGGATTTGATTCAGTCGCATAATTTATTGGAATTTTCCATTTAATATTAGAATCGACGTCTCGGACATTTTTTTGAGTGACTTTTGTTTCTCCCGTTTCATAGTTTCGAGTTACATTTACAACTGGAGCTCCTTCTTGCTCTAACCAAGGATCCATGAATTCTTTAATATCGAGTGGTTTGTCAGTATAAGTTTCATCGTAAGCTTCTTGAAATGCTTCCCAAAGATCATCACTTGTTACAGCACTAAACTGACTATTGTAAAAGTAAAAAAAACAATCATTCAAACTGCAAATTTCTGGAGTTTATTTAGTAATTTGTATTAATTTTTTTAACTGTTTTTTCAAGTATTTACGAATTCCTGTTTGAAAGACGCTTTCAGTAAGGACATTTTCTAGCATGTGTAGAACCGCAACACCCTTCATGTATGTTCCTGTGCCAAACATCTGGACGATGGATTCGTCATCTTCAGGTAACCATTTAACTACTATTGGGTTACTAGATGATTCGGCATCAAACGCATGGTTATTGTTCTCAATTACTACATTATCCATGCTGAGTCTGTCTATGTCTGGTGATTGTTTATAACACTGGGAGCGATAATTGGAAGAAAATGATATAAAAAATATATTAATTGTACAATGAACTTTAATTAATAAGACACGAATAGAGCACGATAAGGATGTACACGGAAAGAAAATTATGGGAAGTTTTGCTATGCATTATGGGAATAGTTCCCATAATGATATGGGAATTGTACCCATACTACTATAGGAATGGTCCCCATATATTATGGGAACCATCCCTATAATAATATGGGTACAATTCCTATACTATTACGGGAACCATTCCCATAATGGTATGGGAGTAGTTCCTATACCAATATGGGAACCATTCCCATAATATTATGGGAACTATTCCCATATCATTATTGGAACCATTTCCATATCATTATTGGAACCATTCCCATAATGGTATTGGATTATTCCCATACTATTATGGGAACTATTCCTATAATATTATGGGAACTGTTCCTATAATGTTATGGGAACCAATCCCATAATATCATAAAAATTTTTTATTGCAGAATAGTGTAGAAATTTCTTTCATGTTATGGAAAGATTCAAATAAAGTGTCTTCGACGCTACAATTATTAAAAAAAAATAAAATTTTTATCAAAAATTTTAGTGTTTTTGTCAAATGCAAATTTTTTTTTCAATGTTTGAATTTTTGCTTTCATATTTAATAATATTTCTGTGTATTGTAGAAGTGATTTCCATACTTTTCTTTAAATTAATTTCTTCATGATAGTATGGAAACCATTCCCATAATATTATGGGAATGGTTCCTATAATGGTATGGGAACTATTCCCATAATATTATGGGAATGATTCCCATAATGGTATAGGAACGATTCCTATACTATTATGGGAACCATTCCTATAATATTATAGGAATAGTTCCCATAATGGTATAGAAATAGTTCCTATAATGTTATGAGAATGGTCCCTATAATTTATGGGAATGGTTTCTATAATTTATAGGAATAGTTCCCATATATTATGGGAATGATTCCCATAATATTATAGAAAGTAGTCCTATAAATTATAGGAACCATTCCTATAATTAGAGGAACCATTCCCATAACGTTATGGCTATCATTCTCATAATTACGGGAACTATTCCTATAATTATGGGAAACATTCCTATAATTATAGGAACTGCTCCCATAATTTATGGTCGTAATTCCTATGATGGTATAGGAAAAAATTTCACAAAATTATGGGAACAGTTTCCATAATTTTCTTTCCGTGTATGAAAGATGCGTAAGATATGAAAGGTAAGAAAGAATAATGAGGTAAGTTCTGTCTCATCCAGACCGTTCTCTACTACCAGTGATATTCCACTTATTTTTAGGCAGAAAATGATATTAAATTTTTAAAATTTATGGAACAACTCGATATTGAGTTGAAAAATAAATTTTTTTTTCATGCATTATAAATCATACCCTGGGGCAAAAAAATTTTTCTTTTATTTTTCACTCCACCCTTGTAATTATACGACTTTATAAATAAAGAACGTAAGTTTACCTCAGCAATTATTTTGTACGAAAAATATGATGCAAATGTTTCACTTAACCAAAGATCGTCCCACCAAACAGGAGTAATTAGATTTCCGAACCATTGATGAGCCACCTCATGAGCTACTAAGGATAATATGAAGTCATATTGTTCAACATCTGGAATCAAGGTTGTGTTTCGATATATCACAGATGATGCTCTATATTATGTAATGTTAAATATTAATTTATTGGATATTGCTGACTTTTAGAAATATCCCTAGCGGATCCGAATTACGGTAAATACAGTGATTTACCGTAATTTACGGTGCCTAGCAGAATTACGGTAAATTACGGTAATTTACCTAAAGTACGGCAATCTACGGTAAATTGCCGTAATTTACGGTAATTCTGCTAGGCACCGTAAATTGCGGTAAATTACGGCAATTTGCCGTAATTCGCCTTAGATTACCGTAATTTACGGTAAATTACCGCAATTTATGGTAAATTGCGGTAAATTACGGCAATTTGCCGTAGATTACGGTAATTTACGGTAAATTACCGTAATTTACGGTAATTTTGCTAGACACCGTAAATTACGGTAAATCACTGTATTTACCGTAATTCGGATCCGCTAGGGTAGCTAATTTTTTTATACAAACGGATATGTAATGAGACCCCAATTTTCCATAGCAGGCATTTGATATTCTCGAAAAGTAAACTGATCTAATTTTGGTAGCGCATATGGTATACCAGTATAAGCTTCCATTACTTTAACAGCAATTTCACTGATTTTCAACGAAAGTTCCATTGAATTTAGATCTTTTTCTAATCCGTAAAATGATATATTTCCTTGAACATTTTTGATAGACTTGTAATCAGCAACAACCAGGCACAAAAGATACGGTGACATTTTTACAGATCTTTCAAAGTAAGATATGATTCTGCCATCAGACAATTGTTGATGACTTTTTTCTGGCATATTTGACAATGCAGTATAGTTTGGAAAATGCTTTATAGAAATTTCAAATTCAGCTTTAAAACCAGGCTCATCCCAACATGGAAAGGCACTACGCGCGCCTATTGGTTCAAAAAGAGTCGCAATCAGGTATCTAACAAATCAATTTTAATCATTATATAATACATATATTCGTAAATACACTGAAAGAAATTTTTGGAGTGAACCGGAAATGAACGCGGAGGGATTCTATATTTATTCAGTCTCCTCGAAGTAAAATTCACTCCGAAAGGGAGTTTTGGAAATCGAAAATTATAACGAAACCTCGCAGTAAAATCGTATTGAAAAATTACAAGCAACTAATGACGAAAACTTACACGCTTATAAAGTTAATGAAATATATTTTTCATTTTCTATCATGAACATAATTTCCTAGTCACAAACTATCCCTGATTAAACAACTGAATTCAATCGAATTAAACAGAATTAAATTTTCAATTCTATTTAATTCAGATAAATTCTGTTTATTCGGTACCTAACTTAAAAATGAATTCTGTCTAATTCGACAGGAAAACCAGAATTTGTCCAAATTAAAACGAATTTAAATAATTCTATTCGGTTTAATTCTGATTAATTCGAAAATAATTCTCCAATTTCTGGTTCTGAATCCGAATTAAACTGAATTAAAACGAATTTGAAATTTTTAAATCGGTTTTATTCTGTTTAATTCAAATTCAAATTCAAATTTTCAATTCAGTTGAATTCTGTTTTGCAGAATTCGACAGAATATAACAGAACTAAACTTTTTAATTCGGTCGAATTCAGTTGTTTAATCAGGGATAGCTAGTAAATAATTTAATGTTTTCGCTCTGCATTACACTGTAAAAAGAGCAGTGTTAAAAATGGACTGATTTTAACTCCACCCGGTGTTAAAATAAAATTACACCGGCGTAGGAGGAGTAATTCACCGGTGTTAAAAATACCGGTGTTAAATCAGGGTAACCGGTGTAAAGGCGGTGTAAAAGCGGAGTAAAATCGGTGTAAAAGCGGAGTAATACCGGTGTAAAAGCTGGGTAAACTGCGTCCGCTTGGAGTATTAACTTTAAAGATTATAAAGCACAAAAAATGTCAGTTTTTTATGAAAATATAATAAAGAATATTATTTATTAACAAGTATAGTGATCGAGTAAGTAAAAATATTCACAAAGTAAAATATTTTAACACCGGTAAAGAATATACACCGGCAGCGGTGTTATTTTAACACCGGAGAATTTTTTTTAACACCGGTACAGAATGTTTACACCGGCGGCGGCGTTATTTTCACACCGCTTTTAGTGGTAAATTTAACACCGATAATTTTAACACCTACACCGCTTGGACTTACCCCGGTGATTTTTTACAGTGTATATAAAATTATAATTCAGTAAGTTACTAGAATATTTTCCAAATTAAAAGCATAATATTTTATGTTTAGTTACTAATAGCTGAATCAATTATTCATCGAAATAATTATATTACTCATTAACTGTTACTTCGATCAAATTTAAAGTTATTTCAGTACTAAAATTCCAGACCGGAGGGAATACGGATTAAAATAAAAGCAACGTCACTCCGAAATCACTCCGCTCAAAAAAAATCCCTATTCACTCCTTTTTTTAAGCTCCGGAATTCCGAGTGCCTGAATAAATTCGGATTGAAATAAAACCCGAATTCACTCCCAATTTTTTATAGTGTAAAATTATATGCATACTTAAATTTTCCATCTCCAAATCGATCTGTTGCTCGATTAAATCCCAGTTCCGAAGAGGACCAGTCATGACCATCATCACCATTTGCCCATTTCATTTTCAAAGTATAAGTCCCAGGTTTTAATGTTTGCTCAAACTTCATTGTGTAAAAATCGTTCTCTGAGGTCCACTCTTGCAGTACTGGCTTTTGTGAAGTTCCACTTGCGTCAATGAGCTCTGTAGAGTCTTCATCGATTACTATATTAGATTTGTGTAAAGTAACAACGGTAGTAGGTTGGAATACTTCGAATAGAATTGTGCTGTTTCCTTTGAAAGTAAATTGTTCACCCTCAAAATCTGGATCAAATTCAATTATATATACTCGTGGTGCAGTATCATTAGGCAATCGATATTTTAACGCCTCTTTATTAGTTGCTTGTTCGTTTAAAGGTTTAGTGATTTTTATATCATCATTCGATCCATCGAAAAACGGCATTGCTGCCAGTGCGCAAAGTAAAGTAACAGATAAAATAAACAAATGCTTAATCATTTTCGTAGCTGTATTATTATTACAGTATTAAAGTATTAGGGACTACTGGATTAGTTTAACTGATAAATACACTATTGAGTTAATAAATCACTGTCAGTGTTTTATAAGTTATGAGATACCTTAGAATACGTTTAAATATTCATTTATGAATTTATAATTGTTCGACTCTAGGTGTTAATAATAGAGCATACGTTAATATGTTGATGTCAAATTCACATCCATTATGCAGACATTCATACAAGGTTGCGCTTTGACTTAATTCAGACATAGTTGTAGAAGGGGAAGGGGGGGGGGGCAATACGGGATACTTAACGAAAAATTTAGTTTTTATGGACATAAATATCGTAAATTGGCTTCATTTTGATTCTACTTGAAATAAATATAACGAATTTTAGACTGCCATCAGAAAAAAAATTTTTATTTTCTGCGGGCAAAATGGGATACCCCAAAAAAAAGTAAATTTTTTTTTTTTTTTCAAGTGAATAAAATTGATGTAATAATGTCTTTCTAAATTGATGTAAGCAATAAAATTTACGTGTTTCGGACGACGATACTCAATTTATCTGTGATTATTGTGAATAATTTTAGAGATTTATCTTTCATTAACGATGAATCAGTTATATATCGTTATCGTTATTTATTATAAATTTTAATACTTATGTTAAAAATAATGTTAGTTAGTTTTCATTCCAAAGAAATTATTTTTATAAGAGAAATAATTAAATATTGAATATTAGAAAATTAATATAACTGTTAATAATGTGATATTATAGCAATAAAGTTATAAAATATTACAAAATTATGAAAGTTACAGTGTAACAGTTAAAATTATGATGATTACCAATGTTACAGTTTTAGAGTTTTTATTAGTATTATTGTTGTTATTGTTCTTGAGTTAATTAAAGAAATAAATTTCTTAATTTGTGATACTTCATGAAAATAAATTTGTAGTACGATAAAATTTGTACATTTTTTTCATTTATACTTTTCGCAAAAAATATGAAAATGTTTTTTTTTAGCTTTTAATAGTATAAAATGATACTAGATGTCATTTTTGACCATTTTCGAAAGTTTTTCGAGAAAAAAAAATTTTGACGAAATTTTGAGGGTATCCCATTTTGCCGGCCTATCCCGTTTTGCCCCCCCCCCCCTTCCCCTAATTTATTTTTCGAAATTTCAGATTGAAACTAATTGAAAAATTTTATTCTTCGACGCTTTGAAAAATTCTATGGCTGTAAAACTATTTGATAAAATAGTCAAAATAGCGAATTTAATGATAAAAATTAAAGATAATTGGATAAGCCTTCGATCGAAGGATTGGTATGATTTTAAATACATGTTAGTAGATTATATTATGATTTACTTGGAAAAATTTATATAAAATGTTGCTTTTTTAACTTTTCGAGGCCGATATCTTTTGAGCCAATGAATCAATTTTGATGTTCGATGTGGCAATCGACGCGTTTCATTGAGGTTTAAAGCTGTTTATAATTTGGAATTAATCGGTTCACCTGCTTCGAAAATATTTATAAAAAATCGTTCTTTAGCATTTCTTTCTTCCGTGATTACACCCGGGGCAAAATAGACTTACCGAAAATGATAGTTTTCAATTTATAACTATTTTTGTTCTGGGCAGGGTTAAAATAAAATTTAATCATGATTCCATCCACTGCGTAGTTTTAAATAAAATGGAAATTTATTCTAATAAAAAAATATTTACTGCATGAATAAATTAAAATTTTTACAATATTTATGACAAATATTTTGTATTTTATTTTTTAACAATATGAGTTTTCAGGTACAATAATAATTAATGTGACTGGAGCTAATTGATAAAAAAATTAAAAAATCTAAATACACTCTAGAGCCAAGTTTGTTATGAACGTATCATTTCAACACACGTAAAATGTGTTAAACTTTTAAGGCTATAAGTAAAGCTATAGTTTTTTATTGCTTATGGCGTCTAAACAGTATTTAGCAAGTGTGCTAATATTAACTACTCACTTTGTCTTAGAGTGCTTAATAATTGATAAATAGTTTTCATAACTTAATTGTCAGGCGAAAGGCTTAAAAATTAAAATCCGTAATTGCGTTGCTTAAATCATATGATAGTTCAGGTTTCGTAGAATAATTCAAATTTTGAACTGAAGTCTGACGTTCTCCGGTTGTGTGTAAGTTTAAGTCACTGTCAGTGATTTCAGTCGTCGTATGGTAGTTTCCATAGTTGTTGTGCGGTGCGTATTTATCATCAGGTTGTGGATAATAACCGTAATTATTGTCGATATTACTATTGATATTACTAACGGTAGGGTAACCGTAATTATTATCGATATTATTATGGATATTACTAACAGTAGGGTAATCGTAATTATTGTCGATATTACTAACAGTAGGGTAACCGTAATTTTTGTCGATATTACTATTGATATTACTAACAGTAGGGTAATCGTAATTATTGTCGATATTACTAACAGTAGGGTAACCGTAATTTTTGTCGATATTACTATTGATATTACTAACAGTAGGGTAACCGTAATTTTTGTCGATATTACTATTGATATTACTAACAGTAGGGTAACCGTAATTTTTGTCGATATTACTATTGATATTACTAACAGTAGGGTAACCGTAATTATTGTCGATATTACTAACAGTAGGGTAATCGTAATTTTTGTCGATATTACTATTGATATTACTAACAGTAGGGTAACCGTAATTATTGTCGATATTACTATTGATATTACTAACAGTAGGGTAACTGTAATTTTTGTCGATATTACTATTGATATTACTAACAGTAGGGTAATCGTAATTTTTATCGATATTACTATTGATATTACTAACAGTAGGGTAACCGTAATTTTTGTCGATATTACTAACAGTAGGGTAACCGTAATTATTGTCGATATTACTATTGATATTACTATTGGTAGGGTAATCGTAATTTTTGTCACTATTACTATTGATATTACTAACAGTAGGGTAACTGTAATTTTTGTCGATATTACTATTGATATTACTAACAGTAGGGTAACCGTAATTATTGTCGATATTACTATTGATATTACTATTGGTAGGGTAATCGTAATTTTTGTCGATATTACTATTGATATTACTAACAGTAGGGTAACCGTAATTTTTGTCGATATTACTATTGATATTACTAACGGTAGGGTAACAATAATTATTACTATCGTATCCGTTGGTGTTAAAGTTACCATAACCATAGTTCTCGGTGTAGCTCATGTTTCCGTTTTGTTGACTCCCGTTGTATAATGTTTGACAGCCGACGGCATTTGGAAAACCACTATCGTATATTTGGGTGTTCACCTCAACATTTTGTGGTAGATGATGATGATCTTGATGATCTACAGTTGAACTATTCTCAGCCGATGTATGCATTCCCCTAGATGTGGCATCTTCTTCGACGACTAACGAATTTATTGTTTCTTTTATCTCATTTTCATCGGAACATGAGTCGCTTATTTCGTCACTGTCGTCTTGGTCTTGCCTTGATGCTTTGTTGTTTTTTATCCGACGATTTTGAAACCAAACTTTCAACTGTAAAAAAATTATCAACTTAAAAACTTTCAAATATCACATCTATGTATAGTTTTATAATAATTAATAGTCAATGTACATTTTATATTTGGCATAAAGAATCACGGAAGAAATTTAATTTTTTTATGTAGCAAATTTTTGAAGCAAATAATTTTTTATTCATTTATTTATACACGGAAAGAAAATTATGGCAGCCGTTCCCATAATTTTGTGAAATTTTTTCCTATACCATCATAGGAATTACGACCATAAATTATGGGAGCGGTTCCTATAATTTATAGGAATACATTCTATAATATTATAGGAACCATTCCCATAATATTATGGGAATGGTTCCTATAATAGTATGGGAACTATTCCCATAATATTATGGGAATGATTCCCATAATGCAATTGGAATGGTTCGTATACCATTATGGGAATCATTCCCATAATATTATGGGAATAGTTCCCATACTATTATAGGAACCATTCCTATAATATTATGGGAACGGCTCCCATATTCTCATGAAAAAATTATTTTAAAGAAGTGTGGTAATCACTTCTACAATAGACAGAAATATTATTGAACATAAAAAACAAAAATTCAAACATTGAAAAAAAAAATCGTATTTGGCAAAAAAACATTAAAATTTTTAACAAGAATTTTTTGTCAGCACAAAACATTCAAGAAAATTCAAATTTGGGGAAATTTCTACACTATTGTGCAAAAAAAAAATTTTATGATATTATAGGGATGGTTCCCATAACATTATGGGAATAGTTCCCATAATATTATAGGAATAGTTCCTATACCATTGTGGGAACCATGCTCATAATGGTATGGGAACTAATCTCATACTATTATGGGAATGGTTTCCATAATATATGGGAACCATCCCTATAGTAGTATAGATACTATTCCCATACCATTATGGGAACCATTCCCATAATGCATAGCAAAACTTCCTATAATTTTCTTTCCGTGTAGATCAAATAAAAAATTCGATATTTTTAAATTGAAATTGATTATTGCACAGAGACATTATTCTCGTTTGAAATGATATGGTGTCATAGTAAAGCTGCACCATGTTGGCCAAGTGGCGAAAATTGAAATATACACATGAAACAATTACTACGACTATACTAAAATTTCCAATAATTACAGTAATTTGTGATTTAATCGCTGTCTATTTTACTGTGACCATAGTAATTTTTGCATTTGTTTATTTCAATTTTCACCACGCGGTCAACACGGTTCGACCCGAAATCATATACAGTAGAAACTCTGTAAGTGGAACCTCGATAAGTCGAAAACCTCCTAAACTCGAAGAAATGTTTCATCCCCTTTTCTCCAAACCCCAAAACCTCCGTTGCTCGAAATTTTTACCCTCTATAAGTCGAAATAATTAGTGAGTCCCTACAAGCTATTTCTGTACATTTTTACCCTCCATAACTCGAATACATACACTTGGATCTCTTTATCTCGAATTTAAACATATAACCGTATGTAAGTATCTTATTAGAATTATCAGTTCTACGAAATGGTAATGGAATTTAAAGCTGACGTCAGGTTTTCTTTATAATTCAAATTTAACTCGAATTTATTTGCCCCTCCCTTAAAGTTCGAGTTATAAAGGTTCTACTGTATTTGCACACACCCAATATAAACCAATTTTTTTTTTGTTGATAATAGATTATTTGTAAATTTTATAGTCCGAATAAAATTCCTCATATCGTAAAATACGCAATTTATCAATGAATTTAAAAAAAAAAACTTTTTCTTACACATGTAAGACAAATTTCGTGAATAAGTAAAAACAAAAATAGAAAGATTTTTTTACCTGTTTCTCATTGATTCCTAATTTCTTTGCAGTATGAATTCTTTTTACACGAGATAAATATTTGGACTTCTTGAACATCTTCTCTAGACACCAAACTTGTTCGTTGGTAAATGAAGATCGAAATCTTCTGTTTGAGATGTCACTACCTATAAAATAAAATAAGAATATTATAATATTTATTCACTCAACTAATAGTAAATATTTATAAAGTTATTGTTATAAGTTGCAACGAAAGAACAATAAAAAACATTTGAAATATCTTCTAAAAAGCTTTTCATACTTTTTTTTTTATAAAATACTCTAAAAATAACACTTGAACTATATTAAATTAATCGAAACTATAGTCCACCGCAATAGGATTTCGAGAAGTTAGTATATAATAAACGGATATGAACAATAAATTAAATTTTGATGACTAATTTACTAGACTGATTCAAAAAAATCGACTAATTTTTTTTTTCTTCATTATATTGAAAATATTGTTGAAAATGACGAAAAATAAATACTGTGAAAGTTTGAGCTCTTAATATTAATATAAACAACTGCCGCATCGCAATTTTCTATTTCCCGTTTAAATAACATGGGAAAATTTATTTTTTAAGGTTTGGAATTTTGTAGCTCACGGTGGGACCAATACTTTTGAATGTTCAAGACATATTCTTATGGGAAATTTGACGCTCTACAAAAAAGGTCTCTTATAATTTTTCGATATTTTTATTTCTTCAAAAGTAATTCGAAGTTAAAATTAGATTGACGATAAATTTTTACATTTTTTTAAATTTTTGACGCAACCATCAACTTTATCCGAAAATTTGAAAGGACATTTTTTGTAGAGCATTTTATTTCCTACAACTTATCTTAAAGAATATTTTCGATATTTCTTACAGGTCGTAAGTTATGCGCAATTAACTGAAAGTTTAATATAATTAATTTTAATCAACAAAATTTGGATTATTTAAAAAAATTTTCAGTTAATTGCGCAGAACTTACGACCTGTAAGAAATATCGAAAATATTCTCTGAGATAAGTTGTAGGAAATAAAATGCTCTACAAAAAATGTCCTTTAAAATTTTCGGATAAAGTTGATGGTTGCGTCAAAAATTTAAAAAAATGTAAAAATTTATCGTCAATCTAACTTTAACTTCGAATTACTTTTGAAGAAATAAAAATATCGAAAAATTATAAGAGACCTTTTTTGTAGAGCGTCAAATTTCCCATAAGAATATGTCTTGAACATTCAAAAGTATTGGTCCCACCGTGAGCTACAAAATTCCAAACCTTAAAAAATAAATTTTCCCATGTTCTTTAAACGGGATATAGAAAATTGCGATGCGGCAGTTGTGAATATCAATATTAAGAGCTCAAACTTTCACAGTATTTTTTTTTCGTCATTTCCAGAATATTTTCAATATAATGAAGAAAAAAAAAATTAGTCGATTCTTTTGAATCAGTCTACTACTAATTTACACAGTTAAAGAAAAAATAAATTTAAAAATTAGCGTGATTATCAGCAATTAAAAAAATAAATTCAAAGAAAAATCTAAAATATAATTTGCATTTATAAATGTTCAATTACCTTCTGCTTCGTCTCCATCTTTATCCTCGGATTTCACAATTTTTTTCAAGCGTTTTTTAGAACGCTTGACTTTATCAGGACTGGAGGGTGGAGAAGAATCTAATACTCTTGACACATCGTCATATATAGTATCTAGTAAAGTTTTGAAAGCTTGCAACTCCGATAGCGTAGTATCAGCGTCATTCGATTTTGAGTTTGAATTATGACTATGCATTTTCACTAGGTGATTTGTTGAATTGTTAAATTTAAAGAAAGATCGTAAGTTTCAACTGTAATAAGTTTTTTTTTATTCCTATTTGGCTATCGTCTTGATAGGGTCACGTGCCAATATCTATGATAAGTAAAGGTTAATGAACGGAAGCCACTAAGGTAACTGATGTCTGAATTCTATTTTGTCTCTCCCAATTTGTTTAATTATCCCTTCTACCTTGAATGTCCTACCGGCTCCCATATAAAGTTTTCACACTTACAGTAATGTACAGGAAGAATATAACTATACACTCACCGATTCAACAGATCCAAGCACAAGCACTTACCACAATGCTAAATACCAACATACCAACAAGTCAGTGTTTGGACAACGGAAGCAAAAATAAAATAAAATAAAATTTACAAGACTTTTTAAATAATAAATAAAAAATACACACGGAGAGAGAAACATGGGAATTTTTCCAATTTTGCTCAGGAGAAATTCCCTTGTTGACATGGCAAATTTTGCTTTATCAACATGGAAAATTTCACTATGAAAAAATGGGAATATAACCATATTTTATGGGAATTTTATTCATATATTATAGGAATATCTTTCATGTTGCCATTGGAAAAATTTCCATGTAGACATGAAAAAATTTCTTTATTGATATGGGTATTTTTACTATGTCAGTATAGGAATTTTTCCCATGTTACCGGAGTAATTTCTTCTACACGGAAAAAAATTAATCGTGAATGCAACATGATGCAGTCTTGGTAAATAAACATGATGAAATCATGTTGCATTCACATGATTTTCTCATGTTACCACAACATGATTATCATGTAGCCGAAACATGACAAATCATGTGAATGCAACATGATTTCATCATGTTTATTTACCAAGACTGCATCATGTTGCATTCACGATTAATTTTTTTGCCGTGTGTTGTAAGAAAAAAAAAGAATCATCGCCAGTAAAATTCTCTGGAAATTCCAGAGAAATCCCATAGAAAATATAGACCCAGCACTCGGTGTTGTAAAAAAAAAATAGAATTATCGCAAGTTAAATTCTCTGGAAATCCCAGAGAAATCCCATAGAAATCCCATAAAAAATATAGACCCAGCATTCGGAGTTGTAAAAAAAAATAGAATTATCGCAAGTTGAATTCTCTGGAAATCCCAGAGAAATCCCATAGAAATCCCATAGAAAATATAGACCCAGCACTCGGTGTTGTAAGAAAAAAATAGAATTATCGCCAGTAAAATTCTCTGGAAATCCCAGAGAAATCCCATAGAAATCCCATAGAAAATATAGACCCAGCACTCGGTGTTGTAAGAAAAAAATAGAATTATCGCCAGTAAAATTCTCTGGAAATCCCAGAGAAATCCCATAGAAATCCCATAGAAAATATAGACCCAGCACTCGGACTTTAAAAAAAAAAAAGAATTATCGCAAGTTAAATTCTGTGGAAATCCCATAGAAATCCCATCGAAAATATAGACCCAGCATTCGGAGTTGTAGAAAAGAAAATAGAATTATCGCAAGTTAAATTCTCTGGAAATCCCAGAGAAATCCCAGAGAAATCCCATAGAAATCCCATCGAAAATATAGACCCAGCATTCGGAGTTGTAGAAAAGAAAATAGAATTATCGCAAGTTAAATTCTCTGGAAATCCCAGAGAAATCCCAGAGAAATCCCATAGAAATCCCATAGAAAATATAGACCCAGCATTCGGAGTTGTAAAAAAAAAATAGAATTATCGCAAGTTAAATTCTGTGGAAATCCCATAGAAATCCCATAGAAAATATAGACCCAGCACTCGGACTTTTAAAAAAAATAGAATTATTGCAAGTTAAATTCTCTGGAAATCCCAGAGAAATCCCATAGAAAATATAGACCCAGAGATTTGAGATTTTTCTTGAGCACTTAAAAAAAAAAAACTTTTGCGGAAATGAATCACCCTCATATAGGGCAGAGGGGCAAAACGGGGTACCCTCAAAATTTTATGAAAAAAAAAAATTTTTTTTTTTCGTCTAATTAGTATAAATCCGATATATTTGCGCACTTTTAGCCCTACGCATGACATCTGGGGCAAAATGAACCAGCCGAAAATCCTGAAAAAATGATTCTTTCAAATTTTTACGGTTGAATTAAAAGAAATTTGATATAATTCCGCATTTTTAGCCTTACCCATAACACCCAGGGCAAAATGGACCAGCCGAAAATTCTGAAAAAATGATTCTTTTATATTTTTATTATCAAATTAAATAAAATATAATACATTAATCCATTTTTTGGCTGATTTGTTATACCTGGGGCAAATTTGGCCACTAAAAATATTCGAAAATAATATTTTATTGTTTTATTGATAAAATATTTTAAATAATGCAAAATAATCTGCAATCTAAAAAATCAAAAAACACGTTTTTTGGGTTCAAAATAATGTCAAATAAGAAATACAGAATTGTTTTTTTTCATTAAATAGCAATTAGTAATTAAGCTAATCGAGGGGAAATGATTTATTACACTTAAAAAAATTTTTCTTGAGTATAAAACCAAAAATATAAATTAATTTTGATTGTTATTATAAAAATTATTAATAAAATTTAAATATTTTAATCAAAAAATTTGTATTTAAATAAAAAAAAATTTTATTTCTTAAATTAGAATAAAGTTTAGATTTTTGCATTCCCGGTCATCCGCCATCTTGTTTCAAGTCGATCAATCTTCAACTGAAAGAACCGATCTCTCGAATTGTTCTCACGAAAATAATCGAATTGTCTCCATAAATAAATCGATTCTAGTGAGAATCGATCTTGAATCATACATCCAGGGAAGGGCAAGTAAAATACTTGACGTATTATACATAGTTTCATACATGTATAATACTAGGTATAATACCTACTGAGTTTTCTACATGACGTATTTTACGTTTAGTGTTGTAGCGCCACCTGTTGACGTAAGACGAACTCGATAAACATAAATCCAGAGAGAAGACGCATTTTTGCAAAATTTAGCGTAAAAAATTTTTTTTTGTATAAATATAATCATCTTTTTTGAAATTTATTCAGCTACAATTTGCTTTTTTGTTTCTTTGTACGACAATTTGCTGCTGAGATATCAGCCTTCAAATGGAAAAGGATCCTTTCGTGTTTGATTATTGATATCTCAGCAAGTAATGGTCACACAGAAATTTAAAGGGCAGTTTAATAAACTTGAATAAATTCCCTACAAGCTCCATTTTCGATTTTTTCAAAAAAAAATTTTTTTTCATCCTTGATATCCATTTGAAAAACCCCCCTGATTAAAACAAATGATTAAAAAGTATTTAAAATGATTTGTTTTTTAATCATTTTAAATACTTTTTAATCCTTCAAATCATTTCTAATCCTGTCTCTTATGGACATTTAACGTGTGAAATCATTTTTAATCATTTTGTTTAATCAGGGCCATAAAAAATGGCCATTTTCTGGTTTTTTAGTCGACTCATCGCTACTCTGCAAGTATTGATAAAAAAATAATGTTGCCAGGTGATTTTACAGCTTAATGTACCCCAAAAAACCCTGAAAATTTTCAGATTGATCCATTGAACCGTTTGTTTGGACCGATTGCTTAAAGTTTTACAAAACAATTAAAGGAACAAGTTTTGTTCCTTAATTTGTGTCATCATTACTAAAATGAAAAAATTAATTTTTTTTGGATTTTCTTTCATTTTTGCGTTAGTCATTTAGTGAATGTAAGGTAAAGAGGAAAAGCAAAAACCGTCGCTCAAAAAAATATTTTGCGGGAAGATCTTTAAACTAGAGATTTCAAGCTTCAATTTGCTTTTTTAATTTTTTCGATACGATCATTTTTCGCGAAAATAGAGCCTTCCAAAAATCACTAAAAAATTTATAAAATTTTTTTGTTCCTTTAATTTTTTGGATAAGTGTATTAATTATTGTAAAATGAATACTTTCTTTAATTAAATAAAAGTATAAATAATTATTAATAAAATATTTACCGCTGACTCTGTAATCGGAGTTGTGCAGTATTTTTTAGCATATGATTACACTTTAAACATCGAGCAATATTTTTCTTATCCAATTTTTCAATTACAAAATCATTTTCCTCCAAGAATGATTGATACATTTTTTTTTTTAAATAAACTCATTTTGGGTAAAATTATATACTTCGACCCGTCACTTGTGAAGCAATTGAAAAACGGTTCGAAATTAAAAATCGTGCAATTTCAAGTAACATCCGCTAGTTGGCACAAAAATCGACGTATAATACCGTAATTAAGGTATTATACGTAGTTTACGTAAAATACGTAAGAAACTGTCCGTTACGCGTAACTACCCACCCCTGCATACATCCCTACTTTAAACCTGATAAAAAAAAACTACAGTGATACCAACCAGGCACCGAAAAAATTATAATTTCATAACCTCATACATAAAACAAATCACGTTTGAAAATATTCAATGGTTAGTGTCACACGTTTAATCTAATGTTCAATACATATAAAAATAAAAAAAAAACATTTTTTGTACTTGTGTAGGTAAACACTCGCCACGTGGTATTTGTCCATATCTTTATCAACACGTTTGACAATAAATTGAAAAAAATTTTTAATTGACTTTTTTATCGCAGATAAAGATAATCAACAATACGCTGTAAAATTTAAGCTAAAACTGAAGACCAAATGCCATGAATCCACTCACAAATGTTAAAAACATAAAAAAACTTGGGGAACAAGAATTGTCAAGAGAATCAAAGAGTTCATGGCACGATCAGTACAAAGATAGTGCCTGGATATTTATTGGTGGTCTTCCCTACGATTTGACAGAAGGTGATGTGATAACTATTTTTTCTCAGTACGGTGAACCTGTTAACATTCATCTAGTGAGAGATAAAGACACCGGAAAACAAAAAGGATACGGATTTTTGTGTTACGAGGATCAACGGAGTACAGTTTTGGCTGTTGATAATTTAAATAGTACTAAAATACTAGGCCGCACAATAAGAGTTGATCACGTATCAGATTATAAACCTCCAAAGGATTCCAAAAGAGTTGACGATGTTACAAAAAAATTGAGATCCGAAGGATGCGGTCCTAAAAAATATCGATAAGTTTTCAAAGACTAGACATTAAATAAATAAAGTAATTAAATTTTTTAATAATCAATTTTTAAATTAACATCAACCATCATGCTGCCAGATGATACTTTGTTGGCCAAGTACATAAAAATTTTTACAGTCGTCAGCATTTACTGGTAAACTTCATTGGATTTTATTTTAAAATCCCTATTAAATTATTTTGTTAATAATTTTATACTTTTTTTTACAGGGTGGTATCAATCCTGACTGTGTTTGTTAATAAAACATTATTATCGAGCAAAGATGTAAATCTGGATGCTCCTTTATTCATAACTTGGTTCCAGTGTCTTACTAGTTTTATGATTTGTTTTATTCTTAGTAAATTGGCTAAAGTATTTCCTGCTGCGATATCGTTTCCAGATGGCAATCCATATACAATTAATAATATTAAAAAGGTATTTTTAGTTGGTAATTATAATTAATCGTGTACCTGAAGATCGGAATGTTTTTCGCGCAGCGGAAATGAAAAACATTTATGTGATTTGATGAGTGTAAATGTAGCAGGCATCAGACAAATTTAAAATTATAAATAAGTAGGGTAAATAATTGAAAAAAAAAAATTTATAAAAAATGCACTTATTAATTTCAAAATTTTTTAAATGCGCATTTTTTAAAAATATTATTTTATTAATTATTTATTCTGTATTTGTAATTTTACATTTGTCTGATGTCTGCTCCATTCACACTCATGTAATTTGACTGCTCAAAGGTGACGTAAGGAGTAATTGGAGATGGCTGCGATTTTCAGCTGACATACTAGTACTTACGCGAAACATTTCAGAAATCTAGATTCAGTAGATTTTTTACTTTTCATTTTATTTTTTTTTTTCTCCAGGTACATAATTATTAGGGTAATCGTTAAAAATTAAATTTTCTCAGACGCCCTATAAAAAGTTTCTTTTTAGTGAAAAAATACCTGGGGAATTTGGTTTTTTTTTTTTAAGTAAAAAGAACACGTACCGCAGGACGATCAAAATTCATTTTCCGATTCAATCGCGGTTTTTTTTAAATATCTCATGAAATATGCATATTAAAGGAAAAAATCATAGGAACAATTTTGTAGGAAATTAATTTCTTTACAAAAAAGGTCATGTTCATTTTTTTTATAAAATGTGTATTTATGAAGATATTTTAAAAAAACTGTTACGAGGTGCTCTGATGGGAAGTATTGCCAGGAATCTAGGGGAGAATGATCCGTCTCAAAATATTTTTAATGAATGAAACTGCACACGCTCTCCTCTCATCTAGGGTTAGCACACCAGCTTCGTTACATAGATCAAAATAATCAGCGCCTATGACTGGATAGACTCCACGCTTTTTAAAAGAAAGAAACTTAATAAATTTACGCTGCACTTTTTATAAAAATATATATCGAGTTTATGAGACTTGGATTCAGGCGACCATATGATAGACGCATATTCTAACTTAGGTCCAACTAACGAAACATAGTATTTTGATCGCACTAAGATTCTTAAAGTTTTTTGTGAATTGATAACAAACCTGAGTGTTTTAAGCGCACGGTTGATAATGATCCAGTGGATTTATAATTTGCTAATTAAATATTAATTAAACGATTCTTATTTATTTATTTATTAGTCGACCAGGCTCATATGTATTATTGATTTATAAATTCAAATTTACTCCTGTGTTACAGATTCTTCCACTGTCAATTTTGTTTACTGCAATGATTGCTAGTAATAATTTGTGTTTAAAATATGTTGGAGTAGCATTTTATTACATCGGACGATCACTGACTACTGTTTTTAATGTCGTATTTACATATTTTATTCTCGGTAAGTATCTATTTAATTTTTCAAATAAGGTAGAAGCCCCATACCCGCTCACTTTTCATTGGAGTGAGATTAAATCACTCAATATAAATGATAAATAAAATGAAAAACCAGATTTTTTTTTATAGTTATTTTTTGAAGTTTTGAGTACTAGAATAAAATTTAAGTTTGAAGAATAATCTTGATACAGGTTGGCCACGAACCGGGAATTATCAGGGGATTTAATTCAACCGGAAAATATCATGGAAATGTCAGGGAATTTCGAAAAGTATCCGGGAATTAAATTGTAGCAGTTGAAAATTTAAAAAATTTTAAATTATACACTAGTTATAAAAATTAAGGGATATTAAAAAAATTTCAGATTTTAAAGTGATTTCCAACAGATTGTAACTCGAAGGAAAATGGTCATACGACAAAAACAAAAAAGGCAAATTGTAGCTTCAAGTGTCTTGTTTTCTGATCTGGTCTTTAAATTTTTTTATTATGTGCGGTTCCGGAGTAATCCTAAGAAAACTATCGAAAAAGAAATTTACAAAATTTTTGCACGTCTTAAAAACGGTCTTCGAGCTTCAATAAATTTTTTTCGATAATTATGATTGATTTTTTATTGCTCCGGAACCGTGCATAATAAAAAAATTTAAAGACCCAGATCAGAAAACTAGACACTTGGAGCTACAGTTTGACTTTTTGTTTTTATTGTACGTCCATTTTCCTTCGAGTTACAAACTGTTGAAAATTAATAAAAAATTTGAAATTTTTTTAATATCCCTCAATTTTTGTAACCAGTGTATTTTGAATTTAATTAAATCATAAAATTTCTTATTAAATATTTTAACTTATACATTTTTAACATCGAATAATCAAAAGTAGGCAGTATTAATTTATTTTATTGCCATTTTTTCTTGTTTCTCTTATGATTTAATTATCAAATTTAATTATTAAAAATGAAAATATAATAAAAACTTTGAATATCTAAATGATACGAATAAAATTTCTAAATCAGGGAAAAATGTGAAAAACTTTACTGGAAAACCGGGAAATATCGGAATTTTGAAATCATTTCTTTGTGGCCGCCCTGTGATAATTAATTATTATTAATTTTTCAAATAAGCTCCTTGAGAGTACCCATAGTCGCTCACTAAAAGTTGTCATGTACCATTACTCGACCAACACATGGCCCTATAGTCGCTCAAAGACAATATCAATTAAACTATCATAAGTTTATTGATTTGGACAAATAATTTATAAATTATACTACTTTATTCTTTCATAATATAAAATTTCATGAGTTTTAAAAATGTATTTAATAAGATATAGTTATAACAATTCGAAAAAAATTTGACGTACCCTAAATTTAATCTAACGAATGAACGTTAAAGTAAAAAATGCCCGGCTTTGCGCGATTTTGAAAACAGTCATTTAATTTAAATTTATAATCTATTATAAAATAATTTGATACATGATATTTTAATATATTTAGATTCACAAATAATTATTTATCAATAATAATATTTTTAGTTGTAATTTTTTTTTATAAAAATTATAAAAAACGCCTTAAACAGTTAAAGTGAGCGACTAATGGTACTGAGCGGGTATAGAGGCTTTTTCCTTACAATTAATGTAATTAATATTCAAAAATAACTGACTAATAATTTATTTTATCATCAAAAAGGTCAAAAAACTTCATTCGGATGCATTGTCTGCTGTGGAGTGATCGTCGGAGGCTTTTGGTTGGGAGTCGACCAAGAAAACCTCGCAGGATCGCTCTCCATAATCGGGACATTCTTTGGAGTTCTAGGATCACTGAGTCTGTCGTTATATTCAATTTACACAAAACGTGTTTTGCCACTCGTGAATCAAGAAATCTGGTTGCTCTCTTATTACAACAACGCCTACAGTATTTTTCTTTTCATTCCTCTGATGGTTTACAACGACGAGTTCACAACTCTGTTAAATTTTGACAAGTTCGGAGAACTTATATTCTGGCTCGAGTTGTTGATTGGTGGTGTCTGTGGATTTGCTATCGGCTATGTAACAACTCTGCAAATCCAAGTAACATCTCCATTGACGCACAACATCAGTGGCACTGCAAAAGCTTGTGCTCAAACTGTATTAGCATCGTATTGGTACAATGAATCCAGGCAGTGGCTCTGGTGGCTCAGTAATTTAATCGTCTTAGGTGCGTCTGCAATGTACGCAAGATTCAAACAAATTGATCTAGATAAAGCTCATAGAAAAGAGCAGCTCCTATAAGATTTAAAAACGTAGTTACGCATTCATTTTGTTAGTGATTTTACTATAGATTTTTTAGTCATTTAAATAAAATTATTTTATCACAGTGAATTTTTTAAATAATAAATATTAAACGTATCAATTATTTTGTAATATATTTATTGGAACAATTAAAGTATACATGCATTAGGAGGGTGCGAATAGTTCGAACTTACGGATTATTCGTAAATTTTTGAATTATTTGAAAATTTACGAATAATTAAATTATTTTATTTTAAACGACAGAATTGTAATAATTTTTTGAATAATTCAAATTTTTGTCAGAAGTAAATAGAGCTCAGACACGAATCTATGAAAAAATATTTTTGGTTACTTTAAAAACTAAGCTCTCTATTGAGGCCATTCTCAGACAGTGCCCCCAACTTTTTTAAAATATTCAATGACTTTCAATTTTAATGACCGTATTAAAATTTTGATAATTAATTTAAAAAAAATTGAAACTTTAATTGGAAAAAAAAAAAACACAACGTAGTAGTATTTTACAGTTGATATCAATTAAGAGTTAAACGAAAGCTGAAAAATAAATTTCAGTAAAATTTTATGATCCTGAAGTTAACAGACAATTAAAAATTTTCGGATTTTTTTTTCAAACAAATCAAAGACAAAAAAAAAAAAATGAAAAAAATGCACATGTAGAGAATTAAAAAATCTATAGGTGCAATTTTTCCAAATATTTTTTTTTATAAATTATCGTTTTGAAAAACAAATGCAAAAATTATTAGACATCGGCTAACTTCAGTATCATAAAATTTTCATATCAATTTTCGAATTTTTTAGGCAAAAGTATATTCAAGAAATTTTGCTTAACTTCTAATTGATAAATGAGTTTTTTTTTTTAAATTCTATATCCGCGAAATTACTATTACGTTGTTCTTTTTTCAATTAAAGTTTCATTTTTTTTTAATTATTCATAAAATTTGAATACGATTATGACAGTTAAAAGTCATTGCATTTTTTAAAAAGTGGGTGACATGTCTGAGAATGTCTTTAAATAAAAATTGAATATTCGAAAGCTGATCAGAATTTTCTCGATTTAAATCGAGTAATTTGAAGAGTTACAAATAATTCAAAAACTTTCGGATAATTCGAAAATGAACGAATAATTCAAAAACTCGAATTATTCTATTCTAATTTTGAATCGAATAGTTAGATTCGCACACCCCTAATATATTCATATCCAGTAGGGTGGTCTTTAAAAATTTAATTTTCTCAGGCGTCTCATAAAAAGCTTCTTTTGAGTAAAAAAAAAACGTGGGGAATTTGGTTTTTTCGTTTTAGGTAAAAAGAACACGTGCCGCAGGACGATCAAAGTTCATTTTTCGATACAATCGCTTTTTTTTTAAATATCTCATGAAATATGCAGATTAAAGGAAAAAATCATAGGAACAATTTTGTAGGAAATTAAATTCTTGACAAAAAAGGTCATATTCATTTTTTTATAGAATGTATATTTATGAAGATATTTTAAAAAAACTTTTTTTAGATCTGAATTGAGCGTTTTAAGGATTAAAAATTTTGAAAATAACATTTTTCTAAGTATATAAAAACTACAACAAGCATTAATGATTGATATGTTACGAGTTACGAAGTTGTCTATATTTAAGAAAAAACGTTATTTTAAACATTCGTAATCCTTAAAATGCTCAATTGATAAGATCTAAAAAAGTTTTTTTAAAATATCTTCATAAATACACATTTTATAAAAAAAATGAATATGACCTTTTTTGTCAAGAATTTAATTTCCTACAAAATTGTTCCTATGATTTTTTCCTTTAATCTGCATATTTCATGAGATATTTAAAAAAACCCGCGATTGTATCGAAAAATGAACTTTGATCTGAGGCACGTGTTCGTTTTACTTAAAAAGAAAAAACCAAATTCCCCACACAGAAAAAACAGATATCTTGAGTCCAGAAAATATTTTTGAAGACAAACGTTTTCGGGAACCAAGTCAAGATTTTCTTGAGCCAAGAGAATTCGTCTTGGTCTAAGAAGATCTCTACTTTATCTGAGAAAATTTAGTCTCCAAAAAAATTTTCTTGAATCAAGAATATTTACCTTCAGTCGAGAATTTTTTTTTTTGTGTGCAGGTATTTTTTCACTAAAAAAAAGCTTTTTATGAGGCGCCTGAGAAAATTTAATTTTTAACAACCACCCTAATACCCAGCATCTCATCTTCGTCTCTTCCATCCCGTCAACCTGATCCTCAGCCCAATTTACTTGACCTAAATACACACACACTTTACCCGACTCAGTATTACACTGCAAGTAAAGCCCAGGTAATAATTACATCTTTAATAAATTAATTTAACACCAACTTTAATTTATACTTTATTTAAAATTAATTTTTATTAATAAAATTAAATACTATTTTTCTTAAATACAATTCCAACAGTCTTCTAAAAATTGAATACTTATCAAGCGATCACTTTGGTACTTAATCTTACTGACCATAACATCAATAAATTACAAGATAATTATAATTATTTAATTAAGCGTAAAGCACCTTTGAACACGTTTGATTGCTACACCTCTCCTCATTGATAATAGAATACTCTCTTTTATAAGCTTTAACAAATTCAACACAATAAAGTGAAGCAATACTCAGGCACATAGCGCTTAATGCAAATATTAAGCGATTATCAGGTACTCCAATCCTAACATAAAGTAATACAACACATATTAACAAATTAGACGGCAATCGGAACCAATTAGCAACACTTGCTCTGTGAATTTCCGGTACAATAATACCCCGTAAATAACCCACAGCTGGATAATAAATTCCAACAGACAATTCGAATGTTAAAAATGATATTAGACATACATATGTGCCCATTTTTTCACAATCAAATTGCATTTGAAGGTGAATTCCTATTGTGCTGACAGCAATACTGAATAGCGCAAGTAAAACACTTGAGCATAGAAGCATCAGTCGGGTTATTTGGTAATAGTTTGCTAATAAGGAATGCAATGCACTTCCAAAAACAATACATAGCATAAATAAACTAAATATTAGGCCATTGCTAGGCTCGATTGGATCTAAAATAGGTGTCCAGAGGAAAACAAATATGTACATTACTGTCTCGAAGAGAGTTTGAATCAGTCCTAGATAAAATAGTAACCCGTCGTTACGGAAAATTACACTGAGACCTTGTAGGAAATTTGAGTAGACTTTTTTTTTAGTGTTTTCGCGCCAGATCGTTGCGCAAAGTAACCCAGTAAGTATGCAGACAGGAATGGCGAACAAAAATGGAGATACTGGTCCGTAATCAAATGTATCAGCTAATATTGATGATAGAATTCCTGCAGTGATAGCCAGTAATCCGTTGTAGAGAGTTGAGGATGCGAAGGTTGATCCCATCCAGTCCTGAGGGAGATCTTCAGACATGTGACGGCTTACGTACCAGGATTCGAAGCTGGAGAATAATATTGACGTTGATATTCCACCGAATATACGACCGATGTGGAGGATTGTAAAGTCTGGAGAGGTCGTTGACAGACAGGCGATTATTGTGCTGATGAAATAGAAGACACATAATTTTTTACGGCCAAATTTATCTGCTAGGTGTCCAATTAATACGCCGGATATTGCGCTGCTGAGAAACCCGGTTATGTAAAAAATAGATATGTCTGTTGTCGTATAATCGTAATGGAGATAGAGTTTGTACAGATAAGGGCCTTGAATCCAGTCGACAAAACTTGCCAATAGATAGACCATTAAATATTTTTTCTTTAGGCTTTGGTATATTTTATTGATATCGATTTCCATTTTTATTTTGTAAGAAATTTTATTTTATTTTCTAGTGACACATCTCTTCTGTTTTCTAAAAAAAAAAAACGATGAGAATTTTTAGATTTATGTTTATTTATTTACTTAATGAAATACTCACGATTTTGTAGATTTGAATTTAGGAGAAGTTATTACTCTAATTACTGTAGATCAAAGTGCCACGATTCAACCACATGATTAAATGTGGTTGACAATAATACTTGGAATTTTTTTATCGTGGCATTTTTTAATGGATATAAACATAGTAAACGCATTGTTTTGAAATGATAAAGAATATAAGCGAGACTGCGTTTCAGATACTTTCGTTTTTATCCCCACCGTTTAAATTTAATAACTGGCATGCGCCTCGATGATGATCGCGAAGTTAGCAGACAATTAAAAATTTTCAAATTTTGTTTTCAACGATTTAATTAAAAAAAAAAAAAATAAATAAAAAAATGCACGTGTAAAAAATTTAAAAAACTATAGGTGCAATTTTTTTTTTTTTAATTTATGAATTTTTTAAAAATTCAAAATTTAATAGATGTCGGCTAACTTCAGTATCGTGAAGTTAGCAGACAGTTGAAAATTTTAGAATTTTTTTTCAGCGACTTAATTTTGAAAAAAAATATAAATAAAAAAATGCACGTGTAGAAAATTTAAAAAACTATAGGTGCAATTATTTGAAATATTTTTTTTTTATAATCTATCGCATTGAAAAAAATTCCTACTAGGGTACTAGGTCTCTTACTGTATATTTAGTGTACTTAATTAACAAAATATAAGTACTCAAGTAATTTTGAACGTTACACAAGATTGTTGGTACATTAAAATCATTAATCGTTTTTTTTTTTTCAATTTGTCTTCTATACAGTATTTTTATATATTATGTTTATTAGACTGATTCAAAAAAATCGACTAATTTTTTTTTTCTTCATTATATCGAAAATATTGTTGGAAATGACGAAAAAAAAATAGTGTGAAAGTTTGAGCTCTTAATATTAATATAAACAACTGCCGCATCGCGATTTTCTATTTCCCGTTTAAATAACATGGGAAAATTTATTTTTTAAGCTTTGGAATTTTGTAGCTCTCGGTGGGACCAATACTTTTGAATGTTCAAGACATATTCTTATGGGAAATTTGACGCTCTACAAAAAAGGTCTCTTATAATTTTTCGATATTTTTATTTCTTCAAAAGTAATTCGAAGTTAAAATTAGATTGACGATAAATTTTTACATTTTTTAAATTTTTTGATGCAACCATCAACTTTATCTGAAAATTTTAAAGGACATTTTTTGTAGAGCATTTTATTTCCTACAACTTATCTCGAGAAAATTTTCGATATTTCACTTAAGTCGTATGTTATTTGCAATTAACTGAAAATTTTTTTAAATAATCTAAATTTTGTTGCTTAAAATTAATTATATTAAATTTTCAGTTAATTGCGAATAACTTACGACTTATGAGAAATATCGAAAATTTTCTCGAGATAAGTTGTAGGAAATAAAATGCTCTACAAAAAATGTCCTCTAAAATTTTCGGATAAAGTTGATGGTTGCATCAAAAAATTTAAAAAATGTAAAAATTTATCGTCAATCTAATTTTAACTTCGAATTACTTTTGAAGAAATAAAAATATCGAAAAATTATAAGAGACCTTTTTTGTAGAGCGTCAAATTTCCCATAAAAATATGTCTTGAACATTCAAAAGTATTGGTCCCACCGAGAGCTACAAAATTCCAAAGCTTAAAAAATAAATTTTCCCATGTTATTTAAACGGGAAATAGAAAATCGCGATGCGGCAGTTGTTAATATTAATATTAAGAGCTCAAACTTTCACAGTATTTATTTTTCGTCATTTCCAACAATATTTTCGATATAATGAAGAAAAAAAAAATTAGTCGAATTTTTTGAATCAGTCTAATGTTTATATAAAACAAAAACGGTTAAAAAATATTTATGACTAATATTGGATGTCCCTGAATTAGTTAGTCTGTTCAAGTTCGTGGTGCCTAACATTAGAGTGAGAACATCAAGAGTACTCGTCCCGAAAGTTGAAACGCGCTACTCCACGCGAGCTCCGCTGTATAGAATATCAAAGTTAGTCAACGAATTTGCGAGATTGACATTTTTGGTGTTTTGGCTAATACATTTAAAAGTGTCGCTGGAAATTTATTAATGTAATCAACTGTCATTTCCTTGGTCTTAAAGCGGCTGGATATTATTTATATATAAGTGATATTTGTTATTTTTTGTTGTTACTTCTATTTTATATTTTTCTCTTATAGCTTTTTTTAGGTTCCATGACAACTGATCCCCGACAAGTGATCACACGATAATGGATCACACAGACAACTGATCCCACTGACAAATTCATAAAAGAATTAATTATTAATTAATTACTATGACATAAGTAATTAAAATTCACTGTTGTAAATATAAAAAGTTAAATTATGTAAATTAGTTGTTGATAAAAATCAATCGACCATCAATTGTTGATGGGATCAGATGTCGGTGGGATCAATTTGTAGGGATCACTTGTCGTGGTATAAAATTGTTGGGATCAGTAGACAGCACACCCTTTTTTTATCATCCATGTGATGTTATCTGTTTCTTCAATTCGTAATTTTAGTTTATCATTTATTTTTTACCTATTGTTTCAATAATGTATACTTGACGAATGGCGTAAATAAATAAATGAATAAATAACTCAAATTTATTTTTGTATTAAAAATTATTTTATTTAATCATTAGTAAAAAACTATTTATTATAATAATTTGAGCAATAGGTAAGTCTTTGAGTATTTAAATAATTAACAATGGTTTAATATAAAAATACCTATTCAATTATTTGTTCTGTAAAAAATTATTCTACTGAGGTACTTGTCAGCCACTTAAGTGTAAAAATTAAATATCTCATTTAAGAGTTAAATACTGAGCGTCGTAACAAACGATAATACTTTATAAATCAAAGGAATGAAATGAACAAAAAAAAATCATAATGGTAACGATAATGAAAAACAATAAAATGATGTAGATTAGTAACCTTCGACTACATGGTAATGATCAATTAATATATATTTGATCGTGAGAAGTTCAAGATTAGGATACTTGCAATATTTACCGAGGATGTTAAGGGATTTAATAAGGCAAGCAATTCTTTTGGGAAGATTGAGTATCATTTTTTGTTCAACCGTCATAAATCTTGTTACTGGCGGATATATTTGTTGTTCGATCATGTGCTTTGCTTTTAAAATTGTTTCTTTGGCCTTCTTAGACAAGTTTTGTTCCTAGATGTAAACAAAAAATATAATTAATTAATTAAATTATAAGTACAGCCGACCCGTCATAAGCCTCTTCCCCTAAATCGGGAGTTACTGAGTCCAAACAGCCCCCATTTAACCATTTTAAAAAGTTTTGTATTAGAGAACCCGTTATAAGCCTCCGTTGAAATTGTCGAAATTATAAACTAAGAATAGGGACAAAATAGACAAATTAATTATGAAAATTTACTATCTATGTTTCGCAGAGAATAATTAAGTAAAATATAATTTATTATTCATAATTGTAATCATGAATTATATCCGAAGCTCCTGTTACAATTGAAAAATTTTATTGAGCCTGTTGAGCAATAAAATTATGAGCAACCGACAGTCACTACGTGACTGCCCAAATATCACTACTAAATTTATAAAATACGCAGAAAAAAAAGGATTTCTTGCCGCAAAAAATTTTAATTTGCACCAAGAAATTTTATGCATTATCAATTAAATACTAAAATTATCTTGGGGCGAGAAAAGATTTTTTTGGTCAAGAAATAATTCCTTGCACCGAGTCATTTTTTCTAGTTCTAAATAAATTTTTGTTTTCAATTCACAATGCAAAAAATTTATTGGGGTAAGTAAAAATTTTCTTTAGGCGAGTAAAGATTTTTTGTGTCAATGAATCCTTTTTTTTTCTATCCACACTTTTTTGGCTTTGAGAAGCTTCCTAAAACCAAAAGGGAGCATAAAAATCTGTCATTTTGGAATAAGTAACGCGATATAAATAATATAGCTATATATTCAGTGACATTCAGTCATATTTAGTGACAGAATAATTAAAGTATTAATTTATTTAAAGAAAATAAATACGATCGTCTTTTTTCCCGCGTAATTTAAATGTAATTCAAATGATATAGATAAATCTATTTATCTCAATACTTGGCAATTAAAAAGAGTTTAAAGTATGAAAAGGCACAAATTCAAGTCAAGACCTATCTAATGACACCAATTTCAATAACGTTAACTAATTCTATCACTTAGATATGGCGGGAACAAAATTTTCCTTATTCTCTTAATAATATAGATTATTTATATTATTACTGTAATCAATACCGTTGTCATTGTAATTTTTGCATTAAAATAATTATTAGTGTAAAAAGATAAGTATTTATTTTAGAGCTATAAGCACCAGAAAAATCGGGATAGTCGCTTATGTAAAAAAAATGTAAATATGACATAAAATAAATCAGGATTATAACGAGTAGTCGAGAACAAAACAAAACGCGAGGTAATGGGAAGACTGAAAATCAAAGAAAAATTTCTCCTACATCCCCTAGACCAGGCTTATGACGAGTAATTATAATTATTAAATATAAAATTACCAGGCAAGACGGGTGACAAGAATTGGGATGCCAATTATGTCTACAAGCATAACAATCGCAATGGAAATCATAAATAGTATGAAGTATTGCTCTTCTTTTTTTAGTCTCCACATGAATATACTCTGGCCCCAAAGAACAGTAAATTTGTTCGCCTTGTTTTATTGGCTGTACAGCAATCAATGCACTTTTTCCATCAGCAACAAAATGATAAACATTGCGATCACAACTGTGATTACAAAGTTGAATGAACGGGACTACAACTCCTTCTACTCTAATGTCTTCTCCTACTTCATTTTCTATTTCAATCTAGCCAAAGTAATTTTGTTTAATTTAAAAATTATTAATATATATATTTAAGTATTTTGCTATAATTATTAGTATCAGCATAAATAAAATATACCTTAGCTGTGTTGGTACGACCAATAACCTGATGATAATAAATTAATTGGGCAATGAACAGAGCATCTTCATTTTTGAATAAATCAGTGTAATTATTTATTTTACGACCAAATATATCAGTAAGTGCTGCTATAAAATACGTCAACCCAACGGCCTTCAGTGCGTATTCGACAGACGTTATTTCATCAATAGGTAATCGCATCAATGAATAAAAACTTGCGTATTTGGTGTCGTCAAATCTGCCACCAGTAAAGATACGAGCGAGTGGATCTGAAAAATTAATAATGCATTAATTAATAAATTATTAATTGTTAATTGTTAAAGTAAATATATATAAACATTAGACTGTGTCAAAATAAGTTTTTATTTTTTTTTTTCGATTAAACGTATCTTAAAAGTTTCTTCAATATAAAAAAAAAATTCTCCTAAAGTTTGAGCTCAATATCTCAAAAATTGAGCTGGCGCAGAGGGGGTCTCCTTTCCCATTTAAATAACATTGTAAAAATTTTTTGTTTTTATTTTTAAAATAACTACACAAAGAAAATTTTTTTTTCAATTTTGCTTTCGACTATCTTATAGGAAATTTAATTCTCTACAAAATTGTCTATGTCTATTTTTTTCCTAAACTCAACAGAAACGGAGTTACAGAGGGCCGAGTAGGAGGAAAAAAATAATTAATGAATTAATAACAGAAAAAAAATTATTAGTTCAACTTATCAATTAATTAACTCAATATACTTCATTATTCATCAAAAATTTTTGAATTCAACATTATTTCGAATTAATAATAAAACAAAATTTACAATTAAACAGAAATTGATTATAATTATAATTACTCTGATTAAAAAAAATGATTAAAAAGTATTTAAAATGATTTGTTTATTAATCATTTTAAATACTTTTTAATCCTTCAAATCATTTCTAATCCTGTCTCTTATGGACATTTAACGTGTGAAATCATTTTTAATCATTTTTTTTAATCAGGGTAATTTCTGTTTTATTTATAATTAATTTCTGTTTTATTTATGATTTATTTCTGCTTTATTGTAAATTTTGTTTTGTTATTAATTCGAAATAATGTTGAATTCAAAAATTTTGGATGAACAATCAAGTATATTGAGTTAATTAATTGATAAATTAAACTAATAATTTTTTTTCTGTTATTAATCCATTAATCATTTTTTTCTTCCTAATCGGCCCTCTGTAACTCCGTTTCTGTTGAGTTTAAAAGAAAAATGGACATAGACAATTTTGTAGAGAATTAAATTTCCTATAAGATAGTCGAAAGCAAAATTGAAAAAAAATTTTCTTTCTGTAGTTATTTTAAAAATTAAAAAAAAAAAATTTTTACATTGTTATTTAAATGGGAAAGAAGACCCCCCTTTGCGCCAGCTCAATTTTTGAGATATTGAGCTCAAACTTTAGGAGAATTTTTTTTTATATTGAAGAAACTTTTAAGATACGTTTAATAAAAAAAAAAAAAATTTAAAACTTATTTTGACACAGTCTAATAAACATATAAAATAACTACCGGAATTAGATTCAATTTCTTTTATTTTATTTCTGAGTCCATCGATACTACCAGTTTCTTTCAGAGCTTTCAGCAATATTTTCAAAGCGATAGTCTCCCCAAGACACATGTGAGCACGGCGCATTACTCCAACAAGTTTACATTCAATATCGTGATACTCATTCCACGCAGTTGTACGGCACAGTTCGCCGCAAAAAACAACATCAACGCACGACTCACATGGAATAGGATTCCACATTTTATCAGAGCAATGCCAGCAATGGGTGTAAATATTTTCTGGATAGAGTGCTGATGCGTACGAACGATGGACGGACAGAGTATCACCGGCTTTGATATCGCGTGTTGCTACAACGTGTCTGCCAAATTCTTTGGAGTATTCCAATGCAACAGCGCTACTTGCATGGAGTATCTTATGATTGCCTTGTGGTGTATTTGGTAGAAAATCAGAAGGAAACCAAAGTTCACGTGGCGGTGGTACCGATTTACTTATTTTAAGTTTTTGAATAGCGGCTTGAGTCTTTTTCCTGTTTTCAGGATCCATTTTCTCAGACCAAAGTTGAGCTTCTTTCAAACATTTATCAACACCGTGGAGTGTCTCTGGAAAACGTGCTATCACAGCTTTTGCTTGGCGTACGTAAAGTTTAGCTTTCAAATTGTCTGGATAACCGATCTCAAGTGCTGAGCCAACGTCATCCAGTGCACTCTCATACAATCGTTCATTACAGAGTATTGCTGACCGATTGGCATAAGCTTTAGCCATTGCTTCTGAATTATTGGGAGAATAAGCTAATCCTTGAGTGTACAGTTTGAGCAATGACTTGTAATGTAATTTTGATATTTGTTTGGTTGCATCGTTTATTATCTCCAATGCTTTAGCGGAACTTTTTGATTCATGTTTTATTGCTAACAAATCTTGATTTATCTGTAAAAAATCAATCGCTAGTTTCACTCTGTCTTCGTCGGTGTCTGGCAATTTTCGAGATTTTATGAGTTGAAGACCTTTGATACGCCAAATTAGTTTGCTCCATTCTCCATTTTGCTTTTCTATTGATAAACAGAAATAACTATAAGTAAATATATGTTTAAATGAAACTATAAAAATAATAAATCAATTAATTAATGACAACTTAATCTTTAATCTATATTATTAAGAGAATAAGGATAATTTTGTTCCCGCCATATCTATGTGGTAGAATTAGTTAATGTTATTGAAATTGGTGTCATTAGATAGGTCTTGACTTGAATTTGTGCCTTTTCATAGTTTAAACTCTTTTTAATTGCCAAGTATTGAGATAAATAGATTTATCTATATCATTCGAATTACATTTAAATTACGCGGGAAAAAAGACGATCGTATTTATTTTCTTTAAATAAATTAATACTTTAATTATTCTGTCACTAAATATGACTGAATGTCACTAAATATATAGCTATATTATTTATATCGCGTTACTTATTCCAAAATGACAGATTTTTATGCTCCCTTTTGGTTTTAGGAAGCTTCTCAAAGCCAAAAAAGTGTGCATAGAAAAAAAAAGGATTCATTGACACAAAAAATCTTTACTCGCCTAAAGAAAATTTTGACTTACCCCAATAAATTTTTTGCATTGTGAATTGAAAACAAAAATTTATTTAGAACTAGAAAAAATTACTCGGTGCAAGGAATTATTTCTTGACCAAAAAAATATTTTCTCGCCCCAAGACAATTTTTGTATTTAATTGATAATGCATAAAATTTCTTGGTGCAAATTAAAATTTTTTGCGGCAAGAAATTCTTTTTTTCTGCGTATTTTATAAATTTAGTAGTGATATTTGGACAGTCACCTAGTGACTGCAGGTTACTTGTTAGCATAGTAAAGAAAATTATTTATTAATGCCATGCAATCTAATAATTAATTGATTAAATTTAGCAATAAATTTAACAAAAATGTTATTGAAGAAATTTGAATTTTAAAAAATCAACACATGTTTTATATATTCAAAATGCAAATTAAAGGTTAAGTGAAAAATAAATTTCATTACTAACATGCGATTTTCATAAGTAAATCAAGTAGTTATTTTAAAATGTGATAAAACTTTAATTATATATATATTTTAAATAAATAATAAAATTTTTACCAGTTGCGTTTTTCTCTGCCATTGTTCACGTCTTCAGAATCAATAATAAATTAATTATTATTATAGAGAAATGCAATAGTTATTTATTATTTATACTAATAGTCATTAATTTTTTTATTAAAACTGAAATTAGTTTACAGATAATCAAGAAATTAATGGATTTGTTCCACTTGGTGTTTATATTAAAGAACTGATATTTTTAATGCGCAACAAATGCCGGTATGTATTTACGTTAAACTTTAAGCCATGCGGGTATACTTCGGGTAACTTCGCCTTTTTTCCCTTCTTTTGTCTTTTTGTTTGAAAATCTTCGGATGTTTGAAAACAACGAACTCAGCGCGTGGGGACGATACACAAGGAGACATCCAGCATCATAACAGCAACTGAAGGTCAAGTTTTTTTTTATTCATATCTCACTCACATAATTAACAAAAAAAATAAAAAAAGATATAATGAACAGGATTATTAAAGAGCATCTAGTTTTGTGATAAAAAAAGAGATAAGCGAAAGAAAAAATTCGAAATTAGATTTTGAGAGTTGAAATTGAAAAATGTTGTTTTTATAATATACCCTGGTTAAAAAAGTGAATTAAAAAGGATTAAAAAAGCACACATATTTAATACTACTTAATACTCTCCAATACTCTTAATTCTCCGGAGAATTCAAATCGAACCTAAAATGAATTCTTTTTAATTCTCCTTCATCTAGCAAAATTTCTAGATATGAATTCTCCTTAATTTCTATTTAATTCTCTGAAGAGAATTAGAAAGTTTTGAAAATTTCTAAATATGAATTCTTAATTCTATTTAATTCTCTGAAGAGAATTAAAAAGTATTGAAAATTTCTAAATTTGAATTCTTCTTAATTCTATTTAATTCTCTGAAGAGAATTAAAAAGGATTCAATTGATTTTTAATTCTCTTTAATTCTCTTTTTTAACCAGGGTAATGTCTAAGAAAAATATGAAAATGGTAAAAAGACATGACTTTTTTGAAATTCAAATTAAACGTGATTTTACAAAGCTATGGTTTTTAGGATACTAAAATTAGCCAACTATTTTTTTTTATATTTTTTTAACAACGATAAATCTTAAAAGAAAAATTATTTTAAAAAATTGCATTCATAGTTTTTTTAATTTTCTTCATGTGCATTTAATTAGTTTTCATTTTTCTTCAAATTGAATTGTTGAAAAAAAACTGAAAATGGTTAATTATCTACGAACTTCAGGATCATATGGTTTTTAAAAATTGCTATGGTCAGAAAATTTTTATTTAAAATACACAGTTGAAAAATTTGTTTCTGTCTAGAAACAAGCTTTTGAATCGAAAAGTAACCACTATTTTTATTTCGCTAGCTTCTGCACAATAACTAATAAGAAAAGGTTAATGGATCGGCATAAACGTTTTCAATATTAATAGAATTTTATGAATACAGCTCATTATTTTATTGAATAATTCTAAAAATCTAATAAGTTTAAAAAATATAATTATTTCTGTTTCTAATATTGCCTAGTCTCTTAATAAGAAGATCACGTACAATAATAGCTTAATTCTTTAATTTATGTGTATCTAATTATTGGTCCAATATTCCAAGAGCATTCCATTCTTTGAGCCTCCGTACCATTATTTCTTTAAACACTTTATTCTGATATATATTTGTCTTAAATTGAGCATCACCAGTACTTAGTAGTTCATCAAAATAATTTTGTGCTTGATTTTTATCCATTAGATTGACTGGAAGACTTGTACACGCTATTACAAAACCAATAAATTCTTTTTCAATCAATATTTTTTGTATATAATCTAGACTAGGAGGACAAGTTTGACATCCAATAATTTTCATTGTTGTAGAAAGGGTTTTTACATATTCTTCAATCAGAGAATGTTTGTGTTGTACTAGCACGTTTTCAGAAGCACTAGTATTTAAAAAATTCAGTAGGTCTAAAGCAGGCGTTCCATAATGACAAAATTGAAAATCAACCTGGAATATTTCTTAATAATTATTGCTCCATTAATTCAATAAAATAAAAAATTGTAGCTCAATGTACTTACAAATATTTGATCTACGACATTGCCATTGTCATCATATTTAAACAACATATTATTAACCCAAAAGTCGCCATGATTTATTACATTGAATTCATTTTCTTTTAGTTTTCCTACTTCACATGCTCTTTCATAAGCTGTATCTGCCAGTTCATTTAATTTTTTAAAACATTCTTCATTTATCTCTGACCAGGTCTTGATTTCTTCTACAAGAAATTTCATTCCATTTCTAAAAAAACTTGTTATTTCAGGAAGATAAGAATATTTTCCATTGGTATAATGTCCTTTGTATTCTGGTGTCTGATGAAAAAAATTTCATCTATTTAATTGCATTTAATATTTTTGATTTTAAATATAATAAAATTTAAATAAACCAACGTTTTCACAAACCAATACCGAGCTTGCATGAAATTTAGCTAATCTTTGTAATGCCAAAGTGCAGTGTTGAATATCAAGACGTGCTTGAGGATCGGCCATACGGAAGCCTAATGGTGTCAAATCTTCCATAACTAATAACAAAGGATTTTTTTCTTGGTAATAAAAAAATCGAGGACCAAGTTTTGTATTTTTCAAAGCTATTTCCATGTCTTTCATTGATGACGCCATAAAACTTGACTCAGCGTTAAATACAAGTTTGGTAGTTTTTATCTTTAAAATTTATAAAATAATAGAACAAAAATTAACATTAACTTTCAATTTACGATATTTTCTATAAACTTACTATTTGTTCCCAAATCCCGTAAATATGAGCAACTTTTACAATAAGAGAATTTTTTTTTTCAATTTTTTTATCACTGCCATCGCATATAAATTCAAAATTAACACGGTACATTGCACTTGCGTAATTATCACCTTTATTAGTTGCGTTTTCAGTTGAAATTTTTTTCACAAAAATCGAATTATCTTTCTCGGAATTTTTAAGTATATTTTCTATAAATTGTGCTGTCAGCCATTCAGGTTTTGCCATTTTTTTACTAATATTTCTAGACTATCGTTTTAGATTATGTAAGAAATATTCCAGGAAAATTAAATTTCGGTTAGTCGTTTTGAAATTAAAACAAAAAAATATTTTATTTGATAAAGTCTATAGATTAATTATAATTAAATATTCAAATTTTATATTTGTATTTACACTTTTTGTGACGAAAGATTCTGCTTTTTATAAATGTTTTCTATCAATATATTGTAATTTTACTTGCTACTATACTATTATGTTTTTTACCGATGACTTACACAACAATCTAAAATATCATGTCGACAGAGCGATATTTTTTCTTCGAAATTACCACTTTGTGGACAATCTATTATAAATTTCAACTCAGCTGATAGCAAGTAAAATATAGCATAAATAATTAGATTACTTATTGCAATAAATTAGAATAAATTATTCGCAGCATACTTAACTTCAAGACTTTTTTTTTTGTGTACAAATTATTATTATTTTCTTTTTCTTTCATAATTAACACTAATTCTATAGTTTAACATTTATCTAATTTTTTTTTGTTCGATGACATTTCTACATAAGTTACCATATTATGTTATTTTATTTACGTCACTAATTAATAATGAGCTGAAATTAACTCTGCAATAATAATGTTTAACGCGTTAGCGTATGCATATCTACCTTTATTGCATTTATTTCAATTTATATTGACGTGTAAATTCTCTATATATTTTTATATTATTTATATAACTATTAATCGAAGATTCCGCGTGCATCCCACTCTTGGAGCCTTCTTACCATTATTTTTTTATAAGCCTCATTTTTATATGCACGAGGATTAAATTCGGTGTCATCTGTTCCCATTATTTCATCAAGTCCTTGGGCTTCACTTTTCTCAGTCAGCATGACTGCAAGACAAGTGCAGGATATTACAAAACCAATAAATTCTTTTTCAATTAAAATCTTTTTTATGTAATCAATACTAGGAGGACAAGTTTTACACCCAATATTTTTCATTGTTGTAGAGAGAGTTTTTACATATTCTTCAATGAGAAAATTTTTTCGGTCTATTAATACTTGTTCCAAAACACTTGTGTTTAAAAAATACAGAAGATCTAAAGCAGGTGTTCCATAAACACAAACTTGAAAATCAACCTGAAATAATTTATTTCAGTTATTAATTCATAGTAATTGGAATACGGAGAAATTGTGCTTGTTTGAAATAATATGGTGTCATAGCAAATCTGGACCATGTTGGCCACCTGCAGATATCGAAATAAACACATGCAAAAATTACTATGGTTATAGTTCAATTGGCAACGATTATACAATAATTACTGTAACCATTGTAAGTTTCACATGAAATTAATTCAATTTCCGTCAGATGGCTAATATGGTCCGGATTTTTTCTATGACACCATTAGCATTTCGAGCAAGAATAATTTCTCTGTGTACACAGAAAAAAAGGATTTCTTGGCATAAGAAAAATTTTTCATTATGAAATGAAAAGAAAAATTTTCTCAAGACTAGAAAAAATTTCTTGGTGCAAGAAATTTTTTCTCGCTTCAAAAATCTGTTTCTTGGCTCAAGAAAATTTTTTCTCGCCCCAAGAAAATTTCCGTTTTCAATTCATAATGCGAAAAATTTATTAGCGCAAGTAAAAATTTTTTGGGGCGAGTAAAAATTTTTTGCGTCAAGAAATTCTTTTTTTCTGTGTACTTGCAATTTTCTAAATTATATCGAGTTCGGTTATTGACTCTCTTACAAAAATATGGTCTATGACATTGCCTTGGTCATCATATTTAAACAACATATTATTAACCCAAAAATCACCATGATTTATTACATTGAATTCAGATTCTCTCAGTTTAGCTATTTCACATGCTTTAAAATAAGCAGTATCAGACAACTTTTTAAGTTTCTCTGTGCACTTTTTACTTAATTCTGGCCATGACTCAACTACTTTCGCAGTAGCTTTTATTCCATTTGTGAAAAATTTTATTAATTCAGGCGGAAAACCATCACAAAACATTCCTTTAGTATAATATTCCTTATGCTTAGGTGTCTATTTGACAAAAATACACATTAAATATTGAAAGGACGTTCAAGTTTTCTTCCAAGATTATTTATATTATTATATATTAGAATAAAATTAAATGCAACTAACATTTTCACAAACCAATACTGAACTTGCATGAAATTTAGCTAATCTTTGTAATGCCAAAATGCAGTGTTGAATATCAAGACGTGCTTGACGATCGGCCATACGAAAACCTAATGGTGTTAAGTCTTCGATAACTAATACCGGAGGATTTATATTATTAGTATAATAACATCGACCACTCAGTTTAGTATCTTTTAATACTAATTCCATATCTTTCAAAGTCGAAGTCATCATATTTATTTCATTGTCACATATTTTAGCATCTTCCACCTTAAAATCGGTATCAAACGAAAATTTTAAATATTCTTATACCTTCCCTGACGGTTTTGAATCACCCTGGAAACACCGTGGAATCACGATGATTCCACGTGGAATCTCGGTGAATACACCCCCTAGCAGACCTGATTTACCGTAAATTTTCGGTAATTTTACCGTAAATCTACCGTAGAATACCGTAAAATTCGAGTAGATTTACCGTAAAATACGGTAAACTCACCGTAAATTACGGTAAATCCACCGTAATTTACGGTAAATCGGTATTTTACGGTGGATTACCGTAATTTACCGTAATTTGGGTCCGTTAGGGCCGTGGAATCATGGTGATAAAATGGCACAAACCCACCATGTAACCACCCAGGATTCACCGTGTTTCCACTCCCAGGGTGTTTTCAGGCTGTTTCCAGGGTGATTCAAAACCGCCAGGGTTAATTTAACTTAATACTTACTAATTCTTTGTGTATTTGTTCAGTAGTATGAGGTACTTTTACAAGAAGTGTACTTTGTTTAGATACTTTATGTTCAGCTTCAATTTTCGTTAATTTAAAATAAACACGATACATTTCACTGGTGTAATTATCACCTTTATTAGTCGCAATTTTTACAACGATGTCCGTCACAGAAACTGATTTATCTTTATCTGCATCCCTTAACACACGTTCTATAAATTGTGCTGTTAACCATTCGGGTTGAGTCATTTTTAATTATTTAAAAATTTTTAAATTTAAAAGGAAATAAAACAGCTTTTTAAGTTTAGTTTATTATTTTACTATTGTAACGAAACGAATTAATGATGAGTACGGGGAATAACTGACGACTGCATGCAAGTAAATTTAAATGCATACTAGTTTTATAGATACTTCCGTATCTATTACTCTAGAATTAAACAATTTTTTAAGCTCACTTTTAATAATAAAGTCAACAAGACTATGACATGCAAAATTCACATTAATTCCATATGTCTGTTCTCTTAGTGATTTTTATTTTTCAATGCTAAAATCTCAAAAGTATATAGAAAACGACTGTGCAGACTGCAACTCGTCAACGAGCCAAGCCCCGCTTGACAGGCAATAAATTAAAATGATACTCTATAATTTATATCAAAGTCAAGTTCATGTCATCATATTATACTGCGTACTCATTACAAATTAATTAAAATAAAATAATCGCAACTTTACGAGATTTATACAACTTATTTTATTTATCATTAATATTAACTAATTTTAAAAAGTCGCCATCTTGATTTTATTTTTAATTTAAATTATTTATCGCATGTATAAATATTGCATTTTAATTCGTGTTAGGCCAATATTTTTTAATGGTGTTATATTTAAATTTTATTTAGTACCTAATAAACATTAATTATAAAAAAAAAATCGGCACAACGAAATGGAGTAAATTACTAATACATAGTGGGATTAGGTCTTTTATCTTTTCAATGACTAAATAATTCTTGAATTTCTGGTCTCGTAGACAGTTCAAAAAATTAAAATGAATTGAAAATTCTAAATTCTTTTCAATTCATTTTAATCAGAAAATAATATTAAATTTTTGGCTTCGCCTATGATTGAAAAAAATTAAACTGCGGTCAGAATTCACATTACCGAGGTTCGAATTATTTTCAATTCTTTTGAATATTATTCAATACAATATAGGGGAGGAGGGGGCAAAGTGGGCCCTTCAAAATTTGCTATACGCCAATAAATTCGGACGGATAATGAGCCTATCGAAATTTTTTATATAATGACGACTAAAATAGACCACCAAAACTGTTCATCAAAAAAAAATTTATTAAGAAAGTTAAAGATAATAAATTTACGATTTAAAGTTATATCAGTTCTTAAAATATTTTTTTTTTATTCTGCCTACTGATTATCATCCGACATCACTTCTGAGGCCCTTTCGATGTAAAATAATAGAAAATACCGGAGGAAATAAATTGTTAGAGACCCGAAACAGTCTCAGACCCATGTGTATGGGCATTAGGGTGGGTTGAAAAAAAAATTTTTTTTTGTTTTTCTTAGCATGGGGGTAGAATTTGTACCTTATAAAAAAAAAAAATTTTTCAAGAAAAAAAAATTTTTTTCACTCAACATTTTAAGGTGGCCGACTCGTTTTTAAAATAAATAATTGATCAAATGGGGTAGTCCCAACGAAAAAAATTACATGGCGTTCTAGAATCTGTAGGGTGTCCCCTTGAAAGCTAATTGAAAGTCAGAAGTTGAAAAAATTTTTTTCCTATTATTTTTGTAATTTAAGTAAAAAATCCAAAAACGAAAAGCATTTTCTTTTGAATTAAAATGAAAGTGAAGTAAAAATCACATTCGACAATTATTAGACGTTTTCCACGATTTTGGACAAAAAAAATTTTTTTCGTTGGAACTACCCCGTTTAATAAATTATTTATTTTAAAAACGAGTGGGCCACCTCAAAATGTTGAGTAAAAACTTTTTTTTTTTTTATAAGGTACAAATTTTACCCCCATGTTAAGAAAAACAAAAAAAAAGTTTTTTTTTCAACCCACCCTAATGGGCATGTGTCTAGAATGTGTCTGTCATGTGTCTGTCTGACAGACAAATTTGAACAAACAAATATTGAAGAATTTATTACGTTAAAAAATAATTTAAAAAAAAAATCAAATTCGAGTGCGGATTTGAACACGCAACTGAGCTGGTACACTGTAAAAAAAATTGTTTGAATTTTCAAAGATTGTATATAACGCAATAAACACATACATTTGTGCTTGAAATTTCCCCTGATTAAAAAGTATTTAAAATGATTTGTTTTTTAATCATTTTAAATACTTCTTAATCCTTCAAATCATTTCTAATCCTGTCTCTTATGGACATTTAACGTGTGAAATCATTTTTAATCATTTTTTTTAATCAGGGTCATTACTAATTTCATATAGAATTAAAAATACACGTTTTTGAATTTTCAAATTAACACTGGATTTTCAAATACTTTTTTTTGAATTTTCAAATAAGTATTATGAAATTTCAAATAGAATTTTCAAAATTCAATATATGTTTTAGAATTTTCAATACTTGCTTTGAAAATTTAAAAATCAAGTATAAATTTTAAGTACGTTTATTAAAATTTATATTTTTTTTCTTAATTTTGAATGCCAGCTTGATTATTAAATTACGTATATTAAATTTAAAGCTTTTTTCATTTAAAATACAATTCAAATATCTAGTTATGAAAATTCAATTCCTTTTGTATTGTAATTTTCAAATTATTTTTAACAGTGTACGAAACGACGCATCGTGGGAGCAACATTTCTCCTCCGCTTGTCTACAGCGCTCGGTTTCTCTCGGCTTATTTCTGTTTCCCGACACACCGATAGACATAGTCGCGGGTTTGCACCGCGCGCACGCGCCTTGGAAGGGGTAAAAATATCGCACGTTCTGGCAGCACTGGCGCCTTCTTACAAGACCGGTAATTCACCAGCATAAGAAAACGATGTTTTCAATTAAAAATTAAAACAAGCGTAATATTATTTTCTTACAACACAAATTAACAGATAGTAAACTGCAATATTTTCATTTATTTCTTTTCTTTCAGTAGATGACACAGCCGTAGTAATTTTTATGATACCTGGTGGCGCGCTATCAATTCTCACAGAAAAAAAAAAATAAAATTGTGACTAACCAATTCCGTCGAGACATATAACACATAAATTATAATATACACGAAACCAACGAAGACGACCAGAATTTGTCGGAATTAATGCCACGATGGCTGAGAAAAGTGATTCGAACGATATCCTGACAATGGAAAATAAACAGAATAACATTGAGGTAAAAAATAATTAAATCGTATGATAATTTGCAAGTCGTATTAATAAATATAACATTAATTACACTGTATATATATTTTTACATATATCATTAAAACTTATTAATTTGACAGGTTGGAGCCGAAGCTGCAGAAGCCGGAATGTCAAATAATGACGTCGCTGATATTGAGTTTCAAGCGACCCAAGCAATATTTCGGCTTGAAGAAGCTGCCGAAAATTCAACAAATATATCAAGCTCTGCTTGGAACAATTCATCGGGATTTCTTATTCATCCCAAGTCACCAGAAACAGTATTATCATTGATGCAGGTTAGTAATTATTACCATTTAATTAAACTGTTAATTAAAAAATAATCACTCCGTTTATTAAATATCAGTTGTGATAAAAATATGATAGCATACTTCCGTTTACAAACTAACAAGTCAACATGTTCATATTAATCGACATAATAAAAATGAATGAGTATATAAATATAAGCCTACTTCTGCGGAATTTCGTACCTCGTGTTATGAATATTTCCTAAGTTTAAATTAATGGTAACTGGTATGATTACTGTTAGAATTTATATTTATGTGATGATTGAGTGTGATATTGTTATATTAAATTAATTAATAATGTATTTATTTTTACTCTTATGTATACTATACTATTGTTGTTATATTGTACTAAGGGATGGCCGCAAGAAGCTTCGACTTCATGGCCAATTAAATAAAAAAAAATAATAAATAATATATTTATTGTAGGACTTGATAATTCATGAAGATATTCCACAATCTGATGAAGATCCAGATGCTTCGCAGTCAAATCAAATAACAGCTTTACCAACATTATCAGAAGCTGCTAGAGTTGCTCTGGTAACTCATTCAGTATCAGCATACGCAGTAGCTTTGCCTCGTTCTCATGCACAAAGATTAGCAGCTCGTCTAGCTGCTGATACAACAAGATGGCTAAGTCATATATTTCACTTTGTCGACTGCGCTTCTTCTTTTCATGAGGACCATCTGGAAGGTTTGGTCCGAGTTACAAGACTAGCTTTACACAAAAAATATCCTAGGTACCTAGAAGATGGATTCACGGCTTTAGCATCATCTCCGCCGCTTATTTACAGTTCTATTGCTGCTCCTTTGGGAGTTGTTAAACATCTCTGTCGACAGGTATATTTTTTTTTTTATATATTTACTTGATAATATATTAATATATTAATTAAGAGTTAAGTTCTCATACATGATGTTAAATATAAGAGTATAAGTATCAGGAACTTGGACAGGAAAAATTCAGTGCTAAATTTTTAAATGTTGCAACGTTTCGTTTTATTTCACAACTTCAATCTGTTGCTGTCTGTCTTATTATTATTTTTTTTAACTAGAAAAAATAATTCCAATTAAATTGTTTTTGTGGAATAGATATTTACTAAGTTTCTCAGTATGAGGGTTATCAGGTGTCTGACTTTATTTATATCTTTTAAAACGATGAAATCTTTCGGAGTTAACTTTGACACACAACAGTGTTAAGCTTAAATGTAAGATTTTTAATGTTTCTAAGTTATATTCTTGTTAATTTTATCATATTGTTGAATAATATTTTGTTTTCATTTGTACAGTTTGCCTGATGAAGTTCTGCAGAACCAAAAGGGCGTTTAAAATTTTTTTTTTTAAATGAGTTAATGTCAGAGGATATAGGAACAAAAAATGGTGTAAATTAACGAATTATTATTTGCAACGTTTCGCAATTTATTATTGCTTCATCAGGCTCTACAAAGAAATTATATAGATTAATTAGTGTTATAACATTTATATGTCTAACCTATATAAACATAACATACCATAATATTACGCTATACACAGTCAATACACATAATTGCTTTGCTAAATTGCGAAACGTTGTAAATATTAATTTGTTAATTTACACCATTTTTTGTTCCTATATCCTCTGACATTAACTCATTTTAAATTAACTAAGGATCTGATTCAAATTTAATATTAAAATTTTTTTTGCTCCAATCAATGTAACAATGTTGAAAAAATTAATTCTATGGAAAAAAATTTTTTAAAATCAAGGGCGTATCCTGTTTTTTCGATTTATTATCAATTATAGGTCAGAGTAAGAAAAAAATTGCAAGAATAATAAAAATGATTAGTCCACAGCTTAATTTATCTGAACAAATATTTATTTAAGTAAAAAACCAAATTTCTTTATTTAATTTTGATCGAATCTTAATTTTGTTATAATTTTTAAATTCAACAATTAATGTAAAAAATATGTGTAATTCGAGAACGCGGCTTGTCACAACGATAGCGTTTACAATTATTAACATCTCAATGAAACTTAGCACACATTTTCTGTATACGAGATTAAGTTCGAAGATGAGCAAAATCGGTCAATTAGTTTAAAAGTTACAGCATTTTTACTAATTCTTTCTTCAATAACTTTTGAATGTGACAACTTATCGAATTTTTTAAAAATGCATCTGAAAGCTCTTTAAATAAACTTTAATTTTCATGCTTATTAGGGTGAGCCAAAAAAACCAACCTATCGAATTTATGTCTTAAAAAGGACCTATATATCGAGAAAAAAATTCTCCCATTGGGCAAAATTTTTAGCTCAATTTTAAAAGGTGTAAAAATATCAAGTTTACATATTCGACTCCCAGGACTTTTTTTTTTAAATTTAATGCTATACAAGAATATTGTAAAGCCGAATTTGTATCTCTCACGGTTCTAAAGTTATAATATTTTTAATCAAAAAAAATTTTTTTGCATGTTATTTAAATGGGAAATTTAAAATGGCTACCGACACCTTTTAAAATTGAGCTAAGAATTTTTTTCTCGATATATAGGTCCTTTTTAAGACATAAATTCGATAGGTTGGTTTTTTTGGCTCACCCTAATGCTTATATAGGGTAAGAGCACCAGTACTCAGCCCCAAACCAGTAGCCAACCACATAATTTTTGAAGTGTAAAAAATTGTCCCTAAAATGGCCAAAATCGCTACTTCTACCCTATAATATTTACTCTTAAATTTTATTTAATTCTTCACTTTCTATTTGATACTGGATTTTAAATTACTTTTATAATAACATGTTTTTTTTAGCTTTCACTACCTTTGAATTGTATTAGACCGATCCCACAAAATACAATGTTTGGATCACGGCAAACAATGGATATTTCAGCATTGGAAAGGCGTTTAGTTGAAGACAATAGTATTAATGGTGTAACGCCGCTTCTAGTTTTAGCTGAAGTTGGTACTGTTATTACCGGTCATTCTGATAATGTGTCACGACTTCGTGAAATTTGTGACAAATATAATGTTTGGTTACATCTTCGTGGACATTCATTAGCTGCTCTTGCATTAAATAATGCGCCTAAAGACTTGGTATTTAATTAACCATTTATAATTACCGTCAAACTGAGTAATTTTGCTTCCGTCAGAGTTACTAATGTAATATCTTCGAAGTATATTTTTAATTTAAATTAGTACATTACTCTGACAGACTAAAGTTACTGTGATTGACTTGTTGTTAAGTAGGGTAACGAGACTGCTGGCGGGACACGCTCCAATAACGGGACAATAATTATTTGCTTTTGATAAATGAAAAAAAGTGATAAGTGTAATTATAATAATTTTTTTTTTTTTTGCAAATTGTATCGAGTATAACGATTACCTGACAATTGATCCGCGACAATTGATCCGTGGATCAAATAAAAAATTATTTATTATTGAAATTAATCATTGTTAACGTTTAATTTGTTTACACATTTTGTTATTATTTTTCATTATTTGGTCTTTGATTTTTTTTCAGATTTAAAAAAAAAAATTTTTAGATATTATAAAAAAATTACAAAAAGTGTAAATAAAATAATTAAAAAAAAAAAAAAATTTTTTTTTAATAAATATATTGTCGCTAGGATCAATTGTCGCGGATAAACGGTCGTGCCACCAATATAGCCTGTGTAAAAAAGTTATACATGTCTAACTTCGAAATTTGAGACAATTTTTAACTTTTGTAATACGTCATATTAATATAAATATGAATATAATAAAATTATAGGATGGAATTGGAAGAAGAAATGATAATTTCACAAGGACGTTTCCAGAAAAATTATATATTTCTTAGTTAATTTATCAAACATAAAAAAGTCACTCAAAAATGGTCAGAATTTTTAATTTTCAAGAGATTTTTCCATGAGTCTTATCAGTATGAAAGTTAAAAATCTCCTGTTTTTCTGAAATTTTTTAGAATAGAAGAAAAATTAAACTTAAGAAATTTAGTAAGAAATGAATAAAATTTCTGGAAACGTCTTGTAAAAATTTTATATCGTCTTCGATTTCCATCCTATGATTTTTTCATATTTTTATTTTTATCAATACTGAGGTTTTATAAAAATTCGAAATCATTTCAAATTTTGAAGTTCGATATTTGTGACTTTTTTTTTACACGGGAAACTGCTACTGGGTCTTAAAGTTGTCTCTCTGTTGGCTTAATTGACCCACTACTAAATTTCGGAAATTTTCCAAATTGATTTTTTTCTTCGTTATTACTAATTTTTTTTTTTACGTTTAATAATTTTTTTTAAATTTCTCATATATTTTTACGCTAATTAAATTTTTTAAAATTTAATATTTTACAATTTTATAATTAAATTCTTTAGTGTAATTAAAAAATTCCCTCAGTCGCGTTATTGGTCTCGTTACTCTGCTTGATTAATAAATAAAATAAATTAATAATAAAATATAAATAAATATTTTAGCCGTCAAAAATAGCTGACAGTATAACACTGCCATTGGGTTCTTGGTTGGGCATACCATCATTACCAGTAGTTACTTTATACAGACTTACGGATACTAAGGGAGATAAACCAACTCAGCGTGATACAACACTAAGTCTTGTATCAGGTTTAATGGCTGAATCGTTATCACGACGACTACCAACACTACCTTTGTGGGCGGCTCTTCAAGTTCTTGGTCGTGATGGAATACAAATGAGAATAAAACAGTGCTTCCAAATAATTGAACAACTTTATAATAAAATTAAAAAGTTTTCTAATATTAAATTTCTCGTAAGTAATTTATGTTATTAAAAAAATTTCTCCATGATATTTATATGATGAAATTAGTTAATTTTATTAAATTTCGTCTCGTTAATTAAAATATAATGTGACTATTTTAAAATATATGTTCTATTGATTAATCAAGATATCGAGCTGGATTTTAATTTCTTAAATTTTTTAAAATGCAGCGCAAGTTTCATTTTTTTTTTAATTTTAATTAGTTTTTAATAATCGTGAGTTTATTGAAGTCTTGCTTTGAAATTTATCATTTTTAAAACCTAATTAGGGTAACTACCGAATATTGAACGAGCTCCAATTAATGATTGGGGACTTAGAGAGTCTCAAAAATTTTTGAATTTTTGAATTTCATTCATGACAAATTTACAACCTACAGCTGCATATTTTTCATAAATTAAATTCCACAATTTGGAAATTATTATCAGTCTTTAAGTACCCAGTCATTAATTGGAGCTCGGTCAATATTTGGTACTGTTGCCCTATATGTGAAAAAAAAAATTTTTCAATTGAAATTTTTGTTTTTTTTAATAATTATCAGCTTTAAAATTTATATTATTTAGAATTTATTGACTTACGGACAATTATTTAAATGGAATAAAAAAAAAATTTGAGGTAAAAGCCCCTATACTCGCTCAGTACCATTAGTCGTTCACTTTAACTGTTTAAGGCGTTTTTTTATAATTTTTATTAAAAAAAATTACAACTAAAAATATTATTACTGATAAATAATTATTTGTGAATCTAAATATATTTAAATATCATGTATCAAATTATTTTATAATAGATTTTAAATTTAAATTAAATGACTGTTTTCAAAATCGCGCAAAGCCGGGCATTTTTTACTTTAACGTTCATTCGTTAGATTAAATTTAGGGTACGTCAAATTTTTTAAGAATTGTTGTAACTATATCTTATTAAATACATTTTTAAAATTCATGAAATTTAATATTATGAAAGAATAAAGTAGTATAATTTATAAATTATTTGTTCAAATCAATAAACTTATCATAGTTTAATTGATATTGTCTTTGAGCGACTATAGGGCCATGTGTTGGTCGAGTAATGGTACATCACAACTTTTAGTGAGCGACTATGGGTACACTCAAGGAGCTTATTTAAAAAATTAATAATAATTAATTATCAAGATTATTCTTCAAACTTAAATTTTATTCTAATACTCGAAACTTTAAAAAATAACTATAAAAAAAAATCTGGTTTTTCATTTTATTTATCAATTTATATTGAGTGATTTAATTTCACTCCAATGAAAAGTGAGCGGGTATAAAGGCTTTAACTTATTGTGATTTTAATTTTTATGACATTTATGACTTTGAAATTTTAAGTTACGTACAAATAAATGATATAAGTTAATTTATAATGATATTTATATTTTTAAGTGATTTAAATTTTTTAAGAACTTAGAGTAATTTGTTGTAAATTTTGATAACATTTTACAACAGTAACTATTAATAACTATTTTAAATTCCAGAGTCAAATACCAGGTGGTGAAAATTGTTCTCACACAATAAATGAGCTGTCAAACAATCCAATAAATGGACCTAAATTATTTGAAATTGTTGCTAGTGCTTTAGTGTTTCAATACGTACCGCCAGTAAGAGAAAATCAAACGTCTGAACGTGTTTCCAGTAATTCAGATAAATTTAATTGCTGGCTTGGACAAATTTTGCAAAGAGATATTGAAAGTGTACCAGTTGAATTGTGTGAAGTGGAACAGTATGGTATAGCTATTAGAATATGTTGTTTAGAGAGTCCTGATCCTCCGCCATCGTCTGAAGATATTGAAAATGTTGAAGCTTGTCTTGAACAACAAATTGTACGATTTTTATTACCTACCTGGGTAACGAGACCAATAGCCGTATACCCTCATATAGCGGGACAATTATTTATTTATTCATTGAGTACATATTCAAATTTAATTCGAAATTTAAATAGAGTGACTCAGCCAGTAAATGAACTGTCGTATTTTTAAAAATTTAAATATAGAAGGGTGCAACAAAATTATAATTGGAGTTTTAAAAATTGTTAATTAAATAACAGTCAAGTCTTTGCTTTATGTAATCATGATCAAAATTTAGATGACGTACGTGAAAATTGAATACTGTTCATTTGCTGGTCGTGTTAATTCACTGGATCGATCACCCTGTCGTGATTAGTTCGAGAGAAATCTATTGATACTCAATTATAAAACCGGGAGAAAAAAATCCTTATATATTTTTATGCCTTAAAATCTTATAACTAAATTTTTTATCGAAACTTAAAAATATCCTTAGCTGTCCCGTTATTGGTCTCATTACTTAATATTTATATAAAAATATTTACAATTAATCAGTAATTTTTTAAATTTATATTTATTGCAGGAAATCTTGAACGCGACAGTTGAACACAAAGAAAACTTTTTACGATTAGTTAAACAAAATAGTTCCTTACGTTTTGTGGATCTGCCTGGATGGGCGGGATTAGGAGGTGTAAGATATGAACCACCAACGTGGGTTCAAATAAAGACCGATGAAACAAAAGCTGAGCTTAATAGATTAAATAATCAATTAGTTGAAGCTCTACGTAGTACAGATGCTGCATTCTCTCTTGGAGAAGGTGATGATGGTTTAAGTTGCGTACGCTTTGGAATGGTAACACAAGACACTGGTAATTTATTATTATTTTTTTAAATAAAATAGTATCTTAAGTAAAAGAAAAGTAAAACAAATTTCTAACTTAGAAATTTCAAACTTTTGTCGAATGTTCGTAGAATCTCATTATTAATAGAAATACGAATATTTATTTATTTATTTAACGCATTTCTGCAATTTACTTATAATTTTTCCATATTCGTATTTCTATTAATAATGACGTCTTACAAAATTTCTAAATTGTCTTAAGTCCAACTTTTTTTTTAGACGAGATATTATGTGACAAAACAATTTCAGACAATTGCTGGAATTTCATATTTTATCTCCTACCTCACCAGGGTGGCCACGAACCGGGAAATATCATGGAAATGTCAGGGAATTTCGAAAAGTATCCGGGAATTAAATTGTAACAGTTGAAAATTAAAAAAATTTTAAATTATACACTAGTTATAAAAATTAAGGGATATTAAAAAAATTTCAAATTTTAAAGTGATTTTCAACAAATTGTAACTCGAAGGAAAATGGTCATACGACAAAAACAAAAAAGGCAAATTGTAGCTTCAAGTGTCTAGTCTTCTGATCTGGTCTTTAAATTTTTTTATTATGTGCGGTTCCGGAGTAATCCTAAGAAAACTATCGAAAAAGAAATTTACAAAATTTTTGCTCGTCTTAAAAACGGTCTTCGAGCTTCAATAAATTTTTTTCGATAATTATGATTGATTTTTGATTGCTCCGGAACCGCGCATAATAAAAAAATTTAAAGACCCAGATCAGAAAACTAGACACTTGAAGCTACAGTTTGACTTTTTGTTTTTATTGTACGACCATTTTCCTTCGAGTTACAAACTGTTGAAAATTAATAAAAAATTTGAAATTTTTTTAATATCCCTTAATTTTTGTAACCAGTGTATTTTGAATTTATTTAAATCATAAAATTTCTTATTAAATATTTTAACTTATACATTTTTAACATCAAATAATCAAAAGTAGGCAGTAATAATTTATTTTATTGCCATTTTTTCTTGTTTCTCGTATGATTTAATTATCAAATTTAATTATTAAAAATGAAAATATAATAACAACTTTGAATATCTAAATGATACGAATAAAATTTTTAAATCAGGGAAAAATGTGAAAAACTTTACTGGAAAACCGGGAAATATCAGGGAATTTTGAAATCATTTCTTTGTGGCCACCCTGCTCACATAATATTTTAATAAATAATTATCTGCAGATGATATTAAAATTTTTTTTTTCATGACTAATTATTTAAAAATTTTTATTAGATCTTGCAAAATTAATTTCATTGGTACTACAATATGGAAGAGAAGTAGAAGCTAATTCAAAATTATTAGACACTATTTCTGAAGTTGTTAAAAGAGGAATTGAAACAGCACAGACAGATCTTGAGAGAGAAAATGCTGAAAAATTATGGCAAGAAGGTATTTTAAGGCACGTTCCCGTTGTCGGTACTTTTGTTAATTGGTGGAGTCCACCGCCCAAAGAAAGTGGAGTACGTGGTCGAAGTTTAAACCTACAAGCTGGTAAGTATATTTACTTTTTTATTTATATTTCAAATGTACGTTATTAAATTTTAAATAAATATTTATATTTAATACTTGCAGGTGTTGTTGAAAGCACGGAAAATATTTACAAATATCACATGCAATTGCAACCCAACACAGCGACAAGTAATGGCTCTGGAGCACGAACGCCTCCTCAGCCATTGGTCCAAACGCCAGTGGGAGTTGGAAGCCAAAGTCACAGTAGATCATCAAGTCATTCGAGCTTACAAAGCAATAAATGCCTGCCAACAATTGCTAATTCAAATGTTTCACAGCCTCAGGTGAAAGAAGAATTGTCTAATCTACGAGCGTAGTCAAATATATTTTGAAAATGCTATTTTAACTTTTTTTTTCTTTTAGACACTTGATAAAAATGCGCAAGTTGCTATTAATATTTAAAACATTGACACACTGCTCATTGTAAAAAAAGGAAACACAAATATGAACAAAAACAAATAAAATTAAACTTTACGTGTAAGAAAAATTCGTTTCAAAAAAATTACAAAAAAGTTCGACGTATGGAACTTCTAAGCTGGAGACTGATTGGAACTTTTGTAATTTTAATCATAAAAAAAAAGATCTAGGATTTATTTGGGCAAATTTTCAGTAAAAAAAGAAGAAATTTTTACTAAATTTTACCCTTGTTTCGAAAAAGTTCAAAAACCTCTGGAATTTTTTATAAACATTTTTTTATTCTTGAGAATATTAATTTCTAATGGTAATTTTTTTTGAACGAGGGTAAAAATACGTTTTAAAAACGTCCTTTTTTGACTCGAAATTTTCTCATATAAAATCTTAAATAAATATTTTTTTTTACTATCAAAATTGCAAAAGTTCCACGAGTTCTAATCTGTGTCGAGTTTAAAAGTTTCACTTATCGAACTTTTATTTGAATATTTTTGGAAGGAATTTTTTTTACATGGAATTATTCCTGGTGTTATTTGTGATAGTAATGCATTGATGTACTAATTACTTAATTTAGTAATACGTATTGAGCTATTAAATTAAAATAATAATTAATATATAAAAAAAAAAGAATTTTAATTTTTAAATTAAATATTTGAGTTATGACTAGGGTCAAGATTTTTGCGTTAATTTACAAATAATTGGAATTAGTTATGTGAACTTTTTTATATTACGGGGAAAATATTGGTCTTATCAAAAAATTTTTGAAACAAAAGTTGTGGGAAATTTAATTTTCTAAAAAAAATGTCTCTTGTAATTTTTTCTTAGGACTATTTAGAAAGCCGTAATTTCAAAATTACGATTTTGATAATTCCCCAAATTTTGAATCATTCATTATGAATATTAATTTTTGAATTGCAGTGAAAATATTGGTCGTATTAAAAAAGTTTTCAAACAAAAGTTGTAGGAAATTTAATTTTCTATAAAAAATGTCTCTTAAAATTTTTTTTTAGGACCACTTAGAAAGCCGTAATTTCAAAATTAAGATTTTCATGATTCCCCAAATTTTGAATCATTCATTATGAATCTTTATTTTTGAATTGCAGTGAAAATATTGGTCGTATTAAAAAAGTTTTCAAACAAAGGTTGTAGGAAATTTAATTTCCTACAAAAAATATCTCTTACAATTTTTTCTTAGGACTAATAAGAAAGCCGTAATTTCAAAATTACGATTTTCATAATTCTCCAAATTTTTAATCATTCATTATGAATCTTAATTTTTGAATTACGGTGAAAATATTGGTCGTATACGAAAATCATGAGATACATTTTTTTTACAAAATTAAATTTCCTACAACTTTTGTTCGAAAACTTTTTTAATACGACCGATATTTTCGTCGTAATATCAAAAATTTTGACTATTCATTTAAAAAATAAGGCTCAAATCTTGTCCCTAGTTATAAGTATTTATGTATTTTAAAATTTACACATAAAATTGCAATAATATATATTATTTTTTAAATTATTTATAAGTAATTATTAATTAATATTCAATAATAATGTAATTTGCTTTAATGCGTTACTTTTTATGCACAACAGCTTAAAATAATCATGTGATATGATGAAAAAAAATAAAAATTATAAAATTAGTGATTGCAATTTACATTACCAAATAATAATTATTATTATTCTTATTATTAAGCTCATTAATGAGCTGGCCTCGTATAAGTAATTTTATTATTCTTTATAGAATATACAATTAAAAGTGATCCCAATTGTATATTAATTTTTAAAAAACACTATATTGTTATTAATATAAATATAGGGGCAAAAAAAATAAATTAAGTTCGTATTATATATATTTATGTACCGAAATATTGTGATAAAAATATATGAAAATAAAATCACGAAGCTAAATAAATAATTAATTAATAAATTAACTTTTTAATGAATTTTTATTTATCTTTTTAATATTTTTTTTAGCGATACAATAGGAGGAATAATAAAATTCAGTTGCATGGCAGACACAATATCAATTCACTAAAAATTATATGTCACTATTTCCCTTTGCTTTTTGTTTATTTATTATTATTGTTATTTTGAAATTTTTTTCATATTAAAACTGTCACTTTATGCAAATTATATCATAATTTTATTAATTTAATTGTTTTATTGTAAACATAAAAAAGAGGGTTTCAAAAAACCCGCGTAAAAAAAATTAGTTTAAAAAAAAATTCCAAAATGAGTGACGTGGAAATTTTAAACTTAAGACGGATTAGAACTTTGAGTGAAACTTTTTTTTGAACTTCTAATTTTGATGGTAAAAAAAAAAGTTTTTTTAAAATTTTATAAGAGCAAATTTTGAGAAGCGAAATTTTTTTGATGAATTTTGCGAATTTTTACTAAATTCCGTGTAATAAAAATTCGTTAAAAAAACGCTCATGACTGGATCGGTATCTGACTGAACTTTTTGAATTTTTGAAAAATTATAAAGTGAACGATTTTCAGATGTAGACTTTTTCTGCGGGTTTTTTTTTTTATTTTCTGAGCAAAAATAATTTGATTTGACAGTTTTTTGGATTTGAAGAACATTAAAAAAAAAAGGAATTATAAAAATTTATGACTTACCAAAATTAATCAGGTATGAGGCAAAAAAAGTAGAAATGAATTTAAAATATTTATGAACATTTTTTGACTTTTATTAGAACTTTTTGAGGTCAGTTTTTTTTTTCACTTTTCATACTCGTTCGAAAATAACCCAAGAGATAGGGGACTGGAATTAATTATAAACACACAAAATTTTTGATTCACATCATTTTTGCTCAAAAAATTTCCAAAAAAATAGTAACCCGCAAGAAAAATCCACTCTAGTAGAAAATTTTTTACATTTTTAATTGTTTTAAAATTCCAAAAATGTTCAATTCAAAGTTCAGAATTATCTCAATTTTGAAAATTCACTGACAGTAAAATTTTTTGAATGAATTTTTTTTTACACTGACTCAAAATTCGCTCATATAAAATTCTAGACAAACATTTTATTTTACTCAAAATTACAAAAAAAAAAAAAAAATTACACTCGAAGTTCTAAACTGTCTCAAGTTCCAAAGTTCCACATCGAACTTTTTTTGAATATTTTTTAAAGGAATTTTTTTTACACGGACTGTGCAACAATTGAGCAGCCATAACATAAAGATAGCAAATGAATGCTATCAATTATAAATTCGTTAATTTAAATCGTTAATTATTTTAAAAAGTCGACATTTTGATTTTATTTTAAATTTAAATTATTTATCGAATCTCTAAATATTGCAGTTAAATTCGTGCTAGGCCACTATTTTTAAAATGGTGTTATATTTAAATATCAATCAGTGCCTATAGACAATAATAATCAAACGAAAAACAATTACAGTATTATACATTAAATATATAAAGTATGTATAAAAATTATTAAAAAATTGAATTACGTTTAAATTCGTACAATGAACAGATTGATTTCATTTTATATTTATTATCAGCTATACAAATTTTTTAAATTGTAATACAACAATTGACAATAAATTAGAATTAATGTTTCATTGACAATTGTCTAGGCTTTATCGTGTTAATTTAAATAATTGCTATTTTATGATACTGAAGTTCGCAGACGTTTATTTATTTTTCGATTTTTTTTTCAAAACGATAAATTAAAAAAATCAAAAAAATTTCACCTGTACTGAGAAATTATTTTATTGTAAATTTGCAATCGTCATTTCTTCATACAAGAAGCAAATTTTTGGAAAACATTTTCAAAAAAAAAAAAAAATAATTTTATCAAACAGAAGTTTAATTCAAATTTCCCCAAAAAAAAAAAAAATTCGAAAAAGTTCGACATGTCGAACTTCGAAATTTGATACAAAATCGAAATTTTTTCTAACTTTTGTAAAACGATAAAAATTGGGACAAAGAAGTTCTGAAAAGGTTCAAACTTTTTCGATAATTTCAAGTATAGAAGTTCAAAAAAATTTGATATTTTCAGAACGTTCAATAAAAATTATCGAACATGTTGTTAAAATTTCTAACTATTATATCGATCGAAAATTCAAAGTTCAAAAAATTTTCGAAGTATAATCAAAATTATCAAAAAAGATCTAAAAATTTTGATACCTAATTGTGAGATTCCTTTGTTAGCGACACGTCCCGAAAATTCGAGAATTCGAATTTTTATGCCAATCCTCTTTGTCCCATGTGATTTTTCACGATACGAAAGTTAGCCGACGTCTAATAATTTTAGGATTTTTTTAAAATCGTTACATTTAAGAAAAAAAATATTTTGAAAAATTGCACTTATATTTTTTTTAATTTTCTACACGTGCATATTTTTAGTTTTTTTTTCTTCCAATTTAATTGTTTAAAAAAAAAATCCAAAAGTTTTTAATTGTCTGCTAACTTCAGGATCTTTGATTTTTCATGTTTGTAATGCAATTTATATGGTTTTACAAAAGTTCGAAAAAAGTTAGATTTTGTATCAAATTTCAAAGATCGACATGTCGAACTTTTTTTTTACACGGGAATTTTTGTCAAAATTAAAAAATTTTTTAGGAATTAAGATTAAACATTGTCTCCATATAATTTTTTTTTTTTAATTTAAAAAACGAATAATTTATTAACTCAAAAAAGTCATTTTTTTCTGTGTAATGAGTGTCAATGTAGCAGACATCAGACAAATTTAAAAGTATAAATAAATAGTAAATAATTTAAAAAATAATAATTTTTAAATTTTTTAAATGCGCATTTTTTTCTAATTTTGTTTTTTAAATTTTTTACTCTATTTATTAATAATTTAAATTTTGTCTGATGTCTGCCACATTCACATTCTGTGTATATTTTTTTAATTTTCTACAAATGCATTTTTTTTATTTTTTTTGTCATCTTGTTGAAAAAAAAAAAAAAAAAAACCAGAAAATTTTAAATTGTCTGCTAACTTCAGAATCATTTAATTTTATATTTTTTTCATTAATTAGTTTCAGTAATTAATTTTTTAAAAATAGTAAGTTAGAAAATTTTGACACATTATAAATATAAAAAATGAAAAAAGAAAAAAATAAACAGTTACATAGAATACTGTATTGATCCCGTTTTTTATTTCACGGCAGTCTTCAACAATACACGATATTTTAATTAAAGTGGTTCCATTAATTATTTACTTTAATAACTAATTTATTTTATTTAATCGAGGTGTAGAGCTCTATTCATTAATTAAACTACAAAATTTTTTTAATGCACTGTAATTTACTACATTTTTTTGTTATTTTTGAACCTCTGTATTTTTTTCAATATGTACGAGCATGACAGATAATTCGGAATAAATAATTTCTACTATTTATTTATTATTGTTATTATTTTTTTTTTTTTTTGATAAAAATTTGAGCCATTCAATTAATTTGGCAAGAGATAATTTTTTTGCTGATGAACACTGTGAACTTAGTGACTAGGATATACGATTAAATTATTTAAATGGGTTCCACTATGATATCTCCCCAAACAAAATCTCTCCGGTGCAAAATTTCCCCAGGACAAAATCTATTGAACACGATCTCTATAAACGAGATCTTGTAATAATCTATGTAATTATAAGAAGTAAATCAAAATCAGTGAACGTCAAATTTTTAGTGATAGTATGGCATCAGGGATTGGACTGATAAAAATAATTTTAGAAATTTTATCCTGGAGAGATTTTGTCAAGGAGATTTTGTCGGGATTTTGTCCACACGGAAAGAACGAGATGATACTGGCTACCATCTCAGATTATACTCAGTTACATCTGAGGTAAAAAAAAATTTCAGATAGTACCCAGTGTAATCTAGACTATAGTGAGTTGAATCAGGAGACACGGTAGTGTTTCGCGCCAAGTACATGTTCAAAACACATGCATATGAAGTATCATCTAGATTATACTCTGTTTTATTCCAGATGTTACTCAGTACTATCTGAGATTTAACTCAGTTACAACTCAGCCATTTTTTTTTCTAGCGCATGCGTATTTAGTATACTAAACGCGCATGCGCTACAAAAAAATGTCTGATATGTAACTGAGTTAAATCTCAGATAGTACTGAATACAATCTGAGATGGTACTGAGTAACATCTGGAATGAAACAGAGTATAGTCTAGATGACACTTCACGCATATGCATGTGTTTTGAACGTGTACTTGGCGCGAGATACTACCATGTCTCCTGATGCAACTCAGTATAGTCTAGATTACACTGGGTACCATCTCAGATTATACTCAGTTACATCTGAGGTCAAAAAAAAATTTAGATAGTACCCAGTGTAATCTAGACTATACTATACTGAGTTGCATCAGGAGACACGGTAGTGTCACGCGCCAAGTACACGTTCAAAACACATGCATATGTGTGAAGTGTCATCTAGATTATACTCTGTTTCATTTCAGATGGTACTCAGTACCTTCTCAGATTATACTCAGTACTGTCTGAGATTTAACTCAGTTACATGTCAGACATTTTTTTGTAGCGCATGCGCGTTTAGTATAGTAGATACGTATGCGCTAGAAAAAAAAACGGCTGAGTTATAACTGAGTTAAATCTCAATTAGTACTGAGTATAATCTGAGATGGTACTGAGTAACATCTAGAATAAAACAGAGTATAATCTAGATAACACTTCACACATATGCATGTGTTTTGAACGTGTACTTGGCGCGAGACGCTACCGTGTCTCTTGATGCAACTCAGTATAGTCTAGATTACACTGGATACTATCTGAAATTTTTTTTACCTCAGATGTAACTGAGTATAATCTAGACGACATTTCATATTCATGTGTTTTGAACGTGTACTTGGCGCGAGATACTACCGTGTCTCTTGATGCAACTCACTATAATCTAGATTACACTGAGTACTATCTGAAATTTTTTTTTACCTCAGATGTAACTTAGTATAATCTGAGATGGTAGCCAGTATCATTTTGTTCTTTCCATGCAGAGAGATAAAGTAGTGTTACCATTTAAATGTCTCTTATCTGTTTTTATTTTATTTATTTCTAACATTACATTACACCTTTTATCTTATTTATATTAATTCGCATTTTCATTTTTCATTTTATCTTGTCAATATTTATAATTATTTTTGGCTACTGCCAGCGACACTCGATTATTAATTCCTCAATTTTAAAAACTCAGTTTTTTTATAAACTAAAAGTCACATCTATAGATATTCTACGTATTAATATTATTATTATAATTGTTATTATTATTTTTTTTTTTATAATAAATATTACAAATATTTACAACGGGTTAAGTCCCACACTAAAGCAGTCCATATAAATACTCGCGATTGTTAAATCTTTCATTAAACTTCTAACTGCTTTTAATTAAATCTTTACATCTACTTTACTTAATATTTTAATTAATCAATTAATTAATTAATTTATAAAAAACAAAAACACATTTATTTTCCAAACAGAAAAATTTATAATATATGATATAGAAAAAGAAACGAATGTTTTATATAAAGATGAAAAAATTTATAAATTAAATGCTGGTGGAATGGCACTGGTATATTTTTTTTTTTTTTTTTTTTTTTAATTAAATTAAATGAATGAAACATAAGAATATAAAATGTAAGAATAATTATTAAATAATATGATGGCTGACTTAAATTAATTAAACAGTTATGATTATATCTCTTTTAAATTGCCACACTTTACACTTGTTATTTATTTTAATTTAAATAATCTTATATATTTTATCTACGTATTTACAAAGTTAACATCGAACTTAATTGCGGAATAATAATCGCCGTTAGATTTCGTTGTAGCGAGTTAAATTATTTTTTTTTTTAATTATTTCCGTGTAAAAAAAAATTGTTACAGAAATATTAAAAAAAAGTTTGACCGAACTTTTGAATGCGAGACAGATTTGAATTTTGAGTGGAACTTTTTTTGAACGTAATTTTGAAAGTAAAAAAAAAAGGATTTTATATGAGCGATTTTTGAGTGAAATATTTTTATTACATCTTACCCTCGTTTCGAAAAAGTTAAAGAACTCAAATTTGTAGTTTTTTAAATTCTGGAGGCTGTTGGTTTTTAATGGAAACTTTTTTGGAACGAGGGTGAAATGTAATAAAAATAAATTTAGAACTATGTTTTAAAAACAAACTTTTTTTGCTCAAAATTTGGTCATGAAATTTTTTTTTACTGTCAAAATTACAAAAAAGTTTGACCTGTGGAACTTTTGAATGCGAGACAGATTTGAATTTTGAGTGGAACTTTTTTCGAACGTAAAAAAAAAAGATTTTATATGAGCGATTTTTGAGTGAAAAAAAATTTTCTGATCACATATTTTTATTACATCTTTTTGAACCTCGTTTTGAAAAAGTTAAAAAAACTCAAAATTGTAGTTTTTTAATTCTGGAGGCTGTTGGTTTTTAATGGAAACTTTTTTGAAACGAGGGTAAAATGTAGTAAAAATAAATTTAGAACTATGTTTTAAAAACAAACTTTTTTTACTCAAAATTTAGTCATAAAATTTTTTATGATCCTGAAGTTAGCAGATAATTAAAAATTTTCGGATTTTTTTTCCAGCCAATAAATTACAAAAAAATAAAAACTAAAAATATGCACTTGTAGGGAATTTAAAAAACTACAAGTGCAATTTTTTCAAATTTTTTTTTTTTTTTAATTTACCATCTGAAATAAAATCCAAAAATTATTAGATGTCCGCTAACTTCAGTATCATTTTTTTTTAGCGTCAAAATTACAAAAAAGTATGAGACTGGGCCGACATATAATAATTTTAAGATTTTTTATTAAACAATAAATTATAAAAAAAAATATTTGAAAAAATTGCACCTGAAGTTTTTAAAATTTTAAATGTGAAATTTCTCATTTTGTATTTTTTTATAATTTACTAGCATAATATTTCGCGCGCAAGCGCGCGCGTGTCGTTTTTCATATATTTGTTTCAATGTATATTTTCGTGTTGTTTGTATATTTTTTTTTGCTTTCGACCAATCAAGTAATCGGAAAAAAGGCTTCATACATCTCATGCCTTTTTTATTTAAGGATTTGGTACAAAAAAATGCAAAATTTTTAATTGTCTAACTTCAGGATCACAAAAAAGTTCCTCAAAATTCAAATCTGTCTCCAGCTTAAAAGTTCCAGATGTCGAACTCTTCTGGAGTATTTTTGAAACAATTTTTTTTTACACGGGAATTTTTTAATTAATTGTTTTTTTAAATATACAATCTATTATTCCGCATAAGATAAATAATACACATATTTAAAATTATTTAATTATTTTAGAACCATTTGTTTTTTTATTATTTATGTTCCCGGGTTTCCATACAATAAATTTATTATTATATTTATTTATGTATGTACGCGAAATAAATAGGAAACCACGTACCACCGGATTACGGTTTGTACTTTTAAGTGTAGAAGATGCCTGAGCAGTGGCAGTTAATTACTTTTTTTTTATCATCAAATAATAAATAATTATAAACACATAAATTTATTTTTTATCAGTTTTTACAGCTTTTATTACAAATATCTTTAGATTAAATATGATCCGGAAGTTAGCAATGATACTGAAGTTAACAGACAATTAAAAATTTTTGGATTTTTTTTTTACAAACCAATACCGAAAAAAAAAAAAAACTAAAAATATGCACATGTAGAAAATTTCAAAGACTACAAGTGCATTTTTTTAAAATATTTTTTTTTTTATAATTTATCGTTTTTTTTTAAATCCAAAAATTATTAGACGGCTAATTTCAGTATCATAACTCAGCAGGCGATTAACAATTTTTGGATTTTTTTTTACAAACCAATATCGAAAAAAAAAAAAAAAACTAAAAATATGCACATGTAGAAAATTTAAAAGACTACAAGTGCATTTTTTTTAAATACTTTTTTTTTTTATAATTTATCGTTTTTTTTTAAATCCAAAAATGATTAAACGTTGGCTAATTTATGATACTGAAGTTAGCCGATTAATAATTTTTGGATTTGTTTTTCAAAACGATAATTTATAAAAAAAAATATTTAGAAAAATTGCACCCATAGATTTTTGAATTCTCTACACCTGCATTTTTTTCATTTTTTTTTTTTTTTGTCATTGATTCGTTGAAAAAAAAATCCGAAAATTTTAAATTGTCTGCTAACTTTAGAATCATGGCTAATTTCAGTATCATAAGTCAGCAGACAATTAACAATTTTTGGATTTTTTTTTTTAAACAAATATCGAAAAAAAAAAACTAAAAATATGCACATGTAGAAAATTAAAAAAGCTACATGTGCAATTTTTTAAATATTTTTTTTTCGATAGTTTATTATTTTTAAAAAAATCCAAAAATTATTAGACGTCCGCTAACTTCAGAATCAATTAAATTAGTACTGAAAAAAAGTATGATACTGAAGTTAGCAGACGTCTAGAAATTTTTGAATTTTTTTTTAGACAATAAACCATAAAAAAAAAAATATTTGAAAAAATTGCACCTGTAGTTTTTAAAATTTTCTACATCTGCATATTTTTATTTTATTTTTTTGCAATTGATTTGTTGAGAAACAAAAATTCAAAAATTTTTGAATGTCTGCTAAATTCAGGATCATAAAAAAGTACAGTCTCAAAACAGTAAAAATATATTGTTATTATTATTATTATTTAAATAATTGCGTACAAAAAAACTTTCACTTAATATTTAAAAAAAAAACTTAAACGATATTTGTAATTTTAGCTTATAAATAATAATAATTACGATTATTATTATTATCAGTTAAGAAACTTGTGCTTATCAGTACACGTTGGCGCAAATCGTATATTTTAATAATAAATATTTAAATTGGTAACTTTTATTTATCTAAATAAAGGTGGGATATTAACATAATGAATTAATAACTCGAGACGAAAATAAAAAAACAAAAAAAATATGAAATTCGTTTTACATTAAATTACAATTTCGCGATATATATATGGTATTTTTAAACGTATAAATAATATTGTAAAAAATTGTCTTTTGGTATTCTCTCTCACATTTAATGTGATATTGATCAACTATTGAATCTACTGAATCTACCCTAGGTATATAACAATTTTTCATTTTTATATATATCTATATATATATAAAAAAAAATATGCTGGCAATTATACAGCCTTAGGGTGATTATTAAATCTATCGTGATATTTATTTCGTATTTACCAATAGATTATTTTTATTTTTTTTTTTATTTTTTTTTTATTATAAATGTTAGACATTTTTTGAGATTCGGTTCTTTATATATTAATAATCGATATAAATCTCATTGTATAAATATTTCGATCGTTAAGTTTTTCCGAGATTATTCGCCCCCTCTTTGTTGTTTCTTTTTTATTTTTTTTTAAATATATTAATCTCAGTCTCGATTTATTTTTCACCTGTTTATTACTTTGGTTTTTTCATATATTTAAATACCATAATTAGGACCTTAGTTGTTGTTTTTGTTGTTAATATTGATGTCATCTATTATCTTATAACTCTGTCACGGCATATAAATTAGGATCGCTGCCTTGAACCTGACTGAGAGTAGGAACCGCAGATGCTTTTTCTTGTCGTGCTTGTGCGCGATTATAAGTACCGTACATATTTGGAACAACATTGTTTGGCGCTGTACCATTAAATTGTCCACGTGTGAAATTACGATCGAGTGTCCTTACCTGGTCCTGTACTTGATCTTGGACTCTAATATTTGGTGTTTTATTTTTAACTAGTGAACGAAATTGATTCATGTTTGTTTGTGATCGTGATTCAAATTCCCAGGACGGCTGACTCGATGGATTTGGTGGCAGTGGACGATTTTGATTCCAGGCTGGTGTAGGTCCTCGTTTTAAATTAGCAAGATTTTTGGGATCCAGTGTTTGGGTTTTTCGAGAGTCTTGAAATGTGGCAAGATGGGCAGGACCGTGGGAGTTATGAGACATTGTGCCAGTGAAGGACGCCACACTTGGTGTCCAAGGAGGCTCTCTCCCTAAATTTAATCAATCATTGATAGAAAAAAAAAAATTTAATTAATATATAATATTATAATATTAATTTTAAATGAAATTTATGTTAAAAAACTTTGGAAATTATTTTTATTCTTAAAGTCGTTCTTGGACAGTGCTTCCACTTTTTAAAAATTTTCAATGACTACCCAAGGAGCACACTTGCCTTTGTGACATCTATAAGATATCAGTTTTTAGGCTGCTTTTTGACATATCGAAAAGGCAGCAATATGCTGACAAAACGATCAGAAATTAATGTCACCGAAAAAATGTCTACTTAAAAGACTTAACACAAGTGACGACAAAAAGTAAATTACAAATAGTGATAAAATAAGTCATCTAAATGGTTTTTTAATTGAAATGAGACAGGAAAACAACACAATTCTTCTCTGTCTTCGGAACAAACATTTGCATGTCGTATTTATACCAAAAAAGATGACTTTGGACAAAAAAAAATTTGTCTTGTCCTTTTAAAAGACATCTTAAAGTTGTCTCTGTGCTACTTGGGTACTAATTATCTTCAATGATATTGCACTGAGTTTCGGTTTCAAAGTTATTTATGAGGTAAAGAAATTTTAAAAGACCGAGTACTCGATCAGGGAACTAGTAATCGATCACTTCGGTAACACGACTTGTAGTTCGCGGATAAAATATCCGAATACAAATTATCCGATAGACAAAATATCCCCGGATTAAATATTCAAGAGACAAAAAATTAGTGACAAAATATCCTGTCGATAAATGAATCGTTTATTTGAAAAACCCATAAGTCATGTTTTTTACGAAATTGGGTTTTTTGAATTTTTGGGTTCTTTGGATGTCCTTCCATAGAAATCAATCAAAATATTCATCAAATTAGCGTTTAAAAAAAAATTAACGGGGTGACAGCAATTTCATTTAATTGAGAAACCCCATAAGTCAATGACTCAAATAAACATATGCAGTTTTAGTGTTACAGAAATCATTTTTTTTTTTAATTTAAAATTCGCGCTTTTTTGGGAAATTAATTTCAAATGTTGTTTTATTGTTGACTGTTATATGACTAATTAAAATGTTTAAATTAATTATAATTGTTTGTAATTTCTGAGTTTCAGAGTTCAAATACATATTTAATACTTCATTTTATCAGTGTAATAAATGATTTGAGTGGAAAAATTTAAAAAAACAATGATTTTATAACTTTTTTTCCGTTTGGTTGAGAAACCCCATAAGTCAATCAACTCTAAATAATTTTTTTAAGTAGTTTCAGTTAAAAAATTAAATTTTTCTTGTTGGAATCTTTTTCAGAGACGCCAACATTATTTTATCCAATTATTTATTCATTATTTTAAGTCAAGTTTTTCCAAAAAAATGTTTTTTGTGTTTCCTGACAAATTTTGTTTTCTTGACTTATGGGGTTTCTCAAATAAACGATTCAAATCTAATCCAGAAAAATATATTTTAAGTGAAAAAATAATTAATGGTTTTCGATAAACGGGTACACAGAAAAAAAGGATTTCTTGGCGCAAAAAACTTTTACTTACGTCAAGAAAATTTTTACTTGTCCTAAGAAATTTTTCGCATTATGAATTGAAAACGAAAATTTTCTTGGGGCGAGAAAAAATTTCCTTGAGTCAAGAAACAAATTTTTAGGGCAAGGAAAAATTTTTAGTCCCAAGAAAATTTTCGTTTTCATTTGATAATGCAAAATTTTTCTTGCCCCAAGAAATCCTTCTTTTCTGTGTACTGTACCATTCCGAGCATATGTGTTGACCTATTTCCAAAATAATACCCACCCAAAATTTGTGAAAAAAGGGCACAGTACGATTTCAAGGATATGTGTTGATCTATTTTTAATATCACACACTGAAATTTTATGTGCAAATATATTAAACATTTCTGATAAAAGGGTACCGTACTATTTATATTAAAAGTATTTATATTATAAGACATTTTGTCGGGGATATTTTATCTATCGAGTATTTAGTCCGGGGATATTTTGTCTTCGGATAATAAGTGACGGTACCATCACTTGATGTATTTATGTCTCTTTATTTAGTAAAATTTAGTAAATACACGTGAAAAATTCCTAGTCCATGTGGTGTAAATAATTTGGTAACCGATTGGGCTCATGGTCGGACTTGATCTTGATTTTCGACCAAAAAATAAGTACGCAAATTTTCATTCGAATTCAATAAAAATTTTAAGTGACGGTATTTTTGGAATCTACTCGACTAATTATAATAAATGATGTCAAATTCTTTTAAAAATCCACCATGAGGACAAATGCCACGAATTTATATGAAATCTACTAAAAGAAATACTTTTGTATGTCAAACTTTACTTTTTAAAGTTACTGATAAAAAGACGAGATAAAAAAATCAATGAATTTAGTTCTTGTTTTTAAAGCTGCCTTTTTTACAAAAACAATCGGCTTCCGAAAATAAAACTTTTGGTTTACGAAAATAAAAAAACCAACTAAGCTTCACAAAATCTTTTTATAGAGACATGCTTCCAAAAAAAATGTTTTTTATTTTTTTTTCCAATTATTGCAGAAGGGAGTTTTAAAAAAATGTTCATCAACTTTAATTATGAAAAAATTCCACCCATATTTCTTACAGTCTCAATAATTTGCTCTTTTACTTTGTATCGCATCTTCAAGAAGAGATTGAAAGTTTTAAAACAACTTCTTATTATTTTCATAAAATAATTATTGGATGATTTATTTTAAATTAAAAAAACAATAAAAGTTTTAGTAAAAATAATATCAGGCTGCCGCTTTATAAATAAAATAAAGTTGTAATATTTATACAAGGGTAATTATTGTAAAAGTTTCATCTTTCTTAAAGACTTTGTAAAGTACTGTGACAAAAATAACAATTGTGTTTAATTACGTGGAAAAAACTTTAGCATTAAATGACAAAGGTTTCAAAGTAACTCAACCTCGTGATTAAATTCTTTTGAGGAATTAATTCAAAGAAATATAAAATCTTTATAAATTGCACTGTATTGATACAGTAGTGAGTAGACTTAAGATTTTCTTCCGGTCCTCGGGAATATTTAGGAGAAAATCGTGAGGTTAAAAGGCGTGGTAATTGGGGTGGGGGTACGTCTGTGTGAATGTTTCGTGTATTTGTGCAAGAATAAAGGATCTTCAAGGAACATAGTGTCATTGTGACCACAGATCGAAGTGCAATTTCTTTCTTCCACATTGCTTTGAATAATTTTAATACAGTTAATGTAATGAAAGTTGGAGATAGTAAATTTGCGTAAATATGTTTTTAATTCATTTATTTTACGTAAGTAATCATGCCCTATATGTATAAATTGGGTTATGACGAAAGTTATATCAGGTCACTGTTGAATCAGTGAAACTCACTGGTGAATCAGTGGAAATTCTCACTGATAAATCAGTGACTATTACGTCCGCCATTAAAATTCTCTGGTTTACCAGTAAAGTTCACTGAGTAACCAGTGGGATTAAATGGCCGCCAAGACCACTGGTCGAATCAGTGAGTTTTACTAGTAAACTAGTGAGGTTTCTCTGGCGAACCAGAGGAATTCCACTGATTCAAATTAAGAGAGCAGATTTTTGAATTTGAAATTCCCTGACTGTTCCAGGTATTCTAGTCAAATAATTAAAAAATTTCCTGACTATATGTAGTAATATTAAATCATTGGAAATATTTATTCAGTTCAAAATAAAATGGTACGATGAAGCCATCAACCATGATCCCTGGTTAAAAATACTAATTGAAAAGAATTAAAAATGAAGAAATTCGAATTCTTTTCAATAATTTAAATTTTTTTGTTTGTATATATAGATATACAGTTGCATGGAGTGGCCGCTTCTCAATTCTTTTCAATCAGTATTTTTAACCAGGGATATTATGACAGCAAAGTGGCCAAATACAGAAAATTTGATAGCAAAAATATTAGTTCTTGTTAAGATTCATGCTGTACTTTGATGTTGTGATAAAAGATGGTAATGGTTTATAATCGGGGCTCTGTATGTTTATCTTAAGCAAAAATCAAGTAATATACATATCGCGTTGATCCAAATTTGGTTGTCAAGTAGGGGAGAGACGCTGCAATTGGAACAAAAAATTTTCTTTTTGTTTTTTGTAATTTTAAATTATAAAACTGTCAAAAAGTAACTTATAGTGACCACAGATTTTTGAAACTGAAATTCCCTCACTGTTCCAGGTATTCTAGTCAAATAATTTAAAAAATTCCCTGACTATATGTACTAATATTAAATCATTGGAAATATTTATTTAATTCAAAATAAAATGGTATGTCAGTTTAATAAACAATCAATCACTGTCGTTAAATGAAACTTTATTTTATTATTTATCAATGTTTATCTAGTATACTAAACGCGCATGCGCTTAAAAAAAATGTCTGATATGTAACTGAGTTAAATCTCAGATAGTACTGAGTATAATCTGAGATGGTACGGAGTGTAATCCAGATGTATGTGGTTACTATCTAGGATGAAAACCAGTATAGTCTAGAGCTGTATAATCTGAGATGTTACTGAGTAACATCTAGAATGAAACTAAGTATAATCTAGATGCAACTCAGTATAATCTAGATTACACAGGGTACTATCTGAAATTTTTTTTACCTCAGATATAACTGAGTATAATCTGAGATGATAGCCGGTATCATCTTGTTCTTTCCGTGTAGTTTGTTAATTATTAATATTAATATTTATATGAAAATTTATTTTGGCTAGATTGCTTACTATACACTAACATTGATGGACTGTCGGGTAAACCAGTATGGAAAGAGTTCTGCGGACAGAGCTATAAGGCAGTTAAAGTAAGAAATGACAAAAAGACAGGTTCAGACGTAAGAAAATCGAGAGTCTACTGTACTTATTATTTATAATAAAATAAAAATAAATCTTACCAGGTCCCGAGGGGGCGTGTCCTCAGTAAAAATCATTAGATTCTAAAGTCTTGCACTGTTTACTTAAAGTTGCGTACTGACCAGGTTGATCTCCGTGCCCAGAACGGTGCTCAGTTCGTCCACTTGCCGATTGCTGATTATGCTGAGACAGTTTGTGATCTCCGATTCCTCCACTCCCGTTAACACCCCCACCTCTGTAAATTTTTAATTATAAAATAAAATTAATTATAATATTAAACTTGTTTTTAAATCTATTTTAATTCATTAATAATAAATATATCAAAAAACTGTTAAAACTTTTTATTTAATTTAACTTTTTTTTAAACATGTAATAAAATCCTATCCATGTTACTGTTAAAAAAACGCACAACTAACATCTATTGCAGCAAGCAGCAGCTCTAATTATAAATCTTTTTTTTTTTGTAAATTAGATCTATTATCTTGAATGAAGAAAAAGAAAAGTATTGAAGCAGCATAAAAAATTGATAGACTTGTACATAGTAGACTGTCAAAAAAATCGACTATTTTTTTTCGAAAATTTTATTCGAGATTACGGAAAAACTTTAAGGTAAAAGCCCCGATATCCGCTCACTTTTCATTGGATTGAGATTAAATCACTCAATATAAATTAATAAATAAAATGAAAAACCAGATTTTTTTTTTAGTTATTTTTTGAAGTTTCGAGTATTAGAATAAAATTTAAGTTTGAAGAATAATCTTGATAATTAATTATTATTAATTTTTAAAATAAGCTCCTTGAGTGTACCCATAGTCGCTCACTAAAAGTTGTCATGTACCATTACTCGACCAACACATGGCCCTATAGTCGCTCAAAGACAATATCAATTAAACTACGATAAGTTTATTGATTTGGACAAATAATTTATAAATTATACTACTTTATTCTTTCATAATATAAAATTTCATGAATTTTAAAAATGTATTTAATAAGATATAGTTATAACAATTCGAAAAAAATTTGACGTACCCTAAATTTAATCTAACGAATGAACGTTAAATTAAAAAATGCCCGGCTTTGCGCGATTTTGAAAACAGTCATTTAATTTAAATTTATAATCTATTATAAAATAATTTGATACATGATATTTTAATATATTTAGATTCACAAATAATTATTTATCAATAATAATATTTTTAGTTGTAATTTTTTTTAATAAAAATTATAAAAAAAACGCCTTAAACAGTTAAAGTGAGCGACTAATGGTACTGAGCGGGTATAGGGCTTTTACCTTACTTTTAAAGTTTGAGCTCTTAATAATTAATATTATAAACGGCTTCATCGCAATTTTCGGTTTCCCATTTAAATGACGGGAAATTTTTTTTTAAAGACGGAAATTTTATCACTTATCAGCGAATCAGTGTATCGGAAAAATTAATAGATATTTTTATTGAAAATTGAATGCTCTATGAAAAAGGTCTTTTATTATTTTTTGATAAATTTAATTATTCAAACGTTATTCAGTCAAAGTTGAATTAATAGTAAATTTTAGTATTATTTTAATTTCCCGGCAAAACTATCAGACATCACAAAATGTTATAGAACCTTTTTTGTAGATTATTTAACTTTCCACAAATTACCTAAAGAGTTTCCGAAATTTTTGAAAGATTTACTTATTTCCATTTACATTTAAATGTGAATAACTAATGACCTTTCAGGAATTTTGAAAATTTTATAAGGGATAAGCTGTGGAAAATGAAATGTTCTACAACAAGATCCTATAACATTTTAAGATAAGTCTGATAGTTTCACCGAAAAAGTAAAAAACAATAAGAGTTTTTTTTTGTAGAACGTTTAATTTAAAAAAAAAATATCCATTGATTTTTCGGATACTGATTCGCTGATGAGTGATAAAATTTCGGTTCTATAACAACTGATCCCTGGCAGGTGATCACACAACAATTGATCCAACTGACAACTGATCTTCTGATTCATCAGTTTCATCAAAATTTTCATAACTTTCATTATCATCATCTCCAAAACCTTGATCTTCATCATTTTCAACCGAATGTTAATGGGATCAATTTGTAGGGATCAATTGACGGCAGATCTAAAATTTCAAACTTAAAAAAAAAATTTCTCTTGTTATTTAAATGAGAAATCGAAAATTGCATTGAGGCGGTTGTTGATATTAATTTTTAATTAACAGCTCAAACTTTCAGTATTTTTTTTTCATCATCTCGCTCAATAATTTCCGTATAATTATAAAAAAAAAAAAATAGTTGATTTTTTTGGTACAGTCTAGTATATAATTATATATAAACATTATTAAAGTGACTGATTTCTATGACAATAATAATTAAATATATGAATGATGTAAATAAAGAACAAAAACATGCACAAACTTTAACATGCTCTCGTGCAGCTGACGTGCTCGAGCTGTTGCGGTAGCGTAGGATGGCGGGGGCGGCGTTAGCAGAAGAGGCTGCTTAATTGTATTATTCGTGCCATGAGAATTTGGATTAAGAGAAGGGGCTGTAGGCGGGTACGACCCTTGGCCACGAAGAGTCCTGGCTGCGATGGCCTGCGACGCCGCTGATGGTGGCAAAAATGGATCCTGCTCGTCAACTTGTGAGTAATCCCTTCTGGAACAATTTTCATTGTTTTATAAACAATCATACACTTTTCATTTTCTTTATATTTATATACATAAAAATTTATCAGAAGTGAGATTGATAGTAATCTGATAAATTATAAAATATAACAATAGTTGATTTCTCGTATTGATAAGCGTAGAAAAATATTATTATCATTAAATGATTGATAGTCGTGATAAAAAATTCAAAACTAGGTCAAGGTCAATTACTTCTTTTTTAAAATTTTTATATCAATCATCGATAATTAGAAAAAAATAATAGATAAGTTATCATAATTATTTTTAATTTTACTATAGTAAAAAATATTGTGTATCTGTGTTAAAAACGGTCCGTGTTGAATTTTTTGTGTTGATTATTTTGTGTCTAATCAACACAATTCTCTGTATTACTTTAAAATTTTTAATCGATCTAATATTCAACACTTTAAAAGTGTTACCTAGTACAAAAATCGATATTATCAACATTTATTAAGTGTTACTTTAAAATCAACACAAAAAAAGTGTTGAAGCGACAGTTGAATTGTGTTAAAAAAATGTCTTTCTTCTATTCACGCGGGAAGCGACATTAAGCATCAGTTTTGTTTGGTTAGTTATTATTTTTGTGACATTGATTTTATTTATTTTCAATTAGACATAAAAAAAATTAAGTTGACAAAGTTCATGATTCGTAAAGTTTAAAAAAAAAAAAAAATATTTAAAAAATTGCATCTGTGGCTTTTTTACTTTTCTACGTGCGCACATTTTTATTTTTTATTTTTTTTTTCGTAATTGATTTGTTGATAAAAAAATTGAAAAATTGTTAACTGTCTGGTAACTTTAGGATCATGTTTACTATCACAAAATAGCTCAATGTTAAATAATAATTGTTGACACTTTTGATATCCTAAAAATAATTAACGGTACAAAAATAAAATGTAAAAGTTAACATTATTTTTGTGTCGCCATTAACATTTAAAAAGTGTTGAAGTTACTTCTCATATTACTCGAATTGTGTGTTGAAATTTTAACACAAATTTTATGTTGAAATTCAACAGAAACAGTCTGTGTTGAAAAATAACACAAATATTGTGTGGACCGTTTCTAACATACAGATTGTGTTGATTTTAACACAATATTTTTTACTGTGTAGTACTCATGTCTCAATACTAGAGCACTTTGATAAGGATCATAAAGTGTTGATGTGAAAGAATAAAATTTTTTTATTTTTAAAATTGAATATTTTTGTTCCAAAAATTACATTTATAAAATAATAATTGAGTTATTGTTCAAACAATAAGAGAAAATGATTACCGTTTTCTGATATAAATCCACGTGTGGGAATCAACCCAAACTAAGATAGTAAAAAATATTCCAGCAGCAAAACTAGCAATCAGCATAAATGTCAATCCGTACAGTCCAAGATGACAGAGACCTTTGGCGGCATTAACGTATTGCCTATGAAGTGGTTTGCAGTTAAGAAGAGTAGTTAAACCTGGCATAAGTTGGTCCACGGCGTTCACCTCATTCTTGAGGCTACTGAGCTTCGGCGCAAGTGATGGGCTATCGTATAGGTCCAGGACAATACGTTCAACAGCAGCCAAACTCATTCTCATATAACCAGCAGCCATTTGTCCTTCTCTCAATCGTTGTGTGAATGGATTATTTTGGGTGCTTTCGCAGTGCATATAGTAATTAAGTACTTCACTAGCCATTGGTGTTGGATTATTTCTTGTAAGATAACCATCAGGGGATATACAGAAATCACCGAGGAATACCGATGTAGCCAGGTACGATGAAGCCATTAGCCATGATATTATGACAGCAAAGAGACCAAATACAGAAAATCTGATAACACAAATATTAGTTCGTTAAGATTCATGCTGTACTTTGATGTTGTGATAAAAGATGGTAATGGTCTATAATCGGGGCTCTATATGTTTATATCAAGTAAATATAAAATAATATACATATCACGTTGATCCAAATTTGGTTGTCAAGTAGGGGAGAGATTCTGCAATTGGAACAAAAAATTTTCTTTTTGTTTTTTATAATTTTAAATTCTAAAACTGTCAAAAAGTAACTTATAGTGACTACCAGGGCCGGATTTAAACTTAATGCCGCCTTTGGGCACCGGAAAAAAATCCGCCCCAATACTGGAATTTTACTTAAACTTATAGTTCATATATTTAATTTTTTTAAATATTGCCGCCCTAAAAAATTTGCTCTGACTGCCCCTAGTGTAAATCTACCACTGGTGACTACTCTTTTAATTTGAATCAGTGAGAAATCCACTGGTTCAATCAGTGAGTAAAAAAGTCACTGGTGAATCAGTGAGATTCAAAGTTGCTCACTGGTAAACCAGTGAGTATTGGGTTCACTGATTCAAACCAGTGCGAAATTTAAGTACCTCGAGTGTCCGTTGTCAACAGCGACCTATGATTAGTTATACCGGTTATAGAAAGTTATACATAACCTGATGTTTGTTTATTAATGTCAATTGAATTAATTAATAAATTTCAAGCCAAATTGTGACCCTATTATTGCATTTTCTATTTTACATAAATTATATTATGTTTTTAATTTAAGCCATCTTCCAAGCCTTGATAATTTTTATAATTTAATCGACCATTATATTTGTAAAATTTCGAAAAAAGTTCCAAGTGCAGTTTCTTTTCTCCACATTGCTTTGAATAATTTTAATACAGTTAATGTAATGAAAGTTGGAGATAGTAAATTTGCGTAAATATGTTTTTAATTCATTTATTTTACGTAAGTAATCATGCCCTATATGTATAAGTTGGGTTATGACGAAAGTTATATCAGGTCACTGTTGAATCAGTGAAACTCACTGGTGAATCAGTGGAAATTCTCACTGATAAATCAGTGACTATTACGTCCGCCATTAAAATTCACTGGTTTACCAGTGAAGTTCACTGAGTAACCAGTGGGATTAAATGGCCGCCAAGACCGCTGGTCGAATCAGTGAGTTTTACTAGTAAACCAGTGAGGTTTCACTGGCGAACCAGTGGAATTCCACTGATTCAAATTAAGAGAGCAGATTTTTGAAACTGAAATTCCTTGACTGTTCCAAGTATTCTAGTCAAATAACTAAAAAATTTCCTGACTATGAGTAATATTAAATCATTGTAAATATTTATTTAATTCAAAATAAAATGGTATGTCAGTTTAATAAACAATCAATCACTGTCGTTAAATGAAACTTTATTTTATTATTTGTCAATGTTCATTGTTTTTTTTTTTTATTTATTAAGTGAATAGTTTTTTATCATTAATTTAAAATTTAAGTTTTTATATGACTTACTCTATAATAAAATATTAATCAAGTACGCGAAGGATGAAAAATTTGTGGAGCCCCACTTATAGACCATTACCTAAAAAATTAACGTCATTTTTTTTGTTTCGTCAGATCATGAGAAATTGAATGGCAATTGGGAATCCGGTCATAATATTAGAGGCAAGAAATCACCAGACAATAAAATCCTAAAAAATTTATCCCTGCAAAAATATTCCTGATAAAACATCAATACTTGTCACGGAATTTTTCGTTTAGGATATTCTAGTCCTGGATTTTTATATCGAGGATCAACACGGAAATATTATGACCAGAAACCTGACAATTGCGCTGCAATTGACGTCAAATAATTATCGGTCGATTTTCTATAAAAAATTATCTGGACAATATTAAATATAAAAGTACTTGGTTTTAAGGGGATACGCTACCGGACCTCTTTCTCACACTCAGAAAAATAAACGGGACGTCTTTGTTGCACTCGTAGAGTAAATGAGAATTTTAAAAAAATTTTTCTCGGAGACGAATTATAATTTTTGAAAATACAAAATTTCTAGCTCTTTGTTAAGGTTATAAAAAAAGCTAAAGACTCTCTATTTTACGTTTCCAGAGTTCGTCCGTGAATTAAATTGAATTGAAAATCGGTTACCGTTACCCCTTAAGAATAATATAAAAAATGGTAATGAATTCAAGTGAAAAAATTATTAAAACATTTTGTTTTTTGCTTCTATTCAGTTGCGAAATGTAAAAAAAACATTTCGATCAATTTTTTAAGAAAAATCAAATTATCGCGGGAACTGGGGTTGAATTTAAAAAGTAACCGATGGTAAATTTTCCGATGATAAATTGACGTCAATCGTCTAGACAATATCTCAGATTGACACGAAAGTTTGATAGAACATACATCAGGTAATTTATTATTAAAATAATTTATCGATCGGTTTATTACTCACGTAATGAGGGCACAGCGAGAATGTCGCGCGACTCCGACCAGCAGAACCACACATAGTACAAGTAAAGCACTCAGTACAGCCATAGTGACAGGCCATCTGAAGGATTCAATTTTATCAACCAGCTCAATAGGTTTACCAAGATTAATACAACACAACAGTTTTTTTAATTCACCACTACGTTCAACAGCAATCGTTGTATTCTTAAGCATTTGATTCCATATTGGCATCAAAATTTCGTAAGCTGTTTTATTACCAACTGGTGCATCCAATTCATCACCAAATGACGTTAGTCCAGGTTTTAAATTTTTTCTAAGTATTGTGTCTATTGTTTCTGTTTGATTTTTAACAGACATGATACTCTTATCAATCTCTTTAGCAGCATTTAAAAATTGTACAAGACCATTGTGTACATCATCGTTTCCATAAAGTCCTACTGCAACTGCACCAGAACACAGTACTGCCAAAATAGCAAGTAAACATTTCAATAGAGTTATTGATCTTCGTGGACGTGGTTTTCGATCGCAACATCTCGTTACAAGATAAACTAACAATACGAGTAGTGTCAAGATCAACCAGGCAGCAGGAATGCTTCCTAATATACCCAGACTCTGGAATAAAATAAAATAAAAAATAAAAAATTATTGTTATTTGATGGGATTAAATTTATTGGAGACAATAAATAAAAATCAATAAGCATTTAAAAAGCTTAAGCTTGCACTTAAAATGTCGTCTTTCGTCGTACTTTACGATCGATTAATACGAATATCAATCTTACGGTCCAACGAGCTTTTTCCCTTAGGCAGGTGCGTCAGACGACCAATTAAAACCTTTTTTTTATATATTTTTTTATTGGCCTGAGTATCTACCGGTACACTCTTATCTCGAGCCTCGTCTCTAGGGTTCTTTATATTCTCTCACTATCATCTCTCGTCCGTTAACCTCTTTTCTACGCTCTTAAATAAAAACTTATAGCCAAGAATACGCTATTTTTTTCTCTGTACGCCGTGTAAAAAGAAAATTTTGTTAAAAAATTATTCATGACAGTGATGAGCTTAGAAATTTGGGACCACGTTGAATTTTGATCTGATCATTTCTTGAACTTTTTAAAAAATTTTAAACTTCCTGACCTCATTCTTGAACAGTTCTGATGAGGGTAAAAGACCGTACATAGTTGCGCTGCTTAAAATTTTTTAGATTTTCAAAGATAATTGTCACGGAAATTTAATGAAATTTATTAATTATACGGGGAATGTGGATTTGTTTACATAATTAAAAAAATTTAAGTATAATCTCTAATGAAAATATGATGTGACTATTTAAAAATATATGTTCTGTGCGGTCAATCAAAATATGGAGTTGGATTTTAACTCAAAAAATTTTTAGCTTCCGAAAAAGGTCAAAAGTGGTGATTATGGAACTTTTTTGGAATGTCCATATAAAATTCAAAAAAATGTCCAAGAACGTTCTTTTTCGACTCTAAATTCGCTCATAAAAACTTTTTTTTTACCATCAAAATTACTCACGTTCCAAAAAAGTTCTATTGGAAGTTCTAATCTGTCCGAAGTCGAAATATTATACGTAAGTTGAACGTTCTTAACGTTTCAAACGTAAATTGAACGTTCTTAACGTTTTAAACGTAAAGTGAACGTTTTGAAAGTTAATTGAACGATTGTTTTGTATTTTGGTTCATAAAAAATTGGTAATTTCATGAGTTATGATTTTAGTTTAATGATAACATTAATTAATTTATTTCAATATTTGTAATCACAATTTTCATAACTTTGATATCATAATATATGAACAGGTATAAATATATAGTGTTAAAGATAGAAGTATGAAACTGAAAAAAATTCTTTTTCAAAATACGAATTTTTTATTTAAGAGAGGTGGAAGACAAAATTTTACGGAATTGACGTGATTATAATCCAAGAGAACAAAATGGATGAAAAAAATTTTTCGGTATGGTTATGTTTTTTTATTGTAAGTCTAAATAGGTTTTAGTTACGTTTTCGATTTACGATACTACAATCTACGTTTTGAATAAGTTGAAAGCTGTCAAATTGAGTTTTTAATATCCAAAACGTTCAATTTACGTTCAAAACGTTCAATTTACGTTTAAAACGTTAAGAACGTTCAATTTACGTCTAATATTTCGACTCGGGGTCTCATGTTTAGAAGCTCCACATGCGGAACTTTTTTGGAATCTTTTTGGAACGAATTTTTTTAACACGGGAGTAAAATTAATTGACTTCTGGATATTGAAAAACGAATCATTGGAGTGAATTAAAATAAACTACATCGTGATTTAAATTTTCATGACCTTTATGACTCGGAGATGTCAAAATAAAGTATATAAATAAGTTAATTCATAGTTCATATTTTTGACTGATTTGAACTTGTTAATAACTTCAATTAATTTTAACAAAATTGTTAACAGTGGGGTCTTAAAGTCTTTTTTATTAAAATTTTTCTAGCCAACAAAATTCTCCACTCGATTTATTTTTGTCTAAAAACTTCTTGAAAAGAAGTTATTCGCCTATAACTTGAGTTAAAATTTTTTTCTACTCTTGAATTTTTTTAAATTCAAAAAATGATCAACTTCAAGTTCAGAATCGTGTTAAATTTAAAAATCCATTGTTTTGAATGAAATTTTTTAACTGAAGTAAATGAATATAAAAATGGCGCAGAAGTAGAAGTAGAAATAGACATAAAAGTAGAAGTAGAAGTTGAAGTTGAAGTAGAGTAAAACAGAGGAAATATCACAGCATAGTGAGGTCGTAGGTTCTACGGGATACACATTATGCCAACCGGGTTCTCTTTGTCTATTGTTGAAACTCGTCGGGTATTGTGCTTTCTCGTTTGGGTTTGGCCTGAATTCTTTCCACTGTACTTGTGGATTTTTAGTGAGATAGAGATGAAATACACAACAGTTTTATTTTTTTATTATTTTTTTTGCTTTTACTTTTTATTTTAATCCATTTCTGTTTTTTAAATATAATGTCTTAACTATACTTTAGATTGACAAATGAGTTGGAGAAAAAAAAGTAATGCTTTGGATTATTAAGTTGTGGTAGAGAAAGAATAGTATTTCAGACAATAATAAACTGCTGTACATAAATCACTTTGAATTACAAGCCTGAGTAATGAAATATTATAATTTTTTATTTTAAATAAATTATTTATTTTATTTTTCAAATTAAATTAAGGCTGTTTTATTTTTACTTCTTTTTTCATATTTTCTAGCAAAATTTTTTAAAAGGTCGGGTTAAAATTAAGGCAAAGGTTACGGGAACTATAGATTTTACAGATCTGGAGAATGGGCGGGAGTAGAAGTCGAGAACGTTTTTCTTGAAATGGAAATAATAAGAATATTATTATGAAACCAGGAAATATATTAAAGTATATATATGAAAAAATATAAATCTACTAGATTAGCAAACTGTCGTATATATTTTTGACTGCAACTCTGCTCTTTCTTTTAAAATACGCAATTACATCAATTACTTTATTTGTTTTTTTTTTTTTTTTTTTTTTATATATTTTTATTTTAATTTAAGAAAATTTTTTATTAAAACTTCAGTTAAAAATAACTAAAAGTATTATATAGGTTGCATAAGTATATGACCCGAGAGGTAGTAAAAGTAAATAGAACAATTGCACCAGCGGTGAACTTTTCTCGACGGTCTTTGGCACTGTTGCAGTAAAAAAATTCAATTATTAACCATTTTCTGACATTCTTTTAACATACTCTACTTTTCAGTGAACCGACCGTCACTTTATAGATAATTATTATAGATAATTTTAAGTGGTCCATTTTTTTATTAATAAATTTATACATACGAGCAACCCAGTCACTACGCGACTGCCCAAATATCACTATTAAATTTATAAATTACGCAGAAAAAAAAGATTTCTTGCTGCAAAAATTTTAATTTGCATCAAGAAATTTTATGCATTATCAATTAAATACAAAAATTGTCTTGGGGCGAGAAAAGATTTTTTTGGTCAAGAAATAATTCCTTGCACCGAGTAATTTTTTCTAGTTCTAAATAAATTTTTGTTTTCAATTTACAATGCAAAAAATTTATTGGGGTAAGTAAAAATTTTCTTTAGGTGAGTAAAGATTTTTTGTGTCAATGAATCCTTTTTTTTTCTATGCACACTTTTTTGGCTTTGAGAAGTTTCCTAAAACCAAAAGGGAGCATAAAAATCTGTCATTTTGGAATAAGTAACGCGATATAAATAATATAGCTATATATTCAGTGACATTCAGTCATATTTAGTGACAGAATAATTTAAGTATTAATTTATTTAAAGAAAATAAATACGATCGTCTTTTTTCCCGCGTAATTTAAATGTAATTCGAATGATATAGATAAATCTATTTATCTCAATACTTGGCAATTAAAAAGAGTTTAAAGTATGAAAAGGCACAAATTCAAGGCAAGACCTATCTAATGATACCAATTTCAATAACATTAACTAATTCTATCATATAGATATGGCGGGAACAAAATTTTCCTTATTCTCTTTATAATATAGATAAGGAAAAATTATTTATATTGACCCGATTTTCGAAGTCGCGTTATAAATTAATGAAATTGTTTTATATATTTTGATTTATTATTACGTTATACATAATATATGTAATTTCCGATGAGTGTCAATGTAACTGACAATCGGCAATTTTTCAAATTTTATAATAAATGAATAAAATGTAAGTAGAATAAAAAATAAAAAATGCGTATTTAAATAATTGAAAAATCAGTACGCGCTTTTGCACACCTCAAGCGCGAAAGCGCAGGTGTGCTTTATGGACGGTTTTTTTTTTAATTTTATTATTTCAATTAATTAATTAATTTATTTATTTAAAATTTAAATTGTCTCATAATTGCTACACTTACACTTATAATCCTCGACGGTTACATTTCCGGCGCGAATTATTTAATGACGGTCACAAAAGGTCTGAAGGACCCCAGCGTCTTTAATCAGTTGTAGACACAAGACTAGGTACATATTATTTTTACTGATGAAAATCTTATAAAGATATTATTCAAACATTTTTGTAAAAGTTTCTATCGATTTTTATCATCAATTCTAATTTTAAATTACGAAAAAAAGAAAAAGTTACTTTTCGTATAAAAAAACTATAACTTTGTTAATTTCAAAAATTTCTAACTAAATCTTGTGGTAAGTTATTGGAAAATAAATGGACTTTGACGTAGAGTCGATGAAAAAGTTTAACCTTTCAAAAAGTACATTTATTTTAGTAAATAACGTGAAAATTTTCCCGGAGATTTGAAAGTTATCTAAAAAAATTGCGATTGGTTTTTTACAAATATCTCTGTAAATATTAAATTATTCGAAAAATTGTAAGAGATCTTTTTTGTAGCGCTTGAAATTTGCTATAAAAAATGTATCTTTGACTTTTTTAAAAAACTGAATAGCTATTGAGATATTTTGAAATTAAAACTCTAAAAACTAGACATAGAAATTGCCTGTGGTTTTTTGGAACTCATAAGACTTTTGAGTTAAAAAAAAAATTTTGTTTTTTTTTTTCGAAATAATTTTTGAATTTTAGTGGCGACTACCATGACTAATTTAATTTATATAAAAATTTTATATACTGAGAGAAAATAATATTTTTATAAAAAAATATTTTTATGGAAAAAAATTATTTTTTGTTAATTATTCAAAAATAAAAATTTTCCTTGGATTAAATCGATCAATGATCGACTTGATGCCGTGGAAATAAATATTGAATCATTTTTTGCTAATAAATTTTGATAAATTTTAAACCTGATCCTGAAGGTAGCAGACAATTAATAATTTTCGGATTTTTTTTTCAACAGATCGAGTACAAAAAAAAAAAAACTAAAAAAATGCACATGTAGGAAATTTCAAAAACTACAAGTGCAATTTTTTAAAATATTTTTTTTTTCATAATTTACCGTAACTAAAAAAATCCAAACGTTACCAGACGTCTGCTGACTTCAGCATCATAATGTTAAACTTTCTTTTCGTTTGAAATTATTTATTTTAGAGTAAGAATTACAAAATATGTCATCTTCTTATTAATAAAAACTGAAACTGATAACTGCGTTTCTATGACGAATAATAAATAAAAAAAATTAAACGCTATGACAACATAAATAAATAAATGATTAATAACAATAAAATAATGTAGATGGTACTAAAGTGCTAAATTTGAATTAGTCACTTAACAAATTTATCGTGTAAAATATATGATTAATTAAAAATATATTCTGAGCAATAAGTTATTTTAGTAAAATTTAATAGGTGATTTAAATATTGATAAGATAAAAATCATACGCATGTCAATTAAGAGATTGATAGAAAAATCACTTAAATAATTATTATTATAAATAAAAAAATATATAATTCTTTTATGATTAATCGTTTTTATTTTTAAATTCAAATATTAAAACATTTGTTTTTGATAAAGTAGTTTAATGATGTCACTTATTGATTTGAGGTACGATAAATTTTATTTTAGAATGAGTGACAGGATTGTATAGCTCATGACATAATTTGACAGTTTATAAATACTGTCAACAGAAGTTTAAAAATATTCGATGTGGATAAAAATGAATTTTCCCTTGAGTGAAATAAAAGAAAATTATTTTTTCACTGTTTTTTCATGATATTAAACTTAGCCGATCTCTACTTATTTTTAGATTTTTTTCGAAACGATGCATTGTAAAAAAAAAATATTTTTAAAAATTAGACTTATAATTTTTTTAATTTTCTACGTGTGTATATTTTCATTTTTTTTTTTTTGTTTTTACATACAAAATTATAATTGATTTGTTGAAAAAAAAACCGAAAATTGTTAATTGCCTACGAAGTTCATAATCATCTTTTCTCTTTCAAATTAGTAAATTGACTACTCATTTAAAAAAAAAATCCAAAAAAGTTCGACATGTAGAATTTAAAAATTCGAGACAGATAGAACTTAAAGTTAAACTTTTTTCAAACTTTTGAATTTTAATAGTCAAAAATAAAGTCGATTAAAAACTTCATGTTGGGGAATTTTGTTACAAATGAGAGCAGTTTCAAAACATAATTCTAAAATAGTACCTTATAGTGTCTATATGTATGTATGTGCGTGTGTGTGTGGATGTGTGTTTGTGTGACCGGTCTGTAACTTTTTAACTAATGAACCGATTTGAATGATTTTCTGAAAATTTCAGACCATTTGATCAAGTAGACTCAAAAATATTTGCGAAACACGAAAAAAAAAAACATTTTTTTTTGGTTTTTTTTGATTTTTCTAAAACGAATTGAACGATTGACTTGAAAATCTAATCAGGTCTAGATCTCAAAAAAATTCGTCGATTGCCGCCTTAACTATCTCAATCGGTTAATTCGTTCGTGAGATATCGTGGGAGGAAGAAATGCTAAAAAACGTTTTTTTTTCGAAAACAATGGCATAAAAAAGTATTTTCGAGCTCGAAAACAGCGGGAAGTTTTGGGGCTAGCCCGCAGGGTCAACCGATAGACCAATTTTTTTTTCTATATCATACAATTAATTAAATATGACTCATTAGATTCTCATTGTCTATAATTAAATAATTGTTCGTGCGTCACTTTATAATCTACTGATAACTTTCTTGTTAAATATATACTGATAATACAATTGTATATAAAGCAGTAGCTATATCTTGAGTTTTTTACCCGAGCAAATATAAAATATATTTTTTATGATTAATTATTTAAAAATTATTTTATTCTGACACTTAACAGTTGAAATATTTTTATTCTATTGATAATTATTAATCAATAATTTAATCGGATTTTTTATCATCACTTAGTTACCCAGTTATTTATAGAAATAACAAAAATATCTAAAGATTTTACAAAGATTAAAATTTTAATCAACGGTTTAAACGAAACTCGGTCTAATGCATTAGAAGATTAATCCGAGTGATAAAGACAGATGGACACTTCCTTCCATTTATTAAATTTTGATTGATAAGGAAATTAGATCTATCCTTGAACTTGGTCTTATCAAAACAAAATATATTAATAGATTTTGATATAAACACAATATATATTAATGAGAATTAACTTCATTTATTCAAACGATGCCGGTAATTAAAATTCTAATTAATCGTTAAATTTAATTGGGTAATTAAAAACAAATTATTTAATAATTATGTTCAATTATCCATAAAAATATTACAATTAAATAAAGTATCACTTTGTGTTTCAGTAAAAAAAATTAATTTAGACGAATTGATGAAAAAAAATTAAAAAAAATTACATATGTAAATTGTAAATTCATATCGCACGAATAATTATAAAACCTACATTTGAGCAAACTTACAAATTAGTCTTTTATTAATTGGAGCAAACTTTATTTAAACTGAAACTGTGCAAACTCTCATTTATAAAATAGGTTAATAACATTTATTGATTGCATATAACTACTAACGTTTAATATAAATTGTACGTATTTATTTTAAAAATTATTTCAATTTATATATAATTTTTTATCTTATTTCACGTAAAATTATAATACAGTATTGTAGTTTATTGACTATTTTGTACTGTAAATAATTAATGGCTATTGTGTTTTCATTGATTTCAAATTTTTAGCGTATTTATTAATTTTAATACTAAATATTACCGATCTGGATTGATTTTGAAATTTTATTACTAAAATTAAATTATCATTTTTATTAGCATCGAGTTAATTATTTTTTAAATTCAATATTACGCGTTTAACGAACGTGTTCACATAAAATTTGATTTTATTGTTTATTCAATAATTCATTCATTACTTTTAATTCTCTTAAAGCTTTTGTTATATGGATTTTATATTATGAGTATGAGTATGGATATGAAATCAAATTTCAACACATTTATATTAACAACATAAATAAAATTCAAAATACCCGCAGGTGTATTATACGCGTATAAAAAAAGTTCCATCTAAAAAGATCCTAAAAAGGTTCGATATGTAGATCTTCAAAATTTGGAACAGATTTTGAACTTCAAGTTAAACTTTTTTTAACAATTTTTAATAATTAAATAAATAATCACTGGAGTAATTTTTTATAAATAAATAACTTGAACAAAAAATATCGTAGACAACTAGTGACATCGAGTATAATACTCTCGTTCGGTCGGTAACTCCAATAGAAACTTATTACTTTACTTTAATATTTACAATAAAAAAATAACTAAAAAAAACTGGTTGCAATAGAAATTTTAAGAATTCAAATTTTTTTGATACTTTGTACTACACAGCTGTAATTTTATCCAAAATCTTTCAAATTCGAGTTTGTTCGGAAATATTCGGCTCTTTTCGTTCAATCTAGTTCTGAGAGGTTAGAACGAATAACGTTACGTTTTGAGGCGTAAGCTAGCATCATACAGAAAAAAGTTATCTTGAGTAAAGAAAATATTTTTGAAAACAAACGTGTTCGGGAAACAAGTCGATTTTCTTGAGCCAAGAGAATTTGTCTTGGTCAGAAATTTCTACTTGATCCGAGAAAATTAAAGTTTTCAAAAAATTTCTATTGAATCAAGAATATTTTTTCTGTGTATGTAAAACATTTTGAGAATTTTTTTTTTATTGTAACTATAGATATGTATTTGAATGCTTATCAAATTATAGATAAATTTAGTACGTTGACCGTTTTCATTATCGCTAACGGGGATTTATTCAAATAAATAAATTATCATTCATTTTAAAAAATTAACATACTTATATTTTGTTACTAAGTGATTACATGTATGTTGAGCTATTGAGTGTTCCTGACCCATTTTTTCAGCTTTCTATTAATTGTAACTTTTTTCTAAATTTATTGCTTTCATTTCATTTTTTTACGAATATTTTTACCAAATACTCTAATTTATCATAATCAATTACGACACATCTAGTAAAAATTTGTAAATTAAAATTCAATCTGTTGCCTTGTGAAAATTACAATGCACGTTGTAAATTCTGCTTGATTTATGTGAAAAATTTCTATGTTATCAGTAAATTTTATCATAATTTATTCATACTGTCCTCACAATATTACTAGTAATTTTTCTATAAATTTTTTATGTAAAAAGTACCGTTAAATTTTCCGTCCGTATTATTTGTTGAAAATTAATTTTTTTCGAACTTTTTCAAATGAATTTTTATTTTTTTCACGTTCAAATTTTGTAAGTAAGAGACATTAAAAAAAAAAAAAAACCAATATATTATTGTGAACATTTTTAATATCTTTAAATCTCAAATCGAAGATCGGGAAGAGAACGTGTCTTTTATTGGTTTTTATTATCAGTTGAATTAAAAAAAAAATGTATTATAAAATATTATATTAGTCTACCGATCATAAGCTTTAATCTGATATCCAGCATGAATTTTAATAAAAAAAAAAGTTAATTTTTTCATTCTAAATAAATCCCAATATAAATTAATTTTTTACATAAAATTGTAAATTTTCTCGAGCTTTAAGAATATAAATTTAATTTTTATGTTAACTTTCATAGTACACGCAGAGAATTTTACGGTATTTTTTGCATCAAAAATTTATAGAAAAATTACAATAGTCACAGTGACATGAGGACTAGAGTGTTTCAAAAAATCGACTTTTTTTTTTCTCGAAGAACATTGAAAAAATCGACATCGAGAATTTGTAGACAAAGACCCTGTTAAAATATCAGACCTTAATATTAATATTTAAAGGTGACGATTCGCGATTTTCTATTTTCTATTTAAATAACATGGAAAAAAAAAAATTTTTAAGCTTGGAATTTTATACCTCGGCGATGACTTATTGAACAGATAAGTTCAGGATATATTTTTATAGGGAATTAAACGCTCTACAAAAAAAGTCTCCTATTATTTTTTGATAAATCCATCTGTTCAAAAGTTATTTGAGCTCGAAGTCAAATTAGAGTAAATTTCGAGATCTTTTTACTTTTACGGCGAAACTATGGGACTTATCATAAAATGTTATAAGCTCTTTTCTGTAGGCAATTTCATTTCCTACAAATTATTATTGATAAATTTTTTTTAAATTCTGCATTTTTTTCTAGTTATTTCCATTTTAATGCCAAGCTTCTAAAAAAATAGTGTTCTGATTGATTTTAAGAGAAAATAGCTATTTTCGATACGTAGGATTAAAAAGAGGGTTTGCGGCATGCTTGGATTGGCGACACAAGTCTTGGGTTATGCCGCATTCTCAACGAGAACGAGTACATACATCTTTCTCGCACGAGCGAAGCGAGTGCGAGAGAGATGTAGGTACGAGTTCTCGTTGTGAATGTAACATATCCCTAGACGAGTGTTGACAATACATGCATACCGTAACCCTCTTTTTAATCCTTTGTATCGAACAATATTTTTTATAACGACTGCCTTTAAAGTTTAATTGAGAGGAATTCAATCATTTAAAGAATAAAAAATTACCTTCTAAATATAAACAATTGTACAAGTGTAAATAATAACAATCTATTCATGTTTTATTTTTCAATTGAATTCTATCAATTAGTTTATTAATTTTATTAATTAAAATCTGTGACTGTTTTTAATAATGTGAAAATTTTTAATGAACGATTAATAATATGATAATAATATTATTTTCACAATACAAACACACAAGTTATGATATTCAATAAGAATAAGAAACATATGATCACTATGCAGGTTTCCAATTGTCGTCTTTCTATCTGCGCATGTGCGAATTTCAGGATAAATGCGACAGTAGGAGTATATGGAGAAAAAAGTATCACTATCTTTTTCTAACTCGAGTGAACGACGGTTGCTTGGTAATTTGTATACATTTCCTATAGGCAATTACTTTTCAGCACAGTAAAATCATGCTGAAAAGTCCAACAGCTGATTTTTCGACATCGTTCTATAGTTTCGTCGAGTTATCGAGAGAAAGACCTATTTTACTCGCGCCACACGACGCTCGAATATTGAACTTTAAAGGCAGCAGTTATAAAAAATTTTTTTTCCCATGTTATTTAAATGGAAAATAGAAAATCGCGAACCGCTACCTTTAAATATTAATATTAAGGTTTCATATTTTAACAGGGTCTCCCGTGCAAAAAAAATTCGTTCAAAAAAGATTCCAAAAAAGTTCCGCATGTGGAACTTCTAAACATGAGACAGATTAGAACTTCGAATGGAACTTTTTTTGAACGTTAGTAATTTTGATGGAAAAAAAAAAGTTTTTATGAGCAAATTTAGAGTCAAAAAAGGACGTTCTTGAAAGTTTTTGGAATTTTATGGACGTTTTTTTTAGTTCTATAAAAAATTCAAAAGTAGTGATTTTTGAACTATTTTGGAATGTTTTTAGAACGTCTTTAGTCTACAAAAGATGCAAAATTAGTGATTTTGGAATGCCTTTTTTAGTCCATAAAAAAGTCAAAAGTGGTGATTCTGGAACTTTTTTGGAATGTCTATTTTAGTTCTATAAGAGGTTGTAAAGTAACGATTTTTGGACTATTTTTGAATGTTTTTGGAACATCTTTTTTAGCTTCCGAAAAATGTCAAAAGTGGTGATTATGGAACTTTTTTAAAATGTCCATATAAAATTCGAAAAACTTTCCAAGAACGTCCTTATTTGACTCTAAATTCGCTCATAAAAACTTTTTTTTTTACCATCAAAATTACTAACGTTCCAAAAAAGTTCTAATCTGTCTCATGTTTAGAAGTTCCACATGCGGAACTCTTTTGGAATCTTTTTGGAACGAATTTTTTTTACACGGGCTGTGTCTAGAGATACTCTGTCGATTTTTCAAGGTTCTTCGAGAAAAAAAATAGTCGATTTTTTATTTATAAGTATTCTTATTTAATATAGTTGTACTATGTACTCACAACTATATGTTCTTTTGTAATAAATGTAATTACTATGTTATGAAATTTGCCATTTGGCCTGTGCCTTGGCATTAATAAACGAAATTCTAAATTCAAATTCTATATTTAATTGATTAAAGTTTTTTTAAAAGACACCAATCTTTAATCGATAATTCGACACCGAAATTTGAGCGATTTTACAAGTGTTCCATTCCACGGACACCCTAAAAATGGTTTCACTGAAGCCTGTGAAATGCTTTAAATAATATATTTAAAAAATTTTACCTCAAGATATATATCAGAGCCAGGATTAAAGGTGTTGTTAACCAAATGGAACGAAACATTTAGATGCGGCAAACTGTGAAAGAAAATGGCTAGTTGTGGTACAGTGTACTGTTCCGGAAGCTGATGACCGACCACCATCGTGATGAACCCTTGACTGCCGAGACCCTCGTTCGAAAGTCTTTCTCACTTGTCAAGACATACTACGAAGCCTACAACAATAACAATAATAACATCATTATTTTTTATGTATTTTAAATAGTTATATCCGACTATAATAACAATAAGTTTGTCATCTTGTTATTGAGATTAAGAAACTGGAGCTTGATTATTCACTTAAAATCTCCTTCCCTCTCTCTCTCTCGTTCTCTAGGTTTATTATCTTTTTCCTTTGTCATCATCTCTTGTAAACAATCCGTTTATCAAACGATTAAACGGATGAAAAGGTAGGCGAAATTAATTTATATATTTAGCATCCAAGCTGGCATAAAATTTTCAAGACTGAATACTTGGATGGATCTTTTATAAATATTTAAAATAAAGTGCTGAGTTGAGTGTATCTGTAATTTAACGCTATACTAAATTTTGATCTATATATATATATATATTTATATAACGTAATCCTAGAAGTGAACGACACAAGGCGTGGCGTAAAGGTGAACTCCAGGGAGTTAACCGTGAGCTTCGAAGTAGAGAATCGATCGACGGAAGTTGTTGCTACTTCGTCTCTCTAACTGATCACCATCAGGCTTACCTATCGTGTCAAACATGTCATTTTTAGTATGGATATATGTAAAAGTATTTTGTAAGCTTGACAGTCATTGTGTTGCCACTAAATATAATACATATGACAAATTTTATTTCCGATGGAAAAATAAATGTCTGTACACTGAAAATGAAAATCTTTACACTTAAAATCGCGATTGTGATAAAAAAATTAGCTTTTTTATCGGTAAATATATAAGACATATTTTTTTAACGTATGTGATTTTTAATGGAAAATTAAAATTTAATTTGGTAGATTTGTGTTAATTCTTAAGAATTTACGGAAGCTGTTATCTTTTAAGCGGTCGAGACCATCAAATTTTGAGTGTGTACTTTTTCTTGTTTGTTTTAAAATTTACATCTGATATATTGTCAATTTATGCGCACTTCAGACACTAAATTTTTACTGGCTTAGAATTAAATTGGGTTTTATCATGGCTTTAAGATTAGCTCGTGAATCTAGAGAATCGATGCTTGCGCTTCTTTCCGGTACATTTTTCTCAACTAAAATACACAAAAGACTAGTTCACGGGCATGAAAAATTTTAAAAGAGTTGTGTTATTCGATGTCTAATTAGCAGTTATTATTTTTAATGTAAAAATTTGTTTTGAAATTTGAAAAATTTTTGTCAAAGATATCAAAATACACAGAAAAAAAGAATTTATTGGAGCAAAAAATATGTACCTGAAGATTGGAACGTTTTCGCGCAACGGAAATGAAAAAAATTTATGTAATTTGACTGCTTAAAAGTGACTTAAGGGAAATTGGAAGTGGCTGAAATTTTCGGCTGACATACCAGCATCAATATGCGAAAAATTTCAAAAATCTGGTTCTCCATTAGATTTTTTTACTTTCCAATTTTTTTTTTTCATATCGAAAAATATTCCGACCTTCACTTACATAAAATTATTACTCGTGTCAATAAATTTTTTTGCATTAGGAATTAAAAAAAAAAAATTTTCTTAGGGCAAAACAAAATTTTGGAGCGAGAAAAAATTTCTTATGCCAAAAAACTTTTTTCTAGTCTTAAAAAAAATTTTATTAGGGCAAGAAATCCTTTTCCTCTGTGTATTTTTTGTTATTTCGTTCTGTATAAGACTCGAAAATAGATAATAGGCAATATATATTTTTTAAACTTTTCCTTTTAATTTAATAAAAAAAAATTAGTTTTCAAAATAAAATCTAAAGACATAAAGAATCCAACTTTGAATAAATTGCGTCAAGTTAACGCTGATACGCGAGTACAATTGAAACGTCATAAAATAATTTTTTAAAACCTTGAAATATAAACATACGTAATTTATCGATAGTCGTTCATAATAAAATTCACGATAAGAATGTTAAAAAATAGTTATTCATTTTTTCATGATAAAAGTTTCCCGCCAAATGTTTCCACATTTTATTTTATTTCAAAAAATACAAATATCAATTATATAAATAAAACTTAATGTGATCATAACAAATAATTTAATTAAAATTTTGTCAATAAAATTTAAAAAATGTATACGCAAATATTTAGTACTAAATTTAAAAAGAAAATGCAGCATTTAAAAATTTTAAAAATATTTACAGAAATTTTGAAAACGATAATTTTTTACTTAATATTTTTAAATGATAATTTGGCGCCTAGTTATCATTGATCAAAGCAAAAAAGTCCATTTTGGCTTTGACAATCAATAATTTGATCAATGATAACTAAGCGCCAAATCGTCGTAGAGACTTTTTAAGGGCGGCAAATTAAAGGGCATAAAATTTCCTAAAAAAAGTCATAAGGTCAGATTATCAAAAAAATTTATCAAAGCTCATAGACTTTTTTGAAGACAAGCAAAAATTTGGAAAATTTTTTTGGGTCGGTTTTCTTTGAATTACTTCGGAACCGTACATGATAAAAAAAATTTCAAGTCCAGATCTGAAAACTAGAAACATGAGGCTACAATTTGCTTTTTTTATTTTTACTCTACGACCATTTTGCACCGAGTTACAGCATGTTGAAAATCACTCAAAAATTTGTAATTCTTTTTATATCCCGTAATTTTTGTAATCAGTGTATTTTAGTATCTGTTTTAAAATTTCAAAGTTTTTAGATTTATCATTATATCATAGAATTTCATTTTACTTTGTATATTTTTACACAAAGACTCCATTAATATTATTTGAATAATCATTATTATTTTATTATGAAAGCAAATATTTTATGACCTCAAATATAAACATCATTGATGTTGATATTCTCATAAAATAAAATTAAAAATAATTTTCTGTACCGAACATCAATTAAATTTTTCCAATAAATAATTGAAAAGCCTTCAGGCAAATAACTGAAATATTTGACCGCAATGATAATTAATTAAAAAATTTTTATACCAAACAAATTTATCATGAGTAAAAATAAAACACAATGACAAATAATCTTTTGTTAAATAAAATCTATCCTTACGTGTAAACTACTTCAATGACATATTAATAAATGTTATTGTTATTAAAAACTAAGACGCATTTTAATCATGAGGTAAGCACCGAGATTACACTTCTTATTACTTATGTTACATACTAAGTAACACATACTTATCTCGATAAATAATATTCTAACAGAACATTCTCAGCACGTTGTATAAATATATACATTATTTAAATGCCAACATATATGTACTTGTATAGTTGAAAGATGGAACGAGGAAATCACGTGTGATCAATGATTAAAGTTAGCTGTCCAACTTGAACTAGTAAGGGGATCATAGCGTTAAAATTTAACTCATAAATCTGTGGGTTCAAAACCACATATATCAGGGTACATAATAGACTGATTCAAAAAAGTAAACTATTTTTTTTTTTCAAAAATTATACGGAAAATATTATTTCAGATGATAAAAAGAAAAATACCTTTTTAAAAAATGATTCCGATCCTGACAATGAATTAATTCCAAACCATACTTCGAGGACAGGATCATAAATAAGTTGATATTTAATTACTATTTAGCGCAAGGTTTCAGAATTTATTATTCCTTCTTCAGGTGTCGGTGGAAACAATACAAATAAAAGTGAACAAAACAATGCATTTGATTTTAACAGTTCAATAACACATACCATAGATTTATCACGTATCATGTCCTAAATCATCGGAGTATGGTTTGGAAGTAAAAAAAATACCGTTCAAGTTTGAAATCTTAATTAAGTAAAGAACTTCCCGGGTCAAAAATAAAACTTGATTCAGGCCCGCTTCACTTTATTTTCTTTTGAAGTTATCGATTTGCCGACGATTTTTCGATAAAATCTCGACTCTTTCGACTTAAATTTATTCTTTTTGAACTTTTTTCATCTTAGTTTCAACTTATTTGTATTTTTTGATCTTAGTTTGAACTTATTCGTCTTAACTTCGAGCACGATGGTCATTCATCTTACTTTTGACTTGCTGAACCAAGTCGAAAAAAAGTTATTTATTTGCCTTACTTTCGCCTAAATATATAAAATTTATTTCACCTTAGTTTTGACTTTTCCTTATATTTCAAGTCGAATAAGTCTAAACCAAGTCAATTTCGACTTGATTTCAACTTTTTCGTCTTAAATCATGACTAAGTAAGCCAGTTAAGTCTAAACCAAGGCGAAAACTCAATGCACTTCGTATTTCCGTAAAAAAATGTCGAGTTTGTCTTGTGAAAAACGACCCTAAACTTCGACTTGGTAAACCAAGTCTAAATCAAGTTTTATTTTTGACCTGGGTTTAAAAAATTTCGGAAACTGTATTACAGTTAATTTGTAGGAAATTAAATGATCTGCAAAAAAGGTCAACATTTTGTAATAAATCTGATAGTTTTGCCGGGAAATTCAAATAATTCCTGGTGGAAATTTTTCTGACTTTCCTCTGAAAAAGTCTTTAGAACTTTGAAAAAGTCTTTAGACCTTTAGAACTGAGTTTTTCAGAGAAAATTACGAAAAATTTCCACCGGGGATACTAAAATTTACTATGAATCCAACTTTGACCTCGAATAACTTTTGAAAAATTAAATTTATCGAAAAATGATAGGAGTCCTTTTTTGTAGAGCGTTCAATTCTCAACAGAAATTCTCATTGATTTTTCCGATACACTGACTTCCAGGTGAGTGATGAAATTTCAAACTTAAAAAAAAATGTTTCCCATGTCATTTCAATGGGAAATCGAAAATTGCGATGAGGCGGTTGTTAATTTAAATATTAAGAGCTCAACTTTCAACAGTATTTTTTTTTTGTCTTCTCAAACAATATTTTCCGTGTAATTTTTGAAAAAAAAATAGTCGATATTTTGAATAAGATAAGATATAAAATGGAACGAGGAAATCTCGTGTGATCAATGATTAAAGTTGGCTGTCCAACTTGAACTAGCAAGGGAATAGCGTTAAAATTCAACACATAAATCTATCAGCTCAAAAGCACACATATCTTTAGGTACATAAATTAATAACTTAAGATATCAATCATAGTGATAAGTAAATTATTAATTCAATTTAATATTCCTATAAAAAAACGTACCGTTACTTCAACTCACATCAACACTTGAGAGGAAAAACTTTTTTATAAAATTACATACTCGTTTACTTGTTAAACTTTGTTCTCTAAATGTAAAAAGTCTTTACTTGGGACCTTTTCCAAAGTCTACTCTAATCCTCATACTCAGTTCTCTTTCTTTTTATATCTTAAGCGTACAAGGATAACGGACAGCTAAACGTAGCACAAGCACACAGTATGAGGGCAGATGGCTGTATTTTCTCGGCCGGGTCCACTTACAAAAGAACCCGGAATCCCTCTACTCGTATCGTACAAACATAACAAAAATACGTGTATGTGTACTGGATTCTTAGTCAGCTATACATAAAAATATGTGCTCACCAGATGTGACTAAGAATTTTTTTTATCCCTTACTCAGTACGGACAGTGAAAAAAAATAATAATAAAACATTCAGGACTTATGTGGCGAGAGGATACCGAGTTCAAAGTTCTAAATATGACAAATGTATGCAACTTCGCAGCAATAATACAAGATTAATGCTAATAGTTTTTTTTTATTTCTATTATTCAACATGACGGATAGCTTTTAACGTCTTGGAGAATTAATATTTCTTTGTGTACTTTTTTTTTAAATTAAAAATATCAATCGAACACTAAGAAATTAACGGAGTAAATCCGGAGTGGATGTGCCCTAGTTATCTTAGTCAAGATCTTGAAATCACAGTATATAGATATAATATTTCGTTGTATTCTCCTTGACTTGCTCAAGATTTGCTCCAGAATTGATCAATATTGCCACTGGGGTGGAGTGAATGCGGAGCGGATGACTGTTTATTTATTTAAGGGAAACCACTAGTGTGACCGCCTGAAAAAAGATGATTTTTGGGAATTTTTTTGGAGAAAACTACTACATGGAATGGTTGAAGGTTTCAAGGATATATTTGTGGATATATAATGAATACAAGATAAAATTTTTGGAGCAAAAAATTGAAAATTCAGCGAGTTATTCACAATCTCCCAAGGCTCCAAAAAAAAAGTCCCGAAAGTGCACGAAATGAAAAAAACCGGTAATTGTTTACAATCACGGCTCCACCTATTTTTGGCAATAAAAAATCGAAAAATGCATATTTTTTAACTTTTTTTTTTTGAAAATATTCTACTTTTCGGCGCATTTGAAGATATGAATTCATTAATTCGTGAAAATTTGATTATCTATTAGCAAATTCAGTTTATAACGTGCGAAAATACATATTTTTGATGTTTTTGTTGAAAATTTTGTAAAAAAAAAACCAAAAAGTTTATTAAACTAGAAGATATTTTCCGTACCATGACCCCCGGGCCAAGAAAAATTTGAAATTTTAACAAAATGGCGGAGTATTTAAGAAAAATTTCAAATTTCGCGCGAAAATTTTATGACTTTTGGCCTGGCAAAATTACATTTTTGATTCGATCGGAAAACTGGAGGTTTATGGTATGGAGAAACATATATAAAAGAAGCTGCAATTCGAATCAAATCGATTGGATGATTTATCTTCGAGTTATAACTGCAGTAATTTTGAAAAATGTATTTTCGAGGACCAGTAAGCGGCTGTGGCTGTAATTCAAAAAAACTATTTGAAATACGCACTTGAAATTTTAGTATGTTATTTTTGAAGCTCTAGACTATCGAAATATGCACAAAAATATGAATTTTTTCAAAATTTAACACTAGTGGTCCCCCTTAATCCCCTCGGGGTGAAATTCACTCCAAAGGGGAGTTTATTTTAATATTTAAAATCTGCTTTGAAGTATATGCAGATTTAAATAAAATCTAGATCACTCCCTATTTACTCCGTATGCAAAGTGATTTTTTTTTAAACTCCAGAACTGCAAGTGATTTAAATAAAATCCGTAATCACTCCGAATTCACTCCCAATTTTTTGCAGCATAATATTACAAAAAAAAAAAAAACAGTAAATACTCAGTACGTATAAAATACAAAGCAAATATATTTTCATGGTGAGATAATTTGTACGAGTGCAGCCACATAGCATAAAGTAATGTTAAGTAAAAAGAAAGAGGGAGTCCTTTGGTAGCTTGAAAAAAAAAAAAAAAAAATTCAGCCCTTGTTACTGACACGCACACAGTACACAGCCAAGAAAGAATCGAATTACCCTCGGGTAAAAAACAGGGAAAAAGCCAGCGAAGACAGCTTTGAACAATGAAAAACAAAAAAAAACCAACCCTACATTACTAATGATTATTTAAAAAATAAATTTGTTTTCACTAAATTTTGCTGTAACGAATTTTGAAGTGAAAGTTCTCTGCGCTAGTAAATAATTTAATATTCAATGCGCGATACTGTTACTATATATAATATATAACATATAATATGAAATAAGACGGATCGGAGTAATAATAAAGCACTTGAAGTAAATATATATATATATATATATATATGTATGTATATATAATAAGCGTCAAAGAGTATATATAATAAGACTTTATTATTCCTCGAGGTTTATTTGAAAATTCGCGGCGTTATCTTACGAGCGGCATTTATAAATAGAAGTATTAAACTAAAGTCTAATGATACACTAATTGATTTATATAGGATGTTATTCTAAGTAACTAAGTCTTATTTACTCAATAAGAATAAAAATAAAATTCAGTGTATAAACAAAAAACTATTAAAGTTACAATCTTGATCGCAAGAACAAGGTTCTGTTATTGTGTGATTGAGAAAATAATCACAACAAATTTCGCTCAATCTTATGGTAAAAAAAATGATTAATTTACATATCCTCGATCGGTAGACTATATTACACAAATATTTAATACACATGTAAAGTTGTAACACGCGAAAGGTACAAACATGTAAATAGTTTCCTGTCACGCATCGATGATTTTGTGTTTGTATCATATTCAAGTATTACATTCATTTTTATGGGGCGGCTTTGAAATCGATCCTTAAATTACTACAACTGTTCCCATTAAATAAATTGCTTTTTTTTCGATACAGTAAAAAAATATATAATTATTACTGTGGGCATAAAATGTTGAATAAAAAAAAAACATAAATTACTATGTACTAATAATAAATCAAATTGAACTGATAATTACTATTGATAAAAGTTGAATGTAATTAATTTTAGTAAGTATGAAAAAGTTATTGTACTGAAGTTTTGTAATTTTGATGCTTATAAAAGAAATATTTTTCTTTGTAAAGAATAAATCTTGACTGTTAAGGGCATTCTCAGACAATGGCTCTCCCCAATTTCAAAATATTTAAGGGCATTCTCAGACAGTGAACCCCCACTTTTTAAAAATATTAAATATTCATACTTTCAGCTGCCATAATTGTGTTAAAATTTTATTAATTTAAAAAAAAATTAAAGTATGAATGGAAAAAAAGATGACGTGGTTACGATTTGGGGGAGATGTAGATTTGGAAAAAAATTATTTCGAGTTGTTATTAAAATTTAAAGTTAAACAAAATTTGGTAAATAAATTTCAGTGGAATCATATCAATGTTATGATTCGAAATGTCTAATTTTGAAGGCCGAAATTTATTGAGCTTTTAATTGATAACAACAATAAGTAATTTTCATTCAAATTTACACGGAGAAAAATGGGCTTAAGAAATCTACGAATTTTTATTATGCTGTCGACGAAACTTTAAACAGGAAGTTGAGTTGCCAAAAAATTAATATGCTACACTACAAAAAATATCGTACACTTAAAATTTATTGATAAATTGTAATGAATATATTATTTGTCTAAATTAGGAATTATAGCAGAAAATAAAAAATATAAAGAGGCCCAAAATAATAATTACCGTACAGCATAATCATTTTTTGAATTCAAATTTCTGTTTCAGGTTTAATCAACAGCATAATGAAAATTCGTACATTTTTTTCTCCATGTATATCTCAGCGAACTATTAACTACGTTACCTTTTATTCAGTTAATGTTTTAATTTTTTTTTAACTAATTAATAAAATTTTAATACAGTTACAACAGCTGAGTCATTGAATATTTAAAAAAAAAGCGGGAGCACTGTCGGAGAATGGCCTCAACTTTTTTTGAAATTCGAGCAAATTATTTTAAGTTATTAAGAAGTTCAAAAATCAGCCAGAAATAGAATATATAAGTACTTTCATAAATTAACTCAATCATATATTTTATTTTTACATTAATTTAAATTTCCAAGTCATAAATGTCATAAAAATTAAAATCACAATTTAAAAAATTTATGATCCTGAAGTTAAGAGACAATTGGCAACTTTAGGAATTTTTTTTCAACAATTCAATTACAAAAAAAAAAAAAAAAAAACAATAAAAATATGCACATGTAGAAAATTTAAAAAACTATAAGTGCAATTTTTTAAAATAATTTTTTTTTATAATTTGTCGTTAAAAAAATGTAAAAATTATTAGACGTCGGCTAACTTCAGTATCATAAAATTTTCCCGTCTAATTTTTCCGAGTGAATGTAGCAGACATAAATTCAAAACAATGAAATTTAAAAAAATGCGCGTACAGATTTTCTATTGATCTAAATACGCATTTTTAAATTTTTATTCTCCTTACATTTTACTTTATATTTATTCAAAAATTTTTAAAATTCCCACTAGTCAGTTACATTCACCCTCACACTATGATACTGAAGTTAGCCGACTAATAATTTTTTGATTTGTTTTTCAAAACGATAATTTATAAAAAAAAATATTTAAAAAAATTGCAAAGGGGGCAGAGGCAGCCGATCGGTTCATGTGTGGCTCGGGCGATCATCAAAGTTAAGCAGCACCGAGCGTGGTTACTGTTTGGCTGGGTGACCGCTTAGCCATGCATTGAGCTTGATCGGACGTCTCTGTGCGCTAGGCGCGGACTGAAGAGCCAGTGATCGGTAAAATGGGAATTTTATCGATCACTGGAACTTCACCTGCTCCGAAAAATGACAGCTGTACTGGCAAAAGGTTTTCTCTGTGGTTTCCCTTTGCCGCTATACTCCCACGGCAAAAAGGTGGGGTATAGGGCATCACGTAATGATGCAGTACAGAAGCACAAGTCGGTCCACAGCCGCATGAAAAAGAGGAGGGAATAGAAAAAAGGTAGCGATTGCGATTAAAGGCAAGAAGTGTAAAAGGCATAAATATGCTATACACTGTTAACAATAATAAAAAAAAAAAAAAATATTTAAAAAAATTGCACCCATAGATTTTTTAATTCTCTACACGTGCATTTTTTTCATTTTTTTTTTTTTGTCATCTATTCGTTGAAAAAAAAATCCGAAAATTTTTAATTGTCACTTAACTTCAGGATCATATTTTTTTATGATACTGGTAAGCAGACGTCTGACAGTTTTTGAATTTTTTTAAAAATAATTAACTATAAAAAAAAAATATTTTGAAAAATTGCACCTATAGTTTATTAAATTTTCTACATGTGCATTTTTTCATTTTTTTTTTTGTCATTAATTCGTTGAAAAAAAAATCCAAAAATTTTAAATTGTCTGTTAACTTCAGGATATTTTTTCCATATACAGACTTCCGTATCCACAAAAAAAAACCCAAAAATTTAAATCAGCATTGATATTTTATTGTTGAATATATCATTAGAGAATAGCACTTTGGCCATCGGCCATGAGTGGATTTAAATAAATTTGTAAGCCAAGTTCATCGACATTCGGTTTATCTATCAAAGTAAATAAAAAAAAAAACACAACCGAGATTAAAAAAACTAAAAACTAGGTAAATTAAAATAGAACCATACATTATGATATATATCTTTCCATCCAGTCTGATTTGTTTCCTGTTCAGTAGCAGCGTTGCCCGCATAAACACAACAGGCCTCGATGGTAAAAGTGCCAGAGTAGACACTGAGAGCCGAGATGAGTAACAAAGAGTAAAATTACATATACAAGAGCTACGTCTTTTAAAGATATAAAATTCCTATAAATATATATATATATACATATATATCACAATTGACAATCCCACCCTATCCTACATATCCACTACTTGGCACTTCATACCCGTCATATCAAGAGTAAGGGTACAATGTCAGTGAATGTTTTATTACAATGTGGGTGTATATAAATATATGCACATATATTTATATATATATATGTGGGTGTATATTTTTATATGAGTAAAAATCAACACCACGCAATATCACGCGTACCTACATACACTTTGACAGTCTACTCTACTCTTATCCTATGGATAAATGATCCTAGATATATATATATATGTATATGTATGTGTGTATATAAATATATATGAACGTGTGTACACCCGTGTATCGATCCCTCAGAGAGTCGACATACACATAAGAGTACAAGAGCCAACTGTGAGCGCCACCTGGTCCCGTCTTCCTCGAGGGAGCGGCGCTGACTTGTTGTTACGGATTACCCTGGGGATAATCCCCCGATGTATTATTACGATATAAGAAGAAAAAGACGAAAAATTGTCTCATCTAAGACACGGAAGTCATTAAATGAAAAATATTTTAAAAATGGACGTTTAAATTTAAATTTAAAATGGATAAGATGAATGGAAGACGTTCTATTTAAAGTGTCATTGTTCTGATGGTCTTTTTATTTTGAGTAGATGGATAAAATGATTTTGAGAAAATATTTGTTGCTATGAATAATTTTTAAAATATTTTGAGGATTTTTTGAATTACTTACCGAAGATTTTTAGTCCGAAATATTGATAACTACTAGGACACTGTTTTTACACGATGTTTACACAACGGAGCTCCAAGCTCGACTGACCGGTTGTATTTTCGAGGGGATAATATGGCGGCGGTTTTTTCAACCAATGGCAATGCGCCAAGTTGGCGCGATTTTCAACTTCCCGCGAGGAAAATTGAACTTTTTTTGGTTTTATAAATAAATGCTGCTGTCGAACTTTTTTTACTGATAACATTTTTTGTCAATAAATTTATATTTTATTGTCTTAAACTTCGGAGAACTTGGATATATATTAGTTTGTTGTTAATATATATTTATATAAATTTAAAAAAAAACATCCGGGTAAAGATAAAATGAAAAAAATTTTTGTGAAAAAAAAGTAAATGAGGAAATTTTTTACTAGATGATGAAAATTTTTCTGTCAGATTGTTGGTAAAAAGATAAAATTCGAACTTGAAAATTAGAAATATTTATAATCAATTATTTCTTAGGGTCAATCTGAACAAATTGATGTTAAATTTTTTGTAGCACGACTTGTAGTTCGCGGATAAAACATCAGCGATAAAATATCCGAATACAAAATATTCCCGGACTAAATATTCAAGAGACAAAGTATCCTGTCGAAGAATCTTATTCAGAAAAATATATTTTAAGTGAAAAAATAATAAATGGTTTTCGATAAACGGGTACCGTACCATTCCAAGAATTTGTGTTGAGTTATTTCCAAAATAATACCCACGCAAAATCTGTGGAAAAAGGGCACAGTACGATTTCAAGGATATGTGTTGATCTATTTTAATATCACACACTCAAATTTTATGTGCAAATATATTAAACATTTCTGATAAAAGGGTACCGTACTATTTATATTAAAAGTATTTATATTATAAGACATTTTGTCGGGGATATTTTATCTATCGAGTATTTAGTCCGGGGATATTTTGCCTCTCAGATGAAATGTATTCGGATATTTTGTCTTCGGACAATAAGGGACGGTACAAAATTTTCGAATAAAAAAACTTTTTTGTTAATTGTTGCTCTGTTCTGAAATTTGTTGGACCAATTGGTAATTTTTATACTATTTATTATAAAAATTTATAAAAAAAACGAAAATTATGATACTGAAGTCAGCCAACGTCTAATAATTTTTGAAGCTTTTTAAAACGATAAATTATAAAAAAATTGCACATGTAGTTTTTTTAATTTTCTTCATGTGCATATTTGTAGTTTTTATTTTTTGTAATGGTTTTTTGAAAAAAAAAAAAAATCTGAAAATTGTTAATTGCCTTTTAATTTCAGGTCATTGAAGTCAGCCGACGTCTAATAATTCTTGAATTTTTTTTTAAACGATAGATTATAAAAAAATAAATATTTTTGAAAAATACATTTGTAGTTTTTTTTACTTATCTACATGTGCATATTTTTATTTTTCATTTTTTTGTAATTGATTTTTTGAAAAAAAAAGTCCGAAAACTTTTATCTGTTAACTTCAGAATGAGTGTGAATGTGGCAGACAGACAAATTTAAAATTATTACTAAATAAAGTAGATAATTAATAAAATAAAATTTTTCAAAAATCCGCATTTAAAAAATTTTGAAATTTCTAAGTGCATTTTTTATAAATATTTATTTTTACCTATTTATTTATTATTTTAAATTTGTCTAATACGTGCCACATTCACACTCGTAACTTCAGAATCATTTAACTTCAGGATCATAAAATTATCTGGTTTTATGAATACGAAGGATTAAAAAAAAAAATTCAAATTATTTATTACAGGATTTATAAATATAATTAATTTTTTAAATACATGGAATATCGTTTATTTTAACAAAATTATATCAGTCAGTTAACGAACGTACATTATGTTTAAAAAAAAATACATTTATATATATATATATATATATATATATATATATATATATATATATATATATATATATATATATATATATATATATATATATATATATATATATATATATATATATATATATTTAATAATAATTAAAAATTTGATATATGTGTATTATATTTTATATTTATTTATACTTTAGTCAAAAATTTTTATCTTTTACGTGACTAGTAATAAAATTGTTACCTCAAAATAACTTAAATATTTTATTTATTTTTCCGACATTTTAATATGTAATATTTACATATATGTATATATAAACTTTTATTTTTTTATCTCATATCACTAAAATTTTGACTTTAAATAATAAATTACTCGAGACTTTAAAAATGTCATTATTCAACAGTACAATTAAACAAAGAAAAAAATATATATATTTAATATTCATTAAAAAAAAAAAAAAAACAAAAATAATTATTAGATAAACAACAATTTAATATACTGAAATTATTATTTAGTTTTTTATTACTATTACTATTCATTAAAAATTTATATATTTTTTTTTTCATTCTTTGTTCTTTCGATATTTACTCAAAGTCTAAAATCACGAAGAAAATTTATCAGAGGAAGAAATTAGTACAATGTGTACTGTTATATTATCTAGTGTAAATAACATTATAATTTCAGACTATTGATATAGTATTAATTTTTAAAATATTTTGGCTTGTTTAATTTCATTATAAACACTTGGTGCATTATACTTAAAAAAATGCTTAATACATTACATTAATAATAATAATAATTATTATTAGGGTGGCCCAAAAAAAAGAACTAATTTTTTTTTCTTTAGTTACCGTGAAAATATTGTTAAAGATGATAAAAAAAAAATTCTGGTTAAGTTTGAGCTCTTAATATTAATACTAAGAGCTGGCGCTTCGTGATTTTTGATTTCTTATTTAAATAACGTGGAAAAAAAAAATTTTTAAGTTTAGAATTTTATATCTCGGCAATGGCTCATTGTGCAGATGAGGTCGAGACATAATTTTGTAGGGAATTAAATGCTCTACAAAAAAAGTCTGTTATTATTTTTTGATAAATTTATCTGCTCAAAAGTTATCGGAGTTTGAAGTCAAATTTACAGTAAATTTCGAGATCTTTTTACTTTTCCGGCGAAACTATCAGACTTATCACAAAATGTAATAGAATCTTTTTTGTAGCCAATTTTATTTCCTACAAATTATTCTCAGTAAAGGTTTTTGAAATTTCGCATTTTTTTCTAGTTATTTTCATTTTTATGTCAAGCTCTTGAAAAAGTAGTGTTTTGATCCATTTCAAGAGCTTGGCATCAAAATTAAAATAACTAGAAAACAATGAGGAATTTCGAAAAAATTCACTGAGAATAATTTGTAGGAAATAAAATTCTCTACAAAAAAGATTCTATGACATTTTGTGATAAGTCTGATAGTTTCGCCGGAAAAGTAAAAAGATCTCAAAATTTTCTATAAATTTGACTTCCAGCTCCGATAACTTTTGAACAGATGGATTTATCAAAAAATAATAAGAGACTTTTTTTGTCGAGCATTCAATTCCCTACTAAATTATGCCTCGACCTTATCCGTACAATGAGCAATTGCCGAGATATAAAATTCTAAACTTAAAAATTTTTTTTCCGTTATTTAAATAAGAAATCAAAAATCACGAAGCGCCAGCTCTTAGTGTTAATATTAAGAGCTCAAACTTTACCAGATTTTTTTTCATCATCTTTAACAATATTTTCACAGTAACTAAAGAAAAAAAAATTAGTTCCTTTTTTGGCCCAGCCTAATAATCATAATAAAAAGTGTGAAAAAAAATATCAATTTTTAATAATAATTTTTTTTTTTTTTTTTCAAATATTATTTTATAGAGTAAGGCCACTAGTATGGTAGGTGATATAAATACATTACAAATGTTAAACTTCTAAAAGCGCCGCATTTAATTCTTTTTTTTAATTCTTATCAAACGAGCTGCACTATTATAAATCGCGTTCTCAAATACTAACCGCGTTTATAATTTATTCACAGTCAAAGTTGTCCAAAAATTTTCACATAAACAAATATATTTAATATAATAATAGTAATAATAATAATAATAATAATAATTAATAATAATGATAATAATAATAATTCACATCATACTTATTTTCACTTAGACTACTTTCAAAATGAATTAATATATTTTTCTTTATTGTCACGGACGTGCGTTGTCAAATACCAGATCATTTAATAATTTATTTACAAATATTCGAAACGCTTTACCCGCTACATTTTTTAAAAATTTATATTTTATTATTTGCAATAATAAAATTTGGATGACTCGCATTTTATTTACTTTGTTTTTTTTTTTTTTTCTGGTCTACCAACTACTAGCAAATACAAAATTCGTTGGAATTGTTTATTTTTCTGCACATTAATAAACCGTTTAATAAATTGCGGATCCATTTTATGTAGCCAGAGTTTCATCTGGCTCAAATTGTACGTTACAATGTTGATTCGTGTATTACTGCAGTCTCAGAATCATTTGTAATAGTGGTTATGGTATTAGTGTGATTAATTGTTGGCTGGCTAGGCGTGAGAGTTATTGATGACGTCTTTCTGATTGGTTTTGGCGAAGCCTAAATTTAAAAAAGATAAATAATTAGTTTTATTAATTTTTTAAAAATAGAATATTATGTGACGAGGGATGAAACAAAATGATTTCAGACCAGGGTGAAGTCGGCTGACATCACCCGCAGTCTGAAATCATCATCCTGAGTTACCTACTAGATTTTTCATGATTACCTGCAATGGAACTTAAAGTTTCAGTGTCGGAAATCTTAACTTAAGGCCACTGGTGCCATCAACTATTAGCGTAAGCGTAAATTGTCATTTGCAATTTATAATTAAGAAGACTATAAATACTAGGGTGATCCAAAAAACAATTTTTTTTTTTCTCGGAAAAAGGTTCAAAAGTTTCAGTTGGACATAAGAATAACATGGAAAAAATTTTTTTACGTCTTCTGATTTTTATAAGTAGCTAACGATGCGTCGTAAGAATAAATGGCAGGCATATTTTGTAGGTAATTGAATGCTCTACAAAAAAAGTTTCTTATCATTTTTTGATAAATCTATTTGTTTAAAAGTTATTTGAGGTTAAAGTCGAATTTATGTTGAATTTTGAGATCTTTTTACTTTTCCGGCGAAACTATCAGACCTATTACAAAATATCATGGGACCTTTTTTGTAGACAATTTTATTCCCTAGGAGTTATTTCTAATAAAGTTTTTTCGAATTCCGCATTGTTTTCTAGTTATTTTCATTTTAATGTCAAGCTCTTAAAATCGATCACAAGACTATTTTTTTATGCATGACATTAAAATAAAAATAAATAGAAAACAATGCGGAATTCGAAAAAACTTTATTCGAAATAACTTCTAGGGAATAAAATTGTCTACAAAAAAGGTCCCCTGATATTTCGTAATAGGTCTGATGGTTTCGCCGGAAAAGTAAAAAGATCTCGAAATTTAATATGAATTCGACTCCAAATTTTTTATTCAAATGAAACTTTTGAACCTGTTTCCAAAAAAAAAAAAAATTTGTTATTTTTTGGATCACCCTAATAAATGCTATTTATTATTCCCACAAATTCTTTATAAAACTTAATCACAGTCAGAACTGTCATTTACGTAAATAAAATTAATGCTCTGAATACTACGAAACAAATTTAAAGTATGCGAGTTTAGATTGCGAAAGCCTCCAGTTAGCAAGTAGAAACATTATTTGTTTCTTCCCAAGGGACGAAACAAGTTTGTTTCTGCGCGCTGACGTATTCACAATTTACACGTTCGTTGATATTCATTTTCTCCATACCTGCGCCGAAAGTTTAAATTCCCGCCCTGTTTAAAGGGAAGAATAAGTCTTTTTTTTTTATAATAAAAATTAGCACATGCGCCATTTTTCCCACAAACAGAAACAGAATTTTATTCTTTCATGTGGGTTGGAATTTCCTTTCCTCCCTAGGTGTGTAATACCCTATCGCGTTATTGGACTGAAATCATCTTTTTTTGACAGATTGCAGAGACACTGAGACTTAAAGTTTCGATGCTGCTATCATGAAAATAATATTTTAACTTCATACAAATTAATAAATAAAATAAGTACCCATTCTCGTCGCGAAGGAGCTTCATCATCAGAATAGTGATCAGTTTCCCCAGTTTCAGTCTCTGTTGCTACGTTTCTCTTTTGAGGTTGCAGTGTCGCGTAATTACGGCACCCGCGATTAAAATTATTTATATTTTTTTCTTCAACAATTTTATCCTGACAAAGAATTTCCTGTGATTTACTTTGCTTGTTATTTGAAAAATTATTTGCTGAATTTTTATTATTAAAATGAAATGGCGGCATTCGAGAGACCCAATGATCGAGACCAGATCCCGTGGAACTCGTTGATGCAGCTGATGAATTACCGGTTGAATTGTTACTGCGCCGTTGATAAAAAAGCATGTAGGCCGAATTGGTTACTAAGCTTGTCTCCGTAACACTTTCAACTCGGGTGTCATCAAAACAATACCATTGACTGTCATATGGGTTTCTGCAGAATGCGGTGTAGTGTCCGCCTTGTAAATCTTGCCCATGATGATTGCAAATGGCGTATAGATCATATACATTTTCGTCGAACTTTATGGGCGCACTGTGGTGCTGACGTGTTCTAGGTTTTTTCCAGGGTGACCAACCAAGACTTCCTAGTGTAGCGACAGTCGTATGATTTTGTATGCCGCCATGAGCAAGATGCGGTGTCATATCGAACCCAAACAGTGGAAAATCAACGAGCATTGTCAGCTTGGATGTCGACTGTTGCTTTCCTTGTTGGCGGAACCGTTTCAAATGAATCACCAGGATGTCCGGAAGTGACCAGAGCCCGAGTTTTTTAACAACTTCTTGTTTTTTGTTGCATGAAGGGCAGTGCCAAGCGTCTTCAGCTCCAAGAATTTCCTCGCGTGTGTACAGATCGAAACATTCTTCAAGCGTAACAGCGCCACCGAGCTCAGCATTTGTCTTTAATTGTTTGACACTCGCATGCTCTTCTATTTGATCAGTATCATCATGGATAATATTAACTTTAGTTGCTTCATCCCATTCTAATATCAATTTGACGTGCTGAGGACCTGAGTCGTCGGCACAGAGAGCCAGAGCCTGTTCAATTTGCTCTGTATAAAGTGGATGCTCGACACAGGGATCAATACAAGGATGTTCGTCTTGAATAGGCGTTGCAGCTGGATCCGCAACACGGATGTTAAATAAACCAGGACTTTGGCTTGAAGTTAAAACGTCGTCTGTTAATGTTGTGTGCATTTCTTTTAATAATAACTTCTGCAAGTCATCGTAACAAGTTTCTCGTGATACTTGCATGGTGTAAGGACTACCAAAACGTTCCTTTAAATCTCCTTTAACGAGTACATTAACCCATACAAGAAGAATATAAGCTTGCTCGGTTGGTTCTTTCAATTGAGGCAGCTCTATACAGTAGAGAGGATCGTTCTCTGTTATTACTGATAGCGGTTGGCAGTCAGAAAAAGTACTGAAATATAGTAAATAATAATGTAGATAATATTAGCATTAAGATAAAATTAAAAAAGTAAAATACCGTAGATAATAAGTAGATAGAGTTATAATTTACCGATGGAAGCCTTCATCATGGACTTCTGTAAGCAGCATGTGGCTTTCATCAATTCCTGTATCGCTTGCTAAGATCTCCCTCAGCTCTTTAACATTCGCCATTTGATTTACACTGACCCCGATTCTCACTTGCCGAGGTTGTTGTGAAGTATACAAAACATTAACATATAGATTTATTTGACGGTGTTGCTGAGGCACTGGCACTGATACGCAGAGAAATGGATCAAATGTATTTGATTGCCGTTGACATCTTGGACACGTCAAACTTGAACGAAATTGTGCCTGAAATATTTCGTGTACGAATGAGTGATTGCATCTTACGTGATTCGCTAACGTTTCGTCGGCTACCACGTGATCTGGTCGTCCAAAAGAATTCTAGAACAATAGAAATTTTTAAAAAATTTATTTTATTTTAAATACTTATTATTTTTGGGTCGAAATTTATCTTTGTAATTTTACTGGGTTATATAATTACAGGTAAAAAATAAATATATATTATTATTTTACGTTGATAATAAATTTATGAGATAGAAAAAAAAATTATTAACAATAGCGTTCTTTGTTATCAAATTTAAATTTTTGTAATTAACAAAAATGACAAATAAATTCAAATTAATTTTTTTTGATAAATTAATTGATAAAAAAAATTTTTTTAAATAAAAAAATGAAATTTGACAGCTAGAATGGAAAGTGAATTTTTCTAAAGATGTTCTGAAAATTTTGAGTTCTCATAAAAGCAGTAAAATTATCAGACATCAAGACCACTAGTGTGACGGTCTGAAAAAAAGATGATTTTTGAAATTTTTTTCAAAGAAAACTACGGCATAGAATGTTTTAATGTTTGAAAGATATATTTGTGGATATATAATGAATACCAGATGAAATTTTTGGACCAAAAAATGGAAAATTCAGCGAGTTATTTACAATCTTCCAAGGCTAAAAAAAAATCCCTCTTAAAAAACCAAAAAGTTTATTAAACTAGAAGATATTTTCTGTACCATGGCCCTCGGGCCAAGAAAAAATTTGAAATTTAGCAAAATGGAGGAGTTTCCAAAAAAAATTTCAAATTTCACGTGAAAATTTTATGACTTTTGGCCTGGCAAAATTACATTTTTGATTGAATCGTCGAGTTACAACTGCAGTAATTTTGAAAAATGTATTTTCGAGAACCGATAAGCGGCTGCTCTTCAGATGGCTTCAACTCAAAAAACTATTCAAGATATGCGCTTGAAATTTTACTATGTTATTTTTGATGCTATAGCTAAATTGAACGTAGTAGACGTTGAAAACGTAAATTCAACCTTTGAAGACGTAAATGGCCGTAAAAGCGTCTTTCCTACAAGGCTCTTATTTACGTTTTCGTACGTCAAGTCTACTACGTTCAATCTACGATTTAAATTTCGACTCGGGGATATCCGCAAAATATTTTTTACCGTGGTTAAGAAACTTTTCCTAAATTTTAGTTTTAAAGTTCTATCAACTAATAGTGAAAAACAGATTTTTTCGAAAAACCGTGAAAATTTCAATTAACCATAACTTCTAAAGTAATCAACCGATTTAGCCCATCTTCAATCGTGATCAAGATAATTACCTATAGAATAAGTGTATAAAGTTTCATTAGGATCCGATAAGAATTGTAGCCCAGACAGCATGAAAGTCAGAATGACTGCTTTACGACGTATTTTTGAAGGAGTCTTCAAGAAGTCTTATAATGACTTCTTAAAGGTGTCATTTTTAAGAACTCTAAATTAAGAGTTCTTGAAGACTTCATAAATAAGACGTCAGTTTTGTGACGTCTAAATGTATTCTTTTTTTAACTTTTTTGAAGTCAAAATGAAGTCAAAATTAGGAACTCCTTAAGACGTCATGGTAAGTTCATTCTGAAGTCTTATTTGCAGAGTCAGAAAAAAGAACTCTTTGAGAACTCTTTGAGAACTTTTAAAGATGTCTTACTGAGTTCGCTAGGTGGCGCATTCGACATCTTGAGAACTTCTTAAAGACTTCTTTAACGTGTTTTTAAGACGTCCAAATCATAAATAGGAACTCATTCAGAACTCATCAAGACGTCATTTTGCTATCTGGGAGGCGTTATCGTGGCGACGAGGCTGATTATATTACATACATATATCAAATTTTCTAAAGAGTTGTATTTTTGGAACCTACTTGACCAATTATTATAAGTTATGGCAAAATTCCTTTAAAAATCTACCATTTGGACAAATTCAATAGCTCGACTTTAAAAAAATCAACCGGAAAAATCCATCAAGAGTTTATTGTTACACAAAACATAAACTTCCTTTACGAGGGTTAAATTAAAACCGAGAAAATAAATTCCCTTTTTGCTGTTATCGTTTTTTATCTTAACATCCAAGAGAATCTATATCAGGGATGTCTATATTTATTATATCTGGCGCACATAACTGGTGTCGGAGTGGTAGTTTGAACTATACATCAAAACCTGTACTACATTTAGTCAATTTATCAACTAGGCATATAATCTCTATATTGTTTCAGAGATCATTTATGATTATGTCGGTATACAATTTACATAGACTTCCGTGTCATCGTGGATGTGGTTGCCGTCTGACAAATATTTGTCATGCGTACAATACACCAGCCTACGACTCTACAATTATATGAAATAATTTCAAGGTTCAACTAGATACGGAAACGGAAGGAAAAAAAAAACTTGAACTTACGTAATATCTGAATCAGCGATTTAATTAAAACGTAATTACATATATAATAATGTGCAATATATCAATAGAAATGTTTTATTTCTTTTTTAATTATTACTGTCATACTATAATTACCCGACGTAATCACAATGTAAATGATTCTATCAATTAACTTTGCAGTCTAGCTTTAATATATTTAGTTAATTTTTGTAGTGATGCTAAAAGAATTTTTTTACTTGGCAACTACATACATGTGTATATATCTGTAGTACATAGTACTGTCGAGAGTATATAGAGCAACGGTAAATGTAATGACAACACAAAATTATCGACTTTTCTCTCTTAAGAGTCTAGAACGCATGTGAAGAGCCGCGTGATGCAGAGGTAGTGTGGGCTTCATCTAATTAAATTACAATTGGTTACTGACTCATTGTCACATAATATGCCCTTGAATCATCTTCACATTTTAGGGAGGATCCCGTATGAAAATAATGATCCTGAAGATAGCAGACATTTAAAAATTTTTGAATTTTTGTTTTTCAACAAATCAATTGCAAAAAAATAAACTAAAAATATGCACGTGTAGAAAATTCAAAAAACTATGGGTGCAATTTTTTCAAATATTTTTTTTTTTATGGTTTATCGTCTAAAAAAAAATTCAAAAATTATTAGACATCTGCTAACTTCAGTATCATTTGAAATAACATATATGTAAAAATATATGATAAATATCAGAAAATATATGTGGCCAATTTAACTATGTTTTCTGATATATTTTTTTTATATTAAAAAATATAATATTCATCATATACGAGTCCGTATATGTTTAGCATATATAAAATATATATATCAATCATATAAAAAAAATATATTTTTATCATATATGAAAATATATATTCTTGTCATATACGAAAACTACATTTTTATCATACATAAAAATATATATTTCTATCATATACAAAAAATATATTCTGATCATATATAAAAACATATATTTATATTGTGTATGGAAAAAAAAAGTTTCTTATTCGTATGACCAACTCCAATTAAATTAGATCTAAATTTTAATATACTCTTTAAATTGCAGTTAAAATTTTCAAAATTAGTTAATTTGATGCGAATATATACCCATATACATATACATATACCGAATAAAATATATGCTTAAATATAACAAAGAAAATATATGATGCCATATATAATATAAATTATATGCTACCATATATTTCATTTCATATAAAAATTATATATTTTTTGAATATAAACGGAAATATATCAATACAATATATTATAAGGTAAATGTAAATGTATATATAGCTTAATATAAAAAACATGTAAGTTACATATATGGAATACATGTATTTACTACTGTATATAATTTTATATTAAATCGGCCAAAATCTCTATATGATTTTTTATAATATACAATATAATATATCATATATTTTTTTGTTGCAAACATATATGATTTTATATATTTTAACTATCGATTGTTTTTTCCTATGGGTATATTAGCGATTTTAGTGATTTTCGATCTTTAAAAAACTCAGCGGTTTTAAAAATCGCTTTATCGCATCAAAATTTTTGGAAGGAAATTTAAAAAATAATTTAGTTTATCTTGAAATTAATTTGGTAAGAATGTCTTATTAATCTAAAATGGCTCAGCAAAATAAGCGATAATTAATATGACATGTCCTCATTATATAAATTATTATAAATAATAAAAATGAATGTCTGGTATCTTATCATTAAACGAGACAATGCTCGATAGCTATTGTTATTATTATTATTATTATAAATAAAAATAAAATACTTGGCAAGTTTAGCATAGTTTATATACAATATACACTTTCAGCATATCTTGTTCATTGTATTAGGATACACTTATACTAAACTATCTAGCTAATGCAAGCATTAATTAATGCTGAGTGCATAGTCCGTGAAAATTTCACGAGTCTTACAGCTTAAGCTAAATCATAAAATATCGGAGAAAGTGGTTTGTTAGAGTCCTATATTATAAATACGATAAGAAAAAATATCGTACTGTTAAAAATTTTTTAATTTTCAAGAATAATTGCCAACTTATTTATTTTACAAAAATTTCGAATTGTTCCCATAATTAAAAAATTAAAGCATAATTTCTGATGAAAATACAATGTGACTATTTAAAAATATATGATCGTGGTTAATTAAAATATTGAATTGGATTTTAATTAAAAAATACACTATTTACTTTTATTTTAAAAAAATTAATTAGTTTTTGATAATTGCGAGTTTATTTAAGTTTTGCTATGAAATTTTTCGTATTTAAAAATTAATTATACACGAAAAAAACAAATTTTCAATTAAAATTCAGGTTTTTAAATTAACTATCAGCTTGAAATTAAAATTAATTGACTTATGAACAATAAAAATATTATCATTTAATTAAAATAAATTATGATTTTAATTTTTATGACTCGAAAATTAAAAATAAAACTAAAGTATATAAATAATTTAATTGATATTTTACATTTCTGAATACAGTATACATTATTTTTGTATATTGTTTTTAAAATTTCACGGAACGTAGTTAAATATTTAAAATATGAAGGATGAATCACTTAAGGCGGAATAATTATTTCAAAATAATTAGATATACGAGACAGTATCAGGTTTGATGAACAAGAGATAATTGATCCGACAAGACACTTGTGGCATCGTGTGTGCAACTCACCTCGAAGGCTACATCGTACGCATTATAATCAAACAAAATGTTGTGAATATCAAATTTCTCATATTTATATTTATCTAGTATACATATTGACATTTTAAATAAATTCCCAATTATTTTATATATTTTTTAAAGTATAATTAATTTTTTAACGTCTACGCGACACAAATTTAAAGATAAATATTATTTACAAGATAGAGCACGATTTTAAAAGTTATGCTGAATGCATAAAAATATTTATCAAAAAAAAAAATGCTCTGAATTTTAATTTCAAAATATTTAAATTTTATAATATAAATATTTATATTAAAAATTTTTTTAGAAAAAAATGAGGTCTTAAAAAAAATTAACATGTGTTATTTAAATTAAAAATATTTTTTTCATGTCTACACTGTTGACTTTTTTAAATATAAATAATTTTTCTTTACTGTGCAGTAAAATTAATTTAAACGAAATTACACAGAGTTATTTATTTTAGTAATTATTGTAAATTGTGGTAAGAAATAATTGTCGAAATTTAAATAATATAACAGTACAAATGTATGTGACGACATTAAATAACAGAACATTGGTTTTGTGAACACGAGGAACTTGTTGATTGGTTCTGGTAAACCGCGCGCTCCAAGGTTACCAGTCCCTTCCTCACTTGCTACATTAATACTATACATTATTGTAAAAAAAAAAAGATTACAAGTCTCGCGAGTGATGTTTGGTCTATAAATAGACTTATTGATAACGAAATCTATCTATCAAATTTTTAATAGCTCGAGATATCCTTCGTTACGCGGCAACTAAATAGGTAACGCGTTTCCAATATTAAATATTAATTATATATAAAAAAAAATTTTGAGTAGAAAACAAATTGCCAACTGATGCCAATTAGATAATCATTTGCAATATGAGGTAGTCAAGGATCATTTTTTCTCTTTCATACGCGCACTTTTAAGCAGTCGATAACATAATTTGCAACAGATTTTAGGTGTTGATGATCTTTTACATTCAATAAATCGCAGTCCGTGTATCCAGTATTTATTAGCCAGTCTCTGAGAGGATATAGATATTAAATATCAATTAATTAAGAACTAAAGAAGAAAAAATTATCAAAACACACATGCAGGAAGGACATTCAGGATTCAAAATAAAAATTAAAAAAAAAAAAAAAAAACAGAAAGTATTGTGACCCTGACCAACTTTTTTAAAAAATTCCGGGTCGTCATTATAATTCATTGCAACTAATCACTCGTGCATTTAAATATTAATATTAAAAATATGCAACAAAGTGAACAAATAAAAAAATTTGTTTTTAGTGCGCTAAAGGTCATTAAAAAAACCAGGTCTTTATTTTATAAGGAACAAATCAACGAATAAAAAAGTAAACATACAAGTAGTCATACTGGTTCGAAAGAATTTTAAATGAATTGATCTACTTTACAACTTATTGACAAGGATACTAATTTATACTATTGATATATTTAAAATAATGCTCGTGATAAGTATTTTTGTTGTGATCTTAATTCTTTAATTTCCGTTTCTTTCACAGAAGAAAGGATTTCTTGGCGCAAATAATTTTTACTTGTCCTGAGAAATTCTTTTGCATTTTAAATTTCGGATCTCTGTTTCTGTGAGCGGGAACGATTGCTTGACATAATGGACAATCCTATGGGCTTATCAAATGCATCACGGCAAAATAGTAACTTCACTGCGCTAAATCTATTATTATATGTACCTGAAGATCGAAACGTTTTTCGCGCAATGAAGATGACAACTATGTAATTTGACTGCTTAAGGAGATTTTTTAAATTTCATTTTGTTTTTTTATTTTCGTTCTGCAAAAAACGTTCCGATCTTCAGGTACATATTATTATGTATATGTTTAAGGAAAAATTATCTTTTTCATTTTGTTATTTTTTTTTTACTATATAATATTGCAATATTAAAAATTATGTTTAGTTTTATTCGGAGGCACATCTGCCCGCAAATATATTTTTTGTTTTTTTGTATTTTTATGTAAAAGTTACCCTGTGGCTATGGCTGTTGGGTTTATTGCTAAATAAATAAATAAATTGAAAACTAAATTTTTCTTGGAGCGAGAAAAAATTTTCTTGAGCCAAGAAATTTGTTTTCATTTCATAATGCAAACTTTTATGTGTCAATAAATCATTTTTTTCTGTGTAGTTTTTTACACTTTTATATTTAAATTACAGTCTTTAAGTTTTATTGCAAGTAATTCGAGCCTCCATTTTCTTGGGTAAATATTTCACTACATTTTTAATAAATAATACTTTTTCGGACTCTGCTGAGCATTTCTTTCCTTGTATCACTATTCTAAACACCATTTATTTCTGACTTTCCTCATCGCTTTTTTTCATACTTATTTGCATTCACGAATAATGCCCGTGATATTAAATAAGGTAAAAGCCCCTATGACCGCTCAGTACCATTAGTCGCTCACTTTAACTGTTTAAGGCGTTTTTTTATAATTTTTATTAAAAAAAATTACAACTAAAAATATTATTATTGATAAATATTTATTTGTGAATCTAAATATATTTAAATATCATGTATCAAATTATTTTATAATAGATTATAAATTTAAATTAAATGACTGTTTTCAAAATCGCGCAAAGCCGGGCATTTTTTACTTTAACGTTCATTCGTTAGATTAAATTTAGGGTACGTCAAATTTTTTTCGAATTGTTATAACTATATCTTATTAAATACATTTTTAAAATTCATGAAATTTTATATTATGAAAGAATAAAGTAGTATAATTTATAAATTATTTGTCCAAATCAATAAACTTATCATAGTTTAATTGATATTGTTTTTGAGCGACTATAGGGCCATGTGTTGGTCGAGTAATGGTACATGACAACTTTTAGTGAGCGACTATGGGTACACTCAAGGAGCTTATTTAAAAAATTAATAATAATTAATTATCAAGATTATTCTTCAAACTTAAATTTTATTCTAATACTCGAAAAATAAAGTATTAAATGTACAAAAATATAGCAGTGGCTACAAATGGTACCTCTCTCTAACCTATACATTATGAGCAATAATCCGAACTTGCTATAAATAAAAATTAAAAACAAAAGAAATATTAAAAGAATAAAAATTAATATCTTTTGTTTTCATTTTTTACTATCTTTTGTTTAAAAATCACTGGAAATTAAAATTAAGTATTTTTTATCCCATAACCCAACAATATTTAGAAACAATAGAGTAATTATTCGACCTGGCACCAGTTTACGCGCCATTGTAAAGTAAAATTTATTACAAAATTTTTTACGTTCAAGTAAGAGATATTTTTATTTAAAATTTACTTATAAAAATATATCAGTTCTAAGTTTTAATTTCATTCCATGTAATTTTGATAAAAAAAAAAATTATCTGCAATAAGTCCCAATAAAAATAATGATACTGAAGTTAGCCGACGTCTAATAATTTTTGAATTTTTTTTTCAACAAATAAATTACAAAAAAAACAAAAATTAAAAATATGCACATGTAGTGAATTAAAAAAACTACAAGTGCAATTTTTTCAAATATTTTTTTTCTTTATATTTTATCGTCTAAAAAAAAATCCAAAAATTATTAGACGTCGGCTAACTTCAGTATCATATAAAAATAAGACATTTTTTTACGATACTGAAGGCAGCCGACTAATAATTTTTGGATTTTTTTTTAGACGATAAAATATAAAAAAAAATTATTTGAAAAAATTGCACCAGTAGTTTTTAAAATTTTCTACATGTGCATATTTTTATTTTATTTTTTTGCAATTGATTTGTTGAAATACGAAAATTCAAAAATTTTTAAATGTCTGCTGCCTTCAAGATCATCATTTTCTTTGTAAAAAATTGTCTCTCCCTCAAATATTTGTCTCTCCCTTAAATAAAACAAATTCCGAATATCTTAGAAGACATTAAACTCAAATAATTAATTCGAAGCGGTAATTTGATCGATCTTACAAGTGTTCTATTACCGACATACTGGAAATAATAACAATAACCCGATAAAATAGATAACGGCGGAATATAAATAATGGTGATATTATGTAGTATTGAATCAAGCGAGACAGTTTAAGTTTAGTCGAAATGATTCATTCTACAAATGCAGTCATTCTCCTCTGCGCTGTTACGTCATTTGTTATCGTAATATAAGTCCGTGTATTTAATGAAAACAATGGCCATGGAATATCCTGACCATTTTTACACGCCTTAACTTTAAAACAATAAAACAATTAAGATATTTAAAAATTAATCATACCTAAGTCTTTAACAGACTAACATTTAAATATCTCATAAAATAATTAACAAATAAAAATAAATAATCACCTTTATACTTCTGTATTTTTTTTTCGTCGCTTGATTAAGATCCTCATGGACTTTATCTAGTAACCAAAGAAGAAATTCTTGAGCATCGTGTTGTAAATTACCACGATACTGACTGCCATACTTGTCAACGACATTTTTAAAAGCTGTGCTCATTTCAGGATCATACTGACAGCTCCATATTGCCTTTAATAACAACGCTAATTGTTCAGTTATCTCACCCTTAGTGCCATATTTTTTAGAATTCAATTTATTTCTTCTCGATAAATCAAATTTGTATCTGTCAAGTACAAAATATTCAGCAAGTATGTCTGTATGTGATAAACACTGCAATACAGCGTTCATAAAACACGTGTTGCCGTGATTTCTCAACCCAATAACACCAGGAACACGATCTGGAGGAATATGGGGTGGTCTAGGTGGTGGTACACGTATGTCATTGACACTAGATTTAAATTCATCATGTCGTGATACTTTATGATTTTGTACACCGACATTAGACATATGTTGTACCATTTTATTTATTATTTTTTTCCATGAAGGCCGTCGAAATATTTTTTTATTACTTATTTGTCGGTCTTGATAATTAATATCATTCATTTTAATATGATTATTTTGATCTATCCCAATATTATTACGTGAATTTTCCCGCGCACTTGTTATATTATTGGTACTGTCTTTAGTATCACGAAATTTAAGCCGTCGACGTGACATTCTTGTTGCGTTTTGAAATTGATTTTTAGTTAACGTCAGTGTTCGCTTTAATTGTGAATTTGTTTCACGATTTTTACTCTCGGATTTAACCTCTCCCACACCCAACTCGCCCTCAGAAACTGATTTCATCACCGAGCCTATTTTCTCAATACTCATTTCCACTTCACACAATTTTGGTTTTTTTTTTTTTTAAACACTTACTGTCGTTACTTTATGATCATTTGAATTTTGTTTTTTTGAATGTTTGAATTTTTAATTGTTACATAGTTGTAATTATTGATGTAATTATTATTCAGTATTATGTTGGACAGTTAATAAGCTTATGAATACGGCAGCCATTTGCCATTGCCACTAACTGAAGACAATATCATGGGACAACACTTCCACGATTTCACTTGATCACGCGACCTCCAATTTTTAGTGTTGGAGATATTATACTGTGGCGCTCTTTGTCGTTGGCTCTGTAATTTTAACTGTTGATAATGTAAATTCATATATTATTGTAAATATATGAAAATGTATATATATGTATATATATGAGAGTATAATGTAACGGACAATTGGAAATTATTCAATTTTGGGAGAAACAAATGAAACGTAAGTAAAATAAAAATTTAAAAATACTTAAATATGAAAATGTATATATATATATATATATAGATGATACTGAAGTTAGCAGATGTCTAATTATTTTTGAATTTTTTTTTGGACGATAAATCATAAAAAAAAATATATGAAAAAATTGCACCTGTAGTTTTTTGAATTTTCTACATGTGCATATTTTTAGTTTATTTTTTTGCAATTGATTTGTTAAAAAAAAAAATTCAAAAATTTTTAAATGTCTGCTATCTTCAGGATCATTATATATATATATATATATGAGTATAATGTAACGGACAATTGGAAATTATTCAATTTTGGAAGAAACAAATGAAATGTAAGTAAAATAAAAATTTAAAAATACTTAGATAAAAATTAAAAAAAAAAAGACGCGCAAGTTTTTAAATTTCATTGTTTTAAATAATTTATTTATTTGAAATTAGTAAATTGTCTCATGTCTGCATGCTACGCACAATTATGTAGCAGACGAGACAAATTTAAAATTATGAATAAAGAGGGTAAATAATAAAAAAGATAATTTTAAAAAATGCACTTCTTAATTTGAAAATTTTTTAAATGCGCATTTTTTAAAATTTGATTTTATGAACGTGAAGTTAACAGACAGTTAACAATTTTTGGATTTTTTTTTTGACAAATCAATTACGAAAAAATAAAAACTAAAAATATGGACATGTAAAAAATTTTTAAAACTACAGGTGCGATTTTTTCAAATATTTTTTTTTCAATAATTTATCGTTTAAAAAAAATTGAAAAATTAATAGACGTTGGCTAACTTCAGTATCATTTGATTTTATTAATTTTTAACCCTGTTTATTTATAATTTTAAATTTGTCTGATGTCTGCAACATTCACACTCATGACAATTGATGATTTTTGAATTTTGGAACAAATAAAGATAATTATATATATATTATATATATATATATATATATATATTTTCTTAAGTTTTAATCTACTTTACGAAAATGAATATGACAATAACCCAGAAAATAGTTTTGATAGAAAAATCCTTGAAAAACTGAAAAAACTATGAAATTTTTGATATAAAAGTGAAAACACAAAGAGGTAAACAAAGTTTTTGAATAAATATCAATAAAAAATAATAAATCCGCCGAAAAGCTGAAAAAAATGACACCAATACAATGTAGGGTAAGAGCACCAGTACCCAGCCACCTCATGTTAAATTATATCTATACCCTGACTAAACAACTGAATTCGACCGAATTAAAAATTTTAATTCTGCTCAATTCCTTTATATTCTGTTAAATTTGGTAAGACAGAATTTAAAAGAATTCAAGGATTATTTTCGAATCAAACAGAATAAAACTGATTTAAAATTTTTGAATTGGTTTTAATTCGGTTTAGTTCGAAATCGGAACCAGAAATTTGAGAATTATTTTCGAATTAAACAGAATAGAATTATTTAAATTCGTTTCAATTTGGATAAATTCGGGTTTTCCTACCGAATCAACAGAATTTATCTAAATTACATAGAATTAAAAATTCAATTCTGTTTAATTCGATTGAATTCAGTTGTTTAATCAGGGTATATATTTTGAGCCAATGTTAAAGTATATGACCGGCTGGTTACTGGTTAGGGGCTGGGTACTGGTACTCTTACCCTACTTGTCTTAAATAATTTTTTTTTTTATCCTCAAAAACTTAGGCAGCCCCAGTTCTATATAATTACCCAATTAAATAAAATGTAAGTAAGGTAAAAGATCTAGTACCCGATCACTCCATGTATTTGTATATCTATATTTAGTAAAATTTAATAAATATAGATATACAAATACATGAGTGGTCGGGTACTGGATCTCTTACCTTAGAACAAAAAATGAAAAAAGCGTATTTAGGTACAAATATTTTAATTTATTTATTTAAAACTTGTAAATTGTATCATGCACTATAGAATGATTTCTTAGTATCTAAGAAATCATTTCTTAAACATCATTTCTTTGTATTTAACATATATTTTTTACTATTTAAAAAATCATTTCTTAATAGTTAAGAAATCATTTTTTATGACAATATTTTCATGAAAAAATTAAAATTTTTTCTATCTACTTTGGGTATCATTGAAAAAAAAAAGATTTAACGTATTTGAATCCTCAAAAACTTACTATTTCCTTAAGTACACCCCCTCCCCCAACCCTGTATAGTGAAGCATATTTTAAAAATATGACGACGCAATAATTACAATTCACATTTAAATTAACTTTATTAATTTATTGTGCTCTAAATAATCCAAAGATAACAAAATAAAATTATTTCCTTCTTTACTAACAGTCGTAATGTTTGTAAGTTCACTAAAATTTTTTTTCGATTTAAAAACTGGCAAACAATTTTCAATGCAATTTAATTTTAATTAATTGTTGAAAAATTGAAGAAAGTGATTGGTTTTATATAGATTTTGGCAAATAATTTTTGTAGCAGATATTAATTTTTTATTATATAAAAAAATATTTCTGATTATTTTCTCTTATACGTTTGATATTGATAAAAAATAATTGATTTGAATACTTGTGAGCTATGTAACACAATGTTACTTTAAAATTATTTAAACATTCTGTAAATAAACTGTCATATATTATAATTTTTTAATTTTAGAAATTAAAATCATGAAGTTTTATTTAAAATTTAAGAAATAAAAATACAAACTTGTTAAAAAATTTTACGGTTTAAATTATAAATTTGAAATTCTTCATACAAAATTAAACAAGTTTATTATATCATATACGAGTCATAAAAAAAAGAATGAGATTATAAATAATACATATGAGATATCCATCTTCTCTATAGATGTCACGCACTCTTCACTTCATTTTTTACTCAGATAAATTTGATTTTCTGCGCGATAATTCAACTTAATAGATTTAAATAATTTATTTTCTTTTAAATTTTATATTTGTAAGTTCACACGACATACACCCTTACACGCACTTCTGATTCGAAGTCTGATGTGTTAACCACTGTGCTGAATCACACACTTAAAATAGAAATAATAACACCACAATTAATAGCAGTAAAAGAAAGGCAATCAAAAATATAGTTTATTGAATACAAGACTCATGCTGTTTAGTTTTAAATATAAGACTGACTTTAGTCGCGCATCTATAAAACAAGAGAAGAAGGCATTTGTTTTCTAGTTATTCAAATATTTTATATATATCAAATATAAAAGATCAGTTTCACATTCGTTACAAATATTTTTATGAAATATAAATTAGAATATTATGTTAATATTAAAAGAACAAGATACACTGAAATCATAATGCGCTTTTCATTTTATATGAATTATTCATTTTATTTTATTATTATTTTACGCCAATCGGCATTGTACAACAAAAATATAATCATTTTAAATTAATTTAAAAAAAGAAAAACATATTGCACCATATTGCCTGTATAAGTATTATTACAGACAACCTAATAGAATCAAATAGTACATAAAATCTTTTTCACCGCCGTCGAGAATGAGGAGAAGGATCCACCAAAAAAGTTGGTATCAGTAGAGTATTGGTTAACCAGTCTAGCGATTCTGTTTTTTGGCCCATGATACACATAATTTTTGCCAGACCTATGAGCCGATAGTATCCTCTTAGTTCTCAGGTCAGTTCTCGAACAAATAAAGCCAAAATCAGCCAGAATTTCAGGGGCATCTACCAGCCCATTAATTACTTTATAAAAGAAGGACAGGTCAGCTAATTGTCTACGACTCTTTAAACTGCAAATCTTGAATTGGCGATAGATGTCACTGATACTGTTCGAATTCTCAAGTCGCATAAAGTAGCGTAGATTTTTGCAAAATTTAATTATTTGATTAATCAATTAATAGTATTAATTATTTAATGAAGTTCTATTAAATTTATTGCTGTTTATGCAGAGTCAAAAACAAAACTATAAAAATTAATTGAAAATTCCCGTATAAAAAAACTCCGAAACTGATTGCAAAAAGATTCCGAATAAGTTACTTGGGTCATTAATAAAACTTGATTCAGAGTTGATCCAGACACGGCAAGTGTCAATTTTGACGAATCCTTTTTTACTGTGCGGGTGCTGAAAACAACGACACCGGACTACCCTGATTAAAAATATTCATTAAAAATGTTCATTGAAAAAGATGAGAATTGAATCCTTTTGAATACTTTCTATACCCAAAGGTTTTCATTTGGACATAAAATGAATACTTTTCAATCCCAAAATAATATAAGAATCTCTAAACTTCCAAGGAACTGGAAAAGATTCAAATGAATTGATATTTTTAATCTTTTTAAATACTTTTCAATACCAAAAAAGTTTCGAATTTTAGATTCACGTATGGGATTGAAAAGAATTCAAATGAATTGAAATTTTTGAATCTGTCTGAATCCTTCTCAGTACCAAAATAGTTCCATATTGTAAGGTATTGAAATGATGAAAGATTGAATTCTTTTCAATACTTTTGAATTCCATTTTAAAAATTAGAAAGTATTCAAATGATCGAAATTTCAATTCCATTCAATACTTTCCAAAACCTCCGTGGGATTGAAAAGAATTGAAATAATTTTCAATCCTTTTCAATGAATATTTTTAATCGGGGTAGGGTTAAAAAATAACAAAAAAAATATGAAATATTTATTCGAATTGAATTTCATTAAATCTTCTTCTTACTCTACGAGTGTTTTTAGTGACTTTTTTTGTGATGCTTGCGATTCGTATTTCAATAAGAAAACTTATTGTTGCGCATGTTAATCCAAATATTAAGAAATAAAAAATAAATGATACCGTATTAAGATCAATAGGTTTAAAATTATAATTTTCAACAATATTTATAACTGACTGAAGATTGACAAAAACTTCATCAGACCATTTTTTAGCAAGCCCTGAATTTTCTAGTAACATAAAAACTTTATCAAATCTATTTTTAACAGGCCAATCATCGCGAGTTGCATAAGCGAGAAAGTTATTTCTTAAAAAATTTTTTGATAAATACAAATTTGGTCTCAATATTTCTTCGTTTGTTGAAGACGAAAAGTGAATTCGTAGTAGTATTAAAACCCAAAAATAATCTTCAATACATACATTAGATGCGTCTTTGACAACAGATTCTATGCATTGATAAAAATCTGTTATTTTTATTTTTTTTGCAACATATTCATTGTCTCTGACAACTAACTCTCCCGAATGTGTTGTATAAACTTTATCATAAAAATTTTTTTGTAAATCACTTAGATATTCCGAGTTTCTTTTCAATTCTGGCTTAGTTAAAAATTTTGATAAATTTCCTTGAAATGTCGCTTGTATTATAAGAAAATAGAGAAATATTACCGAAAAAAATATACGAAGTGAAAGAGTATTGATTTTAGTTTCAAGAGAATTATTAATAAATAAACGAAGAATTTCAAACGCAGCAAACGAATATTCTTTAGGTTTTGTAAACAGAACAACAGCATACGTAATCACTGCAATGACAGCTGTAGCTGAAATCATTAAAATACCGTAATAATTATAAATTTTTTCAAGAGGCGTATAATATCCTTGATGATGTGAAAGTATAGAGATGCCAGAATAAAATAAAGGATAACTTGCTGAAAAATTATACATTGCTGATAAACTTTTAGTACACATTGCGAGATCAGATGTTCCATTCTTTAAATGATTGAAGACACCATGCGGTTCTGGATCAAGTTGATACGCTCCGTAATCGTAATCAAATTTCAGTGAAACATTTAATGCTATTTTTAGTGCATCCATAATATGTAAATCGTGCTCGGAAAAATTCATTAATTTACTTTTCTCTTCGACTGTTTTTGGTAAAGTATTGTTAGAGTCGTAAATACAACAAACAATATTAATTGGAGCACTGTCAAAAAATTTAGTGCGATCAAAATTGAAACCATCGCAGAAATTTTCTGTAAAATAATTATTACAATGTTTATCTGTTACTATCCGCAAAAAACGCAAATTTCCAAAAAAAAAGGGAAGTTATTGGTTTCGGTTTGATTTTCGAAAACCGAGTTTTGAACAGATCTCGACGTTTTCAGGTTCTAGGAAGTTATTCTGACTAATTTCAAAATGATCTTCGAGTTTATACACAGAAAAAATTTTCGGTGGCAGCTACCGATTGACAATCTGCGTTAGAAGCTGATAAACTACACGGAAAGATTGGAACCCGACTGGTTACTGTTCTGCGCCCGACTCAGTACGGTGCAGAACAGTAACCAGTCGGGTTCCAATCTTTCCGTGTACGTTGAATAATACATTAAATATCAAAATCGGCCGGTAGTTCAAAAGATATCGGCGACAAAAATTTTAAAAATAGCAATTTACTTCATTTTTCCTTGAAAACTCATGTTGTGATTTATCAAATGTTTCAAAAATTATACCGGCTCTTTGTCTTTATAGTCTCTTTCGATCGCTAGATAATTTATTATAATTAGTAGGTTTGTTTAAGTAATATTGACAACACTATAATCGAAAAAGCACCGTTTTTTACATTTTTCTCGAATATTTAATATGTTAACGCTCTGATCTGATTCAAAACTTGTTTAACTCTCTACCTTAATCACTTTTATTGATTTCTGTCCGAACACATTGATTTCATCAAGCATAATTGTGAACAAAGATTTAAAAAACGCTATTTTCTAAAAATGGATTAGTGAAATTCACTGTGAATTAGTGAATATGAACTGGAAACTAGCTATAAGTCGAATTAGTGGTATACTTACAGCTGTAGAAATAGTGACTATCCATTGATTTGCAGTGAATTTCACTAATTCATTTTCAGAGAGTAGTTTATTAATTATTTTCGATTTCTCAAACTTTCGAAGCTTAATATGAAACGTTATATTAGCTTTTTTCGACCTCGAAAATATATTCACAATAATGATTTTTAATTTAAGGAGCTCGAAAACAACGGAAGGTTTGGGGGCTGGCTGGCAGGGTCAACCGGTTTGCGGATTTTTCCGAGGTATCTTTATTGTTAAAATAAAATGAAATTGGCTTACTTTGGTGGTATGGACGATTAACTAATGTCCAATGTGAGGATTTGTTTGTAAATTCGCCTATAATTTTCCACTGATGAGGAACACGTTTTGTATAGGGGTTAAAGGTGTAAATGAATGGTTTTTGCTGCGAATCAAAACATATAAAGTAAGATATCAAAATGTTCATTTCCCAGATTGCTTTTAAAGTCACTTGTGCATCCCTGCAGCCTGCTCTTGATTTGTTTAATACGAAAACCGGTATCATAATATTCCACCATAGAGATAATTTAAGTCTGAACAAAATTTCAGAGAGTTGTTTTACTGAATTGATTGTTGTAATAAATCCATCTATTTTGGTTTTATGATTCAATTTTGAATGCATTGTTGATGAATTGCTAAGTAATATCATAACTGTTGTTTCTGAATCTCCTAAAGATTTAATTATGTTCACATCTGTTTCGCTATGAACTATTACAGTCAAATTATCTGCGTTGCAAGATTTCAGTATGTACGTCTTAAAAAGAGAAAAGAAACAATTATTATATAGTAATAAATTATAATATAGAGAAACTCGGAGCAAAATGAGACATTATTTTAGAGAAAACAACTTTTTTTGTTACTAAGTTTTTATTTCCGGTGTCTAAGGGAGGATGGCGAATTAACCACCACCGGCAGTACGGCTACTTCAAAATTTTGAGTAAAAAATTTTTTTCAAGTGTTTGTTATATTTGAGTGATGTTTTTTTAATTAGGGAAACAACTGAAGCCTATTTCAATGATTTAATCTATCGATTAATAAATATTTATCTACATCAAATTAGTCAAATAATGATCAATTATGAATCAGAATTACAATAAACAATAAAAATTTCAAAAACAAATTTTTTTTTCACCCAAAATTTTGAAGTATCAACAATGGCTGCAGTGGTTAACGTGCCCCATTTTCCCTCAAATAGATATTCTTCAGTCACAAAAAAGTTTTTGATTTTTTCGAAACGACGTCTTCCTTTTCCATCTTATTTTACTAATTATGTCAAAAATATAATCGTACCACAATATCTTTCAATACAATGACATTATTTTCTGTCGGTTGAATAATTAATGAAGATATTAACACTATACAATTAACTAAGAAAAAATATATAAATAGTTTTGCAACTTTTTGAAATTTCATAATTTCGCAGAACTTGTAGCGTCAGAACTTGTTTTCTCGACAAATGTTTGCTTAGAAAAGAAATAAACAGTTCATGATAATTACTTCTACTGCAGTAGAATATATCGTGACTAGAGTACACGTATTTTACATGTGAATAGTCAATTAAATAAAATTATCTAAATCTTCACCTATGCTTTGTTACCTGAACAACATCAGATAACTTTAAGTTGACTATATGGAAAAAATTTCGCGATTAATAATTTAGAGATGTTTTTAACACGTTCATCAATCGATATTGTCAACGCGATTTTAATGATATTGTCTTTATTGCTGACTGTGTAGTGTTACATAATTGTTATATTAGATTTCATTATTATCCAGCGTAACAGAATTAATAATATGTTATATTGTACATCCACGGAGAGAACATTATGGTAACCGTTCCTAGTACCTTTATGGAATATCAACCCATAGTGTTATGGTAATAATTAGTTAAGTTTAGTTTAGTTTATCAACAATTATGCCAAGGCTAATATCAAATGGCAAAGAGAAAATATACATAAGAATTTTTACATTATTGTGCAGTTTAAACTGCATACATTTAAAGTGTTTTGCATAAAAATATTTTACGGATAGATAACATTGAGTTATATAATTACGAATGAATATAAAAATTGAATTTATAAAGAATTAACTTACAAATTTAAGAGCCGTCGAGATAACGGTAAAAAAAAAAAAAAAAAAAAAAAAGGAGATTGGAATTATAAAGAATCTACATCGTATAAGTTCACTAAGAATTTAAAGAATTTAAAGACTAACAATAAAAGTAAGAGAATTGACTAATAGTTTAGGATCAAACATCAAGATTAAATAAATAATCAAACACCTTGTTTTTGAAAACTTCCAAGCTAGACGAATTGATAATATCCTCCGGTAATTCTTCCCGTAGTCGTATCACTGTAATAACGAAGGAAGATTCATATTGATTTGTATTGAAATTCGGCAATTTAAAGAGGATATTATTTTTCTTGGCTGCTAGTCTCTCAGAGCGTCTTACAATAATGTCTTTTTGGAATAATTCACGCAAATAACAGGGCTTACCAATCTCTAATAGTTTATAAAAATAGGAAGAAGTATAATAAATTCGACGACTTTTTATTAATTACTTGAAATTATAGTATATACGCCCATAATTTCTGGGATAAGTTTCCATAACTATGGGATAAGTTCCTATAATTATGATAAAAGTTTGTAAATCGTATCGTAACTGATTTATGGCAATCGTTACCATACTACTATGGTGAACCTTATTCTAAATTATGGTAATCATTACCTTAATAGTATGGTAACGATTTCTATAATAGTATGATGACCATTACCGTGATATTTTGGTAACAATTCCCATAGTACAAAGAATTTCTAAATGTTATGGTAATCGTTATCATAATATATAGTAACGATTACTATGATAGTATGGGAACGATTACCATAATGACGTAGGAATTATTACCATAATTTTATAGGAACTATTCCGATGTTGTTTGGAATGAAACCTATATAAATAGAAATAGTTACTGTAATTAGTATTGCTGCCATTCCTATAATCAATGTTTCAAAAAAACCTATTACCATACAATATAGGAACCATTTAAATAACATATTGTATTTGTTACTGTGAATTTCTCTCCCTGTAGAAAAATAATTTTATAGTAAAGATTCCAATTAATTAATGATTTGTGAAAATAATTAAAAACCCAATATTAAAACAAATGGAAATTGTTTACATTTAAAATCTTGGGGTAGTCATTTTGCCCCATAATGTATTATAGAATAACGTGACACAAAATTAATACAAACAATAAAAGACATATTTTATATTTACACTGTAAATATAATTTTGAATTTATTTATCGAGATTAATAAATTAAGTATTATGTGAAAAACGACAGTAAACTTATAATTTTATATGTACTTATGTAGCGCAATGGAATGAACAATAATTGTAATTCTTAAATGTTTTTTTTAACTCTAAATTACTCACACGAAGAAAATGACATATTTGCTCACAATCTTTTCGACCCCATGCCAATAATTAAGGGTTAACTTAAAATGTATTAAATATTAATCACAACACGCCTATATACAATTTTTAATTATCCATTGAATTATCTGTTCAATCTTCTTCTCTCAATAGGAATGAAAAATGCAAAAATAGTTGCCACTGTAAAAATTTGAATATTTTTGTTATTTACGTTGTATTTGTTTAACTAAATATTATTTTTTGGTAATTTTGCAAAAACGCAGTCTTATTGTTTTTCGGTTAAACAAAATCGAAAAATTAAAAGATACCATAAACTTTACTGATTTTAAAATATACTTCACAACGAATTGATAAAAAAAATTTGGAAAACGATAGACTTAGTTTGCCAGTTTTGAAATTTCCCGCTGTTTTTGACGGTGTTAAATCCGCAAAAAAAAAGCTAGCTTTGCAATTTTTCATAACCAAAAACAACTACTGTACTTCTACATAATTACCTTATATTTTATTATTTTTCGTTCTTACCTCCAATATGAGTAGTTATTAATATTATCAATAACATACATTGACTATCGATTAGATAACCAACTAGAAAAATGCTCACGAAAATTCCTACATACCTAATAAACGCCATTAGCGAGGACGCAATAACTCTAAATGAAACATAATAATATTGTTAATTTTTTTTTTATTTTTATGATAAAAATTAATGACATTCACTAACCTGAGATGAGTTGGATATAAACTAACTAACATACAATTAATAATATAATCACCAAATCCTATCCCATTAATAACACACGAGAGAATAAGATTTTGTGATGAATTTTTAACGAATAATAGTCCGATGTAAAGAAATCCAACAACCGTGTTCGTTGAAACTGAAAAATTTCAAAACAACATTTATCATTGCGATATAGAGGAGTGGGGCAAAATGAGACACCACTTTTTGACGAAAAGTTTTTTTTGTAAATTTATGTCCACAGTTTTTAGAAAAAAATATGAGATATTTTGGTCACTCCTATTAGTAAGACCATTTCTAAATTTGACCCAAAGAAAATATTTTATTATCTTTTATTTTATTAAAAACCCGCAAAAAGCTGATTTGAGTGTAAAATGAACATATGTTAACAGGGGTTATCAGATATTTTCGGAAACAAAATCTCTGAATACAAAACACAGACCGCACTTTAATGCATTACTATCTAATCTAGCGAAGTACGCTTTAATTGTTTCATAAAATTCGTTTGTTTAAGAGAAAAACTCGGCCAAAGTTTCCATTTACTGTACAAGTGCAACAAAGAAAGTACCGTTCGTGGACTTAAGTGTAATAGAGAGAAAAGTGCAAACCCCTGTTAAGCCAACAAATTTTCAAATGAGACTCGAAAAAAAAATAGCCAGTTTTTTTGAGCCAGCCTAATAAGCAGTATAATTGTATATTATTTTTAATTTTAGTAACCACGAAAAATTTTTTTTCTATCCAAATTCTAAAATAGTCACACTGCTCAAGGTGGCCAACTTACCCCAAACATTTTATAGAGACTATAAATATTTACCAAAAATTTTTTTTTGTCAAAAGATGTCTCATTTTACCCCATTCTCCCTTATATTATTTAAAATTCTAAATTAAAATCTTTGAATTACTGAGGTAAAACTTATATCCGATTTTATCGATAAAAAGTGGTAACCAGACTGCTGCGGGCACGGCTGCAAGACATAATATTATCGTACGAACATAGACCGTATAGTCTAATTCATATGGGCAGGCATAACTATTAAAACCATTTTTCTGTTAAAATTATAAATGCACTTAATTAACTTAAAATAATTACACATATTACATTGACCAATAGTATATATAGTTATTTGAATTACTAGCGTAGCATTTGTTGAACAAAGTTTTTCTGAAACAAGGCAGACACTTGCAGTCATGTTAGGATATTTTTCTTCAAACGTCGCAAATCTTTCAAAAATTTCGGGAATCCATACAATTATGAGAGAAAGTGCGAATGAAGTACCGTACATCGATACACAAGTAATTAATGTTCTATTCAAATATGGTGGCTTCATAATTTCTTTCACTTGTTCAATAAATTTTATAAATTTTTTGGCGAAACCTGGTTTATTTTCGTTCGTTTTATTTGATGATTTTACTTTTGACAACAAATCTTTTACGTCTGGATTATTTAGGGCTGTTAAACATTGCTGTATAAAATCAAATCAAATATTATTCTATGCGAGCAAAATAAACTTATTATATGAGGCATTCCATGCCAAATCGGACAGTTTGAAAAGTTTTAATTTTTGATTTCTGCCATTTTTTGATATTCTGTAGTACCCTTCAAAAAACGCTTCCTGGTAAATTTTGAGACTTTTGATGACCCGTTCAATAATAACTCTTTTTGGTTTTTTGCTCATAATTTCTTTGATAGTGAGATTATCGAGCTTTAAACTTTAAATCTTCTTTTTAAAGTTGATGCCTATTTTTATTTTTATGAAACGTTTTTAAAACAAATTTTGATCTTTTTCACAAATTTTAAGCCCGGTCTGATCGTTAGGTCTCTGTTCATAATCAATGGTAAAAAAATTTAAGTACTTAACGACTAATTATTAATTTTAAGCATTTTTTTGCAGTGAAAAATTGTAAAAACTACTCAAAAGAATTAGAAAAATAATAAATAATGACAAAAATTGGTATTCGTAATGATTGATAGAGAAAACAAATTTATTCAAATTAAAAAAAAATAATAACAGCTATGAAGGTCCCACGATCAGACCGGGCTTAAAAGTTCCGAAAAAGATTTAAGTTTGTTATAAAAAATTAAAAAAAAAAATTAAAACTTGCATTAACTTAGAAAAAAAAAAATTTTAAGTTCAAAACTCGAAAATAAAACTCATCGTATTTTTCTCTGAAAAGCACATTAAAAAATAAAAATTTAAAAAAACAAGTTCTAATTTAGACCATTATCAAAGAAGTTATGAGCAAGATACCAAAAAAATAGTTATTATTAAACGAGTCATCGAAAAAATCTCAAAATTTACCAGAAAGAGTTATTCATGTGTACTACAAAATATCAAAAAATGAACGAAATCAAAAAGTAAAATTGTTCAAACTGTCCGATTTGGCATGGAATGCCCAATATATTATTAATAAGCAGGTGATTATACGCTATTCACTCAGGTCATTTAGATTCTTAATAGCGTATATTCATCAAAAAGTATAATTTTTTTTACTCTATATTTTATATCTGATTTTCCTGTATTTTGACGATACATTTGACAAAGGACATGCATTAACTGAGTATATTGTCCAGTTTCGGCAAGATATTTAGGAGTTTCTGGTAGAAAAGTCAAACAAAATGTGGCGAAAAAAGCTATTAGTGCACATACTAAAATATACAAGTTCCACGGGTTAAAAAAAAAAAAAGTAGTTTCACTTATGTAACTGAATTTCAATGGAATAATAATCCAGCTGATCCCTTTTTTTAAAAACAAAATAAAACTATTTAGTAATTTTTTGTAATTTATCAATTTTATGAATGTAATTTACCTGCATTTAAAATAGTCCCGAAAATGAACGGTAATTCCATCCAACTAAGCATCCTGTCTCTATAATCATCCGGTTGAAATTCTCCAAGATAAGTATAGATTACTGTAAATTGTGCACTTAGACTACCGAAAAAAAAAAAATAGAAAAAAAACTTATGATAAGAATTTAAATAAATTTTGACCTATTTAAATTAATTTTTCGATAAATTACCCGACTCCATTGAAAAATTTACAAATTACGAATCCATAGTAATTTGATATAACAGAAGCTAGAACATTTGAGCAGCCATCCAAAAGTAAACCATAAATTAAACTTATTTTCCGACCTCTAGTTTCAGCCATACATGCCCAAAAATATGAACCCAGTGCCATTCCTATTCATTTTTTATAAATACATAAGAATACACTTGATAATTTTCCTTGAAATTTAAAGTAAATTATTTTAAGTTACTAACAAAAGAATGCACGAGCAGGGGACCGAATTTGGGATAGGCAGTGGCTTTCATTCGTTAAAGAGAGAGCCACAGACACGTGATATTTCGTAATGTTTATATTGTAATTTCAAAAAGTATTAACTTAAATAATAGAATATAAACTAGACAATATATAGAAAAAGTGTAAAAATTGCGACCCGGGAAGGTGATATTTAGAGTTCAAATAAGCATTAATTACTGCAGTAATTCCAAAGTATGGAGGGCAGAAGTAACTTTAAAATATGGGAGATAAAGTTATATAATTTCCATTTTTCAAAAATGAAATATTACGTAATTATCAGATACCATTCAAATTTACTAATGTCCTCTTTATCAAATACTTTCGTAATTATGCTTAAAAAATTTTGTATTCAATGTAGAATTTATTTTTTGACATAATTTTTTCCGAGATGTTATAATTACGATAGCGGATATTCCGATATATCATTTATTAATTATTAATGTATTATTTAAATAAAAAATTATTTAAAATAAGTAATTATTTCAAAACTATTTTTATACAAAAGAAAAAAATTTTCATAATATTTACCTAACAGGAAACTAATTGCTAGGCAATTCTGCGCAATTGTTGACATTTTATAATCACATGTGGCTGCAGGGATTACAAAACTGACATTCTCAAAACTGATACCAGTATTTATCAATATTAAAGTAACAATAATTAATACTTTATAGTTAAATTTGCCGAAACCTTATTTTCAAAAATAATAATAATGATTAATAAAGTGAATTAAAAATAAATAATTTGATAATAACTTTATCACCTGTTTCATTTAAAGCGGTTTGAACTATTTTTTCATCTACTCTTGAGGTATTCATCATGTTAAAAAAATGTTCGTACTTTGTTTAAGTTTCACATTCATTTCAATAGTAGCATTGAAACTGTTGATAAAAATTATCAAGTTTTTCATAATTACTGGTATTATATTTCGTGTTTTGCCTTGACAGAATAACAATTCAAAATTAATTTTGTGATAAGATATGTTACTCGAGCTAAAACTTACTATTGCTACGTAATTATCATTCTTTGAGGCTATTATTTATATAGTAAATACATAAGTAATGACTCTTAAAAATATTATAGTTTTCTACAAATTATTCTCTTAATTTGAATCAGTGAGAAATCCACTGGTTCATTCAGTGAGTAAAAAAGTCACTGGTGAATCAGTGAGATTCAAAGTTGCTCATTGGTAAACCAGTGAGTATTGGGTTCACTGATTCAAACCAGTGCGGAATTTAAGTACCTCGAGTTTCCGTTGTCAACAGCGACCTATGATTAGTTATACCGGTTATAGAAAGTTATACATAACCTGATGTTTGTTTATTAATGTCAATTGAATTGATTAATAAATTTCAAGCCAAATTGTGACCCTATTATTGCATTTTCTATTTTACATAAATTATGTTATGTTTTTAATTTAAGCTATCTTCCAAGCCTTGATAATTTTTATAATTTAATCGACCATTATATTTGTAAAATTTCGAAGAAAGTTCCAAGTGCAGTTTCTTTCTTCCACATTGCTTTGAATAATTTTAATACAGTTAATGTAATGAAAGTTGGAGATAGTAAATTTGCGTAAATATATTTTTAATTCATTTATTTTACGTAAGTAATCATGCCCTATATGTATAAGTTGGGTTATGACGAAAGTTATATCAGCTCACTGTTAAATCAGTGAAACTCACTGGTGAATCAGTAGGAATTCTCACTGATAAATCAGATACCTGTCAAAAACTTGCCAAAAACACTAATTTCACATAATAAAACATTTCAATTAATAATAATATAATTTATTTAAAGCCGTAAGATGGACGGTGGCGTCTGAAGGTTCACTTGAAGTTTACAAGTCTAATGATATTCATGCTTGTAAACTTTGATTACTTGAAATTAGTTATTTGTCAGTTTTCAATCAGTAATTTATCGGTCATCAATCAGTCATCTCGATGGAAAGTCTATAGAAAGTGTCTGGGAAGTGTCTGGAAAGTGTCTTTCGGACACATTTCGACCAATGACTATTACGTCCGCCATTAAAATTCACTGAGTAACCAGTGGGATTAAATGGCCATTCCACTGATTCAAATTAAGAGAGTAACCAAATCATTATACTAATACAATCGATGATATGATTTAAATATAAGGTAAAATACTCATTACCTGGCAACTCTCTGGAATAGTACTGAGTACTTTCTGTATAAAAAAAAAAGTTCAGAAAGAACTGTATGCTATCTAGACTGTATCTGCTACTATCCGGAATAGTACTTGGTACTATTTGATATTTAATATTTACTATTTAAAATCTAGTTTAGGTGAATCATGGTTATAATTCTAAGACCATAACTTAAAACAAACGAAACAATTTTATTTATTTTTAAATTTTTATGTAATTCAATGCGTATAATTTTCCAGCCGTAGGCAATAATTTACCAAAACACAGGTTTTTATTCAAAGTCATCTACATTTTTAAATCGCAATAAATTCTGTCGATAACCAGGATAACATATATTCCAAATTGGTCAATTCGGCCAATCCCTTGGGGAAGTATTATAATTGGTCTTAAAATACAATCTAAACAATAATAAACCTGTTTGATTACTGCATGCGAAAATCATTCGATAGCCGATTCGTTATAAAAACTAAACTCTTTTTAAGGAAACAATAAATTGTCTGGTGTTACGTAATTATTATATTAGATTTCACTATTGTCCGGCGTAACAGAATTGATAATAATTATTATATTCATAAATTTGTTTATATATTAAATTTTATAAATTATATAAATATATCATATATATACAGAATGTATCATATTAATAACACTCGTAACTTAATCTGCACGATGTTTTTTTATATATCTTATAAACACCTATTAGATACAAATTTATATATTTATTTTATTTGATTATATTAAAATCTTTAAATATCTCGTTTATACAATTCTACGTTGGTTGACTAGTCGGAATAAAAAATCCGAAAATAGCTGCAACTGTAAGAATTTTACGTTTATTTTTATTTTACAAAAGTTACTTCTTTTTTTTTTTAACGAATGTATTTATTTCAAACAATTCTTCTTACCTCCAACATGAGCGCTTACAGAATATCGATTAAAAATTATTTTTGTGATAAGATATATAACTCGAGCTGAAACTGTTAATAGTAATAACTGCGTAATTTTCATCAACTTTGAAAGGGTTATCATACGAAGTGAATACATAAGTAATGTCTTTAAAAGTATTAGTGTTCTTAAAATTCACAAAATCATTATTTTAATACAATCGATTAATTAAATGTTAAGTAAAAGACCCATTACCTGCTCACTTCTCATTGGAGTGAGATCAAATTATCCAATATAAATTAGTGAATGAAATAAAAAATTATTTTTCATATTTGTAAATATTAGAATAGATTTTATTTGGAGAATTATATTGATAATTAAATATTATTAAGTTTTTAAGGTCGTTGAGTTAACCCATAGTTGCTCACTAAATGTTATCTCTCAAGGACAATATCAATTGAACTATGATAATAAGTTTATTGATTTGGAGAATAACTTATAAAATATATAACTTTATTCTTTTATAATATCAATTTCTACAAATTTTATAAAAATTCTACAAAAATTATAAAACACTCGGCACGATTCCAACATGGTCTGAGTTCGAATCCCAGTTCAGGCTATCTATATTTTTCTCAATTTATCTATAAATTATCTCATTAAGAAGATTAATTGTAAGTTTAGGTCTCACTATATATCAAAAAATTAGATTAGTTGAATTATAAAATATATATAGTATATATATAAATTTTCAGAAGTTACTTCGTGACTCTGGGGTAGATGGCGCTGGTTGTAGCGCTTTTCACATGTACTCGTCATAACAGTAGTTTGAATATATAAGATTTTCAATGCTGTGTCAATGTCGCCCCTGTGAGAGTCCAATGAATAGGTCTTAAGCGTCGGGCACGGACGTTAATGACGCATGTCGTTCTCCGTGCCCTTGTGGCAGTCCCCATATTCGAACCGGGAAGAGAGCGTGACTCTCGGACTGAGTTTCGAATCTCCGGGTCACGGACGATGATGGCATCTGCCATCCTGCGGGATATGGTGGTAGTTCCCCGCACCTCGACTTCTGGGTGATCATTTTTTTTTTAAGAAAAACAAAAACTTTCCTAACCTTTTTTTTTGAATGAAAAATTAATAGATAGTTTATTATTTCATCTAAGGTAAAATTATTATTTAAAAAACTAAGTGATTAATAATTGATGAATAATGAGATGTTTTATTTTTACAAAAATTTTTTAAACTCTTTTTAAGGAAACAATAAATTGTCTGGTGTTACATAATTGTTATAATAGATTTCACAATTATCCGGCGTAACAGAATTAATAGTAATTATTATATTCATAAATTTGTTCATATATTAAATTTTATAAATTATATAAATATATCATATATATACAGAATGTATCATATTAATAACATTCGTAACTTAATCTGCACGATGTTTTTTTATATATCTTATAAACACCTATTAGATACAAATTTATATATTCATTTTAGTTGACTAAATTAAAATCTTTGAATATCTCGTTTATACAATTCTACGTTGGTTGACTAGTCGGAATAAAAAATCCGAAAATAGCTGCAACTGTAAGAATTTTACATTTATTTTTATTTTACCAAAGTTACTTCTTTTTTTTTTTTAACGAATGTATTTATTTCAAATAATTCTTCTTACCTCCAACATGAGCGCTTATGATTATTATCAGTATTAGACAGTGATCATCAACTAAATAACCGACTACAATGATGCTAACCGTACCTCCAATGTATCCAACAAAAGCAACGAGATTTGAAGCAATAACTCTAAAATAACAAATTAAATGGAATTAATAATTTTCATTTTATTTTGTAAATATGCAGAGCGGGATTACGTTTTTTCATTATTCCAATTTTTGCAGCCGGCAGTAAAATTTTTTTCTGACCAAAATAGATAGAGATCCACGTTTGCATAATTGACTTTTTACGTAAAGGCATTCTCAAATTTGATTGATTCAAATTTTATCAATTAATTAAAAAAAAGTCAAAGCCTTTATTGAAAAAAAGATAATATAGATACAATTTCGCCGAGATATAGACTTTTTCAAAAAATTACTTAGTTGTTATCAATTATACTGATAGAAAGATTTCTTAGTATTTAAGAAATCATCCCGAGTCGAAATTTAGATCCCATTTTGAACCTTCTAAAGTCGGATCTATTTCGGACTTGGAGGCTCAAAATAGAGTCTGTTTACATGTTAAATTAGGTCCGATTTCGGTCCCTGGACCTGAGGGATCTGATGAAAATTAAAATTAGGCCCTATTTTGAACCTCTGAGCCCTATTTTATTGTAATAATAATAATATTTATATTATTAATATCATTAGCATTATTAATATTATGAATAATAATAACCTATGTTACTCTGGATTTTATTTGCATTTACAATGCTTAAAATAATTTCAATTAAAATTATCAAAATATGTAGCAAATGCTGTTAATAGTTCAATTTTTTATAATAAATTAATAATAATATAGGAATAATAATGATGATAATAATTAATTTTATATAAATTTCGTTGCATGTCAAAAAAATAATGCTCAAAATTAATTTTAAAAATTACCTATTTTTTTATATCATCATAAATAATTTAGTTATAATGAATCGAAATTTTTTACGGGACTAATATTGTCGGACTTGAAGGTTCAAAATCGGACCTCTTAGTGAATGTTCGGACCTCTGGGTTGAAAGTCGGAGCTAGAGGACTACAGGGCTCTTAATCGGATCTATTTTGGGCTAGAGGGACCTATATAGGCTAGAAATTTCGAGTCGGGTATATTTTTTAAATACTAAGAAATCTTTTTAAATGCTAAGAAATCCTTCTATCAGTGTTGGAGTTAAACGACATATGGTAAATAAATTTCAGCTGAAAAAATTTGATGTAGCGAATTATAATATTTATATGAAGAGTTTACTAAAATTTTTTCATCAAATTTCATTGAACTCCATATTAATAACAACTATAAGTAATTTTTTTTTTCTTCAAATCTGTATCTCGGTAAAATTACATTTACGTTGTCCTTTTTTCAATTAATGCTTTGACTTTTTTTAATTAATTAATAATTTTAATACGGTCATAACGTTCAAGGCCATTGAATATTTTTAAAAAGTGGGGGGGGGGGGGGGGCATTGCCAAATATTGCCCTCAAATAATAAAAATAAAATAATAAATAACCTTAGATGCGTTGGATATAAATTAACTAACATATAGTATATAACATTGGCTCCAAATGAAAGTCCGTCAATAACACATGAGACGATAAAATTTTGGGCTGAACTTTTGACCAACAATAATCCTATGTAAAGTAAAGATGTAACTGAAGTTGCTAGAACTTAGAAACAAAAAAAATTTTGTTTTTCATTATTATTACCATGAAAATTGATTAATGTTATAAATTTAAATATGAAAACCAACTGAAATGAAATTTATATCCGAGTCTGTCTATAAAAAGCGGTAACCATACTCCGGCTGGTATTGCTGCCAAACATACAATTATCGTTTGTGAATACACTGTATAGTCTAATTTAGATGGACAGTCATCAAAATTAATATTATTCTTCTATCGGAATTATAAGAACACAATTGAATAAAAATTTTTAATTAATTTGGCAATACACTGTAAAAAATCGGAAGTGAATTCGGATTTTATTTAAATCCGAATTCATTTCGTCACTCGGAGTTACGGAGTTTTAGAAAAAAATCTCTTCGCATACGGAATAAATCGGGAGTTGGTTTTTTCAGCGGAATGATTTCGGAGCGATCAAGATTTTTTTTTAAATCCATCGACTCCGAATTTTTTTTTTGAATCTTTAAATAATTACACACACATACGAGACTATATACTCGCTAAATCTGAAACAATTAAAACCATTAAAAAATAGTGTATATACCCTAGTTCTCAATGACAAGTCTATGAATAAATTAAGAAAAATATGGATAGTCCAAATTGGGAATCGAACCCAGATCATGTCGGTTACTCGCTGAATGCGCTTCTACTTGATCTATCCAAGCCTATGCCATAATCCGACTCCGATTCAGAGTTTGAATTCGAAAATAGACTTCCTTAGGAGTTAATTTTACTCCGAACCGGAATTCAAAAATTAAAATTAACTCCCTTTTGAAGTTAATTTTACTCCAAGGAGATTAAATAAATACACATGTAATTATCCACTTCGTATTCACTCCCGATTTAATCCACATTCACTCCGAAAGTTTTTTACAGTGTAACATTAATCGATAATATTATTATATTTACTAGCATGGCATCTTTGGAATGAAGTTTTTCCGAAACAAGGCAAACACTTGCAGTCATATTAGGATATTTTTCTTCAAACATTGCAAACCTTTCGAAAATTTCGGGAATCCATAACATGGTAACAAAAAGTGAATACGAAGTACCGTACATTGATACACAAATAATTAAAGTTCTATTCAAATAAGGTGGCTTCATAATTTCCTTAACTTGCTTGATAAATTTAATGAATTTCTTGATGAAAGTCGGTTTATACTCGCATATATTATTTGTTAATTTTACTTTTGACAACAAATCATTTATGCCTGGATTATGCAATTGTTCTAATCGTTCCTGCGTAAATTAAAATCATATATTATTAAATGTAATGATATAAATATATATGTTATGTAATGAGTATAATTTCAAACTGAACTATGTAATTTATATCTGACTGTCCTGTATTTTCATGATGCATTTGACAAAGGACACCCATTAATTTGGTATACTGTCCAGTTTCAGCAAGATATTTAGGAGTTTCTGGTAGAAAAGTCAAACAGAATGCGGCAATTAGTGCCACTATTGCACATATTAAAATATATAAATTCCAAGGATTAAAAAAAAAAAAAGTTGTTTCACTTATGTAACTGAATTTCAGAGGAATTATAATCCAACCAATCCCTTTTTGGAAATAAAATAAAATAATTTTTTAGTTTTAGTTTTTTTATAGGGTAAAACTGTTTTTGGCCACTGTACCATTCATGGACACTTAATAGGGGTGTGCGAATCGAATATAACTATACGATTCAAAATTCAAATTTTTTAATAATTCGAGTAATTTGAAGGTTTTTGAAAAATTTTTTTTTAACGACTTAAAATTGTGTTGTATTTTATAATTTTATTTTTTATTTATTTTTTAGATTTAAATTCCAAGGCATAGGCCGAATGGCAAAAGTACAAAATATGATTAGGATTCAAATACACGTAAGTACAAAATAGAACAATATTTATAATTTTCTAGAGATGTATGGTGCAAAAATATTATTACCAGGATTTACATTTTTACATTACTGGCAAATTAATGATTTTATTAATTCGACTTAAGTGAGTTATGTTGATAAGACTTTTAGTATTTGAGAAGATTTTTTCAGGATTTCCAGCTCACAGTTTGCTTTCTATCTCAAAGTTCATAAAGAAATTGAATGATTTAGCTTTGAAACTTTCCAGACTTTGTGATAATGATTCAAATTTTTGTTATAAGTAAATAAAATTGGTCACGAATCTACGAGATAATTATTTTTGTTTGCTATTTTAAAAAACTGAACTTACCATTCAATGAAAATTGAATATTTGAAAGCTGACCCGAATTTCTGAATTCGAAATTAATAATTCGAACAATTAGATTCGATTTGATATAAATAATTCGTATTGAACTATACGCACCCCTAATACTTCATGATTTATTTCAATTAACAAAAAGTTTTTGTACAATATAACTAAATCATCTTTTAAACACATTGAAAAAATTAATTGACAGTACAATTTTTACAAATTTTTTGAGTGTCCAAAACTGGCTCAAAAGTGGTCACAAACGGTATCTTTACCCTATTAAATATTTTGATGAATTAATTTACCTGCATTTAAAATTGCGCCCAAAATGAATGGCAATTCGAGCCAGGAAAGCACTTTGTCTCTATAGTTATCGGGCTGGAATTCTCCAATATAAGTGAATAGTACTGTAAACTGTGAACCTATACTATTAAAGAATATAAAATAAAGCAAAGTTATACAAATGTAAAAAAAAAAGTTTATAAATACCCGGGAATAAATAATTTAGATCTACTAAGTTCTAAACTCGTTATTCTACTTAGATCTCTTTTTTTCATTATTTTAACCTAAACAGATCCCTCTACTTAAATCTTTAGAGACCTGTGTAAACTGAAGCTAAAAAGGGCAAATTGTCAAATTATATGTTCAAAGAGTTCAATTTCAAAAGAGATTTCGAGACCTATCAAAAAAAAGTTAAAGTGTTTCTTTTAAAGAAGCATAAATATAGACATAAATTTTCAGAAGTTACTTCGCGACTCCGTAGTAGATAGCGCTGCTTGTAGCGCTTCTCACATGTACTCGTCATAACAGTAGTTTGAATATATAAGATTTTCAATGCTGTGTTAGTGTCACCCCTCTGAGAGTCCAATGAATAGGTCTTAAGCGTCGGGCACGGACGTTAATGACGCATGTCGTTCTCCGTGCCCTTGTGGCAGTCCCCATATTCGAACCGGGAAGAGAGCGTGACTCTCGGACTGAGTTTCGAATCTCCGGGTCACGGACGATGATGGCATCTGCCATCCTCCGGGATATGGTGGTAGTTCCCCGCACCTCGGCTTCTGGGTGATCATTTTTTTTTAAGAAAAACAAAAACTTTTCTAACATTTTTTTTCTGAATGAAAAATTAATAGATAGTTTATCATCTCATTTAAAATAAAATTGTTATTTAAAAAACTTTTTCTTAAAAATAATTTTTTAAGAAAAACAAAAACTTTCCTAACATTTTTTTTCTGAATGAAAAATTAATAGATAGTTTATCATCTCATTTAAAATAAAATTGTTATTTAAAAAACTTTTTCTTAAAAATAATTTGTTAAGAAAAACAAAAACTTTCCTAACATTTTTTTTCTGAATGAAAAATTAATAGATAGTTTATTATCTCATTTAAAGTAAAATTGTTATTTCAAAAACTAATGGATTAATAGTTGATGAATATTGAGATGTTATATTTTAAAAAAAATGTTTGGAAAAGACAAAAGTGAACACTTCCAATGCTCAGGTTAGATTTTTAATAATTATCGTACTCTTATTAACCCTTCGTTACCCACGTTCTTTTGCCAGCCGAATTTACCCACGTGGTTAGCGTCGCGCCGTCGTGTTAAATTGAACGCGCTGTTGCCAAACGTTCAACCACGACTATTATACAGTATTTAATAATTATCAAAGAAAAATTGTAATATAAATTCGCAGTTTTTTCATGGAACCAGATTATTTATTATCAAAAATCGAAAAATTAACATTTTCAATTATATATATATATATATATATATATATATATATATATATATATATGTACGTTGAATAGACCTTTGTGTGACCCCCCGTTTTTGTTTGCTATATGTATCCTCAAAACTGCATATTTTTTCGTCCTTCAAGGATTTTTGTTTCTAGACAGGACTTTTGACAGGATATCGAATTAACTATTATATAGTCCCTTGTGTGACTTATATGTATACTATATATATAAGTCACAGATCGGTACGTCACATAGATAATATACAAAGATATCTCCCATGAAAAAAATTTATAAAAAAAATATAAGTTAAAATATGAAAAAATATATTTTTCATATAAAAAGAAATACATAAAAAATATATAAATATATATAAATTATGTATAAAAAATCTGTTAATCGGTTGACCCTGCGAGCCAGCCCTAAAACTTCCCGCTGTTTTCAAGCTCGAGGAGCTCAAAAACATTGTTGTGAATACATTATCAAGCTCTTCGAGCTCCAAAATACTTTTGTATGCCATTGTTTTTGAAAAAAACCGCTTTTTAGCATTTCTTTCTCCCAGCTGATCAGATTTTGGGATTGTTTAGTTCGGTTTTTTCAAAGATATTGGCAAAAAACTGTTTTTCATCGTTTCTTTCTTCCACGATATCTCTTAGACAAATGACTCGATTTTGATGGTTAAGGTGGCAATTGACGCGTCTTAATAAATTCTAAAGCTGATCAGATTTTGGAGTTATTTAGTTCAGTTGTTTTAAAGATATATTCGCAAAAAACCGTTTCTTACCATTTCTTTCTCCCACGAAAACTCTTGGACGAATTATCGGATTGTGATAGTTAAGGTGACAATCGACTCGTTTTATTAAATTCTAAAGCTGATTAGATTTTGAAATTGATCGGATGAGTCACTTCAAAGATAATCGAAAAAAAACGTTTTTTACCATTTCTTACTCCAACGATATCTCTCGAACAAATAAACCGATTGAGATGGTTGCGGTCGCATTCGACGAGGCTTATAAAGTTCTAAAGCTGATTAGATTTTGAAGTCGATCGTTCAAGTCGTTTCTGAGAAATCAATAAAAAACTAAAAAAAAAATTTGTTATTATTCGTAATTCGCCAATATTTTCGAGTCTACTTGATCTAATGATCTGAAATTTTTAGAAAATTTGATGGCCAACAAGCTCTTTCGATTAATTAAAAAGTTATAGACTGGTCACACACACACACACACACACACACACACACACACACACACACACACACACACACACACACACACACACACACACAAATACACACGCGGTGACACGAATCGTAATCCGTGGACAATAGATCCGCGACGTCAAATCCGCGACATGAAATCCGAAGATATTTTATCCGATAGACAAAATGTCCTTGGACTAAATATTCAAGAGACAAAAAATCCGTGACAAAATATCCTGTCGATAAATCTTATTCAGAAAAATATATTTTCAGTGGAAAATAATTCATGGTTTTCGATAAACGGGTACTGTACCATTCCAAGCATATGTATTGACCTATTTCCAAAATAATACCCACCCAAAATCTGTGAAAAAAGGGCACCATACGATTTCAAGCATATGTGTTAATCTATTTTTAATATTTCACACTCAAATTTTATGTGAAAATATATTAAACATTTCTGATAAAAGAGTACCGTACTATTTATATTATAAGATATTTTGTCGGGGATGTTTTATCTATTGAGTATTTAGTCCGGGGATATTTTGTCTATCGAATAAAATGTCTTCGGATATTTTGTTGCGGATATTTTGTCGCGGATTTAATGTCTTCGAATAACGAGTGACGGAATCCACACACACATACACACACACACACACACACACACACACGCGCGCGCGCACACATACATACGTACAGACACTCGAACATCATTCTAAAAACAGTCAGAATAGCTTCCTAGGATTTCAAAACGTCGACATCTGATGAAAATTCGATTTTCGTAAATCGGACCGAAACCAATAACTTCCCGAATTTTTGAAAATTTTCAATTTTCTTAGCGGGAAGTTAAAAATATATAAAATTTCGATAAACAATATATTTGTTATATACACTAATGCAAAAAATTAAAGGAGCAGAAAAATTTTATAAATTTTTTAGTGATTTTTGGAAGGCTGTAACTTGGTGAAAAATAATCGTATCGAGATTTTAGAAAAATCATTTTGTAGCTTAAAATCTCTAGTTTTGGTGCATTTTTTTCAAAATTTTTTAAAAGCTCCGGTTATTGCGCCAAGATGAGAAATACCGCGAGACAAAAATTTCTAAATTATTTTTGTTTTTTTCCGAAGAGCCCACGGACCGCAGAAAAATTCTTTTCACTAAACAAATTCATAGCTTGTTTAGCAAATTTATTCAGCTTCAATTTGGTTTTTTGTTTAACCTCGTAGGACGTTTTGTCGCAGAGATATCAGCCTTCAAACAGAAAATGATCCTTTTGGCTTTGATCATCGATATTTCAGGTACCAATGTTTGCACAGAAAGTTAAAGGGCGGCGTTGAAAACTTGAATAAATTCCCTACAAGACCCTGTCATCATTTTTTGAAAAACAAAATTTTTTTTATTTTTAACATCCATTAGAAGTAAGTACAAAAAAATGACTTTTTTTGGTTTTTTAGTAAAATAACCGCTACTCGAAAAATATCGAAAAAAAAATAATGTTGCCAGGGACTTTTTTAGCTTAATGTACCCCCAAGACCCCTGTAAATTTTGAAATTGATCTATCGAACCGTTTTTTGAGAATCATCGATCAAAGTTTTGCTAAACAATTAAAGGAGCAAGTTTTGTTCCTTTAATTTTGTAATCATAATCAAAGTGAAAAAATTATTTTTTCTGGACTTTTCTCAAATTTTTGCATTGGTGACTCGGAAAATGCAAAGAAATGACAAAAAAAATAAAAAATTTCCAAAAAATGTCAAAAAAAAAATTTAGAACACAAAAAAAAAGTTTCAATTTTTTTTTTTCTTCGATTTTTTTGACAATTGTTGGAAATTACATTCCTCAAACGATAAATAAGTTAGAAATGGCAGGATATATGTCAGCAGAAAAAGTTATATACTTAAAAAATCTATCACTAACGTTATAAATGTAACAACCTAAAGAGAAAAAAAATCAATTACGGAGTGGGAAATTATACACTAGACTCTATCAAAAACATCGACTAGTTTTTTTTTTTAAAATACTCTGAAAATATTGATTAAAATTACGGAAAAATGATCCTGTTAAAATGACAGCTCTTAATTATTAATATGAATGGTTGCCTAATCGCGATTGTCTATTACCTATTTGATTAACATGGGATTTTTTTTTTTGAGTGGAATTTTATCACGCATTAGAAAATCAAAGCATCCGTAAAATTGAAGAACATTTTTTCAAGGAAATTGAACGCTTTACAAAAAAGGTATATTATTATTTTTCGATAAATTTGAATTTTTAAAAGTTATTCAAGGCCAAAGTTTGATTCATAGCAAATTTTACCACTATTCAACTTTTTCGGCGAAACTGTCAGACTTATCGTAAAATGTTATGGGACCTTTTTTGTAGACAATTTTATTTCTTACAAATTGTCGCCAGAAAAGTATTTTGAAAATCTACATTGTTTTCTAGTTATTTTTATTTTAATGTAAAGCTCTTGAAAAAAATGGTGTTTGGGTCGATTTCAAAATCTTGACATCAAAATGAAAATAACCAGAAAAGAATACGGAATGTCAAAAAACTTTATCAGAGATAATTTGGAAGCAATAAAATTTTCTAAAAAGAAAATCATATAACATTTTACGAGAAGTCTGATAGTTTCGCCGAAAAAGTAGAATAGTTATAAATTTTACTATGAATAAAACTTTGACCTTGAATCATTTTTGAAAAATTAAATTTATCCAAAATTAGTGCGAGACCTTTTTTGCAGAGCATTTAATTTCCAACAACAATGTTCATTAAATTTTCTGATACTGCGATTTGCTAATGCATGATAAAATTCAAAACTTAAAATAAAAAATTTCCCATGTTAATCAAATGGGATATAGAAAATCGTGATGAAGCACCCCTTAATATTAAAATTAAGAGCTACCGTTTTAGCAGGGTTATTTTCTTGGTATCCTAAACAATATTTTCAGGATAATTTTTTACAAAACAAACAGTTAATTTTTCTAATACAACCTATTATACACTTTTATTCACGATGGAAAATTCGGTTCTCGAGAATTTATATTCCAAAGATTCAATTTGATAAAAATAATTACTCCAGAATCTTGCTCGAACACGTATTACTAGGGTTATTTGTAAATAAATAAGAAGCAAGATTTGGAAATTACCCGCATTCTGTTCCCATCTAAAATTATCTTGTATTTCTATAAAAAGTTTATTTTGTTATCGGTTGTAATTTAACTTAGTACTCTTTATTCATCATTAAATTGGATATGCTTTATTCAATGAATCTCAAGGAATGATAAATTGAGTAGACAATAAAATAAAAAAAGAAAATAAAATTATAAAACCGGTGAAAGATTATATTGAAACGGTGTATTGAGAATTTTTTATCTCAATTTTTTTTTTTCGTGCATATATTGGTTGCAGATCCAGCTCCGAATTTGAGCTTCAGTACGATCAATCTTTGGATGTGAACTCAGAAATTGCCTTATTTCAATAGCAGTAGGAAGCTTCATTGTTTCAATATTTTTGGCAAAAACAGATTTCACCGATAGTAGCTCATCATCACGCCAACGTTTTCGAGTAGTTTTTAAATTCGAAGTTCCTAAAATCAATTATCGTATAATTAAAAAAATAAATCATACAGTCAAAATGTTATGGTTATTTCAAAAATATTTATAGTTAACAGCAAGATTTACCTGGAGTTGGTGGGTTATGCCGATATTTTTCAGTAAATTTACCTCTCTTTTTATCAGTAAAATCAACAGTTTTTTTTTTCTTAAAATTTTGCTTCGATTTTTTCTTTTTAGGTTCATTTTCAAAATCAGAATCACAACTATCTAAATCTTTTGCTAATTCTAAATCCTCATGCTGCACATTACCATAAGAAATTTGATTATCGTCAGTAGTTGTCAAATCATTGTCAATCATCTCTTCGTTATTCAAAGTATTTTGTGTATCTTTTTCAGAAGCTATATTTTTACATGAAAAATAAATAAACAAAAAAACATAATGTGTTAGTACTTAATAAGTATTGAAATTCAATATTATAAGATTTTTTTTCTGAATAAAGTTTTTCAATCAAACTTGTTTTACCGCTTGTAACATATTACAAAATATTTTTATAATATTTTAAAAATAAATTCGTAACTATTTTTTATTTATTTCTTTGTTTAGTTATGCTTATTATTTATTTATTTATTTATTTTTTTGAATCAGTTTAATTTTATTTTCTAGAACGAAAAAAAAGCAAATTCTTTTTAAAATTATCGTTTTTAACGATGAAATGATACCACAAAGTTTGTGGATCGTTAAAGCTTCAAGCTTTTACGTTTAACCATTAAATGTTTCGTTTTATTTTTTTTTATTTTTATGTGGACAATATGGAAACTTAAGTAATTTTAAAGATGGTTTATCTTTTCTGTTAGCTATAATTTAAATATCAAACTTGAAAATATTTGCAAGCATTTTGAACAATAATTTTAGAAATTTCAAATAATATTATACGAAAATGTGTGCAGTAAATCTACCTTCAATAAGCTATTGATACTTTAAAAATTGTTTGAACATTTGAGTATCTATTTGTGTAATTTTTTAAATGACTTTGATATAACTTACATAAATTATTGGAAGATAAGATCGTTGGCGCTACAGATGGGCTAGCAACAATAGTTGCGTTGGTACTAGTGTGATTACTTTTCATCCCCACAGCAACTTCCAGTATTTTAGATACTCCACAAAGATCGCGACTGAGAGTTGTTTGACGATAATGATGACGATGAATTTGTTCATCATGTCCCATGAAATTAGCAATATCATATATTTCTGATTCGGCTATTTTAAGAGATGCTACTGTAGTCGCAAAATGTTTACGCAAATTGGTTGCTCTCAAAGTTTCTGGATGCGAAGCATCACTCTCACTTGCATACTCACGAATCAGCTGACAAGCTTGTAAGTGCCGATGTCGTGCACAATTATCGAAGCCAGGTAGAGCAAAAATGAAAGGATTCTTTTCGTGAATTCCAGCTTCACGTCTATATTTTAAAATCATTTCAATGCTTTCTTGACCCTCTTTCCAAACAATTACAGGAACATTACGATCTAATTTTCCTCCCAGCTCAAATCGTAAATAGTTATCAACCATTTTTTTATCATTTTCAGATAATTTTTCATATTCCTGTTTATTTGACTCAGAAAACTTTTTAGCGCTTCTGTAATCTTCAATGCTAGCTCTTTCAAGCTCACCCGGTCTCTTACGATTGAACAATAGCAATAAAACAAGTGTCGTTTCACTCAGCGATTTCCAACATAGATAAGAATATTCAGTTTTTAATTTTACTAAAGCAGATTGGAATTTATTTTCCAGGTGTTCACGGAAAATTTTAATGTCATCCATTATTGGAAGTTCGACTTGCTTGTGTCTTTTGCGCTTAGTTAACTCTTCATACGCTAAATTATTAATACAAATAGGGTATTTTGATTTATGAAGAAACTCAAAATACTTTATTCTTTGCAGAGGTTCATGGTTTTCGTCTTCAATACATTTACTTCTAAAAGCATTAGTTACTTTTCCAAGATAAGTACCATAAGTGATAGCTGCAGATGGTGCTCGACAAGTTTTATTTTCTGCATCACAGCCAGTAAGACGTTTAATTGATTCAATAAGATGACTGTAAAATTTTGGATTAATGATTGAGGAAAAATCAATAATTTGGCTTCCAATTCCTTCAATTCCTTTCATTTCTATGACTAGCTTTCCAAGTAATCGTAATCGTGAACGAATCATATCATGCTGCTGTTGTTTACTATATTTATCACATAGTAAATTTGCAAAATAAATAAGCAAATCATCGTATCGTATAACTCGAGAAACGTCATCATCGTGCATTACAGAGAATAACTTTCGTAATAATGGAGTAGCTGATTCGTGAATAAGCCCAGCGGCTCCTCGTGACAAAATCGGGTTAGCTCTATGTCGAAAGTACGTTCCACCAACACATCTTCGTCTATGACGATGAATACTAGCATACTCTCCTAAGCAGACATGACACGTTTTAAAATCGGCAGCAGTTCTCTTCATTTTTGAGTTTGGCTGCCGGACAACCATTTTTTCTCCGTCATTATATTGTGTACAACTAGTGAATAAATTATCGCCTTTCAATCTTAACAACTCTAATTTGTGATTTTTTTCAGGTCCTTTTTAAAATAAATAAATTTATTAAAACCAATACAAAAGAAAAAAAAAGGGCTGATTAAATTAAAAATGTACCTTTTGGCAATATAATAATACTTTTAACTAGATCTTCTTCACGGTGGAGATCTTGTAAGTGTCGACTTATCACACGTTGCCATGTCTTACAATAGAAACAAAAATGAGACTTTCTTTTCATAACTCCAGAAGGAACAACAAACATATTAGCAACATCAGGGGCCCCAGCATTAAATTGAGGTTCAAATTCAAGTTCAGTTGTATCTTGAGGTAATGGCAATAAAGAATCTGATGCATTATTTGCATCATTGATTTCGTTTTCTGAGGCTGACTCATCTGGGATTGGTACATAGCTCTCGTCTGCACTATTATTTACTGAACTACGATCTAGCGTTTCATTTGGATCTATAACGAACGATTTATGGTAAAAATTCAAAATTAAGAATGCAAAAAAAAAAATTGGGGGTGTAAAATAATTCATATACAAATTTGAGGGATTCAAAAGCCTATAGTAGCTTTGCAAAAAAAAATTACAAGCAGATGAGAAAAAATTTGTTCCAAAAATAGAAGGTTGTAGTGTTGTTATTTTACTTTTATATATTTCATAGCGTACTAATACTGAGTAGTCATTACAGACCAGGCTAACAAATATCTACGAAACTCATTTTATCTCTCTAAGGTTAAAGAATTTTAAGTGACAATTGTTAACAACAAAGTAGTTTTACAAAGCTCTATAATTATTGTTTCTAAGATTTTTTCCATAATGTTGCTGTTTATCTCAAAAAATCACAAAGAAAATGTGGTCATTAATTTTTTTTTTCACATTTCGGAATTCCAATTACAATAAACTTATTTATCAAATTTAAAATTATAATTATTAATGGACGTTACCAAGAATTTTTGATTTTTAAAGCTATACTTTAACTTTGTATCAAATGAATACGACTATAAGTGATCATCGAAAATAAGATAATCTTTATCATGATTGTTCATTTAGCGAAAAGTCAATGCAAATTTGATTAATTCATCTAAGCTAAATAAAAATGACAACCCATTGTAAATAATGATGAGATTATTGAAAGAATTTTAAAAGCCTACAAAACATTAATGAGATAAAAAAAAAATCAACTATAGTTCTTTTTCTAATTCAATTAGTTTTCCAAACATTAAAAGCATACCTATTGATGAGCTTGTTACATTAAGTTCTCGTCTTTCATCGATAACTGTAGTCATTTGATTTTCATCGTTTACTTCTGAATTACGCCAATGACAAGATTTATCCAATGTCAAATTAATGTTACCAACAATATCTTCTATACAAGAATCATCTCTGACTTCGTCATTCACAAGATCTAAATTATTCAATTCTTCGATATCTGACCAACGAGAATCTGCATCTGATTCATAATCACATTCCGTATTTTCTGGCGGTTCTTTATCGTTGTCATTTGGAAAGCCTTGAAAAAAAAAAAATTTAATTTAATTGTTCTCAACGAAAAGCGTCCACGAAACATCCTGCGATTATATTTAACTTCAACAAACTAGTTATATTTAACTTAAAAAATCAACCCAAATATATACATTCGAATGAAACAAAATAAAATGTTACAACTGGTAAAATTTTTAACAATTTCTGTTCCAAATTGACAAATTATTTAAAATAATAATTTAAAACGTACTTGCTAATGACGTGGGAGAACTCGGATGTTGTCTTTCATTGGTAATTTTTTTTATTGGAATATGCAAATCAGTGCTGTTGACTTCATCTTGTACATTATAATTCTCATCAACTTTACCATACTCCAGATCTACATTATTTAATTCTTCTATATTTGACCAACTACATTCTGTATTAGATACATATAAATTTCTCATATGATCTATCTGACTGTCTTCATTTTCATAAGTAAGCCCTTGTAAAAAGCAAATTGATTTGCGTATTATAAAAAAAAAAAAAAAAACAGAAAAAAATTAATTTTTCATTATAATTAATGCTTACCACAAGTTTCAGTAACACTTTGGTTATTATAATTTTCGGTATTTTTGATAACTATCAAATCTATTTTCTCGAAAGCTTGAGTCTCATTATTAAATATAGTAACTTCTGTAAATATAAAATGATAAAATTCATAAATGAGATTGAAAACATGTTAATAAAACTTATGTATACCTTGTTTATAAGTCGATGAATAGTCAATTATATCAACTGAAGTGTTCTGAGCAACTGCAGTATTTTCATTTTCTGTTATGTTTAAATTATTAGTTGAATCCTGAAGTAAATCATTTACATCAATTAAAGCAGTTTGAGCATCGATGGTATTTTTATTTTTATTTATCTGTAGTTCATCAGAGAGACCCGGAAGTGATTCATTTGCATCTACTACAGTTTTTTGAGTATCTAAAGTACTAAGAGCCAAGGTATTTATATTTTCTGGCATCTGTATATTGTCGGTTGTATCCAGAACAAATTTATTTGGAGCAATAACTGTATTTTGAGTATCAAAAATATTTTCATTTAATGTCATCTGCAAATTATCAGTTGGATCAAGTACTAGTTCATCCACATTTGTCACTGTAGTTTGAGCATCGATGGTATTTTTATTTTTATTTATCTGTAGTTCATCAGAGAGACCCGGAAGTGATTCATTTGCATCTACTACAGTTTTTTGAGTATCTAAAGTACTAAGAGCCAAGGTATTTATATTTTCTGGCATCTGTATATTGTCGGTTGTATCCAGAACAAATTTATTTGGAGCAATAACTGTATTTTGAGTATCAAAAATATTTTCATCTAATGTCATCTGCAAATTATCAGTTGGATCAAGTACTAGTTCATCCACATTTGTCACTGTAGTTTGAGCATCGATGGTATTTTTGTTTTCTGTTAGTTGTAAATTATTATTCAGATCTAGAAGCATATAGTTTTATTAAAAATTAATAAATTAGCAAATCACTAAATTTATTATATCAAAATAACCAAAAAAAAAATTTCCATCACATAATACCAAACGTAGAAATAAACAATTATTGTATGGTATACCTGAAGTAATAATTGAAGGAATCTCGTCATGTACAATAGTTGTTGTTTCTAAATTATACCGGAAATTCAGAGATGCAGAGTTTTTTTTTCCACTGCAGTCTTCGATCAATAATTGTTTCCTCTTGTCTTCCATTAATCTTTCAAGTTTTATGACTGCTTGCAAATGGATTAATTTTTCATCTATCAAATAAACGAACATAATTTATTATTCAAGTGTTTTTTAAATGATATATGAAAATTTATACTTAAAACATTAAATTAAACGGACCTTTGCATAAAGCTTTAAAATTAGATGTGCCTTTCTTGCCCTTCGTACATTTTATCTTTAGTGGGAATGAAATTTTTTTCGTGCAGTCAGCAACCACAGAATCGTGTTTATTTCCCAAAAACACTGTAAAAGTTATTTTATAAAATGGATATCTTCATAAAAATTATTTATATGATACATGTATATATATATATATATATATATATTTATATTAGGGTGGGTTGAAAAAAAAATTTTTTATTGTTTTTCTTAGCATGGGGGTAGAATTTGTACCTTAAAAAAAAAAAAATTTTTCAAGAAAAAAAAATTTTTTTTACTCAACATTTTGAGGTGGCCCACTCGTTTTTAAAATAAATAATTGATCAAACGGGGTAGTCCCAACGAAAAAAATTACATGGTGTTCTAGAATCTGTAGGGTGTCCCCTTGAAAGCTAATTGAAAGTCAGAAGTTGAAAAAATTTTTTTCCTATTATTTTTGTAATTTAAGTAAAATATCCAAAAATGAAAAGCATTTTCTTTTGAATTAAAATGAAAGTGAAGTAAAAAAAAATCACATTCGACAATTATTAGATGTTTTCCACGATTTTGGACAAAAAAAAATTTTTTCGTTGGAACCACCCTCTTTCATCAATTATTTATTTAAAAAACAAGTGGGCCACCTCAAAATGTCGAGTAAAAAAATTTTTTTGTTCTTGAAAAATTTTTTTTTTTTATACGGTACAAATTCTACCCCCATACTAAGAAAAACAAAAAAAAATGTTTTCGTTCAATCCACCCTAATATATATATATATTTCTGATGTGTTAATCAAGTCTATCAAAATAGTAACCTTTTCAGACAATTTTTCAGAAATATACTAAGTACCATTACGTGCATATTCATGTAAAACTTTTTAATAATAATGAGCTAATGTAATTAATTCAACAGTGATATAAATTAATCAAAGTATGTCGACTTACCTTTACATTCTTTAATAAAAATCTTTGGTTTTTTGTCAAGACCAAGTGGCCTATGATTCATGTATTTACGACGAGTAAAATACTCAGACTCTGATTTTACGTTTTGCTTCATTTTCTTTTTTTTAATAACTTTATCAATTGAAACTACGCATTAAAACTTATTGTTCAACTCGAAATGATGCAATAACCGATATACATCAAATTCTTAGAACACCCGGGAACATCTGAACGTTGTCAACACAGAAAAGTAAAATGGACCTAGCCGTACATCCAAGTGTGTAGAGAATATATATATATATATATATATGTATATATAATGTCTATTCTGTTATGACTACAAAACTACTACTAATAACTTATTTCTTGTTAGCCACTTGGAAAAAAATTTATTTATTAAAAGATTGGCTAAAATTTATTTTGTACAATAAAAAAGGCTGATGTAAAAAAACCCTACGTCCCATTTGGAATTGGCTGCATGTAAGCACAAAAAGTCAGAGCTACCAATGTAACTTTACGCGCCAAATTTAAAAATGGTTAATTTAACACTGTTTAAAATTGTCATTAGATTCATTTACTTTTATATTGATCTATAAATTATACCTATCAACTATGCAATGGAAAAATATAAGTATTAAATGAAATTTAATATTTTTATTAAATCCAGTTTATTTTTGTGTTGATATTCCTACAGAGGAAATAGCTTGTATTAAAAAATGAATATCTTTTTTTGACAAACGATTTAATTACTGAATATCGATAGCCATAGTGTAGATAATAAAATATTTAAATGTTATTGTCAAACTTAAAGCTATGTCCATATAATTTTTTATAAACTTTTTTATATGTTAAAATTATTTATTTTTATTATTATTTATAGGAATATTGCAAGTAAAAAAATGTTTTATTCCTTTTATTAATATTTAACTTAATTATATGAATGTCTTTAAATAAAATTAAAACTTTTTGTATTAACTTTAATAAGATATTACAATAAATAATTAATCAAAATTTTTAACAGCTGAGGTTTTTTAATTTTTTATACCAATGTTTTCGGTGGTGTATAAAATTTATCACTTAAGCATAATTTATTTATGGTGTTTCATCTTTAAACATTATCATTCAATATTATTTATTGCCTAAAAAATATTCTAAAAGTTAATTATTACTCATCATGAAACCAAAAAGTTAACATGAAAAAATTATTTCAAATACTTTTGCAACTGCTTGTACTTTCTTGTATTTATCCGCCGTGCATATCTATTCCACTTGTTATCGCTGGGAAGTTACTTTACCAACAGTTGAATTTTCTATTAAGAGGGTTGATAGTGCGTCTGATGTTCGGAGCAGTTTTGGTAGATTTATGTTGTGACTTATTTTTTAAATGACCAATAACAATCAGTACATGAATATATTCTAATCATAAGTTTAAACTGATTTGTTTCATTTCAGTTGAACTTTTATTATGCTTCGAGGCATTTTTATTAATAATTTAAACAGTAATATTATTTTTTTTCGGTTCTTGGATTTAACAATTTTTCATAACAACTTTTTTTTTGAAAAGTTTATTATAGTTCCATCCTTAAAATTTTTCGGTCATTCGTTGGCTTACTACAGGGTTTGATATCTACTTTAGGCTCAGTCTATGGCACTCCATAGATTGTTGTTAAAAATGAATCGGACAAGATTTTCTAGGTTTTCGGGGTAAGTAACAAAGTATCACGATTAAAACAGAAGGCTTGTAAAACATCTGGTTGTAAAGACGAAAATATTGAATATAATAGGTTGGCACGATTGATTACAGCTACCCTAATAGCCACTTTAGCTTGAAATTGACGGTAATTTGATGCTGAAATCACCTGAAATTTGCTGCCCGAATTTGCCGACAATTTGACAGCGAAAGTTGAAAATAAAATTTTGTGGTTAATTTTTCTTCAAATTTCCCTGATAGCCAAGTTGGCCGAAACTTGTCGACAACCTACTGCCGCCAAGTTGGCCGCAAAAGTTGGCATTTCCATAAGTTGACGGCAACTTTCTGAGCAACTTGGAGCCAACTCGTAGTCAATAGTTATACAAGCTGAAAGTTGTCTACATCTTGTCGTCAAGTTGGTCGCAACTCAGGTACATCAACTTTCTGATCAGAAACTCTGGCTATCAGGGTTATGGTAACTTTTTATGAAAAAAAAACTCGATAGCCAGAGTTTCTGATCAGAAAGTTGGTGTACCTGAGTTGCGACCAACTTGACGACAAGTTATCGACAACTTTCAGCGCGTGTAACTGTTGCTGACAAGTTGGCTACAAGTTGCTCAGAAACTTGTCGACAACCTACTGCCGCAGCCTGCCACCAAGTTTCTGAGCAACTTATAGCCAACTTGTCAGCAACAGTTACACGAGCTGAAAGTTGTCGACAAGTTTCTCGGAAAGTTGCCATCAACTCATAGAAATGCCAACTGTTGCGACCAACTTGGCGACAGGTTGCGGCAGTAGGTTGTCGACAAGTTGCGGACAACTTGGCTATCAGGGAGTCGGTAATGTTTATTCTTACCATTTCAGAAAGTAAGCAAATTTATACATAAGATTGTCTACAATTTGACGGTAAAAAAATACTGAACAATTTTTCAAGTCAAACTAACAATAAATTGACATAAAATTTGCCTGGAAATTGACGACAACTTTTTTCTAATCAACTTTTGAAGTGAATTTGCATTCTGATTCGGGCAGTAAATTTACATCAAATTCAATAGAAAGTTGCATACAAATTGTCGTAAAAAACGAAAAAGTCCGAAGTTGATGAAAATTTGTGAAAAAATTCTAGGAAACTTTTGTAAGTAAACTTTTGCTAAAGCAAAATGTACTATTAGGGTAGAAAAATAACGCTACCTTTGATAGTCAGGCTTGCTGAGCAAATAATGGCTTTACAAACCTGACATCTTGGGTTACTCATTTCCAAACTAGTTACAGAAAAAATGACACAAGTAGCCAAGTTTTTTTCAGTGAAAGGTTCCTCCAATTTGACGACAAGTTGTTTGTATTTATATGATGTTCTAACATTTTACTACTATTCGAGTACAGCTTAAACCAATAGTAAGCATTAATTTACGCTCACTTTTGGAAGGCCATTTAAAAAAAAATAATCTCAAAGATGTGGAAAAGTATCCTAATATTACAGTCTGCTTCTCAAAAGTTTACAGAAGTTTCCGTGAATTTTTTGTCAAATATCCGTCAATTTCGGGCTTTTCCGTTTTTGACGATAATTTGTATACAAGTTGCTATACGATTTGACGTAAATTTTCTACCCGAATTAGAATGCAAATTTACTTAAAAAGTTGTATACAAATTGTCGTCAAAAATGGAAACCCCGAAGTTGATGAACACTTGACGGAAAATTCAAGCGTACATTTATTAGGATCTTTTTCTAGTAACAAAAGATACCTCTCAACTGAAAAAAATGTAATTGCAAATTTTTTGTTCCAAATTTTGCTGTCAAATTGTCGGTAAATTAGGGCGGAAAATTTCGGCAATTTCGATTGTCAAATTACTGTCAATTTCATGCTAAAGTCACTATTAGGGTAAAAGTGTAAAAGTCGAACTAAATAGGTTTGTTGGTAAGGTAGTTTTTGCAAACCATAGAGAAGAGAAAGAATCGAATGTTTACATTAACCAAATTTACGTTGCACAAGAACTAATATTAATATTTTATTTTTCTAAATATTATTTTATAACAGACAAGCAGCGTGAGCGAAATTGAAAAAAAATTTATTCATCAACTGTATTTATACTTTCATTCAAGAAAGATTAAATCGTAAGAATTAATTGTGTTCTTGGATGACCTTACTACTCACACAAGTACAACTAAATAATATAAAATATAAAAAAAAAAAATAAATAAAATGAGTCTGAATTAATTTATTTCAATTTTTTTAATTGTTTATGAACGATAACTGTTCAACGAGTGAATAAACTTTCCGTAAGACACAAAACCATGCAAAACTATTATTATTCTGACTAGTTAT